>NC_090448.1:216797665-218047665 GCF_031143425.1 Pleurodeles waltl | reverse complement strand
CTCACTTGTGTGGGTGGGCCAGGTGCCTGGAACAGAATAAGGCACAAAACCTGAAGGGATAGTAGGGATAGTTGGGGGAGCCACGCAAGCCACACCTCCCTGGACTCCTTGGGGTGCCTATTTTTAAAAAATTTCTGGGTTTTGTAGGTTTCCCTACATGACAGCCGCACCCTGGACCAAAAACATAGGTGGGCCCTCCCCCCCCCCCCCAAACACAGGCATTTTTGGAATATATCACCTTGATGTGTGCACATACGTCCGTGATGTGCCAAACACTAAAATTGTGAAAAGAAACACACTTAGGTTATGTGAAGAAGACCCCTCACCCACCAACCAGGTTGGTGGCATGCTTCATCATCGGGGTCCCACCCGAGGCACCTAGCGTGTCACAGGTGTGCTGCGACGCCTGATTACAGCGGAGCAGGTTTTGTCTTTTTGTACAACACATACTGGTTGGATTTGGCACGAGGGTGAGTGATGGTTCAGTGGATCAAATTTTATTAACAAGAGATTTCACAAAAATGAAATGCACTGCTAATAACTGAAAGGCAAAAAAGTGAACCAATGACTCACAGCTCGTGAGCTGTAAAGCCGTGACAAGGCACCAACCGCTTTACAGGCCATTCACACACCTTTCATACATGACACGCACAAGACCATTCACACCGCCAGCCACGGGCCCAGCACATTACAACACTCACATCGACAGACCGCGCCACTCAAGGGCCCATCACTTACATACGCCCACATGCCTGATACAAGAATCACACCAGCTGATGGGAGTGTGGACTGCCGTTCGGCTGGCATCGCCAGCCAAGCGTCACCCCACGCACACCGCCAGCCAAGCGCCACCCCACGCACACCGCCAGCCAAGCGCCACCCCACGCACACCGCCAGCCAAGCGCGACCCCACGCACACCGCCAGCCAAGCGCCACCCCACGCACACCGCAATCACTTTTTTTTATTTATAAACAACAAAGAAACTACTAATTATAAAATAAGCACAAAACTACAAACACAAAAGCTCTAACTAAATACACAACAGATGCCAACCGTGAAACATATGAAAATATAAAACAGACAGCTTACGCTCACGGTATTTCCCAAAAGTTTTTCCTTGTGTGGTAACTTCTAAAACAGCTGGGCACACACAGCCCAGGCTTTGAAGGGCATTCGGGGCAGTACATCCGGCTCTCCCTCCGGATTGATCTCCGGGCACATACTCTACATTTCTTTGTGGGCATGTCTTTTTTGGGAGTGGGAGGAATGTGATCTGGAAAGTGCCGATCTTTCAATCTAGCCACATCCTCCACCACTTCTACTCTAGGAACTCTTGCCGGTTCCACCACAATAAGGCTTTCTATCACCGACTCCTGAAATTTAACAAATGTCATCCTTGACTCGGGTGAACAATCCTTGTATACAATAAAGGCATTAAAAGTTGCCAAATGAAATAAATGTAGGGCCAACTATTTATACCACACATATGACTTACGAAGAGCAGTGTAAGGTTCTAACCTCTGATCTACTCTATCAACACCACCCATGTGCCTATTGTAGTCCAAAATGCACGCAGGTTTGCGCACTTCCGCAACCTGACCCCAAACAGCCACAGGGGAAGTACTCTCATCATGGATGGTCGATAGCATGTACACATCCCTCCTGTCTGAAAATTTCAGAGCTAGCAGCTCATTATTCCGCAAGGCACTGCACTGTCCCCTCTCAAGTTTTTTACAGACAAACTCCCTTGGATAGCCTTTCCGGTTAGAACGGATTGTGCCACAAGCAACAGTGTCCACCCTAAACAACTCCTTGAACAACTGCACTCCAGTGTAGAAATTATCTACGTACAAATGGTGACCTTTGTTAAACAGCCGTCTAGCAAGTTCCCACACAATTTTTTCGCTAACTCCAAAAGTGGCCGGACAACCAGGAGGGTCAATACTGGAATCCCTACCAGTGTAGACCCGGAAATTATACACATATCCTGTACTGCTTTCTGACCGCAGATACAATTTAATCCCATACCGTGCCCTCTTACTAGGAATGTACTGCTTAAAAACTAAACGCCCCTTGAAAAGGACCAAAGACTCGTCCACACTTATCTCTTTGCCTGGGACATAGACCTCTGAAAACCGATCCACAAAATGATCAAGGACAGGCCTAATCTTAAAAAGGCGGTCACAATCAGGGTGATCTCGTGGCAAGGCTAAAGCATTGTCTACAAAATGCAGCATACGAAGAAGCAAATACCGATTACGTGTCATAGTTGCAGGAAATATAGCAGTTGCCATCAAGGGACTAGTAGACCAATAAGAAGCCAGTGACGGCTTCCTGATCAACCCCATCAAAAAAGACAAACCTAAAAACCTTTTCATCTCTTCCAGATATGTGGGAACCCAATTGCCAGTTGACAACACCCCACCACCAAGAACTTAGCAGTTGTCCCTGGTACCTAAGTGGATCCTGCCCCCCTCGGGGTAGATGGGCGTAAAAGATTTGGCCAATCTGACCCCAAGGGGGACAGAAATGGGCAACACCTCTGTGCCCCCTTTCAGGTGGCGACCCTTCCCCAAGGGGGCACCCCCAGCACAACACAAAACAAAAAAATCCCTGCCCTCCTTGGGGGCAGATGGCCCTACAAAATTACGGGCAGAGATGGGCAATACAAATTTTCCCCACCTTAGCGAGCGACCCTTGCCACAGGAGTTGCCCCCAAAATAAACAATAAAAACAAAATCCCTGGTGTCTAGTGGTTTTCGCCCCCCCCCCCCGGGGGCAGATCAGCCCAAAAATCGGCTGATCTGCCCCCGGGGGGGGGGGGGGGGGCAAAATACAAATAAAAATTGCCCCCGGGGGGGAGGGCGACCCTTGCCCAAGGGGTCGCCCCCAAAAACACACATAAACAAAGATATCCCTGGTGTCTAGTGGTTTTTGCCCCCAGGGGGGGGCGAAATACAAATAAAAATTGCCCCCTGGGAGGGGCGACCCTTGCCCAAGGGGTCGCCCCCAAAAACAAACATAAAAAAAATATCCCTGGTGTCTAGTGGTTTTCGCCCCCCCCTGGGGGCAGATCCGCCGAAAAAACGGCGGATCTGCCCCCAGGGGGGGCGAAATACAAATAAAAATTGCCCCCGGGGAGGGGCGACCCTTGCCCAAGGGGTCGCCCCCAAAAACAAACATAAAAAAAATATCCCTGGTGTCTAGTGGTTTTCGCCCCCCCCTGGGGGCAGATCCGCCGAAAAACAGAGAGGACTCATCTGTGAGCTCCTGCTCCGAAGACGCGCTGGAAGCAAATGGCTTCCAGCGCGCCGGCAACACTAGATGACGTCAGCGCGCTGCGCGCGCGCTGACGTCATCGCATTGCCGTGGGGGGGGGGCGGGGGTGGAAGGGGAAGGTCTTCCCCTTCCATCCCCGCCTGGGGGGGGAAGGGGGTGCACGGGGGGGCGCGCTAGCGTGCCCCTAAGTTCCCCTGTGCCTAGGACGAGATGATCTCGTCCAAGGCACAGGGGAACTGTAGCCTTGGACGAGATCATCTCGTCCAAGGCACAGAAGGGGTTAATTTTGCTCGTTTTTTGTGCTTTTTGCCCCTTGTGCGCTCCCCCAAGCGTTCCGATCCCTGCCGCTGCCTCCCTGCGGCCCCGCCCCCCTCGCGCCCCCATTCGCCGCTCCCTCCCGCCTCCCAGCTGCTCCTCCCTCCCCCCTCCCTTCTTAATGGCTGGCGCTGCGCGTCGCGAGTGAGCGACCTCTGACCTGTTTCAGGTCCTGAGCTCGCCCCCCACGACCGCAGCACCAACCTGCTGCCTCCTGCCTCTGTCCCCCGACCACGCTGCTGTTTGCGTGTTCGAGGCCCTCCTCCACCCGCAGGCATCCTCCTGCGCCTCATCCTTGGTGTCTAGTGGGCTCTGCCTAGCTCCACTTGACCCGTGTGCCGCTTCCGCCGTCCTGTAAGTTGTTTTTCTGATTGTTTTTCCGATTTTTCTGCGCCTCGCCGCCGGCGCTTCTGCCCCCGTTGTGCCCCCCTGATTGCTGTCTCCCCGATCGTGTACTGTGCCATTAGTGTATTTCATACTGTGTGTTTTCTATTGTGATTGCCTTTAATTTTGCTCGTTTTTTTTGCTTTTTGCCCCTTGTGCGCTCCCCCAAGCGTTCCGATCCCTGCCGCTGCCTCCCTGCGGCCCCGCCCCCCTCGCGCCCCCATTCGCCGCTCCCTCCCGCCTCCCAGCTGCTCCTCCCTCCCCCCTCCCTTCTTAATGGCTGGCGCTGCGCGTCGCGAGTGAGCGACCTCTGACCTGTTTCAGGTCCTGAGCTCGCCCCCCACGACCGCAGCACCAACCTGCTGCCTCCTGCCTCTGTCCCCCGACCACGCTGCTGTTTGCGTGTTCGAGGCCCTCCTCCACCCGCAGGCATCCTCCTGCGCCTCATCCTTGGTGTCTAGTGGGCTCTGCCTAGCTCCACTTGACCCGTGTGCCGCTTCCGCCGTCCTGTAAGTTGTTTTTCTGATTGTTTTTCCGATTTTTCTGCGCCTCGCCGCCGGCGCTTCTGCCCCCGTTGTGCCCCCCTGATTGCTGTCTCCCCGATCGTGTACTGTGCCATTAGTGTATTTCATACTGTGTGTTTTCTATTGTGATTGCCTTTAATTTTGCTCGTTTTTTTTGCTTTTTGCCCCTTGTGCGCTCCCCCAAGCGTTCCGATCCCTGCCGCTGCCTCCCTGCGGCCCCGCCCCCCTCGCGCCCCCATTCGCCGCTCCCTCCCGCCTCCCAGCTGCTCCTCCCTCCCCCCTCCCTTCTTAATGGCTGGCGCTGCGCGTCGCGAGTGAGCGACCTCTGACCTGTTTCAGGTCCTAAGCTCGCCCCCCACGACCGCAGCACCAACCTGCTGCCTCCTGCCTCTGTCCCCCGACCACGCTGCTGTTTGCGTGTTCGAGGCCCTCCTCCACCCGCAGGCATCCTCCTGCGCCTCATCCCTGGTGTCTAGTGGGCTCTGCCTAGCTCCACTTGACCCGTGTGCCGCTTCCGCCGTCCTGTAAGTTGTTTTTCTGATTGTTTTTCCGATTTTTCTGTGCCTCGCCGCCGGCGCTTCTGCCCCCGTTGTGCCCCCCTGATTGCTGTCTCCCCGATCGTGTACTGTGTCATTACTGTATTTCATACTGTGTGTTTTCTATTGTGATTAGCTTTAATTTTGCTCGTTTTTTGTGCTTTTTGCCCCTTGTGCGCTACCCCAAGCGTTCCGATCCCTGCCGCTGCCTCCCTGCGGCCCCGCCCCCCTCGCGCCCCCATTCGCCGCTCCCTTCCACCTCCCGCCTCCCAGCTGCTCCTCCCTCCCCCCTCCCTTCTTAATGGCTGGCGCTGCGCGTCGCGAGTGAGTGACCGCTGACCTGTTTCAGGTCCTGAGCTCGCCCCCCACGACCGCAGCACCAACCTGCTGCCTCCTGCCTCTGTCCCCCGACCACGCTGCTGTTTGCGTGTTCGAGGCCCTCCTCCTCCCGCAGGCATCCTCCTGCGCCTCATCCCTGGTGTCTAGTGGGCTCTGCCTAGCTCCACTTGACCCGTGTGCCGCTTCCGCCGTCCTGTAAGTTGTTTTTCTGATTGTTTTTCCGATTTTTCTGCGCCTCGCCGCCGGCGCTTCTGCCCCCGTTGTGCCCCCCTGATTGCTGTCTCCCCGATCGTGTACTGTGCCATTACTGTATTTCATACTGTGTGTTTTCTATTGTGATTGCCTTTAATTTTGCTCGTTTTTTGTGCTTTTTGCCCCTTGTACGCTCCCCCAAGCGTTCCGATCCCTGCCGCTGCCTCCCTGCGGCCCCGCCCCCCTCGCGCCCCCATTCGCCGCTCCCTCCCGCCTCCCAGCTGCTCCTCCCTCCCTTCTTAATGGCTGGCGCTGCGCGTCCGCACCTGGACCGCGCCCAGCGCCACCCCCCCTGGTCCTCACGCCCCCCGCATCACCCGCGTCCGCTACTCAACCAACGAACTCCGCGCACTCAACCCCGGCCCCTCCGCAGAGTGCTTCCTTGCAACCCCGAAGCACACAAAAGGACCTTTCTCCTGCCGCACCTGCAACTTCTCCTGCGACAGAACGGCGAAGCCAACAACAAGAACTTCCAACACCAACCACCTGAACTGCATCCTCATCAACACACGCTCCGCACGAAAACACGCCATCGAACTCTGGGACTTACTCGACACCACCGCCCCTGACGTGGCCTTCCTGACCGAAACCTCGTGGAACGACTCCTCGGCCCCGGACATCGCAATCGCCATACCGGAGGGATACAAAATCACCAGAAGAGATCGAACCAACGGAATCGGCGGCGGAATAGCCATCGCCCACAAATCTACCGTCAAAATCCACACCCACACGGACGACACCCTCAAGACAGCCGAACACCTCCACTTCCAGATCCACACGGACCCCAACACGACCCTCAGAGGAACCCTCATATACCTCCCTCCAGGACCAAGAGCCCCCTTCAGCGACACCGTCGCCGACCTCGCGAGCACCCACGCCCTCGCGTCCCAAGACTACATCCTCCTGGGAGATCTAAACTACCACCTGGAAAATAACAACAACGTCAACACCGCATCTCTGACCTCCAACCTCCTCAACCTCGAACTCCGTCAACTGGTCAACACTCCCACCCACATCGCCGGACACACTCTTGACCCCCTCTTCACCTCAAGCAACCACATCTCTTTCAGCCACACCTCCGAACTCCACTGGACCGACCATCACTGCGTCCACTTCTCTTATACGAAAATCACCGAACACCACCGCATCCCTCGACCTCCTCACCGCCGCTGGGGAAAAATCACCCAAGACCAACTAACCAGCACCGTCGTCAAAGACCCTCCACCCGGCTCAACCGACCCAAGCACTGCCGCCATCAACCTCCATCAATGGATCTTCGACTGCGCCAACACCTTAGCCCCACTCAAGAAACCCACCGCCAACCAAGGAAAGAAAAAACCAGCCTGGTTCACAGACGAACTGACCGCCTCCAAAAGCCTCTGCCAGAAGCTCAAGAAGAAGTGGATCTTAGAGCGCACACCCGACAACCTCGCCTCCCTCAAAAACGCCAACCGTGAACACCACCAACGGATCCGAGTCGCCAAGCGCACCCACTTCACTGAACGCATCAACAACAACGCCCACGACTGCAAAGAACTCTTCGGCATCGTGAAGGAACTCTCAAACCCCAACGCCAACTCCAACGACATCCCGCCCTCCCAGAAACTCTGCGACGACCTCTCCACCTTCTTCCACCAGAAAATCACAACCATCCACGACAGCTTCAATGCCACTCCGCCGCCAGACCCCACCCCTGACATCTCCACAGACGCCTGCCACCTCACCGCCTGGACCCACGTGGACGACACCGAAACAATAACAACCATGAACACCATCCACTCAGGCTCCCCCACGGACCCATGCCCTCATCACGTGTTCAACAAAGCCAACGCCATCATCGCCCTCAAACTCCGCGTGATCATCAACCTCTCCTTCGACTCTGCCACCTTCCCAGACAGCTGGAAACACGCAGAAATCCAACCCCTCCTCAAGAAACCCAAGGCTGACCCCAACGACCTCAAAAACTTCCGACCGATCTCTCTCCTCCCTTTTCCAGCAAAAGTCATCGAGAAGATCGTCAACACACAGCTCGCCCACTTCCTCGAAGACAACTCCATCCTAGACCCCTCTCAATCCGGTTTCAGGCAAAACCACAGCACCGAGACTGCTCTCCTCGCCGCCACAGATGACATCAGAACCCAAATGGACAACGGCGAAACCTCGGCCCTCATCCTCCTCGACCTATCAGCCGCTTTTGACACAGTCTGCCACCGCACCCTACTGACCCGCCTCCATGGAGCCAGGATCCAGGATAAAGCCCTCAACTGGATCTCATCCTTCCTCTCCGACAGAACCCAGAGAGTCCGACTCTCCCCTTTCCGCTCCAAAGCCACCAACCTCATCTGCGGCGTCCCCCAAGGATCCTCCCTCAGCCCTACGTTGTTCAACGTCTACATGGCCCCCCTCGCCAAACTGGCCCGCCAACATCACCTCAGCATCATCTCCTACACCGACGACACACAGCTCGTCCTCTCCCTGACCAAAGACAGCTGCCTGAAGCTCAACTCCGACAAGACGGAAGTCCTCATCGGGCGCACCCCTTCGGCCTGGAACGACTCCTGGTGGCCCACCGATTTCGGACCCCCACCCACCCCAGCCAGCCACGCAAGAAACCTCGGCTTCATCCTGGACTCAGCCCTCACCATGTCCAAACAGGTCAGTGCCGTCTCCTCTTCCTGCTTCAACACCCTTCGAATGCTCCGCAGAATTTTCAAGTGGATCCCAACAGGAACCAGAAAGACGGTGACCCAAGCCCTCGTCAGTAGCAGACTTGACTACGGCAACGCACTCTACACAGGCATCCCAACAAAAGACATCAAACGACTCCAGCGTATCCAAAATGCATCCGCCCGCCTGATCCTTGACATACCCCGCCGATGTCACATCTCCCCTCACCTGAAGGATCTCCACTGGCTCCCTGTGGACAAGAGGATCACCTTTAAACTCCTCACCCACGCTCACAAGGCTCTACACAACACCGGACCTACCTACCTCAACTCCAGACTCAACTTTTACGCCCCCACTCGTCAACTCCGCTCTGCCAATCTCGCCCTCGCCATCGTCCCCAGGATCCAGCGCAAGACCGCCGGCGGCAGATCCTTCTCCTTCCTCGCCGCCAAGACCTGGAACTCTCTCCCCACCTCACTGCGCCAGACCCAGGACCTCCTCGCCTTCAGGAGACTCCTCAAGACCTGGCTCTTCGACCGCTAACAGCTCACCCACCCGCCCCCCCCCCCCACCAGCGCCTCGAAACCCTGACGGGTACATAGTGCGCTTTACAAATGTTATGATTGATTGATTGATTTCCATGCTCAGAAACACTGCCTTGCCTGTAAAGATGCAGTTTCTGAAAAACATCGCTGTTTTCCCATATCACAAAAGGGGTAAGGCAAAGTACACCACCGTCCTCGTCATCACTGTCTTGCTCACTATCCCCAGCTCAGCCCATTCACACCAACTCAGACTGGGAACCACCTACACTCTAGCGAAACCTATACTACGATCCCTTGGAGCACGGAAGACTGATATGACCCCTGACATGATTACAATGTGGACCCTCCAGATGACCCCTGTCAAACCCTCCACCCCGGACAACACTGTCACCTACCACACAACTCACTGCAGACCAGCACCAAGTCCAACTCCTAGTCTAGTAAGAGGAAGATGACTTCCAAATTGAGATCCAGAACAGAACGTAGCGGTCTTAACATTCCTTATTATGCTTAAAAAGATGCTCAAATGCCCCACTGACAGCTTTGAAGACCTGTCCTATGAAGACGTGCATGATTTCACCCATAATGGAGAAGAAATATAAGCCTGCCCCATAGGATCCTATCTTCATTTGTGCACATGTTCCCACTGGATTTACTTGTTGTCCACACATCACTTAATAGGGTATTAATGCTAGGCACAAGCAATATCCCTCCACCTGATAAAGAGAGCACGCAGGTTAATGCTAAAGGCAAGACAATAACCGTTGGGGAGGACACTCAACAGCTAATCACTAACTCAGTGTGGTCTCTGAATACACCTGAAATCAGTGAAAACAAATAGAAGCCCTTATAAAGCACCTTCCGGATTGTTACAAAAGTGAGAAAAATGAAATTATCCAAGATGGCAAAATTATTTGTAGTGCCAACATCAGATGCATGCTCAAATCAGCTGATACAACCGTCCGCAAGATCAACACCAGTTTGCCTCCTCTGCTGCTACACTTGGCTTAGCTTGTCTGGCTTCCTCCCTGAAGTGCAGCAGTACCACATTGACGTGCCATTCAGTGGTGAATACCTGTTCATACCACAAGTTGACTGAATGCTGGAGAAAATTAAAAAGGATACCAATTATGCAGTCAGTAGGAGTGATCCAAAACTAGCAACAGAAGGCTGGTTTCCATCACCAACAGATGCAGGTGGTAGCAAAAACAGCAGGGTCCACATAATATTCATGGCAGCCATATATAATACGCTGACTGGCAAAGCCTATCCAAGCAATTAGAGTGATGGCGTGTCGATCAGTGTTTCACCTCTACCAGACGTCCCAACTTCTGGGAGAGAGAAAATGAAAGTTTTGGGAATTATCGCTCTTGCATTACACTGGTCGCAAACATGCAGTAGCACGTGCACTTTGGGCAAGAGTGCCTTGCAAGACTGTGGTCACAAGCAATCTGACAGTCGGACGATCCAGTGTGCAGTGTTCAGAATAAACTGCAATGGTTGAACTGTAAAAACTACTGGGCAAGTTATTCCTTGAACCCTAGCTGCAAGTTGCCATCAACACAGACATCCATCACTGAATGCGGTGCATACACGGGAAAGCTCACAATGCAGGGTCAGTGGTCTCTGCAGAAATGTTCTGGAACTAATGGCAGTTGAGCTAGCACTGCGTGCCCTTCACACCGCTCATAGCAAGGCAGTGCTTATTTGCACAGCCAACGTGACCAAGTGCTACATACAAAAAACATGGGAGCACACACTCATCACAGTTTCTCTGCTAATGCAGGCAGTTTGGCATTGGGTCATTAATCACCAGGTCTTCCTCCTAGTGGAACATTTCCCGGAGTGGGCAACAACTTTCGAGACCTGCTCAGTAGATCACATGAGCAATGAGTGGTGGATCATCTGGTCCGGGACTTTTGTTTACTTACGCTTTTTCTCAACTACTGCTCATCCCACTTGTGGAAGGGAAGATGACTCAAGCACCTCGTGATCTTCAGCAGCACATGCTATAAGTGGAAAATAATACTTGATTGCAATAATTGGTTTGCAGCTTGTAGTGCTTTTATCCAAATGCATCCACCCACTTCCCCGAATGTGAGTTCACAGCAAGATGGCAAACAATTATATTACACAGTATTCTTCTACACCTACTCTTACCTGCAGGGGAAAAACAAAATCTTAGGTTGAGTCTGTGTCCTGGTCTAGTGTTGATTTAAGGGAAAGTGTCATGAGTCACCTTAAAAACAGTCTTTGAAAGAAAAACAATTGCAATGTTTGCACTCAGCACTAGGTGGCAGTAGAGTACACACCATAACAATCTACAGCTCATCAACCTACAGGACTACAAGCAGCGAACTGGTTGTTAGAGGTACCCAACATGTGTTTTCATTATATTTTTGTTAGAATAATTAAGAGCATACCACTCTGCACTATATGGAATTATTTCCTTGACCAGGTCTATCAAAGCCACCACTTTTGACAATATACCACTGAAAGTAATTTAAATGAAAAGACAAAATGCTTCGGATAAATGCACAGTAAAATAAAATAGTTCCCTACCTCGAATCACATGCATAATAGTGACTGTGATATGTAAGTTACAGAATCGGCAATTCTCTTAAAGCCACCCGATTCTTAAACCTTTACACACCTCCTTTACTAGGTTATCTTAAGTGTGCAAAAAATAGGTTTGTGAGACCTAAAGTCAGATTTAAGATTTGTACAAACAGTGATGGCAGACGTCTAACATCTCAAATGTAATTTACCAGTAAGGGCATTCCTCCATTATGGTTGGTTTCTTCTTAGGCAAATCCAGATTTAAGGACACAACTGTAGGTCTTTTTGGAAGGTTTTGTGTGGAACATACACATGCATGTGAGTATTCAGCTATGACTTGCAAATAGTAACCCCCCTTTGAAGTACTGACATTAATACTGGTTGTTCTCCTACTGCATCCACAATTTAAAGCTCGTTGACTAATTTAAGTTGGGTGGGTTGTGCACTTACCTTCTTTGCATAAACATCAGCTTGAAGTAGGCAGGTTGACCAGTCACACTTGACCAGCCCCCGATAAGTTAATCTGCCGTTGGGCGTAATGGACCAACTAGTTAACTGTTCAGATTGTGAGAGAGCCTCACATATCCTCTTCCCACAACTGTTTTCTTCAGCTCTGATAAAGCAGACTAGTTTCGACATGGAGGCAATACCCCTGAATAAATATCTGGGTGCAGTTATTCTCCAACTGCAACATCAGAAGGCTTCCAGAGTGTAGAGAAGACATGTTGAAGCATCTTGGACAAATGTGCCAAGGCATGTAGGAGGCCCTATAAGTTATTACTAAAAATAATTTGAATCATAAAACCCTTATTGAAGGCATAAAGGATGAGTTTTCTTTCAGAAACATATACTTATTAGGAGTAGAACACAAGGATTGGCCATGAAATGCACGTTAGCTGCATTACCCGCAAACTTTACTCTTAGGCAAAGATGTTACGGTTTGAAATGCCCCTAAAAGAACACTCGTCCTGACAAAAGTGCTACCTATTCTATTAGCTCAAATTTGTAGGTGAAGTACTGAAGGCTAAGAAGATGTGTCCTATTTATTACTACACCAAATTGTTACAAGTCTTTAAGTTGCAAATGATTTAAAATCATAAAAAATTAGTGGGATTTGTACCCTTGAGTGGAATAGTGCTGAAGAAGCTCATTGATGTTCAGTCGCAGAGACATATTATTGTCAGAGCATTGTTAGGCTTGTTAACAGAAGGCTTTCATATCGGACCGGCAATCGTGCTTCATGTAAGGAAGTCACTTTACACTCTGTATTGTCATGAGCTTGTCGTCTTACTTATCAGCTGGTCTAAGAACCAAAAAGGACAAAAGATAAGTAGTTTCCAGGATGAATTGATTGGTTCCCACACAAAAAGGTATACTCCTTTCGCAAATTAATAATTTCCATAAAAAATGTTTATAGTGTGTGCTATAACACCCGGGACAAATTACAGCAGAAAAGTTCCCTTTTGTGAAATATTTATGGGAATGGGAGACTGGTAAAATAGTCTTTTTAACCAGTGTTTAAAAAAAAAAAAACATGCTATTGAAGGAGATATGGTTATGGAAGAACACACGTAGTGGGTGATGAAATGAGCACTAAAATAGATGCACATGAAAATGGCTGCTATCCATTGGGCTACTTTCTTACTGTAGTCTTGACAAAAGAAACAAACTATTGAACTAAAGGTGCTATTAAGTGTAAATGTGATCTTGCACGCCTAAATGAAATGTATATCTTTAAGAAATGGACAGTAGTGCTTCGTTTGGCTCATGTAATTAAATGTTGAGAATAAGGGCTTACATAAACAGTTTTCTGGTCTACTTCAACAAGATCTTCCAGATTCTTTGATGTGTTATCCAAAATAATTCTCTTTGTTTTTATGGATTTCACTTTAACTGTATGTTCTAATGCAAGTGATGTAATCATGGAAGATCTTTTGCAGGTCTAGGGCAACCCAGCTGCAAACTGCCCTCAGGATCCACTGACAATGAATGGTAAATTCTTGGGGACATTTGTATCTAATTCAAAGTTAATTGGAATTAATGCTCAAGGACCCTTGTAGACAAAGCACACAGTACTTTTGGAAAAAGGGAGAAGGAATGATCCACCAACTGACCATGTTTGTATGGCACTTTAGCATTGTTGGATGCTTAAGCACTTCCAAGTAACTGACATAACATGCAAAACATCCCTTCGTGGAATGGCCTTAACAATGCGGGCTAAGCAAAACGTATGTTTAGCACACAAGCAGAACAACACTTACCTTAACCACGGCTGGCTGCATGTCTGCCTTAACCGCACATATGCCTAAACCACACACATGCATGATTAAGACAGAGAGCGGTCTAGTGGTGCAAATGGGCAGAGCAGGAAGGATCGGGAGAGGACGCATTGAGGTAAGTGGGGGTGGGCAGAGCTTAGGGGGTTGTTTTTAGGGGTGGATTTAGGGCTTATCAGGGTAGTTTTATTTTATACAGGGGACAGGGTTTTAGGGCGTTCAGGGCGGGGAGGGTCTGAGCCAGGTTTTAGAAGGGGGGGAGGTTAGAGGTGGGGAAGGTTTTAGGGCAGGTGGGGGTTGTCAAGGTAATTTAGATTTTAGAGGCGGGAAGGTTTTAGGGCTGAGGGCGGGTGGGAGTAGTTTTTTTTTTATAGCCATGGTCTTGGGGGTTGGGGGGGGCCGGGTAATTTTTTTTTTTTTTTTTTTTTTTTTTTTTTTACAGTGGCAGATTTTTAGGGCTCAGGGAGGGGCTGGGGTCAGGTTTTCGGGGGACAGTTGTAGGGGTGGAGGTAGTTTTAGGCCTCAGGGCGGGTCGGGGGGGGCAAAGTAGTTTTGTTTAAGAGGGAGTGTTGTATAACATAACCACGCATGCCATTACCACATATTCATTTACTAAGCATGCTTTTGCAAAAAAATTTATTGTAAAGGCATGCATGGTAAAGACGTGGTTGTGGTTCTGATTCCGTTGTTAAGGCATGCGTGGTTCTGGCATGCGTTGTGTCATATAACCCATTCCTTCACGTTGACCCACTGGATGTGTGCTGCTCAGCAAGTTTCATCAATTCCAGCAGGTTTCATCCAAATGTCTAAGCATTTCTCTAAATGAAAGAACACAATATAAGATATTTAAAATATATAAAAATACCCCAGTCTGTGGCGAAGAATGTTAGGACCGGCTTAGTGCCTCCATCTTAAAATTCACGTTTTAACTTAGCATTTTATTTTCTGTAACCTTTTACATGGCTTTTACTCATGTGATAATGTACTGAGAAATTGCCGTACATGTTGCTTTTTTCTTGTAAGTGTTGATGTCATATAATCTGCACTCCGCCCAAGCCTTAGCACACACAGCACAATGCCCTAAGTATTCTGACTGTCCGTTGAGACAGCTCCGCAATTGCAAACATATCATAAAGTCGAGCCTGCACGTCTGACAGTGTGACACAAACGGTGCTTCTGCCTCTGCTCCAGATTCTTCACCACTTCTGCTGTAATTATCCTGCAAGATGTCACACAGTGCCCATGATGCAGCTTTGACTGACTCTGATCCTGACCACTACCCACACAGCACAATTGCCTGCCCTACACCAGAATTGCTTCCTGGCCTCTTAGTACTTCTTACCCAGGTACTTGAGGTTGGGGAATCAGGCTATTCCAATTGATCTGGCACAGGGTACTCTCGCTATACTCTTGATAGTGTAGGTAGTATCAGAAAGGAGTGTATCAACAAAGTAACATTACAATTTATCTTTTTCACCATTTTTGCAATGCTGGTTACCATGCTTTGTCTCGTTTACCTAACAATGGCAGCTCATGTTTTTTATACAAGAATAAGATTGTTGCAATAAATGTTCTAAAAGACATTTCCACATGTTTCTTGTGTCTCATCTCATACGCTGAATGACAATGAAAGGATCGATCTGTTTCCATGATTTCTTTGGAAATCTGAGTATTCATGGTTGAGGTTGCAAAACCCATCTGGTACCCTGGTATGTTTAGGGGTTCAGATAGGGCACTGTGAGCTAGCGAGGAACTGTTTCAGCATTTCCTAATTGTATATGTGGAATGAGTCCATCAACCTTTATGTTGACCAGATACACAGTCCTACTTGATTCATAGGAACCGTGTAACAGGACATATAAAAAAGTTCCCTTGTAAATTGGTGCCTTTGAGTGATAGTCCTGCATTGTTGGAAATACCTTGGCCTGCGTTATAGAGGTGATTGTCAATTCCAGAAAATTAGTCGGAAGCAAAAATAAATCTACTGTTACCAAAGAAGTAAGTGCGGGTTGCTCAAGCAAACCGGAGAGCAAATACATAATTTAAACTGTAAAATAACAGGTATGTTTGAGGACCTTATGAAGTGGAATGTAAAATATATGAACCTTATAAAAGAAGATATGGCTTCCTGTTTTCCTCCCAGTTCTGTCTCTTTGCAGCGTGTGGTTCTTAAGATTTCATGAGTCAAATATTTAATACCTTTTATATGGCTGCCCACACATGGGGCTGTTACCCTATGGGCCAGTCAGCTGTAAGTTGACTTAAACGTAATAGCTTTTCTGATTCTGGGTTGCATAAAGAAAGTAATTGTATGAATAAATATTTCAGTCTTCTGGTCGCCTCCAAAATGCTGAGTGGTGGACAGATCAACTGGCTCCATTATTCCAGCTGGTAACCCTGTTTAGAATTAGCACTTATATTTGGTCTGGGGCTATAATCAGGTTGATCCTGGCTGTTTGGAGCCAGCTAATAATTGATTGAGATACCTTTTAGATTGAAAAAAAATGGTTCTCTTAAGAAAGATATTGTGGTCTCAATCAAACCGTCAATCTTTGAACAAGGAGGCATTGAATAAGACCATTCAAAATAGGCAATTGCTTTACCCTGCAGGCCACTACCTAGAGTTTGATGGAGGTTGATTGACATTAATGATGTGGATTCGTCAACTTCTTGGCAGCTTTTGATATGCTCAAACATAATATCCTCTTGCAAATGTTACAAAGCTAGAATATCCCCTAGGACCCTCTTTTGAATTTGCAAGTGCTGCGTATGTTTGAAAGTGGTTACAAGGTCAATTTGACATTTCTGACTGCCTCACACAGCATATTCAGGTTCATTACCATCATTTATTTACCATTTATTGGCAAGACCTTTGACAAAAGCAGTTTATGTTTAACTGCAAGATCATATTAATGCTAACTGTCTCCTGCATAACTACCAGATTGGCTTCAGATCACGCTGCAGCACAGAGACTGGTACCGTACACTTTGTAGATGATGCCCACATGACCACAGATAAGATGACTCCTATCTCCTGCAGATGGACCTCTCAGCCACCTTCGGCACATTCGACCATCCCACCCTCATACGCAGCCTGGATTCTCCAATGGGATTCACTGGGAATGTCCTTCACTGGTTCACCTCCAGCCAACAACAAGTTGTTCACATGGACATCAACAGGTCCCAAAAGAACCCTATCACCTGCAGCGTTCCCTAGAGCTCTTTACTGTCCCCTTAAATCTCTACATGGATACACTTGGTGTTCTTCTCACCTATAACTGCATCAAGATTACTCAATATTTTGAGTTTACACACTGTACCTGAAAGTCTCCTTGGCTTACAACATCTAGCAATTCGAATTCTATCTGCACATCATCTAGACCTGGAAGCTCCACTGATCCAAGCTAGAATTTCTGTTAGTTGCCAAAAACAAAAACACAAAAAAGTTCACACCTGGTGCAATGACTTAAACCTTCAAACCCCAACATTCACTGAACTCCAAGTCACTTGGATTCACCTTGGACAGCATCCTCGCCCACAAGGGACACATTACCATAAAAATAAAACAAAGACTGTCTTGTTTCAGCTCTCTCTTCCAAAGAAAGTAAAACCATTTCTTCCGAAAACATCAGAACTGCTGTTTGAAGCTCTTGTACTCTAGTAGTTGGATGGTGTTTATGTCATGCTTTCTGGTCTTTCACACAGGCATCACTTTAAGGGCATCAAAAAGCAGATGGCTTGTCCATGGACAAATATCATTACATCACCCTCATTGTGATGGAACTCCATGAACTCTTGCTGGCCCGCATCATCTGCAAAACCAGCCACATGATTCATAAAGCCGTCACGAACAGCACATCTACTTATCTTGCAGACAAGCTCACCATCTGTGGTGATTCTCGGTTCACCCATGGCCATCAGACTCCAGACTAAGAAGTGTTAAAAAAGAAAAATTTGCAGCGGGCCTTTGCCATCTATGCATTCAATATCTGTAAAAACATCCCCTTATTTCTCAGGGCCACCCCAGAGCTGTTCCAATTTTGAGTTGAAGGGGCAAGTCTTTAAAGAACATTACTTTGCAGTGCATTAACAGGCTGCCAACCAGCTATCTCTCCTGCCACTTGTTGATTATGCTGGTCTTTCACCCTGTTTAACACTCCATTGCCTTTTGGCTGAGTTTGTGCCAAAGAAATACCCCATACATACAAATAAATGTGAGTAGCTTGTGTAGAGCTGCTGGCTCTGTTTAGCCTTTTTCTCACATTTTAACCTCAAGCCATGCTAAATTCTTCCTCTTTATCTCTCCAATGGGTTTACACACATTACTTTTTTATTGGATGCTAATGATGTTGTCCTAAATGGTTGCTAAGGAGTGGGGATTCAGCAATATTGTACTCTTCACAAATTAGTAGTGAGCACACAAAAAATCAAAGTGATGACGTTTAGATGTTGACTTTCAGGCCCCAGTCTTCCAAAAATGCTGTTGAAAGTTTCTAGGATAACCTTTTTTTCATCAAAGTTGAAGTGGGGCAAGCATGTGATTGTCACAGTACCTCGGTATAGGTTCATCAGATGCTTTATTACAAGTTTGATCTATGCTACCATTGGTTGGTTAAGCCCTTGCCTTTGAAAGAGTTTAACAGCAAGCAATCCCACTAACACTACTTGGAACTAAAGTGGTGAGCATAGAAAATCAGATGCATAGGTGCCACTTGGAACCATCTAATTTGATTTGTTTGTTTTCTTTACCTGTTTTTATAGTTGTTTGAGCTCTTAGACCGGAGGGAGCTGGGCCACCTCACATAGATAATTTGACCTGATTTTAGGTCTATGAGATTTATCCAGTTATTATTAATTTGCGATTCTAATTTGATGTCTTTAGTTTGTTGTCATACACTACTAAATGGGTGCAGTGTGTTTGGGAGCACCTTTGTTTACAATTTGGATTTTCGTGCTTTCCATTTGCTGAATGTAATTTTTTATTCATGGAAGGTGTCTCATCAGTTAGGAATATTGAATGTTTCTGACACCACCATAAGTTTCTATTCGCTTACAACAAGTTCCTTGCGTAAATAACTAAATTCAATTTTGAAGATTAAATAAAAGTGATTTTGTTGACTGTATATATATCCCGTGAAATAAT
The DNA here is from genome assembly GCF_031143425.1 of Pleurodeles waltl. Classification (NCBI taxonomy): domain Eukaryota; kingdom Metazoa; phylum Chordata; class Amphibia; order Caudata; family Salamandridae; genus Pleurodeles; species Pleurodeles waltl. The sequence continues at coordinate 218,028,846 of NC_090448.1, read as the reverse complement.
GCTGTCAAAGTTTGGGTTAAGAAGTTTTATTCTTCAGATTTGTACGGTTTTAATATTATGTATGTCATTTTCCTCTTTTTTTGTATGCTTGTATAATGGGCAGTTGTCTAAATGAACTAGTATTATAAAGTGAAAATGCAAATTTGTGTTCATCGTAAACCCCTGCATGATTTACACCTGTCTCAATCCCACAGAATGAAACAATGTTTTGAGTTCTGAAGGCGATATAGCCCCTCAGAAATCCTATAAAAGGCACAAATTTGGTCTAATAGAAGTAGCACTATGTGCAAATAAAAAAGCTTTTCTAATTATATATATTATTTTCATTTGCATTACTCTGTTTATTGACTACCTCATTTTAAAGTTATTTGATGTCTCTTAGCTCGTTTTACCCTGAAAGGCGGCTTTAGCCTTTCTTTCCATTTTCTGAAACCGTTTCCAAGGGGGTGCAGGATTTGTTATTCTACCTCAATAAACCTTCAGTTTTTTAATTACTTACAACCCTTGTGGTATGACTGCCAGAGAAACTACTGCATTCTGGGATCTCTTTTTAGTAGCTTTGTCATCCAAAGATTTGCTTTGATTCAGGAAGATTTGATCAGAGCTTTTGCTATATATTTATCTCCCTATATTAAAATTAATAATTTGAACAACAGTTATAAAGATTGTGAAATGTGTATGTAGCCAGGCAACCTGCCCCGGAATTTTGCATCTAGGGATGTTTTTCATGCTGTCTTTTTTTTAAATGCCAATCGCAACTGAGACTTTCTCAGTGGTGAGAAAAGGTGGTTGGCTAAAATCTCCAATTTTACTACTAAGGTACAGCTTGTTTATTCACCCTCCATGTTTTATTAATTGAGTTTAGATTTTTGTATTCACTCTCCATGAATAGACTGGCCTTGTTTTTATCATGCAATAATAGTGTCTTAGTAATTTGCGTTATAAGTTCTCAAATGCACATTTAGGGCCTAATTAGAAATTTGGTGGACTGGATAGCCCATCCTCCAAACTCCCGAAAGGGTGGCTGCTGACATAGTGGTGACCACTCCGCTGGACCTATTAGTTGTTTCCCACTAGGCGATGGACAGAAACTGAGGTTTATGCCCATCAGCCTAGCAAGAAACAGGTGGAAACATTGTCTCCAGCTCGAAATCTATGCAGCGGCAGTGCTGCCGCCACATGGTGCACCAGCAGCCTCGCAATGCTCAATGTCTGCCCAGCAGACAATGAACATTACGATGATGCTGGGAAGGGGATGTCTGCACAGCTCATGCTAAGTGCAGGGGCCCCCTGTGGCCCCCTGCACTTATTCTCTTATTCTCTTATTCTTCTTGTTATTCTCCGCTAACCTTTTCATGGTGAAAACGCCATGAAAAGGCTGGAAGAAAACAAGGTTGTAATCCACAGGGCAGTACTGCCCTAGGGGATTGCGACCATCACCCGCCGTCCACCCGTGGGTATCACCGATCCCTGCAGAACCCTGGGGGTCTGACCGCCAGGGTCTTAATGTGACGGTCAGACTGCCACAGCAGCAGCGGTATTGACTGCCACCCCGAGACTGGCAGTCTCAAGACGGCTAGCCACATAATGAGACCCTTAATATCCAAGTGTCAGCTGTTTTACTGCCCCATTTATTTCAGGACAGATGGAAGAATTTAAGAGAAACATTTTTTGTCTATATGTTGCTTAGTTGCTTACATAGTGATTGTGCTGAATATATTAACACATTATTATTTATTTCAACTCTTTTATTTTAATGTGAGAAAAAGAAAAACAGTGCTGACAACAAGTCAGTATTTTGCTGTGTAAGCAACAACTCATATTCATGTTAATGGTATTTTTGTGTATTGAGCAAAATAAAATGCAGGCATATAAGAAGTGTTTATTTTATTTCTGTGACAGGAACTAATGTACAAGAAGCAAAGCGAATTTTGAATGAAAGTGGATTGCCAATCAGTGCTGCCAGTGACCTTGATGATGCAGCTAAGAAAGCAGTGGCCAGTGTAGCAAAGCTGTGAACCGACTTATTTCATTCATCCATTGGAAATATCAAATTTTACTCAAAGCAGTTTTCAAGTGTGTAAGGAAGGATTGCACATCTTTCTATATTCTTTGGGCACATCTGGGACAGAAAATAATTAGAAAAACAAGCATCTTCACATTGTTTGGTGAATGTAACATATGTACTTAGAACAACTAAATGTTTCTAACACCATTGTGTTTGTCAAATTTGGGGTAAATGGTTGTCTACATTTTTATCATTTCATTTGGCTGAATCACCGATGGCTGCCTAAGAACTTATCTTTTACACTACATGTTAAATGTTTTATTAAAAAGTGAGGGACATCCAGAAGAAAGATGCATCACTGCAACATTAAATTGTCCTAGTTGTTAGGTGAAAATGTTCATTATACTGTATTGTTGCTGCAATTTTGAAGCTGTACATGCTCAGAGACCTCAAATGATTTATATATAGCTCATTCTCTCAGATGACTAATAATGTATGCTGTACTGTTTTTGTGCAGAAAGGATATCTCGTGCCTAAGCAAAAACTTTCTGATGGCATTTTTGCTAACCATATTGCTAGTGTACCAAGTTTCATATTTGCTCAACACATAGCCTAAACCGAAATAAGATTTTGTATTAATTGCTTCTATACTGTATGTACATATATATCTAAAAGTAAAAAGCAGCTGCTAACCTATGGAAGGATTATCTACTGTACACTTTTTAACATGTAAATGCATATCAACTTGAATAATTCAACAGTTACTGATTTGCACATGTACAGTATCACTCCATCACTAGTACTTGACCCATGTTATACCCTATTGTATGATTTTTCAGAACGGACTTACTTTTATTGTTACTTAGATTTTAATACAGAAGTTGTGCTTATAATAACTTTTTAAAACCTTATTCTATCCAGATAGCATTCAAATGATTAACATTTCCTGTCAGGTGATCATTTTTCTTTCGATTTTATGTTTCTTTGGTTCTGCTCTACTCAAGGTATCCTTATAATAATGATCCATTAAATGAGACCGCACTCATCTTCTCAAAATGCAGTCTCATCAGCTGTGAAACTATTTGTTCTTTGTTATCTCTTTTTTTCCAGTCAATGTCAAATCTGTAAGGGTATCTTGAAACTCATCTAGTAAACAAGTATATTTCAGGGCAAACATGTGTAAGTTAAGTAGCAAAACCTATACCGTAAGTCAGCATTTCATACAGGTGGGTCTTATTTGGATTAGATGGCATAATGAATCTGCATTTCAATTGAAGATGTGCTTAAAATCATATAATTATAAGTCGATAATGATATGTAATGTTTTGGTCATGGGTTAAAATAATTACTGTCCTAGGGCTTAATGTTGCTCAACTACCGGAGTTTTACTTTAGCTGTACCATGTATATTAAATATACAATTCCCCTCTTTTTTTATTTTTATTTTTGATTTAAAAAAGCACGGGCTTGTTTTCTCACTGTTTTATCATTGAAATTAAGCGTGTTAATTGTTTTGTCTTTGTACATTTATATTATATTCTGTCCATTTGAATAAAACACTTGCATTTCTAAATTGTTAAAGTTGCAACTTTATTCTCCTAGTTGGTGTTTAGGTGTTTCAAAGCTGCCCGTGTCAACATATTTGCATACAGTATATAGTGCTTGAAGCATAATCTTTGATTACATAGAATTCCATATACTTGAAAATGTACTCTGTAAAGTACATTTTTCGGATGTATTTTTGTTAATTAGACTAAACTCCATCTGGTCATGGTGTGTGTGTGTGTGTGTGTGTGTGTGTGTGTATATATATATATATATATATATAAATATACATACATACAGATGGTCTCACCAAAGAACAAAAATATATGTCCACTGCAAGTGGCCAGTGCATTCCCAGCCTCCATCTCTCTCTTACTCAAATTTCAAAACTTCAAAATTTCAAAACATGGGTGTGTCCCTTTATCAATAGTTCTAATGATCCATTTCACCTTGAGATGTGGCAAGGTAAAATGGATCATTAGAGCTACTGATAAAGGGACACACGCATGTTTTGAAATTTGAGTAAGAGAGAGATGGAGGCTGGGAATGCACTGGCCACTACAGTACAGTGCCCAAAACCAAAATGTTCTTGGTATTACAATCCAGTGAGAGAAAATATGATTGGGACTGTGTAGAAACAATTAAGAAAAATCAGAGTGGTAGCATATCCAGCTTGGTGCATTATGGGAAATGAAGTCTGTTTGTAATCATGAGTGAATTAAAGGAGGAGTAAAAACGTATTTAAACACTAGTGGGTGTGTGTCCTGTAATTACCGGCATCTGAAGAAGGCACTTCTCCAAAACGCGTCATGCTGGGGTGAGGAAGTGGAATCCAGGAGTGCCCCTGGCTCTGTAGTTGAGCTGCTTGGTTTGGATATATGTGTGTCTGTGTGTGTGTATATATATATATATATATAAATATATATATATATATATATATAATCATTTTTATTTATTCCTCTTAAAAAAATGAAAATGAGGCCCCTTTGTTTTCTTGATAATTCCTCTAAAAATAAGGATCTGGTCATGTTTGCTTAGAGAAATGTAAATGATGATACATGACTGTGTGTATTTTAGGGCCTCGGAGCCTTCAGTTTGTAGCATTATATGTTCACTTAAAAATAATAGCCAGACCATACTTCATTTGATATATTTTGGGCTATTGAGGGTTGGATAGTGTTGTTTGGACATTAGGATTTGTCAATTATTTTCACGAAAAGCTGAGCGCAAGTAATAGTTTTTGCACAAATTTTCCATACTTTGGCAATATGTTGTCTGTTTTTCTGAAAATATGTACGTATCAAGTGTTATTGTTTTTATCATTATATGAATTTTACTACGTGTCCCAGAATGCCTCTTTGTAGTATGTATGTTTTTTTTGTATATAATAGAGATAGAACAGTTGCTCACCACCGTGAAAAAGACTGCAAAGGTCGAAATTCATTGGTGGAGCTGTGATTCCAAGAGTAAAGGTTTTTTAGCGTCTATCCCTGAAGTGAGGTGATTTTGTTTGGTTTGTGGACATTATGGAAGACATGGTCACACCTCACTTTTACTTGAAAGCCCGCTTTATGTATATGTGTGTGTGCTGAACTTCTCCTTATTTTTTATTATTTACTACTGCAGCACAGTCCTAACGCATTCTGGAGACCCAGTCTCCGTGATCAAGGAGACTGGGTCTCCAAAACACATTGGGGTTGTGCTGCTCCAGTAAATAATAACAAAGGAAGAACGTTTTTGATGAATGTTTCGGGAGTCCCTACCCCATGCGACCTGCCACTTTTCAGGCTCAGGACAAGAGCGGTCTAGTAGTGTGAAATAAAAAAAATAAAAAATAAAATATATATATATATATATATATATATATATATATATATATATATTCGCTGATAAACCAAAGGTTATAGGGACTTTATACTTAGGTTGACGTTTTACTCATTCAAAACCATAGAAATTCAGCAGTTGTACTTATAGGTATACTTATGTTATGAAACTTGTGGCCTAACGTTACTTAGCTGCACGAGTTATAGCTTCTTCACATATAGCGCTTATGACAATTCATGGCACAGTCTTCATAATATTTTGCCAATTGTAAATCAACAGATTCACAATGGGTGACGTGTCCGACTTATCATGGACAAGAACAGACTTGTGCCACCTATTCTCTTTGGATACAGTTTTTGTAAGCACCCTTCATATCAATTTATATGTATGAAAATGCTATTAACTATCTAGACCAAACATATCTAACCTCCTGTATAACCACTCCTGTCAGATTTTCAAATCCTATGGCCCCATCAGCATCCTGTATACTGCTATTCTAATGTGGGAGTAGGTACCACAATACTTGTTCTCCTTCTATGCTATTGTTTACTTAAAACAAAAGATGTCTAACTCACCAAATCCTATATTAATCTAGGATGTGCTAGGATCAATCATGCAGGATGAATAAGAAAGGTGTCCCTTATTCATAGTCCCTCGCCATCATGAAACTTTTCAATGTCTGAAGCCATACTTGGCAAATCCCCTTATTCGCTTAATACTGCAATGTTATATCATGTGAGACGTCACAAGTGAGAATGATGTGGTATGTATATAGGTGAGCAATCTGGTACCCGTGTTGTGACATCAGGGTTGGCTGAATGCAGGCGAAGGGAAGTTCTCTGAAGCATCTTTCTATAAGGTATGTAGTGATTTTGTGGATAACTGCCCTATGATGTTATACTACCTTTTTCCTGACTGGAAAATGGTACTCCCAATGTATTTATGTCTACATGGGCATTCCAACACACACCGACTTAAAACAATAAAAAAAATGAACTCCCCTGTGACGTGTGGGTCTGCAGTCTAAGGATTTCTGATGTAATGACCACAGTGTAATAGCTCCTGATGTAAAAGTAGCCAATTAAGACGATTCCACACTGCTAAAATGTGAAGAGATGATAGTGCTACTTTTGATTTATGTACATAAGTGTTAAGAATAAGGGCTCACATAAACATTTTTTGATTGACTTACACAAGATCTTTAATATCTTTTGATGAGTTATCTGGAAGTATTCTCTTTTTTTCTGTGGTTTTTAGTTTAAAGTTATGTTCTGGTGGAAGTAATTTAATCATGGAAGTTATTTTACAGATCTATAACATCCCAGCAGCAAATTTTCCTGAAACCCTGCTGACCAAATGGTAAATGCTTGGGGACATGTGTATTTGATTCTAAATTGATCTGGGTTAATAGACAGATGCCCTTTGCAGACCCAGCATATAGTACTTTTCAAAAGGGGGGAAGAAATGGTGCATCAGCGGACTACATTTTTATTACAGTTTAGCACTGTTGACAGCTTAAGCACTTCCAAGTAATTGACCTAACACACAAGTCACCCACCCAGATTGATCCACCGGATGTGTGCTGCACAGTAAAAACAGGATTCACCAATCCCAGTAAGTTTCACCCAAATATCTAAGCACTTGTCTAAATGAGAGAACACCAAATCAGTTATATAAAATATATAGTAATACCCCTGTCATATACAAGGTTTCCTTGTAAGATGATGCCTTGGAGTGATAAACTCACATTGTTGGAAATACGGTGGCCTGCATTATAGGAACAGTTGTCAATTACTGAAAATTCTAGGAAATTGGTTAAAAGCAAAAATAAATATACTATTACCAAATAGTAGGTTAGTAGCGACTGAACATTGCTTAAGAATCCATACAGCAAACGCTTAAATTAAATCAGAAAAAAACAGGTCTGTTTAAGGACCACATGAAATTCAAGGTAAAATGTATACATGTTTTAAAAGAAGTGAGTCTGCCTTTTTTCCTCCCAATTATCTCTCTGTGAAGTGTGTGGTTCTTGAGATTTCCACAGTCAAATACTACCTTTTTATAGCTGCACCAATGTAACACTGTTGCGATAAGGGCCGTTTAGATGTATTGTTGACTCAAACGCACTATCTGTGCTGACTCTAAGTTGCATAGAGAAAGTTACTGTATGAATACATACTTCATTCTTATAGTCTGGAAATCTCCCTTTTTGGTTATCCTTTAAATTTCTGATTGATGGGCAGGGCAGATCAGCTGATCCCTTATTTCAATTGATAGCCCTTTCTGGAATTATCCTTGATATTTAGCATCGAGCAATACTAAATTTGATCTTGGCTGTTTGTAACCAGTTAAGCATTGATTGTTATTCCTTTTAGATTGCGAAAACATGGTTCTACTAAGGAAGGCATTTTGGTCACTGGAATCAAACTTTCAACCATTTGAAGAAGGAGGCATTGAGTAAAAGCATTCAACAATAGACAGTTAATTTACCCTGTGGGCCACTGCTTATAGGTTGATGGAGGTAGAGTCACAGTAATGATGCTGATTCATCAGCTTCTAGGTAGCTTTTTATTTGGTCAAATGTAATATTCTCTTACATATGTTATGAAACTAGAATATTCCCTTGGACCTTTGTTAGAACTGAATTGTTGCTTTGGAGTGGGGTGCAACCCTACTCAAACAACAGCCACAATCTTTGGCGGGGTGAACCACAAAAGTCACTAAATTAACGTATGTTTAACCCCCTGATAACTTGGCACACAAGCAGTCAGGCTTAACTTAGATCATCCATGTCATCATACTTCTGTTCCTGTACAGCAGCTTGCATATTGCAGAGATCCTGCCAGGCTCAGAGGGTTATCTCATATTCAAACTTTGGAGAGCCCATGGCTGATTTCAGTCCCCTCTCCCTCCAAAATTTAATTAGCTCAGCTATACTGTAGCTTTCAATGTTGTCAAGGTCCAACTCCATCTTTGTAGGCAAGAGTCGCAGTCGCACAGAATGTGAAGCAAGAATTAAATTTGAAAAAAGGAAAAATATGGCTAATCAAGGAGAATTGAAAACAAAATGGAATCTGCTGTCAATTTTTTTATATTACTGTAAGGCACTGCACAAACACAAGTACTGAGTTCCACCACTGAGTACCAATGTGAGAAATTGGGCTTCTGATGGATACAACTACCTGTGGATTCCTCACCTTATGAATTCGATCCTTGCGCCAGCATCCGACGGAAAGTCTTCCTAGCTGTCTACGTCGACGAGGACGTCATAATGGCACGGCTCCGCGTGACTCCGTCTGACGTCAACGTGCCAATAAGAGGTCCCCGTCGGCGTACTAACGTCAGTTTTTCCTTTTTCCGTGCATTCGACTCCAATGGTTTTTTCTTCCTGGCCCGATGGTAACTGTAGCGATCTTTTGAAGTTACAATGTCGCCTCCGAAGAAGTCCGGGTTTAAGCCGTGTAGGGAATGCGGGGGTCGGATGTCAGTGACCGACCTCCATTCGGATTGTATTTGGTGTTTAAGCTCCGAACATGATGTGGAAGGTTGTTCTTCGTGCCAGAGCATGAATCCGAAAGCTCTGAAGGAACGCGAAGCGAAGCTCTTCTTGGTCAAGGCAAAGAAGAAGGAACACAAGAAGGTTTCTTCCCATACTTCTCCCAAAAAACATAAGAAGCAGCGTCCTCATGACTCTCGGCGCCGTCATGACTCTCGGCGCCGTTCGGAGTGGAGCCGATCGAGGAGTCGTTCGAGGTCGAGATCTCATTCGTCACGGCGCCAGAAGACGTGGGAGAGGAGCCCTACGGTCACGCCTCAGCCGGAGAGTCCGGGGTTGTCACCAGCGCCTTCAGTCTATGAGGTCACTCAAGGTAGTCCTCGCTTCTCACCGGCGCCGAGGGATCCTGATGTTCCCCAGATGTCTACACAGCAGTACCCGGCTTTCCCGACTCCAGGGACGGATCCGGACGCATTTTTGAATGCAATGTATGCTGTTTTTCAATCCATGGCCCCTGCTGGTGCACCGAAGGGTCCCACGGGGCCATTGGCATTCAATTTGGGCTCGCCGGCGTCGTACAGGGCTGCTCCATTCAAGCCCTTCTGCCCTACAGAGACTGGTGGTCCGGCGCCGGGGGTTTCCCCTGGTAGGAGTCCTTCGCCCGGGACCGTGGATCCGCCAATATCCGGCGTCATTGATGGCCTCATCCAGACCGGCTCTATCTCCTTCTGTACATTCGGCGTCGAGGAGGTCATCTGCCGACTTCGGGCCGGCGCCGGTTGAATCCGGGAGCCTTCCGGAACCAGTTCAAGGTCTGAGATCGTCGGCGTTGATGGAGTCCTTGTCGACGCCGGCTCTGGAGACGCATTTAAGATCTCGAAGGAAGGCGTTGAGGCTTCTGGAGGAAGAGGAATACAGAACGCTTGAGGAAGGTGAGATAGAGCCTTCTGATGATTTCCAGGGACTTGCCTCTGCAAGTGGTTTGGATAATTCCCCGGAGTGGGACATTGCTTCTCCGGGGGAGTTTACTGAGGAGGCCGCCTATTTCCATGCTGTGGTGAGGAAGGCAGCTGACTATCTGGATTTGCCTTTGTCCACGGCAGAAGTTAAGACTAACCTGCTCACAGAGGTTCTTCATCCTTCTTCCTCCAGTGCTGACCCTTTGTTGCCTTTTAATGAGGCTTTGACTGAGCCTATTATGGACCTATGGAAAAAGCAGGTGACATCTCCGGCGGTGAACAGGGCAGTGGCGAGAAGGCATAGAAGTGCCCCAGGAGATCCAGTTTTTCTATCTCGTCACCCGACTCTGGAGAGTTTGGTGGTTCAGGCATCATGTTCTGCAAAGTCTGCCCCCGGTACATTCCCTGGTGTTCCGACAGACAGAGAATCCAAGAGGATGGAGCAATCCTCGAAGAAAATTTTCTCCTCTTGCAGCATAACCCTGAAAGCTACCAATTCCACCTGTGTGCTAGGCAGATACATTCATGCCCTAATGGACTCTGCTAAGGAGATGGCAAAAGATCTGCCACAGGAAGTGCAAAAATCTTTTGGGGCCCTTTTCTTGGATGCGCAAGCTGCTGCACAGCAGATTATTCAATCTGGCTTGGATACTACGGATTCTATTGCCAGGGCCATGGGAACATCGGTGGCTACCAGAAGGCATGCCTGGCTAAGGTCTTCGGGCTTCTCGTCGGATGTACAATCCACTTTAATGGACCTTCCATTTGATGGGGAAAAGCTGTTTGGGGACAAGGCAGACTCTGCCCTTGAACGGTTTAAGGACTGTCTGGCTACAGCTAAGTCCCTGGGTTTGCAGACCCCTTCTGCTACATTGTACAGGCCTTTTCGTAGGTTTCGAGGGTTTGCTAGAGGTTCTGCCTTTCGTAGATCTCAATCTTATGCCCAACAACCTGCCAACCCGCCCTATCGTGCCTTCAGAGGGCGAGGTAGGGGTAGGGCTAGAGGTCCAGCCCAGCAGCTTTCTTCTTCTTCATCCTCCTCTGGTGGACAACAGCAGAAGCAGCCCTAGTTTTCCCCACTTTATCAGTCACCCTTCTCCTGTAGGGGGAAGATTGAGTCTTTTTCTGCAGCAATGGAGGTCAATTACAACAGACTCGTGGGTGCTAGGAATTGTGGAAAAGGGCTATGTTCTCCCCTTTCAGGAGTTTCCTCCTCCCTTCCCTCCCCTCCTTTTGTTCAGCAGAACATCTTCTGTTGTTGCAACAGGAGGTTGTAGTCATGTTGGCAAAGGGCGCTATAGAGTTGGTACCATTGCAGGAAAGGGGTCAGGGGTGTTATTCAAGATATTTCCTGATTCCCAAAGTGGACGGGCGTCTAAGGCCGATCCTAGACTTGAGGATTTAGAATTTGTTCCTCAAGCAGGAAAAATTCAAAATGCTGACCCTAGCGCAGGTGCTATTGGCGTTGAACGAAGGAGACTGGATGGTGTCTGTCGACTTGCAGGACGTGTACTTTCATGTTCCCATAATCAAGTCGCACAGGAAGTATCTCCGTTTTGTGGTCGGATCGCAACATTGCCAGTTTGCGGTTCTCCCGTTTGGTCTTACTTCAGCACCCCGGGTCTTCACAAAGGTGATGGCAGTTGTTGCAGCACATCTCAGAAAGAGGGAGGGAGCGGTTTTTCCCTACCTGGACGATTGGTTGATCAAAGCCAAGTCTCCAGAGATTGTGTTGTCTCATCTGCAAATGACAACGCAGTTGTTGTTGAAGATCTGGGCTTTTCAGTGAACGTACCCAAATCTCACCTGGAGCCCTCTCAACGCCTCCTGTTCATAGGGGCAGTATTGGACACGACAAGGTTTCGGGCCTACCCCCCGCCTCAGCGGGTACGGGACATTCAGGCGCTGATTCCTTGGTTTCAAAGAGGAGCGGCAGTTCCAGTCCTCAAAGTCTTAAGCCTGCTAGGTCTGTTTGCTTCTTGCATTCTGTTGGTCACTCATGCTCGCTGGCATATGAGGGCTCTTCAGTGGTGTCTCCGCAGACAGTGGTTCCAGCACAAGGGGGATCTCAGGGATTCAATAAAGATCTCCAGGGACGCTGTAGCGGATCTTCATTGGTGGACAGTGGACGGCAACCTTTCCCAAGGAAAACCGTTTTCACTACCACCTCCGGTGGCACAGTGATATCGGATGCTTCCACTCTAGGGTGGGGAGCTCATCTGGGGGACCTGGAGATCAAGGGTCGTTGGTCTCCAGCGGAACAGATGTTGCATATCAATCTGTTGGAATTGCGGGCTGTACGTTTGGCGCTCAAGGCCTTCCTCCCTTCCCTTCGCGGTCAGTCAGTTCAGATCCTGACGGACAACACTACCGCGATGTGGTATATAAACAAGCAGGGAGGAATGGGGTTGTATCTTCTTTGCCGAGAAGCCCTACGACTCTGGTCTTGGGCTCAGGACCATCAGATTTGCTTGATGGCAAATCATTTGGCCGGAGTGTTGAATGTATGTGCGGACGTTCTCAGTCGTCACTTCTCATTAGATCACGAGTGGCGTCTCCATCCGGATCTAGTCCTCCACATCTTCGAGATGTGGGGTACTCCTCAGGTGGATTTATTTGCCACTCGGGAGAACGCGCATTGCCCGTTATTCGGCAGCCTCCAGTATCCGATGCAAGGGGCGTTAGGGGACGCGTTTCAGATGTCCTGGAACGGCCAGTTGCTTTACGCGTTTCCCCTCATACCCTTAATTCCTCGGGTTTTGAGGAAGGTTCGTCAAGACCAGGCCCAAGTCATATTGGTAGCACCGGAGTGGCCGAGAAGGGTATGGTATACAGACCTACTTCAACTCTCTCAGTGCCCTCTGCTTCGTCTCCCGCTCAGGGCAGATCTCCTCTCTCAATCGCAGGGGCAGGTTCTACACCCCCACCTCCAGAGCCTGCACCTTCATGCCTGGAGATTGAACGGGGCAACCTGAGTTCTTTTTCTCTCCCACCGGATGTTATACTATCGTCCAGGCGACACTCCACTAAGTCTATTTATGCCGGAAGATGAGCAAAATTTGTGTTGTGGTGTGGAGAGAACCAAAAAGATCCTTTAAAGGCCCATCTTTCAGATGTACTTTTGTTTGTTGTCACTTTGGCGAAGAAAGGCTGTGCTATAGCTACAGTTAAGGGTTATTTGGCAGCTCTGTCGGCGTTTCTTTGCCTTCCGGATCAGCCGTCTTTATTAAAAGTCTCCCATTGTACATAGGTTCCTTAAGGGTTTGGTGAATAGCTTTCCTCCTACTCCTTTTCACATGCCTCAGTGGGACTTAAATCTTGTTTTAACATTCTTAATCGGTTCGCCTTTCGAGCCCATGCATTCATGTCCATTGAGATATTTAGCCTTCAAGACTGTTTTCTTGATCACAATTACTTCTGCTAGGAGGATTGGAGAGCTTCAGGCACTCTCCGTTAAGCCCCCTTTCACTATGTTTTTCCCTGATAAAGTGGTTCTAAAAACCAGGGCTGCTTTTCTGCCGAAAGTTGTCACCCCTTTTCATTCAGGGCAGAATATCACTCTTCCTGCTTTTTACCCTCCTCCCCACCCGTCTAAAGAAGAAGAGAGACTCCATAGGTTGGACCCTAAGAGGGCCCTGAGTTTTTATCTCGAAAGAACTAAAGACTTTTGTTTGGATGAGCAACTGTTTGTTGGATATGCTGGTCAGCAAAAGGGCAGAGCGGTTCAGAAAAGGACACTCTCCAGGTGGGTCATCTTGTGTATCAAGATCTGTTACTCCTTGGCAAAAAAGGTCCCTCCTGAAGGTATCAGGGCCCACTCTACTAGAGCTAAATCTGCATCCTCTGCTCTGGCGAGGGGAGTTCCATTAATAGATATATGTAAAGCGGCAACTTGGGCGTCCCTCCATACTTTCGTGAAACATTACTGTTTAGACTCTGAGATGAGGAGGGACGGTCATTTTGCTTACTCGGTATTGCATGATTTCTTCGTGTAATCAGGCGGGCACCGACCACCGAGTGCGGTACTGCTTGGGACTCTATTCATAAGGTGAGGAATCCACAGGTAGTTGTATCCATCAGAAGAACAAGTTACTTACCTTCGGTAACGCTTTTTCTGGTGGATACACTGACTACCTGTGGATTCCTCACGGTCCCTCCCGCCTCCCCATTGCCTGCCTGGTTACACTCTTATTTTGCAGTATTTAGATTAATATTTATTCTTATATTTTTATATTTATATATATATATTTGTTTGTATATGAAAGCGCATATATATGTATATTTATATGTATATAGTGATATTTCTCTATTTATTTTTGTATATTTATGTATTTCAGCTCTCAATAAGAATGGATTGTTTAAATGGTCAAGGTTTTTGTGTGTGTATATCTTTCTATATTATTGATCAATTTTCATGGTCGGTTTACTCCTATTTGCTTTAAGGGCACGAAAAAAGTGAGGTTAAACTGACGTTAGTACGCCGACGGGGACCTCTTATTGGCACGTTGACATCAGACGGAGTCACGCGGAGCCGTGCCATTATGACGTCCTTGTCGTTTAGACAGCTAGGAAGAAGACTTTCCGTTGGATGCTGGCGCAAGGATCGAATTCATAAGGTGAGGAATCCACAGGTAGTCAGTGTATCCACCAGAAAAAGCGTTACCGAAGGTAAGTAACTTGTTCTTTTGGTTGATGGGCGGGTGAAAACCCTACTCAAGCTACAGCCAAAACCCTTGTCAGGGTGAACCACAAAAGGTCACTAAATTAACCCATGCTTAACCCTATCATAGCTTAGCACAAACGTAACCAGGCTTAACTTAAAGGCAATGTGTAAGTTATTTATACAGCACACAAAAAGTAATACACAACACAAGAAAAATCCCACACCAACCCTTGAAAAATAGAGTAAAATTGGAAAATATTTTACACCAAAATGACAAAAAAAACAATTAGTAGAACCGAAGATATGCAATTCCAAATATTTGAGGTAAGTATAGAACCTAAAAGCACAGAGCGCTGCGTACAGTTATCAGGTTGTATGAGGCCTGGGGAAGTCACAAGTTCAGGCTGACTGTGTAGCTGGAGCAGATACAAGGACCAGGTTAGTCTCACTGAAAAAGTTACCTTCTAAAGTCCAGAGCAAAGAGTTCAGTTCACAGTGGAGTAGGGAGAGCGTTGTGGATGGTTGTCGTAGCAGGAAGAGCAAGCCAGGTGTTGCGGATGGTCAATGCTGTAGCACGAACATGTGGTCGGGCGTCATGGACAGTTGATGGTGTAGCACAAAGATCCTGTTGGGCATAGAAGACAATCATTACTGGAGCTTTGCCCTGGCAGTTGCTGCGGGCTGTCAGTGCTGTAGCGCAAAGTGAAGATCTCATGTTGCCGTCCGTCACTGTAGCGCAAAGAGTCAAGTTCACTGGCGCTTCCCATTGGTGGTCGGCAAGATCTTGGCACAAACGAGCCAGTTTGCAGTCACAAAGACTCAAACTTCAAGACTTCTCCTTTTCTTTCTGGAGGAGCTCAACTGAAGCCACACCAAACTTCCATGACGTGGGAGTTGCCGCTTTCAGGTCAGGAACTCACTCTAGCAGAGGCCAGCAGGGATCAGGCAGGTCCAGTTGCAGGTTCAGGCAGGTCCATTGCAGCTGGGCAGTTGCAGGGAGATCTCTGAAGCTTGTTGTGTCCCTGTAGCTCAGAATAGGAGACCAGCTATATAGTAATTTGAGTCACTCAACTAGAATGGGATGGTCGGTGCAGGTTTAGTCTTCCTTCTCCGACAGCAGGGCAGTCCTTAAGCAACAGTGCAATCCTTTAGCAACAGTGCAATCCTTTGGCAGCAGGACAGTCCTTCTGGAGTATCCACAGGTCCAGGAGTGTTCTGAAAATTGGGTCTGAGGGTCCCCTTTTTATACCTAGTACTAACTTTGAAGTGGTAGAAACTTTTATAGCCTTCACTCTGTAATTGTCTGCCTCCCTGCTCTGGTCGCAGTCTGTCTGCAGGCAAAATAGGCTATTGTGAAATCTTTTATTTGTGAGCTGATTCAATGTCTTTGAACTGCTAGTGTGACAAGTTTCAGCACCAACACTCATCAAGTCAGGATTGCCCATCTTGCAAACACCCAGACCCTTTATTGTGTGGCTATTTGGGAGGAGACCACAAATGCCAATTACACCTAGCCATATGACCAAGGAAACAGGCAACAGACACCAAAACAAGAAAATGCCAACTTTTCAAATAAAGAGGTTTTAAATTACAATTCTGCAGACACCAATCAAGACAGTCCGACCTCCTCCTTCACAAAAGTTATGACTTATTAAATGTTACAAGGTAATCAGACGTTATCCAGTCGGAGAGATAGGCCTCACAGTACTGAAAAACAAATCTGTGAATCTTTCAATACCAGGACATATAAAACTTACAGGTACATGTCCAACTTTTTAAATACACTGCACCCTGTCCTGTGGACTACTTATGGTCCACTCTAGGGGTGACTTATATGTAGGTATTAAAAAGGGAGACCTACGGTAGGTAAAAGGTTTGATTTGCCAGACTGAAATGGCACTTTAAAACTGTACACACAGGCTTCAAGGGCAGGTCTGAGCCATGTGTTAGACGTACTTAAGCGGGTGGGACAATAGGTGCTGCAGACCCACTGGTAGCATTTAATTAACAGGTCCTGAGTCCCTGTAGTACCACTTTACTAGGGGCTTAAGTTAAATTCAATAGCCCAATTGGGTGTAAGCCAGATTTTCCATGTTTAAGGTAGCACGCACCTCAATACTGAGTAGCAGTGGTAGAGTGAACATTCATAACAGCCCCAAAAAACAAACAATTCAGAAAATAGGAAGGGTGAAGGCAAAAAGTTTGGTGGAGAGGACCAGGTTCAACAATCTTATTTTCGTATTGCAAGTACTGCATATGTTAAATTTCACATGTCTGGATGCCTCATGGCATATGCCATTAAATTACCATCATTCACCTACCATTTTTCAGCAAGAACTTTGAAGAAGCTGTCTGTCATCTGCAAGATGAGACAAGTGCTAACCATCTCCTGCACAACTACCAGTCTGGCTTCAAATCATGCTGCAGCATAGAAACAGTTACCTTACACATCATTGATGATGCCCTCATGACCACAAAGAAGATGACCCCTGCCTCCTGCTAGTGCTGGACCTCTCAGTTGCCTTCAACACAGTCGACCATTCCACCCTAGATTCTCTAATGGGATTCACTGGCAGTGTCCTTCACTGATTCTCCTCCAAAGGACAGCAATTTGTTCACATGGTCACGCCAGGACCCAAAAGGTCCCTATCAACTGCATAGTCCCCTAGAGTTCTCTACTTTCCTCTGTCATCTTCAACCTCTGCATGGAGCCGATTAGTGTTCTCACAGATAATCTTATCAAGATTAACCAATATGCTCATGATACACAACTGTACCTGAAAATCTCCATTGCTTCAGACATTCAATACCAATATATGCATCCAGGAGCTGCAACAACATCCCTGGATCCCTCAGGTCGACCTCAAAGCTGTTCAACTTTGAGTCGGAGATGTACCTCTTTAAAGAACACTATATTGCAGTGTATTAACAGACCATAAACCTGGTACCTCTCCTGCCACTTGTTAACATTATGCAGGTTTTTGACAGTGTTTAATGATCCACTGCCTTTTTCGTTATGTTACAAATGTGTATAGCTGGTATAGAGTGTCGCGCTGTTGCACCTTTTTCCTCACTGTCTAATCTCAAGCCAATGCTAAATTCTTCCTCATTTTCTCTCAGGTGGATTTTTAGATATTGCATGTTTATAGGATGCTAATGATTGGCCCTAACTGTTATGAATGGGAATTCAGCAGTATTCAATCATCACAATCTAGTGGTGAACCCGCAGAAAATCAATGGGCTGATCTTCAGGCAGTTTGTGTTGGATTTCAGGCCCCAGTCTTCCAAAAAGGCTGTTGAAAGTATCTGGTATAACTTTCTTCATCAAAGCTGAAGTATCGTGAACATGTGAGTATCACAATATTATATCTGGTTATAGGTGCATTAGATGCTTTATCAGTAGTTTGATCTATGCTACAGTTGGTTGGTTAAGCCCCTGCCTTTAAAAGAGTTTAACGGCAAGGTAATCCCACTAGCACTGCTTGGCCATTACCGGGTTTCAGAGTTTGAGCTCTTAAGCCAGACTTGCGTAGGTAATTTGGGCCCATTTAGGTTTAATAAATGAACACAGTGTTTCTGGGAGTGACTTTGTTTTGTTTAGAACTTACATTTCCCTGCTTTCTGTTTGCTGAATGTAGTATTTCATTTGTGGACGGTCTGTCATAAGTTAACAGTGATTTGGCAATGATCTATTATAGCAGGTCTCTATTGAACCCAGAATCAGATAACCCAGTAAGTAAAAACAATTGAGAAGCCTGGAATTCTATACATATGCAATTTAACTAGGGCCTAGAATTACATAGTTAGGCCCTTAGATGGATAAACACAGAAGTATGGATGGATGTCACATCTCTGCACTGTCCAAAAGAGAATGAGAAGGTGATACATATGTTGTGTTCAAAATTTCCAGAAACTACAAGTAAAATACCAAGTGGGTAGCTCGTTCAACTGGATGTGCTTGGCAATCAAGCACAGCGTAGGAAACAAGCTGCCATAAAGTGAAAAAAAAAACATAGCACACATCTTAGCAGCTGATCCGGTGGAGGTTACCCAACATTCATCTGTATTATTGTTCTAACAGAGCACTTTGTTCAAAATTCTTGTACAGACTAAACAAATGTGTAAGATAAACTGACTACCTTCTATTACATGATGGGGACATTGGCTTACAACCATCAGTTGGACCTGAACTAGAAAGAAAGGAACAACCAGGCAATTCAAGCTTCATCAGTACATGGAAGATGTAGAACCCAGCCACTACATTGGAACCGGTTAAGCGTGACCTTTGGGGGGACTATATTAACTGATAATGTACCCTTACAATCTCCATTTCCACCAGTAATTCCTATCCCTCAATCAATTGTCTTCCCTTCACTATTTCCCATCGTATCACGAGAGCAGCAACTCACCCTAGAGCTTAAGGGCACTTACTCCTACTTAACTTCACACCCATAATGTTTTCTTTGTTCCTTGATTCTTTTGCGGAGAAAAAGGGAACTACTTAGTAACCATTCATGGAAACTACCATTATTATCAATTATGCAAAATTAAACTATGAATGCTGTCTTATATAACGTTAGTGATCAAACTGATTGGATAAAATTGTAGGATTAAATATGTAACTTGACAATCATGACTTTCTTAATCCAAGCAATGCCTTCTTGCAAATGTAGTCATACCCTTAGGTGATTGGAATTGTGCCCATTCGGCTGGAAGATGTATAGCCAACGTGGGAATGCTGATTGCTGGATACAGCTGCACCTTCTAAAATGGTGCATATTATCTTGGGATTCATTGAAGAAGTAACAAAGGATATATCTGAAAAAATGCTTCCTCTAGTTAATGGAAAAAATGCAATGTTATGGATGTGCACTTGGGGGGTAGGAGGGAATAATCGCTGTAAAGAACAGTGGGAACAATACATTAACTAGTGGGGTCCTTGGCTACGAATTACAAAAAAAATCACCTTCTCTATTGGGGCCTTGCCTCTGATGAAGACAGCAAAGTGCTGTGGGAAGCTGTCATTTGAAAAAAAAATGATAACGGTGCTGAGGTGAGGGACATGGAACACTCCCATGCTTTTACATACCAAGATAGTAAATGTATATTTGCCCTTGTCTTGGCAAAAGTTAGCTCTAAACTAATTTAATAGTTTGAGTGCTGACTAAAATATCAGCCTTTAGTAAACATCAGGAAAAGGTTAATGATGTCACATGTATTTTAGCTCTGGTGAAAAGAGGCGAAGCATTAAGACAAAAAGCAGTATTGTAAGTAAAATAAAAATAAGTGCAAGAGGGGTAAAATCAAGAGATATTGAGAGAAGTGAGTCCGCCTGGAAACTGACTAGAATTAAAGGAAGAGACACAGATGAGACAGAAAGGGATGTCAAATAAACATGAGCTAAAGAAAGTAAAATGATGCAGAATAAAAAGATGAATCAGGAAATTACCTAGAAACACATTTTCTTAATTCTGCTTTTCCCCCATTAGTTTATGTTTTGAAGTTGGGACAATTTTTACAGTGCTAGATGATCAAATGGGCATCTTGACGTTGAAGTTGTTTTGTCTCCTATTCTGTCTCTTGGACATGCATATATGTTTAATGTACGGAACCACTGGTATGTTTTTTTACTGACCAGGTAAGCAATCACGTCACAGTGTACATGCATTTTTATTTCTTGGTTTCCTTACCACTGAAGTGACTCCGTCCATGTGTATATACAACCAAAGACTATTACTGTAAAATAAAAAAATAAAAATACTGTACTTCAATATAACACAAAGTAATATACATCACATATGAAAGACGTACAGTTACTGCATAAAATTAGTACCTCAACATAAATCACGCCAACAAAACACAACATTACTAAAATGATTACACATGGATCTTTAAATGTTAAAAAGGAGTTATTGCTGATACAACATAAGCTCTGTGGTGTAAGGATGATAACTACTGTATACATAATATTCCAAACCAAATATTATTTTTGAATACCTCTTATCAGTATATGCAATATTTTTGCAAATGTATACGGTGGCAACGATGATAACAAATAAGGTTTAGAAGTAAGCAATAACCTGAAGACATCAGGGTTTGATCAACTGCTCAATGTTTCCCTTTATAAGTCAAAGACAGAACTGTGATCTAAGGGTTGCTCATGGCACGAGTACCTCATCTGGTCATTCAGCCTCATTCCTGAATATATGTCTAACTAATTGCAATCACTATACCACTTGCTACTGACTTAAGGGCCGTAGGTTCTGATCCCGTACAGAAGGTTAAGAACCTCTCCCAGGATATATGGAGGGAGTCCTCCACCTACAGACTGGTACCCAGGGGATCATGTAAAAGCACTGCACACCAGCACATTAAGTTAGCGTACCCAGTATAGTTAAAGAAACATTAACCAATTCACAAACAAGATATGGCTCATTTAATACCTAGAATTAGTACAGCTCCAGTGGTCGGATGCATATTTAAATGCTGGAAGAAAAATTTCAAAAACACAAAAGACAAATTCCAAAGGAAAATCTACATGTTCGGGTATCACACAGTAGTAAGGTATACAGATCTCAAAAAACTTCTTACTCAACATGTATCTTAGTGGACATCCAGACAAACCATACAGATATTCAAAATCTTTTGAAGAGTCCCAGATCCTGATACTATCAAAAGTGCAAACACGGTTACAGTTGAATGTTTTGAAGTCCTTGTTAACATTTTTAGAAAGAACCTTTCAGGTTCCTTTATGTCGCATACCTGTTGAGTGCAATAAAAGTACTAAAAATTCTAGCTTTACTGCATTCTATCATCTAATTATCTACCTGAGCCATTTACAAGTCTTTCAAGCCTCTGACAAAATCAGAGTATCAAATTTTCCTGAGATACCGTATCAAATAACATTTGCAGAAAATTACCATCTTCTGTGGTGCTGACTTTTCCCTTGACACTTTTTCCTGGCTGTAGAGCTCTGTGCCCTTCATTCCTGACAACCAGTGGTAAAGTGCCTGTGCTCCCCCTTACAAATACTTTAATTGGCATACACATAATTGCCACCTTCAACTTTCTATTTGTCCCTAGTATATGGTGCAAAGTGTTCACAGGGTCTGTAAGTTAAATGTCACTAGTAGCATACAGCACCTATTGTGCCACCCACTGCAGTGACAACGGAAACATGGCTACAGGTCTACCATTTGTAGCCTGCCTGTTGCAGTTTAAAAATGCAAATTTGACCTGTCAAAATAACCAGTTTTGACAGGTCAAAACTTTCCTTTTAAATATTTGAGTCACCCATAAGTATGCCATATTGCCCTCCCTCCTAGCCAGGTTAGCTTGACTCTGGTGGCATGGCGAGCAGGGGACCCAGCAGAGTCAAGACTGATTTGCATATGGCTGGGTCCAATCCGGAATGTTGTGGCGAGCAAAGAAATGATGGATTTAGGCCCAGATCTGTGACTGGAGGTGATTGAAATTGTTCAGCATTCTGTCAATCATTTGTTCTTTTTGCATTTGTTTCCCCAAGTTGGAAGGATATGCCCAAATAAATAGTTGCCCCAAATTAGTATAGAACTGAAATTTAAACTTTTAACCTATCCTCACTAAACATGCCCAGAACATATTTCCAAGCACACATGGAATGCAAAAGCATTTTTTTTTATTTATCTAGCTTTAGGCACACTAAAACGTTGCATATCCTTTAATTTGTTGTAATGGTCAACAGTGTTTTTGGAATGTTATTTGCATTAGGGGACCTGATTTTCGGAACACCCATTGTAACTGCAGGTGAATAGTTCTGAATTCATAGAGAAACATACTGCAGGTGTTCAACCCCAAAATACATACACACTGCCTAGCCTGTCTGTCATGGTTGTTCAAATATCACAATCATGTGATTTTTTGGAATTCATTATACATTTGGACTTTGTTTGGTACATTTGTTCACCACGCAACATTTACAAGTACCCACTTTTAATCTAACGTACAAAAACAAGAAGGTAGGGTGGGTTGTCAATTAATAAGAAGATACAAGAAAAAAACTGATGTACAAATATTGTCAAAAAAGGCAATGCTGAATAAGATAGTATGAAACTTAGCAGGAAACTTATTGTGCCAGCAGAGGAAATTGGAAGGAACAGAAATAGGACAATCCCCATCTACAATAAGATCTTACTTCTAAATTAAGCAAGGTTACTTAATGATTAGGTGCTGAGTTTTATTTTTCATGGGAAAGTGCCATACTGGTTCTAGGCAAAAATAGAATGTTGTCAGGAGGGTGACAGTGATGAATTGTCTGTAACATAATCTGAGAGAAGAGGGCTTGCAGGAGTCAAGTGCACGAAGCATCCCATCATGCACGATACAGAAAACGAGGAGAGTAATGTGATCGTTCTGCCATTATTGTTCATGCCACTGGATCAAGTGTTTCACTTGTTACATCATATTTATAAATGAGTTATTTGGATAGAACAAGGACGTTGGTTATAATGTACCAAAATGAATAGGAGTCACGCCTCCTGTGTGTTTAATACATAGCATTTTCCCTTTCCTTTGTCGTCACATTTCACTTTTCTTACTTTATAATGAGCCTGTTTGTGCACAGCTAACACACAGTAAGCATAAAAAGAGCTGTGAAACCAATATTTGTAAAGTCATTATTATCTGGAAGGAAGGTGCCCTAGCGCACGCAAATTCCGTGAACCTTTTGAGTGGACACTGTTGTATGCAGCGCTTGAACAGTCCAGTCTCAAACTGGGTCACTACGTCTAAAATGAAGAAAAAAAAAAAAAGATTTTAAGGATTCATAAAGCCATTACTTCATGTAAGTTCAGCTCCCTGCAAGAATGGCCCTTTTGATAACAGAAGATCCAGATTTGTAACTCACAGAAAGTTGATATACATTTACAACAATTTTAACTCGCACTTTCATATGATCGAACGTTGTCCCTGGGACGAAGCATGGACGTTCCACACTGGTGTGCCCTTGAATAAATGTAGTCTTTTGAGGGTATTCACGTACATTTCTATGGCCCATAATCACTCCATAAACGGGCAAAGATTTGCTCCTGGTTTGGACAGAGGTCCCTTTCCTGTGTGAGCATGGGAAGGGAATATGCCTAAAGTCGTTTGAGGTTTTGCGGAAAGAGGTTTCTCAAAGGCGATATTTTCCTCTTAAAGGAAGAAAATAATAAAATGATCCTCGTCCTTATTCATAAAGGTAAAAGCGTACACTTTTGGTGTACGTTTACTATGTATTTGCTTTTCACAAACTACGAGTGTAACGTTTACGTGTAGCTTTTTTATTTGACTGTAGAGCTTCCTAGACTTTTATGTGTGGAATTCTCTGCACCTGAAACTTCACTCGTAGTTTGTGAATATCAAAAACTAATAGTTAACTTACACAGTCCTTAATTTGTAAATAAAGAGGTGTCTGTGCCCAAAGCCCTCCTCTTAAACACGCAGCTGCTGCAATGAAATGTGTGAACACGGAATACTGAGGCGCCGTAATCCTGAAGTCATCTCGGGCCTCTTCAGTCGATATAAAGCTACTCCCTGCCCCTTCAGCTCACTCCTGCAGTTTTCTACTTTCTCCCTTTGTGACGCTTTTTCGTTTTTCCCGTCCTCCGTCTTCCCCATATGTGTCTTTTGCTTGCAGCAAATGCTTGAGGCAGAAGACTAAGCCCCGGCCCTCAAAAATAAGTGCCGGTGCTCAGCACCGGAAACAACAAGCACAAATTAAGCACTGAACTTATACCAAAAGTGTACTATTACCTTTGCTGGTTATTGTTGCAGTTTTTCATGGTTACTCCAGGAAATGTTTTTGAATTTCTGGAAAACTGGAAATTTACTGTCTTAAAGGGGGCAACTAATGGAGGGAATTTGTGACGTGTTTGTGTACTAGGTCTAATGTCAAGTTACTTGTTTGGAAAAGTCCGCCCCCCCCACCCCCACCGCCAGTCCCCATTTTACCTGTCTCTCCTTTGAATATCTCAATTTAATCTAGCAACTTTTTCAGACGGGTATGTTTCAGAAATGAGTGGCAAGATCTAGACCATAGTTTCATACATCTGTACCACTAGTGTTCCTACAGTATATGGCTAGCCATTTAATTTTTACAAAAGAATCATAACTTGAACTCAGAAAATGATGGATTTTTGGACTTTTGGCCATACGCATGGTCATCCCTAGTCTTTTTGCCTCCTTCCTCCTGGTTTTTCTGACCTTTCGCTGTTGGCTCTAGGACTCTGAGCACTTTATCACTGCTGACCAGTGCTAAAGTGCAGGTGCTCTCCCATCTAAAGTTGGTATGATTGGCTTATACCTAATTGGCATATTTAATTTACCTATAAGTCCCTTGTACAGTGGTATCTCTATACCCAGGGCCTGTAAATTGAATACTACTAGTGGGCCTGCAGCGCTGCTTGCGCCACCCACTGAAGTAGACTTTCAAACCTGTCTCAGGCCTGCTAGCGCAGGGCCTGTGTGCGCAGTTTTCTGCCACAGGGACCTGGCATCTAAACTTACTTGCCAGGCCCAGAACTCCCCTTTTACTACATGTAAGTCACCCCTAAGGTACGCCCTAGCTAGCCCTATGGGCAGGGTGCCATGTATGTAGAAAGGCAGGACATGTGCCATATTGCATGGCCTGTCCTGGTAGTGACAAACAGCCTAACTTGGTGTCTCACTGCTTAGAGTGCTGCCTTCTCATAGGATCGCATTAGAAATGCCCTGCCTTATGTGTAAGGGGTATTGTCTGATTTATGAGGGGTAGCGTAGGCGTGTTTGGTATGGTTGTGATGGTGATAATAAATACTGCTTACTGGTGTGGGTGTATTTTTTATTACTATCACAGAAATGCCACTTCTAGAAAGTGCGCATTTATCCGTGCTTATGACTCTGGTGTTTTGCAGCTTGACTCCAATCCACGTCTGGGCAGAGTGACAGTTGGGGCTTTGTGCATACTTTTCAGACAGCCTGAACACAGGGAGGGTGGAGGTGTCACAGAGGTGCATCTGCATACTGAATAGTCTCCCTGGGCTGAGAGAAGGGAGAGGCGGGGCACACCTACATTTGTAAAGGCTGTGCCCTGGCCTCACACAATAGGGTCGTTAACCCCCCACTGATGTTTGGAGCCTGTGCTGAAAGGAGAGAGGGGGCACTCCCAGAACCAGTTGTAACTTGCTGGAACTTCCTCTCCCTATCACTGTAAAACACTGTAAAAACAGGACTATAAGTACAGGGGAATTTTCCCCACAATTTGAACATTCTTGGAACTTGAAACTGGACACAGAACGCTGATGAATGGACTCACCAGAAAACCACCATGGACTGCTGCTGCTGTGCTGACCTGTGACCTGCCTGGTCACTAAGAGGAACTGCCACCATCAGCACCCCTTGTGCTGGCCTGTAGCTGGGCCCACCAGCCCTGTGCTCCTTCTTGTTTGGTTGTTCCCAGGGGCAGGGTGCTGTGGCCCCTGACCCCTGCAACGATCCTTTAAACCTTTGCACAGAATGCTTTCACCAGGAACAAGGCATTCTTTTAATTGCTGAGGCTGCTGATGTGCCATCGCGCTTTGAAAGCGCTTTTCTTTGACTAAAGGAAATCACTGCCGCAGCCCGGGCTTTTAATTGTGCCCTCGCGCTTCCTGGAGCGCGTCTCTGCTAAAAGGAATCACTGCCGCAGCCCGGGCAGAGCATTCATCCGAGCGCGAGGTTCGCGCTGTCTGTAGTGCCCCCGGGGCACTTCTAGAAACAAAGGAAGGAGCTAGCACGCTCCTATCGTGCCCCCGGGGGACGCGCGCTTTTCAGAGCGCCCCCGGGGCACCAACAGGCCCCACCTTGGGCCGCGACGTCATCCGGAGGTCGAGGGAGAGGAGGACGCCTCTCCCTCGCGCGCAGGAGTCCTGGAGGACTCTCCTGCTATCCCGGGCCGGGCGGCAGCCTCACTGGAGGCTCGCCCTGGCCCCCAGCTCTCGTGTTGGCCCCCTCGCGGGCCAGGAGTATTCGATTGCGGGGTCTCCCATGGTGGCAGGACCCACGGAGGTCCAGGGAGACCCCAGGAGTTAGCGGGTCCCCGGAGGGGCCCGCGTTTCAGAGAGGAGGGAGCGCGAGGCGCCCCCCCTCCCCCTTAAAAGGTTTTTCCTGACCTGGGCCCCCCCTCGAGAGGGCCGGTGGAGGCCTAGGGGGGCCCCCCAGTAGTTACGGTCCCTAGAGGGGCCCGTTGTTGACACAGAGGAGGTGCGTGCCACCCTCCCCTAACCCCAGGAGATCAGGGAGGCCCCCGTTTTGCGCAGAAGAGCGCCGGGGACCCCATTATTCGTTTTAGGCACTGGAAGTGCCTCCTCATCAACCAGGTACTTTTAAATGGACCAATAGAGTTATAATTGAAGTTCTTTCTACAGACTTTACTAATTATGATATATTGCCTACCTGTTCTATGATGCTTTTACATATGTGTGCACATGTTCCTTTTATGGGCATGACTTGCTAATATGGTTCCCTAACTTGCCATAGGTTTTCTAATGTTCCTACTATGGGCGTTTTATGATATTCTTATGACAAGTGTGCTAATGTGATAACGTGTTTCCTGACTACTGCTTATGTTGCAGAATACTGAGTAACCTGTGTGTTATGTGTGACTACTGCTAGTTTGCAGAGTAACTAATGTGTAACGTTCTGACAACTGCTAAGGTAGCAGGATAGTACTGTTATGTGATGTTGGTCTGATAATTACGTTGTGTACAATACAGTATATTTTCATATAATCTGGTGTTGTGTTTCCTTTGTGGTGGAGATATTGCGTCACATGTGTGTGTGTGTTGTGCAAACGCTTTACACATTGCCTCCGGGTTAAGCCTGACTGCTCGTGCCAAGCTACCAAGGGGGTGAGCAGGGGTTATCTTGGACGTGTAACTCCCTTGCCCTGACTAGAGTGGGTAAGTTCTGCCTGGCTGAGGTGCATGCCCTAGCCAACCAGAAACCCCATTTCTAACAGGATTAATAAAATTAGTGAAAGCAGATAGAAATATTGAAGGAGCATTACTAAATGCAAGATCAACAGTAAAAAACAATGATCATGTTTACAAACTTTACTCACAGTATGAAATGACCTGCTATAAATTGCAGAGACGTAGTCGGCCACTGTGGCAACACCACAGATGTCTAGAGTTAGTTGCACCTGGTTAAACCGTCAAACAAGTTAATCATCTCGGCAATGCAGGAACAGTAGTGGCCGACATTGTAAGAAATATCCTCAGGTTTAGAACATTTGAACTGGTGCATAGATCAGAACTTGAGGCAATGTGACTCAACTGTATTAATCAGCTAACCTTACCTAGGAAATACTTCCTAGAATAAGACCTCTGGCCACAAGGTCCAAAGTCAATTTAGAAAATAATAGAACTAACCTCCCAATTAGTGGATTAAAGCCAGAAAATCATCTGGTTTTTTTTTCGGTACCCATCTACAAAACCAAGAATGTCCTGAGACAAAACAGCATCTTGCGTATATTCAACTGCTAGGTAATGTCTAACCCCACCGTTAGATTGCTTATTTGTTTGCTCACGCAAAATAACCACAAAGAGCATCTCTTGTGATGTCATAATAAAATGATTAGGCTGGATCAAACATGTTCTTTCTGATGAGGGAGGATAACTTCTATCAATCAGAGAAAATGTAGAAGCAGGGTGACTAAACAGACCAGTTCATGTTCTGCAGGAAAGAACTCTTCAGGAACCAAGTGCAGCGTAGTTCCTGCATAAATGCGCTACCCAGGCCCCTCTCAAGCTTTGCACAGGAGGGATCTCAATGTCCTGGATCAGACTCAAATGGGTAGATTCTATCAATGGTGCTGCAGATTGCCAATTGTGAGAGATGAACAATGGAATCTTAGGTCTCTAAGTAATTTGCTGGAACCATGATAGGTCTCCCTGGGACTTACAGGCAACAGACCCTGTAGTGACCTAGGATGTGTAGGGGTGAGAGTCCAAATGCTCTTGTATCATTCCTCAAATGAGAGAAAGGGGTCTGTCATGTGTATTTGTTGACTGCAGCAAAACGTTTTTGTGTGGATGGCTAGTCCCTGTCAGGCACCATAGTGAGTTAGGCGGTGTAAGAGTAAGACTCCAAGGGGCATGTTTATACTCTGTTTGCACCAAATTAGCGTCATTTAAATAAAATCTAATTCGGTGCAAAACTAACTCCATATTTGTACTTTGGTGCTAGACCCGTCTAGCACCAAATTTATGGCGTTAAAGTCATTTTTTGGAAGTGGACACCTACCTTGCCTTAATGAGATGCAAGGTAGGCGTTCACGTGCAAAAAATGACTCTATGGCCTTAACGCCATATTTATACTCCCGTGCAAATATGGTGCAAAGCTTACTTTGCCCCGTTTTTTAACTCCTGGGTCAGGGCAGGCTTTAGGGGACCTGTGGGCCTATTTCCATGGTGGAACACCATGGAATAAGCCCGAAGGTGTCCTCCCAAGGCCCCAGGGGCACCCCCACCCACACCAGAGGAACTGCAGAGGATGGGGGACCCCATCCCAGATAAGTACAGGTAAGTATTGCATTTTATTTTTTTAAGTGCCATATGGGGCCCTGTAATGGGCCCCCATATATGCCAAAGGGTGCAATGGCCATACCCAGGGGACCCTTGTCCCCTGTGCTGGCCATTGGGGTGGTGGACATGACTCCTGCCTTTTCCAAGGCAGGAGTCATGTGGCATGGTAGGTTTAACACCATAAAATGATGCTAATCTGATTAGAGCCATTTTTTTTTTTTTTTTTACTCTAACCTGCCTAAAGTCATTTTTTGGTGCTAAACCCCCTTCTTCTATACCACCAGCCCCATCTGACTAAAGTCATTTTTTTTTTTTTACTCTAGCCTACGCTTTGCACCGGCTTGCACTATTCCATAAATATGGTGCCCAGCTGATGCACAGAAATGGTGCAAGCCGGTGCTAAACTTTTTGGTTCAAAACTGCTTTAGTTTAGTGGCACGATAGAATTAAGATCACTGAACTCTATCCATGCTGGGAAAGATGACACCACCCTCTTGTCAATGCAGCAGCAAAGTCTATACTTACCATATCCAAAGGGGGGGACAGGAGTGCTTTCAGCACCCAGAGCACTAAAACCATTGCTTGATTTCTAAAACAAATAAGTGCCAGGGCCCTGGTCAGGAGGCAACTGCCACTTGCACAACCGATTTCCCCTGCCAGTGCTACCTATGACAGAACCAACACAACTACTAACTATCACACTCATGTAACTGTGACCATTCAGACTATTCCAGGCAATCAAAGCTAGAGGAATGACTTTGTGGCGGATATTAGTTACTTAATATATATTGAATTAATAAACAACTATTGTGTTCATCTCAAAAGCAGAGAAACAGTGCCACCATGTGGCAGACTGTCATAAGAGCTTTAGTGCATAAGTGCAATGAAGTGCCTATGCCGAGCACTGGACAGCAGCGGCTCAAATTAAGAACAGGCTAAAACCCAGTTAAGAGCTAACTCTAGAGAGATATGGCACAGCGGGTAAATTAAGCATGCAAATATAAAATGTGCGATTTGTGTCATGGAATTTAAAAATGTCTCCAGGTTGATCAAATCTGTTATATATATCATCGAACATCACCAAGGAGCTCTTCTAAATTACCAGTCTATTAACACAATTTACAGCACACACACATACAGTAGTGTCAATCGAACGTTGTCAAACTATTTCTGCCTAAAAGCTCAGTTGTTATGACAAACAGTGACTTCCATCAGGCTATGCTCTTGGATATTTCAGACTTCTCTCTAGGTCATAATTGAGATATCAATGTGATCCTTTCAGAATATAAAATTGTGAACCCCAAGGAGGTAAGTACATTTATATCCATATACCACTCTTTAGACTCCTTCACTGACTGATTTTCTGGAAAACCCTGTAAGACAATTCTACCAGTAATTGAGCAGGTTTATTTGTTTCAGCATGACATCATCCCTTCTGCACTGACACATGCACAAGTGTATACACTCTTGATAAAACCTTCTCGGGAGTCTGGTGAATTAGGGAAATATCACACCATCCCACATCTCCCATATCATGTTAAGCTAATGAAGAAGTTTGCCTGCAACTCCCAGAGTTTATTGCAGTAAATGACATACTTTATACTTGTCCGTCCAGGTGTCTCTCAGCGAAGTACTGTAGTAGTTGCAATATTAACAAGGTACTCCGGACACTAGCGGTAATGTAACCTTGGTGTTGTTAGACCGGTCTACGACTTTTGATACCACAGACCGTGACAACCGATCAACCACATGTAGGCTTTTAAAGCTCAGTGGGCTAGTGCTTGATTACTAGAATGACTTTCGATTATGGATTTTGTAAGTCTAACTATCTGCCCTTTGTGGCATTTTTAATCAACTTTCGTGTTCAATTCGATTATTTGATAATACATAGCTGCCTCTAAAATGAAACTCCAAGACAGAAATAGTCGTTTCTGTCTTCAAAACTGCCCTGAACTGTGGCTAGCTGGGTGTTTCTGAACTACCTCTATCCAAATGTGAGCAAGGCAGCAATACACTTCCAATTTAGTAATACACCCGTATGGATGGATTCACTGTGTTTGGCCACATCAACTGGAAGATGCACCAGTTGACGCAAAAGTGCTTAACCACCTAGGATTTGAAATACACTTTGAATAAACTTTAATACTGGAAATAAAATAGTTTTCCCAGATACGTAAGTTAAAACCTCTTCCATACTGTGGTCAAAGAATAGGTAAAGTGTTCATTCCGGAGCTGAGCAGAGCGAAGGAGAAAGAAGCTCAGTCCCCTGGGGCCACAAACTACCCTGTTCCAGCCTTAACTGTGCAGGCACCAAGTACCCTGGCAGATGTAGAAAGAGAGGCACAGTGCAATTTGCTAATAGATTAGTACTTTACTTTTTTTTATTCCGATGCTTCTTACAGTTAAATCTGAAGGTGCCACAGTTCCTGTCGGGCCTCTTCCACCTCCTATCAAATACCTTCTTGTGGGATTCACCCAGTTGGGGTCCTGAAGAGGGACAGTAGCTACTACAGGACCAGCCCCAAACTTGAGTTCCCAACAGGTCCATTTGTCTCTGTCCCTCTCCAAACAATGCAACACTAATGAAGAGACCGCCTTGGGTCTAATAAAAGACACAGGCATAGAGAGGACTTAAGTATAAGACATCCATCTAATACTAAAAGTAGTCCTGATATAATGTAATATGAGACCCTGTTCTCTTTGTACTTCCTTTGTACCTCCAGTTCTGCTCAGTATGACCCTAATTCTTCATGGACTACATAACTCTTGAATACTCCTGCGAGTGCTTCACCACCTGACCACCCGGGATCTGGTGAAGAGAAGTCCACTGGGGGCCTGGCTGTGGTCGGGACCAGACTAAAAAACAATAGGAGCCCTGGGAAAAATGTTCAAACTAGCCGCATCCCTTTTGCCCACTCTCCCTTTATTTCCATCTATTCATTTTCTTTCTCTAACTTTCCTCTTTCTCTTCTTCTGATAACTCAGCCTCTCTGGCTTTTACCTTGCACTCTCTTTTATTCACCTCTATATATCGTTCATCTACTCTCTCTCTCTTTACTTATTTCTCCACTGTGCCTGCTGCAATAAAGTGACTGAGACACCTGCAGCGGCCTCCTAAGGCTTCATCCCACCTTGGAAATGCCCAATGAGATACATGTCCAGTCAGCCCCCTGATGTGGCAAACATGGATTTTCACTTAGATCCGGCACATAATGGTGTATGGAGATGTTATAAGGTGGGGGAGTCCTGCCTAAGATACTAGATATCACCCATGCATCAGATGTAATACTCACCTCTGTACACGTGCACTTCGCAAAAAATATATATTCTTTTATATCTAACACAGCTTGTGCATAAAGGGATACCTTCTTGATTCATCTGGTTATAAAGCATGTTGGATACTGGAATCTGTGTTTGTATATTCACTTTCATTAGCAACCAACCGTGCGCTAGCGCATTCCTTTCATAGATCAATGAAGTTCATCCTTATCTGATGCTACTTCTAATAGCTTTATCTTATACATATTCAAGATATGCAACTGCGTACATATTTTGATTGATTTCATGAAAATTTTAATCTAAAGACTTCCTGAAAATTTTAATCTAATTTTTTGCAGCTTGGTTGTGAGTGATCAACTTACCCGTCAAGCTCGCAGTTGATTCTTTGTAATTATAGTTGGTAAGGTGGCCTAGTGGTTTTACATTGTCTCCATGGAACTGTAAACGCGTCCGTCTATGTTAAATTATACACATCAGGACTCGTTTTAGGTCGATGAACCTTTTGACCCAGTGGTGAGTCTCCGCAAGACGGAATTACCAACCATCAATATATGTTTCACAAAACCATTAAAGAATCTTCGACGCATTCATTTATTTTCTGGCTCAAAAAAAAACCACACCTTAAAAGAAGATTTTGTGAATTTATTCCCTATTGCTTACAATCTAATAATAATGAACGTATTATTCTTAAAACCAAGAAGCATATAAGCACAATCACAAAGTGGCAATCATGATGAACTTTCAACAATGCGATAATCAGAATCATAGAATAGATATGTTAGAAAAGAATAGACCATAGTGCATGATAAACAACAGTATATCAGTTCAGCATAGCTGCATGTCAGTCACGTCAGTTCTGTCCGTCAAATGAATACCTCATCTAACCTCAGATTAGCATTATCATGTTGGGCTTCATGCAAAAACATTTTAGAACATTAATTTGGAAAACATCTAACTATGATACCTAAATAAACATACAGCAGTTGGTACCTAGAAAGAAAGGCATATAGATTCTGTTAGCGTTTATAATTACCCTCCTCGAGTTAAGTCAGCATACAAGATCAGTCTTTGTCTTCAGGACATCAGATGGTTCACCGTCAATCTATCTAAATGGAGTCAAGGGACACTCTCCTCATATGGAGGAAAGTATAATAGGGCGGGTTATAGGCTATGGTAATTTTGTCTAAGACTCAAATCACCAAATAGAGTGACAGAGTTTCTGGATGCAATTGATGTCATCCCTTCCTAACTGAACTTCGTCTCCTGTGTCATGAGTTTTTATCCCTTTTTTCATAAACCATTCCCCTAAATTTTATTGGTTATTAACTACACCCCATCATTGGTAACCAATCAAATTATTCATTAAGTAATGCATTTGTTATTTCTTGATATTGAATTGTCTTTCAATTGGTCTTCTTAATCAGCATTTTCGTAGGTGGTACGTCCGGGGTTACTTCACCATCCTGGCACACGTCTCGGGTCAGGAGTTCTTTTCCCCTCGTCTCATCGTCCTTGAGAGTGTCCATTACTGTTTCGAAGCACATATCCTTTATACTAAAAGTGCTAGCATGCGGATGGGAAGATTCCTCCATGTTTCAAGTTAATACAGAAAAGAACAATAGCTGGTTCATGGTTATTTGTGAGTCCGTACACAGAAAAGCAGGAAAAATAAGCTTTAAATGCGAGTTTCACAGCGATTTCGCAACTCATGCTAACTTAAGACATACACGTTTTAATGAATACAGTTTTGATTGTAATAATGCATATACCCTTTTATTATTATTATTAGTCAACATTAGAGTTCATAAATGAGTAAATCTTCACGTTTATTAATGCATTTTAATTATTATTTATTAATATTGCTTTGCCAAGTGTAAATGTTTCACGTCTATAATATATGATATTTATACTACGCTCTCTCAGTCCCTCCTCTGATGACGCACGTCATCACACAATTCTTCATTTTCAATTTTTCATTTTTCGCATAATGCGCATTTCAACATCTTGCCCTTTTTGTGAGCTTTCCCACATTTCTTTGAACATTTTCTCTCTTTCACTTTCTTCATTCTGTTTGACTCTTTTTGATAAGTTTCTTCTTATTTTGTCATTAATTTTGCATGCTCCCCACAATCCTAATAAACAAATTAAAACAATTAGTAGGCCCAACATAATTTTTGCAAGAACACCATTCCAAATATTGGTAAACCAATTTCCTACCCGGGCAATTCCTTTTCCAAACTTTTCCCAAACTCCAAGTTCTTTCAGTTCCTTCAAATCTGTACTATCTCTAGTCAGGTTAGTAAGCATGTTTCTAATTTTCTTACTATTATCAGGTATGTAAGAGCAGCAGTGATGTTCATTAAGCATTTTGCACACACCCCCATTCTTTGCTAAAAGAATGTCTAAAGCAAGCCGATTTTGAAGAGTCATAGCTCTTTCTGCAGCTAGTTCAGTATCCATTAATAATATTGCTCCTGTAAAGTTTTTCAGCATGTTATCCACAATAGTAGACAACTTTTGAATTTTCATAGAATTCAAGATAACCCCAACTGATGGGATTATTGCTCCAAATATGTCACCAATGACAGCCGCCACTGATTCTCGTTTTTGTCTAGAATGTTGTATTTCAGAAGATTTAGATATCTGTTTTAAGTCATCAATCTGGTATATCTTTGGGAAAATTATTCCCAAATAACATGTCCCATACCATCCCTTTGGGAGACGATAATATGCATTTAACCCACAGATGTAATAGATTCCAGGAATCGCTGGGTCTTGTCCATTTAACATGAAGGTCCATTTACTCTGAAACAAAAACACATGCCTACATTCACTCGTACCCACAAACAAATTGTCTTGATCAGATTTTGGTCTGTATATACATAGCCTACCTACGTGTAATGCATCTATAGCTAACTTTCCTTGTGTTTTAATGGCAGTGAAAGCATAATCATTCGCATAAGTACGTTTTTCCAAACCTTTTTCTAATTTCTCCTTTAGTGTTTTGTGTCTATCATCTGTGTGATCTAAAAAGCTTTTCTCTACAGAAGACAGTAAGCATGTTAAATTGTTGCGGTGTGCATAAGCAGTTCCAAATGTTAGTGTTGGCTCAAAGAATCCTCTCACTATTTTTATATCGTGCTCTTTAGCTAGCTTATTTAGGAATTCAATTACAGGCACAAAAGAAAACACAACATCCAGATTTGAATAGAAGTATTGTACATGCTCTTGATTATAGAATCTCGTCAGTAACAGGCTGCAGCTAATTCCATAAGTAAGAGGGAGACTATGATAAGTAACCCCCTCCTGCACAGATAAAGGAATTTTAGTACACACATAACAATCTTTCGTATCCATAGTTTCCACATACTCATTTAATAAGCGATAGAAGACGTTAGTAGAAAGTTCCCTCTTCGTATTAGTTCCCTCATGAAGATGTTTAGTATCTTGTTCGAATTTCTCCCATGGTGATAATTTATTAGTTGTAGTGGTAGTCTCAGGTTTTGAAGTTGCATTAATAGTTTCACTCTCTCTCCACGGCATTCCCACAATCACTCCCACAATTATTATTGCACACACAACACCTATCATAAGTCCTAACCAACCACACACTTTACTTCCTTTGTTGCTATAAGCCATGTTTGTATAGAATCAGAATAGCAGATCAACAATCAACTTAAGATGGCAAACTCTTTCTGCGTATTTACAGCGTCTTCTCTCACTCCAGGACCCTTTTTGTCAATTCAGGATAGCAGCTTGTCGTAATCAGGTTTCTTAATGTCAAATCAGGTTTTAATTGTCTCTTTCCGGTAAGCTTATAAAGTCTCTTTCTTTTCAGTTTTCGTGATAATTCAGAATTTCTTCTCCTGTAGTATCTTCAGGTACCGTAGTATTGGCCAGGTATTTCTCGATCAAAACAGAATGCCAAGAATTCTTGTTGCCACTCAGAGGTTGTAGCATATGCCCATTCAGGACCTGTATATCTTCGATTAGCTACTCTCTTTCTTTTTAATCTTCGTTCACCCTGCTGTTCCCCTTCACTCAGATCATCCACCTGTGAGGTATCGCTTTCTTCTATTATTGTCTCGTTCGTTAATTTTCTTATTCTAAAAGGCGACTTTTCTGGCCATGTATCACCTCTATGTGTCTTGTTTCGGTGATTTCTTTCAGGACGTTGGACAGCACCCTCCTCTTGTGATATGGTGTTTTCTCTCGATATGCTTGGAATTCGATCAGAAGAGTCTGATTCATTTTGATTTGGATTTGTCACTATTCCGTCTCTCTCTCATTCTTGTTCAATACTGTATTCTGGTTCTGAATTGTATTCGTCTGTTTCTGGGAGAACCTCTCCTTGTCTTTGTTCTCCTGCTGCCTCCACTGAGATTGGCACTCCGTCACCTCTCTTGAACTCTCTGATAGTGTGAGGGACGCGGCTGTTCTCAGCGGGCTCTCCTGTAGTCTCAGATCCTTCTTGACTGATCTCTGATTCTGAGACTGCTTCTCTCGAAGTTACTGTACCAGAATTTTCAAGTTCCTCTTCAACAGGACTCGTTACCTTCTTTGTGTGGCTGGCATGTATCCAGTTGGGAACCCCGGCACACTTCACAGCAGTAGTGGTTGTCAATCTCACTTGATGTGGCCCTTTCCAACGCGGCTCAAGACACGATTTTCTTGTTTCTTGACAACCACCCAATCTCCAGCTTGCAGAGAGTGTCCTGGTTCGCCGATTGGTGGTAACGTGTTAGCTTCTACCTGGTGAGAGAAAGAGCGTATCACGTCAGCTAAATTTTTGCAGTAATCCAATACCATATCATCTGTAATATTCACTAGTGCATTTGCAGGTACCGCTGGTAGCCTCATTGCTCTACCCATGAGGATTTCATGAGGGGACAATCCTGTTTTCGTATCTGGTGTGTTTCTCATGGACATCAGTACTAGCGGTAATGCATCTGGCCACTTCATGTTTGTTGCTGCACACATTTTCGCTATTCTCGATTTTAAGGTACCATTCATCTGTTCAACTAGTCCTGATGCTTCAGGGCGATAGCTACAGTGTAACTTCTGCTCGATGTTGAGTGCTGCACACAGAAGCTTGATCACCTCATTGTCGAAGTGTCTTCCCCTATCCGATTCTATAGAAACCGGGAACCCGAATCGTGGTATTAATTCCCTCAGCAATAGTTTTGCAACTGTGAGACTGTCATTTCTACGTGTAGGGTATGCCTCAATCCAATGACTGAAAACACACACAATCACCAACACGTACTTCAATCCTCCACAAACAGGCATTTCAATGAAATCCATTTGTGTCCTATTAAATGGACCTCCAGCTCTTCCAATGTGGCTCAAATGTACCACTGTTCCTTTTCCAGCATTCATCTGTTGACAGATGATGCACCTGTGACGAGTAATTTCTGCGGCATGTCTGAATTTTGGATTAAACCAATCAACTTTAAAAGATCTGATCATGGCGTCTCTTCCTAAATGTGCTTGCCCATGATATATTCGGGCAAATTGTGACAGTAGACTATTAGGTAAGCCCAATTTTCCATCATCTGAGACCCATATATCATCTGCTCTTTGTGTACATTGCATTTTCTGCCAGGAGCAATTTTCTTCTTTGTTAGCACGGTTTTGTAGTGTCTTTAACTCATCTAAAGTATCAACCACTTGTAATGTTAGATTCAAAGTTGTGTCATTTTCAGGCTGAGGTAGCAATTCCCACTGTTCCTTGAATGATATACAGTTTAATGCACAAAATCTTGCTACCTGATCTGCATAATCATTCCCCATTGACACAAAGTCTTGTGATCTGGTGTGAGCACTGCACTTTACCACGGCAACTTCAAGAGGTAACTGAATTGCATGTAACAAATCTCTTATTTGCTCTCCATTTTTCACAGGTGATCCGGAAGAGGTCATGAAACCCCTCTGTAACCAGATCTGGCCAAAATCATGTACAATTCCAAATCCATATCTACTGTCAGTATAAATTGTAACTTTCAAATTTACAGCAGCATGGCAGGCCTTTGTAAGAGCTATTAATTCTGCCACTTGTGCTGAAAATACCCTTTCAAGCCAGGAGGCTTCGACTATGCCAGACATTGTACACACTGCATAGCCAGCTCTTAATGTTCCAGTTGAATCTCTTAAACAGGACCCATCCACGAACATAATGCAATCATTTTCTTTTAATTGGGTGTCCTGTATGTCTGGGCGAGGTTTGGTACAGAGGTCAGTTACCTCGATACAATCATGCTCAAATTCTTCCCCCTCTTTGATTTCTGTATTTTCATTGGGAAGCAGAGTTGCCGGGTTCAGTACTGTGCATCTTTTTAGTGTAACATTCGGTGATCCCAAAATAATCGTCTCATATTTGGTAAGTCGTGCATTTGTCATGTGCTGTGTTTTCGTTCTTGTTAACAAGATTTCAACAGAATGTGGAACCAAAACTGTTACAGGATATCCCATTACTATGCCCTCACATTGGGAAATACTTTGACCAACTGCTGCAACTGCTCGCAAACAACCCGGTAGGGCTGCTGCGACAGGGTCCAAAGTAGCTGAAAAATGGGCTACAGGGCGATTTGCATCTCCGTGGACCTGTGTTAAAACAGACAAAGAACAAGCATCACGTTCATGACAAAACAACAGAAAAGGTTTTTTGTAATCAGGCATCCCTAATACTGGGGCCCTGCACATGCATTCTTTCAGTTCAAGGAATGACTCAAGTTCTTCTTTTGTCAAAGTGATCGTATATGGCTCATCTTTGACATCTTTTCCTGTCAGTTTTATTAAGGGTTTTGCAATGATTGAAAAATTGGGTATCCATTGGCGGCAGTAACCCACCATTCCCAAAAACATCCTGACATCTCTTTTTGTTGTTGGGGGATTCATTTGTATGACAGCTGTTATTCTCTCCTTTGATATTCTTCGGGATCCCTTCTCAATTAGATGCCCCAAATATTTTACTTCTTTCTGACAGTACTGCAGCTTCTTAGGTGACACCTTATGCCCGTTTATTCCCAAATGGTTCAATAATGCAATGGTATCATATTTGCAACTGTCTCTGGTTTTGGATGCAATCAACAAGTCATCAATGTACTGCACAAGGGTTGAATTAAAAGGTAGTACAAGTGGTTCCAAATCCTTCTTTAAGATCTGATTAAAGATAGATGGCGATTCAGAAAACCCTTGAGGGATTCTGCACCAACTGTACACCTTATCTAGGAATTTGAAACTGAATAAAAATTGGCTTTCCTCATGCAATGGTATTGAGAAAAATGCTTGTGATAGGTCTACTACGGTAAACCATTCAGCATCGCAAGGAACTTGGAATATTATTACCGCCGGGTTAGGAACCACAGGGCAGCATTTTATCACAATTTCATTTATTTTTCTCAAATCCTGCACAATCCGAATCTTCCCACAGGGCTTTTTCAAACCCATAATAGGTGAGTTACATGGACTGCTCAAAACTTCTTTCAAAACTCCTTGCCTGAGAAAATCTGCAATAATCTGTGTTACTTCAATGAGTACGTCTTGGGTCATGTGATATTGTGGTACTTGTGGGAATTCTGCATTTGGTTTTATCTGCACCTTAACTGGTTTAACTCCTTTAATTAGTCCAACCTCTTTTCCTGTCAAATCCCACACTCTCTCTGTTACGGACCCTGGTAGGTCAGCAGGTAAGTCGATTAGTGTGAATACTGGGAATAAGGTAATTAGAGGGTAATCTTCGCTCGTCTCCCCTTCTCCTATGAGCTGGTCCTCATCACCTTCATCATCACTGTTTGTCTGAACTTCTATTCCATCGTTGGAACAGGTAATTGAACATTTAGTTTTGCATAGTAAGTCCCTCCCCAGCAGGGATACTGGACTTGAGTCGCATACAACAAACCTATGCAGGCCTTGGAAATTTCCAATTTCAACCTGTACTGGATTGGTAATTGGATTTGTCAAATACTGATTAGCCACACCAACCACTCGTATTGGGCGTCCTGATAAAGGTAACCTTGGTACTTCCACACTGCGGACCGTAGAGCGTGTAGCTCCAGTGTCAACCAAAAATGAAACCTTATAGCCCATTACTTTTCCTTCTACATATGGGCCTCTCTGATCAACTTCTAATGAGGCTGCGAGCCTACACTCTTCACTGTCTGAACTGTCATCTGACCATTCGTCATTCGTCTCATTTTCACCTTTCAAGGGGAATTGTTGTACAGTATTGTTTTGACTCGACACCTGACCTGTGACCTGCTGAGGAAGCATCACCTGTTGCTGACCCATCGGGCTAGAGGTAACTGCATTTGCTGTCTAGGCACCATAGGAATCTGCTGTTGCATTGGTTGTACTGACACAGTTTGGAATCGTGGCGTCTGCATTTGCTGCATGGGTTGTACCCCTGACATTTTCGTCAAATTATTTTGATAATTCTGATTTTGTTGTCTCATTCTTGGACCTCGTGGATTCTGTTGTGCCCCAACACTCATGCTCTGCTGAACTGTACCATCATGCACCATATTTGGACAATCCCGCTTCCAATGTCCCATGCCCCCGCACGCGTGACATGGTGACATCCTCTTCACTACCTGCCCATCATTTTGAATGGCAGTATTATTCATGTCCAAATTGCGACTCACAAAACCTCGACCTCTACCTCTCGGCTGTACCTGAAATCCACCGTTCATTTGCGGTTGCTGATGCATCATTTGCTGAACACCATTTCCCTGAATTCCAGCCTGTGCAGCTCTTATCTGCATCACCATCACCTTTTCTTTCAGCTTTTTCTGTTTTAACTCAATTTCATCACTACAGTATTTCGCATACTGCAACACCTCGTCAATCGGTTTAGCTTGCCAACAAATCAAATGGTTCTTAATCATCTGACCAACCTCTGGTCTCAGCCCTTCAACAAATCTGAACACAAGATGATTCATGTCCTTCGGTTCGATCGTCTCAGTACCACTGTAATGTTTAAATGCTTTTAACAATCTCTCATAATAGGCATGTATTGACTCCTTAACCTCTTGCGAAGTCCGGTCGATTTTCTGCCAATCGGTCACCTTCGGTGACACCTTTTGTTTTAAAAATTCAATCACTTTATGATAATATTTCATCACCTCTTCAGAAGGTGCTCCCGTCACTTTATCCCTTGCCGGTTCCTTTGTGGGCCAATCCACCCCTCTTTTACACTCAAGCCACAAATCTGGTGGGACAATAATCTCAAATAAAGTATTCAAGTCCTCCCAAAGACATTTTGCAAGCTTCACAAATCTATCTGTCTGCTGATACCACTCGATCGGTTTTTCTCTCAACCTCGGGTAATCGTTTGTAAAAGACAAAATATCTCCCCTGGACCATGGCACATGGACTAAAACACCACCAGCCGTTTCTCTCATGGGCAGGATTTTTACTGAATCCAGATTGGGTGCGGTCGCTGTTTCGATAGACCCTGGGCTATCCCTCTTTCCTTTGTCTTTTTTCTTTGCCCATCTGTTTTCCCATTTCTCTAAAGCTCCCCAGATTTGCACACTCTGCAGCAATTCTTTCAGGTGTGTCTTCATACCTGCGGATCTCATGTGTTCAAAATCTTTTGTGTCGAAGTCTAATCTGTAGCTTCGTTTCAAATGTTTCGTGTTCCCAATATCGATATTATATTTATCTGCCAGGTTCGTTAATCTCTGGTGTATTTTCCCCACTTCTTTGGTAATCTTAGGGCATAAGTATCTCAGTTCTGCCTCAGTTTAAGATTCTAACCTATTCACCCCCATTTTTCCTTCCACCAACTCAGCTGCTTCTGCACCTAGCCGTACCAGATTCAGGTATCCATCTGGTTTTTCTTTTTCAGGATTCGCTTCAGTTACTGTAGTTGCTATAGCCTTTTGTGATGTACAAGTTTTCTCCAACCACTCATTTAACTGTTGTACTGTAAAACCCTGCAGTGAAATGTTCCCTGTATGTATCTTTGGAGTATATGAGGTATTTGTACTCATGGTTTGAGGAGTCAAGACTCCCAAACCTGCTTGCCGCATTGCCTCAAGAGATGCCCCTATTGGACTGAGGTCCATTAAGGGTCTTGATTGCTCAGAAATCTGACTTCCCTGGGCCATTATTTGTGGAGTTCTAATAGACCCTCCTCTTATGGTTTCATGAGTCATGACTCCCTGTTCACATGTCCCTGTTCTCTCTTGGGCATATAACGGTACTGGGGGACCAAGAGTGATAGGTAGTGATATTGCGGCAGGTGTCTGACCTGATCCCAGGCTTCTAGGAGCCTCAACACCATAGGTCTGCTCTAACAATCCCGGTGCAGGCTCTTTCAAAGGAACCGCTACTGGGTTATACCCTGGTATCAGTTGTGGTGGTTGTGACACTAACTGTGGGGTTGACTCAATCTGAACCAATCTTGGTTTTGTATATATCGGGTCTGGCGGCACCACCAAGTTCTTAGTAGTCTCGAGTACTGGAACATCAGGATAAATTCTTTTTATCTGTGGTGGAGGTTGTAACTGTATCGGTACGTCTGGTGCAGTAGGTACACTGTCACCATTCTGTATCGAAGCTGTATCGCTAGTCTGTACCGTATCAGTAACTCCCTTTTCCTGTGTCTGGTTCCCAGGATCCAAGCTAGTGCTCGGAACATTGTCACTCACCGCATAAGGTGGTGGTCGGTCATGCAGTAACCTATCCATAAACTCCTCATCCTCTGAATCATCCTCTTCTTCCCAGGTCCTTTTTTGTTCTTTAACTTTGTCTGAGCCTTTGTTAGTTTTGCAAGAAGCTTTCTTTCCCTGAGTCTCTTCTCCCTGTGTTATCGCTGGAAACAGCTTTAACCCATCTACGATTCCCCATCTCCACATCTTATTCTCGTTATCCCATCTTGCTT
Source organism: Pleurodeles waltl (assembly GCF_031143425.1). NCBI lineage: Eukaryota > Metazoa > Chordata > Amphibia > Caudata > Salamandridae > Pleurodeles > Pleurodeles waltl. The sequence goes on along the minus strand of NC_090448.1, from coordinate 217,985,624 downwards.
CTGCATACGATTTCTCTGCTCTTGTCAATCTCCTGTGAAACCTTTCCTGTCTATGTTTAAGAGCCATCAGATCCCAGATCGCTAGAGCCTCGTATTGTGCCGGTCTCGGAGGTGGTTTCTGTGTACTTAACATCCACCTCAAGTTTTCTAATACCTTTTGATTGAATGTCCCATGTTCCGGAAACGCTAGACACCCTTCTTTCTCTGTCAACTTGCACCATTGTTTTAACCACAAACAAGGTGCAACACCCTTTTCCTCCATAACTGTATAAGCTGGAGTACCCTCGGGTGGTGTAGGTTCCCCATCAGATGCAACGATATACACATCTCCCCTCAAAGCTCTTCTAAATGCCTTAACAAAATTCATTTTAGTTTAGATTTAATCAGGGAACGGCTTAGTTCCCAGGACACTCTTCACCTGCCCTTTGCTCACCCTATTGCCTCTCACGAACGGCAGCCAATCCGTGCGCGACCCCTCTCAACATCTGACCTATCCCAGCGCGGCACCACTGACGTCACACTCATATACACTGCAGCTGACAAAGTCTTGCGGCTTGTCCACACCTCACTAACTTCTTGTAACTCATACAAACTAATGCGATTTATTGCAAACACCTTAAATGACAATACAAATCTGTCAATTTACTACAGGAAGGGTAACGCATTCGCTTCAGAACTTTACAGAGATTTCACTTGAAGCCTCGGCCGCTACTCTCTCCTTCTCAGTTCCCTCATACGCAAGCAGAATTCGACCCGCAAATCCTACTCTCGACTTGTCAATGACTCCTTCTAGTGCACTTTAGAACTTGTCAAATCTCCATCGAAGGTTTCACACATACGCTGTGACTCAAACTTGACTTGTCAATCCCGCCCGATTGACCTATTAAATTGCACAGATTACAACTTAAACCTATTTTTCATCCTACTCCGGAGTCTTAGACCTCAACAGGCCTGTACCTTTACCAACCACGTAGATAATTTTGAATAATAAGCGCTGCATTCACATGAAGTACGCCGACTTCCCTACTCTCATACTATGGAGTACGCCCACTCCTACTAAACGACACTTAATTTTTGCCTAAATACACACAAATCTTCACAATCTTCTGCAAGGTGCATAAGCTTTGAGCAGGTGCAAGGACCCTAACCACACATACTATGGCGCCGAGAACATTCCCAACTCATCTTAGGCAGGCTCCGAGATCCCAGGAAAGCCCATAGTGAACCTAGCCACTCATCGTTTTGCCAAATTCCATTATCACAGAAAACAAAATTAACAATGAAAACTCCGTCCTAGGGCCCCCAAGGGCCAAACCGTCGCTCTGCTACCAGAACTGTAAACGCGTCCGTCTATGTTAAATTATACACATCAGGACTCGTTTTAGGTCGATGAACCTTTTGACCCAGTGGTGAGTCTCCGCAAGACGGAATTACCAACCATCAATATATGTTTCACAAAACCATTAAAGAATCTTCGACGCATTCATTTATTTTCTGACTCAAAAAAAAACCACACCTTAAAAGAAGATTTTGTGAATTTATTCCTTATTGCTTACAATCTAATAATAATGAACGTATTATTCTTAAAACCAAGAAGCATATAAGCACAATCACAAAGTGGCAATCATGATGAACTTTCAACAATGCGATAATCAGAATCATAGAATAGATATGTTAGAAAAGAATAGACCATAGTGCATGATAAACAACAGTATATCAGTTCAGCATAGCTGCATGTCAGTCACGTCAGTTCTGTCCGTCAAATGAATACCTCATCTCACCTCAGATTAGCATTAGCATTAGCATGTTGGGCTTCATGCAAAAACATTTTAGAACATTAATTTGGAAAACATCTAACTATGATACCTAAATAAACATACAGCAGTTGGTACCTAGAAAGAAAGGCATATAGATTCTGTTAGCGTTTATAATTACCCTCCTCGAGTTAAGTGAGCATACAAGATCATCAGTCTTCGTCTTCAGGACATCAGATGGTTCACCGTCAATCTATCTAAATGGAGTCAAGGGACACTCTCCTCATATGGAGGAAAGTATAATAGGGCGGGTTATAGGCTATGGTAATTTTGTCTAAGACTCAAATCACCAAATAGAGTGACAGAGTTTCTGGATGCAATTGATGTCATCCCTTCCTAACTGAACTTCGTCTCCTGTGTCATGAGTTTTTATCCCTTTTTTCATAAACCATTCCCCTAAATTTTATTGGTTATTAACTACACCCCATCATTGGTAACCAATCAAATTATTCATTAAGTAATGCATTTGTTATTTCTTGATATTGAATTGTCTTTCAATTGGTCTTCTTAATCAGCATTTTCGTAGGTGGTACGTCCGGGGTTACTTCACCATCTTGGCACACGTCTCGGGTCAGGAGTTCTTTTCCCCTCGTCTCATCGTCCTTGAGAGTGTCCATTACTGTTTCGAAGCACATATCCTTTATACTAAAACTGCTAGCATGCGGATGGGAAGATTCCTCCATGTTTCAAGTTAATACAGAAAAGAACAATAGCTGGTTCATGGTTATTTGTGAGTCCGTACACAGAAAAGCAGGAAAAATAAGCTTTAAATGAGTTTCACAGCGATTTCGCAACTCATGCTAACTTAAGACATACACGTTTTAATGAATACAGTTTTGATTGTAATAATGCATATACCCTTTTATTATTATTATTAGTCAACATTAGTGTTCATAAATGAGTAAATCTTCACGTTTATTAATGCATTTTAATTATTATTTATTAATATTGCTTTGCCAAGTGTAAATGTTTCACGTCTATAATATATGATATTTATACTACGCTCTCTCAGTTACAAGGATCCTCACCTTAAGGGTCTGTTCACGCTCATAATGAGATCGTAAATGGAGGCCTGTCACGTCACTGACACAAGCTACTTCTACATCATATTCCCTTCCCCTCCTGTGGTCGGCCAAAGCATAATCTCAGTGCACCCTGGTCACTAATGACCTGGTGGACAGAGTGCTACTAGCACACGTATTCTGTCTCGTTTTAAGCATCAACACTCTTTGGGACATCATGTGTTATTTGAATGGCATGCACTGAACCACCAAAGAGGTGGCAGATACAAACCACCTGTCATCCCAAATTGCACAGAAAGTATCCTGGCAAACATGTACATAATGAGCTTAACAGACTTTCCAGGCTTTTAAAAGTCTTACTAGCCAATTTAAATTGTGGAAGCATACATGCCCCTTTGACATTTTTTATTGCCGACCTAGCACGTGGCAGTACCACGGGCCCGGAACCCTGATACATGACGATTTGATATGGAGCACATTAGAAGGTAGAATAAAAAAGTGATTGATTGAAATTCTTGAAATATTTTGATCTACACCTTTACATTGTTTTTAGGTCGAGCATAGCAGCGCGCAAGTGCTGCTTTTCGACATGTTGTAATCTATTCTGCGTGTTTTAACCATATCCATCTCACACCCATCACTTTCATTCAGTCCTGGGCTTGCCTTTCGAAAATCCCTTGATGTCATTGTTAAATGGTCTATGTTTGTCGCGTTGAGGCTGTTTTGTTAGCCTTGCAAACTGACCCTTTTACATGGATTACTACACGATCGGCCATATACTTTAGTGTGGGCGAACTACTTTTGTCTCTCCCCTTCCAGCTTCCCCCAGTGCCCCCTCCCTTCAGAGGCTTCATAGAAAGCTCCGTGAACAGGGAGGGGACAGGTCACGCCGATCCTCCGGCAGAATGATCATAAATACAGCAGAAGTAATGGCACCCGCCACCACCGATGTGGCACCCTTGCCGCGGTCTTCAGAGACGCGTGCAGACATGGCTTTCACCTTTCACAGATGACATAGCGATGTGTCTGAGATCACATGGGCTGCTAGGGACAGCCACGTTGCAGGAAGGCTTGTGATCAGATCCGATAATCATCGTTCAACGAGAATGTCACTCGTGACCTCAGATGCAACTGTGGAACCCCAGCTTCCTCCGCGTGCCCACTTGGGGGCCGCTGGACCTGTCTGAAGCCAAGATTATGAGCGCGCTCTGGGAGGTAACCTCTGCCAAATCTCTCGCACCCACCTGACTAAACTGTAAAGTGCTCATTACCGAGGCCTGGATGCCCAGTTATAGAATCACTGAGGGCAAGAGGGTGTTTCCGTTTACCAAAGCAAAAGCAGGGGATAACAAATAACCGTGGTTATTTAGAAGACCAAGAAGATACTAAAAATAGGCGGGTAATGAAAAGTGGTGAGCGATTAGGTAACAACGCCAAAAGTGAATAAAGAGGATTGTTTTCATTTAAAAAAAATATATCTTCGGCAGTGGGCCAAGTAAATCCTTTTATTGGTCACCTTTGAACTAACGGGCAGGCATTATGGAAGCCCGAGCCTTCTTTGATTTTATTTTTCATGTTCAACAAGGAGATCCTGCGGTCTCAGCAGAGCCAGCGTGGACATGTTCCCACAATGGCCTTTTTCCGGTGGGCAGAAGGCTACGGGGCTGCTATCATAGCTACCATAACCCATCCATGCCCCCACGGCGCTGCCCTGATCACTTCCCCCAGCAGCCTGGGGCTGGTTGGAATATTGAATTACGTTTCCAGTCTGCCCCCTGGGCAAAGATGAAACACCGACTCGGCGCAAGTGGAAAGGGCCGAGAGAAGCCAAGGGTTATTTAAGTATGTTGTCACTTGTGTTGCCGTCTTTGTAAACATAAGCACACACCAGTGTTCAAGTGGTAGATAATGTAGTAAGTATAATGTGTGCGTTTTAAAGAAAAGGTTGGCGAGTGATGCCTGCTTTATTGTGTGTTTCGCTTACAACAAAGCTCATATCACTACAGCTAAATCAAGTCCAGATCCTATGAAGTTTCAAGACATTGTTGAACGGGCCGAGAGCAGAGCTGTGGGCTCTTGCACTTGTTGAGTTCGGATGTTATTCAACGTATAATAACCATGGCCTAGAAACACTAGCGGCAAAGCCTTGTAGCAGACAATCTGTTCACTGTGTGCACGAGATTAAGTTAAAGGAGGATTACTCTTCTTAAAGGACGGATTTCATTTTTTTTTTGCCTCACAACTTAATGAGAGTGAAGGGAAAATATACAGATATAGCAACACAACAATGCACACAAAGAAAACCACATATTTCCCATCAGTTTGTCTTATAAGAATCAATTTTTTGTCAGCTTTTTCCTGGGTTTATTGTCCTTTATCAGTGGTCTATTTCACAGTCTGTGGTTTGAGTGAATGGATGAAGACTGCATATCTGTTGTAGCGTCTCACTTCGCTAAACTCAAAAAGAAAATAAAGCAAGGCAGACTCCTCGAACCCCAATCCCACATCGATTAAAAATCCAGTAATTCACCGGATTTCAGAGGTCTGTTATGCACTTGCCTCCTAACAAAAGCAGGGGCTTACTAACATAGCTCGCATCTTTTACTTTTACGTGGCAATCTAAACTGACTTAATACACAATATTGTCCATATTTGATGTGAAAAATTGGGCACTTTGTATCTAATTCCTTTATTTAACATTTGAAAAGTTCCCAGATTGGGCTTGCTTTATTGCGAATATAAAATTTGCAAATGTATTTTATATTGACATTTATAACATGCCCCTCCTTTTATGTTTTTCCCTTTCCTGGGCTATCCGTCAGCCAATTAAATCATGAAGGAAGCCTCTCCCATTTGTTTTGAACTTTGATAGGTTAAGAGAATGCAAATGATGATACATCCATATAAGTAAGTGCATGTTGAATTAATAACCATAAGGACAACGTGCACTGCAGGTACAACTTGGCAGAGAGGAAACTTCTATAATATTGATGTCAAAAATGTATACACAACCCCCACATGTTCAAAAATACAAACATAAAAATTAAACAATTGGATACACTTCTAAACGTTTCGTGACCAATGTTTTAATAGATCAGTTTGCAAAATCATCATTCGGAGTGGGTCACAATCCGACCTACCTCGTGGATATTAATGGTATATTTTATGGAAGTCAGAAATCTCCAGTGGGATGAGGCAGTAGGCTGTAGCCGAGGAGAGTCCCAGGTTGCCAGATACTCCTTCGACCAAGAAAGCTGAAGAGGATTTTCTGCTGCAGAGAAGAACATAGCAGGGGCAGTTGAAAAGACAGGCTGGCCGGTGATGCAACTCGGTGGATTGACAAGCTGGTTAGTCCTGGTCTTCTTGTGGCTCTCAGAGCAATTTTAGCCAAAACTCTATTAAGTGCCAATTTTTGGATTTTGGCTATCCGGGCACATTTATCATTACAGCTAAGGGTCCAGGACTGGAGAGGCATCACTTGGGAGTTTAGGACTCACTCAGACTGCGTCCAGGGGCAGGTTTAAAATGGTGGGACCCTGTTATGTTCCTGTTGCTTAGAACAGAAGGCCAGCAAATTAGCCCTTGGAATCACTCTGGTAGTCTTCGGTTCAAGTGAGTAAGCAGGGCTCAAGCAGAAGGGCAGGCCTTTGTGGGTTCAAAGCAGGCTCCAGACATTAAAGCAGTTCTTCCAGGTGCAGCAAAGCAGTCTTGTGGAGTACACTACAGGGCACTGCAGAAAGGAGTCCCCTGAAAGTCCTTCTGCAGGTCTAGAAAATGATCTGAAGAGAGAGTCTAAGGATCCTATTTTTAGATTTTTGCCTGCACAGCACTTGCGCTGTGCTTGTGAAATCTACTGTTAATGTGTATCTTAAAAGAGGCTTACATCCTACCCCCTTGCTTTTCATTGGTTCCTGTACTTGCCACTAACTTTTCCTCCGTTTCTATTGGCTGTAGCATATTTCCTGCATTATCCAAAACTTGTTCTTCATGTGTTTGCTCTTATCGGTGTTCCAAGGCCCAAGTACTGTTTTTCATCTGTTTTTTGTGGAACTCTCTTTTTTAGGTTTTGCCTGCAAAGCCCTTGCTTTGTTTGTCCATTCTTTTTTAAATTAGTTACAGGATTTTGAGCATCCTGCAGAGTCTCAAACCTGGTTCCCCAGCTTCAGAATCAGGCGCTCTAGTCCTTACGCCCTCTCCGTGGACAATGAGCTCACCATACAAGACAGCTGACACTCCTTTGGAGCACACAGTTGAAAAGTATTTCGATTATGTGTTTCAAAGCAGTGCATCTTGTTTATCCCATTTACAGCGCTACCTAATGCTTTGGAGAGAAGCAGGAAAGAATGAATGGTGAAGGAGTGCTACACACTTTGCCCAAGACAGGTGACCATGTAACTCTCTGATATGTGTTTAAATGTCCCACTCTCCCCTGCTTACGTTATTCTGACAGTGGGCCTGATTGATCTGGTACGCACATGTGTTCTGCACAGAAGCGTGAATGTGCAAAGTTGAGCTTCCAAATAGGAATTGCTATTTTGTCCTATCAAAGCCTCGTTGTTTAGCAGATCTCATAATTAAACAATATTCCATTGTGAAGGCAGCAAAGACCAGGGCATAAAAAAACAGATTTTCAGACTCTTTACTACTGTTCTGGTTTGACGGTGCTGCAAGCATGCCGTGCTGTTCCTATGACCATTCCTCCTGTGATTCACTGCACCTGTCAGGCCAGGGCTTGGTAGTGGAGGGCTTCAGTGACAGGCGGGGTGAAATGCTTTAGTGACAGGCCGGGGTGAAGTCTGTCAACGGACTAGTTTCACCAGTGCACTAATTTATACAACCAACCTGTTGCAAAGAGAATGGATTCAAAATTTCGGACTCTGATCATGGCAACACTTGCCAAGTAGTCTTTGGGTTTAGAAAGGAAAAGGGCTCAGTGTGCTCTAGAGCGCAGGCACCCTGGCCCCTTTAATGTTAGCTGTCCTGTCAGCTGAGGGGGGATTTTGGCACTATCTTTGGGGTTTGACAGGAGTGTCACCCACATTGTGTGTGGTGTTTGACACTCAGCGTTCTGCTCTATTTGCTGTGCTTGACGAGCTATGAGCATGCAGGTGACTGGTAAAATCCAAAGTACTGTACGATCCAGCCCATTGATGGGGACTCACTTCATTGGAAACCGGTAGATGAAAGGCTAAGTGGACCTACTAGAATGTGACCTGTGGATTACACTCTGAGATATCTACAGCCAGTGCACTAACCCATTGGTATATGTAACTTGTACAAGACATGGCTTATTTTCAAAGGAAGAGGGTCATGTGGTGTATATTACCCGCTACTTGTTTTCATTGAAAGGTAAGGTGTCATTTGAATCTATATCGGAACATTTATTTTGTATGACACACACTGTGATCTCAATGGCGTCTTTGTACTGAGCAGCTGTTTCCCAAACTACTTTCAGCGTGATGGGGGCAAGAACAAGCGGTATAGCGACTTCACTGCTTGCCATAAACCAGCTATACAGGCTCTCAGGGCAGTCTGTGCCATGGGCTAGCCTCCGCCAACCCAATAGATAAGTTTTGTCTGACCTCTGAATGGTTTTGTATTTCAGTTTTATATAGCGCCTACTCTCCCTATGTGGGGCACTGAAGCTCTTGCCTACATGGACAGCATGCTAACCAGATACAATGTGTATTATATTGCAAGACTGCTTTTATCTTTAGCAAATAGCATGGGGATGAGCTTCCTGTTAATACGTTCATCATCTCAAAGTTTGCATCTTTACGTCATGTGTTCACTCAAAAAGAATCTAGTTCATTTTTACAGGTGTTTGATTCTCAAGTCTGACAATTGCCATTTTTTTCTCTTCCGGCATGGAAATTCCAGAATGTTATTCCTCTTCTCAGGTTCATCTTGTTAGTTTTGTAGCCCTAATATCACGTTTTCATAACAGATGCAATTCGTCCTGGGATCTTGTCATTGTATTGTAACTGCTCTTTAAGCATTATGCTATCTGCAGAAGTAAAACACGCAAACAATGACACACTGGGTAATAGATTCCAGCGCACTTCTCAGCAGAGTTGTGGGACATCAGAGCTTGCACCACCTGCATGAGGCAACAGCCAATGAGTGTTTTCTACCCCCCAAATAAACATATTGTAGATGTTTTCTTTAAAAAAACATTTTTATGCTTTCTTCCACTGTTGCCACTCTCTTGGCTGCACCGCATTTATTGACCCACTTGAAGTTACCATTGTTTGTTCTAACAGTGTATTTTCCTAATAATTAGTAAATTGGAATATATATATTTGTTCTGTAAATTGTTTCATGTATCAATTAAAAGCACCCCAGTTTTTCCCCAGGTCAATGGGACATATTTACAACCTTCAACAAAATAAGACTGGTCCATCTAAAGTCTACACAACACCCTCAGGCATTCTTAGATAACTCAGAAGTAAACTGTCTTTTTCACTCTTTTCAGCAACATTTTCACAAAAGCATTAGAGTGGTATGAACGTTGGAAACATGAGTCTGCAGGAATAATATTGCTGACCCCACAGACCCACTCTCTTCACGTTTATCCTCAAATTATAAAAAGCGTTTGGCCATCTGACCTCCAAACGCCCCCACCATATCTAATATACTGTAGTCATCTTGCAACATGCACATGTATCCCTACTCTACTTTTAAGTACAAGTTCAAATATTTAAACAAAACTTTCTAAAATACTAAACATAAAAAGTGATGCTAATATATGTATTTCGGTTTACTAAGAAAATATTAAAATAAAAACTGTAAGTAGAGTCTTTGAGGACATTTGAATGTAAATGGCAAGCTTAACAATCTCAAGAAAATCTCTCCACGAAATGAAACGGCTCGGGTACCCTCTAATTGCTGCCTCTTATCTGGCTAAAGTGAGATTTTAGGTTTCGCCTGCACAGCGCTTGCTCTGTGCTTGTGAAATCTATTGTTATTATATATTTAAAAAGGGGCTTACATCCAAATATGGAGACAGGCGGCAGATGGTGGCAACAGCAAAGTGGAGCTGTTAGGATACCACCTCCATTATGCCCCCCGTCCATTATATATATATATATATCAAACCCACGTCACACAATGGTAACCAGGGCTCACTATCACCATGAGAATACTATGATGAAACGAGCTTAGAACAGCTGAATATAGCTCACCGACATGTGGGGGCTTCATTGTCCTATAAAGCGCTGTTAAGCTAGCTCAGTGATGTAGGCATATGCAGCCATCAAGGAGATCTGGTTATCATCAATGCAATACATAGCTGTATTAGTATTGCTAACAGCAGCACAGGAAAGCGTTTTAGTTGTATTACCACCAGTTTACTGCACAATATATTGGCTTTCCTAATAAACAAGCCATTACACTTTTATGAAATTTCAGTAACTCATACTGCACTAGCTCTCCAAGCTAAATCTTACAACAAAAAAATAATTATTTATCACTTAGGCAAAACCTAATGTATTTACCAATGCTTGTTAATCCTGGTGTTTTCTTTTAAGTTAGAGATGTTTATAGAGGTTTCTCTTTGGAGTGCTTGGAATGTTCTGACTCTGCTGCTCTGTCCTCAAGCTGGCTACAGACACAATGCAATGACAACAAGGCCTTTGTGTGAAGACAGAGCTCAGCCTATTCACTTGAAAGTGGGGCTGTTGCAGGCTCCTCCCCCATCTTGCCAGCAGATGGCCCATTCAGGTACACCTAATCCATCTATTGTGTGACCGTCTGGGAGGAATCCACAAAGTCATAACTGTCAATTACACTCAGTCATGTGACCCAGGGGAGGCTGCAGGTGCCAAATGGCCAAGGGCAGAAAAATACCAACTTTTTAAAGGTAACATTTTCAAAAATATAGTTTAAAATCCGACTTCACCATCAAACCCAATTTTTAAATATAATGTCAGATATCAAACATGAAATGCTGAGCTGTCCCTGTCAAAAGTTTTTTTTTTCTTCATAATTGTATTTTCTCATAAATTTGTTTATTAATGTTTCTTGTGCCCATATACATCATGGAGTCAACAATGTTCATCCAAATCTTATTAACAGCATTACTGGCCAGCCTCTGGCTGGGAGTTACCGTCACATCACATCATCTTTTGGAAAAAGATAAACACAAAAGAAAGAAAAGTCAAACATAGAGTCCCCAACAGTCCCCCTAGCCCCTCTCCCGAGTACCCACACTTACCATGCTGGGAATCTTTCTTGCTAGAAGGTATTTCACCCATTGTATTTCCGCCTAGGTTCTTAAAGTTTTGTAGGTTATTAGTCTCATTTGCAGGCTGACCTGTGGGTTTATATCCTACCGGATGTCTCTTGCCCTTTTTTATTTTTCTGGCGCCCGTTGCGAGGTTGACCCAGCCTGTCCCACGAGAATCGACCCCACCAATTCTTGTGTCATTAGCCCCATGCCAATACCACCTCTGATAGTTTTTCATCCTTCCTCATTTGCCTCATAGTCCCTGTCAAAAGCTAGCACTTATTACATGTAATTAGCCAACCCAATATTATCCTATGGACCAGGCAGAACCCACAGTACTGAAAAACAAATTTAGGAGTTTTTTCCCTACCAGGACATATAAAACCTAAAAGTACATGTCCATCCTTTAACCAATGTACCCTGCCCTATGGGCTACCTAGGGCCTACTATAGGGGTGACATACACACAATAAAAAGGGAGTTTAATGCTTGGAAAATAGGTTATATTGCCAAGTAAAAGTGGCAGTTTAAAACTGCATTAATGCTGCAATGGCAGGCTTGAGGCATGTTTTCAGCGGCTAATTAAGTGGGTACCACAATAAGTGCTGCAGGCCTAATAGTAGAATTTAATTTATAGGCCCTGAGTGTATGGTATACCCCTCTACAAGGTACTTATAAGTAAATTAAATGTGCCAATCAAGTGTAAGCCAATTTTACTATGTTTAGAGGAGTGAGCACAAACACTTTAGCACTGGTTAGCAGCGGTAAATTGCACAGACTCCTAAGGCCAGCAAAAATGAATTTTGAGCAAAAAAGGAGGTAAATAGTTTCAAAGTTTGGATGAAGATCACCCTAAGGCTGATAAGTCTAACATAAATGTGTCCAACACCTTCCATTAGTTTAGATTGGAGCGGGTATCCAATCTAAGCCATTTCTCCAAGGAATAGTAAATGTCACCCCTTTAGTGTCCAAAACCTTCCTTTGGGACAAGTCGGCCCGACCCCCTGCAGCACAAACCATTTGTCTGCAGTTGTGGTAATATGTGTGTCCATAAGTTAATACTGTTCGAACTTGTATTTATAGTTCATAAATTAAAAGGCTTCATTATTAGGGTGTGTGTTGAAAAAAAATGTTTTAAGGTCACCCTGCACTACTGGCAGTGGTTCCAACAAAAAAAAGAGAAGCATACACACTTTTGAAAAGTTAACAATATGAGGCTAAGTATAATGCTTGGAGAATGCTCTCTGATTGGATGCAAAAGTTTGCAGAAGTTTGTAAGCAAGAGTGATGATTCTTTGCTTTCAAAATAAAATGTTCACAAAAAAATGCAAGTAAGAAAATAATGTTTCGCTACTATGAAATTTTAGGTGCTGTTGTTTTTTAAGCGTCATGTAGTAAAATTTGTTGATGCATGCTAGTATTTCCCAAAAATATTTAGCAGTGGGTGTTGCTGTGGGCATTCTACTGCAACACCCATTGCTTATGACGCTGTGTTACATTTACAATTTGTTGTTAACCTAAGGCAGAGCCAAGAACTATCGCCACCCCATGGCAAAATGAGGAGGAATGCTTTTATTCCTCCTAGTTTTTTGCATTCTGCAGCACACATAGAAGAAGAAAAATGCCATGGACGATTGTTTACATGCAGGAAGGTCTCCCTTCCTGCACATAAACAATGATTCCAAATGACACTTTGGTACTTCTATGTGTGCTGCACTTTGCAGCACACATAAAAGTGCCAAATCGCCAATATAGATTGTTTATGTGCAGGAAGGAAGTCCTTGCTGCACATAAACAAGTTATCACCTCAGCGCAGACACCCTTGCCCTATGGTGCAAGGCAGCTTAATTCGGTGCCAACTCGGGGAAACACAGGGGTTTGCTGTATTCCTCTACATACGGCACAGCCCTGCATTTCAAAAATGGTAAGGCGCTGCTATTTTTGTCAGAACTGCGCTGCACCACTTTAGCATAAATCTGGAACAAAATGTCTTTGTTAACACCAGACTTAATTAGGGACCTAATTCTTGAAGTCCCAAAAGTGCACTCATGGTATATGTCTTTGAATTAGTGGCTTTCATGAATTCACAACAACCTACAGAAGTAGACCAGGAAATCTTACTCCTAGAAAATATTACTCAACTGTATTTTAAGCACGAGAAGTATGCATGTGTAGATTTGCTCATGTGAAAATCTTTTGAGCATATACAAGTTAACTTTCCCTCCAACCACTTTTTTCCCAACCCTGAAAGAACCTCTTATTCTGCCATTGTAAGGAGTACATTTCCAACCTTTCTCATTATGGGAAAAGATTAGAGAAGAGCTGGTGAAAGTCTTTAAAACATGCAAGTTAGTAGGTCTGCAGACTCAAAGGCATTCCCGGCATGGAACTATTCCTTACTGCTTACTCCAGCCCCAGTGTGTAGACTGAAATTGCAAGCATTCAAGCCCTACTTTAGTAGTAGCCCTGGTTTAATCAGAGACTCTATTATCAGAGCATTCACATAATTGGATTGCTGCCATAATTTCTCGCCGCACTACATGGCACCAAAGGGACAAGTAGATTTTTTTACAGGACAAGTAGATTTAAGGAGCAACTTGTCCCATGGACAAGTAGAAATTTTATTAAATTCCACACCCCTGTTCCAATAAATAGCTTAGATTGGAGTGTGAATGGTAAATGTCACCCTTTCCGTGTCCAACATCTTCCTCTAAATGGCTTAGGTTGAAGTGGTATTAGTAAATGTGGCCATTTAAATGTTCAACACCTTCCCCTAAATGACTTAGGTGGGAGTGGGAATAGCAAATGTCACCCCTTTAGTGTTCAACACCTTCCCTTAAATGGCTTAGGTTGGAGAGGGAATAGTAAATGTTACCCCTTTGCTGTCCTATAACGTCTTTAATGGCGCAGATCAGAGCATGAATAGTAAATGCGACCACTTTAGTGTCCAACACTTTCCTCTACATGGCTTAGACTAGATTGGGAGTGATAAATGTCACCTCTTCAGTGCCCAAAACCTGGATGGAAATAGTAAATATGACCACTTCAATGTCCAACACCTTCCCCTAAATGGCTTATACTGGAGTGGGAATAGTAATTATGAGCCGTTTAGTGTACAACCTAACTCCTAAAATGGTTGCAGTAGTAGCGGGAGTATTACACTTATTTAGTGTGTAACATGGTAAATCTAATATGTTATATTAGAGAGTGAGTATTAGATGTAAAACTTTAAGCATTGCATTTTCTACAAACATGATTATTAATTACTATGATTTTAAAGGATAGTAAATTACACAGTTTTTGATTTGTATATTTTTCTTTAATTTCATTTAATCTATTTTATTTAATGTATGTGTTTATTTTTTAAATGCAATATTCTTTTGAAACATACAAAATGTTATTTTTAAAAAGTTGGTTCACATATTGGTATTTTCAGCATTTTTGCAAATATGGTACATTTGTTATACATACATTTTTTAAATAACAGGTTTAATATACTTTTAAATATATATTATTAATAGTATAGGGATGCGCTAATTCTTCTGGTGGGGACTCCAAGTCCCATACTGCACTGCCAAACCTGCTAAGCCTTAGAGCAGGGGCAAAGCAACTCATCATGCTATAAAGAGCTGAACGGCTCCTGTTGGGCATGGGATGTGTGCTGATCGCCCCCAGGTGCATGCCCGGGCCAATACCGAGTCAACAGAGGCCTGTCTTCGCCCATCATCAACCAGGAGAGGCTGGACTGGGCCACCTCTGTTTGCCTGAGGGCATGAGTCTTATCCAGGTGAGCGACATTTTTCTTTCAGTTTCCTTCTATTAAGACTGGTCTTCACTTGGCTCACTGTGGTGAGGCTAATCTCTCTTTAATAGTTGTTTAGGCCTGGGTGGTCACTGCTTACCTTGAGTAGGCCAAAGCTTTACTTTCTTGCTTTAAAATTGGTAAAAGAAGGGGTTAAGGGTCTTGGCAGCTCTCACTGGAAGATCCATAGCACCACCTTGGAGTTCTTTTTGACCAGAGCTGTAGGGATGGTCACTAAGGAGACAGACCTCACTGAATAGTGTCTTTCTCTTGAGCTTAATGGGCGTCAGACTACCACTGTTTTACCCCCTCATGCTAGCCTGGTTTTTCAGCAGGTTCTTTGGACTTTGGGGATGGTCATAGATCTGACTTTGAAGGACAGGACTGTCTGTTGGTGGGGTCTGGATTAAATAGTTTGGCCGCCTCACCAGTAAGTGATGATAGACCCCCAACAAAGAGGGATCAGCATTTTAAGCAGGCTTGTAATTCGAACAAGAATGGTCTAAAAAGCTTCAGTACTGCCCCCCCCACCCTTGTCAATGGACATCATGACACCCCTGGCTCTACTATTAATGACAGTATTAGATCTATTACATCCCACCTTTTGGAACAGTTTAAGTTGATCATTGAAGCCAGTATGGTACCTTGGATGAGTAATCTGAAATCTCTCTCGTCAGGTGTCTCGGACCTCATTAGATTACATGAAGATACGGGTGGTCCATCTACTTCTGTATTGTTCGCATGTGTCAATAACACAGCGAAATATATTGCTCCCCAGGCTGACATTCGCACAAGAGCGAGGAAGAGCTCACCTCCAGGTTCTGATAATGTTACACTTTTGGGATCCTAGGAAGGTATAACCTATCCTATAATGCCATCTCAAGATGGGAGAGAAAACCCAAGTAAGAATATAGACGGTTCATGTGTGGGGGCTGAGAAAGAAGGGTCAGGAACAAGCACTGGACTGCATATGGGGAGTCAATCATGGTTAAATCTTCCCCCAGACTGCTGCCCATATGTTACTGTATTAATGAATATAGAGCCCCTGGCATCCTCAGTCGAGGAGTCTACTACCCAACTCAAGAATAAAGTTTGTTTTTGGTTCAGGCAGAACTCTGACTTTGATTAATTTGACAGCTTATGTGGAGGAGCCAACAAAAGGTTGCGCCTGACTTTAGTTGTAAACCGAGAAATAAGGCAATAGTGGCAGCTGCACGATTTGAATACCTGAAACGATCTTAGGAGGCCAGACAAGGCACCATGAATGTCTTCCAGGAACGCATTTGTCTGCTGCATCTGGGATGCCAGTCCCTGGATGGCATTCACGGTCGTTGTCTGCCCCACAGAGATGGACCTCAGGAGGTAAATAGCATCCTTGTTGAGGGCAGCAGGGCTGACTTAGGCAGGGGCAGAGGTGTCTGCAGCAAAGAAGACACCCACCCTCCTGGGTGAGCGGGCACGTGCAATTGGGTAGAGTGCTACAGGGAGGGCGGTGCTGGTAAGGGGGGTGGCAGACAACAGTGGTGTTGGTGTGGTCCCAGAAGGGTCCACCACTGCCAGGGAGCCACCATGAGAGGAGAAATATGAATCAGATGTGTTGGTAGCTCAAGTCTCCCCCGTGGTGCTCCCCTCACCCTCCGTCCCACTGGTCCCCTCTGCTTCGCTGGTGCCAGCCTCCTGGGTCCTGGGGCTGCTGCATTCCCACTCTCCAGTGCCCTTCCTCCTTCACCTGATGATGCTAATGCACACATGGAAAGAGGAGGAGAGATAAAAGGAGGGTGGGAGAAACAGAAAGGGGGGAAATGATGAGAACCCACACATCCACTTCACATACAAACATACAAACAATGCAGATAACAGTCTCTGCTTGCGAAACAATAGACCATTTAGCATTCAGTTCCAAATAAAGTCATGCAAGCAATGTCCAAACCCATCTCAACCCTGCAGCTTAAACACCTGAATGAAGACACCTACATGCCTATCAACTGCCAAATGACGAATCCTAAAATCCATCCCAGTAACATACTCAAACACATGTCATTAATTACAGTCATCCATTACAGGATGATACAAATCTTAGCAAAGTGGGACAGAGGACACTAACTAACTGACAGGAAGGTGTGGAGTACATGTGGTACAGAGGTCCATTGATGTAGGAAGTGAAGCAACCTTAATCTTCAAGTAACATGCCTGTCATTACCCATATACAGTGCCAATATGACCACTTCGTACTACTACAGTACACACAGAGATGGAGGATACCGCCAATTACATGACCCATACCTAGAGGTGAACGTGTGTCACAGTACCACCACTTCTTATCCTACATGGCTCAACATAGCAACCGTCTCACACACCTACTTGATGAGTGTGACAACCAGGACTGTACATTCCCTAAATCACATATGACTATGTTATTTCCAAGTCCAAGCAGGATGACAGTGCACAATCATGTAGTAGTCACCTGACAGTCAGCACTTACCCCCTTCTGGCTGCTGTGCTTCCTTCAAATGCCCTTTCAAATCGAGGTACGCCACCACCAGTATGCGGGCCATTAGGGGGCTCATGGTCCAATGTGCACCCCTCCCATGTTGGGAGGCTGTCCCCAGCTGAGCCTCTGCGGTCTACCGGGCCCAGCGTCACAGGTCTTCCCACTGTTTCCTGCAGTGGGTGTTCCACCAACAATGGACCCCAGGGTCCGCACTTCCTTGGCGATGGCTCGCCATCACCCTTTCTTCTGGTGGGTGCTGACTTGAGTGGGAAACAGTGAGAAAAGGGGGGACATGATGTAAATAATACCAATACAGCAGTAAGCTTTGGCGACACACAGCAAACACGGACTATGCACACTGCCAATATACCACACATATCATGTGCATGCTACACACCTGATCAGTCATGACATGTCAATGTGCACACACCTACATCGTCATACACCACCCAACATGTCTGACAAAGGACGTTGTACTGACCTGTTGCCCTGGAGCACCGTACAACCGCTCATACTGGTATAAGACCCCTTCCACCAGTTTCTCTAGTTCCTCTGTTGAGAAGGCTGGGGCCCTTTCCCAGAAGTGCACGCCATCATTGCTCCAAGAGACAGGACACAGCAGCACACAAAGTGGAGGTCTGTTCTACCGGAATGCCAGGAGTCAAGGGAGCTGGCCCACCCAATATGGCAGTTACGACCGCAGCGATCATGACCGTCATCGCCGGCAGTGATCGTCATTGGTCCCAGTCTCCCATAGACATCAATGTTAATCAATGAGGAGTTGCACGTCGGTTCAGACCTCCCTCCGCCATGACGACCTCCGTCAGCGGGACAAAGTCCCTTTGAGCTTTCCAATGTATGCCAGACACACGGATGCCATATTAGTCTGTGACATTACTGTCCTGAGTTCACACAGCGTAACTACCTGCATGTCCTCACAAATACATACTTTAAGTCACACATAGTGGATATCAACACATGTAGTGCGTGCCTATTGACATTACCACACTTGTCACAACATTTGTCAGCATGTATGAACACATGGAAGGTGTACGTGTACATGTCCTGTATACGTCCATTCCCACAGGAATTATGTGACATCGTCTGGTTAGGAATGGAGGATGGAGTAATTTGTATTTCCACAACTTCGACAGGCAACTTGTATGACTAAAACCTCATGACTGTTGTGCGTCCTACATTGTGGGAGGTTCACAGAGTGTTGTTTGTGTGCCCGCACAGATATCGCCACTATGGAGTGATGAGGAATGCACCAAGTTACCGGCCACTCATAGATCTTGAAACCATGGAAGAGCGGCACATTATCTTGACCTATCGACTAAACCATTTGAACATCAAGAAACTGGCTGCTCAGTTGAAGCCAGACCTCCTGCCAGGTTTGCGGAAACCCCATGCCATTCCTCCAACAGTCCAGGTGTTGTCAGCCTTCCATTTCTTGGCAAGTGGCTCTTTTCAGGTCCCAGTGGGTCTGGCTGCAGGGTTTTCACATCCCCAGTTCTGTAAGGTGTTGCAGGATGTGCTGGATGCCCTACTCAAGCATGTTCACAGGTACATTAGGTTCTCACTACCTCCTGAATTTCCCACTATAAAAGCAGACTTCTACAACATATCAAATGTCCCACATGTAATTTGAGCCATTGATGGGACTCACATTGCCTTGGTACCTCTGAGGATCAATGAACAGGTCTACAGAAACCGGAAGAGTACATATTCGCTCATTGTACAGGAGATTTGTCTTGCAGATGAATACATTACACATGTGAATGCTAAATTCCCTGGATCAGTACATGATTCCTACATCCTGAGGAACAGCAGTGTCCCTGCAATGATGTCACAGCTACAGGGAGAAAGGGCCTGCCTCATAGGGATGTGTACTGCTCTCCATGTCAGACGTTTTTGCCCCTCACAACACAGTCAGCTCTCTGCCTATCATTGTTATCTATGGTCGTGTTCAATTTTCCACACAGGTGACTCCGGGTACCCCAACCTGCCCTGGCTCCTGACACCTGTGAGACATCCAATTGCATTAGGGGAGAACAGGTACAATGAGTCACAAGGCCAGACGAGGCGTCTGATTGAGCAGACCTTCGGTCTCTTGAAAGCTAGATTTTGTTGTCTTCATGTGTCTGGTGGTGCCCTACAGTACCTACCAGGGAAAGTCTGCAAGATCATTGTTGCATGCTGCATAATCCATGATCTGGCCCTCAGAAGGCACATCCCACTGTTGGAGGACAGGTTCATTAATGCTGGAGCGGTGTTTGTGGCCAGTGACTCTGATGCTGAGTGGGAGGGTGACAAGGATGAGGCACATGACAACAGGACTGACATGATTCATCACTACTTTCATTGATGTACAGGTACGTCTGCATTGCATATCATCTGCACATGGGAGATGTATTGCTGAAGCTAATCTGTAGCCAGTATTTGCATGCATCAAGGTATGTGTGGGGACTAGAGCCTTACATGTTTGTTTACAACCTTGAAGGGTAGGTGACTCACCATGTGAGGTAGTGGAAATGCACAGCTTCTAAGTACATATGTGGAATGCTGGTGCTATTGTGGTACAGCCTTATAGTTGTACTAAAGGTTTAGGGTCCTCAGTCTGCCTGTGTGGGGATATGTTAGGGGGACTTATCAGTCTTGTCCTGCTGCATAGGCATGTCATGCTACATTGTCAGCTGCTGTGTGCCAAGTACATATTCCTGGCTACTCAGGGAGGCGTACAATAGAGGATGTTACCTATGTTACATCTTTCCTGTCCCACATGTGTGTGAATGCCTATGCAGGCCCTTACATATGGTGTATCATAGCTGCTGGGACACTCATCCTGTGTTTCTGTGCAACTGCTATTGATATATGACTGTGGATTACATTCCTTACAACATTCAACCTCATTCCATTTATTTTCCTCTCTTCTGGTGACATCTCTTTTTGCAATGTGCTTGTTGAGTTGCTAGTTGGCATAGTTTACAGTGGATGTTACAACAATGTGGATGTACTTACACATCTCGTGGAGTATCCCACTACTTCTGTGACTTTGACATTATTGTTGTGTAGGCGTTTATTCTTTTGTTGTCCTGTGACAAAATTGCCAATGCAAACAATGAAGAGACATGTACCATGACTTGTGATAATTGGTGTTCATTAAGCGTTGACTATCACAGCCCTGAGGAGTGGTGTAATGCTCTATGTGATGATCAGAGGGGGTGGTACAGCTGTTTGGTTCCTTTATCCATTTGCCTTGGAAAGATGTGACCTTGGTATTGGACAGCCAACAGGGTTTAACAGTGACACACAAGTGTGACAGTTCAGAAGGGGGATCACTTCCTGGTGGGGGGATTGGCCTTTAGCTGAGGTCCTGCAGCATGTCTGGATGGATTACCTCTTTTGTGAGGGGGGTCCTCAGGTGCAGGGGTAGGGGTGCTAGTGGCCTGTGGGTCCTCCTGCTGGGCCTCCATTCCAGTACCAGGTACTGATGTTGAGGGCAGTGGTGTTGACTGACTACTGGATGGGGCCTGCTGTTGGGTGGAGAATGTCCGCAGGATGTTATTGAGTTCCTTGAATTCCCCTAATATGGAGACCATGGTGGCATTGAGTGCCTGCCACTGGTGCCTGGCATCCCAGTGGTATTCCGCTTTGGGTGTCCTCCAAGGTTGGGATTATCTGTCCAATCTTGTTGTGGGTTTAGTGGTAGGCTCCCAGGACTCTGGGGACAGCCACCTGGCCAGTCCTGTCCTGTACCTCCCTCGTCTCTTGGCCCACAATTGCCCTCCCACTAGCCCTTGCCCCCTGTGCCTGTGCCCCTGGTGCAGTGTGCCCCCTCCGAATGGCACCAGGACCATCATTTTCTTGTATTTGCACTGTTGACTCCTGCCCATGTCCTGTGGGGCACACTGATGATTGAAGTGACCTTGGGACACAGGTATGGGAAGGTGGGCTCTGCTGTGCACTGGCTGCCACAGGGGAGGTGGTTTGAGTTGTGGGCACGGTGAGGCTGGTGGTGGTGGACTGACCACTCATGCCTGATGGGCCAGGTTCGTCATCCGAATCCAGACTTCCTGGGGAGTCCTCCCCTATTGGACTTGCTTCCAGGCCTGGACTTTCTGTCAGTGGGCTCCTCTGCTGTATATCAGTACTTGGGAGATCTGTTTAATGAGAGGTATTGTGTTAGATGATGGTATTGTTGCAGTGACACATATGGTTGTATGCCTCATTAACAGTATTTGCAGATCAGTAATGGCATTGACGGTTACCAGTCCACTGCTTGTGTTACCACTGGAAAGTTGAAATGGGCCTATTTTGGAGTATATTTATTATTTGTCTTGCTACTGTTATTGCCATGTACTGATGTGCATTCCTACTACTTATTGGTGATGGGAAGTGACATGGTTTGATGTGCAATTGCAGAGAAGTGATCTGGATGTAGCAGTCAGGCAAGGGTAGGGAGTGTTGCATTGTGGTAGTTGTGGTACTTGCTGCTGGGTGAGGCATACATGCAGTAGGTGGGGCTGTGAGGGAATGGTGTCAGTGGGGAGCTGTGGCATGCATGGGTGGGTATAGGGTCCATGGTGGGTTGGTGCACGTTATGGTGGTGTGAGGGGGTGAGAGTGTAGTGGGGGTACATGCTGTGAACGGGGACATGTTGGCCGGTGAGCACAGTGGACTTACCACTGTCCAGTCCAGTAGCTATTCCTGTCAGCCCTTTTGGGTGTAGTATGGCCAGGACCATCTCCTCCCACTGTGACATTTCTGGGGGAGGTTGTGGGGGCTACTTGATGCCTGGAATCCATGGCCCGTACCTACCCCCTAAGTTCGTTCCACCTCTTCCTTATGTCCGCCTTGTGCGTGTATGGTTCCCCATTGCATTCACCCTGTCGACTATCCTCTGGCATTGGTCGTTCTTCCAGTCTATGGATATCTGTTGGACCTGTGCTCCAAACAATTGCGGCTCCACTTTAATGATTTCTTCCACCATTAGCTCTTCTGTGAATTTGTTTTTTTTGTGGTGCCATGGTGGTTGTGTTGTGTGTATGGTGTGCAGGGATTCTGGGTGTGCTGTTTGTAGTTGTGAATGTGTGTGGTGGTATGTGCATGTGCTCTGTGATGTTTGTGTGCAGTGATGTGTTGTGTGATGCGTGCTCAGTATGATGGTGCCTGTGGTATCTAGGTGCAGTGCCTCCTTTCAGTGTGCTCTTCTCTCGCTCTGTCACAGTTTCTAGTTGCAGTGGGCTCTGGGTATGTGTGGGGCTGTGTTTGGTAGTGCTGTGGACAGGTGTGTGTAGGTGTCTCAGGTGTTGGGTATTGGTGTTGTCCACTCTGGTGCAGTGTTAATGTTGGTGGTGCCTTTTTTTTTCCTGCGGCAGTTTGGGCGGCCAATGGATTGCCGCCGTGTTGGGATCCGCGATGCTGATTTGTGACTCGGAATTTGGTGAACGGTATATTCTCCGCATGACAGTGGTGGTGGTACAGCTGCCTCTTTCACACCGTCGGTCTATTTTTGGTGGTGTTGTGTGTGTTACTCGTAATGCAGCGGTCTTCACTCCATCATCACTGGCGGTGTTTCGGTGGCCGTTTGCACGGCGATCTTCGATAATGACTACCAAACTCGGAATGACCACCTCACTCTTTGTTTCCCTTTGGGACAAAAAGTATCCTTATACGCCCTTGTGATGACACTTCCCTTCAGACACTTATGCACCTTATCCTCTTCTGTAAGTACTGCAAGCCTATTAGACGCAGATTTTTTATTACCAATTTTAAACATTCAGGGCTTTGATAGCGTAGGCCAGCATCTTATTATCATTGTATGTTTCCTGACTCTGATGTGTATTTTTCAGGGGAGAGGGCCTTTTAAAAAATGTACTACGTTGGCATAATTTTGTGAATTCTTAAATAATATCAGTTGTAATTTCTCAATTTATAATGATGTATTACTGTGCAATTTTTTTAGTGTTTTTATATGATGATTGTTCTTTTATGGTCATTTATTAATAATTTGATAAAGATTAATTAAATTAGAACAGTCATATATTATATTATTTGGGATGTTTATAGTAATATTTATCTTATATGTTACACATTTATTTATATTTTCATATTTCATTTATTGATGTGTGTTACATATTTTACATCATTACTTTAAAAAAAAACATTTTGAAACAATTTTTATTTAAAGTCCCATTTTTTTGCATAGGGAGATAGTGTTTTTGTGATTTCATTTAGCAGACATTTTTTTCTTTACCAGTAAGTGTACTTTTGTTATCTGTTCCTGTTGTTTTTCATGTGATGTGCTGGGAGCGAGTCACGGTTACCTGCTGCTGCTGATCATTGGATAAGGTAAGACCTTGTTAATGTTTTTCTAGAGGGATTTGAAGGTAGAAGGGATGTGAGTAGGACTAGTTATAGTGTTAGTTTTTATCTTGAGGGTTAATCATAGTTTGTTTTCTATTGTATTTAGTAGTGTTGTGCTTTAGGCCCACTTAGAATTTGGTAATAGTCTAGTGTTATTTTAGCTGTTGTCACGGTATATTTTGTGTTTATTTCAGTTTTAATGTAATGTTTGCATTGTATTTGAAAATAGTATTTTGTGTTGGTGGGTATTTTAATGTTTTCTCGGGTTTATGGATCAGAAGTCATCCCAAGAACCTGTATTTTTTTCATTTTTAAGGGAATTAGTTTGGTTTCTAGAAAACCAATAATATTTTTTTCTAATTTCCTTTACTTTTTCTGGTTTCCTGGAGTGTTATTTTCAGTTTTTTTCTAGTTTTTCATGGTTTCTCATAACTCTGGATTATTTCAATGGTTTTACCTTGTACTTTTTAGTTTTTGCCTTTTTTGGGCTTCTTTGGACTTCTGTTTTTCCTTTTGGGTGAAATATGTTTTGACAACAGGGATATATACAGAAATCTACAGATACTAATATGTAAATTTAATGCATTTATTTTTGTGGGTGGGAAGTGTTATATTGTAATGTGTATGTATGTGCATTTACTATAGTTGCAATGTTTATTTTGCCTTGCCGTGTGCTGGATTTTCTTGATTCAATTTTCTGTTGATTTCAGATGTTGTGCTTAGTGATTGTTGATGTGCTAATTTTTAATTAATTATAAAGCGTATTATTTTTAATTATCAGTCTTTTTTCCTATGTTATTTGAAATGTTTGAAGGTTTGTGGGTTACTGTGTAGGTAGTTAGGCGTTTATAATAGGGGTTTTGTTATTGATTCCAAGTAGTGTTTTACTTGTTGTTTATAAAGACTCTAACTTTACATTGTGGCATGTTGCACATTCTACTGGTTTGTTTACTTAGTTTAGGTTTAATTTGGGTTACTAATAGCTCAATTACTAGTCGTTCATAGCTTTGTTCTTTTTGTAGGGTTTCTATGACTTTGTGAAGAGTAGGTTGGGTTCTTCCCACTGTGGTTTGGAAGAGGTTGTGCCATCCTTCTACTGCGTTGTTGGTTTTGGCTTCTTGAGCCATGGTGCTGTCGTAGAAATGCCACCATGGTAGTAGCAATTTGGGTTGGTGTCTGAGTCCACAGCGGTGCAATCTGCCAACCCAAGTGTCTTCAAAGTAGTTAATTAGGGGACTTACTTTGTGTTGATTTTATTGTTAAAATGGGCTTTCTATAAGGATGTTGTAGTGGTTAGCTACTTCTATTGCAGGGCCATAGGCTAGTGCACTTAGGCCCTGATTTATACTTTTTTACGCAAACCTGCATTAGCGCATGTTTCCATCAAAAAAGTTCACCGCCAGCTAGCGCCATTCCTGAACGCCAGCCGGGCGTCATATTTAAGGAATGACGCTAGCCTCCAGTAAGACAGGAGTCATGCCCTCCTGCCCAATGGCCATGCCCAGGGGACTTTGGTCCCCTGGGCATGGCCATTGGCACAGTGCCATGTAGGGGGCCCAAGTTAGGCCCCCCTATGGTACTTATACATTTTTTTTTAACTTACTTGGACTTACCTTGGATGGGTCCCCCCATCCTTAGGTGGCCTCCAGGTGTGGGTGTGGGTGGCTGGGGATAGGGAAGGGAACCTGTGTACTGCTTCCAATGTCTCCGACAATGGAAATGAGCCCACAGGTCCCCTAACACCTGCCCTGCCCCAGGTGTTAAATAATGGCTCTAAACAGGCTTAGCGCCATTATTTAAGGCCCTCCTCCTCCCGTGCATGCACAGGAGTATAAAGGAGGTACAAAGGCCTTAGAGTCATTTTTTGCCCGGTAACGCCTACCTTGCATCTCATTGACGCAAGGTAGGTTTTCACGCTAAAAAAATGACGTTAACTCAAATATTTTGACGCTAGACGGGTCTAGTGTTAAAATATAAATATAGAGTTAAGTTTGCGTAAAAAGAAATTACGCAAATCCAACGCAAACAGAGTATAAATATGCCCCTTAGTTTTCTTATTTCAACAAGCTAGCTATTTGTTCCATATTTAACAGTTAGTACAGCTTGTTGGAAATGGCTTTAAATGCTTTGAGTAATGGTTGTGTATAGGTACAGTTGAAGTATTGTTTGGTTCATGGTTTGTTCAAAATTGATTATTTTTTTATGTGGGGAGTAGTCTTTCATTTTAAATGTAATGGGGTTTAGTAGTTCATAATAAGTGCCAACTTGCTTATTAGGTAGCAAGAAATATATGAGGGGTATATTAGTGTTTGTATTTTTACAGTGCATGGTGTTTATCTGAGTGAATGGCTTAGGGCACATTTTGAATGTTCAGTCCATCATCCGTGTTTGGCATTGGCTTAGTCTTAATAAGTTATCTGCTGTACCAAACAAAATAATGTGTTTGCCATTATTTAAGTTGTCATGTAGAAAGAATGGTTCATTAATATGTGTGGTAGTTAAGTGTTCAGTAATTTTGATGTCTTTGTATCTTCTAGGTGCAGCAGGAGTTTCACTGGTGGCATTCTTTGTTCATGCTACTACACACAAGGAGCAGGTCCTTGTGCAAGCTCCCCCTCATTCCTCTAGCAGATCTCTCCTGCTGTCACTGATTTGTGGCCCTGCTGCCACCGGCTTGGGCCACTGATGCTGCCCTTCTTCCACCTTTCCTCTCCAGATAACCGCTGCTTGTTGCCCCAGCCTTACTGTCTGTCTCGCTTGCTATTGTGTTTTGGTACCAGTGTAGCCTTTAGTCTGTCTTGTTTGCTATTGTTTTCAGTTCCAGTATATTTATTATCACTACTAATAAATATTATTACTGGCTTTATCATTTCTTGTCCTAGTTAAGTTAGTCACTTTGCTCTGCTGTTGTATTTGCTTTTGTATTGTGCCAAGTTAGTTATTTCCAGATTAGTCATGCGCTTTTTACCCATCCCTGTTTCCCGACATTTTCACCAATCCTGTCTCCCACCACCCAACACCTGTAAGAAAGTGCCTCTTTTCACATGGTTACCCCACACTTTTTACGTGGTATTTGATGTGGTTTCAAAGTTGTTAGTGCTCAGGGCCCCTGCTAACCAGGTTCCCTGGGCCAGATCTCTTTTCCAAAACGTTATGCATTAGCACAATTAGAAACACCTTTAGTTGCCCCTGCTAGTCCCTAGTAAATGGTACTAAGGTTCCCAGGGTATGAGGTACTAAGTGTAGGCCCCTGAGGGCAGCAGCACAGCTTGTGCCACCCTCAGGCACCATGAATCCAAGTGCACCCAGCACTGCCATTGCAGGGAGACCAAGGGAAAGATGGGAGCCAAAACAAAATTAAAGAGTCTTCTCAAGGTCCCCCTACGCATTAGGGTGGACGCAGAGACTCCTCCCAGTCTAAGTTGGGGGGGGGGGGGTTAAAGGAAAGAACTTTGACCCAAGCAAGACTTTGTTGTTATGACTGCAAGAATAGAGGGCACCAAACTGGAGATCCATAACTGTAAAAATAAAAATATTGCCTCTAGCTAACCTGCACTAAATGTATTTGCTTAACTCCAGATGGAAATTATCCTGTGCTGCTTGGCCTAGCAATTTGCAAAAATACAGGCAGCACCCTTTGATAAATGGAGAAAAAGTTGAAGCCCCGAGGGAGAGAGGAGCTAGAGTCACCATAGTCACCCTGCACTTGGTCCACTCCCATCAGTTCCTAGTAGGGAAGTCTTATCATGTCACAAATGCTGACAATGAGACACAGTTCCATCCCATGGCTATGGTAACATTTGATTGGGGGTGTGGAGTAGTTGGTAAAAAAAAGTGGTTGGGCCCCATAGATCCAGTAGATTGTCTGCTTGAAAATAACCTGGAGCAATCCCCCTGAGCTGACGTAGAACTGAATACCCATGCAGCTATGTTTGGGATCCCAGAATGGGCCTATGTTAAGACTAGGTCACACTAACCCACATCCCAAGAAAAAAGGCGGGAAAAGTGGGGAGCCAGCGTCGAAACAGATCCCAAGTCAGAATCCTTCTTCTCAGGAGGAGGACTTGTTATTTCCAGAGTGAACTGAGCCTGCAGAGCTGGGGATTACCACCCAGAGTCCTTGGGCCCAAGGGGGCCCTAGGGAGGATCTGTGCCAGGGACAAACAACCTATCCCACTCTTGAAGGCCTGAAGCAGCAAGCTGCACAGGAAGATAATGGTAGTGTCAGTGGTATTCACTGGGTTTAATGGGAGGATGGACTCCTGTTCACTGAGGCCAGAGACCTCAAGTCTGGTGCCACCAGGAGGGTGGTAGTACCTCAACAGTTCAGAGGTTTGCGCCTCACTCTAGCCCATGACATTCCCCTAGCTGGGCATCGGGACAAAATAAAAATTGGAGCAGATTAGTAAACCATTTTTACTAGAATGGAATGTCTCAGAAAGTAAAGGACTTTTGTCAGTCCTGTGTCACCTGCCACATCAGCTGCAAAGCAGGTGGCCACTTAAAGGCCTCCTTAGTTCACTACCTGTGGTTGGAGTACCCTTTGAAAGGGTAGGGGTATATATTGTTGGCCCCCTTGCTCCTCAAACAGCATCAGGAAATAGATATACCCTAGTGGTAGTGGATCATGCCACTGCATATCCAGAGTATCCAGAGGCTATACCTCTTATGACCATCACTGCTCCTGCAGTAGCAAGAGCCCTCTTGGGTATTTGTTACCAGGGCTGGGTTCCCTAAGGAGGTAGTATCAGACAGAGGGTCAAACTTCATGCCTGCATACTTAAAACACATATGGCAGGAGTGTGGAGTTACTTACAAGTTCACTACACCATACCATACAGAAACAAATGGCTTGGTTAAAGAATTTAACCAGACCCTAAAATAAATGATTGGAGGACTCCCTGAAAAATTCAGAAGAGATGAGATGTCTTACTTCCATATCTGCTTTTTGCATACAGGGAAGTGCTGCAAAAGGGAGTAGGATTCTCTCCTTTTGAACTTTTGTTTGGGCATCCTGTTAGGGGACCACTAAGTCTTATAAGGGAAGGCTGGGAGAGGCCTCTCAAAGAGCCCAAGCAGGACATAGTGGACTATCCACTTGGCCTACGTTCAAGGAAGGCAGAGTACATAGGAGAAGAAAGCTAAAATCTTCAGGACAGCCAGGAGCTGCAAAAGCACTGTTATGACCATAAAGCTGCTATGGTGGAGTTTCAACCAGGGCAGAAATGTTGGGTGTTGGACCCTATAGCTCTAAGGGCTCTCCAAGACAAGTGATCAGGGCCCTATCCCATTCTTGAAAAGAAAGAGGAAGACATCTTCTTGGTTGACTTAGGCAGTTGCAAAACCCCAAGAGAATTATCCATGTCAACTGCCTAAAGCCCTCAGTGATAGAGCTGATGTGGCTCTCTCTACAGAAAAGTGACAGGAAGAAGAGAGGGAGCCTCTCCCTGATCTCCTCTCAGGCAACCCACAAGATGGTTGTGTATTGTCAGACACTCTCACAGAGCAACAGCAGGCTGATTGCAGGCATGTCCTCAACGAGTATGCTGAGTTATCCTTCCTACCCCTAGGAAGACTGACTGGTGTACTTATGATGTGGACACTAGTGACAGTTTGCCTGTCAAAAGCAAAATCTACAGACAATCAGACCATGTCAGGGAGAACATCCAAGCAGAAATCTAAAATATATCAGATTTGGGTGTCATTGAACCCTCAGAGATTCCTTAAGCTAGCCCAGTAGTTTTAGCCCCCAAACGCATTCCAAAGGAGAGAAAAAGGAAATTAGGTTTTGTGTGGATTACAGGCGCCTCAGTTCTGTAACTAAAACTGATGCACAGCCAATCCCAAGAGCTGATGAGCTCATTGACAGACAAGGGACAGCCAGATATCTGAGTACATTTGATTTAATATCTGGGTACTGGCAGATTGGCCCGACCCCAGAAGCAAAAGAGAGGTCTGCATTTTCCACTCTAAGTCGGCATCATCTGTTCCTGGATATGCCTTTCGGATTCAAGAATGCACCAGCCACCTTTCAAAGGTTGGTGAACCAAGTCCTCGCTGGGCTGGAATCCATTAGTGCTGCTTAATTGGATGACATAGCTGTCTACAGCTCCACCGGGCAGGATCACCTGATCCAGCTTAGAAAGGTCCTTGAGGCTCTGCAAAAGGCAAACCTGACTATGAATACCAGTAAGTGCCAGATAGGACAGGGTAAAGTTGTTTATTTGAGCCACCTACTAGGCCCAACCCTTTCAACCCAAGATCCAGACCAGCCTGGCTTGGGAGGCCCCCACAACCCAGTCTCAGGTCAGGGCACTTCTTGACTTGCCTGGGTACTATAGGATATTTGTGAAGGATTATGGCACCATAGTGCCCCCTTTACAGAATTAACCTCCAAGAAAATACCGAAAAAGGTTAACTGGACATAGTTTTCAAAGAGCCTTTGACACTCTGAAGAATGCAATGTGCTCTACTCCAGTCCAACAAGCTTCAGACTACTGCAGGCAGTTTATTGTCCAAACAGATGCCTCAGAACAGAGAGTAGGAGTGGTCCTAGCCTAGACAAATTATGCCTATTGCTTTTATAAGCAGAAGACTACTCCACAGGGAACAAAAATGGAGTGCCATAGAGAGAGGGAGGCCTTTGCAGTGGTCTGGGCTTTGAAGAAGCTGAGGCCATACCTGTTTGGCTCTCACGTCATTGTTCAAACAGACCACAGTCGCCTCAGATGGTTGCAACAAGTGAAAGGTGAAAATCCCAAGCTGCTTAGGCAGTCTATTTCCCTACAGGGAATGTACTTTCAAGTAGAACACAGACCTTGAACTGCCCATGCCTATGCAGATGGCCTTTCCAGGTTCTTCCACTTATATGCTGAAGACATACTAGGGAAAGGGTATTAGCATTCTGTTTCATTTGGGGGGCAGAAGGTAGTTTAGGAAAGTTCCTCTGTGACATGGTTAGCCCCCAATTTTTGCCTGGTATTTGATGTGGTTTCAAAGTTCTTAGCGCCCAGGGCCCCTGCTAAGCAGGTTCCCTGGGCCAGATCTCTTTCCCAAAACTGTTGTGATACATTGTCACAATTATAATCGCCTTTAGGTGACCATATAAGTCCCTAGTAAAGGTACTAAAGAACTCAGGGCATGATGTACTAAGAGCAGCAGGCCCATGAGGGCAGCAGCACAGATTGTGCCACCCTCAGGGACCATGCAGCCAAGTGCACCCAGCACTGCCATTGGAGGCTGAGTGTTCTGGTGCAATCTTAAATTGCAAAACTGTCACAGCACACAGCCTGTGTGCTCTGTCAACTACACACTGCATGCAATATAGGTAATTCACCCCTCTTTCAGGCCTTCCACCCCTAAGGCAGGGTGCACTAGTCTGCCCGTGTGGGCTTAGATGCATGAGCAATATACTCCTACTGTGCCCCTGCCAAACCTGGGACATAATAAGTGAACAAAGCAGCCATTTTACATGCATGTGCTGGACTAGTCAGTACGACTTTCACAGCTACATGATGGTCACCCTGCAACTTGGGTTGTTTGGTATCAAACAACTCAGAATGATAAATCCAAACTGGTGCCAGTATTGGATTTATTGCAAAATATACCCAGGGATCACCTTAGAGGTGCCCTCTGCAAAATCTGACTACCCTGGCATGGCTGCTGGCTGGTCACAATCTGCCTGCCACCACCAGACAGGATTCTGGAACTCTGGGGTGATAGCCCCAGGAATGTGCACAGCCCTGCCTAAGAGTTTCAAAGGACTTATTGCTCTTGAAGCTCAACCCCCAGTCCTGCTGCTAGAAGCAGATGGCTGATCCAATTGCAAAATTCCACATTTGGCAGGAGCAATGGCAGAAAAATGCACAAAGGAAGGGGGAGTGGCCATCCCCAGCTTGCTCCACCGCTAAGGTGTTGCATGTAAGGTGACCCCTCCATTTCATTTTGTCCATATGCATGGTAGGAAAATAGCCTATCAGGGATAGGGAAGTAACCTCTGCCCACAGGAGGTGGTCACATAGTGGGTGTAGCCACCCTAAGGTAGATGACCCATATAGAAGGCTGGTCCTCTGTATACTGTGAAAAACTAGGCACACTGTGCAGGGGGTCGAGGAAGCCACACCTTGGTTTCCAGAGGCAAAGATCAGATCACCTAATGCTCCAATTTTTGAGGTAGCTTGGTCAAGCAGTTAGGCTAATCTAGGAGGGGTGCTAAGCATTTGTTGTACTCACATTATAAATCATGCACCACCTACACTCAAGGAATAACTCAAGACCAATTGTGTAAAAATACTTCAAATTGTATATAATTCTTAAGACCAAGATGGTCAAGATACGGTAAGTACTTTTTGAGTTATTATTTTTCAAAGTTTTAATAAAGCTAGTCTTTCTGTGTGTAATTATGCACCATAGGAATCAATAGGTAGTCACTTTTAAAAATGCATTAAAAATAGTACAATTTGGTTAACACTTTCTTCTTTTGCAGGATGGTCAAAGGAGTCTTGGGGCACCTTGTGCCAGCTGAATTGCTTCAGGCGGCTCATGGTTCTGGCAGGAGCAGAGCTGGAAAGTCTCTTGGCACAGGCAAAGGGCCACATGAAGGGGCTACCTGGAAAAGGAGATGGTTTGCAAATTTAAAGGTGGTGCCTTGGGGTCCCCTTGGGCTGTGGTGCTCACAGGAGGTTAGCGACCCATGGAGCACAGCTGGTTACTTGTTGCAAGGCGTAGGGCGGCCAGATGCAGGGCGAGTTGGTGATCCAGGAGCTGTGCGCAATGGAGCCCTTTGGAGCTGGAGGTAAGGTTCTTTCAGGGTGACACCCAGGACAACAGGGGCACTCTGGTGGGAGGTCCAGGATGTTCCTGAAGTCCTCACTGGGGCCTCCTTCTGGTCCAGTTGCAGCTGTGGGAGAGCTGTTTTTCTTGGAGTCCGATGTGCACTGGCCAGTATCTGGGGTATTAACACGACTCAGCCACTGGAGGGTGCAGTGCCACCAATGTTGGCACACTTTTAGGCCTCATCTCGGCTGTTGTTGATGTGTCATTGGGTCTGGCTGCAGCTTCCGGTTGCGGAGATATTGGCCAGTCAGTGAAGTGGCCCTCACTGGCTTCTTGGTTCTTGCTGCTTTCTTGATTGGTGCCTCCACTCAGGAGGGAGATCTCAGGCAATTTGCAAAGCATGGAGGTCCCCGGGGTTTGTTGAGGTCAGTCCATGGTCAGCTCCTCCGCAGTGGCGAATGTCGGGACACAGGTGCAGCAGGCAGGGTTTGGCGCCTTTTCTTGTGCAGCAGGTCCTCAGTCCTCGGGCTGTGGTTCTTCTTGGGCTGTCTTCTGTTTGTCCTTTTTCAATCTGATTTCTTGGTCTAGGGATGCCGACTAAATACTGAATTTAGTGGGCTTTTTAGGGGAAACCTAGGAGTGTCCATTAGGGCTCTTACCTATGGGTGGCTCCTCCTACTTTAGTGACCACTTCCTGTGGGAAGGGGCACTTCCCTAAACCTGATTGGATATCTTCCTTCCATCAAAGACAGAGGAAAAGGAAATAGAAGGTCCACCTCGCAGGCAACACCTTAGGGGTGTTGCATGCCGGTGAGGCCACTCCCCCTACCCTTTGTGAGGTTTCCCACCTTTGCTCCCTCCAAAATTTGGGCTTTGCAAAGGGGGAGGCTATCTGCTGCTAGCAGCAGGCCTGGGGGTCAAGTTTCAAGAGCAGTAGCCCTTTGAAGCTCACTGCCATGGCAGTGCACATTCCTGAGGGAGGGGTGTTAGCTCCTCGACCCAGAAGGGCATTGTTTTACAAACCAGAGAGACATGGCTCTCCCCCAAGGTTTGTGTATTTTATGTCTGGAGGTGGAAGGCTGGCTGGAACCAGTCAGCATCCATGCCAGGTTATTTAGCTTTTGCAGGGGGCACCTCTAAGGAGGCTCCTGGGTACATTTTATAATAAATCCCGTACTGATGCCCGTTTGGATTTATAATTCTGAGTTGTCTGATACCAAACAACCCAGGGTTCAGAGTAGCCATTATGTAGCTGGGGAACTCGTGTTGACCAGCGTGCAACACGTATAATAAATGGCTGCTCAACTCACTCACTATGTCCTAGGCTTGGCAGGGACACAGTGGGGGCATATTACCATATTACTCATGCAGCTATGCCCTCACATATATTATGGCACACCCTGGCTAAGGGCTGTGAGGCCTGCTAGAGGGGTGTCCTACCTATAGTAAATGTAGTGTATGGTGGACGGGGCACACAAGTAGTGTGCCAAGTTAAGTTCGTGTTTTAGGTTTGTACCAGGACACCCAGCCTGCAGTGGTAGTGCTGGGTGTATCTGGATACATATCCCTATAAGGTGGCACAGTCAGTGCTGCTGCCTTCAGGGGCCTACCCATAGTACCCCATGCCCTGGGTACCTCTTACTAGGGACTTATAGTGGTAATTAAAGGTGTATCCAATTATCTTTACAATGTTTTAGGGAAAGAACATTGGCACTGGGTACCTGGTTAGCAGGATCCCAGTGCACTCCAGTCCAACTTGCATTCAGAAACCAGGCAAAATGTGGGGGGATACTGCAACAACGTGCCAGTTTCCCACAACCTATTGGTCACTACTAGGTACTCCCATAAATACCCACTAAACGCAATATTTAGTGTGCACCCCTAGACCTGCATAACAGATTCCAAGGACACAAGAAGACCAGCAACAAAGAAGACCCAAGGCTCTAGAACTGCATTCCTGATGCACAAAGAAAAAGGCATCACACCCTGCCTGTTGCACCCAGGACTTGACAATCACCACTGAGGGGTTGCTCGGACATTGGACGTACTCTAAAAATCCCCAGAGGACCTCCACTTTTCTAAATATCACCAAAGATTTTCCTCCAGAGTGAAGGCATCACTATTTTGCAAAAAAGACCAGTGAAGACCAGTTCACAGACCGGCTGCTGACCAAGGAACCAGATCCCACTGCTCGACCAAATTTGGCAAGTTTGGTGGCACTGCGCCCTCCAGTAGCTGAACCATGCAATAGCCTGGGGTACTGGCCACTCAAAGTCAGACATCAAGAAGAAAAGTCCACACCGGACTCCAAAAGGACCAGGAGGAAGCTCCAGTTGAAGGACTTCAGAACCACCAAAGCACACCCTAGAATGGCCCTACTGACCTGCAAGTGGCCCTCAAATTAACCTTCTTCCATGGGCACCTATCTGCTCTGCACCCAGACTACCTGGGCCCTGCACCAGAAAACCAGCTGTTCTCTAGGGGTCCCACACTTGTTGCAACCTCTACACTCCAAGGGGACCCACAGGACTCACCTTGAAGTCCACTTGTGCATTGCTTTTCCAAGTGGTTCCCCTCAGTGGTCTTCCACCAGCTCCAAGGACTTTTCAGCAGCTCTTCCCACCAAAACTGGGAACTGTCTGAACTACTCCAGCTGGCCCACAGGGCTTCTTGACAACCTCAACCTAAGAAGAAAAGGAGACATTGGTAAACAAATTGCCTGATTTTTTGTGCATTATTAAATATTCTTCCATTGATTCCTACGGTGCGTAATTACGCACAAAAAGGCTATGATTACTAAACTTTGAAAAATCATAACTTAAAAAGTACTTACCCAATTTTTTATGATCTTGTATTTTTTTAAAATCTGAAGTATTTTTGTAAATTGGTCTCAACTTATTCCTTTGAGTGTGTGTCTTACTTTAGAGATACTGTGAGTGCGACAAATGATTTGCACTTCTCCAAGATTGTCTTAACTGCTTGACCAAGCTACCATACAAATTAGAGCATTAGGTGGTCTAGTTTGTACCTCTGTAAACCAACTTGTGTTTGCCCTGACTCTTTGCTCAGTGTGCCCAGCTTTGCACAATACATAGAGAGCCAGCCTCCTGCAGCACCCCGTCCTCCCTAGGACCTTCTTAATGGAGGCCGCAGGGCAACCCCTTTGAGCAGCTGTTTGTACCAGCTTCCCTTCATGTCTCTAGCAGGTCTCCCTTGCTGCCGTTGATTTCTGCCCCTGCAAGCACCAGATTGAGCCTCTGATTCTGCCCTTCCTCTGCCATCCCTCCCCAGATAACTGCAGCTCACTGCCCTTTCTGTCTTTCTTGCTTGCTATTGTGTTTTTGTGCCAAGATACCCTTTAGCCTGTCTCACTTGCTATTGTTTTCTGATCTAGTATAGCCTTTAATTCCTTTCTTAGTTTAGTCGAACACGTTGCTCTGCTGTTGTATTTGCTTTTGTATTGTGCCAGCTTAGCTATTTCCAGATTAGTCACATGCATATTTCTCCCGTACCTAAGTCCTGCCATCTTCACCAATACCACCTCCCGCCACCCAGCACCCCTCCCTCCCCCAGGACCTACTTAATGGAGGTCTCAGCATGCCTGCATAGTGGCCGTGCGCAGCAGGTGTGCCACTGGTGCACCGGAGACGCACCAAAGGCAAACCTGTCGGTGCTCGTCTGCAGTTGGACTGCACCCAGCACCAGGTATCGTGACCCACTGAGCACCCACTGGTACTCCACCCAGAGGCTGCAACAACTGCTGCCTTTCCTCTCTGTGATCAACAGAAGCACCCTTCTCCTGCTGCTGCTCTCCTTTCACATGCAACGCTGTACCTCCCGCTGGCACAGGAACTTGCACTACACCTGCCCTGCAGACCTCGGATGCCCCGGAACAGTTCCAATGCATTCTGCTCAAAGCTCGGTCCCACTGCAGACATGCCACAAAAATATGGGACTCCACCACCACCCCGACGTGGTTTTCATCACATAGTCCTGGCTCAACTCCTCCTCGTTCACTAACATCATCATTGACACGCCCCACGGCTACAAGATGTTACACCGAGACCACACCAACAAACATGGAGGAGGCATTGCCATCATTCACAAGGAAACCCTCCAATGCACCATCACCGAAGACGAAATCAGGCTGATCATGGAACACATCAACTTCCAACTTCAAAATGACGGCAAGACAACCATTAGAGGAACTCTCACCTACCGGCGTCATGATCCCTGCCACGGCTTCGCGATGCCATCTCCAGATTCATCGCCCCTCTCGCCATCGACTACAAGCACTACATCTTCCTCAGCAACCTTAACTTCCACCTCGACGACCAAAAATACACCAACTCTACTAACCTCCTTGGAATGAGCAACATCAGCCTCACCCAGTTGGTGCCATGCCCCAAACACAAAGAAGGGCACATGCTGGACCTAACAGCCAGCGACAGAGTCAAGTTCAGCCACATCTCTGAGCTCACCTGGACCGACCACTGCATCATGAACTTCACCATCACAGGTTCCCTGGACACCACGACCAGGCCACCGAGCTCCCTACACCGCGGAACAAGGTTACAGAGACCCAGTGGATGGCTGCCCTCAGATTCACCTGGCCCGACACCTTGAGCAACCTGGAACAAGGTGTCCAGAACTTCCACGATTGGATCTCCAGCTATGCTGACAAAGTTTCCCTCATGAAGATGGCCAACACCAGCAGATCCACAAAATATGTCAGCTGGTAAACACCAGAACTCTGGATCATCAAACAGAATGCAAGCATTTAGAAGGGCGTTGGTGTTCCAACAGGAAACCTACAGCCCCTTCAAATCACCCCTCAGCCAAATGCCACCAACGCCTCAAAGAAGCTACGAGAGACACCCTGACCGACAGTATCAAGGCAAGTTCTAGCGCACCAAGGAACTCTTCAGAATCGTCAGAGAGTTCTCTTGCCCTTCAGCCACCGAGAACACGATCCGCCCTTCCCAAGAACTCTGTGATGCCATTGCAAACTACTTTCACAAAAAGATATCCACTGTCTTCTGCAACTTCGAGCCACAACCCACTGAGATCGACAGCCTCCTGATACTAACAGACACCACCCCTGACCACCTGTTCACCTCCTGGATGCCACTCACAATGCAGAACACAACAATTCTATTCACTCCGGAGCACCATCGGACTCCTGACCCATTCACGCCTTCAACCTCAGACACAAAGAAATCATCTGTGCACTCACCACCTTCCTCAATGCATCCATCACCACAGCCACCTTCCCAACATATGGAAACATGCAGAAGTTAGACCCCTCATGAAGAAGCCCTCCGCGGACCCATATAAACTCACAAATTACACACCCATCTCGCTGCTCCCATTCCCCGTGAAGTCCTTGAGAATGGCATCAACCACCAGCTCACCGAACACCTAAAAATGAACAACCTACTCAACACCTCCTAATCCGGCTTCCATGCCCCTCACAGCACTGAGACCACCCTGATCACTGCAACCAACAACATCAGAGCCCTTCTCGACAAAGGTGAAACAACAACACTGGTCCTCAACCTCTCAATGGCTTTCCACACCGTATCCCACCACACCCTCATCAGAAGAATCCACCACACCGGCGTCCAGGGAGATGCCCTCAAATGGATTGCATCATTCCTCACAGGTCACACCCACAAACCAGAGAATCTGCCTCCCGCCTTTTACCTCCAAATCCTAGAGCATTATCTGCAGCATCCCCCAAGGATAGTCTCTCACCCCCACCTTATCCAAAACCTACATGACACCACTGGCCAACATCATCCAGTCCCACGGACTCAACATCATCTGATGGCACCCAACTCATCCTCTCACTCACATAAGACCCCACCACCACCAGAACAAACTTATGAAATGCATGACAAGAGTCAGCAGCTGGATGAGGACCAACTGTTTTAAGCTCAACACATACAAAACAGAAGTGCTGATTTTTAGGAAGAACAGCTCACTGTGAGACAACATTTGGTGGCCCCCCCAAACTTGGTCCCTCACCCACTTTCACAGACCATGCCCCAACCTCAGGTCATCCTGGACAGCAAACTCTCCATGGAATGCCAGGCAATATCCTCTACCTACTTCCACACCCTCTGCATGCTCAGAAAGATCTTTAGATGGATTCCCATCAACACCAGGAAAACAGTCATACAAGCCCTCATCACCAGGCGGTTGGACTACGGAAATGCACTCTACGCTTGTACCACCACCCTACTCCTCAAGAGACTTCAGACCATACAGCACACAGCCGCCAGACTCATCCTCAGCCTTCCCACATCTCTCCCCACCTCAGGAACTTCCACTGATTCCCCATCCAGAAGAAATGCCAGTTCAAGATACTGACCCACAACTACAAAGCCCTCCGCGACCAGGGTCCAGCCTACATCAACCACCACTTAAACTTCCACCAGCCTGCCAGACAACTGTGCTTGGCCTTCCTCACCCCAGCCCTTGTTCCTCGCATCTGCCAAAGCCACAGCAGAGGTCAGTTCTTCTCCTTCCCTGCCACCAAGTCCTGGAACCACCTCCTCCTCCACCTTCGAACACCACCCTTACTGGCAGAAAGGGACTCAAAACTTGGCTGTTCGACTAGAGACCTTCTAGACCTAAGTATCTGGTTACCCCCAGGGGTGATTAGCCGTGCTGTATAAATAATGCTAGATTGGTTGATTGAGTGATTGATAAAGTGGGTGTAGCTGGTAGCTGTCCTGTCAAGTATTCAGGTACTTTAGGTAGTATATATTTTAGGGGCACTTGTGCATTCTTGGTGGTAAGCATGTGCGAGAGTGATTGTTTGCCTAGCTATTAGGTGATAGGTTTTGCTCTTTCTGTCATTCTGTCTGCATGTTGCAAAATGAGTTTCGTCCTTTCAATATGGCCAGATTTTTTGCTTTTTGGACATTATACTGTGGGTGAGTCTCACTACATGTTTTTCAGGTACGATAAACACATGGCAAACAGACTGCGCTTGTTTACTGCCAGTGTCTGCCTTTTAAAATAAGGTCGCTGTTACTGGTAAGGGGCACTTGGCTGGTTACACTTGAACACATGTGAACACACATGTGAACATGTGTGCAGGCTGCAAATGTGAGACTACTGTCGTGCACAACCAGGTAACTATGCACAGGTTGCCTGGCACACAGGGTACTCTTTAGGGTTAGATATTGGCCTGGAATAGACCTTACAATATTAGTGGGCCATTATAGATAATGTCAGTGTGATTTACTGCTTTGTCTACAGTGACACTTTACTGTATACATGGGGAATCTGCAGTTCCATTTCCCTTTGGCCTACAAAGTCCTGTGGGGTATATAACTGGGATGGAAAAGGTGAGCCCAGTTGATGTTTGCAGGTCCCAAGACCAAACATTTACATCTTATGAGTCAATAATTGCCATATTTCTCTGGTTCAGCTCAGGATCAGAACCCAGGCCTTTGGTCACCCTGCTGGGCCAAGTTAAATACATTTCTCCCCAGCAGAGGGAACCATGGCCACCCCCCACACAAGGAGTAAATAACAGTGTTGTTATACGGTTCTCACTAAAATATAGCACTGCATATTAGGGTGGCAGAAGTTCAGGACAAGAGGACTGAGTGCTTCGATACCATTGGAAACTGCAGACCCAATTCCAAGCTAGCTCACAGTGCCTCACCTGAATCCTCAACCATCTCAGAGTAATAGATAATTACAGCAACCTCAAACATGACACTGACTCCCAAGGAAGTTGTGGAAACAAATCTTAAACCTTTCATTGTTTTACTCATGCATGCTCAGGTTAAACATGAGAAAGAGATGAATTAAGGTTTTCTAGTATTTAGCGAAACAATTATATTCTTGCATAGAAAGAATGAGCTGCAATAATTAGACAGATGAAACAAAGCATTGTAACCAGTGTTATTAGCATAAGGAAAAGAATAAACAGTCCAACTATGGTGATCTTAGATCTATATCTTCCTACCTAGCACTATGTATATTCTGAGAGAGAGAGTATTGCAGGTGTACCCTCTCCACTGCCCGATCTAGGAGGATGGTCTCAGACAACCATACCTTCAGAGCTAAACCAGGGAGCTGGTCTACAGTACAGTTGACAAACCTCTGCAAGATGGAAGATCAGCTTCAGCAGACCTGCATGTCGAACACAGAATTTGCTTTGGGACAGTAGTGGCTAGAGTGCTCCTGTGTCCCCCTTGGGGTGGCAGTGCAAAGTTTTTATAATCAAAACCACATTTTGTTAGAGGCACAGCTCTAATTCAATGAGACGTCGAGATGTTAGAAGCTGTCTCAAAATGGGCAACACAAGCACTATGACATCTTGTTCTGTGTTCCTAGCTTTGAACAGAGTGCACAGATTACATTTCAAGAAAGGCCTAATAAAACAAGCAGCATGTACAGTGTATTCTCTGAATAATATTGTGTGAGCATACAGTGTGGAAAATGTAATTGCCAAAAATGATCTCAACCAAAAACGTTTTAAATGTAAAACATAAAACTAAGTTAAAATAGAGAACTAACTTGGGCCCAAGAAGGCCTCACCACAGCTCCTGAGAAGGAAGGGGCTGGGATGAAAATCTGCATCTGTTAATTACCTGTTATACTGCACAAGGGCTGGTCACAGCCCAGTCCCACTGAAGTAAGGAGGAAGCCCAGTCAACTAGAGTTAACACTGAAGGGGGCTCCTCTTCGAAGTTTTGTTGGGAAAGACCCTGGCAGTGATTTGAGTGAGAGGTGGAGTTGAGACCCCAAACCAGATTTGACCAATGGCTCCTAGATGATGCCACCATGAACTTTCTCAGCATGTTGTGCAGGAGGGTTGGAACGGGTGGAAAGCATACGTGGCACCCTAGGATTGGTCAGTGATGCCTGGCTTCTATACCCTTCTACCCATTTTTAAAAATGCTTACATAAGGGAGAGAAAGGGTTGTTTGTGCTGGTTTTACAGAACCTGAAACAACAACAGTCATGGACAGATGGAAGGAAAAACCCTGTGATGCCCAAAAGGACTAAGGGATCTTTCCTCAGTCGACCTCAGAACCAGTAGATCTCTACAAGGGCCAGTGAGGCAAGCCCCCTTGGACCACCTGAGCATCAGTTTGTGGAAAGATCTACGGTCTTATTATGAGTTTGTCGGTCTTGCATCTGCCAAACTCACAGTGGTGGTTGGACCACCTCTGTCCTGGCAGTCTGACTGCCAGATTACGACCCTGGAAGTTCGACTGCCAGGGGACCGCCGGCACCGCCAGAATCATGGATCCCGAAGAGTTGGTGGAGGTCGAAGTCGTGGCCAGACATAGCGGTTCAGAGTTAAACACTGTTGTGTTCATCATGACTTCCCTTTCCACCAGCCTTTTCATGGCGGGGTCTCTGCCATGAAAGACTGGCAGCAGGAAGGCAGTGCTGGGGGCCACATGGGGGCCCCTCAACTGCCCCAGACCATGTCTGCTACGGCAGACAGTGCACATTCAGCGGGTGGTGGGGGCACCTTTTGTGCAACGGCATTAGCCTTGGCCCCCTGAAAAGCCGAGGCCAATGCCGCTGTACTATTTCTACTGGGCTAACCAGCGGACACCTCCTAATATGGAGGTTTCCCCCGATCAGCCCAGTGGAAACATTGTCCTTGGGCTGGGGGTGGGGGGAGACCTCCAGTTCTGTGGCGGTCTCCTCCCCACAGGTCTGGCGGGCTAGCGGTCAGCCCACCAAGGTTGTAATGAGGGCCCTAGAATTTTGTGCCCAGAAACAAAAGACCAGGCGGAAGGCTTGGTTGCCAGTAGAGGGAAATTGTGGACCTATTACTTTTGCAGGCCACACATAACGAATAACCCAATATCTTACCTTACAGTTGAATAAATTATAATAGATTTACTTTTGTTTTGCAAATGTACTCACCATATTATGACAATTGTTTTATGTTTTATACTTACACATGTGTTGTTGATTATATTAGAAGTTCTTTTTCAGTTTTCCTTTGAAGGTGTTCTAATGTGGATCATGTGGTTAATATTCTGTTGAAGGAAAATGTATTGGTTATATTTTAAATGTTTATTTGCAGGTAGTTTGCAGTTCCTAAGGGCTATTAGTTGCCTTTTTATTTTTAAGGTTTAGCTGATATTTAGTAGTGATTTGATTTTACTTATTTTTTATGTGCCTTTTTCCTGGATTGAGAGTTGAATTTTATTGGTTGGTGTGTAGGTTGTACTTTTTCTGTAGTACCTAGTTTGGTAGATAAATTCAAATACCAAGTTTGGATAGTTATCTATGTTTGAACATTTTTTAAATAAGTTAGTTTCAGATATAATGAAATAAATGTTTTATTTACTTGTAAAGGTAGTTTTTCTTTTTTAGTTTACCGTTGGAAATTCAAGTTTTATTGTCTTGCAACTTTAGTGTTTTTGGTGTTAACATTTTCTGCATCTTTTATATTGTATTTTTAATTACTTTCCTATTTGTATTGGTTAGTTTGCTTTACAGTTGTTTCATTGGTGTTTGTTTAGTTAGATTTTTTTTCTGTTATTACCTTTTATGGTGGACTGTTTCTATTTTTAAGTTAAAGATATATTTCAGATTTCATATTTTTTGTATTTTTAAAGTATTTTTTATACTTAATTTTATTTGTTAATATCTATTTTTACAAAATACTAATTGTAGAAATGATTTTTGTTTGCTAAATATTTGTTGTTTTGAGACTACTTTATTCTGTGTTTAAAGTTTATTTTATTGGTAATAATAATTTTGTTTATGATATTTTTGGATTTCATAGTAGAAATCCATAATTACTCTAATATGGGGAGGGTGGGGGCTTATCAACTTCTGCCCTACTTTTTACAGATGACCGTGTTCCTTTCCCTCATCGCTCGCTTGGAAAATCTGCTTAATTGTTTTGGTGATTATTGTGACCGAAGAGGATTAGAAGTTAATAGTTCTAAAGCTAACATCATGGTTCTCAATCCCCGTAATTCATTTGATGGCAGATTCTATGTGTGTGAGATAAGACTCCACCAGATGGATCATTTTGATTATCTGGGTGGGAGGATCAAAAAAACCTCCAAATGAAAGGTCCAAATTGTTAAATCAGAAATGTATTTGTTGCAATGTGCTTCCGAGGTTGCCAAGCAGTACAATGCATCCACACCAAAATCTGCGATTCCTGGTCATTGATATATATAGGGCAAAGGTACAATCGGATGCATTGTTTGGTGCAGAACTGTGGGGTGTTGAAAACCTAAGCGGGCTGGTTATGAAGAAAAATCAGCTCATAAAATCTTTGTTTAACCTTCCAAGTAATACTCCAACAATCCTCTTCTTCCTTGGTACTGGGCTAAAGACAATTGGTGGTCTAGCTAGGTTAAGGCTTTTTCTTTTTTGGGTTAGACTGTGGTCCACCACAGAACTTGTTATCTATAGGTCAGCTCTGGCGGAGGTTGTTAACTGAAGGAATAGCTTATCTAGACCATGCCTTGGTTATTTTAATTCTCAGTTGAGTACCCTAGGTCTGAGTAGGTTAAGGTGCAATCCCTCCCAAATTAATAACAACTCTAAAAATGTTGTCAAAGAAAAGTTTTGTGTCCAGACGCTAGATTCATATCATCTCAGTGCCAATTACGGAGAGTTAATTGACAAATTTCTGTTAATTAAAGCTGTTTCTTTTTTTAGAACTCTACATGGATAATGTTATTCCCCCACTGGCCCAAACCCTGCTGATAAAATTGAGAGTTGGCACCCTGCTTCTGAAGAAGTTCATGCAGAAGTGGATTTC
The DNA here is from genome assembly GCF_031143425.1 of Pleurodeles waltl. NCBI lineage: Eukaryota > Metazoa > Chordata > Amphibia > Caudata > Salamandridae > Pleurodeles > Pleurodeles waltl. The sequence continues at coordinate 217,941,343 of NC_090448.1, read as the reverse complement.
TACTAACACTAGCATGCTAAAGTTCTCCATTAAGGGTGTCAAGTGCTATCTCGTAGCACTGTTCCTGTCGGTCTGACCAGCAGGAACGCTCTATTATAATGTTTCCCCCAGTCAGACCAGCGGGAACACTGTAATAGAGCAGTGGGGATGCCACCGCCATGGTGGTGGCATCTCCCCGTGAATTTGGCAGTCCTGTGTTGAGACCCCCAAGCGCATAATGAGGCCGTAGGTCACTGATCCCATCTCAAAGACTGCAAAAAAGTAGCCGGATCATGCCCATATTTAGATAATACTGAAGCCAACACATTAGGGAGGCGGCTGTGGTATTGAGTAATTGTGGCATGGTTACTTGGTGCTCCCTTTGAACTTCTGCTTCACAATCTCCTAGCAGTTGGATGACTTGTTGTACTGTATGGCAATTTCTCTGGGCTAGATTTCAGTAGATTTGTAAACGTTAAGTCAATTGATGCTGACCTTCTGCCGATTTCTGGAACACTGCTTCCAGCTTAGTAGTGTTCATAGGATTCCACTTTTTACACCACTATGAAGACCATATTCTGGTATGGGATTTGTTTAAACTAATATGTTAACAGAGAACATCTAACTCTACAATGCGTATTCCCTCTCAAAATTGTTATACATTGTTCTTTCCCCACATTCAATGAAATTCAAACAAGTTTGTTGGATTTCCACATTAAAATCTTTAGCTTATTTTGCAGGAATCTGTTCTGGGTTTTTCTTTCACCACGATACTGATTTTCCCAAGAAATGTCTTTCCTAGATTTTCCTTAAATCCACTCCAGTTTTCTGCTTACCAGGTTTTTGGATTTCCCTAACATCTCTTTCAATCATTCTTGTAACTTTACCGGAGTAGAAAGTGTCTTTTTAATGCCCTTCATCTGAGGAGCCAATGGTCTTCCCAGTGTTAAGGCCGGGAGACTTTTGCTTTCAAACCAGATCCTGAAAAGTTAGAAAGAAGCATCATATTGGACAGGTCCCTGGTGCTTCTTTTCAACCTTCCCCCGAAACTCCTACTTTCCCCTGACATGCCTGGAAAAGTAGATGGAGGAATTAGATCAGAAACAGGTCCCCAATGTAGAGGGTTCTGTTTTTAGATCCCTAATTAGGGAAGGGACCTGTTCTGGCCTTCTAGCTCCCTGTTTAGTGTACTAAAAATGACTTCCCTCTCCTCTACCTGCTTCCCTTGTTTGCTGACTGGTATTGGGTAGGGAAGTCACAGCTTTGGTTAAAATGGATTCACCACCCTTCATTCCTAAGGCTTCATGGCTTTGTGTCTACAGTTATGATGGTGATGGCATTTACCATGGTTTTACACCAGGAAAAGGTTAATATTCAAAATGTATGGGTTAGGAAACAATCATCTGGATTGGGAAAAAGTACAAGATATGGGAACCTGCTAACCTCCTACACAGGTTGCCATATCTTCTGTGGGGTTTGCGAAAGCCTTTAGGGCATGTGGCACAGGTGACCTGCAAAAGGGGCTGAACCTGGGTTCTAAGTGAAACTGTAATATTTGCCTTGGCCATTCGCCTGATGTTAGGTATTTAAATGTTAAAAGGGACTGCAGGTGGTCTGGCCAAATAAGAAGCAGCCCAGCCCCAATTCTCAGAGGGAGGTCTGGGGTTGTATAGCAGGGGTGTACTAGATGACCTTAGTGGTGAGTGAGTTTATAATTCTTCAAGCTCAGATGAAAAGCCTCAAGGTCATTTAAGAAGTCCAAAGATATGCCAGTGAGAGATTCCTGCAATAGGTTAAAATCTCCTAAAACTAGTATGTTGTTCTATTTTAAAAAATGCCCAGTGTCTGTAATAATGAAGGAATGTATACAAGTGGGAGCTTATGAGTAATGGTAAATGAGCAGTATATTCAATCTCAAGTGGGAGTACTCAATTTGAATGCTTGAACCTTATGAGTAAAAAACCAAATCCTTTTTTATGGCAATGCCATCCCTCTCCAATGTTATCCAACCTGTTATGCTCCAAGATAGCATAACTATCAAGAACTAGCTCATCTTAAATGGGTATCAAAGCCTCATTGATCCAGGTTTCTGTGTGTGATGCAACAGAGGTAAAGGGTGCCATATACGCACATATTTCTGATTTCTTGTCAGTATTTCACATCAGGCTTAGCATTACCCACAATGGCCCAGAGAGTAATAATATTATCGGTATAATGAAACAAAAAAAAGAAACTTTGGTTGGTGGTATACTGTGATATAAGGTCCCCCCCCCTCCCAAAGATAAAATGGTTTAAGGGAATACATCCAAAGCAGGAATAGCAAGGCCAGCAATTTAGTGGCACCTTAGAAACTGGTAGTTGGGTCCTCACCTTTTAAAGTAGTAGAGGCTTGGATCCAGGCAGAACTGACAACATGGCTGGTGATGTTTAAGCCTGGAGAGGCATCGGCAGCATTATCTGTGGTATGCCTGTGGAATGCCTACCTTTTGACCGCATCTCCACTGCGCAGTTGATATATGCACCTGACATTAGATAGTCTCTAGCTGCCCTGCATATCCCCCAGAAACGGAAGATTAAAGAGCTAACACTCAAATATGCCAGCTCACTAATGAACCAATGGATCTTCTAGCAAATATGAGGGATAGTACAATGAGCAAAAGCAGGGAGTCAATATCAGTCATCACAGCTCCCCGAAAAAATAGAAAAAGAGACTTTCCCCAAAATAACTCAATTTTCTAAGCAACTGACCTCTAGAAAGTCGGTCACGATAGTAGTATAAGCTCTAGTGAGCGTTTTAGGATCTAACAGCCATGCATGCATGAATATGAGAAAGGACCTTGCTGGCACCAAAGAACAGCAGGTCGCACAGAGACCATATCAGGAGGTGCTCAACCAATTGTAGTAACCTGCCAGTTTTGTTAAAGCAAACTGTCATAAAGAAATGAGTACATGCAGAAATGGCCTCCGGGCCATGTGACATTTATGACAACTGGTAAATTAACAGAGTCTCCCTAAATGGACATCTTGCATTATGGAGTACATTCAGGCATCATTTTATAAAAATATGCAACAATAATTTTATCACTTTAGCATTCATAATGAACAGACCAATAATGGGCCAAACAAGACAGTCACACACGTTATCCTTTAGGCAATTCTATCTATCACAACTGTAGAGGATACACATGCTAAATTTTTACTTTTTCCTGAAAATATATCCCATGGTACAAAACAAAAAAAAAAACCTTCCACAACAAAAAATATAAAAGAACAACTTAACTGAGGACCTCTCTCTAAGGAATAGCCATTGTCAGAGTAAAGGCAACATCCATTACATCAGGTCCTTGTGGCTGTCCTATGCCCACTAGCTTGAAGCAAGACTCAACCACCAGCGAAAACCTCTAAAATGAGGCATGTTAATCTAGCCATGGATGAGGATTTTGACTGAGTAGAAGAGAGGGCTTAATACCCAGTTTCCACTAAGATGCAAACCTTCACTGTGAAGGAAAAAGTGAAAACTGCTGAGACCACATTGGCCACAGTGGCCCTTGAACAGACCTCCCATTCTACTGCAATTGCTGAACTCCAGAAGCAGCTAAGGGCCCTACAGGATAGGGCAGAAGACGGTGGGGGCTGCACATGCAGCAATAGTGTGTACATTGTGGGAATGTAGGAAGGGGTGGAGGGCTCCAACCCAACATTATTTATTGAACAACGGCTCCAGTCAACAATAGCCCCCCAGGGGCTTTCAATCCTATTCACCATGGCGCATATTCATAGGGTCCAGACCAGATTCCCTTCCCCAGAAAGTCACCACGTCCCATTATTGCACATATCCTCAACTTCAGAGATTGTGATGCTCTCCTTCAGAAGGCGAAGAAGAGGCCTTCCATAATAATACACAATGTTATGATGTTGCTGGTCCTGAATTATACACTGAAAGTGCAGCACCGCTGTGCTTTCTTCCTTGTGCCAAACAACAACTTTGCACCGAACGGCTCACAAATGCCTTAATGTACTCAGCACGCTTGAAATTAATACATGACCAAAACTCTTTATTTTTTGACTCCCCATACACTGTGTGGGATTGGCTGCAGCAACATTATCCCAATTCACAACACCCTCCTTCCTCTTACGACCACAAAGGAAACCGTGAGAAACTCCTCGATGACATACACGCAGATTGACCCGAAAGGCAACACCTAAACCTCTAAAGCACGGCCTTCCCACAAAAGGTGCTAGATGGTAAGAGTGCCATCTTGGCGACGATGTCCTTGATAGGATCACAATACCAACAGCCATCCTCCAGCTCCTCAGCAAGTGATGTCTCAGATTTGAACTTAAATGTAATCATGGTCTTTTCCCTAATGTGACGCTACAGAATGTGGGCACAGTGAACTGATCCCTACTGAGGGTTGAACTACTAGGTTGCTCACATTGCCACCTCTGGCAGTTGGTCCAGATATGTTTCACTCTGTGATTCCCCCTCCTGTTTCCTACCACTATTCCCTCCTTAATTTATCTTTACGCCTCCCTCTCCCATATTGTCCCTTTCCTCCGCCTTCCCCCTTCCTCACTTCCCATACCTAACCTCTGGGGGCGTGGTATATGCTTGTAAAGTACAGTGTTTATATTCCATCACTGTCTTTAAAGACGTGAATTTTATTGATTGCTGTTGGTATGTTTCCACTTTCTGGGAAGTCATCGGCGGCACAATATACACTGTATATACGCTGATTATAAGGGCTAACTCACACGTAACCATCCTTCAGCCAGTTTAGGTATACTTATCTGGCTGAACTATTCTTGTGATGCCTCCATAGGCCGATTATACCCACTGCAACAAACATTCAACTATCCCCCCAGACACAGATGTTGGCCCCCTCAGCAAGAGGTTGCACTATGTATCATATTTTATTTGTTAACTCTATTAGTGCCTGTTGTACCTGGCCCTTTCTACAGGGTCATTCCCCAAACTTTGTGCCTTTTTCTCCTAATTTTTCTGACTCTTTTTGGCTGACGTTATGACTCTGGGCACTTTATCACTGCTAATTAGTCCAAAAGTGCATGTGCTTTGCCTTGTAAACTTGGTATGATTGGCTTATACCTGTTTGGCACATTTAATTTACCTGTAAGTCCCTTGTACAGCAGTATCTCTATACACAGGGCCTCAAAATTAAATGCTACTAGTGGGTCTGCAGCGCTGCTTGCGCCACCCACTGAAGTAGCCTTTCAAACCTGTCTCAGGCCTGCTAGCGCAGGACCTGCATGCACAGTTTGCTACCACAGGGACCTGGCATCTAAATCTACTTGCCAGGCCCAAAACTCCCCTGTTACTCCATGTAAGTCATCCCTAAGATAGGCTCTAGCTAGAACTATGGGCAGGGTGCTCTGTATTTAGAGGGCAGGACATGTGCCTCGTAGTGTGACCTGTCCTGGTAGTGACAAACAGCCTATTTGGTTTCTCACTGCTGTGAGTACTGCCTTCTCATAGGATTGCACTGGAAATGCCCTGCCTTATGTCTAGGAGATAGTGTCTGATTTATGAGGGGTAGCATAGGCATGTTTGGTATGGTTGTAATGGTAGTGAGAAATGCTGTTTACTGGTGTAAGTGGAGTTTTTATTACTATTACAGAAATGCCACTTTTAGAAAGTGAGCATTTCTCTGTGCTTATGACTCTGGTGTTTTGCAGCTTGACTCCAATCCACATCTGGGCAGAGTGACAGTTCGGCTCTGTGCATACTTCTCAGACAGCCTGTACATAGGGAGGGTGGAGGTGTCACAGAGGTGCATCTGCATTTTGAATGGTCTTCCTGGGCTGAGAGAACCGGAGGCGGGGCACACATGCATCTGTAAAGGCTGTGTCCTGGCCTCACACAAACCCCCAACTGATGTTTGAAGCCTGTACTGGAGGAGAGAGGGGACACTCCCAGAACCAGTTGTAACTGGTTGAAACCCCCTCTGCCCCCCATTGGAAATCCTTTGCAAAGCTGAGTATAAGTACAAGGGATTTTCCCCACAATTTAGACAAAAATATACTTGCAACTGGACACAGAACGCTGCTGGATGGACTCAACAGGAACGGCCTTGGACCTCTGCTGCTGTGCTGACCTATGACCTGTTGGGACACTAGGAAGATCTGCCACTATTTGCAACCCTTGTGTTGCCCTGTTTATTGTTCATTGCAGCCCTGTGCTCCCTCCTGTTCTGTCTCCAGGGGCTGGGTGCTGTGGCCCCTGCTCCCTGCCTCTACTTGCTTCTAAGCATGGGAGTGCTTCATCCCATATTTCTGCCATTGCAAAACAGAGCACTTTAGGTCTAAGCAAGCGCCTTGACAGTGCCTTTATTCTATGGCCATAGCGCTATGGAGATTTTTTCTCTGGTACGCCCCAGAGCACCTGGAAAGCACCTACTTTCCCTGAGCCTTTGCGCTTTGTGAATCATGTTTTTGGGAGTGCCAAAATCACTGCTGTGACCCGGGTGTTCTACGAATGCCGAGCGTGTCAAGAGCGCACTGTCTAACGTGCTGAAGAAGGAACCCGCAAGGTTGTGCCCCCAGGACATGGGAGGCTGTAAAGAGGCACCTCTGGGGTACAAACAGGCACCTCCTTTGGTGCGAGACCACCTTAGCCTGGGAAATCGAAGGAGAGGTTGCACCCGGGTCCGGGAGAGGACCGCACCATCCCACTAACAGCCGCTTCCCTCCACCTAGAGGTGAGAGAACCTGGTGAAGGTGTGCCCTGTATGCCAGAGACCCTGAGAGGTCTCTCCGTTGTCTGGGGTCTTATTCCTTGCTGCAGGCATGCCCCAGGACCAATGCTCCTACAGCCTGTAGCTCCCTCTCCTGGGGGCACTGAAGGCGCGTCTGGCAGGACAGGAGAAGGGAAACATCATTGGAGGTCCCGTACCTGCCCAGCCTTAATTGTATTCCCACATTCTGCCTCACCGTAATAATAGGAGCGTAGGAGCTCCTGTGGAGCCAAAGTGTGCCCCATTCCCCGCGTTCCCCCATAACCGTCACGCTGGGATACTGGTATCCCCATATCGAAGTGATTGCGGGTAAACTTTACCTTGATTGGTTTTCCTCCAGGATATTTTACTTGGGGATGGTGCATTTTCTGATGGTGCAGGCCACATGTGAATGAGCCTTATGGGCATTGTGTACTGACCTGTTTCTTTCAGGATGTCCAATATATCTGCTAATGTTCCATTTTTAGGCATTCTAGGCTGATACACCTTAATGACTTGTCACATGTTTGCTCATGTTCCTGGTATGGGCATTTATGATACTTTCATGGGAAGTGCATTTCTTCAGTGATGTTCTCCTACTACTGCTGATGTTGCAGAATGATAAGTGACCTGTGTATTATGTGTGACTACTGCTGATTTCTGCAGAGTAACAGTATTATATGACGTTCTGACAGCAGGGAATTACTGACATGTTATGTTTGGTCTAATTATGTTTTGTGCAAATCAGTTTATTTTTACATAACTTAGTGTTGTGTTCCTTTGTGGTGTATTTATTGAGTCACGTGTGTTGTGTGTGTTGTGCAAACATTTACACATTGCCTCCATGTTAGGCCTGACTGCTTGTGCCAAGCTACCAAGGGGGTGAGCACGGGTTATCTTGGACGTGTAACCTCCTTGCCCTGACTAGAGTGGGTGGGTTCTGCTTGGATTAGGTGCCTACCCTAGCCAACCAGAAAACCCATTTCAAACAGTGCCCATTGAAAATCAGTCAGTGGCAAGGCATTTAATGACCTTTCGGAGTGCTTTGCCTTCCTGTGCTGTAGTTTGTCTAATTGAGATTATAATGTTGGGAAACTATATATTTTTGTTTTCCGTACTTCCTGTACTATCAATGTATATATAAGACATGTAGAAAACACCCTGAAGTCACACGACACAATTCAAGAAGGCTGGCAGGTGACTTTGAAAATGATAGGTGGAAATGACATTGGTGGGGTAATGAAAAGTTGTGTTTTCTAAAGCAATCAAACTGAAATATTTATTATTCTGTTTGGTCTCCAGGTAAAAAGGCAGACTTTGATTTTCGTTTTGTTTTTTTAGTTTTTTTATGGCTATTTATCATACTAGTACTGTTAGTGAAGATATGAAAATACACATTTTTGCTGGTTTTGATACCTCTTTACATACTATGAAATTGCTGATATGATATTTTGTCTGTTGATGTCTTTCATATATTCATCTCATTCTTGTTATTGGAGATATGTTCAACATCTTAAAAAGAATTATCTGACTTTTATATACAATAGTGATGTATATTTTGTTTAAAGTTGATGTATGATTTCATGCATAGTCTCTTGAAGGTCACAGTTTTTGATCGTTGTCCCTAAGTGGTACCCTGGAAGTGTGCAAATAATGTAACTTTGTAACTGTAAAATTGCTCTTGCAAATTGAGGTATCATTGGAAACGGTCATTGTTTGAACTCACAACTACTCAAAATTACTGTGAGGGTACAAAATGTGACCTTTTACCTCCAAATATACATTTTTTTAAAAGCTTTCAGTTTTTATTCTGTTACCCTTGGATCAATTTCTGTAAGTGTAGTATTGTTAGACTTGACATAAAAGGACATTTTTTTCCTTGTTGAAATTGGTGGCGAGTCATAATATTTGACCTTTGAAGTCTATTTACACTATTTGTAAGTGTTTTCATGGTGATTATTCCTTTATGGTTGGATCATCTGTTACAAGAGTTGCATTATTTGAATCGTCATGGTAAATACATGCATTTTCCTTCGTTTTATTGGGGGGGGGGTGGGTAATGCGGTTTGACCTTTGTCCTCTTATTTTAAGTGTTTCATGGTCTTTAGTCCATTACCGTTATATCATTTGTTACTGTTAAAGCATCACTGGAATCGCCATGTTAAGTACTTACATCCTACGTGATTAATGTGTTGGAAGAGTTATGTTTTTTGACCTCTAAATAAACTTATTTCACTATTTCAAGGTCATTATTCCACTACCCTTAGATTATTTGTTACAAGTATTGCATTAGTGGAATTGTTATGATAAATACTTGTATTTTCCTTGGTTTAATTGGTATGTGTGTTCATGTGAGGTGTGGGTCATGATGTTTGTCCCTTGCCCTCTAATTATGCTATTCTAAGACACGCCAGTAGCACATTTCATTCTGACAATCAGTCCAAAAGGCATGTGTGCGGCTATATTGTTTTATCTGCTTTTCTGCTTCTCTTCTTGCTGTTGGGCTAGTTTTTCTATCTCTCTGAATTTAATTTTTGTGTGTGTATTTTACATTTCTTTCTGTGTTTTTGAAACTTTTTTGTGAATTTTTGTAATTTCTTTTTTTGATGTACTTTTTTGTGTGACTGTCCTCCTCTTTTTCCACTTCCTTCCATTCTGCTTTCTTATGGTATCCTTTCATACTTTTCCTCTGACAGAAGCATCCAGCAGTGGCTGCACCAGTGCCACACGTACACCCTGTGGGTGCTGGTGCCATTCTGGGGTGCAACCCCACCCCATTTTTACAGAGGCGGAGGTGGTGCCCTTAACTTGTGAGTTCAGCGCCTCCTCTCCTCTTGTTGGTACCAGGCTTGGGAAAGGGTACCCCACGTGGGAGCATCGACTGCTGTGGGTGAGAGGGTGTCATTGCATTGCAGCACAGGGGTACAACGCACAACACTGCAGCTGAAGCACTGATAGGTGGACATTACTAACTAGGAACAAGACCTGATCGACCTGCTAGGTGTCTAGGTTGCCAGGGCTAGGTGAGTAATAATAATTTTTTGCGTTCTAAAAATTAAAACAATTTGTTTTCACACTCAGAGGTAGGTTAAGATACATTACATGAGGACTAACACGCACATATATATATATATATATATATTTTTTTTTTTAATTGTAATTATATATATATATCCATAAACACAAGGGCCTCCTGCCCGGATCAAAGCTGCAATGGTGCACGTGCAGGTGAGGCAGCCCGTAAATGTGAAGTAGCTCCTTTCTTCACCAATACTGAAAGGTTCACGTACACCCCCAAAGGGTTGCAAAGCACACATTTTATTCTTATTGCGTCCTCACTACATCAGCAGAAATGCAACCCATTCGGAGTGTGCTTGATCCTTTCAGTATTGATGAAGTGAGGAGCTGCTACATATATATATATATATATATATATATATATATATATATATATATATATATATATATATATATATATATATATATATATATATACATATACACACATATATATAGCTATATCTTGCCATATATCTATCTGTATATATCTATTTCTATATCATTATATGACTACATATATTCACTGAAAAAAACAAAGGTTACAGAGACGTTATAGTTAGGCTCTGAATTTACTCATACAAAACCATAAAAATTCGGCAATTGTAGTTAGAGTTATTTCAAGTAACTGTAACTCCTGCCCTAAGGGAACTATAACTCGCACCCTCAGCATGCAGAGTTTTCTTATCAATAATTTTATTGCAAATGTTACAGTAATATCAAAGATGTTATAGAGGAAGTCATCAATGATATAATATGTGGGGTAATTAGCTGTACCTGGCAAAGGCATGAGTTATAGTTACCTTAGGGTGCGAGTAGGTGCGTAAGTGCCTAAGTGGATGTGTGAGTGGGAGAAATTTATTGAGTCAGAAAGAGAGAAAAAAACTGACAGGGAGAGAGATAGAGAGTTTTTTAGGCTTGGATGTATGATATACTTAGAATGAAATATTTCTCTACAATTTAAAATAAAAAATGCATCTCTCATTTTTTAAAATAAAACTAATTTGTACTTTTTAAAATAAAAAAAAGGTAAGCCAGTCTGCCTGGACTCAAACCTAGACTGCTCAGCGTGACGGTCTAATGGTCTTCACACTAAGCTATTATTTATTTTAAAAAATGTAGGCCCTTTATGGGATATCTGGGACCTCAAGGAGCCGGCCCTGGGGAGTGGCGGTCCCCACAACCATCAGTGGCTCCCCCTCCAACATGCACTCAGCCCAGGGAGGTGGTGGTCCATGAGTTTTTTTTTTTATATTTGCCCTGGGGAGGTGGTGATCCCCAGGGCAGCGGGGGGCATGTGGCCCCCTGCATATTTAATGAAAGCTCTTGGGAGGTGGTGGTCCCCAGGGCAGCGGGGGCATGTGGCCCTGCACATTATTATTGCAACCCCCCTGGGGAGGTGGTGGTCCCCAGGGCAGCGGGGGGGCATGTGCCTCCCTGTACATTATTACTGCAACCCCCCGGAGAGGTGGTGGTCCCCAAGGGAGCGGGGAGGGGTACACCCCCGCATATTTAATAAGGCTCTTGGGAGGTGGTGGTCCCCAGGGCAGCAGGGGGGCATGCAGCCCCCTGCAAATTATTACTGAGACGCCCTGGGGATGTCGTGATATCTGGGGCAGTGGGGGCATGCAGCCCCTCCCACATATTGAAGAAATCCCTTGGGAGGTAGTGGTCCCCATGGCAATAGGGGGGCACGCAACACCCTGTACATTATTATTTCAATGCCCCAGGGAGGTGGTGGTCCCCGGGTCAGCAGGGGGGACACATGGCTCCCTGCATATTTAATGAAAGCCCTGGGGAGATAGTGGTCACCAGGGCAACAGGGGGCACGTGGCCCCCTGTACATTACTACTGAAACGCCCAGGGGTGGTGGTCGACCTGGTTTCCAGGGCACTCGGTGGCACGCTGCCCCCTGCATATTTAATTAAACCTCTGGGGAAATGGTGGTCCCCAGGGCAGCAGGAGAGACCCGGGAGCCCCTCCCTCATTTTTACACCAAAGCATCCAGGACTTGGCCCTCCCAAGGGCATTATAGTAATGAAGCATGGGAGACCGCACTTTAAAAAAAAAAAACATTACGACATATCCATGGATCCACCTTAACTCCATTTGTAAAATAAAATGCGTTTTATCCCTGGGGGTGTCCCTTAGAGACCCTACCACCAGAGCTAAGGGGGTCAAGGGTGTTCGTACCCTGGCCCCGTTTCTTAATATTTTTTTTTTAGTGTTTTTTTGGGACTCAGCTTCAGTCGAGTCCCAAGATGGCTGCCAACACATCCTTGTTGAAGTGTTGGCAGCCAATCAGATATCAGCACGGGAACAGTTGGCTCCGCGGAGGATCCACATCCCTAGATATCTATATTTTTTGGTCTTAAATTACTCCAAAACTATTGAATAGATTCACACCAAACCATGAAAAGTGTAATCTTAGCATCAGAATCTAGCTTCATGCCAAATTTGGTATAATTCCATTCAGTGGTTTGGGCTACGGAAAAATGGAAACATTAATGTGGAAAATGTGATTTGGGAGCCCCTTCTCTCAGCCTCCACTTGACAAATCACCCCGAAACGTCCAAGACAGAAGCCAAATTGAGCAAAGTATATTTCTTGGAGATTCGACAAGCGGTGCTAAAGTTATAGGCAAACAGAAAACGCTCCGTCTAGTGAACCTAAACCCTAACTATAACTTCCTAGTGGTGACCGCCACTAGATTATCTATATCTATATCTAATACATGTACATATCTATGGTGAAAGTTACCGCCTACTGGATTTTAAGGAGCCACCTACTCAGTGGTTGGATGGCACTGGAAGGTCAGTAAATCTGATTAATATGATTAATATGAAATATGGACACCCTGCACTATGCCTGAGTGAATGGAAACCATAAATCTAGAAGCTGTCTCTACGCTAAACTTGTGTAATTGAGGGTTATTGAAGTTCCTGATTCACCTAGAAAGGAAAAAGAGAGAGAGAGTGTGCTTACAACCTGTCCCAGTACTAAAAGTCTTGGTATAGCCGAGAGAATCGAAAGGAGAGCAATGTTACATTGAACCAGCTGTAGAAGGTGGTGCTGTGGGTCTTCTGCCACCAAGAGCACCTCATTGAGGGCATTAGCTCAAGGCAAGATTCAAACCATTAACCTACAACCTGTCTCTCGGCTACACATGCATAGCTGGGAGTTGTTGATGTTCCTGCTCCACCTAGGAGGAAAAAATATGGCCTACAACCTGACCCTATGCTTCTCATGTTGAAAGAGTAGGAACTAGATCCAGATTCTTAGACCATATAAAAAGATGCTTCCCAAGAGGATCACAGATTTTGTATACCTTCTAGTCACTGACTTACCTGAGTAAATCTTCTTTGGCAGTGACCAACAGGCTTGACAATGGAGCAACGTGATTGTTCATACTCTTCTTCACCTTCCTCACAACCATCATCAAAATTTTCTTGATGAACGGTTTCCACCATGTGAAGAAAAAGCAATTTAATTTTTATGTACTAATAATCACACGTCCGCAACTCAGACCCGTTCTTTGACACTGACCCTTTTACCATGCAGAGTTGGATAGTAAAAAACACTTTCAGAAGAAAAGCATCCTATCAGAAACTCATGCAGGACATGGTTGGTGTACCATCCTCCCCAGCTCTGGCCCACAGCAATAACTATGCCACACACAGAGCTTAGTATTACACGACTTTATTCATCAGAGTGTACCTGTGAATTCAGCATTCTAAACCAGCATTCACTTCACTGCACTCTACATCAACGTCACAGGTCTATGGAGTCCATGAGGAACCAAAAGGGTTCAGTCATTGCTTTCTCACACAACAGAACAGTTGATATTATTGAAACCATAGTGCTAAGCCAAGGGCAATCAAATCACTGCCAAAAAAGATATAAATCACCCTGTTTCTCTCTCACCCACACATCAACCATGACTGACTTACACTCATTTCTTTCCACCCACTTGTCAGTGAACATTGTGTGCCTCAATGAATCCTTTTTTGTCAGGTTAGACTGCTATTTCTTATGTGAGGTAGAGCAGTTCTGTTGACTCTACACTGCCCACAAGGTCATGCAAGGCAAAGTCCATTGTTTATCCAGGCTAAATTCAAAAGATAGTCACAGAGCAGGACCCTGCCTTCCAAACTAACAACCCATCTGACTATCCCCCCTTTCAGCAAGTTACAAATTTATGGAAACCTGTGGCAGATATATGATAAGTGGCGCTGCACCTAGTGCAGAGTCACTTTAATTGCACCCCTCCCTAAATACGGCGCACCATGGTGGTAGTTGGAGAACTAGCATCATAATTCTTAACACTAGTTAGGCACTTTGCAGGACTAGCGTCAAGAATGTTGACGCTAATCATGCAGAGCACCCAGAGGCCCATTGAAACCAATTAAAAATCCCTGAAAAAGAGGCGCAAAAAAATCTTTTAGATTTCTTGTGCCATTATTTTGGCCCCCTAAAACGGGGGAACGGCCCCCCCTTTGCATACATTATGCCTGGCACAGGCATAATGTGGTGCAAGGGGTTACAAGGTGGCGCAATGCATGCATTGCACCACTTTGTAAATATGGTGCGATGCCTTTAGCCTCCAAAGCAGCATTAGCAAAAAAAAATTACGCTAATGTGGCGTTGGGATGGTGCTAGGCCCTCTTAAGTCTGGGCCCTTGTTCTCCCCTTTTATCCAAGTTAAGTTCCAAAGATATTGACAGAACAGAACCCTGCCTTCCAGACTAACAACCCATCTGACCACCCCCTTACAGAAGATACAAATTTGTGGAACCTTGTTCTCCCCACAAGCTGCACAAATAAGGAACTTCCTCAAAGCAAAGACAAGAGATACAAAGATCATTTGAAATTCATGGAGGAACTGTATACCTTGTTTCTCCCAAACGATTGTTATTGAAAATTTCAGCCTATGGAACTATTGTATCAATCACAAGGAAAATATGAACAATAAATGATTCAAGATCAGGCATCCCTAATGCAGACACACACCATCAAAACATATCTTCACATTCACATAAACCCAAAAACTATGCACATCAAGAACCTAATAAATGTGAGCAACAAAAAGTGTTCAAATATTGAATGCACAGTTCTCACACTGAACCACAAGCCACAGACACACAGAATAGTACTGATAAAGGTTGGCCTGGTAAGAGGTAACCAGAAAAGATGGTAGTCAGGAGTAGGCAGTTTGGGAACTTTGGTTGGTTCTAGGTATGGTTCTCACAAAAGCAGTAATTGTTGACTCTGGCCATTGTAAAACTGAGCAGGGTTGATGAAAATAAGTGGCATGTATAGCAGAGGTGGGCATTGCAGAAGTTAAAAACACTGGTTGACAAGCACATGCATACTGACACACACTTCAACACAATCACTAATAAAAATATAGCCAAATCATCTGCATGAGGCACAGACACATCCTCACATTCATGTAATTACTGACTACATGTATAAGATGTGCAAGCATGTCTCTAGACACGCACACACACCCTAAAACACTTACACAGACACCCAGGCACAATTGGCACCATACACTCATACACACCTTAAACACTGTGTATCTGTTCAACATATTTTCACCTCACCAATCCAACACATCCTTTATAGACTATGCACAGAGCCTTCAGGCACCTAGACACATTCCTACAGACACATCATTCACTAAAAATATTCACCACTCCCATTCTAAAACAGAAGGCCATCATATAGATATATAGATTATAGACCTGAACACTTTTGTCACACACACATCATTAGTCACACTCACCGTCACAAGACACACATTCACTGTCAAATAACCCACATACACGAACAGATTCCAAACAATCGAACTACACCTCGAACTGACATACACATCCAAACACCAACACAATGCACTCCAGATGCTCTCATAATACCTCTGATATCCTCACACATCATCCTAGAAATGAACAGAGCACTAGGGTGCAAGTTTGCATATTGTAATTCAATGGAAATATGTTTTGAAGCAATATGGCTGTTTAGACTACTACAGGGAGATCAGAGTTGGGGACAGTAACTAGGTAGAGTTCTATGAATCTCAAAACAATACTAGTCATATGGGCTAAAGCAGGGAAAGTGTAGTGCATTACTTGCCTTAAAACTCACAAGATGAGAGTTCATCACAAAACTGTTACAGTTTAGAAAATCTCTCAATTTTCAAAAGCCCTGTAAATTTCCACAAGATGCCTAACCAACTCCCCCAGATAGACCCAGAATGCAGCATAAGCACTGTCAAAGTACAACCAAAGTGCTCTCACAATGCTCCTATATACTTTGAAATGCCCAAAACTTCCTTCTCACAATCCAAATAGACATCCTGACAGTACGGCAACACTCTAACACAATACCACAGTGTCCATGGACAGCAATGTAATGCTCCCAAAAACCATAAAGCCCCAGTTTGAATTCTCACAACACCCTCATGGTGCACTATTACAAGCACAAAAGGTCTCTTAGGGACCTGTAATGCACCCAGAGATGATATTACCAGCCCCCGACATGTATGCAATACACCGGATTCCATCACAATGCCACCCACTCACTCTTACAGTGATGTACAACCTCAATATTCTAGACATCATCTAGGCCCCACGACCATACACAACAAGACATTTTCACAAACTTCCTAGAGTCCATCACAACTCCTGTAGGGACTCTCACAAAAGATTTATACTCATTTGCAAATCCCTCAGAAACACTTACAAAATCACCAGGTACTCAGCTGTAGTTGGACATAGTTTATTAGTATTTTGCATGATTACTTAAAACCATTATAGTAAAACAAAAAAATTAAGCAATGTTAAAATTGATTTCAAGTTGATAATACGAATAACACTAGTTAAATCTTCTACATAGCTGTCTATTATAAAATACAATTCAGTTCCATAAAATATTATTTTTTTGCTGACAGAACCATATGAGGTTAAAATAATTGTTTGTTTGCATGGATGATAAAACCATGGCAGTATGGGGTATAATGTTAATATTATAATTAGTTTCAGGTTGGCAAGTACTGACAGTGCTGATTAATCTTAGTCATAGGGCTGCCTAAGAAATAAAGCGCAATGTAAATCCATCAAATTTGCCGTTCTTGCATGCAGACCCATGTGTATGCATTTCAGATTAGCTTGACATTGCCTGATTACCCACATGATACTTACAATCTGTAATGAGTTTTTGAGTGAAACCCAGTTTCTTAGATGGCTTAGGTTATGGGGGTAATGACGCTCTCAGTTTGATTATGTAACTGGAGAATCTTGCTATTAGTCTGTTTGTGTGAAGCATAACGCAGAGTCCTCCATACAAGTGCCTACATCTTTAGCTAGCAGTACAGTTATCAAGAGGGACCTCCTGGCCGCCTCCAGAGCGGGACAGCAGCGTAATAAGTATAGCCAAGATTCTTTGTTAAAATTGCAGAGCCTACAGGTACTCTTCTTTCCATGTTGTGGCCAGATCGGATAAAAATTATTCAAAGGTCGCCCTAATAATCGTAGCAGCATGATATTTTGATGAGTATAGGGATTAATAGCCTCAAAGCAATAGGGCTGGGGTCTCACAGTCAGGCAGGATTCGTTTAGAGGGTGTAGAATCTCTGATTCTGACAAGGATGCTGTTTCAAGATGGAATGATGCCAGACACACCTGTTTTTTGATAACCCTACTCCAGGTTGAGAGATCCACTGAATCAAGTGATAAAGCTGCTGAGTCTATTTGCTGAAACTGGATTGCCTTCTGCAGCTGGGCTTGCCATTGGGACCCAAGACTTTCAAAAGTGTCTTTTAGACAGGCTTTTAGAGAGTCGACTGGTGCCCTCAGTTTCCGAATATAGTACTTCAAGCTGTCCAAAGCACACGCTAGATTATGATTTATCAATCCAAACTCCAGACGAACTCTAGACCTGTTCACGTATCTGGGAAGTTGAAAGATCGTCTTGAATCCTAGTAACCGCTATTTGTCTGGGATAGTAGCACAGTCCTCTGGGAATGCAGATGCCCATGGGAGAGTGCTGGTAAAAAGCAAGCTTTGATAACTTTCAGCATTGGAGACACAGATGCGCTCATTAGACTCTCATTCAAGTTTGCGAGGCCGTATGTTATTGCTTTGGCCTGCCTTCTTAGTGCCACTTTATGTACTGTTGCTTTTGCTGTATCCGAGAACCAAACGTCCAGGTAGTTCTAGCTTTTCATCGTTTCAATCATGCTGTTTCCTATTCTCCAATTTAAGAATCGCTCTCTCTTACAGTGGCCAAAGGCTATGACCTTGGTCTTATCCTAGTTAATCTTGATAACATTTCTCTCGTTGTAGTCGTGAAGGGCATTTAATATGCAATGCAGTCCAGATTTAGTGTGATCCATTATGACAGTCTCATCAGCATATTGCAGTACTTGAAGGGTCGTAGAGTTTTGGTGGAACCAGGCTGCTTTTTGCTCGGGCTTTTCCCATGTCTGCAGTGTACAAGTTACAGAGGAGCGGGACTAGGACACGGCCTTGTTTAAGGCCATCCATTGTAGCAATTTTGGAGGTGACTGTGTATGGGCCAGTTTTGACACAGACCCATGTCTGGGTGTAAAGGGAGATTATAGCCTGCAGCAAGATTAGGGGAGCACTCCACGTGCTACGTTTTCTCCATTATCTTCGTCGATGCACTTTATCAAAAGCAGTGCTATAGTCAATAAAGCATGCAAAAAGGTGGAGCTGTCCCCTCTGGACGGATCATTGGCTTAGCGCTGCAAGAGCTATGATGTTATCCATGGTCGATGCCCCTGCTCGGAAGCCAGTTTGAGCCAATGGGAGTATGTTGTTGTCCTGCACCAAGACATGTAGGGCCTGATTCTAACTTTGGAGGACGGTGTTAAACCGTCCCAAAAGTGGCGGATATACCACCTACCGTATTACGAGTTCCATAGGATATAATGGACTCGAAATACGGTAGGTGGTATATCCGCCACTTTTGGGACGGTTTAACACCGTCCTCCAAAGTTAGAATCAGGCCCGTAGTTCCTTAAGCAGTAGCCGTGCATAAACCTTCCCCTCTAAATTGAGCAAAGCTATTAGTGTATAGTTGGATGCAAATGTGGGGTCCCTCTTCTTGAAGGTTAGGTGCAGAATTGAGAACTCTATTACTCTGGAATCAGTACGGTCTGAAAAGCGTAATTATTCAAAGGTGTTAAGAACTGGGCCCACTCCTCTGTTGTATATTTAAAAATTCCGGCCAGAAGTCTATTTGGTCTGGGGACACCATCATTTTTATTTTTTTGATTAGACAATATACCTGAGCTGAATTTATAATAGGTGTGAGGTTCCCTGTCGGGTGGATGTCCGATTTTTTTTAGTGCTTTGATCTGTTGGGACCGTGCTGTTTCCCAAGTTCAGTGCTGTTAAATGGGATACCCAAACTTCTTTTGGGATTCCATGTTCTCTGGTACGATACAGAGATCTTAGACTTCTACCATAGTTCCAGAAGCATGTTAAGTCTCTTTTCTGAAGCATGGTACCCACCAGCAAAATCATTTTTCAAAGCCCATACTTCCTTTTTATGAGAATTTTGGGCTGTGCTTAAGTACTTTGCAGTTGTTTCAGTGCTATAAAATTTATGGGCGCGCCATGCTCTCCATAATTGAGTTTGTGCCTATGCTGGGATGGGTTATAAGACCTGGCGTTCTGCGAATTTCTGATTTTCTTTGAGGATTGCATACTGGCCCTGAGGGTTGGAGGGTCCCCGTCAAGTATATTAATAAGGTGCTCCATCCAATGAATAGTTCATATGGCAGAGCATCCTAGGTCTGTTAAGATCTTGCTAAGCCATTTCCCCACTGATGCAGTATCAGCAGTCCTCCACTTCAACCTTATGATTAATTTTGATACTTCTATGCCTACAGAAGTGCCCACAGTTAGATGAGTCTTAGATGCATAAGATCCAGCTTCCATAGTTGATGATAGTGGGTTGTGTTTGCTTTCTGACCTGTTGTGTCAGATGTTCCAAAATTAACATACAGTCTATTGTAGAGATATATCTGAATGTTTGCAGGAGATGCCTTTGAAAAGATACAAGATTTGGTGCCTGAGCTGCCAAAATCAATTTAAAGGTGTTCAACACAAGGTTCAATTCTTCATGTACTTTGCTGCCTCTGCTGGCCACTACCTTTGAACCCAGGCCTCTCAGATTAAAATCCCAAGGTAAAAGGACCTCATATAAGGGGTATTCTAGAAAGAGGGATTCCAAGCTGTGACAAAGAGCATCTTTTGAATGCAGTTTCGATGTTTTAGTTGCACTATGATAGCAATTAATCAAGAGCAAGGGCCTTTTTCTGTTGCCAATAATTAACCCATTGATTGGTGCTCAACTTTATTCCAGCTGTTTTGTTTGATATAGATTGAGTGACCTCCAGAGGTTCTGCCATATAAGCTTGATTTGCTTTCTGGTTTAAAGAGCTCAAAATAACCACATAGGGGGTCATTACAACATTGGCGGTAAAAGCTGCTTGCCGCCGTGCAGAAGACCGCCAACACACCGCCGTGGCCGCGGAATTCCGCCACAGCTATTACGACCCACATCCCGAAATCTGACAAAATTCAGACACCCACACAAGTCCACCACACCAAAGGTCAGTGATAAACTGGCGAAAACAAAACCTCCACCGTCACGCCAACAGAAATACGCCCATGCTATCACGACCCACGAATCCACGCGGGGGTCTTTCAACCACGGTATTCCATTGGTGGTACACACCGCCGCGCTCAAAATACACACAATCTTACAAACACAGCCACATTGGACAATTCAAAATATACACACATGATACACATACACATACACACACCACTCCCACACACCCAATACAATATAAAACACACCCCCACATCACCCACAAACCCCTACGACACAAAAATTCAGAAAGAAGGCGAGAGAGAGACACCACCATCCACAAACTAGCAGCCACAGGCACACAACACCATCACCCACACTACTTCCACGCACAAAACACCACACACCACTACATATCACCACACCACACATACACCACCCCACACATCACCTACACCACCCCATGGCACGGCAAAGACACCCCAGGTTCTCTGAGGAGGAGCTCAGGGTCATGGTGGAGGAAATCGTACGGGTAGAGCCACAGCTATTTGGATCACAGGTGCAGCACACCTCCATAGCTAGGAAGATGGAGCTATGGTGAAGAATTGTCGACAGGGTTAACGCAGTGGGACAGCACCCAAGAGATCGGGACGACATCAGGAAGAGGTGGAACGACCTACAGGGGAAGGTGTGTTCCGTGGTCTCAAGATACAACATTGCGGTACAGCGGACTGGCAGCGGACCCCCACCTCCTCCCCCACAACTAACAACATGGGAGGAGCAGGTCTTGACTATTCTGCATCCTGAGGGCCTCGCAGGAGTCGGTGGAGGAATGGACTCTGGTAAGTCAAATCTTAACTATCATATCCCCCACCCTACCTGCATGCTATCACAGACCCCCCACCCTCGCCCCATCCCCTATTACTCCAACTCCTCACAAATGTACTAATAACACAAACCACCCATCCCAACACCAAGCCCTGCATGACACAACAAAGCATGGACACCCATCACTAAAGCATGCCCACTGCACTTACCCATAACACCCCCCTAAACCATCATCACACAAGCCCCCAAACAGGAATGCTAGCACTGGGGTACACGCTCACCCACCCATTGCCCACCATGACACACACAGATGCAATAATCATGCTTTTATACCCCTGCAGGACCACTACCCACCTTCACCAGACAGGAGGGTCCAGACATCTCCACCCCACCCACAGAAGAGGCCCACAGTGATGACAGCAACTCTGTCCAACTGGATCCAGATGACCAGCCCGGACCATCGTGGGCCTCGGCACAGTCAGTTCCCCACACCCAGTCACAGGCCACCACAGACCTTCCACCCTCTGGTAACACCAGCACAGCACCCACCCAGCGGGCCCATACCTCCCTCCCCAGGACACGTCAATCAGCTGTGTGTCCACCACTACAGGGAACCCAGGATAACTCACCACCCCAACAACAACAGGGACCTGGGGGCAGAGGTACTGGGCACACGGTCCAGGGGACGGAGGCACAGGAACACGGGGGAACTGGGAGGGCTGCTGTGCGACATGGGGCGGACAGGCCTAGGGAACCCACTCTCCACGAGGCCCTCTCCTCCATCATGGGAGCCTACCACCACTCCCAGGAGACGATGGCAACGGTACTGGGCAAGTTTCAGGAGACCCAGCGGCTGCAGGAGGAACAGTATTTGGGGTTCAGGGAGGAACTCAGAACCATCAGCTCCGCCCTGGGCACCATGGTAGGGGTGCTGAAGGAGATATTTAACACCAGGAGGGACACTGTGGCACTGCAAGGGGCCCCTGACACTAGCATGGACGATGAACTGCCCACCACCTCCGCTGGCACTAGTGGACAGGACGCCCCGCCACAGGACCACCACACCAGCACCCCACCCCCTGCAGACGGAGAACCAACCCGCAAACGGTCCCTGAGATCCAGGAACAAGACAGAGCACGATGCCAAGACCCCCGCCAAGAAATGAGACCACCCTGATTGTCATCCTACTGTCCCACTTTGTAACCCTGTCCATCTTGGAACTGCCCCAGCTCCACTTCCTATGCCCATATGGGCAATGCACCTGTGAGACTAATAGACTGGACTCTGCCATGGACATTCCTCCACCATCACCCCTCACCATTTTACAACCCCCCTCCAATATGGAGCACTTCAATAAACACCCTTGAACCACAAAACAATCTGGAGCCAGTCTGTGATTTCGAAAATGTGAATTAGCAATGACAGTGACAAAATGCGTTTTCAAATGTAATGTCAACATACCTATGTCACACATCTCAACTCCATGAGGAATCTAAGCAGATGACACACGTTGCAAACCACACCTGTGAAACCGTAAGGGAAATGTACAACTCAGTTACCATATACTGGGTGAAATCGACAGACAAGATAGAGGTAGAAGTGTGAAAGTACTTGTAGTAGGCAGGAATGTGTTCTCACCTGTGTGTCGCTGGAAATATTGCTGGATAACTGAGTCCCTGTTGTCAATGTCTTCTTCCTCTGCTTCCTCCTCATCACTGTCCACAGGCTCCACAGCTGCTACAACACCGTCATCTGGACCATCCTCCTGCAGAAAAGGCACCTGTCGTGGCAAAGCCAAGTTGTGAAGCATACAGCAGGCCACGATGATCTGGCACACCTTCCTTGGTGAGTAGAATAGGGAACCACCTGTCATATGGAGGCACCTGAACCTGGCCTTCAGGAGGCCGAAGGTGCGTTCGATCACCCTCCTAGTCCGCCCATGGGCCTCATTGTAGCGTTCCTCTGCCCTGGTCCTGGGATTCCTCACTGGGGTCAGTAGCCATGACAGGTTGGGGTAACCAGAGTCCCCTAATAGCCACACCCGGTGCCTCTGGAGTTGACCCATCACATAAGGGATGCTGCTATTCCGCAGGATGTAGGCATCATGCACAGAGCCAGTGAACATAGCATTTACCTGGGTGATGTACTGGTTAGCCAAACATACCATCTGTACATTCATCGAATGATAACTCTTCCGGTTCCTGTACACCTGTTCACTCCTGTGGGGGGGGACCAGAGCTACATGGGTCCCATCAATGGCACCTATGATGTTGGGGATATGTCCAAGGGCATAGAGGTCACCTTTAACTGTAGGCAAATCCTCCACCTGAGGGAAAACGATGTAGCTCCGCATGTGTTTCAGCAGGGCAGACAACACTCTGGACAACACGTTGGAATGCCTGATGCTATGGCCACTGTTGTTTGAAATGACCCACTTGCACGAAAATGGAGCACTGATAGCACCTGCACTTGAGGGGGGATCCCTGTGGGATGGCGGATTGCTGACATCAGGTCTGGCTCCAACTGGGCACACAGTTCCTGGATTGTGGCACGGTCAAACCTGTAGGTGATGATCAAATGTCTTTCCTCCATTGTCGACAGGTCCACCAGCGGTCGGTACACCGGAGGATTCCGCCATCTCCTCTCATGTCCCAGCGGACGGTGTCTAGGAATGACAACAGCGACCACAGAATCAAACAACTCAGAGGTATGTACCCACAGTCTACACAGAACACCATTCATACACAAAATCTGGCCTGTATTTGTGTTGCGCGACAAGGCCAAGGTCTGTGTGACGCAGTTGGTAATGAGGCCATCTGGGCCCCTGAAATGGCGGCTGCCTGACCTCTAAAGTGGGACAATGGGATGTGAGGTAACTGCGCTGGCGTTGTACACCGTCGCGGTAGGTGGTCGAAGACCGCGGCGCAATGCTGCATTGGTTAACATTGGACCCTATGGGTCCCAGGAACCAATGACGATGTACGCCAGCGGTGATGGTACGCACCGCCGCGGACGTGACCGCCATTTTCTATCTGTTCAATCACTCGATACCTGATCTTCGACAGGAGAGGACCTACACTCCAAGTGCTGCTGTGACCTTGGTCTGGAAGAGACAATGGTTTGTGCGTCTGGGGAAAGGGCCGCTGCCTTCACTGCAGAGGAGTTGGAGAAGCTCGTGGACGGGGTCCTCCCCCAGTACACGCTACTCTACGGTCCTCCAGACCAACAGGTAAGTACACAGGGAGCACATTCTATGGGCTATGCCTGTGTGGAGAGGGCTGGTTGTAAGAATGAAGGGGGCACAGTTCTGCGTGCATGAAGGACTGTGAATGCATGTGCCACATGGCAAGGGTAGGGATGTGGGCCACTCACTTCGACGGTGCAGTAGGTAATGACTTCTCTTCTTCCCCTGTACATGTCATGTAGGTCAGCGCCCACCAGAAGAAGGATATTTGGCGTGCCATCGCCAAGGACGTCCGGACCCTGGGGGTCCACCACAGACGGAGCACCCACTGCTGGAAAAGATGGGAGGACATTCGCCGCTGGAGCAAGAAGATGGCGGAGGCTCAGCTGGGGATGGCCTCCCAACGTGGGAGGGGTGCCCGTCGAACCATGACCCCCCTGATGTTCTGGATCCTGGCGGTGGCCTACCCTGAGATGGATGGGTGCTTGAGGGCATCACAGCAGACACAAGGGGGTGAGTACAACATCATTCAGCGGACTTTGCGAGCAGTGAAGGTGTCTGGGTGGGGAGGAGGGCTGTGGGTTTCCCTAAGCCAGGGCGGGTTCCGTAGGCTAGGCACCTCCGTAATGCAGGCCATGTAGCACCCCACCCCACCTCTGTAGAGTGCCAAATACAGGTGTACATGCCCCTGTGTCATCTACGTGTGCAGATGTCGACCATAGCCATGTAGGACATATCCCAGGAACTGCATCTGTAGAGCCCAACAGCGCAACGTAGTGCAGGGGGCTGCTGTGTCTGTATTGTCCGCCAACGGTAGCGGTAAGCCATGCACTCAACCTGTCTTTCTTCTGTCGTCCCCCCCTTTTTGTGGTCTCCCTGTTCTTGTGTGCATCAGCATCATCAGGCGGAGGTACAGTGGCACCGGAGCATGAGGAAGCTGCATCCCACATGGCCAAGGAGGGCCACACCACGGACTCGGAATACACCAGTGGGACGGAGGGAGAGGGGAGCTTCACGGCGGGGACAGGATCAGCAACCAGCGACACAGACTCGTCCTCCGATGGGAGCTCCCTTGTGGTGGTGGCAAAATCTGTGCCCCCCACTTCTACAGGTACAGCCGCCACCCCCCCTACCAGCACCGCCCTCCCAGCAGCCCCTCAGCCTTCGCCCCGTGCCCGCTCACCCAGGAGGGTGGGCATCACCTTCACCCCAGGCACCTCAGCCCCTGCCCCCATCACCTCTGCTGCCCTCAGTGAGGAGGCCATTGACCTCCTCAGTTCCCTGACTGTTGGGCAGTCTACCATTTTGAATGCCATCCAGGGTGTAGAAAGGGAACTGCAACACACAAATGCATTCCTTGAGGGCATTCATTCTGGTCAGGCTGCCCTTCATCGAACCCTGCAAACTCTGGCCTCAGCACTGATGTCCCTGTCTCTAGCCTCCCCCTCCAACTTCCTCCACCCAGACCCAATCCCCTGTACCCCAGCCTATCCCAAGCACATCATCAGACCAGCCTGCACACACCTCACCACACAAGGGAAGCTCAGGCAAACATAAGCACGACACATCCCACAGGCACTCACGCAAGCATCACACACATACAGACACACCAACATCCACTGCTTCCACTGTGTCCCCCTCGTCATCGTCTCCCTCCTCCCTCCCAGTCTCATCTACACTCTCACCTGCATGCACTACCTCTACAGCCACTACGTCCCGCACCAGCACACCCACCACCACACCCCACTCACGTGCAGTCACCACCCCCACTCCCATTTACACGTCCCCTGTGTCCTCTCCCAGTGTGTATGTGACGCCCCCTCTGAAGATACACAAACGCAGGCACACACCCACCCAACAGCCATCCACCTCACGACAGCCTCCAGCGCATGCACCTTCACCCAAAGTCACCAAACGTACACCTCCTACAACCAGTACGTCTTCCTCCACTCCCAAACCCCCTCCAGCTACCCGTCCCAGTGTTCCTAAGAAACTTTTCCTGGCCAACCTTGACCTCTTTCCCACCCCCCCTCAAACTCATAGGTCCCGTACTAGCACCCCAGCCAAAAATTCACCGGGACCAGTGGTGCTGTTACAGGTATGTGGAGTGCACCACCCACCAGGCCAGCCAGTGTGTCACGGAGCCACAGCACAGCCAGTCCCCCCACCCCTGTGAAGCACCAGAAGTTGGACAGTGCCTGGCGGGAGAGGGGGAAGACTCCAGCCAGCAAAGCCGCTCACAAGGGTCCTGGGGGTAGTGTTGACTCAGCTGTGACTCCTCCCAAGGTGGGGAAGGGGCAGAAGAAATCTCCAAAGTCTGGGAGGGGCAGCACGGCGGAGAAGACCGCCATCATCCCCGCTGCCCAGGAGGCCACCACCAGCCCAATCGTCACTGGCCAGGAGGCCACCGCCGGAGTCACTGCCCAGGAGGCCAGCCCAATCGTCACTGGCCAGGAGGCCACCACCAGAGTCACTGCCCAGGAGGCCAGCCCAATCGTCACTGGCCAGGAGGCCACCGCCAGAGTCACTGCCCAGGAGGCCAGCCCAATCGTCACTGGCCAGGAGGGCCCCGCAAGCCACAGCCCAGATGACCCATGAAGGACCGCCAGCCACAGGCCTGCTGGGCAATGAAGGACCGCCTTGGGAAGCATCGCTGAACAGGCCAGGGACCGCTGAACAAGGCAAAGGCCGCCATGGCAAGCACCGCTGAACAGGCCAGGGACCGCTGAACAAGGCTAAGGCCGCCATGGAATGCACCGCTGAACAGGGAAAGCACCTCTGAACAGGTCAGAAACTGCCAACTCAAGCACCGCTGAACAAGGCAAAGACCGCCATGGAATGCCCCGCTGAACAGGACAAGCACTGCTGAACAGGTCAGAAACTGCCAACTCAAGCACTGTTGAACAGGGCAAAGACGGCCATGGAAGGCACCGCTGAACAGGGCAAGCACCGCTGAACAGGTGAGAAACTGCCAACTCAAGCACCGCTGAACAAGGCAAAGACCGCCATGGAATGCACCGCTGAACAGGACAAGCACTGCTGAACAGGTCAGAAACTGCCAACTCAAGCACCGCTGAACAGGACAAAGACCGCCATGGAAGGCACCGCTAAACAGGGCAAGCACCGCTGAACAGGTCAGAAACTGCCAACTCAAGCACCGCTGAAGAAGGCAAAGACCGCCATGGCAAGCACCGCTGTACAGGGCAAGGACCGCCGAACAGGGCAAAGACCGCCAATGCGAGCACCGCTAGCCCATTAGCGGCAGGGGCAGTGACATAACTGGGACCGTCACGGGGTGAGTGCTGCACTCTGGGCCCCAGTCCCCCTCCAGAACCAGTGGAGACATGCATCCACTCCGTCTGTCCTGCACAGGATGAAGCACCCTGGGCACCAGTCCCCCTCCAGAACCAGTGGAGACATGCATCCACTCCGTCTGTCCTGCACAGGATGAAGCACTCTAGGCACCAGTCCCCCTCCAGAACCAGTGGAGACTGTTATCCACTTGAGAGACTGTGGCTTTGCACTCCCCAGGATGGTACAGTGGGCAACCCACCCACTGTAGAGACTTGAGAGACTGTGGCTTTGCACTCCCCAGGATGGTACAGTGGGCAAACCACCCACTGTAGAGACTTGAGAGACTGTGGCTTTGTACTCCCCAGGATACATCAATGGGCATGGAGCCCCCTCGTGGATCTGGCGTGGTGCACTCATCCGGCTGAGGTGCCCCCCTTCCCTTCCCCCTGAGGTGCCAGTTGTATTTCTATCTGATGCCCCTGCAGTGTTCTCTCCATTTTGATCAGGTATCAAGTGTGGGCCTCGCCCATGCATTTTGGGACCAATGGTCCACGGACAATGAATGTGCATTACCTGCACTACTAATCGTGGTGTATATTTTGTTTAATGCGTATATATATATATATATATATATATATGTATATATTTGGTTACTGTATTTTGATATATTACATTTCCTTTTGTCTTTGCATTCTTCTGGGGGGGTTGGGGGTTGTTACTGTAATGTTTGGTTATGCATTGGTGTGTGTATTGTAGTGGGTGAGGGTCGGGGTGGGGGTTGTGATGTTGGTTGTGTGTGTCCCTGTGTTTTTCCCTCACCCTCCCCTATGTCGTAGGTGAAGTACTCACCGGGGTCTTTGCCGCCGGCGTTGTTGATCCTCATATAGGAGCAGGAAGACTATCGCAGGGAGAATATGGAATTCCTGCTCCATGGTGTTCCTCGTGGGGTGTGTAGAGGTGAGCGTTTTCCCTTTGAAATGGCTGTTTCCGCCGTGTTTTTATCGGCGGTGAATCCGCCCCGGAAAAGGTGGCAGATTGACCTGTTGTGATAATGTGGGCGGTACATTGTCCTCCGCCTGTCTGTTGACGGTGACCGCCGCGCTGTTTGTCTGTACCGCCATGGCAGTCGGAGTGTTAAAGTGGCTGTCTTTGTTGGCGGTGTCCGCCTCAGTCATAATTCAAAATTTTTTACCGCTGGCCTGTTGGCGGTTTTACCGCCGCTTTAACACCGACCGCCAGGGTTGTAATGACCACCATAGTGTTGAAGGGCCAGAAGCCCATGTTTACTGCAAACAGATGATATCACATTCTTGCAAGCATGGTACTGCAGATTTACTGTTCATCACTGTTTTAAGGCCAGCCACATTCCATGAAGTTATTCTAATCTAAGATATTCCTAGGGTACCCACAAGTTTTCTTGGATCAATAATGTGCTGGCTAGGAGTGCGTCTTATGAGTCTGCTGTTGAGCCATAGTCTGCTTGTTTCAAGTGTCAAGTTTGTTGGTCTTTATTGCAAAAATGACCTTTCTTTGATTCTGGGTGATCTGGATTTCCAGAGAGTTTGTAGTTTTCGTAGCATTGGGTAGCCAATCATGCACAGGACCACAGGCTCCTTTGAAACATGGCCTCTATGGACTAGGCTTTGCTTACAAGAGCAGGACCTGGGGGTATTTATATGGCTGAGGTTTTACAGGTTCAATCCCCCAGTCCTCAAAGGTCTTGGATTCCCTCAGAATGACATCAACCTGTTCAGGACTTTGCCATGCAGTTAATGTAGCCTCTGTTAAGCCTTTCCCTGGTATCATTGTGGACTTTACTGACATTTTTTTCAGAGGTAGTTGTCTTTATCAATAAAATACATTCAAACAGATAGAGTAAGTTCCCTCTATTTAGAATGTAGTGAGCTCTGCTTGGAATATAGTGCGGGATAAATGCAAGTTTGAGTTTGTTAGTAGTCCTACCTTGGTTAAGTTCCCTTTGTCCTGACTCGCTTGCTGTGATTCTTTGCTGGGAGTTCTCCGAGCTATGTAATGCTTGTTCCCAAAGAGTACTATAAGCTGGATCAAAGGGCCTATCAAGGGCCCGCAATGGGCACAAATAGTTTGTGACCTCAGTCATGGTCAGGTGCAGACTGTCGTTCAATTAGGCAGTTGTTCATGTTAAACACTTGTGTGTGACGGGCCAGATTCTTATCCATCTGCCCACATGGGTCTGAAAGTTGGCGGGGTTCCATATGTGCAGGAATAGAGACTGTTTCACAGGGTCCGGTTGGTAGGATGTTCGGCCTAACAGGGTATTGCTGTAGGCATGTAGGGTTATTAAAGGATCTCTCCACGTTCCCCCAACCGTTACACATGTCCATTGGTTGCTCGTTCCTGCGTCTATTCATATTGGACGGTAATCCACATTGAGCAAAGCTCCATTCTTGCCAAGCGGACTGTTCTAAATGGGGAACATGCGAAACGACGACTCTGGAAGAACGACCTACGTTGTTAACGCAAGCGGAAACACGCTGGCATTACCGATGACTCCCTTTTTCTCTGCCTTAACCACGCATGTGCTGAACAACCCACATGTGTGGTTAAGACAGAGAAAAAGGGAGAGTGCATCGGGAGAGGATACGGTCAGGTAAGTGGGACTGGGGCAGAGTTGACAAATAGTTTTAGGGATGGGGTGGATTAAGGGCTTGGGGTGGGAGAGGTCGGGGTATTTTGTTTTTTAGGGGAGGGGTGAAGGATCAAGGTAGTTCTGGTTTTTAGGGGTGGGGGGATCAAGGCACTTCTGATTTAGGGGCAGGGGTCGTGTAGTTTGTTTTGGGGTGGGGGTCGGGGTACTTTTGTTTTTGATGGTGGGGGTCGGAGTAGTTTGGATTTTTGGGTTGGGGTCAGGGTAGTTAGTGTTTTTGGGGATGGGAGATTGGGGTAGTTCATTTTTTGGGGGTGCGGGATCGGAGTAGTTTGTTTTTTGGGGGTGGGGGTTTGGGTAGTTTATTTTTTTGGGGTTGGGGTAGTTTGTTTTTTGGGGGTGGGGGATTGGGGTAGTTTCCTTTTGGAGGTGGAGTGTGGGGAGGTCGAGTAGATTGTTTTTTGGGGGTGGGAGGTCGGATACTTTGTTTCTTTCCTATTGTCTGGCTTGTGTCTTTTCAGGGAGATACTCTTGTTTATAGTGAGAAATGGAGTCTCCTTATTAAACTGACGTTAATAAGTCACCCATTGTAACTACCTCCATCTATCCCTCTGTAAGGCTATTGAAGCCTGCATCTTGTTTAGGTGCTGGTGCCTGCATGTACAGGGAAGTTATGCTTTTCTCCTGAACGGACATGGCTCAGCTGATATGCCCATCTGGGTGTCTAATAGACTTTACATTTAATACAATAAATTGGTCTGAGGGTGTTTTCTTATTTGGGCTACCCTGTGTGTTACTAAGGACTGTGGAACTAGTACGGTCGCTAAATACCCTTTACCTCTTGAATAATGGATTCTGACCTGTCTCCAGGGTCAGAGTCTTTTAGTGCTGAGTTTGTACATTCCGCTTCCGGGTTAGTAGTTCTGGGTAATTGATTGACCTCGCTAAATATAGGTAAGTACTGTGAATTGTCTTTTCCTGGCTTTGGTGTTGGGGTAGAGATACTCTTTATGTTATTAGGCCTCCATGCATTAAGGCACTGCTTTTTAGTGTGCTTTCGCAATTTCTTTTTTGCTCTTCTTGTGAAGTTGGAAAATTTTACTGTTTCACAAGATCCTACTGGGCTTGGGGTATTACTGGTTATGTCCTCTCTCCTTTGTCCCTGGGAAGACAGTGCCACATTTGAGGAATGGTTACACAGAAAATTGTTATCTGATAGTTCTGACGGGGTGCAGGCCCTCCCCCTGATTTTGGCCGTGTTTCATCTACAGATGGTACTTGGGGGTTACAATAAGAGATCTGATGAGAGTTTTAGATACATCAACCATCTTAGTGCAGTCACCTATCCTCTTTTTCTGGTCAGGCCACTGATCCCTGGTAGATTTTTTATGCTCACAATTATAGACCTTAGTATCTCGGGTAAGGTGCTCAATTTGTCAATCAATGGTGAGCATGCACGGGGTTGGTCATCCCTAGCTTGCCCATACTCTCTTTCCAGGTTACTTAATCTGTTTCCGATGTTGGCCAAGTTTGAGGCTATGGACTGAATTATAGCAATCTGGAGTTCCATTTTTTGAGCCTGCCATAGAAGTTTGCTCGCTATTGTATCTTGCTTTAAGCTGATAGAAGCAAGAGTAACTGATGATGACTGAAAGAGACTGCCGGGCTGGTTGATGGAGATTCATGCTCACCTATATGTGGCATATTACCCAGAACGTACCTGCAGCCTGGATCTGGAGGCGGAGTGCAAGCCTAAGAGACTTCAAGTAGGTTTTTAATCTGAGTTTCCAGTGAAGCAAGGGATCATCCTGGAAGATTTCCAAGCTCTTGATCGGTTATTCTCTCCCTTCTAGGCTTTCTTGCTGCTCCTTGTGATTGTACATGATCTTGGGATCCCGTCTCGTTATCTGATTGATCCGGTTGTACTATTCCTGGAAGTGAGACCTGAGCTGATGTGCTGTAGACTTGTGTCTTTACCTCCAGAACGCGTGTCGATGGAGTGCTTAGTAAGGTTGAGATGGTCGCCGCTTCCAGGAACTGTGTGCCCTCTATCTGCTGCTCCTTCAGGAGTACTACTTTTGGTCTTTTTGTTGTACTCTGGGAATCTGGGAGTAAATCACCTGGGGGTACCACCAGGGTGACATCCCCCTGTTCACAAATCTCTACTGGGTGCCCTAAAAGCCTCAGGCCTGAGTTCAAACTGGAATTTTGGAACTCTAATGCATCTAATTCTTCATCCAGCTGTTCATCGTTTGGGATTACACTATCAGATGTTTGTTTGTTTGCCTGCTGTGCACCATTACTAGCTGTCAAGTGAACCCCTTTGTGGTAGTTTTTAGAAAGTACTCTGAAATGAACCCTTGTGTCTGAACCCGAGCCTTATATTCTTTGAGTTTGGGGGTCACTGAATATTTGAGCTGCGTTGCAGGGACAAAACATGATGGGTGGGGTGATGCAGGCGGGATTGGTGTATCTTTGAGGGTATGGGCACCTCCTGCTTCAGAGGGCATTGAAGGTTGCCTCCTTGCCTTAAAGGGGGTACAGTTACATCCTGCATCTAACCCCACAGTAGGCCCATTGAAGGGGTAGGGCTGCAGATTTCTGAATCACGTTCCTGCTCCAGGTGCTCGGGTTCATTTTCTAATGCAGTCCCTGCTGCAGGTGCAAATACAGGTTACTCTGATGATGGGTCTGCTGTGATTATATAAACTTTGCTCAGCTAGCAGACTTTCCTATTCGGCATGTGTTAGGTTGTAGTAAGTCACATTAGGGAGGAGAAAGCCCCCCGTAGGGTCTCTGTAGAAGAAGCCGATTGTGTAGTCGGCCTTCGCTGGAGTGTTTATGTGCTGATATAAGTGGGGCACACCAGGTGTACCGCATGCCACACCCAGACTATCTGGGCTGCCTCCGTGGGAACCTGTGGCACGCTCTTCGCAGCAACCAGCTACGGCTGCCACACTTACGATTTCATGCTGGATCACGTGACAACAAATTGGCTGTTGCCCCCCTGGATCCTGGGTGCCAAGTCAGGTCTCTGTAGAAGATGCAGATTGTATGGTTGCCGGTCGCCCTTCCCTGGAGTGCTATTGCAAGTGGGGCATGCCAGGTGCACCGCAAGCCACACCCAGACTATCTGTGCTGCCTCTGCGGGCACCTGTGGCTCTTTGCAGGGACCAGCTTTGGCCGCTGCACTTGCTGGATCACGTGGCACAATAAAACTACTTGTCCTCCTGGATCCTAAGTGCAAGCTTGGACACAAGTCAGTCACTGGTGTCCAGGGGGCAGTTTGACGAATGGACAAAAGCTAGTAGACCTGTGTGCCAACACCAGGGAAGGTTTTCCTTTCTCCTTTCCTTTCTTAAAAGCTACGTTGGTGAAAATCTGTGGGCGACCAGGCGGGCAGAGTGGGAAGAAGCAGAAGCAGAGGGCTTGCTAAGGAGTTGCTTAGGGCTTGCTAAAAGAGTAATTGGTGGCAGGGTGGCAGAGGCAGGGGGGCATGTGGTAGAGATCAACAGGAGGCAGAGAGTGACAAAGTGAGTGAATCAGCTGATAAGCAAGGAGGGCAGCCAGTGAGTGAGGTTAAAAGCTACAAGCTGTGATTTCCCTAGCCCTAACAAACATGACTAGCAAAAATTGATTCTCCACTCTCCACTCGCCGTGCTGATTGCCACGCTCTCAAGACACCCCCAAGATGCCCTCATCAATGAGGCCATACCCGGCTGACCCGACCTTGCTGACCCTGTTATCGGGGACCGCCCAGTGTTCAGGGGCAATTCAAGGGCCTTTGGAACAGGCTCAGCTCAGGCTCCAGCTCTGGCCCCGGGTCCAGGGTCTCAGATTGCTCTAAGCTCCCTTTGCTCTCCGCTGCACTCTGCCTAGCTCACCGCTCCCACCAACGTCTCTAGGAACTCAGCCAAAACCTCCAGAGATGCTCAGACATTCACAGTCCAACCAAACACCCTGAGAATGCTCCAGATATGCTTGTAAACCCCCTGAAGATGCACACAATGCTTTTCAGACCTCATATACTCAATAGGCAGTCACACAACACATTCAGCTAATTACATTATGGCCATCATTATGCCATTGGCGGTAAATCCCACTTACTGCCACGCTGACGGCCGCCAACTTACCGCTGCCGTCGCGGATATCCATTCCCCATATTATGACACACACACACTAATCCGTCAGTATTCACCCACATACACAAATCCACCAGCCCAAAGGTCAGTGATAAACTGGCAGTATCAAAACCCACACCGTTACGGCAACAGAACAACACCCACCACGATATGACCCACGAATCACCACAGCAGACATTCAATGGCGGTAAACCATTGGCGATACATATCGCCGTGCTCAAAATGGACACCCACAAACAAAAAACACACCACATTGAGCAATTCAAACATCAAACACCTGACACACATACATACACTAAAAAAAGCACATCCACATCACCCACAACCCTCTACGATTACAAACCATTGCCAGCAGAGCGACACCAAGACCACTAACACAGCTAGAGCCACACACTATTCACACCTATACACCACTTGCGCACGCCACATCACACATCCCAACACATTACTCAACACACCCTCACCAACACACCTCACACAACACCTATGGCACCACAAAGACACCCCTGTTTCACAGAGGAGGATTTAAGGGTCATGGTGGAGGAAATTGTTGGTGTAGAGCCCCAGCTATTTGGAGCACAGGTGCAGCAAATATCTATAGCTAGGAGCTATGACGGAGAATTGTGGACAGGGTGAACGCCGTGGGACAGCACCCAAGAACTAGGGATGACATCAGGAAGATGTGGAACGACCTATGGGGGAAGATATGTTCCATAGCAGCAAGACCCCAGCTCGTTATCCAGAGGACTGGCAGTGGATCCCCACCTACTCCTCCAAAACTCACAGCATGCGAGGAGCAAGTCTTGGCAATACTGCATCCTGAGGGCCTGGCCGGAGTCGTAGGAGGACTGGACTCTGGTAAGTCAACTCTCAACTACTATCACCCCCCTACCTGCATGCCATCACATACCCTCACCCTCAACCCCATCACTCCACTACATCCCACACACCCCACCATCATAACCCACTCATCCCAATGCCGAGCCCTGCATGCTGTACCAATGTATGGACACCCCTCACAGCCCTGCATGGGCACTCATCACTAAAGCACGCACACCATAGAAAATGAACTATCCCACCAGACGATAAATGAAAGCTGGCAGAGCAAATCCAGCCATAGAGGGGAAGCCACAGATGTACCAAATGTCAGACACAGAAACCATAACACATCATTTACATCCCCACAGATACTCCAGCCAATGTCAGCGGAGAGGAGGTGCCACCACTATCCAGTCCCCCGACTGAAGAGGCCCACAATGATGACAGCAACTCTGGTATTCAGGATATGGATGCCCTACCTGGACCATTGGACAGCCGGTTTCCCAGGCCCAGTCACACACCACCACAGAGATTCCCCCATCAGGAAACACCACCACAGCACCCACCCAGCGTACCCATACCTCTGTCCCCAGGACACGTCAATCAGAAATGTGTCTACCTCTACAGGGAC
Source organism: Pleurodeles waltl (assembly GCF_031143425.1). Classification (NCBI taxonomy): domain Eukaryota; kingdom Metazoa; phylum Chordata; class Amphibia; order Caudata; family Salamandridae; genus Pleurodeles; species Pleurodeles waltl. Next base: position 217,905,426 of record NC_090448.1, on the reverse strand, counting down.
CCCAGGGCACACCTCACCCCCCAGACAATCATGGACAGTGGGCACACAGTTCAGGGGACAGAGGCATAGGCCACTAGGGACACTGGGAGGACTGCTGTGCACCAGGGGGAGGACAGGCTCAGGGAACCGACTCTCCAGGAGGCACCCGCCGAGATCCTGGGAGCCTATCAACATTCCCAGGACACGATGGGCCAGATCCTGGACAATGTGCAGGAGAACAGGTGGCGGCAGGAGGGACAGTACCAAGGGATCAGGGAGGACTTGCAGGTGATTAACAACACCCTGATCTCCAAAGCAGGGTTGCTGGCAGACATGGCCAACATTATGAGGGAGGCAGTCTCACACCAGCGGGCCCCTGCCACTAGCCAGACATCTGAACAGCCTTCCACCTCCGCTGCCGCTAGTGGCCTGGAGGCTGCGCCACAGGACTCACAGGCCACCAGCATCCCTCCCCCTGCAGAAGGTGAACCACCCTGCAAATGTTACCTGCGATCTAGACAGAAGCCAGAGACAATTGCAAAGACCCCCGCTAGGAAATGAGACTCTCCTGATTGTCACCCTTGTGTCCCACTCAGTCACCCTGTTCACCTTGAACTGCCATTGCTCCCCTTCCTATGTCCCCTTGGACAATGCACCTGTGCTACAAACAGACTAGAACAATACCCTAGACTTTCTTCCATCATCACCCCATCCCATTGCACTTGCCCCTCTATATATTAGCACTTCAATAAACCCCCTTTAAAAAATCATCCATTTCGAGTATGTCATGTATATCAAATATGTATTCATTGATACAGGTACAAACATTGCAAATCAACTGTACAGAAAATGAGCATTGACTAATGACCTGGCTGTAGCGATCACACCAGGACTATCTGTCAATTCACCAACGTCTGCAAAATGAATTGGAGAGAGAATAGTAAGTGGACATAGAAGTGGAAAATATCAACATGCCATTGCAACACAAATTACAACCAAAGTCATTGAAATGTGAAGTAACACTGTCCTATCTGTGTGTCATTGGATGTATTGTCAGATCACATATGTTCTGTTCTCCTCATCCTCTGCCTCCTCATCCTCACTGTCCACAGGGTCTACTGCTGCCACATGGGCAACTCCAGCCTCCTCCTCCTGCAGGAATGGGATATGGTGCCGGAGGGCCATGTTATGCAACATGCCACCACTATGTGGCAGACCTTCTTTGGTGAGTAGCACAAGGAACCACCTGTTAGATGGAGGCACTGGAACCTGGCCTTCAGGACGCCAAAAGGTTCTCTCAATAATCCTTCTGGTTCGCCCATGTGCCTCATTATAACATTCTTCTGTACTTGTCCAGGCATTCCTCACAGGGGTCAGCAGCCATGATAGGTTTGGGTAACCAGAGTCACCTGCACATTTTGAGGGACAACATTTAGCCACACAGTATTCTATATGGCCCACACCATACCCATACAACAACATATACCGGGTGTGAACCAGGGCTCACCTATTAGCCACACCCTGTTCCTCTGTAGTTGGGCCATCACATTCGGGATGCTGCTATTCCTCAAGACAAAGGCATCATTCACCGACCCAGGATACTTACCATTGACGTGGGAGATGTACTGGTCCGCCAAGCACACCATCTGAACATTCATGGAGTGGAAACTCTTACGATTCCTGGACACCTGTTCATTCTGCCGGGGGTGGGGACAAATGCAATATGGGTACCATCAATTGCCCCAATTATGTTGGGGATATGTCCCATTGCATAAAACGCGGCCTTCACAGTGGCCAAATCCTCAACCTGGAGGAAAACAATGTAGCTGCACATGTGTTTTATCAGGGTAGACAACACTCTTGTTAGCACGTTTGAGAACATTGGCTGTGGCATTCATGCTGCCAAGCCCACTGTCACTTGGAAAGAACCAGTTGCCAGGAAATGTACTACTGATATCACTTGCACATGAGGGGGGATCCCAGTGTGGTGATGGATAGCACATATTAGGTCAGGCTCCAACTGGGCACACAGCTCTGTGATTGTGGCCCTGTCAAGTCTATAGGTGAGGATATTGTGCCTGTCCTCCAGTGTTGCCAAGTCCACCAGGGGTCTGTACACAGGGATATGTCTCCATCTCCTATTCATCCGCAGCGGTAGCAATCTAAGGGACAAAAGAGTGAGGAGTTGGTCACAAACTGAACAATGGAGCTAAAACAGTAGTTTGCATCCTGTAAACATGTAATGGGTCAGTGTGATTTGTCCAGTGTGTGCTAATTTCTCTTGTGAAGTAGCATTATTCCAGGACTGCCCCTCCTGAAATGGCGTCCGCCTGTCCTGTGTGGAGGGACACGTGAAAGTGAGGTAATTCCGCTGACGTTGTGCACCGTTGTGGGAGGCGGTCGGGAACCACTGTGCAACTCCTCATTGGTTAACATTGGGCCCTGTGGGGTACAGTGGTCAATGGTGATCTACGTCAGCGGTGATGGTATGCACTGCCACAGACGTGACCACCATTTTCTATCATATTCCTCACTTGCTACCTGACCTTTCATAGGAGAGGACCTACACTGCATGTGCTGATGTGACCTGTGTCTGGAACCTACCATGGCCTGTGTGACCGGGGAAAGGGCCCCAGCCCTCACTTCGGAGGAGTTGGAGAGACTGGTGGATGGGGTCCTACCCCAGTACGGACTGCTGTATGGGCCTCCAGACCAACAGGTGAGTACACTGTGAGCACGATGCATGTGATATGAATGCATGGAGCTGTGTGTGTGTGTGTGTGTGAAGACCTTGTGTAAGGGAGGTGGCGGCATACAGGTTGTGTGCTGGACCATTTGTGTGGAAATGGTGATGGGAACAGGTATGGTGGGCCATATGTATAACAGGCAGGACTGTTTGTATAATGGTATTTTCCTGTGTGTATTGCCTTTGCAGGTCATCGCCCATCAAAATAACGGTATATTGCGTGCCATCGCCAGGGAGGTGCGGACCCTGGGGGTCTATGGTAGGCGGAGCACCCACTGTCGCAAACAGTAGGAGGACCTGAAATGCTGGGCACGGAAGACAGTGGAGGCCCAGCTGGGGATGGCCTCCCAATGAGGACGGGGTGCCCGTCGAACCCTGACCCCCTGATGGCCCGCATACAGGCGGTGGCCTATCCAGAGCTGGATGGGCGCTTGAGGGCATCACAGCAGCCACAAAGGGGTGAGTACAGTGCCCATCATTACAACTTATGCATGGAATGGTGATATCCGGGTGGTGGCTGTGTGTCAGTTGGTGCCCCTAGGCCAGGCCTGACATTGCAGCGTAGGTTCCCTGGTGGCTAGGGTTCTGAAGGGATAATCCTGCTACCTAGCTCGTAGGCATTCATTACTGGTCAGGGCTGCGTGGGTCCCAGGTGTGCTGCATTTTGCGACGTGTGCCCCTCCCCATGCCTTGGTGGCTAGCAATATCACTGGTAGTGTAATGCATAGTGCATAGGCCTGTTCCCTGTGTGTGAGTGTGCTGTGTACACCAACGGTGGTGTTAGTGCAGCCATTGACCCAATGTATCCTTTGTTCCCACCCCTTTCTTTTTTTGTCATCCTGTATTTATGTGCATTACCATCATCTGGTGGAGGAGCAGAGGCACTGGCGACGGAGGGAGTGGCAGAGTCCTCTGACGGGGAGGGCACCAGTGGGATGGAGGGCGAGGGGAGCACCACGGCGGAGACTGTAGGGGGCAGTTCAGACACAGATACCTCCTCCAACGGAAGCTTCCTGGTGGTGGCAGACACTTCTGTGACCACCCCAGCTACAGGTACAGCCGCCACCCCCGTACCAGCACTGCCCACCCAGCATACCCTCATTGTGTTTCCCATGCCCGCTCACCCAGGAGGGTGGGTATTTCCTGTGCCCCAGGCACCTCAGGCCCTGCCCCAGTGAGCCCTGCTGCCATGAGTGACGAGGCTATTGACCTTCTGAGATCCATCTCTGTAGGGCAGTCAACCATTGTGAATGCCATCCAGGGGCTAGCAGCCCAGATAAAACAATCTAATGCATTCCTGGAGGGGATTCACACTGGATTGGCGGACCACCAGAGATCGATTCAGGCTCTGGCCAGCTCTCTGATGGCAGCCATTGTCCCTGTTTCTACTGTCCCCCCTCCACCTTCCACTGCTGAGTCCCATTCCCCTCAACCCCAACCTATCCCAGGCACACACACAGACGAGCATGCACACAAGACAACACCCAAGAGTGTCACAGGCAAACACAAGCACCACACTTCATCCCACAGGCCCTCACACAAACACCATCCAGTTGTCGACACAACAACATCCACTAGTTCCACTGTCTCCCCCTCCACCACCTCCCTCCCAGCAACTTCCACACTCACACCTGCATGTAGTACATCATCCTCTACCCGCATCACCACACCAAGCAGAACACAAACCTCACTGGCAGACACCTCCACAACATCCATGCACACATCCCCTGTGTCCTCTCCCACTGTGTCAGTCCCCCATCCTAAAGTACACAAACACAAGCACTCAGATGCCCAACAGCCATCCACCTCACAACAGCATACAGCCCATGCACCTGCACCCAAATCCAGCAGACAGACACCTCCAACAACCACTCCCTCACCCTCCACTCCCATTCCTTCTCCCTCTTCCTGCCCCAATGTCCCTAAAAAGCTTTTCCTTGCCCAACTTGACCTCTTCCCTACCCCTCCCCCCATCCTGCACGTATGGCCAGGGTATCACGAACCCAGCCAAGCACCTCAGCCACACAGTCCATGGGCCCAATCCTAACCGCACCCACTCGTGGTGGAAAGAGATCCAAGCCACATGTACTGAACAGGAAGGAGCCTGCACCAGCCAGCCTAAAGCGGAAGGCGCCTTCCCCAGCAGGCAAGCAGGGCAAGGAGCCTGCACCTGCCACCCGAAAGGCCAAAGAGCCAGCACCTGCCACCCAAAAGTCCAAAGAGCCTGCACCTGCCACCCGAAAAGCCAAGGAGCCTGCACCTGCCACCTGAAAGGCCAAGAAGCCTGCACCAGCAGGCAGGAAGGGCAAGGAGCCTGCACCAGCCAGCAGGAAGGGCAAGGAGACTGCACCAGCAGCTGTGACAGAGCCCCCACCACCAACCATGGTTGTGCATCCGTCTGAGGGTGCAGGGGATATGCAGGAGCCTCCTCCCCACCAACAGCACCACCACTGTGCAACCGTCCAAGGGTGCAGGGGATGTGCAGGAGCCTCCCCCCACCAGCAGCAGCACCACTGTGCAGCCGTCACCACTTGCGGACGCTAAGTAATCCTGCCTCCATGGGCTGCTGTGCGGCCTGCCCCCTCCAGAACCAGTGGGCAAGACACCCACTTGAGAGACTGTGGCCCATCACTCCACAGGATCAAGAAGAGGGCATGTTGCCCCCTCCAGAACCAGTGGGCAAGACACCCACTCGAGAGACTGTGGCCCATCACTCCCCAGGATCAAGCACAGGGCATGTTGCCCCCTCCAGAACCAGTGGGCAAGACACCCACTCGAGAGACTGTGGCTCATCACTCCCCAGGACAAAGCACAGGGCATGTTGCCCCCTTCATGACCAGTGGTCTTGTTTCGTCTCCCAGCTGAGGTGCCCCCCGTCTCCCTGAGGTGCCTGCCTATTTTCCAACTGATGCCCCTGCAGTGTTCTCCCCTTGTTGAAGCAGGTGACAAGTGGGGCCTTAGACTTTGGCCTGTGACCATGTGGCCCATGCAAATTGAGGACTGGGCTGTGTCCCTTTTTCTGTAAATTTGTATATATCTGCTATATTGCCTAACATTATTTCTAATGTGTTGATCTTATTACAAACACTTTGGTGAAATCGTTTTGTTCTTGCATTATTCAGCTGATTTACGGGGATAAATAGTTTTTCTTGTGCAGCTGGTTGTGTGTATGGTGTGTGTGTATGGGGTGTGTGTTGTGCGTATGTGTGTCACTCTCGTTTTCCCCACCTTTCCCTTGTGTGGTAGACAGCTGCACTCACCTTTGCCGTCTTCGCCGGCGTTGGTTTTCGTGGTGGAGCAGAGCGTAGAAGATCATCGGAAAAACATGAAGTTCGGGCTCCATGGCGGCGTGGTTCTTCCCTCTGTCTCCAAAGGTGAGTCCTTTCACTTCTGAGCTCAGTTTCAGCCAGGATTTTGGATGTAGTTGATACCGCCCCGGAAAAGGTTGCGGTTTGCAGAGTCTTAATATGGTGGGTGGAACATTGACTTCCGCTGGCTGTAGGCGGATACTGCCGTGGTGGCTGTTGTTTCCACCCTGGCGGTTGGTGTAGTACAGTGTCTGCCTTTCGGAGAGCTTTCTGCCATGGTCACAATTTGGCAGTAGTTACTGCCAGCCTGTTGGCGGTATTGCTGCCACTTTATCACCGACTGCCAGGGTCGTAATGAGAGCCTATGTCCCCAAAACCATCCAACATATTTCAAACCCCATAAAACAGACCAGACACACCTTAACTCTCTGACAATGCAACATTCCTCATGTACATTCCTCACTTGACAAGATTCCATCTGTACCTCCTAGACACTGTAACAATGCCAAACTTTATCACAGTGTCCCAACAAAATCTCAAGACACCCTAACACACCCTCCCAGCACTCCAACAACAATCAATGTGTATCCATACACCAGTAAAATAGTCAGTCACTCTCTAAAAACCTACAAGGTACCCTCACAATTCTCACAAACATGCACTCTGCTCAGACTTACATTACTGAAAACACCTCTTTATTAGACAAACAGTAAACAATCCAAAATGGAACACCTTAAACAGTCTCACTACACACCCTAGAGAGCTACATAAAGCTTCCTCATGACCCTCAAAACACTATGAACAACCCTATACCTTCAAAGTCCATTATATGTTTTTTAAATGCCAGTGATCCCCAAATTCTCCACAAAACACCACCACCACTCCGCGGGCATGCTCACAGTACTCTCAGGCAGCTGCACAATGTTATCCATGTGATCCCACTGTGTACCTTTACACACTCACAATGCAAGACATCCCCAAAGTGCCACACTAAAACTATCACAGCACATCCAGATATCATCATAAGAGTCCCATGGGCTCTCACAGGTCCTAAAGGAATGCTCACAACCTACCCACACATTCAAAATGCCCTCTGACTCCCTTGCAATGCCCCAAAGACTCTGTGAAAACCCTTTGACATTCTCCTAATTTGTCCAGAAATTCACAATCTACCCATGTAGTTTAACACTCTGCATGCACATGCATGCTCATTCCACCCCTTGAATTGACCCACCTCCACACAGACACTATATGTAAAGTCAACAGGCATAAAACAGACTTGAAAGTCATGTAACACAACCAAGCAGCCCCATAAAGACCCAGAAACTCAAACAGGTGGCTTTCATAAGCCAATACTTCCGATCCCCTCAAAACCTCGACACTCATAATGCATCAAAGGCACTATTAACACTTCCCTGGACACCTACAATTCTCCCTAGACACTCTCATAAAGTACTTAGACAACCTCCTAATGCTACTCAGGAACTCACAATACAATGTGCCTATAGATCCTCAAACCACCCCAGAGACCATCAACATGCACCCAATCACCCTCACAATATCCACAGGCACACTACCAAGACAACCAAACACCCTCAAAACTCTCGGCAAACATTTAGGGGGTCATTCTGACCTTGGCGGTCCATGACCGCCATGGCGGAGTGCGGCGGAAGCACCGCCAACAGGCTGGCGGTGCTTCCTGGGCGATTCTGACCGCGGCGGTAAAGCCGCGGTCGGAAAAGGGGAGCCGCCGGTTTACCGCTGGCCCAGGGAACCCGCCATGGCGGCGCTGCTTGCAGCACTGCCATGGGGATTCCGACCCCCTTCCCGCCAGCCTGTTTCTGGCGGTGTCCACCGCCAGAACCAGGATGGCGGGAACGGGTGCCGTGGGGCCCCTGGGGGCCCCTGCAGTGCCCATGCCACTGGCATGGGCAGTGCAGGGGCCCCCTAACAGGGCCCCACAAAGATTTTCACTGTCTGCTATGCAGACAGTGAAAATCGTGACGGGTGCCACTGCACCCGTCGCACCCCTTCAACTCCGCCGGCTCCATTCCGAGCCGGCTTCATTGTTGAAGGGGCTGTCCCGCTGGGCCGGCCGGCGGTCTTCTGGCGGTCGCCCGCCGGCCCAGCGGGAAAGCCGGAATGGCTGCCGCGGTCTTTCGGCGGGAACCGCTTGGCGGGCGGCGACCGCCGCGGTCAGAATGACCGCCTTAATCTGCTCCAGCTCACAACATAGCAGTAACTGGTACAATTTTCACCAAAAATCACATCCACCAGCGAGGAAAAAGCATTCACATCACAAGCCCTAAACAGCTAAAGAGTGCCCCAATTGCCATGAAGACACTAAGGGGGTCATTCCGACCCTGGCGGTCCATGACCGCCAGGGCCGGGGACCACGGAAGCACCGCCAACAGGCTGGCGGTGCTTCCAGGGCCAATCTGACCGCCACGGTCAGAAAAGGGGAACCAGCGGTTTCCCGCCGGTTTTCCCCTGGCCCAGGGAATCCTCCCTGGGGATTCCAACCCCCTTCCCGCCAGCCTGTTTCTGGCGGTTTTCACCGCCAGAAACAGGATGGCGGGAATGGGTGTCGTGGGGCCCCCTAACAGGGCCCCATAAAGATTTTCACTGTCTGCTTTGCAGACAGTGAAAATCGCGACGGGTGCCACTGCACCCGTCGCACCCCTGCAACTCCGCCGGCTCCATTCGGAGCCGGCTTCCTTGTTGCAGGGTCTTTCCCGCTGGGCCGGCGGGTGCCCTTTTGGCGGTCGCCTGCCGGCCCAGCGGGAAAGTCGAAATGACCCCCGTGGTCTTTCGACGGGGGAACTTTGGCGGGCGGCGGAGGCCGCCCGCCAAAATTGGAATGACCCCCTAAGATCTCAGACACCTCCTCACCTTCTATGTACACAGTGTACCACTTCCTCTTCAGAATCAAAACTGATACACAGCCACAGTTACCTATCCATACACGACCAACATCACAGACACCTGCTATCCATATAGGTACCCACAGAGAGCAACACACAAACTACCTCACCTTCCTCTCTCTGCTTGTGTCAACATAAGGGGAAGAAGAGGTTGATGGGGCGAGGCACAAGATCACAAAAACCTATCTGAGTGATAAAACCAGCTGCCTTTTTACTGAACTCTCTTTGCACAGTACGGTCTTATAATTACCCAGCTCCAACCAACAAGGAGGTGTGCAATTTTTATTTTTAGTCTGTGAGATGGTAGCTTAGGATGTTTCATTTTTGCAAAATGCTCCAGTCTCACAATGATACATTTTCAGAGCCTGCGGAAAGTGTAGGTCCAGCCTGTCACTTTCTCTTTAAGTCAAAACATAATATACTGCAGCGTGTACCTTGAAAATATGCAGCAGGAGATTTGGACTGTCCTTTTGCTTTCTGCTAATTTCAAATATGTATTAGTGCGTTAACTATTGAACGCAACTATTTTTGCGATTGGGCAGAAAATCAACCTTCTCAAGAGTAAACAGATGCTGATTGCTTGTGTGGTCTTCGGTGTGGCCTCCGTTTGTAAATACTAGTGTGTCTTTGAATGGTTTAGATGTCTAGTCAGCAAAAAATAAAAAAATGCATGACTGGGCTATCAAACAACTTCTAACAGACAGAAAAAAATACTCACACACCCCTACCTATGCCCATATTCATCTGATCGGTGGTAGGTAATAGGGGCCAGGTGTCTGTAGCCACACTGGTCTCGTCATGCTGTTTTGTATAAGTACATTCCTTGGAGCTGCTAAATGACAAGAGCTTGTGTTGACAGGGAGATAGACCCATGAAGCACTATCTCAGCATTAGATGAGCATTCTGTGCCTGCTCCCTGTGACTGCATGCAAGAATCTGACAGTCCGGGAGCATATTTCATTGCTGCAAGTAATTACTCAGCCCACCTCCCTCTCTCAACTCCCGCCCAGCTTGTCAGTGTGCCTGCCCCCTTTCATCCCACTTAAATTCTAAGACGTACAGATTTTCTGACACATGTTGTCTGGAGCCTATCAACAAACACAGCCGCACCATTAACAACACTTGCATTCGTCCTGCCATCCATCCACCATGAAATAATCATATTTGTTGCCTTCCCAGGTAGTGTTTATGTTGCATACAGTTGGAGGCTGCAGAAACATGTACATGATACAACCTGGAAAAGTGAGATGCCTCTCACACCACAGCTTTCAAACCAGAGCCTTTCGTTGCTAAAGCTGCTTCTAAAGAAAGACTTGTGTTTTCATTTCAAATCAATACAGTTTCCAGTGCACTAGAGAGATCTTTACACAGATAGATCGTTCTTATTGAGGCGCATGTGAGAGCACTGTGAGAACAACTGATGTAGAAGACAAGCCAAGATATTTGCAAAAACACTAAAATTACATTATACACAAGTTTATTTTCAATTTTAAGCGGTCAGATTGCAAAGGCATGTTCTACTAAAATGCACCCATTTTGTCATGATAAATTCACTTGCGTCACATATACTGTTCTCATTATCACCGATATTTGTTCCCTTCCAAATACATTCTATATTCACTGCACGCTTTGATGCTCAAATATTATAATTCCATTTTTAAAAATATCAGCCTGCTTGATTCAAGGTAACAGAAGTATGCTCCTTTCATGTTGTAACTTCTGATTAGCTAATTTCTCTACTTTGTACTACCCCATAAGCACATTGCTACCTCCACCCCTGTGGCACATGTACAACACTTAACCCCAGCCCTCGAATTTGCCTACTCACACTATTTTCATTGTGGCCATGCTGCCAAGGCCTGCTTCCACTGCTGGGAGACGAGATAGACCTTCCCCTTGGGCTGGACTATGCTATAGAAGCAACTGCCCAGAGTCTGATACAAGTGGAAATAAGGGTGGGAGCATTTAGAGGGTGGGGCTAAAGAAAGGAATGCAATAAAAAAGTAGAATGCAAAAAAACGGACAGTTAATTTACAAAACGAGTCACAATGTGACTCGCAATTTTACATATGAATTGATTGTATTTGAGATAAAGTGTCCCTTTTGGCATGGTTAACCCCCCCCCCCACACACTTTTGCCTGGTATTGATGCTGACTTGACTAAGAGTGTGCTGGGATCCTGCTAACAAGGCTCCAGCACCAGTGTTCTTTCCCTAAAACTGTACCATTATCACCACAATTAGCACACCCCTGGCACGCAGCTACAACCCTTGCAACAGGTACCAGTGGTACCAAGGGAGGGTTCCGAAGGGCTGTAGCATATATTGTGCCACCCTAAGGGACCCCTCACCAAGCACATGCACACTGCCATTGCAGATTGTGTGTGCTGGTGAGGAGAAAAAAGTAAAGTCGACATGGCATCCCTTTCAGGATGCCATGCCCACAAACCACTGGCAGTGGCATAGGTAAGTCAACCCTCTAGCAGGCCTTTCAGCCCTAAGGCAGGGTGCACTATGCCACAGGTGAGGGCATAGCTGCATGAGGAATATGCCCCTGCAGTGTCTAAGTCCATTCTTAGACATTGTAAGTGCAATGTGGCCATATTAAGTACATGGGTTGGGACTTTGTCATGACAAACTCCACTGCTCCATGATGGCTTCCCTGAAGACTGGGAAGTTTGGTATCAAACGTTTCAGCACAATAAACTCACACTAATGCTAGTGTTGGATTTATTGTTCAATGCTCCCAGAAGGCATCTTAAAGATGCCCCCTGTATTTTAACCAACCCTTTATTGTAAGGCTGACTAGACTGTGCCAGCCTGCCACTAAAAGATGAGTTTCTGACCCCATGGGATAAGGACCTTTGTGCCCTCTGAAGCCAGAAACGAAGCCTGCTCTGAGTGGAAGTGCTTCACACCTTCCCTATGTAGGAAGTGTAACACTTGGCGGTGAGCCTCAAAGGCTCAGGCCTCCTATTACAGTGTCCCAGGGCAGTCTAGCTATTGGAGATGCCTGCCCTCCAGATGAAGCCCCACTTTTGGTGGCAAGTCTGCCAGGAAAATTAGGAAAAACAGGGAGGAGTGACTACTCCAACTAGGACCACCCTTAAGGTGTCCAGAGCTGAAGTGATCCCCTCCCTTTAGAATCCTCCATAGTGGTTTGGAAGACACGGACCAATAGGGTTTGGAATATGCCCCCCTCCTAAAGGGAATGGGCACAGGAAGGGTGTAGCTACCCTAAGGAACAGTAGCCATTGGCCACTGCTCTCTGACTCCTGTAACGCCCCTAAATCTAGTATTTTGGGGCACTCCTGAACCTAACTCACCAGATTCCTGGCAACCTCAAGACAAGAAGAAAGAAGAATGACTGCTAAGCTGACCACCCCAGCAGTGAAGACTTCAGATGACAACTGACTTGGTCCCAGGCCTACTGGCCTGTCTGTAGCTTCAAGGACTCTGCTACCAAAAGGTGACACATCCAGCAGGATCATCAACCTCTCCAATCCCCCAGAGAGCTGCCTGTCCACCAGAGGACCAAGAACTCCCAAGGTCAGCAGCTTTGTACAGAAGAAACCCTCCAAAAGGACTCCAGAACTGCCCCAGATCCAGGAGTCCTGTCCATTCTGCACCAGACACCCACAGTCCGAGTCCAGGTGGCCTACCAGTCCAGAGCAGGTCCCCAGGTGATTCTGACCCTGTGTCTACCCTGGTGTGTCCCCTCCTGACCAGCACGACGATGCCTGCAGCCTAAATCCGGAGGACACCCCTTGACTGCAAGCGAACCGGATGAAGATTTCAGACGCCTAAAGATACCCCTGCACCTGCAGCCCCCTGGCCTTGGGGAATCTGACCCCCAGTCCAGCAACTCTCAGCAGGTGACCATTCTCCTTCTCCAGACTGTGGTTTCCTGGAACCGACCTCCTGGACCAGTCTGCAGCATCTTTGTGACCACCACGGTCCCCCTATTTAAAAGCATTTAGAGCCCGGTGCTGTTCTTGCACCCGGCCACCCCTTTGACACTAAGTGTGTGTGTTTGGTGCTGACCTGTGGGCCCCCGGGTGCTCACCTAAACCCCCAGGTCTGCACTCCAAAGTCATGGGTACTTACCTGCTAGCAGATCTGTTTCCAGGTGCCCCCAGAATCCTTAGGATCCTATTTGAAATCTAACTTCAACTTTGACCTCTGCACCCGGCTGGCCCTGTGTTACTGGTTTGGTGTCATCCTGAACCCCAACCAGCAGACATCCTAACTCCCAGAGACTGGAACTGTAAGTCCAGTACTTACCTCAAAACGACACTAACACTTTTCCCCCCAGGACTGTTCTGAAAATTGCAGTGTGTCAACTTTTAAGAGTGAAAAGTTTTACTTGCCTGTAAACTGTTTTCTTTACCAAATTGAAACAAAGTGCTATTGATACATATGTTTGGTACTTACTTGCAAATTTACTTACCTGCAACAAGATACTTTTTGTTCTAGAAAGTAACAAAATATATTTTTCCAATATAAATACATTGGCCTGCATTTAGTCATTGAGTGTGTGCCTCATTTCTTGACTGTGTGTACAACAAATGCTTTGCACTACCCTTTGATAAGCTTAACCGCTCTGCCACACTGTCACAAAAGAGAACATTAGTATTATCTACTTTAGCCTCTGTTAAGCATCTGCAGAACCCTGGACTTTGTGCACATTATGGGGGTCATTCTGACCCCGGCCGGCGGCAGACGTGGCCGGCCTGGCTGGGACCGCCAGAATACCGCTGCGCGGTCAAAAGACCGCTGCGGGTATTCTGGCTTTCCCGCTGGGCTGGCGGGCGACCGCCAGAAGGCCGCCCGCCAGCCCAGCGGGAAACCCCTTCCCATGAGGAAGCCGGCTCCGAATGGAGCCGGAGGAGTGGGAATGGTGTGACGGGTGCAGTTGCACCCGTCGCGATTTTCAGTGTCTGCAAGGCAGACACTGAAAATCTTAGTGGGGCCCTGTTACGGGGGCCCCTGCAGTGCCCATGCCAGTGGCATGGGCACTGCAGGGGCCCCCAGGGGCCCAACGACACCCCTTACCGCCATCCTGTTCCTGGCGGTCACAACCGCCAGGAACAGGATGGCGGTAATGGGGGTCGGAATCCCCATGGTGGCGCAGCAAGCTGCGCCGCCATGGATGATTCCCAAGGGCAGCGGAAAACCGGCGGTACACCGTCGGTTTTCCGTTTCTGACCGCGGCTGTACCGCCGCGGTCAGAATGCCCATGGGAGCACCGCCAGCCTGTTGGTGGTGCTCCCGCGGTCGTTGGCCCTGGCGGTTTTTACCGCCAGGGTCAGAATGACCCCCTATATCTCATTTTGATATAGTATATACAGAGCTAGCTTCCTACACTAATTCATTGGTACTGTTTGGTGAGCCGTACCTGCACTGGTATCTTGATGTGGTCAGCTCAATGCCCTGAAGCGCCTGCAGTGCAAACCCATTCTGAGGTCAAGATTTGGTTAAGTTGTGTGCACACACTTGCTTCACTGTCTCTGGGGCTGACAGCAGATTAGAGCAATATGCCTCTGAGCTGTCAGCACCCTCTACTAGCAAACAATGACTTGTGCAGCTTCTAGCAGATCCTGGTTTCCATTCCATGAGCAAGATTCCTCCTTTATCTTGATGTAATGAAATGTCTGCAAGTGGTTCAGAATATGGGCCACTGTTGGTATTAGAGACCACTTTTGATTTTCAGAAGGCATAGCAGGAAAGAACCTCCTCCCACCTGAGTGTCAGCTCTTGGGGCAATCAGATCACCCTGAAAACGTTCACTTTTAACACAGGGCTGATTAGATCAGCCCATGGCACATCTTAGGTTATCTGTTTGTTAGTTTTTCCTTGGTCAAGCAAGTGGTTTCCATTGGTCCCAGTATTTGTGACATGTTCTTATGTTTGTTATATTATTTCCTTTGCCTAACATGCTTGTATATATTTCATGAGGGCCCCCAACAAACAGATTGGTTGTGAAATGTTATCATGTCAACTACATCACAGCACTATAAGAAACTGATTTGGAATGTCAAGGGTATGGTGTCAGTCCATAAGTGCCATAGAATCCTGGCACAACTCACTGCCTCAAGGTGAATATAGTCTATTTACAAGAGATCCATCTCTCAGCAACTGAAGCCACTAAACCATGCAACAAATGCCACCACATACTCGGGGTTTGTCCACGGAGTGGCCATCTGAGTGAGAGCTGTGATCCCCTTTGAGGTACAGGTCACAAAAAGTGATGTAAATGGGCATTATGGTGGTCATTACAACCCTGGCGGTCGGTGTTAAAGCGGCGGTAAAACCGCCAACAGGCCGGCGGTAAAAAAAATGGAATTACGACCGTGGCAGAAACCGGCAACATAGCCAGCCACTTTAACACTCCGACCGCCACGGCAGGACAAACAAACACCTCGGCGGTAACCGCCAACAGGCAGGCGGAGGACAATGTACCGCCCACACTATTACAACCCACCAATCCGCCACCTTTTCCGGGGCGGATTCAACGGGAACAAAAACACGGCGGAAACAGGACTTCGAAGGGAAAACGCTCACCTCTACACACCCCACGAAGAACCAGGACGCCATGGAACCGGAGCTCCAAATTCTGCCAGCCTTTATCTTGCTGCTCCTCTACCAGGAGCACGAACGCCGGCGGCGAAGACAACGGTGAGTACTGCACCTATGACACAGGGGAGGGGGGAGGGAAAAAACAGTGACACACACACGCAACACGCAAAACCCCCACCCCCATCCTCAACCACTACAACACACACACAAGTACATGTTGTTACATCACAGTTACACCCCCAACCCCCCCTGGAAGAATGCAAGGACAAAAGGAAATGAGTTGAATAATTGTGATATATTCAAAGACATGAATCAAAAATATATACAAATATACACATTTATACTATATACAATTATATAACCCAAGAACACAAGTCCAGGGATTCCACCATCATAGTCTGTGGATCACTGGGCCCAAAAGGCATAGGCGAGGCCCACACGCAATACCCGATCAAAACGGAGAGAACACTGCAGGGGCATCAGATAGAAATAAAACAGGCACCTCAGGGGGAAGGGAAGGGGGGGCACCTCAGCCGGTTGAGTGCACAATGGCAGATCCATGAGGGGGCTCCATGCCCATTGATGCATCCTGGGGAGTGCAAAGCCACAGTCTCTCAAGACTCTACAGTGGGTGGTTTGCCCACTGTTCAATCCTGGGGAGTGCAAAGCCACAGTCTCTCAAGTCTCTACAGTGGTTGGTTTGCCCACTGTTCAATCCTGGGGAGTGCAAAGCCACAGTCTCTCAAGTGGATAATAGTCACCACTGGTTCTGGAGGGGGCATTGTGCCCAGAGTGCTTCATCTTGCCAAGGACTGAGGTAGTGGATGTATCTCTCCACTGGTTCTGGAGGGGGCCTTGTGCCCAGATTGCTTCACCCTGCCAAGGACTCAGGTGGTGGATGCCTTTCTCCACTGGTTCTGGAGGGGGACTTGTGCCCAGAGTGCTTCATCCTGCCAAGGACTCAGGTAGTGGATGCCTTTCTCCACTGGTTCTGGAGGGGGCCTTGTGCCCAGAGTGCTTCATCCTGCCAAGGACTGAGGTAGTGGATGTATCTCTCCACTGGTTCTGGAGGGGAGTTGGTGCCCAGAGTGCTTCACCCTGCAAAGGACAGAGGTAGTGGATGTATCTCTCCACTGGTTCAGGAGGGGGCCTTGTGCCCAGAGTGCTTCATCCTGCCAAGGACAGAGGTAGTGGATGCATCTCTCCACTGGTTCTGGAGGGGGCCTTGTGCCCAGAGTGCTTCATCCTGCCTGTGGTGGACTCAGTAGCGTCGGAATCGTTTGCGCTGACTGGCCTGCGGGGCTTCTGACGGCGGTGTCCTGGGCAGCGGTTCAGCTGGTGGTGGTCTTGTTCTGCCCTGCGGAGCTAGGCGGCGGTGTGCTAGGCAGCGGTGCTTGTGGCAGTGTCCTTGGCAGCGGTGCTTGTGGCGGCGGTGTCCTGGGCAGTGGTTCAGCTGCTGGCGGTCTTGTTCTGCCCTGCGGGGCTTCTGGCGGCGGTGTCCTGGGCAGCGGTGCTTGTGGCGGTGTCCTTGGCAGCGGTGCTTGTGGCGGCGGTGTCCTGGGCAGCGGTGCCTGTGGGGGTGTCCTTGGCAGCGGTGCTTGTGGCGTGGGTGTCCTGGGCAGCGGTTCAGCTGCTGGCAGTCCTGTCTGTGGCAGTGGGGCTGCTTCTGGCGGTCACTTCCTGGGCAGCGGGGCTGCTGCTGGCGGTCGCTTCCTGGGCAGTGTGGCTGCTGGCGATCCTGTCTGTGGCAGCGGGGCTGCTGCTGGTGGTCGCTTCCTGGGCAGCAGGGCTGCTGCTGGCGGTCGCTTCCTGGGCAGTGTGGCTGCTGGCGGTCCTGTCTGTGGCAGCGGGGCTGCTGCTAGCGGTCGCTTCCTGGGCAGCGGGGCTGGTGGTGGTCTTGTCCGCTGTGCTGATCTTCCCAGACTTGTCGTTTTTACTGTGCCCCTTTCCCCCCTTGGATGGTGTCGCAGCTGTCTCCACACTCTCAACTGTACCCCTGGGAGCGGCTTTGGTGGCTGGTTTCTTTCCTCTCTCACGCCGGGCACTGTCCAACTTTTTATGCTTGACAGGTGGGGGACTGTCCGTGCTCTGGCTCCTTGCCACACTGCCTGCCCTGCTGCCTGGTGCACTCCATAATCCAGTGACTACTGGCACCACTGGTCCCACCGATGTTGTGGCTGAGGTGCTAGGTTGGAACCTGGAGAGTCGGGCCCTAGGAGACTGACGGGGTGGGCGAGGTGATGGAAAGAGATCAAGACTGGCCAGGAAAAGTTTCTTAGGAACACTGGGACGGGTAGCTGGAGGGGGTTTGGGAGTGGAGGAAGAGGTAGTGGTTGTAGGCGGTGTACGTTTGGTGACTTTGGGTGAAGGTGCATGGGCTGGAGGCTGTCGTGAGGTGGATGGCTGTTGGGTGGGTGTGTGGCTGCATTTGTGTACCTTGGGAGGTGGCCTCACAGACACACTGGGTGAGGACACAGGGGATGTGTGAATTTTAGTGGGGGTGGTGAGTGCACGTGAGGGGGGTGTGGTGGTGGGTGTGCTGGTGATGGACGTAGTGGCTGAGGATGTAGTGCATGCAGGTGTGAGTGGAGATGAGACAGGGAGGGAGGAGGGAGACGAGGAGGAGGGGGACACAGTGGAGGCAGTGGATGTTGGTGTGTCTGCATGTGTGTGATGCTTGCGTGAGTGCCTGTGGGATGTGTGGTGCTTATGTTTGCCAGAGCTTCCCTTGTGTGTTGAGGTGTGTGCAGGCTGGTCTGATGGTGTGCTTGGGATAGGCTGAGGTACAGGGTATTGGGTCTGGGTGGAGAAAGTTGGAGTGGGGAGGCTAGAGACAGGGACAATGGCTGCCATCAGTGCTGAGGCCAGAGTCTGAAAAGCTTGCTGAAGAGCTGCCTGAACAGAGTGAATGCCCTCCAGGAATGCATTGGTTTGTTGCAACTGCCTCTCTACACCCTGGATGGCTTTCAAAATGGTAGACTGCCCAACAGTGAGGGACCTGAGGAGGTCAATGGCCTCCTCACTGAGGGCAGCAGGGGTGACAGGGACAGGGCCTGAGGTGCTTGGGGCAAAGGTAATGCCCACCCTCCTGGGTGAGCGGGCACGGGGCAAAGGCTGAGGGGCTGCTGGGAGGGCGGTGCTGGTGGGGGGGGTGGCGGCTGTACCTGTAGATGCGTGGGGCACAGATGGGGCCGCCACCGCAAGGGCGCTCCCATCAGAGGAGGAGTCCGTCTTGCTGGTGTCAGCTCCTGTCCCCGCTGTGGAGCTCCCCTCGCCCTCCGTCCCACTGGTAAATACAGAGTCCGTAGTGTCGCCCTCCAGGGCCATTTGGGATGCAGCTCCCTCCTGCTCCGGTGCCACTGCTCCTCCGCCTGATGATGCTAATGCACACAAGTACAGGGAGACCAGAAAAGGGGGGGAGACAGAAGAAAAACATGTTCAGTGCATGCAATACCGCTACTGTTGGCGGACATGACAGACACAGAAGCCCCCTGCACTACCCCGCACACTTGGGCTCCACTATTCAATCCCTGGGACATAGCTTACAAGGCTATGGCCGATTTCTGCACACATGGATGTCACAGGAGCCTGACTAGCTGTAGTTGGCACTGTACACAGTTGGGGTGGGGTGCCACAGGGCCTGCCTGAAGAAGGGAACTTAACTAGCAAACTCGCCCTAGCCTAGGGGAACCCACAGCCCACCTCCCCCACCCAGACACCTAAAATGCGCGCTGAATCAGCAAAATGAGAGTATACTCACCCCCTTGTGTCTGCTGTGATGCCCTCAAGTGCCCATCCAAGTCTGGATACGCCACCGCCAGGATCCTGAACATCAGGGGGGTCATGGTGCAACGGGCACCCCTCCCACGTTGGGAGGCCATCCCCAGCTGGGCCTCCGCCGTCTTTTTGCTCCAGCGGCGAATGTCCTCCCATCTTTTCTGGCAGTGGGTGCTCCGAGTGTGGTGGACCCCCAAGATCCGGACTTCCTTGGCGATGGCACGCCAGATGTCCTTCATCTGGTGGGCGCTGACCTACAGGAATTGTACAGGGGAAAAGAGAAGTAATTACCAACTGCACCATCACAGTCATTGGCCCGCATCCCTACCCTTGCCATGACGCACATGCACTCACCGTCGTTTCATGCACACCTCATTCTCACCCCCCCCCATCTTTCATCCACCCCACTCCACACAGGCATTGCCCATACAGCATGCTCACAGTGTACTTACCTGTTTGTCTGGAGGACCGTAGAGTAGCGTGTACTGGGGGCGGCCCCCATCCACGAGTTTCTCCAACTCCTCCGTGCTGAAGGCAGGGGCCCTTTCCCCAGACACACAAGCCATTGTCTCTTACAGACTGAGGTCACAGCAGCACTTGCAGTGTAGGTCCTCTCCTGTCGAAGATCGGGTATCGAGTGATTGAACAGATAGAAAATGGCGGTCATGTCCACAGCGGTGCATACCGTCACCTCTGGCGTACATCGTCATTGGCTTCTGGGACCCATAGGGCCCAATGTTAACCAATGCAGAATTGCGCTGCGGTCTTCGACCGCCTACCGCGACGGTGTAGAACACCAGCGCAGTTACCTCATATCCCCCTGTCCCACTTTATAGGTCAGGCAGCCGCCATTTCAGGGGCCCACATGACATACCTAGGCCTTGCCTAACCACTCATACAGGCAAATTTCGATTTATGATTATTTTCAGAGTAAGCTGTGTTTATATACCTCGGAGTTGGTTGACTCTCTGCTCGCTGTTCTCCTCCATAGGCACCGTCCGCTGGGCCATATGAGGAGATGGCGGCATCCTCCGGTGTACAGACCGCTGGTGGACCTATCGACAATGGAGGAAAGACATGTGATCATCACCTACAGGCTTGATCGTGCCACAATCCAGGAACTGTGTGCCCAGTTGGAGCCAGACCTGATGTCAGCTATCCGCCATCCCACAGGAATCCCCCCTCAAGTGCAGGTGCTGTCAGTACTCCATTTCCTAGCAAGTGGGTCATTTCAAACAACAGTGGCCATAGCATCAGGGATGTCCCAGCCTATGTTTTCCAACGTGTTGTTAAGAGTCTTGTCTGCCCTGCTGAAACACATGCGGAGCTACATCGTTTTCCCTCAGGTGGAGGATTTGCCTACAGTGAAAGGTGACTTCAATGCCCTGGGACATATCCCCAACATCATAGGTGCCATTGATGGGACACATGTGTCCTTGGTACCCCCCGCAGGAGTGAACAGGTGTACAGAAACTGGAAGAGTTACCATTCGATGAATGTGCAGATGGTGTGTTTGGCAGACCAGTACATCTCCTATGTGAATGCCAAATTCCCTGGCTCAGTGCATGACGCTTACATCCTGCGGAAAAGCAGCATCCCTTAGGTGATGGGGCAACTCCAGAGGCACCGGGTGTGGCTATTAGGTGAGCACCTGGACCCAAATCAGTGGGAATAGTTGTCTGGGTCTGTGGATGTCCCTATGAGTCAGTGTGTGTCTAACAGTTGTCTCTCGCCATTTGCAGGTGACTCTGGTTACCCCAACCTGTCATGGCTACTGACCCCAGTGAGGAATCCCAGGACAAGGGCAGAGGAACGCTACAATGAGGTCCATGGGCGAACTAGGAGGATTATAGAGCGGACCTTCGGCCTCCTGAAGGCCAGGTTCCGGTGCCTCCATATGACAGGTGGTTCCCTATTCTACTCACCAAAGAAGGTGTGCCAGATCATCGTGGCCTGCTGTATGCTTCACAACTTGGCTTTGCGACGGCAGGTGCCTTTTCTGCAGGAGGATGGTCCAGATGGAGGTGTTGTGGCAGCTGTGGACCCTGTGGACAGTGAAGATGGGGAAGCAGAAGAAGAGGACATCGACAACAGGAACACGATGATCCTGCAATACTTCCAGTGAGACACAGGTAAGAAGACAACACTGCCTGCTACATCTGATTTTAATCCACTACCTCTCATCTGTCTGTCATTTTCACCCAGTGTATGGTCACTGAGTTGTCACTTTCCCTTATGATTTCACAGATGTGGGTCCCACTGTGTGACATCTGCTTTGTTTCCTCATGGACTAGAGCTGTGTGACATAGGTATGTTGACATTACATTTGAAAGAACATTTTGCCACTGTAATTGCTAATACACTATTTCAAAATCACAGACAGACTCCTGATTGTTTTGTGCTTTAAGGGTGTTTATTTAAGTGCTCAATATTGGATGGGGTTGTAAAATGGTGAGGGGTGATGGTGGAGGAATGTCCATGACAGAGTCCAGTCCATTAGTCTCACAGGTGCATTGTCCAAAGGGGCATAGGAAGTGGAGCTGGGGCAGGTTAAGGATGCACAGGGTGACAAGGTGGGACAAAAGGATGACAATCAGGGTGGTCTCATTTCTTGGCGGGGGTCTTGGCATCGTTCTCTTTCTTCTTTCGAAGATCTCAGGGACCGTTTGCGGGGTGGTTCTCCCTCTGCAGGGGGTGGGGTGCTGGTGTGGTGGTCCTGTGGCAGTGTCTCCTGTCCACTAGAGCCGGCGGAGATGGTGGGCAGTTCATCATCCAGGCTAGTGTCAGGGGCCCCTTGTTGTGCCACAGTGTCCCTCCTGGTGTTGAGGAGTTCCTTCAGCACCCCTACAATGGTGCCCAGGATGGAATTGATGGATCTGAATACCTCCCTGAAGCCCAAATACTGTTCCTCCTGCAGCACCTGGGTCTCCTGAAACTTGGCCAGTACCGTTGCCATCGTCTCCTGGGAATGGTGGTAGGCTCCCATGATGTTGGAGAGGGCCTCGTGGAGAGTGGTTTCCCAGGGCCTGTCCTCCCCCTGTCGCACAGCAGCCCTCCCAGTTCCCCTGTGTTCCTGGGCCTCTGTCCCCTGAAACGTGTGCCCACTACCACTGCCCCCAGGTCCCTGGTGTTGTTGGGGTGGTGGGTTAGCCTGGGTTCCCTGTAGTGGTGGACACACTGCTGATTGACGTGTCCTGGGGACAGAGGTATGGGCCCGCTGGGTGGGTGCTGTGCTGGTGTTTCCAGAGGGGGCATGCTCTGTAGTGGCCTGTGCCAGTGTGAGTGGAACCGACTGTCCCGAGGTCCCAGATGGGCCGGGCTGGTCATCTAGATCCAGTTGGATAGAGCTGCTGTGGGCGTCTTCTGTGGGTGGAGTGGACATATCTGGACCCTCCTGTCCGTTGACGTTGGGTAGGGGTCCTGCAGGGGTGTAAAGGCATGATTATTGCATCTGTATGCGCCATGGTGTGCAATGGGTGTGTGACTGTGTACCCCAGTGCTTGCATTCCTGTGTAGGACCTTGTGTGATGATGGTTTAGGGGGGTGTATGGGTATGTGCAGTGGCCATGCATTGGTGATGGGTGTCCATGCTTTGGTGTTGCATGCAGGGCTTGGTGTTGGGATGGGTGGTTTGTGATATTGGGACATGTGTGAGGAGTAGGAGTGATGGGGTTAGGACGAGGGTGGGGGTATGTGATGGCATGCGGGTAGGGTGGGTGGGGGATGTAATAGTAAAGTTTGACTTACCAGAGTCCATTCCTCCAGCTACTCCTGCGAGGCCCTCAAAATGCAGAATAGCCAAGACCTGCCCCTCCCATGTTGTTAGTTGTTGGGGAGGAGGTGGGGTTCCGCCGCCAGTCCTCTAAACCACAATGTGGTGTCTTGAGACCACGGAACACCCCTTCCCCCGTAGGTCGTTCCACCTCTTCCTGATGTCATCCCTATTTCTTGGGTGCTGTCCCACTGTGTTGAACCTGTCCACTATTCTTCGCCATAGCTCCATCTTCCTAGCTATGGAGGTGTGCTGCACCTGTGATCCGAATAGCTGTGGCTCTACCTGGATGATTTCCTCCACCATGACCCTGAGCTCCTCCTCAGAGAACCTGGGGTGTCTTTGCCGTGCCATGGGGTGGTGTGGGTGATGTGTGGGGTGGTGTGTGTTTTGATGTGTGGGGTGATTTTAGAGGTGTGTTGTGTGAGGTGCGTGGATGCTATGTGGGTGATGGTGTTGAGTGCCTGTGGATGCTCGTTTGTAGATGGTGTTGTCACTCTGTGGCCTTCAGTCGCAATTGTGGTCGTAAGGGTTTGTGGGTGATGTGGGTGGGTGTTTTATATTGTATTGAGTATGTGGGAGTGGTGTGTGTATGTGTATCAGGTGTGTGTATTTGGAATTGTCCAATGTGGCTGTGTTTTGTAAATGTGTGTATATTTTGAGCGCAGCAATGTGTACCACCAATGGAATACTGCGGTTGAAAGACCGCAGCATGGATTCGTGGGTCGTGATAGGGTGGGCGTATTCCTGTTGGTGTGACGGTGGAGGATTTGTTATCGCTAGTTTATCACTGACCTTTGGTGTGGCGGAATTGTGTGGGTGTCTAGATTTTGGCAGATTCCAGCCTTTGGGTCATAATGACCGTGGTGGAATTTTGCGGCCGCGGCGGTGTGTTGGCGGTCTTCTGCACGGGGGTATGCAGCTTTTACCGCCAATGTTGTAATGACCCCCTATGTCTTTGTCCAAGGGTTTCTAGATGGGGAAATGTTAGTCCTGGGTAGTATATATGCACCAAACACTGAACAAGACATATTTCTCCAATGTATATCCTCAATCCTAGGAGACTGGTCCCATCTCCGTTGGCTGATAGGAGGGGATTTTAAGGCAGTCACGGTTGTTAATCTCGATCATTTGCATCCCCCGCACCAATTGCAGAGCCACAAAACAAGCTAGGCCCCTTTCTGGATGGGTATCAATCTGTTCCATGATAGATGTTGGAGAGAATATAATAGAGGCATTCTTGAATACTGCTTCTTCCCCCTGCCACATGGTCTACATGCACACTTAAACTACATTCTTTGTTCATCCCACATGATTCAAAAGTTCACCAATGCCACTTACCTGGGGAAGACCTTTTCAGATTACAACCCACTAGAGACTGTCCTGACCTGGGGCAGGGTCCAACACCTATTCCTATATGACGCATGCAACCAACACTACTAGAGAATGTAGTCTTCTGTGACACCCTAAGTACTGCAATAGACTCCTATTTTACTGAAAATAAAGACACGGCCTCCATGCCACTTATAGAATGAGAGGTGTTTATGGTCTTAATAAGGGGAGTTTCCATAGCTTCTACAACAGGTGTTAGACACTCTATACTCTGTGGTCTGCAACACACAGAAACTCAGTTGGCACTCCTTAAGAGAACCTCTGGAACACTAGGATATGACACACAGAGTTATTAGAACACCTGAGGCTAATTGACTATAGATTATACACACAAAAGATCTACTCCGAGAGTGGCAGGGCTGGAGCATTGCCCGTCCACATGATACGACCACCACTGTCCACAATGCCGATCCTGTTCATCCTATCACAGTCTGGAACAAACTGCACTTTACAAGTAGAGACTACAGAAGCATTCCGCTCATACTATACCGAGCTCTGCAGGTCACGGCCTACACTGCCTTTCTCTAACAGGGATGACTTTCTAGGTGACCTCAGACTCCCTCCCTCAAATCTTACCAGCAGCGTGGGCATTGTCAGAGGTGCACTTGACGCCAGGTGAGTCATGACAAATAATAAAGGGGATGGCACGTAATAAAACACCCAGCATAGGTGGCTTTGCCATTGAATTGTACTCTACCTTTGCCCCCCAAATGGTCCCACACTTAGAGAAATCATCGTCCTTGGAAGCGCGGACCCTACCTCCGACCACCAAACAAGCCCTAGTTACCTCCCTGCTAAAACCCAGACGGATCTCAGAGGATCTCTAATAATAAAGGCCACTCTCCCTTTTGACTTCTGAATATAACATTCTCAGCAAAGTGTTAGCCCTACAGCTACTTCCCTTGCTCCCTGATTTGGTCAGCATAGACCAATGTGGCTTTGTCCCACATTGGAGAACAGGCTTTCGATTCCTTAGACTTTGACTTTATGGTTTCAGTTCCGAGGACATTTTTTATTCCTCCCACCTTCATTACCTGTATTAAACTATTGGTTGCAGCTCCCACAGCAAGAGCCAAACTAGGCACATCTATCTCAGAGCAATATCTGATATCCAGGGGTACACAAAAAGGGTGTCCATTGTCACCTCTGCTATTTGTGTTAGCAATGGAACCTTTTGCACAAAAACTTAGACATGAGGTAGCAGACTGGTCTATCCCCAGAAGACCCTAATCTCAAGTGATTTCTTTGTATGCTGATGATATGCTTGTTTATCCACATGACCTCAGCGTGGACCCTATGCCAATCGTTACCATACTCCACTCATTCAAAGCCCTTTCCGGCCTCCAAGTCAATCATGCAAATTCATATGCTTTTTCTTTCTGTAACAACATACCTCAGGATACAATTACCATGGGCACACAGACCATACTGGTTGCACACCAGATATTCCAGTACCTGGGCATTCAGGTTTATATGTCACCCACAGACGTATTAGATGGGAACTTTCTTAAGGCCACTACAGCTCTTAGGACTCAGGTGACATTCTGGGTTACACTGCCCGTCTCCATGACAAGCTTCCTGTCCCATTTCAAAATTGTACTGTTACCCAAATTATTAGATTACTTTGTCAATTTGCTGCTAATTATCCCAGTCTGTCTTCAAATTACTATACTCCCTTCTCCTTGATCTTATCTAGGGCCCTGGCAGACGTCAAGTCAGTCTTTCAAAATTACAAGTACCAAGGGAGAGTGGCAACCTGTTAGCTCCTGATTTCCAGACATATTGCTTTGCAGCCCAATTACAATGGCTCTCTCACTGGTTGGCAGGGTTACATCTGCAGGAAACTGGTTATACACAACCTATGTAATGCAATGGATGTCTACACAAACTCTTATTACCAGTAGTCGCATGTCCCCCACACTTCCTGTACCCCTACATAACACAATAGAATATTGGAAAAATAGACTCAGTTACATACACAACACACTGCCTTATGCCCCGAACATCCCCATATTTGGCCTGCCTACCCCTCTGGGAATTCTCACATCCACAAGATTGGCACCATGGGAGGAGGTAGAAATCTCTAACAACCAGAGAATGTATAAATGCAATAATATGTAACTTTTTAACATCTTGGGATGCGTCCAGGAGGGGACCTATGCAGCCCTCTGATCACTGGAGTTTGATGGTTTCAACAGATCAAAAAAGTTTGTGGTGCAAATCATTAGGGGATGTGCTATTGAAGATTTCAGCAGCATGTCGTAAAGGTTGACCCACACATCTCTCTGCCACCTTGCGGTCGGTCGCACAGCAAAGATTACTCAGTAGGATCCTTCAAATTTGGCTTGCTTCGATTTTCTTACAAAGTTCCAAAAGCAAACTTATTGACCAGGTTGAGATATTTGATACAGTAGTTTGGTGGTGGTGCACTTGGAGCTCCAACGAGTGACCTGTTTGGATAAGAACTTTGCGGGTTTTGGTTAGCTCTGAGAGATACAGATGCAATTTGTCCCTTAGTGCTTGAGAGCTAGTCTCAAAGCTCAAATGGGTTTGGGGATGGGCATCCTTTTCAGTCTACTGGTTACTATCCGGTGCGGTGTGAGGTGATGATCG
Organism: Pleurodeles waltl; assembly: GCF_031143425.1. Lineage (NCBI taxonomy): Eukaryota > Metazoa > Chordata > Amphibia > Caudata > Salamandridae > Pleurodeles > Pleurodeles waltl. Next base: position 217,878,337 of record NC_090448.1, on the reverse strand, counting down.
CTTCTGGGTGTGTTCTTCAGTGCGAACAAGGCTAGGGCCAAGCAGTACGGCCATTTCTTGTTGGGGCTGGTAAGAATATTACTTATTTTGTTTTTTAGAAGGGCATTGAGCCTTTCAACTACACCTTTGCTTTGAGTGGGGGTGGTGGTATACTGAGGCTAACTTATGTGTAATATATAATAGGGTACAGATATAGTCAAACATGGAGTTATCAAAGTGCTTTCCGTTGTCTGACTGGATAACGTCTGGCAACCCCCACCTGGGTATTACATCTCTGACAAGGAACATCGCCACTGCCTTGTCATCGCAGTGCATGCAAGGACCGGCTTCGATCCACCTAGAGTAAGGGCAGACTACTACAATCAGTTATCAAAAGTTAGCACGCCGACCAAGCATATCAATGAAGACAATGGCCCTCATTACAACATTGCCGGTAAGTGCCGCTTACCGCCATGCTGACTGCCGCCCACATACCGTGACCGCGGAGGTATACCGCTACCCGTATTATGACCCACACATAGAAATCCACCACTATACAGACACACACACAATTCCGCAAGCCCAAAGGTCAGTGATAAACTGGCGGTACCAAAACCCACACCGTTATGCCAACAGAAATACGGCCACAGCATCATGACCCATGAATCACCATACCACCAATGGTTAACCGTGGTTGAAAGACTGCTACGCTCAAAATACACACACACATACAAAACTACACCACATTGGACAATTCAAACTAAACACACCTGACACACATACACCCACCACACCCACACCAATATAAAACACACACACACACTACCCACAACCCTTTACAACCTAAAGATTTTGGCAATTGAGAGAGAGACAAGCCAGGAGGACCCACTGAATCTGAGCCACAAAACACCATCACCCATACACCATCCATGCACCTCACAGTATGGTGGTCAATGTATGTGCGTAAGGGGATAGGGGGATATGTTGGCCCATGAGTATAACAGTCTGGACGGTATGACTAATACCTTTTCTGCTGTATTTTTCTGCAGGTCAGCCCCCATCAGAAAAAGGTTATTTGGCGTGCCATCGCCAAGGAGGTGCGGACCCTGGGGGTCTTTTACAGGCGGATCACCCACTGCCGCAAATGGTGGGAGGACCCACGCCGCTGGGCAAGGAAGATGGCAGGAGCCCAGCTGGGGCTGGCCTCCCAACGAGGAAGGGGCGCCCGTCATACCCTGACCCCCCTGATGTGCCGCATCCTGACGGTGGCCTATCCGGAGTTGGATGGGCGCTTGAAGGCATCACAGCAGCCACAAGGGGGTGAGTACAGATTCAGAATCATGACTTTGCGCATGTTAAGGTATTAACTGAGTTCACGATGTGGGCTGTGGGTGCCCCTAGGCCAGGGCGAACATGGCAGGGTATGTGCAATGATGGGCAAGCTCAGATGCACTCCAATCCCAATAATGTTAGTGGGTATCTACTACTGGGAAGGGTTTTAGGTGTGCAACTAATGTCATTAGGCCTTGTACCCCATGGGCTGGTGACTAGCATTGTAACTGGTAGTGCATGGCCTAGTGCATAGGGCTGTTCCCTGTGAGTTGTGTATGCCAACGGTAGTGTTGTTGCTGGCATTGACCAAGTATATCCTCTGTCTCTCCCCCCCTTTTTGTTTTGTCACCCTGTCCTTGTGTGCATTAGCATCATCTGGTGGAGGAGCAGAGGCACTGGCGACGGAGGGAGCTGCATCCCACATGGGCCTGGAGGCTGAATCCACTGACAGTGAGGGCACCATTGGGCTGGAGGGCGAGCGGAGCACCACGACAGAGACAGGAGGGGACAGTACCGACAGCGACATCTCCTCCGATGGCAGCTCCCTGACGGTGGTGGACACCTCTGTGGCCACCCCACCTACAGGTACAGTGCCACCCCTGTACCAGCACCACCCTACCAGCAGCCCCTCATCGTGTTTCCCGTGCCCGCTCACCCAGGAGGGTGGGCATCTCCTTCGCCTCAGGCACCTCAGGCCCTGCCCCAGTCAGCCCTCATGCCCTCAGTGAGGAGGCTATTGACCTCCTGAGATCCCTCTCTGTTTGGCAGTCAACCATACTAAATGCATCCAGGGTTTCACAGGGCATTTGCAACAAACAAATGCATACCTGGAAGGCATTCACTCTGGCGTGGCTGCCCAACAGAGAGCGTTCCTGGCTTTGGCCTACTCAATGATGGCAGCCATTGTCCCTGTCTCTAGCCTCCCCCATCAAACTTCCTCTACCCAGTCCCAATCCCCTCAACCCCAGCTTATCCAAAGCACACCTTCAGACCAGCAATCACCCAACTCAACACACAGAAGTGGCTCAGGCAAACACAAGCACCACACTTCATCTCACAGGCACTCACACAAGCACCGTCCACATGCAGACACACCAACATCCACTGCCTCCACTGTGCCCCCTGCCTCCTCATCGTCCACCTCCCTCCCAGTAGCATCTCCACTCACACCTGCATGCACTACATCCTCATCTACTGCCTCCATCACCATCACGCCTATCTCTACGCGCCCCTCACTGGCAGTCACCACCCCCACATCCATGCACACGTCCCTTGTGTCCTCTCCCACTGTGTCTGTGACCCCTCCTCTCAAAGTACACAAACACAAGCACTCAGACACCAAATGGCCATCCACCTCACATCAGCATCCAGCCCATGCACCTGTACACAAAGACAGCAGACTGACACCTCCTGCAGCCACTCCCTCTTCCTCCCACCCAACCTTCACCCTAGTCCCACCCCAGTGTCCCTAAGAAGGTTTTCCTCACCAACATTGACCTATTCCCTACCCCCTCCCTGTCCTTCACCTCAGGCCAGGGTGGCCAGAACCCAGGTGAGCACCTCAGCCACCCAGCCCAGGGCCACTGTGGTTTTTGCAGCAACTGCAGGTGTGAGAGGCTCCAAGGAGGCACCCGTCAGCCCAGCCAGTGTGCCAGCACCACCTGCCAAGGCCAAGAAGGGTCAGTCACCTAGCAAGGGCAAGAAGGGGACACCAGCCAGCAAGGGGAAGGAGGCACCACCAGCCAGCAAGGGCAAGAAAAACACACCAGCTGGCAGAAGCAAGGAGGCACCGCCATCTGCCAAGTTCAGGAAGGGGCACACAACACCAGACATGGCACTTCAGCCGTCCGAGGCTGCAGGTAAAGGCCTGGAGGCTACCACCACCACTGGCAGCACCGCCACCTGCACCGTGGCCAGCACCGCCACGTGTACCACTGCCAGCAGCACCACTGCCAGCAGCAGCAGCCCCAGTGGGCAGCTACCCAAGGCTGCATGTGAAGGCTTGGAATCTACCATCACCACTGCCAGCACTGCCACCTTCACCGCTGCTAGCACCGCCACCTGCACCGCGGCCAGCACCGCCACATACACCGCCACCAACAGCACCACTGCCAGCAGCAGCAGCCCCAGTGGGCAGTAGTCTGAGGCTGCAGGTGAAGGCCTGGAGGCTACCACCACCACTGCCAGCACCACCACCTGCAGCGCAATTGGCATCCACTGAGCCGACGTCACTGCCAGCGAGCAGTGTGTAGTGGTGACTACATGGGCTGCAGTGCATCCTGGCCCCTGCAACACCTGTCGGTGTTACACACAGGTGAGAGACTGTGACCTTGCCCCATCCAGGATGAAGCACACTGGGCACAAGGCCCCCTCCAGAACCAGTGGAAGAAGGCATCCACTCAGCCCCTCCTTGCCAGGATGAAGCACACTGGGCACAAGGCCCCCTCCAGAACCAGTGGTAGAAGGCATCCACTCAGCCACTACTTGCCTGGATGAAGCACACTGGGCACAAGGCCCCCTCCAGAACCAGTGGAAGAAGGCATTCACTCACCCCATCCTTGCCATGATGAAGCACACTGGGCACAAGGCCCCCTCGTGAACCAGTGAAAGAAGGCATCCACTCAGCCCCTCCTTGCCAGGATGAGGCACACTGGGCACAAGGCCCCCTCCAGAACCAGTGGAAGAAGGCATCCACTCAGCCCCTCCTTGCCAGGATGAAGTACACTGGGCACAAGGCCCCCTCCAGGACCAGTGGAAGAAGGCATCCACTTGAGAGACTGTGGCTTTGCACTCCCCAGGACCAAGCAGTGGGCAAACCACCCACTTGAGAGACCGTGGCTTTGCACTCCCCAGGACCAAGCAGTGGGAAAACCACCCACTTGAGAGTCTGTGGCTTTGCACTCCCCAGGACCAAGCAGTGGGCAACCCACCCAATAGAGAGACACAAGCAGTGGGCAACCCACCCACTAGAGAGACTGTGGCTTTGCACTCCCCAGGACCAAGCAGTGGGCAAACCACCCACTAGAGAGACTGTGGCTTTGCACTCCCTAGGACCACGCATTGGGCATGGAGCCCCCTCCAGGCCAGTGGCGTTGTACCATCTTCCGGCTGAGGTGCCCCCCATCCCCGTCCCCCTGAGGTGCCTGTGTGTTTTCGACCTGATGCCCCTGCAGTGTTCTCTCCGTATTGAGGCAGGAGTCAAGTGTGGACTTGGCCTATGTGTTATGGCCCAGTGGGCCACGGACATTTTGGAGCAGGCATTGTCCCTCTTTTTGTATATATTGTACATACTGTTTATTGTTTACGGACGTATCTATCTAAAACTGTACTATTACACTCATTTCACTCCATTCCTTTTGTCCTTGCCTTATTCCTGAGGGTTACGGGGTGTATATGTAATGTTGTTGCATCTGTTTGTGTGTATGGTGTTGGGGGTGGGGGTGAGGGTGGGGGTGTTGTATTTTGCATGTGTGTGTCACTCTCTTTCCCCCCCCCCCTCCCTTGTGTGCTAGGTGCAGTACTCACCATGGTCGTCTTCACCGGCGTTCGTGTTCCTGGTGTATGACAAGGTGCACCAGCATTGGAAAAAAGTGCAGCTCGGGCTCCATGGCGTCGTGGTTCTTCCTTGAGTGTCAAGGGATGAGCTGTTTCCCTTCAGTGTTCTGTTTCTGCCGTGCTTTTGATGGCGTTGGCACCACCCCAGTAAAGCTGGCGTATCGGCGTGTTGTAATGCTGTGGGCGGTACATTGTCTTCCACCTGGCTGTTGGCGATTACCGCTGCGGTATTTGTTGCTACTGCCTTGACGGTTGGCGTGTTAAAATAGCTGTTTGTGTTGGCGGTTTCCGCCGTGGTCATGATTCTGTTTTGATTTAACGCCGGCCTGTTGGCAGTGGTACCGCCGCTTTATCACCGACTGCCAGGGTAGTAATGAGGGCCTATGAGTCCCATTCTGCCAGACTTTCCCAGGCAGTTTATACCGCCAGGGAAAGGCTGGCAGAAAGGGTGACTCGGGCCCTCCTGGTGGCCCTTGCACTGCCCATGCACTTGGCATGGGCAGTGCAGAGGCCTCCATGCACAGCCCTGTTGTGCAATTCACTGCCCGTAATTTGGGCAGTGAAATGCTCGGTGGGTGCTGCTGCACCCCCCTCACTGCCACAAAGCTGGCATCAATGTAAAGACCCTGTTTCCCGATGGGCCAATGGGCAGAAACACTGTTTCCGCCCGCTGGCCCAGTGAGAACATCATTATAGGGCCAGTGGGGGCTAAAATGGGCAATCAGTAGGAGCTGCAATAAAGACTTGTGGGCTAGGATACAGTCGTATGCAAGGAGTAATAACAGCGCACGTTTCTGGTGTACAATATGCAACCTCACACGTCCATATCATGGTGCCATTACATCGCATATACCAGAAGCCGTTTGGGCCAAACATCTTGGAGTCCATTTCAACGGACCGATATCACTTAGCATGGTCACTCAAAGCATGATTGTGCCAGGAAGTCTTCCTCCTCACAGGCCCACACTAAAGACTATGCTCACATTACTCACTGACTCGGTCACTATAAAAAATCAGATAGCCAAGTGCCGGAGAGAAGGCGCCCCAGGACCAAACGGCCTCCCACTCGCAGTCTTCAAGCACAATAGACCATTCTGGGAAAAGATTCTCAAACCCCTCTACCTGGAAATAGGTCTGACAGGAATGATTCCGCAGTCCTGGATGGGGTCCATAATCTCCCCCATCTTTAAAACAGGGGACAGGTCGCTCCCCGACAGCTATCGTCTGATTGCCTTAATTGACAATGACACAAAGTACTTTGCAGGCTTGTTATTGGATCATTTGCTCGCATGGTCTACTGAAAAGGGCATAATCCCTACGACTCAAACAGGATTCTCTAAACATACTGGCACCATCAGGAACACCATTGCCCTTTTAACCGACAAAGCTATAACACTGAAAAGTCAGCTCCATCTATGCTTTGTTGACTTCAAGGCCGCATTCGACCATGTGGACAAGAATCTGCTGTGGAAGAAACTTGAAACCTGGGGGCTTCCACATCCACTCCTACACCTGATAATATCCCTTCACACATAAGTCCAGATAAAATTGGGCACAGGCACTCATCCATCAAGGTGGATCCCTACCACCAAAGGCCTAAAACAGGGCTGCGTTTTGGCCCCCACACTGTTTAATCTATATCTAGCAGAGTTGGCGGGTGCACTCACCCTCACAAACTCACACCCTCTAAAAATTGGGGACCTTGAACTACCATGCCTCATGTACGCCGAAGACCTGGTACTGATCAGCCACACGTAAATAGGCCTTCAGAGACTCCTAAACACCACTCAGCACTACTCAGCCACTAATGCCTTGTCAGCAAACTTTGGCAAAACACACACACTGTCAATTAGATCAAAGGCACTCTTGAGAGCCTGGTTTTGGGGTGAGACACGACTTGTTCAAACAGACAAGTATAAATATCTTGGAGTCATTATTGACAAATCGGGGAACCTTGTGCATCAAGCCTAATGGGAAAAATCCTAGCCATAGCGCTATCTCTGAAAATACTAAAAACCCTTCTGAATGGGACCTTATACACCCTCCTCTTAAAAGTGCTCAAAGCCAAGCTCCTCCTCACAATAAAATACAGGAGTGAAGTACAAAGAGGCAGAGAGTTTACCGGACGATCCTTAACATCCCCATATTTACCCCCCCGCCCAACTGAGACTGGAGTTTGGTCTGCTGAACCAATTTCTGGCTCAACACGTTGCCTACATAAACCTCTGGAGCAAAGCCCATGGTGTCTTCCTGGGAACTCTTAACTACCATATGTGGCATTAGTTTGAACACAAGAACACCTCCCCATTCAGAATCCATTTAGATGATTCCCTTAAGAAGACCGAGCTCACCGACTTGTGGAGGACCTCAATCCCGCACAACGCCTTCAAAAAAGCAGCTGGGAAATCACTAAGGCTTCAGTCACTACTGGAGGACAAAGCAGCCTTCTCATGGAGGTCTCATGCATGGATGACTTCGCACACCTACACGTCTTTGACACCACACTCATACCTAGGCCAGGGCTTCTCGGGACGACCAAAGGATGCATTCTTAAAGTATCAACTAGGTCTCCTACCACTTGCTTCAAATGCTCCCCTCTGCCTGAGGGATGTACCACGTCTATCTGCCACCCATGTGGTGAGGACACGAAGACCTCCTCCACGTCCTCTGCTCATGCAATCATTTTGCACTAGAATGAAAAGCCCTACTAAAGATCAAATTTAATAAAAAAGCATACAGACACCGCGACAAGCAGTGATGGCCTGTTTTGCACCTGGGAACCTGCAGTTGAACTGTGCTTTGGTGAAGTTTCTATTGCAGGTGTCACAAAAGCAAGATTTAATTAATCAGCACCTTCCCCCCTGTGATCCACAGGAGGTTAATTCACAGCTCAATGCCTGATAATGAACTATAATGGCATCAAGCAATGCTCTACTGACACTGGAGCAAGCAAAATCTTAAGTAGTAACACTCTATCATGTTTTAAAATGAGCTCCTATGGAGCGCAAATCAAAATGACTGGACAATGTGTATAATCCCTCGATGGACACTTAGTAACATCAGAAATGTATTTTTCTTTTTTTTAAATAGTGTTTATCCCTTTTTTCACTTTTGTTATGGTTTTAAGTAACTAGACAATAAATCTTACTACTACTATACACTTATGCTAGGGCACCGAAGGGCTAGCCGTGCCAGCAGAGCACCAGTTAAGGTTAGAAAGTACCCGATTACCCCTTAACACATACCCCTCCAAACTTACATCTGGTCAGGCACAAAGAAAGGGGAAGGAAACCTGACAGGTAGAGAAAAAAAAGAGAGAGTGACATATAAAAATGAACTGTCTATAAAAATTAACCCTATTTTTCTCCAAAACCAGGTATCTTGATTGAGTCCACCCTCTGGTGCTTCTTGAAGAGTATGGGAAATGCAGAAATGCTCACAGATTAAATTGGCAACGTATAAAATCCAATGTTATCTTTTCTTATAATATCTTGCCCAACAGGTTTGCAGTTGAGCTGCTAAAAGTGCACCACCTCTACAGTGGACCAACGCCCTCTCAGCCACTGCACCAGTACCCCCGGCAGGATACAGAGCAAAAACCTTTTTCAAAACTTTTGCATTAAGGGCTACAGTGCACTGCAAGGACTTTCCACATCCACATCCCGAGTGGGATCCCGCACAACACCTTTCCCCAAAGACTTTTTCAAACTTCCCCCAACCATTTTTTATGAAGCAGATCACGGTCTCTTTATTGGAACCACTTCAAAATCCGAAGATGTTTCCTAAGGTATGTACACTTATGCGTTTTTACCTTCTCGTTGTGATGGAGATGCTACTGAATCCTTGCATCTCCAAAGAGCAGCCCAGTCTAATGGAGTCCATTCAGAAATTGTTGCCACATTTGCAGAGGGACCTCTTGCATGTCACCTTTAATTACACCGCACCCAACATCACCATCTCCCATGCACTACACAGCGCACTTTTATACAACATGTGGTATCAGCACATGCCTGCAGTGGGCACCAAAACATCAGCCAGGTCAGACTATGGCCCTCATTACAACATTGGCGGTAAATCTCGCTTACCGCCGTGCAGAAGACCGCCAACACACCAACGCGGCCGCAGAATTTCTCCACAGCTATTACGACCCACAGCTCAGAATCCGCCAAAATCTAGACACCCACACAAGTCCGCCACACCAAAGGTCAGTGATAAACTGCCGATAACAAAACCGACACCGTCATGCCAACAGGAATATGCCCACACTATCATAAACCACAAATCCACGCAGGGGTCTTTCAATCACGGTATTCCATTGGCGGTACACACCGCCGCGCTCAGAATACACACTTTTACAAAACACAACCACATTGGACAATTCGAAAAACACACACCTGATACACATACACACACCACTCCCACACACCCAATACAATATAAAACACACACCTACATTACCCACAAACCCTTACTACCGAAAATTTGGAAGAAGCAGAGAGACAGCAAAGCAAAGACCACACCAGCATACAGAGGCACACAACACCATCACTCATACACATCCACATACAAAACACCACACACCCCTAAACATCACCCCACACATCACAACACACACCACCTCACACATCACCCACACCACCCCATGGCACCACAAAGACACCCCAGGTTTTCTGAGGAGGAGCTCAGGGTCATGCTGGAGGAAATCATCCGGGTAGAGCCACAGCTATTCGGATCACTGGTGCAGCATACCTCTATAGCTAGGGAGATGGAGCTATGGCGCAGAATTGTGCACAGGGTCAACGCGTGGGACAGCACCCAAGAACACGGGATGACATCAGGAAGAGGTGGAATGACCTACAGGGAAGGTGCGTTCCGTCGTCTCAAGACACCACATTGCGGTTCAGAGGACTGGCGGCGGAACCCCACCTCCCCCCCCCCACAACTAACAACATGGGAGGAGCAGGTCATGGCTATACTGCATCCTGAGGGCCTCACAGGAGTAGCTGGAAGAATGGACTCTGGGAAGTCAAATCTTTAACTACTTCATCCCCCACCCTACCTGCATGCTATCACATATCCCCATACTCGCCCTCACCCCCATCACTCCAACTCCTCATATATGTCCCACTATCACAAACCACACATCCCAACACCAAGCCCTGCATGCAACAACAAAGCATGGACACCCATCACCAATGCATGTCCACTACACCTACCCACACAGGCCCCTAAACAATTATCACGCAAAGTCCTACACAAGAACTTAAGCACTGGAGTACACGGTCACCCACCCATTGCACACCATGTCACACACAGATGCAATAATCATGCCTTTACACCCCTGCAGACCCCTACCCAACGTCACCGGACAGGAAGTTCAAGACATGTCCACTCCCCCCACAGAAGAGGCCCACAGGGATGACAGCAGCTCTGTCCAACTGGATCTAGATGACCAGCCCGGCCCATCTAGGACCTCTGGACAGTCAGTTCCCCTCACACAGTCACAGGCCAACACAGAGCCTCCCCCTCAGGAAACACCAGCACAGCACCCACCCAGCGTGCCCATACCTCTGTCCCCAGGACACGTCAAGCAGCAGTGTGTCCACCACTACAGGGAACCCAGGCTAACCCACCACCCCAAGAACAGCAGGGACCTGGGGGCAGTGGCAGTGGGCACACGGTTCAGGGGACAGAGGCCCAGGAAAACAGGGGAACTGGGAGGTCTGCTGTGCGACAGGGGGCAGACAGGCCCAGGGAACCCACTCTCCACGAGGCCCTCTCCAACATCATGGGAGCATACCATCATTCCCAGGAGACGATGGCAATGGTACTGGCCAAGTTTCAGGAGACCCAGCGGCTGCAGGAGGAATGGTATTTGGGGTTCAGGGAGGAACTCAAGTCCATCAACACCACCCTGGGCACCATTGTAGGGCTGCTGAAGGACCTTGTGAACACCATGAGGGACACTGTGGCACAACAAGGGGCCCCTGACACTAGCCTCGACGATGAACTGCCCACCACCTCCACCGGCGCTAGTGGACAGGAGGCACCGCCACAGTACCACGACACCAGCACCCCACCCCCTGCTGATGGAGAACCACCCCACAAGCAGTCCCTGAGATCCAGGACAAAGACAGAGAACAATGCCAAGACCCCCGCCAAGAAATGAGACAACCCTGAATGTCATCCCTCTGTCCTACTTTGTCACCCTGTCCATCCTTAAACTACCCTAGCTCCTCTTCCCATGCCCCTTTGGAAAATGTACCTGTGAGATAAATAGACTGGACTCTGCCATGGACATTCCCCCACCATCACCCCTGAACATTTTATAACCCCTCCACTATTTAGCACTTAAATAAACACCCTTGAATCACAAAACAATCTGGAGTCAGTCTGTGCTTTCATAAATGTGTATTTCCAATAACTGAGGGAAATAGCAATGTCCATTGTATTGTCAACATACCTATGTCACACAGTTCTAGTCCATGAGGTAACATAGCAGAGGTCACACAGTGGGACCCACATCTGTGAAATCGAAAGGGAAAGTGACAAATTAGGGTCCATACACTGGGTGAATGTGACAGACAGATGATAGGTCGGACAATTTATCAGATGTAGGAGGCAGTGATGTCTTCTTACCTGTGTCTCACTGGAAGTATTGCTGGATCATGGTGTTTCTGTTGTCTATGTCCTCTTCTTCTGCCTCCTCTTCTTCTTTGCCCACAGGCTCCACAGCTGCCACAAAACCTCCTTCTGGACCATCCTCCTGCAGAAAAGGCACCTGTCTTCGCAAAGCCAAGTTGTGCAGCATACAGCAGGCCACGGTGATCTGGCACACCTTCTTCGGTGAGTAGTAGAGAGAACCACCTGTCATATGGAGGCACCGGAACCTGGCCTTCAGGAGGCCGAAGGTCCGCTCTATAACCCTCCTAGTTCGCCCATGTGCCTCATTGTACCATTCCTCTGCCCTTGTCCTGGGATTCCTCACTGGGGTCAGTAGCCATGACAGGTTGGGGTAGCCGGAGTCACCTGCAAATGTCGAAGGACAACTGTTAGACACATACTAACCCTTAGGGAAAACCCCAGACAACTATTCACACTGTATAGGGTCCTTGTCCTCATGTATTAGCCACATACGGTGCCTCTGGAGTTTCCCCATCACATAAGGGATGCTGCTATTCCTCAGAATGTTAGTTTCATGCACTGAGCCAGGAAACTTGGCGTTCACATGGGAGATGTACTTGTCTGCCAAACACACCATCTGCACATTCATAGAATGGTAGCTCTTCCGGTTTCTGAACACCTGTTCACTCCTGCGGGGGTACCAAGGCAACACGTGTCCCATCAATGGCACCTTGATGTTGGGGATATGTCCCAGGGCATAGAAGTCACCTTTCACTGTAGGCAAATCCTCCACCTGAGGGAAAACGATGTAGCTGCACATGTGTTTCAGAAGGGCAGACAACACTCTGGACAACACGTTTGAGAACATAGGCTGGGACATCCCTGATGCTATGGCCACTGTAGTTTGAAAAGACCCACTTGCCAGGAAATGGAGTACTGACAGGACCTGCGTACGAGGCTTGTGGTCAGTTCCAGGGGCCTGGGCATCTTCCATGTTGCCCCACCATCAGTGGAGTATCACATCCACTACCCCAGTGCTTGGCAGGATGAAGCACTCTGGGCACAAGGCCCCCTCCAGAACCAGTGGAGAAAGGCATACACTACCTCAGTCCTTGGCAGGATGAAGGACTCTGGGCACAAAGCCCCCTCCAGAACCACTGGAGAAATGCATCCACTACCTCAGTCCTTGGCAGGATGAAGCACTCTGGGCACAAGGCCCCCTCCAGAAGCAGTGGAGAAAGGCATCCACTACCTCAGTCCTTGGCAGGATGAAGCACTCTGGGCACAAGGCCCCCGCCAGAAGCAGTGGAGGTAGGCATCCACTACCTCAGTCTTTGGCAGGATGAAGCACTCTGGGCACAAAGCCCCCTCCAGAATCAGTGGAGAAAGGCATCCACTTGAGAGACGGTGGCTTTGCTCTCCCCAGGATAAAGCAGTGGGCAACCCACCCACTTGAGAGACTTGAGAGACTGTGGCTTTGCACTCCCTAGGATAAAGCAGTGGGCACACCACCCACTTGAGAGACTTGAGAGACTGTGGCTTTGCACTCCCCAGGATAAAGCAGTGGGCAAACCACCCACTGTAGAGACTTGAGAGACTGTGGCTTTGCACTCCCCAGGATACATCAATGGGCATGGAGCCCCCTCGTGGAGCTGGTGTTGTGCACTCATCCAGCTGAGGTGCTCCCCTTCCCTTCCCCCTGAGGTGCCTGTTTTTTTTCCGATCTGATGCCCCTGCAGTGTCCTCTCCATTTCAATCGGGTATCTTGTGTGGGCCTCGCCCATGCATTTTGGGCCCAGTGGTCAACGGACTATATTGGTGCAGTACCTGGACTTGAATTCTTGGTGTACATATTTGTTTATAGTATATATATATTTTTGATTAATGGATTTTACATGATTACAATCGTTCAACTCATTTCTTTTTGTCATTGCATTCTTCCAGGATGGGTTGGGGGGTGTATATGTAATGTTTCAGCATATATTGGTGTGTGTGTTGTTGTAGGTGAGGGTGGGGTGTTGCATGTTGCGTGTGTGTGTCACTCTCTTTGCCCTCCCCCTTCCCTGTGTTGTAGGTGCAGTACTCACCGTGGTCGTCGCCGCCGTCGGTCGTGCTTCTGGTAGAAGAGCAGAAAGACAATTGCAGTGAGTATTTGGAGTTCAGGCTCCATGGCGTCCTGGTTCCTCATGGGTTATGTAGAGGTGAGTGTTTCCCCTTCCAAGTCCAGTTTCCGCTGTGTTTTTGTTCGCGTTGAATCCGCCCCGGAAAAGGTGGCGGATTGGCCTGTCATAATAGTGTGGGTGGTACATTGTGTTCCACCTGATTGTTGGTGGTGATCGCCATGCTGTTTGTCTGTATCGCCGTGGCGGTCGGAGTGTTAAAGTGGCTGTCTATGTTGGCAGTTTCCGCTGTGGTCGTAATCCCATTTTTTCCGCCAGCCTGTTGGCGGTCTTACTGCCACTTTAACACCGACCGCCAGGGTTGTAATGAGGGCCTATGTCTGTTCATTTATACCACATACAGTTGGCACAGATAGATATTATGTATCCCAAGAGGTGCCCCTGAGAAAGCAAAATGCCTCCTTCATCTGTACCTGTGTAGAATTAGGGCCAAGTTACAACCGAGTAGCGTACAGCGCCATAGGGTCATGGTGAACCTAACCTGCTATGAGATCAATCCTGCAGCACTGTACCTTTTTACCGAGCCTAGCAACATCCATACTGAGCTAGACAGGATGCGCAGGAAAGGAGCTATAGGGGAGGACACTGTTTGGCCCCAGGACTTTTACGAGGAGAGATTCTTGGAGGTAGCTAAACCACCTACCCAGTGTACAAACACATCTCCTCCAGCATCTATCTGTGGTCCTCGTGTGGCCCTTAGCATGTCCGGGGCTGTTTTCATCAATAACAAATGTACCCCAGACTCAGGGCCTGATTCACAAAGGTAAACTTAGAGTTTTGGTTTAAATTTAGACCAAAAGTCTAAGTTTATGAATTTTTGTTGTTCACAAAGGTAAGTTACGAGTGGTATCTTTATGTCCACACTCGGGGTGAAATCTCTGCACTCAGGGTGGAATCTCCACACTCAGGGAGGAAACTCTGTCGGATTCCACTCCGCACCCAGAGTGTAATCTCTGCACCCGGAGTGTACTCTCCGCACCTGGAGTGGAATCTCTGCACTCAGGGTGGATCTCCACCTGTAGTGTGGTTAGTTTTACGTATTCATTGCGCTTTAGCTTCAGGCTTTAGGCCTTTGTGCACTTTGCCCTGAATATATTTTATTCATTTGCTGACAGCTTAGAGCCTCTGTGTACTTTGCTCTACATGCTTTTTATTAGGCTTCGTACTGTTATTTTTCAAATAGCCAGTTCTACGGTGTTGTTTTTTATTCATATCACACTGTTTTGCCTACTTCAGCACTGGAGTTCTCCGTAACATATTTACTTTGTGCTTCAGTCAAGGATACAGTCTGGTACATTGCCGATAGACGTGGTAAGAGTTTAGACTTGGCATTCCTGCGTAGGGACATTTTGTGATCACGATGACATGTTAGTTATAAAATCACTTCCTTGTCCCAATACACGCAAGAGGGAGATTCCGACCAGGGAACCACAACTTGACGCTGACTGCCTCGTTGCAGATGCTGAACCAAGATCACAGGTCTTTGCTCAGGTATGAGGGCTGATGTCTCCACAGTGATTCTAATAGGCAAGCTAGAAGCTTAACATGCTGTGCTCTAGATAGAACAAGCAGAGGGAGAGTAGAAACTGTTTGACAATATGATAGCTTTGTTTTTATGTTTTACTCTCCTGGTAACTATTACAATCCTACTGTGTTGTATCGTTCTGGTTATTGCGGCTCACGCCTTAATATCTAAAATACAGTTGTTTTATTAAAACATAATATAAAACTTATACTGTCTTTGTCATTTGTATATGAGATCATATTGGATATAAGAGAGTTGGTTTGGATCTGAGTAACCACGACTTCCCTGAGAAGTTCCCAAGATGTCATGCGCTCGGCTGCCAAATCATTCCTTCCACATGGGAGAAATGAGGCACTGCTAGTTAGCCGGAGCAAAAAACTGATTTAGGGTGACAGAGTTCTTTACACGTGGGTCAGACTCAGTCCCCCACACCGTTATAGATCCTGCTACCTAGAAATCCAGTAGTCTCATTTAGAATAATGAGAGCCCACGCGATATGGCGCCGCCAACGTTTGGTCTGGCTCTAATGATTAGGTCCGACTGACTCTCTTGGTCTCATATATATTTTGACTCCTCGGTTCCGTATACGGAGACGTCCGTGGGGCTGAGGGTTTCCGCCGCCACGGCATAGGTGCTTCCTGTTGCTTAGTGGTTGGTTGTTCAAGCTTGAACTTTGAAAGGAAAAACCCCGATATTGGTGTGCCTTCTCTGACCTGAAGCCGTTTTTTATAAAATGGCGAATCCTAATGTAGTGAACATAGCAATTATTATGCGACAACCGCTCACGGGACATCTGATGACACATGGACTGACAGTCCAGGGGGGTCCAGTCACTTTTGTGGTGGACGCCCATGCAGCCTATAGAACGGAACTTTTTTATTCTTGGGTCGCATTTCCAGCAGTGGATGGGGGAACAAATACTTTTCACGAATACACAGTTGCGAATGTCCCTGGACAATACAGGGCTTACGCTTATTTAGAAATACCTCTATCTTATTAAGAACACCATAATTGGCTTGATGGCGCCCTCCCACACACAATAGCACAAGTTAGGTTAGGTCCACTGAGTAATGATGGTCCTACCTGGCCTTTATTGGCTACATATACACCACATCCTGCGGTTGCTCAATTGGCAGTGGTTGATGTTCGTCGTTTATATACGGAATTAACGGCTACATATAGACGATTAGTTCAGTTTGTGATGCAGACATTAAATACGAATGCAGCGCGTGCTGCTCCAGCGCACCCACAGGCTGTGGTTCCAGGTCTTAATCCGGCCACTGTACACTCAGTTATGGGTAAGGTACCGGCTAAACGAGAGGAGACTCCGTTTTGGCTGGCGCAAAAAATTAATACGCTGGAAGCAGTATTTCCCCATACGGGACCTCAGGATAAACATAGAATTTTGACGATGTGTTTGCCGTACGGGATGGTTCCTCCGGTGGACCTTTGTAATACCTGGGGCACGGTGTTTGCCGCGCTCTACACTACGGCACACGGTACACCGACATTAGCTAATTTACCGAACGTACTTAAACAGATTCAGGATGAATATGGGGCTGCCCCTGCCTTGGATTTGGGCATGCAGTTGCTGGGCAATTTTGCCACAGTTTCTTCTAT
Organism: Pleurodeles waltl; assembly: GCF_031143425.1. NCBI lineage: Eukaryota > Metazoa > Chordata > Amphibia > Caudata > Salamandridae > Pleurodeles > Pleurodeles waltl. Next base: position 217,861,522 of record NC_090448.1, on the reverse strand, counting down.
TATTTTGAGTAATCTCAAAGGAGAGGCAGTAGCACTAGCAGTGCGTATGCGTCTTCGGGATGTACTGCTGCTTAATCAGGAGCGGGAGCTTCCGAGAATAATAGCAGAAACATATTCTAGTATTGGTCGTGATAGCCTAGGGGCTAGACCACAAAAACCCCAGTTACAGGGTAAAAATAATAAAGAAAATGCTAAACAGCAACAACCTGAGGGTTCGAAAAAGCGCTGGGAAAAGAAACAGCAAACACCGAAGAAAGATGGTGGGCAGTCTCCGCAACCGGAGACCCCACAGAATAAGTATAATCTCAGGAATAGGGATACTTTGAAGACGCCTGATAGATATCAATATACTGATACACGCCAATCTCGTTCCTTTCAGGACTCCTCGGAAAAGAGAAGTGAGAGAGGTGGGCGGTCAGAGCGGAGGACGGAGTACGTGAAACCGAGACAGGATTCACAACGCTCAGCGGAGGTTTCTATTAAACAAGAAGAGAAACCGCTGCAACAGAAACAGCAATTTAAAAAGAAGAAAGTGGCAGCTGTCTCAGTTAGACATGCCGCTCAAGAAGAGAGTTCTCTTGACGAACAAGACATGGGCGTTAGCACTGTTAGACAGCGCGGCAGAGGTCACAATAGTTCGCCGGAGTCTTCTGGAGCATCTGGAGGTGAAAGCAACTGATGACTTCATACAAGTCGAGACGGCGGATATGCATGTCTCTGATCCTGATAGAGTATATGAAGTGACTCTGCGATTGGAAGGGGACATTGACCGTGTTATAAACGCCATTTTTTGGGACCATGTGGTAAAATCATATGATGTTCTGTTGGCCGAACAAGATTGGCCACCTGACTTTGTTTGCGACTGTCCAGTTGGGGAGGAGGTTATTACACCTTCCTTCTCACCACTTGTTCCGAGAGAACTCGCGGAGTCCTATAGTAAATCATGGGCTCTAGCACAGGCTCCCGCCTTGTATAGAAATAACGTGGGGTGGGACAGACAATCACCTTATCATGTAATTCCGATAAAGAGCGAACCTCAGACACAACCGCAATATCCTATCAAATTTGAAGCTAGGGCATCGGTTAGAAAAATTCTTACACAATTGGAGTATCAGGGTGTAATTGAGCCCTGTGTCTCGCCGATGAATAATCCCTTGTTTCCGGTTGCTAAACCGGACCATTCATATAGGATAGTGGTGGATTACCGACATTTGAATAGTCATACACGCACATATGAAATACAGAATTCACACAGCGCAGCGCTTATGAATAATATAGTGCGTAAAAAATATAAGACAACATTAGATATCTCGAATGGATTTTTCTGCCAGAATATAGCGCCCGAGAGTCGGGACTATACCTGTTTCAGTGCGTTTGGCTCTCAGAAAAAATTTTGTCCTTTGCCTCAGGGGTATAAGAATAGCCCAGGACTGTTTTCGGCTCGTGTAACTGAAATGCTGCATGAGTTCGACCCTGAAGCATTATCATATGTTGATGACATATATCTGACAGATGATGAGATTCTGCAACATCTAAGGCGTGTATCGCGCATTGTTGTGGGGTTTGCTGATATTGGCTATAAGTTTAATTTTAAGAAATCAAAGATTGCCTTCCTCAGCGTCATTTTCCTGGGATATGAGTTGTCGAGTGAGGGCAAGAGCTTAGCGCCTCATTTTTTGGAGAAATGTGCTTTATTGCAGCCTCCTAATATGGTTCGGAAGCTCCAGTCATTGTTGGGGTTTCTGAATTTTGGCAGAACTTACATTCCTGATTATGCAACGCGTATAAAACCTTTATACGAGTTGATTCGCCCGAATTTTTCGAGTAAATTTTGGACGATTGAACATACACACATACTGCAAGAATTACAGAGTGATCTCTTAGCAGTTAAACACTTACACACGGGACAATAAGACACATTTAGTCATCAGGGTGATACCTGGGGCTGTTGGGTTTACTTATGTCACCTTTAATGAAGGGGAGACAGTCCCAATAGCATACAAGTCTCACTTGTATTCTGCTGCAGAGCAACGTTTTGCACAAACTGAGAAAATTCTCACTGCAGTACAGATGGCTGTTATTAAAGAAAGACCGCTGGCCCAGGGTCAACGCATTGTTGTCGTTTCCCCGGTTCCGGCCTTAGAGGCTGTTACAAAAGCGAGTGTTCCTAATTCGAAAGCTTTACACCCGCGATGGATACAATGGGCTACGTCTTTGACAGCCACTGATGTAGATTATGTATTTGACCCTAAACTGCAGACTCAAGAATTTCTTCAATACGAAATAGAATACCCGGTTCCTGCTGGTACATTGCCTATTGACCAATATGAAGTGGTCATGTATACTGATGGCTCTGCGCAACCAGCGGTTGGGACTAAACAACAGTATTCTGCTGCATGTGCGGTGGTGAGCGGCACTATGGAGGGGGAAGTGTTCTGCCCCCGACATACTTATACTAAAACCTTGGGAGATTGCACGGCACAGCTGGCTGAGCTCAAAGCTCTATTGTTAGCGTTGGGGCACGCGGATCCGGCACTTTTAACCTTGCTGGTCTGTGACTCCTACTACTGTGTGTAGTCTTTCAACGAATATTTACACTATTGGAAGATGAATGGGTTCAGAGATACTAAAGGCAACACCATTAAGCATAAAATGTTGTGGGGTAAGGTTGCGGATCTGAAGGAAACGCTTCCTAAAGTCCATGTTGTGCATACACTTGGACACCAGCGCGTTGGAATACACGTTGCTGGGAATACTTTGGCGGATGAATCCGCGAAATCGGCAGTGGCTGTCGCCACTGTGGCCGCAGTGACTCGTTCGAGTTCCAAACCAGACACAGACATTTCGGCTGCCATGAAGGCTACGGCTGATGGCACGCCCTTTCCTAAAGGATTTCCTTCAAAATATAGTTACTGCTTGAATGGTGCGCTAAATGCTACTGTTACAATTCCAGGCATTGGTGTACGTGAAATTCCCAATAAGATTGAGAGACCTCGATTGATTTCTGCAGCACATGAGGGGGTGGCTTCTGCACATGCTGGGGTGGCTGCCACGATTTCACTTTTACAGGCTTGTTACTGGTGGCCTGGTCTCTATAAAGAGACGAAGCAATATGTCCTTTGTTGTGACATTTGTCAACAAATTAAAGCGTCGTCGGCTAGACGCCCGCAGCAGACGCCCCTTCTGATTTCAAATAAACCATTACAGTGTGTGTACTTGGATCATTGTGGTCCGCTGACGCCAGATAGTGCATACAAATATATATTGGTTGCTGTAGATTCGTGCTCCAGATTTGTATGGGTATGGCCACAACGCTCGGCTGACGCTCGCACTGTTATTAAAGATTTGCGCATCTTTGTCGATATATTTGCAGTTGCGGCTTTTCATTCGGACCAGGGCCCTGCTTTTGCCTCTAAGGCATTCAGGGACACCATGGCTTCGTTGGGGGTCCAACTCCAATTCTCGTCTCCATTTCATCCAGAGGGAAATTCTGTCGTGGAGCGTTTAAATCGTGATTTAAAGCAGTCCTTAACGGCCAGAGTTATAGGTACGGGTCGTGGTTGGCTAGCCCACCTATATGGAGTACAGAGAGCACTTCATAACTTGCCTAGAAGGTCACTGGGGGGTCGTACTTCATATGAGTGCCTGTTTGGAACACAAATGTATGTTCCTGATCTAGATGGTCCTGGTGTGGAGGCGGCAGATACGCCCTTTGACATAAATGATCGTGTCACTGTTTTGCAGGATTTACAACAATTCCGTGAAGATAACTCTTCTGCCAGTGCTGCCTCCTCAGGAATTAAGGATGAGCCAGTAACACCTACTGGTTGGATACCCAGGATTGGGGATCTAGTGAGTGAAAAGGTCGCAGTTAAAAAAGAATTTGGTCCTTCTTATCGAGAACCTGTACCTGTGTTAGGGGTAAGCGGCACGAGAACTGTGATTTTACCGCCGCTGCGAGGGGCCAAAGGAAATCGCTTTGTTTCCATTGATAATGTCAAGTTACAACATGTGGCCGATTCTGCACAGCAGACCAAGAGGGACACCCAGTAGTTCCGGAATCCCTCTCACTACTGGGGAAGAGGTCCCGCTGCAGGTGATTTTCACCGACACTGTTTCCTCTCCGAGCTTGGGGAGGGTGGATGATGATCTTGCGATTGTTCCACCGACGGCGATTAATATGGGATCTTGTGATCAAATTGCTGTACTTTCTACTGACGTTTCTGAACATGTGGTTTATAGCGTGCCACGGCGAGAGCCTCCATCTGCTTCTTCGTTCACAGTTGCACCTTTTGCTAGAACTGCTTCTGGCTGCTTCAACGACGCTGATAATGATGGGTCCGGCTCCTTGTCCTCGATGTCTTCTGTCCACGGTCCACGACGGCTGCTGGGATGGCTTAAACAAACATATTTTGTTTTTCCTTGGAACTATTTTTGGCTGTTTTTGGCCGTGATGACTATTTTATTATGGTTGGGATTTGTGGTTACTTTTTTTCTGATAATACATGGTCATTTTCTTCCTGATCGATCTGACATTGAGCACGTGGAGACTGTGTTAAAACCGCATTTTTCGTCTCATATGGTTCGAAGAGACTTGTCCACAGTGAACATTTCTGCTATACCAGTTCCGGATGGAGTTGTGTGGGATAAAGTAATGTTTGATATATATGGTCCCACTGAATTGATTCAAATACCGTATGTCCTCAAATTATCAATGAATGATATTGTTAAACCTGGCATTGTTTCTGATGATTGGGATGTGAAGACAGTAGATTCTATGCTAACGGATTTGCAATATTATACTGTCTATGACGATGAAGATGCTTACCAGTTTAGAGATAATCATGGTGACATGTTTTGTTATAACTATTATGGACACCACTTTATTCATAAAGCTAGTAGCCCTAAGCCCATGTTTAATTATGTGCAATGGGAACATTGCTCGACTCCTCCACAAGGGAGTTCAAAAACGTATTATGAAAAATTTGCATATTTTGCTGGGCATGATCAACGTAATGCTAGGTCCTACTATTTTAAAGTTACACCGTATTCTAATAAGCAAATGTTATTGACCGATACTAAATTACTGTATTCCAATTTGTTTGTATCTAAACTGTCGGTCGAGGGATATGAATACTGGTTCAAAACTGTTGACTTGAAAAGTGTTTGGGGTACGAAAAATTGGCAAATGCAAGGCAGGGACACGTTATTTAGAGCATGTATTTTCCCTGTGCAGATGATTTTCCTCAATGACACAGTACAACAGACTAGCTGTTTGGGCTTAGCGACGATTAGGGAGTTGACTTTGCCTAGTATACCTGTCCCTTCTAAATTAAAAAATTGGCAGCTTTATGTGAATGCTACTTTCAGTGACTTTACACATTGGGTCCAGAATGGTACGCTTAACACTTCATCGTTACATCCAGGCGGGTGGTTATTATGGCCTGTAGACACTAATATGTGTCATCAACGTTTTGTCACCTCTTCAGGGGGGTTCAGGACTAGTAGGGCAGACCCTCGTTACGTTTCACCAGAACATGCTGATATTATAACTACATACAGTGTGGGGAAGCTTTGTCAGCAATGGTTGAAGTCATCCACGCTGGATGCAGTTAAGTCACATCTCACGTTACTGTCTAATAATACTGATTTACAAGATTTTTTGTCAGGTCCCAAAGTACCACGGAAGAAAAGGTTCTTATACGAGGTTTATAATGAGATTTGGAAGCTTTCACAACAAGAGGCTGCAGCCCGGTTGAGGCAGATTGATCAAGAAAATCTGATGCAGACTTTGTCTGTTGTTGATAATGGCATGCATACCCTTTCTGAACGTGTTTACACGATTGACAGCATTGTTTCCTCTGCCATTGACATTATTAAATCGGACATGTCTTCTTTATATCATGGGCAGAGTCAGACGCGGTCCATCATGCAGCTGGGTTGGACTCTTCAGACCTTGAAGACGGGTCGTGTTCCATGGCAGCACGTTCGTGCCAGAGAGATCTTTATCTCTTTTAATTTGACTCGTCAACAACAACTGATGGCTAAAAAGGAAGCAACATATGTTATGTTAAATATTGAGAAATTAGAGAAACTGCCTTTCACGGTAGCTGAGATTCCGTCAGCTGAATGGTTGATCCATAGGGTTATTAATTTGCCTATCTCTACTTTGCAATTTACTTCGTGTTTGAAGCACATTCCGGTGGGTAGATATGAACTATTGGGAGACAGTTACATACACGAGGTGTGGGACCTTCCCTTTCAGTACAGATGTGTTAATGGTTTGAAGGAGGTTTTTCTTAGCGGCAGCGAATGCGAAGCTTCTGTCAGCCATTCAATGGTTTGTATACAGCTGTCCTTGCACGGGGCGTGTAACGCTTCGATTGCTAACTTAGCTTGTTATCTGAAGGGAGTTCCAGTCCCGGTTATTAAAAACACTTTCCAGGTGCTTTCTAACGGCAGTTACATTGTTCTTAACAGCAAACGCTGCTGTGGCATGCGTGCCGGAATAGTTTACATCGACGTTGTCAACAAGGCTGTTACGTGCTGCGGGAATGTGTTGTTTCCCCCCACTCAATTTAGGGAGGTAGCGGACATCTGGCCTCATATTGCTACTTCCAAGGTTGATTTCGACAAGTTGAGTCGGCTAAAAGCTTTATTGTTTCAAAAGCATGTGGCCCTTACATCTGCTAGCGAGACGTACGCACTTCAGGTGGCAAGGTCATCGGCGGAGATACAGTCCCTTTTGAATACTAACTTTCCAAATCACTTCGGTGAACTTGTGGGATGTATATTTAATGCATCCAGCACTGCTGGTATTGCACATTTTTTCAAAGTCGTTGGTGTTGGTTTTGCTCATACCTTCTCTTCCATATTCGGTTTGATACCTTCGGCTATACATTCTATTTTCGGAAGCATTTTTGGGGGTTTCCCGATTACTTTGGCTTTATTGACTGGAGTCTTGCTGTTGTTGCTATTTTCTCGCAATGGCTGTCCCGTCACGATGGGATCCTGTATTGCTGCTCCCATCAGCGCAGCTGTGTCGTGAAGGCATGATGCAGCATTTTGGAGCGACACTCCTGGGACATTTGGAGTGCGACTGGTCTCTGTCATTCAGACCGGTTTTGGATTGTGTGCAACCCGTGTTTCGATGCCTTTGGTGCTCGTTTGAACATGCACTGGCTCTCTGGCTCTCATTGCAACGCCCTCCAATGGTCGATACTGATCTGTTGATGTTCCCGATTAGGGCTCATTCCCAGACTTGTGCACTACGGATGCGTTTGCTTCGTGAGGCAGTTTATGAGATTCCCTTCCTGAAGGAAGATGGTATTGTCTCTTTCATAGGCCCTGAACGGGGTGCCGCCCTGAATGGTTTTGGGGCTTTGGATCACACCTGCTCCATGGTACTTTGTGGCGTGGATCTTCCGATATTGACATATATCGAAGTGGAGGAACTCCTGCGTTCTATTGCTTCTATTTGACGATTGGATTTTTACGAAATTGACACTATACTGAATTTGGCTTTATGATCACATGTTACCTAAATTTATGACTTTGTTGTCTTCTCACCTTGTCGAAATATTTTTTTTTAGGTATTGTTTATATTTAGGCCATCCTTTTATATTATTGGAACCAATTGCTACCGACAAGGGGAGGGTGTAGTGTGGTTAGTTTTACGTATTCATTGCGATTTAGCTTCAGGCTTTAGGCCTTTGTGCACTTTGCCCTGAATATATTTTATTCATTTGCTGACAGCTTAGAGCCTCTGTGTACTTTGCTCTACATGCTTTTTATTAGGCTTCGTACTGTTATTTTTCAAATAGCCAGTTCTACGGTGTTGTTTTTTATTCATATCACACTGTTTTGCCTACTTCAGCACTGGAGTTCTCCATAACATATTTACTCTGTGCTTCAGTCAAGGATACAGTCTGGTACATTGCCGATAGACGTGGTAAGAGTTTAGACTTGGCATTCCTGCGTAGGGACATTTTGTGATCACGATGACATGTTAGTTATAAAATCACTTCCTTGTCCCAATACACGCAAGAGGGAGATTCCGACCAGGGAACCACAACTTGACGCTGACTGCCTCGTTGCAGATGCTGAACCAAGATCACAGGTCTTTGCTCAGGTATGAGGGCTGATGTCTCCACAGTGATTCTAATAGGCAAGCTAGAAGCTTAACATGCTGTGCTCTAGATAGAACAAGCAGAGGGAGAGTAGAAACTGTTTGACAATATGATAGCTTTTTTTTAATGTTTTACTCTCCTGGTAACTATTACAATCCTACTGTGTTGTATCGTTCTGGTTATTCGGCTCACGCCTTAATATCTAAAATACAGTTGTTTTATTAAAACATAATATAAAACTTATACTGTCTTTGTCATTTGTATATGAGATCATATTGGATATAAGAGAGTTGGTTTGGATCTGAGTAACCACGACTTCCCTGAGAAGTTCCCAAGATGTCATGCGCTCGGCTGCCAAATCATTCCTTCCACATGGGAGAAATGAGGCACTGCTAGTTAGCCGGAGCAAAAACCGGATTTAGGGTGACAGAGTTCTTTACACGTGGGTCAGACTCAGTCCCCCACACCGTTATAGATCCTGCTACCTAGAAATCCTGTAGTCTCATTTAGAATAATGAGAGCCCACGCGACACACCCAAGTGTGGAGATCCCAACCCGAGTGGGGACATAAAGATACTACTTGTAACCTACCTTTGTGAATACTGAAAAGTCATAAACTTAGACTTTAGGTCTAAACTTAGACCAAAAGTCTAAGTTTACCTTTGTGAATTGGGCCCATGGAGTTTCAGTGCGGTGCCATCCATCATGATGAAATGAAGGGAAATGGGTCTTGCAGGGGAGGATTAACCAATAGCATAGATAAACTGTGTCAGGAGATCTGAGACACTGAGTTCGACAGGTCTACATGGACAGAAAGGAAGGGGCAACCATTAATTGTACGGAAACTCACAATGAATTCCTTATGTTTCAGAGGCAAAGGAACCATCCCGCTGAACATGAATGAGAATTGTGGCACAATACTGCACATCCCAGACATGCAATGGGGCACCTCCATACTGATGGACACCTATTGGTAGAGCAGTAAGTTTGCATACATCCAGTTTGTTCCTGGCTGATGTGGCCTCTGCTTCGTCGTACCTGTCCAGACCCCAACCCTGGTCATCCCTGGTGAAGATCTATCTGAACTGTACCAACACTTATTAAGTAAGAAAACAACATTGTTGCATCAGGCTCGAAGGAGAAGAATTGCTGACTATTTTGGGTGGGCTCAGCACAATGACATATATAAGGAGTTCAGACTGTTCACCAATGCCCAAGTATCGGCAGGGGAGTGCACCCCCTTCTTTATCTTGAAGACAACAGCTTTAGCCCACTGGTTGCAAATAACATGGTGGGAAATGCTTAAAATGATGAACAATACTGAGCTCAGCCTTAATGCAATAAAGGAAGTACTTAGACCCATCTGCCTCATGGTGATGCAACATAGGTATGTCTTGGACTTGATGACCGCATTGAAGGGTTGGGTGTGCGTGCAGATTGGTGTCTGTTGCTGCACTTTTGTGCCGGGCAATGACATGGATAATAGAACTTTGACACTTGCCGTTTAAGCACTGCACCTATTACAGAAGGACATGCGTGAGAGAGAGGTGCCCCTGAGCAGGAGTGTTTGACGAACTGGTTCTTCTGGCACCCCCGGTGGCTAACCATTTTGTGCATGTCATTTGTCCCTGTTTTCATTGTACTACCATTTTGATGTGGTTTCCTACAATTGAGGACTTCCACACTCCCCAAATTGGGTAGAGTACAGGTAGCAAGGGAGGTTAGTCATGGGCACTTGATATTCCTCTGTAAAAAAGTTGTTCAGCGATTTTGATTTTTGATTTGTGTTTTTGTATCATTAGAGAAGTGATTTAGTTTGTGTAGACATTGGTAATCTGAGGCAATTTTTTCTGGACAACATTTTTTCAAAATGGCAGATGTGTGGCAGTGATGATGTATTATTTCAGGAATCCATGAGACATACTTCATTTTGGTGTCAAAACATAGGTTTTGGGGCTCAATTAGTCCTATAGAGACAGAAAATAACCGCCCAGAGCAACCCTTCCACCACTTTCCAAAATGGCTGCTCTATAATGATGTGTTTTAGCCATTATATTGATATTTTATTTTAATACTGTTTTTGTTTCAGGTTTTCCATTGATTCAAATTCAGGATCATGAGCAAAGGAGGTGGTAGCAGATATTCTTTACCCTCCTGACAGAGTGTTCCTACTTACAAAATTTGAGGACTTCTTCAAGAAAGAAAAATGTGTCATATGCCAAACTAATCTGAACAAAAAGCTAACATCAGTTGCAGCTGGACAGAATAGAGTTTGAGATGCTGCAAACATATGGTAAAAGGAAGTTTAGAAAAGATTGAAACTGATGGGTGAAAAGGATCAAATGTTTAATCATTGTAACAGCACGTGCTCCAAGTCATATACAATTGAAAAAACCTGGAAAAAAATCTCAGAAATTAGCAGAAACCAGTGAATCACAACAAGAACCAGTTTTTTTCTGAGAAAGCGATGACAACCAAACCCAATACCCATCCACTTAGAAGATCAATGGCTACCCCTCATCTACCTCCAACAACTGATCAGAAATCAGAGGGTCTTCAATGTGTTATCTGTGGTTTAGCCAGAACAAGGGCCAAAGGGATTGATGAAAGAACAAAGTACTGAGTGTGTGAGTGCAAACATCTTTTTATCTGCAGCGAGCTGAATGTATTTGCAGCGGATCTGGATACCTACCAGAATGGCATGCGTTCATACATTTGAAAATATTAATGTACAATTAGCTCCCAGCAGCAACGTAACCACCAGCCTCAAGTTAATTTTGCACTTTTTGAAAAAGCAAATTAAGTTTTAAAGCCACTTGAGTGCTAAGTATGGGTTCACACTCAGTGAAATCAGAGAAATAAAGATCAACATTGATGTACCTGTATTGATCCATAGTAATGAAATTAAGTTTTTCTGAATGAAATGACAGATTTCATTTTTGTCAGTCTAACAAAAAGAATGAGTCACTTATGGTGTTCTCAGCTGATTTGACTCCTGACGTTCTTACTGTCAAAATAAGATCACATGATGCAGTAATATCAGCAGGAATCGCTTTAAAAAACGTCCTGAAAAATTTGGATTTTGGACTTTATGAAAGATTTTCTGATGCCCCAAAGCACCACAAATCCTGGAAGTCAACAAGAATGCCTGATGTTGTCTTAACATTTTTGCAAAATTGTTTAAAATCCGGAAAGCAAAACTGTTACAAACTATGGTGGCGGTCGGACACTGCACTCCTGTCAATCGGACTGCCAGATTACAACCCTGGCAGTCGGACCGCTGGGGAGTGCTGCCACCACCAGAATCATGGATAACGGTGGGGTGGCGGTGGTCGGATTCGTGGTCAGCCACAGTAGTGCTAAATTTAGCACCACCTTGCTGATCATGAGTCCCATTTCTGCCAGCCTTTTCATGGTGGGGTCCCGTTATGAAAAGGCTGGCAGAAAGGCAGTGCTAGGAGCCATTGGGGGTCCCTCACTGCCCCTGATCATGTCATGCAAGGGTGAGAACCTTGAATTTGCACCTCTTGTGCACGGGAAGCCAGTGGCGACCACTGAGGTGGGCCGTGATGCAAGTGTGCCTGGGCAGATCCAGGACGAGTCTCGCCGTTGTGTTCTGGGTGGTCCTGAGACGGTGGAGGACTTGGATAGGAAGTCCAACGTAAGGAGCATTTATGTAGTTTAGTCTTCTGGCGATGATGGCTTGGGTTACTGTCTTTCAGGTTTCAATGGGGATCCATCTGAAGATCGTACGTAGCAGGCAGAGGTTGTGGAAGCTGGAGGAGATCACTGCATTAATCTGTCATTCAAAGGTGAGTTTGCTGTTGATGATGAGGCTGAGAATGCGGGTGTGGTCAGTCAGGGTCAGGGGTTGTCTGAGAATGGGGGGCCACCAGGAGTCATCCCAGGGGGAGGGATTGTTTCCAAAGATGATCACCTCTGTCTTGTCCGTGTTCAGTTTCAAGCAGTTGGATCTCATCCATTCGGTGATGTGGGTCATGGCATTGCGTGTCATCTGTGTGTGAGATGATGTTGAGTCCGTGGGACCGAATAATCTCAGCCAGCTACATCAATTGGGTCCACTCAGGGCAAGAAAAATGGCTCTAGAACCATGGAGTTTTTGGACAGCGACCCCTGCTAAATCTAGATACCTAATAATGTTAAGAACAAGTTCCCAGGAGCATCCTGCATGTCAATGCGAAGAGAGAACAAAAGGCAGTCCTGCATTTGGAGATCTGACATTGCATTCTTGGAATATCGCTGGCTTTGTATGGAAAATTGGGACAGAAGGTAGAGTCAACCTATTTGCTGCCAATACTTTTAGGGAGCAAACATCAAAATCAAGTTTCATAATTAACATCTATTTTCCCCCAAAATTGGTGCAGAACACATCAAAACTATGTTCAAATCTAGATGATCTCGATTAAATTCTTGATCACTTTTCAATACCTCTAGTAGAAATTACAGGAGACTCTAACAACAACTACCTCTCAGACAGAAATTGATCTATACTTGACTATACCTTATTGCATTATTCCTCTTTTGATCTGTGTAAAAGCTTTCAGCTTATCCTTCGGAAGAAAAGAGTGATTACCAACCCCAGCAGATATCTCTACATCTCAATTACCCATGATATAGTGTAAGAAGCATGTTCATTTAATCCTCTTGCTCACTGTGCGGCAGAGATTTATAAAGAGGAACAGTAATTATCAACAGAAATGTATTCAATTGGGTAATCAAGTTTCCATCATGTGGATCAAGAAATCAATGTCAGGGAGTACAGATTTGTTCTCGGGATGGAAACAAGTATTAAGCCGAATTTTCAGCTTTCTCTCTACCAGAAACATAAAAAAGAATCCCAGACTCAGTGGTAAAGAGAGACTGATCAGTCTAGCAAAAAATTAAGTATGAAAGAGTCTTAAGATCTATCCTAAAATCCCTGCAATCTCAAGATTGTGACTCGTGGACTTAAAAGGACTATAGTGCTTAACTAAACAATGGAAGGTGTGCGAAACAGGATGGTTGGAGTTGCAAACTAAGATTAACACAAATATGCTAAAGCTGTTTTTGCAAATCATTAGGCATGGTTGGGGAAACTATAGACTTGCTACCAACCATTTTATACAATTTGATTAATGGTGGATATATATGTCACTGACCTTTAAACGGAAAAGAATTGTACCACATGTATTCTATGGGAATAGCACTCCACAGGTTTCTAGAGGCAAAATCAACGGCTTATAAAAAAAAAAATTATGTGATTAAATCCGACTCCGATTTGTGGTAATCTTTTATGCACACACTTTTCATAAATTGCTGCATCCAGTCAAACTCCTTCCTCCTGGTTAGGAGCACTTGTTCAGCCGAGTCATAAAAAAGGGAATAAGGCGAGCCCAAAGGATTATCGGCATATAAGACTACTGGACTCTGAAGAATGCATTTTGGGCAAGAATTTATTGAATACTTTACTGAATATAATCTTTTGCCACTCCGCCCATCTGAAACAGGTAAATTTGATCAACTACAGATAGCATAGTTAGCAGAAAGCTTCTTATTCATAAAATATTACAATGGGGTCTCAGTTATACACATACTTCGTTTACTAATAGATTTTGACTAAGTAAATCAAACACAGTTATGGGAGAAACTATCTGACTGGGGCATTATTTAAACATTACTACACAATTTAGTTCTGCTGCACAAGACTACTTGGCTCCACATCAAACTAACAAACAATACCCTTTCCCAAAGGGTGACCACGAGCGAAAGCTTAAAACAAGGATGCATTTTAGCACATCTGCTCTTTTCATTATAGATATCTGATTTAACTACAGATCTGAACCACAGTGTGGACCTGCCCCAAACTAGGAAATCAGCGTATTCCTTACTTGGCCTATGCTAACAACATCATATTGCTTTCATTAACACCTAGGGGCCTCGAAAATCATCTAACTAAAAAAGGAAGAATTTAACCATACTAATGATGAAAGCGTAAATCTTGATAAAACAAAAATGTTGATTGCCGTAGGAGGATATGAAATGGCTCATCAATGGGGCATGTATTGAAGAAGTGAAATCAAATGACTAGCTGGAGGTAACAGTTGACTATAATCTATCTTGATCTGCAGATATTGAAAACAGGGGAAAGTAGACCTCCATTATCACCAGGTCAGTGAAAAGTTATGCCAGCAATTATGACAGGTGAGCAATCATGCAAGCATTCAAAATAATCAATCAATTTAAACCGCCTCCGTGAATACTCTCTATAAAATATATATTAGTGAAACAAAATATGCATTGTTCAATACCAGAGGTCAAGACTGGCATCATGGTGGTCATTACAACCCTGGCGGACGGTGTTAAAGCAGCAGTAAGACCGCCAACAGGCCGGCGGTAAAAAAATTGGAATTACGACAGTGGCGGAAACCGCCAACAAAGACAGCCACTTTAACACTCCGACCGCCACGGCGGTACAAACAAACAGTGCGGCGGTCACCGCCAACAGACAGGTGGGAGACAATGTACCGCCCACACTATTATGACAGGCCAATCCGCCACCTTTTCCGGGGCGGATTCACCGTGGATAAAAACACGGCGGAGACAGGAATTTCGAAGGGAAAACGTTCACCTCTACACACTCCACGAGGAACGAGGACACCATGGAACTGGAACTCTAAATTCTACCTGCGATAGTCTTCCTGCTCCTCTACCAGGAGCACGAACGCCGACGGCGAAGACCACGGTGAGTACTGCACCTACGACACAGGGGAGGGGGGAGGCAAAAAACAGGGGGACACACACGCAACACCCCCACCCTCACCCACTACAACACACACACTAATGCATATCAATACATCACAGTTACTCCCCCCCAAGGCCCCCTGGAAGAATGCAAAGACCAAAGAAAATGAGTGTAACCATAGGAATATATTACAAACAAGTAGGCAGAAATATATATATACACCATGTACAAAATATATACCAGGCATAGTAGTCCAGGTACTGCACAAAGAAAGTCCGTAGAACACTGGGACCACACGGTATGGGCGAGGCCCACACAAGATCCCCGACCATGACGGAGAGAACACTGCAGGGGCATCAGACAGCAACTAAACAGGCACCTCAGGGGGAGGGAAAGGGGGGGCAACTCAGCCGCTTGAGTGCACAATGCCAAATCCACGAGAGGGCCACATGCCCACTGTTCAATCCTGGGGAGTGCAAAGCTACAGTCTCTCAAGTCTCTACAGTGGGTGGGTTGCCCACTGTTCCATCCTGGGGAGTGCAAAGCCACAGTATCTCAAGTCTCTACAGTGGGTGGGTTGCCCACTGTTCAATCCTGGGGAGTGCAAAGCCACAGTCACTCAAGTCTCTACAGTGGGTGGGTTGCCCAATGTTCCATCCTGGGGAGTGCAATGCCACAGTCTCTCAAGTGGATAACAGTCTCCACTGGTTCTGGAGGGGGACTGGTGCCCAGAGTGCTTCATCCTGTGAAGGACAGAGGTAGTGGATGGATGTCTCCACTGGTTCTGGAGGGGGACTGGTGCCCAGAGTGCTTCATCCTGTGAAGGACAGAGGTAGTGGATGGATGTCCCCACTGGTTCTGGTGCACAGAGTGCATCACTCACCCCGTGACGGGCCCAGTTGCGTCAGTGCCCCTGTCGCTCATGGGCTAGCGGTGCTTGAGTTGGCGGTGCCCTGTTCAGCGGTGCTTGAGTTGGCGGTGCCCTGTGCAGCGGTGCTTGAGTTGGCGGTGCCCTGTTCTGCGGTGCTTGTGCTGGCGGTCCTTCATGGCCCAGCGGGGCTTGTGCTGGCGGTCCTTCATGGCCCAGCGGGGCTTGTGCTGGCGGTCCTTCATAGCCCAGCGGGGCATGTGCTGGCGGTCCTTCATGGATCAGCTGGGCTGGGGCTGGCAGTGTCCTTCATGGATCAGCTGGGCTGGGGCTGGCGGTGCCCTCCTGGGCAGCTGGGCTGGGGCTGTCAGTGCCCTCCTGGGCCGCTGGGCTGGGGCTGGCGGTGCCCTCCTGGGCAGCTGGGCTGGGGCTGGTGGTGCCCTCCTGGGCAGCTGGGTTGGGGCTGGCGGTGCCCTCCTGGGCACCTGGGCTGGGGCTGGCGGTGGCATCCTGGGCATCTGGGCTGGGGCTGGCGGGGCCCTCCTGGGCAGCTGGGCTGGGGCAGGCGGTGGCCTCCTGGGCAGCTGGGCTGGGGCTGGCGGGCCCACCTAGGCAGCTGGGCTGGGGCTGGCGGTGGCCTCCTGGGCAGCTGGGCTGGGGCTGGCGGTGGCCTCCTGGGCAGCGGGGATGATGGCAGTCTTCTCCGCCGTGCCGCTCTTCCCAGACTTGGCGGGTTTCTTGTGTCCCTCCCCCACCTTGGAAGGTGTCACAGCTGACTCCACACTCCCACCGGGACCCCTGGGAGTGGCTTTGGTGGCTGGAGTCTTCCCCCTCTCCCGCCGGGCACTGGCCAACTTCTGATGCTTCACAGGTGGGGGACTGTCTGTGCTGTGGCTCCGTGCCACACTGGCTGTCCTGGTGGCCGGTGCACTCCACATACTGGTGACTACAGGCACCACTGGTCCCGGAGATGTTGTGGCTGAGGTGCTAGTTCGGGACCTATGAGATGGACGGGGTGGGGGAGGTGTGGGAAAAAGGTTAAGGCTGGAAAGGAAAAGTTTTTTGGACACACTGGGACGGGTAGCTGGACGGGGTTTGGGAGTGGAGGAAGAGATGGTGGTAGTAGGAGGTGTACGTTTGGCGACTTTGGGTGCAGGTGCATGCGCTGGAGGCTGTCGTGAGGTGGATGGCTGTTAGGTGGGTGTGTGCCTGCGTTTGTGTATCTTGGGAGGGGGCGTCACAGACACACTGGGAGAGGACACAGAGGACGTGTGAATGGTAGTGGGGGTGGTGACGGCACGTGAGCGGGGTGTGCTGGTGGGTGTGCTGGTGAGGGACGTAGTGGCTGTAGAGGTAGTGCATTCAGGTGTGAGTGTAGATGAGACTGGGAGGGAAGAGGGAGATGAGGAGGAGGGGGACACAGTGGAGGCAGTGGATGTTGGTGTGTCTGCATGTGTGTGTTGCTTGCGTGAGTGCCTGTGGGATGTGTGGTGCTTATGTTTGCCTGAACTTCCCTTGTGTGTTGACGTGTGTGCATGCTAGTCTGATGGTGTGCTTGGGATAGGCAGAGGTACAGGTGATTGGGTCTGGGTGGAGGAAGTTGGAGGGGGGAGGCTAGAGACGGGGACAATGGCTGCCAGCTCGGTGAAGGGCCGCCTGACCTGAATGAATGCCCTCCAGGAATGCATTAGTTTGTTGCAACTGCCTTTCTACAGCCTGGATGGCATTCAAAATAGTAGACTGCCCAACAGTGAGGGACCTGAGGAGGTCAATGGCCTCCTCACTGAGGGCAGCAGGGGTGTATGGGGCAGGGGCTGAGGTGCCTGGGGCGAAGGTCATGCCCACCCTCCTGGGTGAGCGGGCACGGGCGAAGGCTGAGGGGCTGCTGGGAGGGTGGTGCTGGTAATGGGGTGGCGGCTGTACCTGTAGATGCGGGGGCACAGAAGTTGCCGCCACCACAAGGGAGCTCCCATCAGAGGACGTGTCCGTGTCGCTGGTCTCAGCTCCTGTCCCCGCCGTGAAGCTCCCCTCGCCCTCCGTCCCACTGGTGAATTCCGAGTCCGTAATCTCGCCCTCCAGGGCAATGTGGGATGCAGCTCCCTCGTGCCACTGCCCCTCCACCTGATGATGCTAATGCACACAAGAACAGGGAGACCACAAAAAGGGGGGGATGACAGGAGAAAGACATGCTGAGTGCATGGATTACCGCTACCGTTGGCGGACAAGACAGACACAGAAGCCCCCTGCACTACGCCGCGCTCTTGGGCCCCACTGTTCAATTCCTGGGAAATGGCCTACAAGGCTATGGACGACATCTGCACACATAGATGACACAGGGGCATGAATAGCTGTATTTGGCAGTCTACAGAGGTGGGCTGGGGTGCCACATGGCCTGCCTTATGGAGGGGCCTTGCCTACGGAACTGGCCCTGGCCTAGGGAAACCCACAGCCCTCCTCCTCCACCCAGACAACTCCACTGCGCGCAAAGTCAGCAGAATGAGAGTGTACTCACCCCCTTGTGTCTGCTGTGATGCTCTCATGTGCCCATCCAACTCCGGGTAGGCCCCCGCCAGGATCCTGAACATCAGGGGGGTCATGGTGCGACGGGCACCCCTCCCACGTTGGGAGGCCATCCCCAGCTGAGCTTCCGCTGTCTTCTTGCTCCAGCGGCGAATATCCTCCCATCTTTTCTGGCAGTGGGTGCTCCGTCTGTGGTAGGCCCCCAGGGTCCGGACGTCCTTGGCGATGGCACGCCAAATATCTTTTTTCTGGTGGGCGCTGACCTACATGAAATGTACAGGGGAAAAAGAGAAGTTATTACCAACTGCACCATCAAAGTGATTGGCCCTCATCCCTACCCTTGCCATGTGGCACATGCATTCACCGTCTTTCATGCACGCAGCACTCTGCCTCCTTCCTTCTTACATCCAGCCCTCTCCACACAGGCATAGCCCATACAACATGCTCCCTGTGTACTTACTTGTTTGTCTGGAGGACCATAGAGTAGCGTGTACTGGGGGAGGACCCCATCCACGAGCTTCTCCAACTCCTCCGATGTGAAGGCAGGGGCCCTATCCCCAGACGCACGAGCCATTGTCTCTTCCAAACCGAGGTCACAGCAGCACTTTCAGTGTAGGTCCTCTCCTGTAGAATATCAGGTATCGAGTGATTGAACAGATAGAAAATGGCAGTCACGTCCGCGGCGGTGCATACCGTCACTGCCGGCGTACATCATCATTGGCTCCTGGGACCCATAGGGTCCAATGTTAACCAATGCAACATTGCGCCGCGGTCTTTGACCGCCTACCGCGACGGTGTACAACGCCAGTGCAGTTACCTCACATCCCATTGTCCCACTTTAAAGGTCTAGCAGCCCCCATTTCAGGGGTCCACATGGCTTCATTTTCAACTGCGTCACACATACCTAGGCCTAGTCTCAAAACACATACAGGCCACCTTTTGTGTATGATTGGTGTTCTGGTCAAACTGTGGATACGTACCCCTGAGTTGTTTGACTCTGTGCTTGCTGTTGTCCTTCATAGGCACCGTCCGCTGGGACATGTGAGGAGATGGCGGCATCTTCCGGTGTACCGACCGTTGGTGGACCTGTCGACAATGGAGGAGCGACATTTGATAATCACCTACAGGCTTGACCATGCCACAGTCCAGGAACTGTGTACCCAGTTGGAGCCAGACCTGATGTCAGCAATCTGCCATCCCACAGGAATCCCCCCTCAAGTGCAGGTGCTGTCAGTGCTCCATTTCCTTGCAAGTGGCTCTTTTCAAACAACTGTGGCCATGGCATCAGGGATGTCCCAGCCTATGTTTTCCAACGTATTGTCCAGAGTGTTGTCTGCCCTTCTGAAACACATGCGGAGCTACATCGTTTTCCCTCAGGTGGAGGATTTGCCTTCAGTGAAAGGTGATTTCTATGCCCAGGGACATATCCCCAACATCATAGGTGCCATTGATGGGACCCATTTGGCTTTGGTCCCCCCCCACAGGAGTGAACAGGTGTACAGAAACCGGAAGAGTTATCATTCTATGAATGTACAGATGGTATGTTTGGCAGACCAGTACATCTCCCATGTGAATGCCATGTTCCCTGGCTCAGTGCATGACGCCTACATCCTGCGGAATAGCAGCATCCCTTATGTGATGGGTCAACCCCAGAGGCACCGTGTGTGGCTATTAGGTGAGCACCTGGAAGCAAGTCAGTGGGAATGGTTGTCTGGGTCTGGGGTTATCCCTCCAGGTTAGTGTGTGTCTAACAGTTGCCCCTCACCATTTGCAGGTGACTCTGGTTACCCCAACCTGCCATGGCTACTGACCCCAGTGAGGAATCTCAGGACGAGGGCAGAGGAACGCTACAATGAGGCCCATGGGCGAACTAGGAGGTGGATCGAGCGGACCTTCGGCCTCCTGAAGGCCAGGTTCAGGTGCCTCCATATGACAGGTGGATCCCTATTCTACTCACCAAAGAAGGTGTGCCAGATCATCGTGGCCTGCTGTATGCTTCACAACTTGGCTTTGCGACGCCAGGTGCCTTTTCTGCAGGAGGATGGTCCAGATGGCGGTGTTGTTGCAGCTGTGGAGCCTGTGGACAGTGATGAGGAGGAAGCAGAGGAAGAAGACATGCACAACAGGGACTCAGTGATCCAGCAATATTTCCAGTGACACACAGGTAAGAATACAATCCTGCCTACTACATGTACTTTAACACTACTACTTCTCTCCTGCCTGTTGTTTTGACCCAGTGTATGGTCACTGAGTTGTCACTTTCCCTTACGGTTTCATAGATGTGGGTCCCACTGTGTGACATCTGCTTAGATTTCTCATGGACTAGAGCTGAGTGACATAGGTATGTTGACATTACTATTTCAAAAAACATTTTGTCACTGTAATTGCTAATACACTATTTCGAAATCACAGACAGACTCCAGATAATTTTGTGCTTTAGGTGTGTTTATTTAAATGCTCAAAATTGGAGGGAGTAGTGAAATGGTGAGGGGTGATGGCGGAGGAGTGTCCATGGCAGAGTCTAGTCTATTAGTCTCACATGTGCATTGCCCATATGGGCATAGGAAGTGGAGCTGGGGCAGTTTAATTATGGACAGGGTGACAAAGTGGGACAGTTGGATGACAATCAGGGTGGTCTCATTTCTTGGCGGGGGCTATAATATATTTAATTTTCTCCAAAATATATGAAAGTCCAAGGCCATTGGCCAGTCCATAATTTACAAAATTTGTACCAAGGGCACAAAATGGTGCCCCAACTTGACTCCTGGCTGCCATGTAACCTCCACAGGTAGGGGCAGGTAGGCACCTCAGAGAGTATTGGGGGGAGGAGGGGTTTGGGCTTGGGAAGGGTGGGTTTTGGCTTAGGGTTGTGAGGGGGGAAACTTTTGGGAAGGATGTACATCTTCTTGGCGGGGGAGGGGCATGGATAATGGCAGAGGGGTAGGGGAGGCATTGGAGGCGGAAGTGATGGGCTTGGGAAGGGAAACAGATCTTTTGGGAGGGTCAGGGGGAAGAATAGAAAAAAGTCAAGATGAGAAAGGAACACTTTTTTAGACACACAGGGTGTTTGGGTGTGAAGGGTGAGGGAGTGGTTTTCTGACATTTAGTTGTGGATGTCTTGGATGCAGGCTTGTGGGAGGTGTGCTTGTGTGTGGTGGGTGTCTTTTGGGTGGGTGAGTGAGGGCATTTCTGTGTCTTTGACTGAGGGGGTGGAGGTGCTGGGGGATGCCATGGTGGGTGGGTAGCACTCTGTTGGGGTGGTGAGTGTAGGTTTGGTGGATGTGCTGCATGTAGGTGTGTCAGTGGTTGTGGTGTCTTCGGGTGTGGTGACTGAGGTGGATGCCTGAGGGTCTGCTGGGGTGATTTCTGTGGGTAGGATAGGGGTGGTGGCTGGATCAGTGAATGTTGGTGTGGTGTCTGCAGGTGTGCCAGGTGTGTGTCTGTGTAGCTGGGGATAGTGGGGGGTGTCAGGGCAAATTGTGACTGTTGCTGTGTCTGCAGGTGGATGCTGTATGTGTGCGTGAATGTGGTGTGTCTTGTGGTGCTTCTGTTTTGTCTGTGCTTCCCTTAGATGTTGAGGTGGATGCATTCCTGTCTTTTTGTGTGCTTTGGGTGGGTTGGGGAAGTTGGGATTTGGCTTGGGAAGAGGAAATGTGGGAAGGGGGATTATAGACAAGAGGTGAGTGGCTGATGTCAGTGTGGAGGCCAGAGCCTGAAATGATCTCTGTCGGCCAGAGATTACACAGTGAATGCCCTCTAGGAACGCGTTGCTCTGTTGGATCTGGCTTGCCAGCCCCCGGGTTTCCTTCACAATGGCCATTTGACCCATAGAGAAAGATCTCAGGAGGTCAATAGCCTCCTCATTGAAGGCAGCAGGGCTAACGGGGGCAGGGGCAGAGGTGCCTGTGGCAAAGGAGTCACCCACCCTCTTGGGTGAGCGGGCATGGCCAACTGAGTGGGGAGCAACAGGTGGGGCAGTGATAGAATGGGAGGTAGTACAGGGGTGGCCCTCAATGGGTCTGCCACCATTAGGGATTGCCCACTGGAGGAAGCATCTATGGATGAAGATGTTGATCTGGTCTCCCCAGTGGCACTCGCCTTGGCCTGTGGCCACTGGGTACACGCTGTCAGTAGTCTTGTGACCTGAGTCCCGTGGCCAGATGTTTCCCCACTTGGTGCGGCCCTGTCTCCTTCGCCTGCCGGTGCTGAAGCTGCCAGAAAAAGTGAAAAGGTTATGATCTCAACATAGACAACTGATGGTGTTAGGAAAAGCAATCAACAATGCTTAAATTATGCCATGCCTGGATTAGGTGACATGGAAACATCAAGGCTGGCATTTTCTTTTTTTTTTTTTTATATAATTTTTTATTGTTTTATAAACACTGCAGAACACTACAAAACCAAATGGGATCAAGGTCCCGGCATTTATAAACAATTGTATATCAAAGAGTAAGAAGAAACGGACAAAATAATAGGATGATGACATTTGTGGTACGAGAACATGATATACTGTTCAAATTGGACGTGCAGTGGGAAAAGGGGATTCAAAGAAATATAGATAGCGGTGGGAAATAGAGAGTAAACAAATAAATACGCGGGCAGACAAGGTATTGTGTCAACGGTCACTCAGGATGTGGACAAAAAAGGGTAAGAAAGGGAGGCAAATGGGCAAGTTAGTCATGCAGCAGGGGCTTGAGGGCGAAAGCACCTGGTTTCCCAGGGGCACAAGGTAAGTTTTTCGCTGTGCCGATAACTGGAATGGGAACTTGTGCAGGGCGCTCAACCCCAACATCTTAACCTTGGGGGTCATAACGCTTATGTATTTGTATGCTCTAGGGTTATGGATTATCAGGGTGGCCGCGCGGTGTAAGTAATAGGGCGTGGGTCTCCTGTCGCGGCTTGGCTAGTTTAGGCTGGTGCCATGTATTCTACTCATGGCACATCTTGAGGGACCTACGAAAAAGGTCACCTGAAGATGCTGGGAAGGATCAACATGTAGCCTCTGGCGAGGTTAGTAACGAGGAAAGAAAAAGAAGGAGTCAGAATGGGAAGAAAAGAAAAGGAGAGGGATAAGAGTAGTAAAGAAGAGAAAGGGAGAGAGTAAAAGACAGAGGAGGGAGAGGGGGAAAGGAGGAAAATGGGGGGAAGAGGGAGGGAGGTGGGGGAGAGGCAGGGGTGGTGTTGTGTTATTGTTTGTTGTTTGTTTCCGGATGGTTTGCTATCTTCCCCCTTTGAGGAAGGGGGCCCACACCTGTGTAAATACTTGGGCTCGGTCTTGTAGGTTATAGATGATTCTCTCATGATTGGCCGTGCGGGTCATGGCTACGATCCATTCTTCCCGGGCTGGTGGGGCCTCTGACCGCCAATGGTGGAGTATGCATATTTTTGAAATAGCTAGTGCAGTATGCAGCAATCTTTTGTATGGTCTAGAGAGGTCCAGTAGGGAGGTCGTATCGTGCAAAGGTATGAGGGAGGGGGGGAGTGGTGACGGGAGCAGCATAGATTCGGCTAGAGTGGAGCTCACAACATCCCAGAGTGGTTGAACTGCGGGACAGTCGGCCAGAATATGTTTTATATCGGAGGACGTCTCTGGGCATTGCCAACACTTCGCATGCGGGAGGAGCCCTGTCCTGTGTAGTTTTGCTGGAGACCAGTGCCAGTCGTGTAAGACCTTAAAGTGACAAAACTTTAAGCGTGCTTCCCTAGTACATCTGTCCAGGGCTTCCAGAACGTCTTTCCAGTCGTCTGGGTCGAGGAATACCTGCAATCGGGTTTGCCATTGCAAACGTAGCCTCTCCGCCAGGGGCTGGGAGTAGAGTTGTCGGGTGATTAGGTCATAGAGGCCTGCCATTACTCCCTTATGTTGCCCCCACTGGTGCAAATAAGCCACTAAGGGGGAAGACTGTGACCCCTGTCGGACAGCGTCCCCTCCCCGGGAGATACAGTGTTTATGTTGTAGATATCTCCATTCCTGGCTTTGCTGGAGACCGAACTCTTCCCGCAGCCTGGGAAAGGGTTTGAGCACGTCGTTTTCTAGGACCTGCGAGAGGGTAAGGATGCCGGCCCTCCTCCATTGTAGCTAGTTGAGTACCTCACCGCCTATCCGGAGACCGCTGTTGCACCATAGGGGCGCCTGAGCGTGAATGAGGGGATGAACCCCAAGTAGTCTGTGGGCCCTTCGCCAGGCTGCCCTGGAAGCTTTCAGAATAGGATTCACCGAGGTGACGGATGGAAGAACGTCACGGTAAGGCCCCCGAGGCCCTCATTCGCAAACAACAGCTGTCTTTCCACTGCGGTCCACAGAGGCTGGTTTGGAGCTTTTGACAATGCTTGGGATAGTTGGGACAGTTGCAAAACTAAAGAGTAATGCTCCACCGATGGGAGCCCCATGCCCCCGTGTGAACGGTGGGCTAGGAGCTTGGCAGGTGATAGTCACGGTCGAATTGGGCCCCACACGAATGATCTAATGAGCGCGTCTATGCCTCGTAGTGTGGAGAGGGGTACCTGTAGGGGGAGGAATCCCAGGATGTAGGTGAAGCGGGGTACTGTGACCATCCTGACTGCCTGCACTCGCCCCCACATTGAAAGGCCCAATTGGGTCCATTTTGCAAAGTCAAGTTTCGTCCGCGCAATGAGAGGTTCGATATTGTCCGCCACCATCTGTGCCAAGCCTGGATTGACTAGTACTCCCAAATATTTAAGGAGTTTCGGTGTCCAGCGGAATGGATAACCTAGTGGTGCTGCCTTTGTAGTTACTCGCGAAAGGGGAAGTGCCTCACTCTTATCCCAAGGTAATGCGATAACCAGAGAGGGTTGTGAATTCCTCGATGACCTCCAGCAAGGCTGGTATGGATCGTTCTAGGTCCGTGAGGGTTAGTAGGAGGTCATCGGCATACAGGTAGATTTTGGAGATACCTCCAGTTAACGGTAGGCTGGATATGAGGGAGGAGGATCGGATAGCTACGGCCAAGGGCTCCATCGCTAGCAGGAACAGAAGGGGGTAAAGGGGACTACCCTGTTGTGTACCTCTACGGATAGGAAAAGGGTCCGAGAGGAAGCCTCCACTCTTGACTCTGGCCGCAGGCTGGTCATAAAGCAGCCGGACCATAGAGATAAATTTGTCTCCCAGGCCGAATCTCTCCATAGATGCAAACAGGTAAGGCCATTCTATGCGGTCAAACGCCTTTTCAGCATCTAGAGACAGGGCTAACGCCGTCTCCGGCGAGTCCCTTGCGGTCCATAGGGTATGACATAGGGTGCGCAGGTGGTTCCTAGAGGTGTGGCCTGGTACAAATCCCACTTGTGTGTGATGGATTAAGGATGGTATTACTTTGCGCAGTCTGTTTGCCAAAAGGCTAGCTAAAACGGTGCGAATTCATTTGCGATAGCTTGCGGGTGTGTCAGTATTTCCCCAGAGGAGGATCGGATAGCCGGGATAGCCAAAGCAGCTGTTCTTTGGCGTAGTTGGGCTGCCAGCAGCCGCCCAGCCTTCTCACCTTGTTCGTAGTGTCTCCCTTGAAGCCTCTGCAGTGCATATTCAGCCTGGGTGGTATATAGTTCGTTAAGATCCATTTGGGCACGCTCTAGTTTTCGGCGTCCTGGAAGGGAGGGATGCACCATATATTGCCTGGTGAGTCAACGGATGTCGAGTTCCAGTGCCGCCTTTTGCTCTTTCCTATCTTTATTCGCCAATGCAAGTCTCGCATGAGCTGGCCTCGTATCAAGGCCTTGGCTGCGGCCCACATGGTTCGACTTGAATTTACAGTGTCCAGGTTATCCTGGGCGAAAGTGGTTGCATGGTCCTGCAGTTGTAGCTTGCCCAGGGGGGATTGATAGCGATGGATTGGTAGCCTCCAGGGTTTGCGCCCGGAGATATTAGACCCAACTGGATGGCTACAAGAATGGGAGCATGGTCCGAAAGACCTCCCTCCAGTATGCTATCATCAACAGTATGGGCTACTAGATTGTGAGAGAGAAGAAAGTAGTCAAGCCGGGATTGGGTACCGTGTACCGGTGAGAGAAAAGTAAATTCTCTCTCAGCCGGGTGAATCAGCCTCCAGTGGTCTACTAGGCCATTGTCCGAAAGTATATCAGTCAGTAGGGCCCTGTCTGCATTGTTACATGTGTCCAGGTGTCCCGTTCTGTCCTTATGCGTCTCTAGTTATGTTCCAGTCACCTCCTATCACATAGCGAGATGCCCCTATCTCGATCAGGAGTCTGTTGAGCTGTAGAAAGAAGAGGCGTTTGGGACCCGTTGGTGCGTATATGGAGCCCACACATAGTGTAGAGTCTCCAATCTTTAGTTTGACAAATACATAGCGGCCTTCAGGGTCGGTCCATGATTTGATGATCGTGAGAGGGAGGGTTTTGCGCAGTAAGATCGCCACCCCACATTTTCTTGGGGTGCTCTCCTTGTTGGATAGAGGTGGATTACAACTAAACAGGGTGGTACCAACCCAGTCCCTCCGTAGTTTATCCGATTCGAGTCTGTCTAGGTGTGTCTCTTGCAATAGGGCAATGTCAGCCTGTTTGGAATTAAGATAGGATAAGACTTTTTTCCGTTTAATGTAGTGGGTGAGGTGGTTTACATTCCATGAAACTATCCATAGGGGTACTGCTGGTGCCCGGGGGTATGAGCACGTGAGGTAGGGTATTGGAATACGGGTAGGGGTAGGGGGGGATGAATGTAAGTGGGGACAGGGGTAGGAGTCTTTAGATTGAGAGAGAGGATAGAGGAAGAAAGGAGGGGGAGGAAATACCAGGCGTATAGGATAGTAGGAAGAGAAAGAGAAGAAGAGGCGTATCAGTGGAAAAGGGAGAACTAATGGGAGTCTAAGAAGATAAAGAAAGAGATCAGGATTGGGGTCCCGATATTTAACTGGCGGGTCTAATACCTAGGCCAAATGAGCATTGACCCTCGGCCAGCGGGCCCCGCGCCGAGAGTGGCGGTGCACGCGAGGCACCCAGGCCCCCCCCTGCGCAGGGATCCCCCTCCGCGCACAGATCTGGGTCGTGCCCGGTGTAGGCAGGTGGCCCAAGAAGGGGGGGAGGAGAAAG
This sequence comes from Pleurodeles waltl, assembly GCF_031143425.1. NCBI lineage: Eukaryota > Metazoa > Chordata > Amphibia > Caudata > Salamandridae > Pleurodeles > Pleurodeles waltl. The sequence goes on along the minus strand of NC_090448.1, from coordinate 217,834,206 downwards.
GGGAGGGCTGCGTAGAGGGTGTGCACTACTCCTATGGCAACCCAGATCTGGGAGTGGGATGTTCCTTTGCGCTAGGTAGGTATGTCCGTGATCTACTCTACTCCCTCCCCATCACCCACGGCGGGCCCTCTATGGCACTCAATTGGGAACCAGGGTTTTGAATCTTGAGTCTTGAGCCCCCCTCATACCTGGTGCCCCATCCCTAATCGGGATAAACGGGCCATAGGTGGGAGTAATATGCTGATAAGATGATAAAATGATAACATGATCAAATGAGTCCTGCATGTCCTAGGAGATGCACAAGACCGGTACTCCAGAGAGGGTAGATGAGGTGAGGTAGGGTTATCGTTTCCGAGAAAGAGCGGGGGCAGAACAGGGGGAGGGAAGGGAGTTTCTGGGTCTCCGAGTGAGGAGAGGGCAGGGAGGGGCTCCCAGGGGCAGATGGGAATAAGCAAGGGCGATAAGAAGCAATCAAGAACAGTCAAAAAAAGAAATTCAAAACAATCAAAGACATTCGAGGTCTATGAAAGGCACTGGCCCTCGGCGTTATAGTGTCTTAGAGATGCACAGAAAACTGATACTCATCTCTCCATCTGGCCTTCTTTGCTGTGGGGCCTCTGTGGCGCTTCTACAATAGCCCATGGTTCACGATAGCGGAGACCCGTAGGGGGGCGTTGTGCCCTCCTGGCCTCAGGTGGAGGGCACTGTAAGGGGATCGGGATTTATCTCTATCGGACAGCTGTGTATACATCGCCACCGCCTGTAGTACTTGACCCCTGTTGTCGTAGTTTTTTGTTAGTCTTTCCAGGCCTCTCCCCCTGGCTTGGGAATCCGTGGCTGTTCTTCTGTCAGGGTCTAGTACAGTCTCTGGCTGGCCAGCTCCCAAGGCTTGGCTCTGTGCGTCCTGGGACGGGGGGGGACTGTGCCGTTGTTTCTATGGTTTGTGATGTGTCATGCAACCCCTCTAGGAACATTCTCAGGTCCTCTGAGTCATAAAAGGTCCGTGACTCCCCGTTCTTGGTGATCCACATCCTGGCTGGTTCGAATAGGCCGAATTTCACGTTTAGGTGATGAAGGCGGGGGCGAAGGGAGAGGAAAGCTCTCTTACATTCTGCAGTCTCTCTGGAGAAGTCAGCGGAAAGCTGTATTTCTAGGGTACCCAACCGGAGTGTGCCTTGTGTTCGGGCTGTCTGTAGCAGTTGGCGAGCCTGTCCATGGCGCAGCATGCAGGCTATGATTGGGCGAGGGGGCCTTTTCCATCCTGTCACTTAGGACCGAGTCTGTGCGCCCGTTGGAATTCCAGAGGTGGGTCAAATGTTGTATCGGTTAATTTGGGGAGCCTGTCTTGTAGGTAGGAGGGGGTGTCCGTGTCCTCCGTCCCTTCCATAATCCCGAGAAGGGGAATGTTGTTTCTGTGGCTTCTGTCCTCTAGATCGGTTAGCCTGCTGCGAAGGTGCAGGAGTTCCTGGTCTCTGTTGGTCCAGGAGGCAGCTTGGGCTTCCACTGTCGTCACTTGTTGGTCCAGCCCTGGGATTTGCGACTGGAAGCCTGCTATTTCTAGGCGCATAGATCTTGTCTCTGCCGTTAGCGCCACCATGGCATTGTCCATACCTTCCAATTTGCGGCCCACCGCCGATATCTCCTGCAGTATTCGATACATTGACGCACCTTGAGTATCCTCTGTTATGTTGGTATGCAGGGGGGTTAGGGGGTCTACTACGGGGGAGTGTTTCTGTTGGCGCAGGGCTTCGGAGAAAAGTAGTTGACGGGCTGGTTTACCCGATGCTTTGCCTGTCGTCTTGCCTCTGGGCATTGCAGATTTCCCCGTGCTGATGGTGCCCGGAGGGTACTTGTCCTGGTCTTAGCACAAGCTGAGAGTGTAGAAAATTACGGGAGGAGGGAGACTGGGGAGAGAGGAGAGAGGGAGCCCTAGTTGAACAGCGAGTTTGAGTGAGCAATAGCTGGTCCCCCCGAGCGACCTCAGGGAGCAGACATCCGGTTGTTTGGACAGAGTAGAAGTCTGGGCACGGGCTCAAATGTAGACAATGCCTCGTCGTTTCGGGGGGGGGAGAAAGTCATGTGAAAGTGAGGCCTCTTGCCGTCCTCCACACCTTGCGTTGATTTGGGAGGTCACGGAGAAGGAGTAGGAGTGAGGATGAGGTGCGTCTCTTATGGTGGGTCTCCTGGTTGCTTGAAGCACTTTCGCTGTGGATGTTCCCGGCCTTCCTCCTTCCCCCCGTTCTCCTCTCTCACTGTCTGTCCCCCCTTTCCTTTGCCGTGCTGTATTTGTGTGGTCTCTTGTCGTTACTGCCGTGGATGGTCTCCCCCTCCTCTTGTCCCTTGTTGCTCCCCCCTTTATTTCAGTGTTCATTGGTTTTTTCTTTTTCTTTTTTCCTTCTTGTTTAATTGTTGTTGCGTTTTTCTTCCTTCTGGGTAGCTGTGGGTGCCCCTGTCGTCTTTTTCTGACTCTTTGTCTTTATTTTTGTTTTATTTTATTTCCTTGTTGCCCGGTTGCTTCTTGCTTCGTTTTGTTTTCCTTTTGCTTTGTTTTTCGGTTTGTTTTATTTTGTTTTGTTTCGTTTCCTTCCGTTTCGCCCCTTTGCAGGTCTCCACTATGGCGCAGCACACCACGAGGCCATAGGTGCAGGGCTAGGTTGGGGGGGATGCTGTTGGGGCCGGCAGGGGAGCCCGGCAACACCCACCGCCCTCGGGGTCCAATGAGAAAGGAGGCGCGTCTCCGGCGCCAGGCCTCCCCTCTGTTCTGGGTCCCGGATCTGTGCCCTGTCCTCCGCTCCCCCAAGCCCAGGGGAGAGCGGTCCCTGCTCGTGGGGGCAGGCGGGTGAGGTGTCGGCTGCTCAACGCCTCCTCCGGTGGTGGTCGCGGCAGCGAGGGCAGGGGGAGGCACGCCTCTTACCGCAGGACTCCGGGAGGCGCGTCTCTCCGTCGTGGGCCGGTCCGTCACTCGAGGCCGCAGCTTGTGTTCCTGCCGGAAGGCCTCAGGTCTGTGTTCCGCTCTCCCCACGATGAAGGGGAGAGCACTTCTCCTTCTCACCGGGCATCGGTCCCCCATCGCCTCCGGCCCCTCGCATGTGCTCCAATGTTGCCCGGGGGGGCTCCGGTGCGCCTCCGGCGCTGCCACCCTCGTCCCGCGGCCCGTCCCCTCGAGGAGCTTGCCTCCTAGTCGCCATCCTGGATCGTGGCCAGACCATGCCCTCAAGGCTGGCATTTTCAAGGCCCATAAAGATGTGGCACACATCTGAAGTTTAAAAAAAACGACATGGAAGTCAGGTCCCATACCTCATGCAGAAATGCCTCCTGAATACACCCGTGAATGGTCCAGTAAGGCCCGGAATAGGCCCCTCACCTTTCTCCCACACATGACCATCTGTACTTCTGAGTGTATCTGTAGTAGATAACTGTACCGTGCAGGAAGGAGGGGCAAAAACCTTGCAGTCACTATCAGGAGGACACCATATTGTTTTACAATGATAAACAACACCACTACCCACATCACAGTCATGATAAGCATGGCATCTGCCTGTGGGGCATCCCTGACCCAATACACATATCATGCTGACATCAGTACAAGTCAATCCATGATGCATCCATTCAGTCAGGGAACAATTACCAAACAACACACATGTTCTGGGGACCCACAAACATCATACCACGTCAAGGGTACAAATCATCAAGTGGATCTACAACCTGCCCCTACTTGTCATGTCCATCATGCCTACTTCTAATACACATGACTAACAACATACTATGAGACATAAATGTTTCTGTCTGATGACATATGATGGGGACATAGTCCTGCCTGAGACACCACAGTAAATGGACAACCATTGCAGTAGTACCTTCTTTACAACAGGACCCCATGGATACACATGTGAGGGATCTGGGATCCCATGCCATCTCCATGGCTACCACATGCCTACATCTCATACATAGATATGTACCATCTTGGAAATGGACCAGATGCATACACATACTGTTAGACTTGGCATCATTGGCATGGTCTCCCCTAACTTTTTGCCTCTACTTCCCGGGTTATTTTCTGTGTGCTGGACTCTAGTTTTTTCTGTTTTGTTTTCTCTGGACACTTTACCACCGCTGACCAGTGCTAAAGTGTAAGTGTTCTCTGTATAAATTATATGTGTACATTGGCTTATCCATGATTGGCATATTTGATTTACTAGTAAGACCCCAGTAAAGTGCACTAGAGGTGCCCAGGGCCTCTAATTCAAATGTCACAAGTGGGCCTGCAGCACTGGTTGTGCCACCAACATTAGTAGCTCTGTAAACATGGTTCACACCTGCCTTTGCAGTGTCTGTGAGTGCAGTTTTAACTGCCAATTCAACTTGACAACTGTACCCACTTGCCAGGCCTAAACCTTCCCTTTTCTTACATGTAAGACACCCCTAAGGTAGGCCCTGGGTAGCCCCATGGGCAGGATGCAGTGTATGTTTAAGGTAGGACATATACTAATGTGTTGCATATGTCCTGACAATGAAATACTGCCAAATTAGTTTTTCACTGTTGCAAGGACTATCTCTCTCATGGGTTAACAAGGGGGCTGCCTTTAAATATGATTAAAGGGTGGATTCCCTTTGGGAGCAGATAGAGTTGTGGAGTTTGGGGTCTCTGAACTCACAATTTAAAAATACATCTTTCAGTGAAGTTGGTTTTTAGATTGAGTGTTTGAAAATGCCACTTTTAGAAGGTAGGCTTTTTCTTGCTTAAACCATTCTTTGACTCTGCCACTTTGCCTGTGATTGTGCTTTGCTGGGTTGGCCAGCAGAAACTGCTTCTACCTGAGAGAGGACAAAGACTGACTTTTGTGTGACTTTCCATTCATGAAGAATCTCTAAGGGCTTGAAACTGAGCTTGCCTCCTGTTGAAGTCTCAGGGACAGCAAAGACTTTTCTCTGCCAGCACTTGGGCTTTCTGCTGGGAGTCCTGCCTGCTAAGTGGTGCCCTAACCTGTCTCTGGGCCCTTGAAAGGTGCAGCTGGTGGAAAAGGACAGAAATCCACGCAAAGACTGCCGTGCAGGGAAACTTTCAACGCACCACCCACTTCGCGGCTGAAAAACGAGGCGCCACCAGCCTTGCGGCTAAAATCGATGCTCCACCTGCATCGCGGCTGGGAGATTGACGTTACTGACTCAAGCCCCACTCAGTGCAGTTTCTTAACACCGTGCAACCGGATTTCGATGCATCATCACTGGGTGTAGAAAATCAACGCAAAGCCTGCCCAGACCTGAGGTGCCTGTCCGGATTGATGCATCGTTCTCTTGCGGAGAGGAAAAATGATGCACGTCAACCTGACCGGAGAAGGAACAGCGCACGGTCTCGCTTGCAAGTGAAAAATTTACGCAACGCATACTCGCCCATGCGGTGTTATTTTGACGCAACCCAGATACTTTTTGACGCTAACAGTGTTCTCACTGTTTTATAAATGATTTAAGACTCTTATTTTTTTAAATGTATAACTTGACTTGTGTATGTTGGATTTGTGTTGTTTTGGTCTGTTTTATTTAGATAGATATAACTTATTTTTCTAAACCTGTGTTGTGTCATTTTCTTGTGGTTTCACTGTTACTGTGTGCATTGGTACAAATACTTTACACAATGCTTCTGAAGTTAAGCCTGCCTGCTTGTGCCAAGCTACCAAGGGGGTGATCGGGGGTTAACTGAGGGTGATTCTCCTTTACCCTGACTAGCGTGAGGGTCCTTGCTTGGACAAGGGGTAACCTGACTGCCAACCAAAGACCCCATTTCTAACACATAGGCATAAGGCATATTGGCTACAATGATGACACATCACCCATGACAATGCACATTCCCAACTTACCATGGGGAAGTCCATTGCTACAGCTGACAATATATTTGCTATGTAAGTCATGTCACATGTATGATGAACACCCATGCATCACAGACTACTGTGAGGCACAAGCACACAACATACAATGGAGAAAACCTTGCAGATGTTAACCTACACATAGCCCCAGACATATGACAGAGGACAGTGACCCACATCCTACTCACCTATGGACTGTAACATTTGTTTGGAGTGGTTCCTGTGTGCAAAGTAACATTCAACAGTGTTTTTGCAACACTTAGCTGGACACCTCACTCTGACACATGTGCTCACTGCTGGTCTATCATACTGAGGCAACACCATAGTATAGTACTAGGTCCCAAGTCCTAAAAGATGAGCACAACATTTGGGTTCACATGGCTTTTCTCAAACAATTGGATGCCAGAAGATATGTGAAACTTGAAACATGCCACATGCCACATTGTCAGGGGGAGCAGTCTGTCCCTCACTCAATCACTTGGCAAAGGGGCAAACATGTCATAAATATTTGTACTTACCCCCATGTGGCAGCTGTGCTGCCCTCAAACGCCCATCCAAGGCCCAATAGGCCACTGCCAAAATGCGGGCCATTGGGGGGGGGGTCAATGTCTGACGGGCACACCATCCATATTGGGAGGATATCCCCAGCTGGGCCTTCGTGGTCTTCCAGGCCCAGCATCTCAGGCCCTCCCACCTCTTCTGACAGTGGACGCTCTGCCAGCTGTAGAACCCCAGGGTCTGCACCTTTTTGGCGATGGCTCTCCATACCCCCTTCTTCTGATGGGTCTTGACCTGCATGGAGGCATAAAAACAAGACAAGAAATCATGTCCACAAGTCCATTGACAAACTAGCAGACTCACATATATGTCACTGTACCAAGCCTAGAACATCCTGCCTAAATCTTCCTGTCCACTTGTGGAACATAGCAGGCATTGAACACAGGGACATGACTGCAAACACTGACCATTTGGGTGCACTATACACCCACAGCTCAGGCCCTCCACTGACCAGTTGTCAATACAGTAACTTTTGTAAATCATTACATGATTACCTGACATTGATTAGGTGCAAGATGGGACACATCCCACAAAGTGGCAAGTGATAGTTACAGCTCACTGCAAACAATGCACAAATTGATAAACAACCTCCAAATGTCACATGTTGCTAAAAGTCACTTGATGTAACAACAAGCATACTGACAGACCCAGGTGCATTGACCACTTTGAAGGGAGTGATAAGTGAGGCAAACATAGAGGCAATCCTATTCTTGTGGGCACATGTGCTGAGACAGATGCAGGCACATGCTACTCCAGGGGCGGGGGGTTTTCAGTGTCACATCAACCAGCTGCTACATACATCCACATGTGTGGACACAGGAACTGTGTGTGACACTATAGGGAAATACCTGGCCCAGCATTGTATACGTCCAACTTCATACCCATATACACAGAGTCCACCATTAGGGCACATTACACAACAGCGCATTGTTTGAGGATGTGCAATGTCTGAAGAGAGAGGTGCATGCACTGGACACATCAGTGCTGTAAGGTAGAGAGATGAATTAATTATCAGTCATTATTGGCTATTACAGTCCAGATTTATTTGCAGCCTATAGGCTGTACAGTTCAAATAAATAATTTTTGGGTGACAGACCACTTGTGTTTTTGTGTTAGTAGTGATACTCAGCCAGACCCAGCCTGTGATCTGTCCCTCCTTACATTGACATTCTCACATGTACCTCATTAACATCACATTCTTTTCACATTGTACATCCCAAAACATTCTGAAAACAATCACTATTGGACACAGATAGAGTGTTGATTGTGTTGATTTATAGGTGTTCTTGAGTTGAAGGTGCAAAGTAATGAGACATAACAAACACAAACAGTGAAGGGATCAGTCATAGTGGATGTAGTCATTAGAGTAGTGCCACAATATTTGAAGTCCAAACTCCAGTGTCCTATTATCCTGGAAAATGGAAAGAGTATGTAGAACAGTCAACAGAGTGATTCTGTAGCACACAAAGGAGGTTTCTTCCTGGCAGTGGTGGTGGTCTTGGCACCCGCACCTCCTGAATGCTTGGGTGAATGTCCCCAGTTGCGGGTGGGGATCTTCAGCTACAAAGGCAGGGGTGTCTGAGGTAGGTTCTCCCTCTGGCAGGGCCTCCCTTCCACTGGCTTCCCCAAATGTTGAAGGGGCTGATGTTAGGGGGGCAGTAGAAGAGGTGTGTTGTTCTCCCCTATCCCTGCTCAGGGTGGTGTTGATGTTCCTCAGCATCCCTAACAGGGAGGCCAAGGTGGCATTGTGGGCCTCTTACTGTTGTAAGGATTCATGATGATGATCACTCTGTAGCTGCTTGATCTCCCTGAGTTCGACAAGTACCTGGCCCATCACACCTTGGGACTGTTGGTGTGCTCCCAAGACTTGGGTGATGGTGTCCTGGCCAGACCCATCCTCAGCAGCCTCATGCCAGTGGCCCGCACCATCCCTCTAAGGCACCCTAACCCCCACGTGCCTGCAACCTTGGTACAGTTTGCACCCTACCACTGGGTCCAAGTCCATCATTGTCCGAGGTGTCCAGATGAAACTCAGGTACCTTGACTAGAGGGCACACAATGGTGGACTCTGTCCTCTGGATACAGGCTTGGTGGCGAATGGTTGCCTGAGATGTTGATGTAACTGGGCTGGGAGGAGTTGTTGTGGTCAAGGTGAGGCTGACCGGTTCAGCTGACCAGATTCTACAGATGAGCCAGTGCTGTTCTCAATTTCCACAGTCCAGGAGTTATATCCTCACTGAGGGCTTCATCCAGGGGGGAAGTGGCAGACACCAGAGGGATCTCCATGTTCCCAATTGCAGATAGATCTGTTGAAATGATGGACAGTATGTTACAGGTTGTATTGTGACATGTCCCTCCTACAGTAACATTTGTTACATGGCAAATACACATTGGCTTTGCATTTCTCCCTTTATGTGAGAGGCACACCTGCTATCAACTGTCTGGACCTGACATTTGAGTTGATGATAAATTGTTTGTCTGTCAGTGTTTTGCCCGCAGGATGGGCTGTCCTATTGTCCACACTATTTTCATGTTGGCTTATCTATTCAAGATGGATCTACTTGATTTGCCACATCACAGAGTGCATCATGATCTGTAAGTTGGCCCCTCCCAGGTAGGTAAACTTCATTAGTGAATCGACAGACTACAACACAATGTCACTGTGGACACTGGCCTGGTGGATGGAATTTCAGCAAATGGCCCTCCTGGGAATTCAATTTATTATACACCAACTACTACAAACAGCATACATAAGTCATCCTCTCAGCTGTGTTCATTTTCATTGTGCATAGATGTGGGAGAATGTTTGTACAGATGCACATTGGGCAGGTATTTTACTTTGGGTAGACAGTGCCTTCTGGCCTTAGTATTGCTCTCTTTGCCTGTCCTTCCTCCTCAGTATGCAGATGATATCCCATCAGGTGGCTACAGTTCAGTAGCTGAGTAGATCGAGAAGGGTCTTAGTATGTGAGTACACAGTTGTGGCTGAGTGGAGTGACATACCCAGTGCCTTCTGGCCTTAGCATTGCTGCCTTTGCCTGTCCTCCCTACACAGTATATAGATGGGATCCCCTCAGGTGAGTACAGTTCAGTGCCTGAGTAGAGGGAGAAGGGTCATAGGAGGTGAGTACATAGTTGTAGCTGAGTAGAGTGGCATTCCCGGTGCCTTCTGGCCTTAGCATTACTGTCTTTGTCTGCCCTCCCCACACAGTACAGTTCAGTTGCTGAGTAGAGGGAGGAGGGTCATAGGAGGTGAGTATACAGTTGTGACTGAGTGGAGTGACATTCCCAGTGCCTTCTGGCATTAGCATTGCTGTCTTTGCCTGTCTTCCCCACTCAGAATTCATTTAAATGCCCCTCAGCTTGGTACACTCCAATGTGGAGTTGTTAAATGGGGGAATTTTTTCAAAGGGTACTGTGTTGTGGTATAGATGACAGTAGCACGGTTCCTGCTGGGAGTTGTGGTGTTGTCAATCCCTGCGGTACACCCAGTTTCGTGGTATGTTATCCCCTCAGGTGGGTCTCATTAAAATGTTTGAGGCCAGACAGTGGTCTATGGACAGGTGGACACTGGGCTTTTAAGTGGGGTGATATTGTAGGTTAGTGAAGATGAGCATTGTGCATGCATGATAGTGGGGGATGCATTTTGTAGATGTGATTTACCTCAGTCGACTTCCCTGGGTATTCATGTTAAGCCCTCAGGATGCAGAATGGCCAAGAACTTCTCCTCCCATGATGAGAACTGTGGGGGGCCCACCGCCAGTCTTGTGTACCGCCAGCTGGTGCCTGGACGCCATGGAGAGGACCTTGTCTCTAGGGTCATTCCCACCTCTTCCTGATGTGGTCACTTGTTCATGGGTAGCTGCCTACAGAATTGATTCTGTCGACTATTCTTTGCCATATTTCAATTTTCCCAGCGTAAGAGGTCTGCTGGCATTGAGCTCCAAATATATGCGGCTCTACTCTAATGATCTCAACCACCATGACCCTTAACTCCTCATTGGTGAATAGTGGGCATTTTTGTGATGACATGGTAGTGTATATAAAGTGAGGGAATGGGTAGAAATAAATTCATAGTTGCTGTGTGATGAGTGGGTGGCCTGCAGGTAAGTGTGCAATAGTGTGCAAATATGTGTTTGTGGGTGCAGTGCCGAATGGGATGTGTAGATTATGTGAGGTGGAGATGTGCCTATCCTATTGCTTGCACAAAAGTTGTTGTGTTCTGCGTTGTGGAGGCAAAGGATTGTAGTGTGTGAAGGGGGGTGTTTTACAGTGTGATAGATGGGTGTGTTGAGTGTGTGTGTGTTTGTCAGCTGTGTTGTTTTCAAATCTATCCAATGTGGTGTTTTGTATTACTGTGGGGACCGCCGAGCACCGCAGTTCTCACTGCCATTGGAGGACTGCCATGGCAAGATCGCCATGGCGATTTCTGAGTTGTAATAGGTTCAGTGGTTGCTTGTTGGGTTGGTGGTCCCAGGGATCTGACCACCTATATACCGTCTCGCAGTGTCCTGACGGAGTTGAAATTTTGGCTGTCTTTTGGCAGGCTTGGCTGGTTAACTCATAATATGCCGGTCTTTTGACAGCCACCACCAGGCGGTCTTACAGTCAGACCGCCAAACTCGTAATCAGCCCCTTAATGTTTTTTCTCCAACATTACATACATCAATGTTAAGGTTATATAAAACAAAACAAAAAAGTAAGATATAACTTCATAAAGAAAATTATAAAAATTGTAAAGCTTAAAAAGAAAAATTAACATAACATTTTGAAACATTAGAAACCTAAAACATGTAAAATCTTAAATTACTCCCCACCATGTTCCCCTATAATCATGGCCTCCTGCTCTTAAATTCATTATAAACAAATTGAAAACATCTTAAACATATGCAAAGTATAAAAAACTGTATAACACAACAATATTTTTTAACAATAATAAAAAATATTTACAAAAAGGATAATCTCACCTTTGATATTCTGTACTACAGTACTTTTGACATGACAGTATTTAAGGCACAATATTTGTGTCTCACAATATTCTTCCATAATATTTTGTTGCAACACCCACACGCAAATGTAATTTGTTTGAACTTTTATTTCATTTGTGATGTTGTGTGCACATATTGTAAAAATAAATGCTGTTGAAACTAAATAATGATATATTTGTTAACAATCCAGAAAAACTTTCAAATACATGATAATCAAAATGCAAAACATGTGTGCACCTATTCACAAACTGCATTTTGTAATATGTCTATTAGAACTACAATAAAAAAACGAAAGCACTACAAATGCTATTTGCAAGCTTACCAGTGTACATCTCCACCTCCACCACTCCTATCTTTTTATTGGAAAACTGTCCCTCGTGTAAATTTACTACTTAGCAGTAAATGTTGGCAGGACCCTAGAGTGGATGGAAAAAGATGCATACCTGTTACTAAATTGGAGGAATTTAAGGAGGAGTAATAAGGTGGTTAGTGAGGCTGAGGGAGAGGTTCAGGGAAGGCCAATGATCCACCCACAAAAGAGTAAGGGCCTCATTACGAGGCTGGCGGTCTTGAGACCGGCAGTCTCACATGGTGGTCAGAACCACCGCTACTGTAGTGGTCAGACCACCACATCATGACCCTGGCAGTCAGCCCAGTGGGAAACCCGTAATGGGTCCAGCAGGGAGGTAGCCAGCATGGCAGCAACCTACCATTCGGAAGTTCAGTGGATGGGTTATCCCATCCGCCAAACTCCTACTCAGGCCCTAAGTCCACCAAAGACTGGTGTTAGGTACTTAAAATTAAAACTCCTATGAAATTACTCTTTGTGAGAGGTGGTGTAAGTCCAGCACCACACATGGCAAACGACTGGCACTGCAAATTCCTGCCTTTGAAAATAATGGTTTTAGGTACTTAAAACTAAAGCTCTTATGAAATAATGTTAAATTCAATTCAGTTAATTAAAATAGTTAAAAATGTAAATAAATATGTTTTATTGTTAGAAAAACCTTCAAATAGAGCGTTCCTGCCCGTCAGACCGGTGAGTACAGTCCTACGAGATAGCACTCGGCTCCCTAAAAGAATCGCCCTCAGAAGGAGAACCCTCAGAATGCGCACTGTCTGCAAAGTCATGGACATGGGCAGTGCATGGGGCTCTCCTGTGGCCCCCTGTACTTGTTCCCTCCAGCCTTTTCATGGTGGGGAAACTGCCATAACAAAGGCTGGCAGAGAACAAGGTTGTAATCAGCAGGGCTGTAATGTGGTGGTCGGACCGCCACAGTTGCGGCTGTCCATCCAGCATTGCAAGGATTCAGTCTTTGGACCTCCAGCCTTGTAATGAGGCCCATTGTCCTGAAAACAGACCTCTTCCACCTTTGTATTTCGCACAAATAAATGACAAACATCATGGAATAAAGGTAATTGTTTTGCACATTTATTTCCTCAGAGTTATCACAAACGTTTTGCTATTTTGCTGCAACAATGATGTGCAGTTACCGCATCCATTTACGGTCTAACACAAAACTCTTAGGAGCCTATTCAGAAATGGATTTTATGTATGTAAAATAATACTCCTCAAGAACTCTTTTATCTACTTATATATGCCTTTGGTAAGTTGGCCAAAACATCTAAAAAGGGAATAAAATCAGAACATTCCAGGAATAAGAATATACACTTTATAAATTTAGAAAGGACTTTTGCATTTTTACTAAAAGGGAGTTGAAAGTTTTGGGTCTGATTCACAGTACGTAAAAAAGAGTAATCAGTATATGCAGTAAATAGCCTACCACACATTTTACCATTGGTACATAGCTCAGAATCAATTGAATGTAATTGTTCAAATGGGATTCAAACCAGAAATTAAAGCTGGTCAATAGTAGCTTACTAATTTTTGATAGAAATGCATAATAAAACTGATTGACCTCATTTAACGAGATTAGATACTTTAATGATTGTTTTTACTGTTACTTATCAGGGGTGTTCTGAAGAACCATATCAAAAGTTACAAACGATCATTAGAAATGAATTCTGAGTGAATTTAGACTTATCCAAATAGCACTTTTAGGTGACCTACTTGAAGAGTGTATACACTATGCTAATCATTCTGTTTCAGACATAACACACATATTTTGCATTTATATAGTAGAAAGGAATGATGTGTACTGTGAAAGTTAAAAATAGCTGCCTGGGTAGGAATAAGGTTGACAATTTGACACTTTCAATTTTTGTCTGTCCTTTGTTTATGTATATTAATTTCCTAAGCTGCATTTTAGGCATCACTAAAAAGCATAGGTCATATCAAACCTGCATATGTCAAATTCTTTTGACATCAAATACCTTTCATCAAGCTCCAAGCCACTTGTCTTTAGGGCTCTTCACCCAGGAAAGCGGCTTGTCACTGAATATTTTCTCATGTAATGAAGCACGTGGCATAATGAGGCCGTTTAGCTCCTGGATAACATTTCAGAATGGTTTCTCCAGCAGCTTTCACAGCACTGCAAATGTGTTGAATTACTAAATACAGGATAATAAAATAGGTGTAACAAATATAGACTTGCAGCTAATTACCCCTTCCTGTGTACTCTTTACAATTCTACAAGTGGGTCTTTCTTATCCCACAAAATATATTCATGCATTTGGATGAGGACATGTATATAGAGCACACCACAAGAGCAGCTGTTTCCAGGCCCTTGAGAAGCAGGGCACGGGGTCTTTTTTTTATCAAAGTCTAATGTCTGATGGGAACTTGGCATTGGACAGCCAACAGGGTGTAACAGTGACACACAAGTGTGACAGTTCAGGATGGGGATCACTTCCTGGTGGGAAGACTGTTATTTACCTCAGGTCCTGCAGGATGTCTGGATGGCTGACCTCTTTTAGGGGGGTCCCTCAGCTGCAGGGGTGCTAGTAGCCTGTGGGTCCTCCTGCAGGGCCTCCATTCCTGTAGCAGGTGCTGATGTAGGGGCAGTGGTGTTGTGTGACTACTGGATGGGGGCCTGCTGTTGGGTGGAGGATGTACGCAGGATGGTGTTGAGTTCCTTGAACTCCCCTAACATGGAGACCATAGTGGCATTGAGTACCTGCCACTGCTGCATGGCGTCCTGGTGGTATTCCCCCTGCAGCCTTTGGGTCTCCTGCAAAGTGGTGATTGTCTGGCCCATCTTGTCCTGGGTTTGCTGGTAGGCTCCTTGGACTATGGAGACGGCCTCCTGGCCAGTCATGTCCTGTTTCTGCCTTGTCCTTTGGACCATGATTTCCCTCCCACTGGCCCTTGTACCATGTGCCTGTGCCACTGGTGCAGTGTGCCTCCTACCACTGACACCAGGATCATCATTGTCTTGGGATTGCAATGTTGACTCATGCCCCTGTCCTGTGGGGCACACTGATGTTTGATGTGACCTTGGGACACAGGTTGGGAAAGGCAATCTCTTCTGTGCAATGGATGCCACAGGGGAGGTGGTTTTAGTTGTGGGCAGGGTGAGGCTGGTGGTGATGGACTTGACCACTCATGCCTGATGGGCAAGGCACGTGATTCCTATCCAGATATCAAAGGGATTCCTCCTCTATTGGACCTGCTTCCAGGACTGGGCTTTCTGTCACTGGCATCCTCTGCTCTATGGCAGTACTTAGGAGACCTCTGGAATGAGAGGTCTTGTGTCACATGACGGTATTGTACAAGCAATACACATGGTTGTATGCCATCATTGACTGGATTTGCAGGGCAGTAATGACATTGAGTGTTACTAGACTACTGCTTGTGTTTCCATCCGTTGAATGTTGCAATGGTCCTATTTTGGGCAATAGTTGGTATTGGTCTTGCTACTGTCATTGCCATGTACTGATGTGCATTCCAATTACTTGTTGGTGAAGGGGGGTGACATGGTTTAACGTGCAGGTGCAGAGATGTGAAGTGTATTTATCAGTCATGCAAGGGTAGGAAGTGTTGAATTGAGGTAGTTGTAGTACTTGCTGAAGTGTGGGATATCCATTCACTAGGTGGGTCTGTGAGGGAATGGTGTTAGTAGGGAGCTGTGGCATGCAAAGGTGGATATTGGGTCCATGGTGGATTTGTGCATGTTAGGGTGGTGTGAGGGGGTAAGAGGGTGGTGGGGTACATGCTGTGCAGGGGTACATGTTGGCTGGGGAGTGTAGTTGACTTACCAATGTCCAGTCCACCAGGTATTCCCGTCAGCCCCTCTGGGTGTGGGATGGCCAGGACCTCCCATAATTATAAATCTGGGGGAGGTGGATGGGGCCCACCACCATTCCTCATGATGATTTGGTGCCTTGAAGCCATGGCCCATACCTTCCTTCATAGGTCTTTCCATCTCTTCCTAATGTCTTCCCCTTTGCGTGGATGGTTTCCCACAGTGTTCACCCTGACAACGATCCTCTGCCATCAGTCATTTTTCCAGCCTATGGATGTCTGCTGGACCTGTGCTCCAAACAGTTGTGGCTCTACTCTGACGATTTCATCGACCATGGCCCTCAGCTTCTCGTCTGTGAATCGTGGGTTTTTTGTGGTGCCATGGTGGTTGTGTTGTGGGTGGTGGGGTGTGTGTTGTGCAGGGATGCTCGATGTGCTGTTTGTTGGCGTGAGTTGGGGTGATAGGATGTGCATGTGGTTTGTGGTGTTTGTGTGTTGTGTTTCTCTTGATTTTGAGTGATGTGTGATGTGTTTTCACTGTGATGGTGCCTGTGATATCTAGGTGCAGTGCCTTCTGTAAGTGTGCTCTTGCCTTACTATGTCAAACCTTTTGGGTGCAAAGGGTTCTGGGTATTTGTGGGTGTGTGTTTTGTAGTGCTGTTGTCAGGTGTGTGTGGTGTGTGTATGTGTATCAGGTGTGGGGTAATTGAATTGTTCAATGTGGTGCGATGTTCTGGTGGAGGTGCTTTTTTCCCACAGCGGTTCAGATCACCAATGGATTGCCGCTGTACTAAGACCGCGATGCTGATTTGTGATTCGTGATTTAGCGAGTGGTTTTTCTCGACGTGCTGGTGGTGCAGATGTCTCGTTCAGGCTGACGGTGCTTTTTTTTGGTAATTTCTTGGCGGAATTTGGTAAAAGCGCTGAAGTCAGAATGACCACCTTAGTGTTTTCATACCCAATTTTTGGGTAAGTACCTTAATTTGTAGAGTAGTTCTGTCGGCTTACATTTAAGGATTTATTTGATGGAGAAACTTTTTCTTTAGTCAACGAGAGTAAAATAGGTATTGTAGAGTCAGAATGTTTTATGGGATAAATGATTTATTAATTTCCCTTGGACACAAAGCGCATTGCTTGACGGTTGTGTTTCAAGCAGCACTTCTAGCACACGGTGGTCAGTTACAGGCCACGTGCGTGCTCTTCAAGTTGATAAGTAACATGCCAGTGCACGTAGTTTACCGTGTGCTCCTAGCGAAGATACTTTGGAGCATACAGCAGCTCCTCAGGGGGTAGCACGTCCTCATGCGGTGTTAGATCAGAGCATACTGCGCACTTATAGCGACGGTATTTTGGACCATGCAGACGCTCCACAGGAAAACAACGTCTGCTGCTGAGGCGTGGAACGGCTTTGTTTGTTGAGGGCATATGGGTCTATTTCTTTGGGAAATAGACCCCATATCTCCGTGTCACGTGGATCGCTTGTTAGCGATCGTTCCTCTGCAACGGCTCAAGTATCATAAGGAAAAAGCCATTGGGAGGAACGATCGCTTTTTTTGACAGAAAGTGAAGTTTGACTTGCAATTACTTTATTATATGTTAGCTTTAAGAGAAAAAATATATAAGAAATAAATGACATGGAGAAAGTAACAGATTTTTGTCCCAGTATTAAAAAAACAAAAACAAAAAAAATATATGTACAAGATAACTATTATAGAATTAGCATATAGTAACAAAAAAAAGTGAAAGAACAGAGAAATGACAGAAGAAAGTAATGTGTCAGGAAAGAAAATACAGGAGGAAGTGATAAGGAGATTAATCTCCCAGGAGGTTGGAGAGACGGTTCAAATGACAATAAAAGATTTGTTGAAAGAACTTAGGAAGGAAAGTAAGACAGTTGATGAGGATGAATAGTGGTTTCTTTCTGATGATGAGGATATAGAAAAGAGAGGCCCAGAAGGCAAATGTTTCAAAAAAAGGAAGCATATGGGAGAGGAGGAGTTTGTAAAGGAATGTCCAGAAATTACAAAGAAATTAATGACAGATGTCATAAGCAACACTGTAGAAAGGCAGGGCAACCCTGCAAAGGAAATGGGCAATAAACCTGGGTGGTATGATAATTCAGATGAAATGGATGAGTATGTATTTGATATGAGTAATGATGACGAAATGGATGAATTTACAATGCTGGATTCATCAGAAAAAGAGCAGAGGAAGGAGGTTAAGGATTCTTTGGGTCATGCTCTGTTTGAACCATCTGATGTTAAGCATCCACATAGTGCCGAATGGTGGCCTATGCGTCATATGGCGGAATGTATAAAGCAAAAAATAAAGAAACCTCTGGAGAGGAATGACAAAAATATTATGAGGGCTGAATGTTCACACCCAGTAATTGGGGACAAAGACTCCATGACACCAAACCTTGATCCGGATTTGATTACATATTTGTTTAAACTATGCCGAGATCCAAGAAATGGATTTGAAAGATCATTAAAACAGTGTGAAGATAGATTACTGGATGCATTGGAGCCTTTAGCAAGAATTTTTGATGTGGTGGAGGAGTATTATGTTAAAGGAACAGATTTAGATATAAATCTATTAAAAGGATGGAGTCAAAGAGCAATTTTCTATTTAGGAAATGCGAACGCAGGACTTATAGCAGAAAGAAGGATGGCTATTCTCTTGAGGTTAAGCCCAAAACTGGGAGAATTAGCGGGAAAGGAAACATCTGAAGAGACAAAGGGTCTTCTGTTTGGAGAGGGAATGATAAAGGCCTTGGGTAAATATGTCCAAACTTTTACGGCCTTGAATAAGGCTCACTCCTCAATGAGGAAAGTATTTGGAGATGGAAATTTATATGGTAGGGCTGGAAGAAGTGGCCAGTCTTTTGGCCGTACATTTTACAGAGGCCTGAGCGGTTATGGAGGAGGGTCCTATTGAGGTACTTTTTCCTCAAATACTTTCTACCCACAAAAAGAAAGATGAGGTAGAAGCAGATAGGGTCATGGACATAGCCATATTACCAATTCAGGATCACAACCAGGACAGTGTGAGTATGAAGACTAGAAGAGTTGCAGGGAGATTAAAACTTTTTGGTAACAATTGGAAGAAGATAACAACAGATGGTTGGATTTTAGAGACAGTGAAGGGTTATATAATAGATTTTCAAGAGATTTCACATCAGGTTATAGAACCCAGACAAATATGTTTTCAAGAGGAGATAAAAGAGGTTGTGAGAAAGGAAATTTATGGTATGTTGGAAAGAGGGGTGAGTGTGGATATTGGAGATAGAGAAAGAGTGTTTGTGAGTACTTTATTTGTAGTCGAAGAAAAGGACAAGGGTTGGAGACTAGTGATAAATTTGAGAAGTTTGAACAAATATGTGGCGTACAGACATTTCAAAATGGAGAGAATACATCTTCTGAGAGATATTCCTCAGTTCTTATACCTTCTCGGAGGATGGACTTTTTAGGGTTTGTGATAGACATAGAAAAAAGCACAATTACTGCTGCCAGAAAGAAGATATTGCTTATAAAAAGGGAGAAAATGTATTGAGGAAAAAGAATATTAGTTTGAGGGAGTTGGCAAGGATAATTGGTTTACTTTCGTCTTGAAATCAGGCTATTTTCCAAGGACCATTGAATTACAGAGCACACCCAAAGAATCAAACATTTAGCTTTAGCAGAAGGTTTATGGTATGGGAATATGATAAAGGTTTCAGAGGATGCAGTGAAAGAGTTGGAATGGTGGTTGAAGAACCTGCAAGCATCTAATGGGAAAGCAACATTTGGATCAACACCCAATTTTGTTTTGGAAACAGATGCAAGTACTTTAGGTTGGGGTGCTGTAATGGGAAACCAATTGACAGGAGGGAAATGGAGCATGAGAAAAAGAGAGTATCACATACATTGTTTGGAACTAAAAGCTGGAGAGTTAGCAGTTCACAGTTTCAGGGATCAATTGAAAGGGTGTTCAATCATTCTGAAAATGGACAACATTTCAGTAGCAACTCAATTAAACAAGTTAGGAGGCAGCAGATCATAGAGAGTTTCAGAGATAGAAAAGGATTTGTGGGAGTTTTGCGTGGGACAAAAAATACAGCTAACGGCACAGTTTTTACCAGGGAATGTGAATATGAGAGCAGACTGGAATTCCCGCTATATGTGGGGTTACAGCGAATGGAAGATCATACCTCAACTTTTTCAACAGATAGACAGAGTTCTGTGGCCACTACAGATAGATCTCTTTGCTTCTTGTTTAACAAATCAGTTGGAGGATTATGTGAGTTGGCGTCCAGATCCGCGAGTGAAAGCAGTGTACACATTCAGTCTGGATTGGAGGAAGTTTCTAGGTTATGCATTTCCTCTATTCTGTATAATTCAGAGAGTACTTATGCAGGTGAGGAGACAGAGATGTCAGGAGGTTTTGGAAACTATGTTTTGGACCACTAAATACAGTAGTGGTATCCATCGGTTATGGAGCTGGTGGTATAGGACCCAATTTTAATAGATCAATAGGTCTTTTGGAGGATGTAAATGATCAAGAGCATCCTTTAGTAGAGTCAGAGATGCTAAACCTTCTAGTTTGGAAGATTTCAGTAGAAACCAGCATTTCTGAGAACTATCTGGAGAAGCTGCAGAATTGTTATCTGAATCATGGGCTCCAGGAACAAGGAAAAGATATAAGAGTGCATGGAATGTATGGGTATGTTGGTGCATGAAGAGGAATTTGGATCCCGTGGAAGTGGATGAAGCTATGATGGTTAATGTTTTGGCAGAAATGTTCAAGAAGGGTTTAGGTGATATAACAATAAATTGTTACAGATCTGCGATTGCTGCGGGATATTGTTTGGTAGATGGTTCATCTATGGGGAAAAATACATTGATATGTAGAGTTATGAAAGGGATGAGATTGAAAAGACCACCCAAAACTAAGTACAGTACGGTATTGGATGTTAGGTTAATGTTTGATTTATTTAAGAAATGGCCATCGAATAAGTATTTGACTACCAAGCAGTTATCATGTGTTAGAAATGGAGTCTTTGGTTTGTGGTCATGTTACCCCCCTGTTCAAGCAAGGACTCCCACTGTAGTCAGGGTAAAAGAGAATCACCCTCAGCTAACCCCCGCTCATACCCTTGGTAGCTTGGCACGAGCAGGCAAGCTTAACTTCAGAGTGCTAGGTGTAAAGTATTTGTACCAACACACACAGTAACTTAATGAAAACACTACAAAATGACACAACACAGGTTTAGAAAAATAGAAAATATTTATCTAAACAAAACAAGACCAAAACAACAAAAATCCAGCATACACATGTCAAGTTATTAATTAAAAAGCAAAAAGAGTCTTAAATCCTTTAGAAAACAATGCTAACACTGTTAGCGTTGAAAAGTACATAGGTCGCGTTAAAATAACATGTACGGGCATAAATGTATTAATACTCAGGTATTATTTTTAATGCTTGAGTATTTTTGTGTGTTAATTTTAACAAATGCAGCGGAATAAGAGGCAGGATATATGGGATGCAGGGGTTATGGGTGGGGAAGTGTATTAATACTCAGGTATTAAAATATGACCTTGAGTATTTTTTCTTCTTCATTTTTTTTAAGACATGCTGTGGATTAAGGGGTGGGATATATGGCATGTAAGGGTTATGGGTGGGGAAGTGTATTAATACTCAGGTATTAAATTATGACCTTGAGTATTTTTTTAATTATTTTTTTTAAAGACATGCTGTGGATTAAGGGGCGGGATATATGGGATTTAGGGGTTATGGGTGGGGAAGTGTATTAATACGCAGGTTCTAATTTATACACTTGGGTTACTTTTTTTATTTTTTTTAAAACATGCTGTGGAATTAGGGACAGGATATATGGGATGCAGGGGTTATGGGTGGGGAAGTGTGTTAATAATTAGGTATTTATTTATACACTTGGGTAATTTTTTTAAAAACATGCTGTGGAATTAGGGGTGGGATATATGGGATGTAGGGGTTATGGGTGGGGAAGCGTATTAATACTCAGGTATTAAATTATGACCTTGAGTATTTTTTCCCCCATTTTATTTTAGAGAAATGCTATGGATTAAGGGGCGGGATATATGAGATGTAGGGGTTATGGATGGGGAAGTGTATTAATACGCAGGTACTTATTTATACACGGGTTATTTTTTTTATTTTTTTAAAAACATGCTGTGGAATTAGGGGCGGGATATATGGGATGCAGGGGTCATGGGTGGGGAAGTGTATTAATACTTAGGTATTAATTTATACACGTGGGTAATTTTTTTTTTTAAACATGCTGCGGGAGAAGGGGTGGAATATATGGGATGCAGGGGTTATGGGTGGGGAAGTGTATTAATACTTAGGTATTAATTTACACATTTGGGTAATTTTGTATTCCTTTTTTAAAAACAAGCTGCAGGATAAGGGGCGGGATATATGGGATGCAGGTGTTATGGGTGGGGAAGTGTATTAATACTCAGGTATTATTTTGAACTTGACTATCATTTTTTTCCATTTTTTTAAAAGCATACTGTAGATTAAGGAGCGGGATAAATGGGATGTAGGGGTTATGGGTGGGGAAGTGTATTAATATGCAGGTACTAATTTAATTAATACGCAGGTACTAATTTATACAGTTGGATGATTTTTTTTAACTTTTTTGGAAAACATGTTGTGGAATTAGGGGCGGGATATATGGGATGCAGGGGTTATCGGTGGGGAAGTGCATTAATACTGAGGTATTAATTTATACACTTGGGTAACTTTTTATTCCTTTTTTAAAGACATGCAGCGGAATAAGGGGCGGGATATATAGGATGCAGGGGTTATGGTTGGGGAAGTGTATTAATAATCAGGTATTAATTTATGACCTTGAGTATTTTTCTTTTTCTTTTTTTTAAAGGTATGCTGTGGATTAAGGGGTGGGATATATGGGGTGTAGGGGTAATGGGTGGGGAAGTGTACGCAGGTATCAATTTATACACTTGGGTAATTTATTTTAACTTTTTTTTAAAACATGCTGTGGAATTAGGGGCAGGATATATGGGATGCAGGGGTTATGGGTAGGGAACTGTACTAATACTTAGGTATTAATTTACACACTTTTTTTTTTTTTTTAAACATGCAGTGGAATTAGGGGTGGGATACATGGGATGCAGGGGTTATGGGTGGGGAAGTATATTAATATGTTCAAAATACGGGAGGGATCAGGAGGAATTATGGTCCAGTGTATATCCTCCAAATGGAAACATCAAAAATAAGTAATACACTGTTCCAACCATGTAAAACAGAAAGTAGTGACCGGGGTCCTAAATTCTAGGAGCAAGAGGCCTCACACACCCATAGGGTGTCATGCTTCATCATAGGCACTGCTCCTCGTCAGACCGGCGCTGCAATGTCTGACGGGCACCACCCCGTGAGGGGGGGCTCTTTGCCGGAGATCTTTTTATGTGGTGGTGCCGTGACCCCAAAGGTAATTGAAGTGTCAACGGAGATCAAAAAAGAATGTGATTTAAAATTGACTACCAAAACCGCCACTGAGACAATGGATTTTATTAGACCAGATGGACGGTCAGGGCCAAGGTTAAAAATATATAGTCAGAAGAGTGAATAGAGAAATTAAGATCAATCACTCTTATAGTGAAAAAATGTATCAAAAGGAGGGGTCTGGGAATTTTCCAAAATCTACCCTCTCATGGGTCAACATGTTTTGCATCCTGGTGGTCCAAACGGATCCAGTGATGCTTCATCAGGACCTTATATGACTATGTGTATCTCCTAAGTACTAAGGGCCACATATATTTCCGAACAAGGTATACAAGTTACTATAAGCCCGCAATTAGCTGGGGGGAGTAACAATCACTTACATGAACGTGGAACCAGTCGTTCCTAACTCGTGCCCGTCCTAAACTTGAAGACGCGCATCCTAGGAATACACAGACCAATGGTCCAGCGCTAAATGACGTTTTTGTCTGCTGCTGTGACCAGGACGTAACCTACCCCGGTCCGTGGTTCCCGGTACTAATTTAATTAATACGCAGGTACTAATTTATACAGTTGGATGATTTTTTTTTACTTTTTTGGAAAACATGTTGTGGAATTAGGGGCGGGATATATGGGATGCAGGGGTTATCGGTGGGGAAGTGCATTAATACTGAGGTATTAATTTATACACTTGGGTAACTTTCTATTCCTTTTTTAAAGACATGCAGCGGAATAAGGGGCGGGATATACAGGATGCAGGGGTTATGGGTGAAGAAGTGTATTAATACTCAGGTATTAATTTATGACCTTGAGTATTTTTCTTTTTCTTTTTTTTAAAGGCATGCTGTGGATTAAGGGGCGGGATATATGGGGTGTAGGGGTAATGGGTGGGGAAGTGTATTAATACGCAGGTATTAATTTATACACTTGGGTAATTTTTTTACATTTTTTGTGAAAACATGCTGTGGAATTAGGGCGGGATATATGGGATGCAGGGGTTATTGGTGGGGAAGTGTATTAATAGGCAGGTACTAATTTAATTAATACGCAGGTACTAATTTATACACTTGGATGATTTTTTTAACTTTTTTGGAAAACATGTTGTGGAATTAAGGGCGGGATATATGGGATGCAGGGGTTATGGGTGGGGAAGTGTATCAATACTGAGGGATTAATTTATACACTTAGGTAACTTTTTTTTCCTTTTAAAACATGCAGCAGAATAAGGGGCGGGATATATAGGATGCAGGGGTTATGGGTGGGGAAGTGTATTAATACTCAGGTATTAATTTATGACCTTGAGTATTTTTCTTTTTCTTTTTTTTAAAGGCATGCTGTGGATTAAGGGGTGGGATATATATGGGGTGTAGGGGTAATGGGTGTGGAAGTGTATTAATATGCAGGTATCAATTTATACACATGGGTAATTTTTGTAACTTTTTTTGAAAACATGCTGTGGAATTAGGGGCGGGATATATGGGATGCAGGGGTTATGGGTGGGGAAGTGTACTAATACTTAGGTATTAATTTACACACTGTTGTTTTTTTTTTTTTTAAACATGCAGTGGAATTAGGGGCAGGATACATGGGATGCAGGGGTTATGGGTGGGGAAGTATATTAATAGCCAGGTATTAATTTATACACTTGGGTAACTTTTTATTCCTTTTTTAAAGACATGCAGCGGAATAAGGGGCGGGATATATAGGATGCAGGGGTTATGGGTGGGGAAGTGTATTAATACTCCGGTATTAATTTATGAACTCGAGTACTTTTTTAAAAAACATGCTTTGGATTAAGGGGCGGGATATATGGGGTGTAAGGGTAATGGGTGGGGAAGTATATTATTACGCAGGTATCAATTCATACACTTGGGTAATTTTTTTTACTTTTTTTGAAAACATGCTGTGGAATTAGGGGCGGGATATATGGGATGCAGGGATTTTGGGTGGGGAACTGTATCAATATTCATGTATTAATTTACACACTTGGGTAATTTTTTTTACTTTTTTTGAAAACATGCAGTGGAATAAGGGGCGGGATATAGGGGATGCAGGGGTTTGGGTGGGGAAGTGTATTAATACTTAGGTATTAATTTATAGACTTGGGTAATTTTTTTTACTTTTTGAAACATGCAGTGGAATAAGGGGTGGGATATAGGGGATACAGGAGTTATGGGTGGTGAAGTGTATTAATATGCATGTATTAATTTTTGCACTTGGGTAACTTTTTGATGAGTGTAAGCACTTTTTTAGGGATGGGATAGTGTGAATTGAGGGATAATGAGTGGGGAGTGTATTAATACTGAAATTTTATTTTTAATAGCAGTGAACTCATTTTATTCTTTTTCTTTTTTTGCTTTTCAGCGTTAAATTTTTTTATTTTTTTTATTTAAAATAGTTATGTGTTAATTTAATATTTACATATTTATTATAATTGAATTTTGTGGAGTAAAATATTGATTGTTAATATCTAAAATGTTTATTATTTTCAATTAATTTTTCCTTAAATTGTTTTTATTAACTCTTCATTGTTTTCTTTATTTGTAAAAAATTGTAATTTTATTTGGCAAATGTTAGAATTCTTCTGGTAATGTAAAATTAATACGAATATTTTATTTCTTTAAAATTATATTTTTAAAAGCATAATTACAAATGTATATTTTATAGAAATATTATTATTATTATTTTTTTAATTTTATTATTTAATTTAAGAACCCCAGAAAATAAATATATATATATATATATATATATATATATTTATTCTTTTAGAGGTCAGACATTTTTTTCACCAACAAAAACAAATTTTTCACTTGCAAATATAATTTTCAAAAAATGTAAACACATTTTTTTTTTAAAATATTTCTTTTGTACCTAATATAGTTTTAAAAATGCAAAAATAATTTTTATTTATTATTTAATATTTACATATTTTTATACATTTTTTACAAATTTATTTACATTTATTTAACCATTTTCTTCTCTTTCCTATTATATCCCATGAGAGAAATAGTCAGTTTTCTATTTTCAGTGCTCTTCTCTGTTTATGTTGTTTGACGTCTTTTTTTTCAGTCGGTGCAGCATCGCAGTCAAGACTGGACGGAAGCAGAGACCTCGTTCGGGTAAGTCGAATTACAATTCTTTTTAGAGTATGTTTGAGGGTATTTTTTGCAGATATAGATATCGGAGGTACTTGTAAGGTAGAGAGAAGCTTTTGGATGTTTGTAATGTTTATTATGTTTAATTTTTTCTTCCCGTACAGGTTTGCATTGAATACTGGTATCGGTTAAAGATAAATAATGTGTAGCAGTGTTTTAATTTTTAAATAATCGTGCTGCTTTTTTAATAAATAAGAAAAAAAAATGTTTTGCCTGTAATTATTTTCTTTAAGTGGTCGACGAACTAGGCAATTGTTCTGTTTTAAAAAAGAATATTTAGTGTATTGTAACAGCCTTCGTATTTATTTATTTTTTGTATTAATAGTGTCTTTTGTTTTGTTTTCATGTCTTTTTGCTGCTTATTAATTCTTTGTTTAATGCTGTAGCTTTAGCCAGTATGTCATTCACATTTTTTCTTTTCTTAGGTATAAAACGTTTTTGGGGTGTATTTAATATTGTTTTTTTAAATAAGTTTGTAGTTTGGTAAAATGTTATACATTTTTTTTTCAAGTTTGTATCGTATATATAGATGTTTTTTTCCATCATCTATTTTGTATGACAAAATTGAATTGTTTTCAGGATGATTAATTTCTTTATTTGTTTTATTTTGCAGAGTAAAATGCTTCTTCTATATTAATGAAGAAGAAGATTTCTACAGCAACAGGTTTTTGCGTAAAGACATGAAAACTTGAAAGGTAGGAACTGTTTTTGTTGGATTAATTTAGTTTAAAAATAATTTCAAAAATGTCAATTTAATTCATGTTTTTTTTTTAAACTGGCAAGTAATGGTGAGTAGGTTAGTGGTTGTTAGAAATGTAGTATGTATGCTAGACTGTCAAGGTAGTCTGAAGCCACCATTGAAGGAAATTCTTGTATTTTTTGCCAAAATTCTTTCTCATTTCTTTGCTTTTTTGGCTTGTGCGTGGGTTCAGGCTACCTGAGAGTGACTGAGCAAGCTTCATTTCTTGGAAACTTTGCTCCTTCTTAGACATTTCCATGAAATGATATAGGTTTGGATGGGGTTCTCCTATTGCTTTGTTGAAGGAGTTGTGCCATCCCTCAATGGCATTATTAGTCTTTGCACCACCTTCTAAACAGGTCTGGTAGCAGTTCCACCACTCTATTGGAAATCTTGGCTTTCTTCTGCGACCTAATCTGCTTAGGTGTCCAATCCATGTTTCTTCGAAGTAATTTAGTAATGGTGCCAATTTGTCTTCATTTACTGTATAATAGTTCGAATCTGTGATACTTGTTTAATATTTGTCTACTTTTTTCAGGTGGTACAAAGCATAATGCTGTTAGTTTCCTTAATTCAAATTGCAGTATGCAGTCTGAGAAATATTCTCTACTTCAGGATGATTTTTTAATTCTACGCCAATATGCCTGTGAAGAGTGGAAAAAGCATCCTTGTATTTGTGTTTCTGGATCTATTTTTTATTATTGTGTTTATCATTGACAATTCAAAATCAAGTATTACTTTTCTAGTTCTTTTATTCAGTGTTTTGTTTCTGATTGCTGATAAAAATTCAGTGTAAGTAGAGGACTGTTTGACAGGCAATAATGCATACACTAGGGGGACTGTAGTGTTATTTTTTGTTGCATGTATAGTGTAAATTTGAGTGAATGGATGGGGTGTAGATTTAAATGTTCCATCAATGATCCAAATTTCACTATTCTCTAGGATTAGTAAGTTGCGGGTTGTGCTAAATATTAAAATTCTCTTTTGAGGGTTTTCATTGTCATGCATGAGAAAAGTTTCATTTGAGAAGGTAATTTTTAGTTCTGGGGGGATGTTAATGTCTTCATAGGATCGTGGTGTTACATGTTGGGGGTTACTTGCCAGTTTTTCTCGTTGAAACATTGAAGGCATGCTACCTGCAATCTGTACGGGAATACTTTGTACTACTTCCCTTAGAACCTGTCCGCAGGAATTATTGGAGGTGTGTACAAAATGTTTTATTATTTGTGCATTTTCTCTTATCTCTATTTCCATTGCAGAGGCAGAGTGGTTGTGCTCTGTTGTCCTAACAACGGTATCTTCCAGAGTAACAGCTCTGCCTCTGCAATGTGAAGAGTAGAATTGTACACACCTCCAATGACTCCTGAGTTCAACAACTTTATCTCTGCAATAAAGAAACCCTTCAAATTTTAGAAGCTGGTGTCCTGTGCGTGAGGTGATGTAATTTGCTTCACCATGTGATGCCATTCTTAAAATATCTGTAAATAATACAAAACAAAATTGATTATAAAAACATTTTAGTTTTTAATTTTAATTATGTGGTGGAATTACTTACTAAATTACTAAATTAGTTAATGTGTAGCACATGCTTGCTCTGTGTAAGTGTTCGATGTAGTTGGAATACTACATTTGGCATTTATTGACTGTGTATCACCTGCCCTGAGGTAAGTACTTTGTGGATTCGGAATAGTAAATTTGGCCCTAGTCAGTGACCAGCCTGTGCTCCGAGGTAAGTATTTATTGGAGTTGTGATAGTAAATTTCATCTATGTTCAGTACCTGATCTCACGTAAGTATCCAGTGGAGTTGGTATAGTAAATTTGGCATTTATTCACTGTCTATTACCTGCCCTGAGGTAAGTGCTTGGTGGTGTTGCATTAGTAAATTTGGCTGTATTGAGTGTTGAGCACCTACTCTATTGTAAGTAGTTGGTGGAGCTGTAATACTACATTTCCCCTATAGTCACTGTCTGGCACCTGCTCTCATGTAAGTATGTGGTGGAGTTGGAATAGTAAATTTGGCAGCTATTCACTGTCTATCACCTGCGCTGAGGTAAGTACTTGGTGGAGTTGGAATAGTACATTTGGCTCCATTTAGTGCTTATCATCTGCTCTATTGTAAGTACTTGGTGGAGTTGTAATAGTAGATTTTCCCTATAGTAACTGTTCAGCACCTGCCCTCACGCAAGTATCCAGTGGAGTTGGTATAGTACATTTTGCATTTATTGACTGTCTATCACCTGCCCTGAGGTTAGTACTTAGAGTACTTGCATTAGTAAATTTGCTTTATTTAGTATCCAGCACTTGCTCTAAAGTAAGTACTTGGTGGAGGTTTAATAGTAAATTTTACCTTGTATGTAGAGTCCATACTTAGGCTGTGTTAAATTGTTGATCTATGTATGGATTACATTTATTGTATAATTTCTTTTTCTTTAATATTATACTTACTTCTTTTTTTAATTTTATTTGTTTGTATTATTAATGTTCGTACTTTCAATACTTGTGATCGGGTAAGTAGTCATTGCAGTTATACCATTAATTTTTGGCCTTTAGTCACTGTTTTCCACCTGCTCTCAAGTGAGTATTAGGTGGGGTTTGAATACTTAAATTGGCATTTAGTGATTGTTTATAACCTGTCCTGAGGTAAGTACTTGGTGGCGTTGGAATAGCTAATTTGCCCCTATTCAGTGTCTAGCACTTTTACTAAGGGAAGTAGTTGGTGGAGTTTTATTAGTAAATTTACTCTCTTCTCACTATCCAGCACCTGCTTTCACATAAGTATTTAGTGGAGTTGGAATCATAAAATTGGTTGTTTTTGACTGTGTATCACCTGCCCTCAGGTAAGTACTTGGTGGAGTTGATATAGTAAATTTGGCTCTATTTTACTTCCAGGCAGCAGCTATGGCAGGCACCTTTTCCTTGAGGCTGCCTGGTGCCCTGGATTCTTTCCCACCATAAGTGGGTGTGGAGACTACTGGGCCCGTGGACTGGGTGGCTGTGGTGCTTGTCTGGGTTTTTGCCACCGTGGCCAGATGTGAAGGACAGGGTGGGGGAGGGATAGGAAAGAGGTCAATGGTGGAGAGGAAAAGCTTCTTAGGGACATTGGGGCAGGAAGAGGGAACAGGTTTGGGAGTGGAGGAAGAGGGAGTGGTTGTGAGAGGTGTCTGTTTGCTGTGTTTGGGTGCAGGTGCATGGGCTGGATGCTGTTGTGAGGTGGATTGCTGTTGGGTGTCTGAGTGCTTGCATTTGTGTACCTTGGGAGGGGGGGTGACAGACACAGTGGGAGAGGACACAGGAGACATGGGTATGGCTGTTTTGGAGGTGTTTGCCATTGAGGTGTGTGTTCTGCTTGGTGTGGGGGTGATGCTGGTAGTGGATGAGAATGTAGTGCATGCAGGTGTGAGTGTAGACGCAACTGGGAGGGAGGAGGAGGAGGGTGACACAGTGGAGGCAGTGGATGTTGGTATGTCTGCATCTGGATGGTGTTTGTGTGAGTGCCTGTGGGGTGATGTGTGGTGCTTGTGTTTGCCTGTGCCACTCTTGTGTGTTGTCTTGTGTGCATGCTCATCTGCCTGTGTTCTTGGGATAGGTTGGGGTTGAGGGGAATGGGATTGGGAAGAGGAAATTGGAGGGGGGAGGGGGGAAACTGAGACAATGGTTGCCATCACAGAGGAGGCCAGAGCCGGGATTGATCTCTGTTGGGCCCCCAAGCCAGTGTGAATACCCTCCAGGAATGCATTAGATTGTTGCATTTGGGCTGCCAGCCCCTGAATGGCATTTACAATTGATGACTGCCCTACAGAGATGGATCTCAGGAGGGCAATAGCCTCCTCACTCAGGGTAGCAGGGCTAACTGGGGCAGGGCCTGAGGTGCCTGGGGCAAAGGAGAGGTGAGTGGGCACGGGCAACTCGCTGAGGGGCTACTGGATGGGCGGTGCTGGTACGGGGGTGGCGGCTTTACCTGTAGCTGGGGTGGTCTTAGAAGTGTCCACCATGACCAGGGAGTTTCCATCGGAGGTGCTATCTGTGTCTGAACTGTCCCCTCCAGTCTCCGCCGTGGTGCTCCCCTCGCCCTCCGTCCCACTGCTGCCCTCACTGTCGGTTGACTCTGCATCCTGGCTCTTGTGGGATGCAGATCCCATTGTCGCCGGTGCCTCTGCTCCTCCGCCAGATGATGCTAATGCACATAAGGACAGGGTGATAAAACAAAAAGGGGGAGGCAAAGGATACACTTGGTCAACGGCTGCACCAACACAACTGTTGGCGTACTCACCACCGTCACACACAGGGAACAGCCCTACGCACTATGCATTGCACTACCAGTTATAATGCTAGCCACCAAGGCATGGGAGGGGCACATACCGCCAAATGCAGCACATCTGGGACCCACACAGCCCTGACCAGTTGTGGATGCCTACAAGCTAGGTAGCAGGATTATCACTTCAGAACCCTTCCCAACCTGGGACCTACTCTGCAATGTCAGGCCTGGCCTAGGGGCACCCACTGACACACATCCCCCACCCGGGTACCCCCTACCATACAAAAGTTGTGATGATGGGCACGGTACTCACCCCCTTGTGGCTGCTGTGATGCCCTCAAGCACCCATCCAGCTCCAGATAGGCCACCGCCAGTATGCGGGTCATCAGGGGGATTAGGGTTCAACGGGCACTCCTTCCTCATTGGGAGGCCATCCCCAGCTGGGCCTCTGCCGTCTTCCGTGCCCAGCATCTCAGGTCCTCCCACCGTTTCAGACAGTGGGTGCTCCACCTGCTGTAGACCCCCAGGGTCCGCACGTCCTTGGCGATGGCACGCCGTAATCCTTTCTTTTGATGAGCACTGACCTGCAGAGGTAATACATACAGGATATGGTATCAGTCAGACAGTCCTGCCTTTTACAATTATTGCCCAACATACCCCTTCACATCGCTATTTGCACACACAGGGTCCAGTACACAAGCTGCACGCCACCCAGGGGACATCCACCCACCCCCCTACACGAGGCCTTCACACACACCACTCCATGCATTCATGCCACATGCATCGTTCTCACAGTGTACCCACCCGTTGGTCTGGAGGCCCATACAGCAGTCCGTACTGAGGTAGGACCTGATCCACCAGTCGCTCCAACTCCGCCGAGGTGAAGGCAGGGGCCCTTTCCCCTGTCACTCGAGCCATGGTAGGTGTCCTGACCTACTCGTAGTCGGTATCTGTGGCCCACGGGAAGTGTGGCGAGGTTCTTGTTCTTGTAGGTTCTGCCTTGGCCCAAATAGGGGTGACTCTTTCTGGTAGCCACAGTGCTGCCGACGGACGGAACGCCAAAGGCAGTCTGTGCCCTCCAGAAGGAGTCCCCGAGGGGAAAAAAACCCAAAAAGGGAAAAAACCTTAAAATAGGAATTCCTGAACAAAAACAAGAGTAAAAGAAAATCAGCACAAAAAGGTTAAATGACCAGGAAAAAACTGGAACAGAATTAGAAATTCAATATCTGATGCAGAAGAACAGGAGCGAAGATCACCACCCAAAATGAAGTGTTGCAGTGCAAAGAGAAAAGGAATCAAAAAACCTTATATACCTAAAGTGACAGTGAGTAAAAAGTGGCCATATTGAATTGGGATCAAGTTTTAGAATTCAATAGGAAAAGCACCATAGTAAATAGGGACCCAGTGCACGCAGGGGAAAAAGGAAGGCGTGCTGGGAAAGAGAAAGGAAATATGGGTAGGAAAGGAGGGTATAAGTCAAGAAGAAAAGCAAGGACGACAGAAAGAAGGAAAAAGAAAAGAAAAGGTGAGTGGGGAGGCCGGAACTACTGGGGTGCACCGCGCAAATACAAAAACGAGGCCCCATGCCCATTTGGGGGCTCGATAAATCTAAGAAAGGGTCGGGGTGCGGCACGTCCTCCTGCCACGTGCCACGTCTCGGGCCGAACATTCGGCTCGCGCCGCGGCACGCGGCAAGACAGTAGGGGCCATATGTACAAACACATTCTCCCATAGACACAGAATGGGTAAAACCATTTGCTACATCTGGCCCTAGGTGCCAGACACAGGTCACAGCAGCACATGCAGTGTAGGTCCTCTCCTATGGAAGGTCATGTAGCAAGTGAAGAATCAGATAGAAAATGGCGGTCATGTCCGCGGTGGTGCGTACCATCACCACCGGCTTACATCACCATTGGCCACTGTACCCCAGAGGCACAATTTTAACCAATGAGGAGGTGCATGGAGGTTCCCGACAGCCTCCCGCAAGGTGCACAACATCAGCGGAATTACCTCATTCCACCTGTCCCTCCACACAGGACTGGTGGGCCCCATTTGGGAGAGGCAGGCCCTGGACAATAACTGCATCACAATTCAAAATAGGACATACAGGACAAATACCACTTATACATTACAAATTAACATCATTCATTGCACTGTTGTGGCTCCAATGTTCAGTTTGTGACCGGCTCCTCACTCTTTTGTCCCTTAGACTGCAACCACTGTGGATGAATAGGTGATGGAGACATACCCCCGTATACAGACACCTGGTGGACTTGGCAACAATGGAGGACAGGCACAGTATCCTCACCTATAGACTTGACAGGGCCACAATCATGGAGCTGTGTGTCCAACTGGAGCCTGACCTGATATCTGATACCTGTCACCCCACTGGGATTCCCCCTCTTGTGCAAGTCCTATCAGTGCTCCATTTCTTGGTAACTGGTTCTTTCCAAGTGACAGTGGGCTTGGCAGCAGGAATGTCACAGCAAATGTTCTCAGTAGTGCTGACAGGAGTGTTGTCTGCCCTGATTAAACACATATGCAGCTTCATTGTTTTCCTCCAGGTGGAAGATTTGGCCACAGTGAAGGCTGACTTCAATGCAATTGGACATATCCCCAACATCATAGGGGCAACTGATGGTACACATATTGCTTTTGTCCCCCCACCGGCAAAATGAACAGGTGTTCAGAAATTGTTCGAGTTTTCACTACATGAATGTCCAGATGGTGTGCTTGGTGGATCAGTACATCTCCCATGTCAATGCTAAGTATCCTGTGTCTGTGCATGATGCCTTTACCCTGAGGCATAGCAGCATCCCAAATGCGATGGCCCAACTACAGAGGCACCGGGTGTGGCTAATAGGTGATCCCTGATTCCCACCCAGTCTATGTTGGTGTATGGGTATGGTATGAACTATATAGGATAGCTTGTGCCTAAATGTTGCCCCTCGATATTTGCAGGTGACTCTAGTTACCCAAACCTATCATGGCTACTGACCCCTGTGAGGAATCCCAGGACAAGGGCAGAAGAATGTTACAATGAGGCACATGGGTGAACAAGAAGGATTATCGAACATACTTTTGGCCTCCTGAAGTCCAGGTTCAGGTGCCTCCATCTAACTGGGGGATCCCTGTGCTACTCGCACAAGAAGGTCTGCCAGATAATCGTGGCATACTGCATGTTGCACAACCTTGCCTTGAGACACCATGTGCCTTTTCTGCAAGAGGAGGAGGCTGGAGATGACCGAGTGGCAGCAGTGGACCCTGTGGACAGTGAGAATGAGGAGGCAGAGGATGAGGATGAGGACAACAGAACTGCAGTGATTCCACAATACTTCCAATGAGACACAGGTAAGACAGTGGACCTTCACATTTCATTGTCATTTTAGTGATTATCTTTGCCACTGGCATGCTGTTATTTCCCACTTCTATGCCGACTCACTGTACCCTTTGGCAACTCATTTTGCAGATGTTGGTGCCCCACTATTGCTCTTGGTGTGATCACTGCAGCTAACTACAGGTTTTTCCTACATGAACATTACTGTACAGTTGAACTGCAATGTTTGAACCTGGTTAAATGAATACATACTTAAATAAGTTTGACATACTCCAAACTTGTATTTTTTCAAAGGGTGTTTATTGAAGTGCTAAGAAGAAGAGGGGCAAGTGCATTGGGATGGGGTGATGATGTAGGAAAGTCCAGGGTCTTGTTCCAGTCTATTTGGTGCACAGGTGCATTGTCCGTGGGGACATAGGAAAGGGAGCAATGGCAGTTCAAGGTGGACATGGTGACAGAGTGGGACACAAGGGTGACAATCAGAAGAGTCTCATTTCCTGGTGGGATCTTGGCAATAGTCTCTGGCTTCTGCCTGGATCGCAGGGAACATTTGCGGGGTGGTTCACCTTCTGCAGGGGGAGGGGTGCTTGTGGCCTGTTGGTCCTGTGGCAGGGCCTCCTGTCCACTAGTGGCAACGGAGGTGGAAGGCTGTTCAGATGTCTGGCTAGTGTAAGGGGCCTGCTGTTGTGAGGCTGCCTTCCTCATAATGTTGGCCATGTCTGCCAGCACCGCTGCTATGGAGATCAGGGTGTTGTTGATGGCCTGCAAGTCCTCCCTGATCCCCTGGTACTGTCCCTCCTGCAGCCGCCTGTTCTCCTGTACATTTCCCAGGATCTGGCCCAGCGTATCCTGGGAATGTTACTAGACTCCCAGGATCTCAGTGAGTGCCTCCTGGAGAGTCGGTTCCCTGGACCTGTCCTCCCCCTGGCACACAGCACTCCCAGTTTCCCCGTTGTTCTGTGCCTCTGTCCCCTGAACCGTTTGCCCACTGACTCCAGGTCCCTGATTGTCTTGGGTATGAGGTGTGCCCTGGGGTCCCTGTAGTGGTGAACACACTGCTGATTGGCGTGTCCTGGGGACAGAGGTATGGGTATGCTGGGTGGGTGCTGTGGTGGTGTTTCCAGATGGGAGAGGCTCGGTGGTGGTGTGTGACTGGGCCTGGGTAACCAGCTGTCCAGAGGTCCCTGATGGGCCAGGTTGGTCATCCAGATCCAGGCGACCAGAGTTGCTGTCAACACTGTGGGCCTCTTTATTTGGGGGACTGGATAGTGCTGGCACCTCTTCGCCGCTGACATTGGCTGGGGTAACTGTGGGGATGTAAATGCAGTGTTATTGTTTCTGTGTGTGACATATTGTGCATTAGTGGGTTGCCCTCTTTGGTTGTATTTGCCCTGGCATCTTTCACTTGTGTACGTTGGTGTTTGGTGGGATGAATAGTTCTCTCTAGTGTGCATGCTTTAGTGATAGGTGTCCATGCAGGTCTGTGAATGGTGTCCATGCATTGATATGGCATGCAGGGCTTGGCATTGGGATGAGTGAGATGTGATGGTGGGCTTGGTGGGCTCGTGGGAAGTGGCGGAATGATGGGAGTGAGAGTGAGGGTGGGGGAATGTGTTGGCATGCAGGTAGGGGGGTAGTAGTAGTAGTATAGAGTTGACTTACCAGAGTCCAGTCCTCCTGCTATTCCAGCCAGGCCCTCAGGATGCTCCTCCCATGTTGTTAGTTGTGGGAGGGGAGGTGGGGGTCCGCTGCCAGTCCTTTGTACAGTCAGTTGATGTCTTGCTGCAATGGAACACACCTTCCCCCGTAGGTGGTTCCACCTCTTCCTGATGTCATCCCTCGTTCTTGGGTGCTGTCCCATGGCATTGACCCTGTCCATGATCCTCCGCCATAGATCCATCTTCCTAGCAATGGATATCTGCTGCACCTGTGCTCCAAATAGCTGTGGCTCTACCCTGATGACTTCCTCCACCATGACCCTTAGCTCCTCCTCTGAGAATCTGAGGTGTCTTTGTGGTGCCATGGGTGTTGTGCGAGTTGTATAGGTAAGGGTGTGTAGGGTGATGTGTGGGGGTGTGTGATGTGGGGTGCGTGGGTGGTGTCGAGGTGTAGGTGGTGTTTGGCTCTGGTTGTGTGTGTGCTCTTGCTGTCTCTCTCTGTTGGCAATTATTTGTAGTCGTAAAGGGATGTGGGTGTGTTTTATAGTGGTGTGGGTGTGTGGGTGTGGTGTGTGTATGGGTGTCAGGTGTGTGTTTAAATTTGCCAATGTTGTGTTGTTTTGGATGTGTGTGTATATTTTGAGCGCTGCGGTATGTACCGCCAATGGTTTACCGTCATTGAATGTCTGCCATAGTGACTTGTGGGTCATAATGTGATGGGTGTAGTTCTGTTGGCGTAACGGTGTGGGTTTTGATACTGCCAGTTTATCACTGACCTTTGGTGTGGTGAATTTGTGTCTGTGGCTGAATAGTGATGGATTGGTGTGTGTGTGTGTGTGATAATATGGTGAACTGATATCTCCCGCGGAAGCGTGATGTTGGCGGCAGTCAGCATGGTGGTAAGTGGGATTTACCGCCAATGTCATAATGAGGGCCTATGTTTTTTTATTTTGATAGGGAAGTTCAGAGTGAATATTTTGAAGTGACTTGAAGAAGATTGATGAACTGAACTGATGAAACTAACCGGAAAATACATTGATGACCAGATTTGACTTTTTGAAAGCTGATTTTGACAAAGCTGCTAACCGATTTTGACAAGGAGAAGGGTTCCTGGAAGTGAAACTGATCTGCTGAAAGAATTGTCTATTTTTGATTTTTGCTGCACGTTTTCTAAGTTAGTTCTGCTTTCTGATTCAGATCATGGCTGATGTAGATAAGCAATGTAGGGATATTCGGCGCTGTAAATATATGAGCATTGGCTTGGCAATTATGCGTGGAATATTGTTTATAGTACTGATAGTGGGAATGTCTGTTCTTGATGCGAAAGGAGCCAACCATACTTCTGTTTTTGAGACTACTACATTAACGGCTTTAGAGAGATTTTTAAGTTAGATGAGAAATATTTGCATGACTTTACTATTACTCAAGGAGAACTTTCTTCCAATGTTTTATATCGATTGTTGAGTGACTATGTTGAGACGATGGATGCAAAGGATTGTCTTGTATGTATGCAGATTCCTTCATCAGTTGAGGAAGGAGTCACCTATCATAGTCTTCCATTAACATACGGGATAAATTGTAGTCTGTTACTAACAAGGTTTTATAACCAGGAGTACATTCAATATTTCTATTCTAACCATGATGTTGTGTTTTCGTTTGTTCCTATTATTAGGTATTTGAGTAGAGTAGCTAAGGATAATAACATATAATTAGTTAGAGGATTCTTTGAACCTACATTAACGTTTTGGACAGCTTATTCTCACAAGAATAATCTTTAATGCTTGCTTGCATCATTAGAAAAGAGCTCCTTAGAGCATACAGTACTGATGACAGGAGAAAGGCGAAGAAGGAGAAATTAGAAAAGGGCTTAGAGAAAAGGACTTACAAAAATGATTATGCTTACAATGCAATTAAAACGCAAGGGAAATTACCTTTAGATAAATTACACGTAGGGAAGCTTTGTGTATATCGGCCAAAGTCACGCACTGACACTTTATTTGTGGGTACCAGTGAATGTAGGCATGGGTTTTTGTTTCAGAGTAAATGGACATTGATGTTGAATGGGTAGGACCCTGCAATTCCGGGGATATATTATATTTGTGGACTTAATGCTTATTACCGTCTTCCAAGAGGATGGTATGGGACATGTTATTTGTAGATAGTTTTCACAAAGATTTATCAGATGGAGGATTTGAAAAAGTTTCTGAAAATGACAGAATTACATCATAAGAGACAGAGGAGGGAGTCCTCATCTGCGACAGTGGGAGATATATTTGGTGCGGTGATTCCTTCAGTGGGAGTCATCCTGAATTCGATCAAGATTCGAAAGTTGTCTACTATTGTGGATAACAAGCTGACAAATTTTTCAATGGCTATACTCCTGATAGATACTGAATTGACTGCGGATAGAACTATGACTCTTCAAAATCGTCTTGCTTTAGACATTCTTTTAGCAAAGGATGGCGGATTCTGTAAAATGGTTAACTCTAGGCATTGCTCTTCTTACATTCCTGACAATAGTAAAGAGATAAGAGACTTACTTACTAATCTGACTAACGCAAGTAGTGATTTGAAGGAGTTGAAAGAACCCAGTGTTTGGGAAAAGGTTGGTAAGGGTTTGCTTCAGTGGGAAATTGGCTTTGTAGTATTTCGAATGGGTACTGTTCAAAATTATACAGGGAATATTATTTGTTATAGGGTGTCTATTAAGCATATGGGGATTATGCAAAATATGTAAAATAATTACATTGAAGAAGTCTAAAAAGAATCAGAGGAGAGAAGAAAGAAAAGGGGAATGAATTTATAGGGAAAATTCAAGAAGAAGACAAGCTGTTGAAGAAATTGAACTGTAAAATTGTGGGAGGTAAATTTGGTGTGATGACATATTTGGTCATCAGAGGAGGAATTGCTGAAGAAGTTGTCTTAATTAGAAATTATTAATGAATGTTTACGTATTTTTGAATATTGACTTATGCAGAAAAATGAATAACGTAGAAAAATAATGTGCACGTTTGAAAATGTGACATCGAAGAATCGCCAACAGTGTTCACGAAATGTACTAATTTATGATTAATACTTACGAAATATTGAAAATGTATTAGATAAATGTAGTAATATGTCATATTGAGGGTTATGAATTATGCTTTTGCCTATTAATTGTAGGCCTTAACTTAGCGAGTGTCTTGGCCTAGTTTTACCAGGCCTCATGCAGAAGTGCTAGTGGTTAATGAAAAGTGCTGACAGAGTGAACTAACTGTGAAATACTCATTGTTTTTATAAAATACTTAGCAGAAGCTTTCTGTGGGAACCGACGGACAGGAGATGAGGTCTCTTGTACAGTAACAAATTGTGTGCAAAATGTGCAAAGGGTTCTTTCCCAGGAAGTAAACAATGAAGACACTGACTGGAGACGAAGATGCAACAAATTTGATACCTGAGGAGCCGGATGATGAGAACATTGTAAAGCGAGCCAATCAACGACATGTGAAGTGTGAAATATTAGAATTCATAGATTTGGTATATGGACACTATTGGACAGAATAATAACGTATGATGTATTGACCAATTCGAAATTAGGGGATAGTTTGGGTGACTTTGATATAATAACGTGACAGAGGAGAATTCAGACAGATTGATCTTACCCCGTTATGAGATGCGATATTGATTTAGAAGAGATTTGAGATTCTGTCATTGGGCTCATACTCTCTGACTGAGAGCCTGATGCTTTGCTGATCGACTGATGACCTGAGGACGAAGACTGATTCTGCTTGCTGACCCATACTGTGTAGGGGTAGATATGAAAATGTGACTGAATTTCATTTTTGTGCCTTTTCTTTCTAGGTACCAACTGCGCTGTCTCAATAGTTTTCTTTAGGTAGATGTTTTCCGAATTTGTGTTCTAAATTGTTTTGCATGAAGCCTCACATGCTGATGCTAATCTGGGTTAGTTGAGGTTATTCACATGCCCACTGACGAGTTGCAGAGGCAAATGTTTGAAGGACTATTTTGCTGAACTCTATGGATATTATAGTCTTGCTGAAATTGGTTTTACTAATGATTTGTGTTGATGCCTTGGAATGTCTTTTGATTCAAGCTTTGATTAGATCATGTTTCTTGTGACTTGTTGATTAACAATTATAATAAATTTTGTTTGATTTGATTTGTTGATTAAGCTACTTGACTTAGTATTGTTAAATAATAGGGAAATAAGCTTACTAAATGTAATAACAAGGTGTGGTTATTCATGACCTACCAGTCATGGTGTGTGAAAATTACTGACTCCATTGATTAATGATTTGACTAATGATTATTGATTATTGTTTATTGATTACTGTTTCTGTACTGGAACTATGGTAAGAACATGTTAAACGAGTCAAAAGGTTCATCGACCTCTACACGTCCCCTTGTAAGTTTACTTATTAAGGACCGACGCGCTACAATCTGCAATACCTGACATATGAAGGACCATGTCACAGAATCAAATGCCTTTTCAAAATCCAAGGCGAGCAGGATGGCGAGTCAGGGGAACAAGCAAATGGAGGCAAGTGGCATATGTAAACACCTAATGCAGTGCCTGGGTCCCTTTGATGGCATAAGATTGTTTTGATCTGGGTGAGTCAATATTTGTATCAACCCAGCCAATCTAGGGGCAACAACCCAAACCAGTATTTTTGCTTCAGTGCTAATAAGAGAGATGGGTCAATACCAAGTACATTCTATTGAGTCTTTCCTGGCTTAAGAATAATCGCTATAGGTGCTGTCTCAAAGTCTTGTAGCCAATCATGGATGTAAAGGGATTCTCTGTACATGGCTTCTAATGCATCTTACAAGAGACTGGCAAATTTCTTATCGAATTCCGGAGGGGTGGGGGTGCATTGGAGGAGGGGTTTTCCCCAAGGGCATGGCATTAATTGCTTTTTCTATTTCTTCTAATATGTGTAGATCCAGTGATTCTATGTCCAGTCTATCTAGTGGCAGTACTGGAAAGTCATGCATAATGGATTGTCTTTTTTCAGCCACAGGAGTGGGTAGACCATGATGAAGTGTAATGGTCTGCAAACACCTCTGCAATTGTGATGGATCTAGTGCCCAGCAATCACCCTGCTCTCCATGTCATGGTACGTTAGCCAGTGAATGAGTTTGTCAATCCTATGTACTATGTTGTATAGACAGTGCTGTGAAAAGACCCACTGTCGTCTGGGTTTCAATAGTAGTTTTTATTTTAAGAGCAACGGGTCGCTTCAAGTTGTCTGAGTGCATTATCCCCTTTCTTGCTGAAATATCAATTCCATTTATAAAAGTCTGGTACCTGGGTCAATTATGTCACTATCTTTGTCTCCTCAGTGGTTGGAAGTGTAGGAAATAATGTGTTCATAAAAGGTGCATTCATACCCTCCCATAATGCAATAGCTAAAGGGGTAGAAGTGTTAAAAGCTAAGTAATCTACAATTCCCTCATTGACTCAGTCAGCTAAACGGGCATCCAACAGTCTATGGGAGTTCACATGCCATTGTCTTTCCCCCTTCTGGGAAGGTCCCCTGTCACCACCACTGGGGAGTGGTTGGAAAGGCACCTGTGGAGTATGTCAGACTTTAGGACCCCAACAAGTCAGTTGCTTGGATAGTGAAGTAGTTATGCTTGGAATGTGACCACAAACACCAGAGTTGAACAATAATGTGATTCATAGTGTGAGGGTGGTGCAATCTCCGTATGTCGGCGAACCTCAGTTTGGAGGTCCAACTGGGAAAAGGGGTACTGCAGTTTCCGTTATTTAAGGTCTGAACATTCAGATCTGGATTCGTAATGGTATCAAATTCTCCTCCAATGATCAGTTTACCCATGGGGCTTGTTAGAATCTTATCAGACAGGGATCTCAGTGTATCCTCGACCAATGCTGGCAGCACTTAGGCACTCACAAAGGGCCAGGAAGCACGCTCCAACAAACCGGTTGCTTCCACAGAACAGCCCAACAAATCGGTGTGTACATCAGTGGTGGTACAGAGGAAGGAGTGATAAACTGAAACAGCTACCGCCTGGATCCTGAAGTAAATGTGGCATGCTACACCCAAGAATATTGATTCCTAATCAGGAATCTGAATCTGGAACTCTACTGGGGGAATTCCTGCAAAAGGATGAGCTGGGGCCATGACTCTTAAGCTATTGTAATGTCGCCCCTCTGTTCGGCTTTTTTTCAGGCCGTTTACATTCCAAGAAATGATTTTAAACTCAACCAACATCATATATGATATGTTGGAGATTCTACTGTTGAAATGAATATGTATCACGAGAATAACTAGCCATGCGCTGCCTACAAATTAACTGAAACAAAAATTCAAACCCAACAACAACCCCTACCCCATTCTTCCTAACATGAAGCATCCAGTGCCCATCAACTTAAAGTGGTTCGAGGGACCTAGCCAGCCCCTACCTGCCTGCTATGATATTGACTGATAGTTACTGGCAACAAGACAACGGTGGTTCAAGGTCCCCATGCGTTTGACATTTTATGGCGAGGCGAGTTCCTTTTCCCCATGACACCTCTGTCTTCTAGCCCTGCACCACTCCCACCAGCCCGGACACTTCATCCCCACTATAGTCTGTGGAGTTATGATCTCTGCATATGATCACCTTCCACCTACTCCATCTCAGCCCTCTCTGATGTTGGCTCTTAGGTTGGGGCTGCCTTGGTGTCACCTCCATCGCTGTCCATACTTACTTTAGCACTGAGCTGGAGTGACTTCCTACTCCCACATTTACTACTAAGTAGTAAACTTACCTATGTGGCGGTCTCCCCATAGAAAAGAAAGGAGAGGTGGAGGTGTGGATTTACAATGGTAGGTTGAGAACAGCATTTTGTAGTATTTTTAGGAGTACTACTGTAGTACTCCTAAAAGTACTACAAAATGTATTTGTGAATAGGCCCCATAAGTTTGTGAACAGCTTTTTGCATTGCATAGTACTACTTTACTACTACTAATGTACTACAAAATGATTTTGGGAATCGGCTCTAATGTTTTTATATTTTTCATGTGGCCCTAAAATTGATACGAACAATGCATCATAAACAGTGAATCTTCCACACATTGGTGGTCTGCTTACAATATATAAGTGATTGTGCAGACGACATGCTCTTAGAAAGCTTACGTATATTTTGTATTGCCACACTCTTAATATTCAGATCAATATTTCCTTGGCTAGAATTCTAGGAGATGTTTGTTCATTTGATAAATGGTACAAAATATTGAACAAATGGCTTAAGGAATGAAAATATCTCCGCGTTTATCATATGTTCAGATAACATTGAGATACTGACATGAGGATTGCACTAATACGTTACCAGAATGTGTGTGGAGCACAGTGGGAAGAAATAGGCCTGTATGTTTAAACAAGGTAACACTTATGTTTTGAAAAAAGTTCCTGCAAAGAGGTGTTCACACACCTTGGGCGTGGAAGGGTTAAAGTGGAAGCCAGCTAAGTGAACAATAAACCTGAGCTGTGATAGTAAGCACCTCTCATGTTATGCATTCATAAAATGATGCAGCCATGATAAATTCTTCTTTAACACAGGTCAGGCCAGGGCAAATACTTTTGAATTGATGTATCTAGCGTGTTGCCAACTTAAATGTAGAAAGAATATATTCCTACAAAGACATGGAGCAGCAGTTCTTGATTGTGTTTCATGAAACCAAATTCACAAAGGTGAGCCTTTAAAATGAGTAATTTTCCGCTTCTCTTCGACTACAGGAGCCATTCAGACATTAATGAAAAAAAGCAATGTCTGTCTAGCATGTAGGCATCAGAGTCCTTAGTCTTGCATACATTCACGCAGCCACTCGAAACAGCTCAGGGTCAAAATCTCATCTAGACACCTAGATTAAAAACTCATTTCTCTGATGTGTTTTTGATATTCAAGCTTTTTCATGCAAATAAATAGCCAAGAGCCTCATCTTCAAGTCGTTTATTAGTTGTGCATGTCATGAATTTGAACAGAACATTTTGTTCTGTGCTATAATTGCATACGTTGTAAGGAAAGCTGTATTCTGGGCACACTTATCATTAGAAGCTGTTTTGAAGCCATAGTTCTATCAGAGAAGCCGTCATGGTGGCTCATCCTGATATTGAGAGTTTAACCTTTCTGATTCATACAAGATTAGAAGTCGTGTGATATTAGTTCTTCCATCGAATGTGCAGTGGATCCAATCACAGTCAATCCGTGTCTAAGTGTAGTTGCTGCACTGAAAATGGACTGCAGTCTACAAAATCTACGAAGTAA
This sequence comes from Pleurodeles waltl, assembly GCF_031143425.1. Classification (NCBI taxonomy): domain Eukaryota; kingdom Metazoa; phylum Chordata; class Amphibia; order Caudata; family Salamandridae; genus Pleurodeles; species Pleurodeles waltl. The sequence goes on along the minus strand of NC_090448.1, from coordinate 217,789,753 downwards.
TTATCTATCATTTAGAAAAAAGATAAAAAATAATGTTGTACTGAGGGGAAAGAAAATATGCCCTTTCATAGGAACCAGTGATTTATCGTAAACTGCAGGACATACCCCCTTGACTTCGCTTATGCCTTACAAAACACATTACTGAATATGGTTACTTTTGCTTTGAAAGTGCTCAGTTCGTGCTTGATTCCCTAAAGATGATTTAGGGAAAGTCTGAAATTCAGAAGACTAGGCCTACCCTTATGTTTGGATTATAGTTTAGTTTTTACAAACATTCAGGATGGTGCCTGGATCCATATACCGAAACCTTGTTGTGAGTGATTGGACGAGACTGGGACAGTGTCTGATTAGGATAAAGAACTAACTCACTAATTCACTAACTAACTAAATGAATGAATTAATAAATAAATAAATAAATAAATAAGCTGCCTCAAGCATAACTTCACAGTTTCCACCTGTAAAGGAGAAAGCTCGATAGAGAAAGATGAAGCAGTGGCTTCCCTCTTTCACTCTGTCTTCCCTGCTGAAGGACCGGTCTGCATTAGGTGTGCGGCAGTGCCCCCATGCCAGGTGCACGAGGTTTAAAAAACATCTGCTTGAGTTGGAGTGTGAACTCTCTGGGACCCTCAGAGCATGTTTACGCCTGGACCTGTGTGGAATACTGCATGGGAATATTGACATAGGTGTTCAGTCTTTGTTATGAGGCCATTCCCCATGAAAGGAATGTGTGCATCCTTGGCATTGCCAAGGTATGGAGCGTGCCTTCGTGCAGTGTGTACCACATAAAGTGTACCCGCAAACTCCATTTTATGGATCGCACATACATCACAAAGTAACTTTCAGGACTTTCTCTGGATGTGTGAGAGGAGGCCCTAACCCCTTGATGCACTATTTCGAGTAGCACAGTCCGTCGGTGAGGGACTACAACAACTATAATCCTCAGCGTCTGGAGGGGCTGCCACGACCGAGGTGGGACCACCACAACCAACGCACTCAAAGTCCATCCCGGCCTCTCGCAGCGTGGGGACTTTGTTTGGATTTGTGATAGAGGCGCCTGACCCCTGGAAGCACTATTATGAGTACCACATGCTCGTGGTGAAGGACTTAAACAACTAAAATTCTCAGTGCCAGGAGGCATTACAAAAACCGAGACGGGACCACCCATTCGCTTAAAGCAAGTCCCAGTCTCATGCAGCGTTGGACGCGCCCGGGCCACGCCTGGATGAAGCCTGGACTAAGGACTGGCCGTTCTGCAACCATCTGCGGCCGGGTGAGACCAGACCGGGTCCTCCCTCTGACTTCCGGCACACCAGAAGTGGGGCAGACGTTTACCATCACGGGAAAAAGGAAAGCAAGCCCCATTAAAGTTGCCCCCATGGAGAAGGATGTTATGGCCCCCAGGAAGGCACATGGTAAGTCATCTATCCTAATTTATCTGTCTTCTGCTGTGCGTGTGCTTTCCGAAAAAATGGTTACTGTATAAGAGGAACTGACTTCTCATGCACAGCCCATGGTTACACCTGCACATTGAGCCTTAAAAACACCCTAACCTCTGACACTGGCGTGGCCTCCACAGTGACGCTTAGAGAACAGGGTACAAACACCAAGGACCTCATTACAACCCTGGCGGTCGGTGTTAAAGCGGCGGTAATCCCGCCAACAGGCCGGCGGAAAAAATGGGATTACGACTGTGGCAGAAACCGCCAACATAGACAGCCACTTTAACACTCCGACCGCCACGGCGGTACAAACAGACAGCGCGGCGCACACCACCAACAGACAGGCAGGAGACAATGTACTGCCCACCCTATCACAACACGGCTATCCGCCACCTTTTCCGGAGCGGAACCAACACGAAAAAAAACACAGTGGAAACAGTACACAGAAGGGAAAACACTCACCTCTCCACACCCCACGAGGAACCTGGAGGCCATGGAGCCCGAATTGCAGATACTGCTGCCGATGGTCTTCCTGCTCCTCTATCAGGAGCTCCAACGATGGCTGCGATGACCACGGTGAGTACTGCACCTACAACACAGGGGAGGGGGGAGGGAAAAGAGAGTGACACACCCACGCAACACCCCCACCCACAACACCATACACACAAATACATGCTGCAACATTACATATACGCCCCCCACCCCCTTTGAATAACGCAAGGACAAAAGGAAATGATTGTCACGATTGTAATCAATAAAAATCTATAAGCCAAAAGTCAAAATTCAGTATATACAAATATGTACACCAACTACACAAGTCCTGATAGTGTGCCAATCATTTTCCGTGGACCACTGGGCCCAAAATGCATGGGCGAGGCCCACACATGATACCTGACTCCAAACAGAGAGAACACTGGAGGAGCATCACATAGAAAATATACAGGCAGCTCAGGGTGAGGGGGAGGGATGGCACCTCAGCCTGATGAACTCACAACGCCACTGCTCCACGAGGGGGCTACATGCCCATTGATGTATCCTGGGTAGTGCAAAGCCACAGTCTCTCAAGTCCTTTCAGTGGGTGGTTTGCCCACTGCTTTATCCTGGGGAGTGCAAAGCCACTGTCTCTCAAGTCTTTTCAGTGGGTGGTTTGCCCACTGCTTTATCCTGGGGAGTGCAAAGCCACAGTCTCTCAAGTCCTTTCAGTGGGTGGTTTGCCCACTGCTTTATCCTGGGGGATGCAAAGCCACAGTCTCTCAAGTCTTTTCAGTGTGTGGTTTGCCAACTGTGTTATCCTGGGGAGTGCAAAGCAACATTCTCCACTGGTTCTGGAGGGGGCTTTGTGCCCAAAGTACTTCATCCTGCCAAGGACTGAGGTAGTGGATGAGATACTCCACTGGTTCTGGAGGGGGCTATGTGCCCAGAGTGCTCCACGTGCATTGTGGCCAGAACAATACACTCACCTGGGTGTGTGTGCTACGAGATTGCCGAGGTACAGGTAGGATGATACACCATGGAGGCAGAGACATACCCCACACTGCTGCGGCTTCGCATTCCATATGCAGGTGACAACTGTGATGACAATGATGCTTCATGGAAGCTGCTGAGGGTCCTGGAACTCACCACCAGCCCTGGACGACTGACCACTGGGGATGGTAGCCATGTCTGCGGTGGTGCCACTGGCTGAGGATGTCGCAGGTCCGATGGAGGTGCTTGCGGCAGTGCTTGCGGCGGTGTCACTCGCGGTGGTGCTGGTGGCGGGGTCTTTGACGGCGGTGCTTGCGGCGGGGTCTGTGGCAGCGGTGCTGGCTGCGTGGTCTGTGTCGGCGGTGCTGGCTGCGGGGTCTGTGGCAGCGGTGCTGGTGGCGGGGTCTGTGGCGGTGCAGGTGGCGGTGTTCTTTGCCATACAGGTTGGCGTCGACGTGGACAGAAGGTGTGACACTGGTCCCTCAGTCGGTGCCACCATGCCCCCTCCTGACCTGCCCTGCAGTTTTTGGCCCTTCCCCACCTTTGATGGTGGCGCAGCTGTCTTGCCACTATCCCCTTTCTTTTTCCCTGACCCCTTGGTGGCAGGTGTTTTTGGCTTCTCCCTCTGGGATGTGGGCACCTTTTTCACCTTGGCAGGTGGCGGAATGTCCTTGCCCTCGCTCCGTGGCACACTGGCAGCCCTGATGGTTGGCGCACTCCATGAGCCCGCAGCTGCTGGCACCACTGTGCCTGGGGATGTGGTGGCTGAGGTGCTGGGCTGGGACCTGGAAAGCCTGGCCCTAGGGGAAGGACGGGGGGGGGGAGGTGTAGGGAAGAGGTCAATTTAGCCAGGAAAAGTTTTTTAGACACACTGGGACGGGTAGATGGAGGGGGTTTGGGAGTGGAGGTAGAGATAATGGTTGTAGGAGGTGTACGTCTGCTGAATTTAGGTGAAAGTGCATGGGCTGGAGACTGTTGTGAGGTGGATGGCTGTTGGGTGGGTGTGTGCCTGTGTTTGTGTAGTTTGGGAGGAGGGCTCACAGACACACTGGGAGAGGACACAGGGGATGTGTAAATGGTAGTAGGGGTGGTGAGTGCACATGAGCGGTGTGTGGTGATGGGCGTGCTGGTGATGGAGGTAGTGGCTGAGGATGTAGTGCATGCAGGTGTGAGTGGAGACAAGACTGGGAGGGAGGAGGGAGAAGTGGAGGAGGGGGAACACAATGGAGGCAGTGGATGTTGGTAAGTGTGCATGGGTATGATGCTTGTGTGGGTACCTGTGGGATGTGTGGTGCTTACGTTTGCCTGAGCCACCCTTGTGTGTTGAGGTGTGTGCATGCTGGTCTGATGGTGTGCTGGGATAGGCTGAGGTACAGGGGATTGGGTCTGGCTGGAGGAAGCTGGAGGGGGGAGGCTGGACACAGGGACAATGGCTGCCATCAGTGCTGAGGCCAGAGCCTGAAATGCTTTCTGTTGGGCTGCCTGGCCAGAATGAATGCCCTCCAGGTATGCATTTGTTTGTTGCAAATGCCTCTCAACACCCTGGATGGCATTCAGCATGGGAGACCGCCCAACAGTGAGGGATCTCAGGAGGTCAATATCCTCCTCACTGAGGGCAGCAGGGCTCACTTTGGCAGGGCCTGAGGTGCCTGGGGCGAAGGAGATGCCCACCCTCCTGGGTGAGCGGGCACGGGACACACACTGAGGGGCTGCTCGGTGGGCGGTGCTGGTAGGGGGGTGGGGGCTGTACCTGTTGATGTGGGGGCACAGAGGGGCCACCACTGCAAGGGAGCTCCCATCAGAGGAGGAGTCGCTATCACTGATGTCAGCTCATGTCCCCGCTGTGGAGCTCCCCTCACCCTCCATCCCACTGGTTGTTTCGCCCTCCAGGGCCAAGTGGGATGCAGCTCCCTCCTGCTCCGGTGCCAATGCTCCTCCGCCTGATGATGCTATTGCACACAAGAACAGGGAGACCACAAAAAGGGGGGGGAAGACAGAAGAAAGACATGTTCAGCGCATGCAACACCACTACCGTTGGCGGACACTACAGACACAGCAGCCCTCTGCACTATGCCATGCACTTATAGTTCCTAGATGAATCACATGCCCATGGGGTACAAGGCCTAAGCCCGATAGCTGCACACATGGAAGTCACAGGAGCCTGACTAGGTGTAGATGGCACTAACCACTAGTGGGTTTGGGGTGCCACTGAGCCTGCCTCACAAGGGACCTTGCCTACATAGATTGCCCTGGCCTAGGGGATCCCACTGCCCACCTCCCCCACCCAGACACCTCGTAATGCGCGCAGAGTCAGCTAAATGAGAGTGTACTCACCCCCTTGTGGCTGCTGTGATGCCCTCAAGCGCTCATCCAACTCCGGATACGCCACCGCCAGGATCCGGAACATCAGGGGCGTCATGGTGCGATGGGCACCCCTCCCACGTTGGGAGGCCATCCCCAGTTGGGCCTCCGCCGTCTTCTTGCTCCAGCGGCGCAGATCCTCCCATCTTTTCTGGCAGTGGGTGCTCCGTCTGTGGTGGACCCCCAGGGTCCAGACGTCCTTGGCGATGGGACGCCAAATAGCCTTCTTCTGGTTGGCCCTGACCTAGAGGAATAGAACAGGGGAAAAGGAAAATCTTTACCGGTCTGGACCGTCATACTCATTGGCCCATGTTCCCACCCTTGCCCTGACGCACATACACTCACCGTCCGCACATGCATGCCTCAGTCCCCCCCCCATTTATCTTCCATCCACACCACTCCAAACAAACATTGCCCATCCAGCATGATCACAGTGTACTCACCTGTTTGTCTGGAGGACCGCACTGGGGGAGGACCCCATCCACTAGTTTCTCCAACTCCTCCGAAGTGAAGGCAGGGGCCCTTTCCCCAGACACATGAGCCACTGTCGCTTCCAGACTCAGGTCACAGCAGCACTTGCAGTGTAGGTCCTCTCCTGTTGAAGGTCAGGTATCAAGTGAGTGAACAGACAGAAAATGGCGGTCACGTCTGCGGCAGTGCGTACCTTCACCGCCAGCGTACATCGTCATTGGCTCCTGGCACTCATAGGGCCCAATGTTAACCAATGCTGAATTGCGCTGCAGTCTTCGACCGCTTACCGGGACGGTGTACAACACCAGCGCAGTTACCTCATATCCCCTTGTCCCAACTTACAGGTCAGGCAGCCGCCTTTTCAGGGGGCCACATGGCATTAATATTAACTGCGTCACACCATTGTAGGCCTTTAATACACCCAGTAACAGGCACATTGCAGTTTAATAAATGTGTGCAATTGACATGTGATACCTCAGTGTTGGCTGACTCTCTGCTCGCTGTTCTCATCCATAGGGCACGTCTGCTGGGGCAGGTGATGAGATGGCGGCATCCTCCGGTGTACAGACCGCTGGTGGACCTGTCGACAATGGAAGAGAGACACGTAATAGTCACCTACAGACTTTATCGTGCAACAATCCATGAACTGTGTGCCCAGTTGGAGCCAGACCTGATGTCAGCTATCTGCCATCCCACAGGAATCCCCCCTCTAGTGCAGGTCCTGTCAGTACTCCATTTCCAGGCAAGTGGTTCCTTTCAAACAACAGTGGCCATTGCATCAGGGATGTCCCAGCCAATGTTCTCTAACGTGTTGTCCAGAGTGTTGTCTGCCCTGCTGAAACACATGCGCAGCTACATCGTGGTCCCTCAGGTGGAGGATTTGCCCACAGTGAAAGGTGACTTCTATGCCCTGGGACATATCCACAACATCATAGGTGCCATTGATGGGACACATGTGACCTTGGTACTCCCCCGCAGGAGTGAACAGGTGTACAGAACCCGGAAGAGCTACCATTCTATGAATGTGCAGATAGTGTGTTTGGCCGACCAGTACATCTTCCATGTGAATGCCAAATTTCCTGGCTCATTGCATGATGCTTAAATTCTGAGGAATAGCAGCATCCCTTATGTGATGGGGCAACTCCAGAGGCACCGTGTGTGGCTAATAGGTGAGGGCAAGGACCCTATACAGTGTGAATAGTTGTCTGGGTATGGGATTGTCCATACGGGTCAGTGTGTGTCTAACAGTTGTCCCTCGACATTTGCAGGTGACTCTGGTTACCCCAACCTGTCATGGCTACTGACCCCAGTGAGAAATCCCAGGACAAGGGCAGAAGAACGCTACAATGAGGAACATGGGCAAACTAAGAGGGTGATTGAAAGGACCTTCGGCCTCCTGAAGGCCAGGTTGCGGTGTCTCCATATGACAGGTGGTTCTCTCTACTACTCACCAAAGAAGGTGTGCCAGATCATCGTGGCCTGCTGTATGCTGCACAACCTGGTTTTGCGACGGCAGTTGCCTTTTCTGCAGGAGAATGGTCCAGCTGGTGGTCTTGTGGCAGCTGTGGAGCCTGTGGACAGTGAAGAAGAGGAGGCAGAAGAAGAGGATATTGACAACAGAAACGACATAATCATGCAATACTTCCAGTGAGACACAGGAAAGAAGATGTCACTGCCTCCTACATCTCATACTATTGTTGGAGCTAGCATAAGTCTGTCATTTTCACTCAGTGTATGGACCCTGACTTGTCACTTTGCCTTTCCATTTCACTGATGTGGGTCCCACCTTGTGTCATCTGCTATATTTCCTCCAGCCCTACAGCTGTGTTACATCGTCATGTGAACAATTAAATTGACATTGCTATATTCCATGGTTATTGCAATTACACTTCTGTGAACCCACAGACTGACTCCAGATTGTTTTGTGATTGAAGTGTGTTTATTTCTGTGCAAATAAGTGGAGGGGTTTGTAAAATGGGCAGGGGTGATGGTGGAGGAATGTCCATGGCAGAGTCCAGTCTATTTGTTTCACAGGTGCATTGTCCAAAGGGGCATAGGAAGTGGAGCAATGGCAGTTTAAGGATGAACAGGGTGACAAAGTGGGACAGAAAGGTGACATTCAGGGGGGTCTCATTTCCTGGCGGGGTCTTGACAATGTTCTCTGTCTTGTTCCTGGATCTCAGGGACCGTTTGCGGTGTGGTTCTCCATCTGCAGGGGGTGGGATGCTGGTGTCGTGTCCAGTGGCGGTGCCTCCTGTCCACTAGTGCCGGCGGAGGTGGAGGGCTGTTCATCATCCAGGCTAGTGTCAGAGGCCCCTTGTTGTGCCACAGTGTCCCTCTTGGTGATGACAAGGTCTGCCAGCACTCCTGCAATAGTGACCAGGGTGTTGTTTATGGACTTCAGGTCCTCCCTGATCCCCAGATAGTGTTCCTCCTGCAGCCACTGGGTCTCCTGAAACTTGGCCAGTACCGTTGCCATTGTCTCCTGGGAATGATGGTAAGCTCCCATGATGTTGTAGAGGGCCCCGTGGAGAGTCGGTTTCCTTGACCTGTCCTCCCCCTGTCGCACAGCAGTCCTCCCAGTTTCCCTGTTTCCCTGTAGTGGTGAACACACTACTGCATGACATGTCCTGGGGACAGAGGGATGGGCCTGCTGGGTGGGTGCTGTGCTGGTGTTTCCTGAGGGGGGAGGGTCTGTGGTGGCTTGTGCCAGTGTCAGGGGAACCGACTGTCCGAGGTCCCTGATGGGCCGGGCTGGTCCTCTTGATCCAGTTGTGCAGAGCTGCTGTCATCACTGTGGGTCTCTTCTGTGGGGGGACTGGATATGTCTTTTACCTCCTGTTCGGTGACGTTGGGTTGGGGTCCTGCAGGGGTGTAAAGGCATGATTATTGCATCTGTGTGTGCCATTGTGTGCAATGGGTGAGTGACCCTGTACTCCAGTGCTTGCATTCTTGTCTTGGTCCTTGTGTGATATTTGGTTTGGGGTCTTTGTGGGTTTCTGCAGTGGACATGCTTTGGTGATGGGTGTCCTTGCTTTGGTGTTGCATGCAGGGCTTGGTGTTGGGATGGGTGGGTTGTGATAGTGGGGCATATGTGAGGTGTTGGAGTGATGGGGGTGAGTGTGAGGGGGAGGGTGGGAGTATGTGATGGCATGCAGGTAGGGTGGGGGATATAATAGTAAAGCTTGGACTTACCAGAGTCCAGTCCTCCTGCTACTCCTGCAAGACCCTCACGATGCAGTATTGCCAAGACCTGCTCCTCCCATGTTGTTAGTTGTGGGGGAGGAGGTGGAGGTCCACCGCCAGTCCTGTGTACAGCAATCTGGTGTCTGGAGTCCATGGAACGCACCTTCCCCCGTAGGTTGTTCCACCACTTCCTGATGTCATCCCGTGTTCTGGGGTGCTGTCCCACTGCGTTGACCCTGTCGACGATTCTGCGCCATAGCTCCATCTTCCTTGCAATGGAGGTCTGCTGTACCTGTGATCTGAATAGCTGTGGCTCTACCCGGATGATTTCCTCCACCATGACCCTGAGCTCCTCCTCAGAGAACCTGGGGTGTCGTTGAGGTGCCATGATGTGGTGTGGGCGATGTGTGAGGTGCTGTGTGTTGTGATGTGTGAGGGGATGTGTTGTGTGTTGTTTGAGGTGCGTGGATGTTGTGTATGTGATGGTGTTGTGTGTCTGTGGATGGTGGTGTCTCTCTCTGGTGTGGTATCCGAATTCTGGTAGTAAGGGTTTGTGGGTGATGTGGGTGTGTGTTTTATATTGGATTGGGTGTGTGGGTGTGGTGTGTGTATGTGCATCAGGTGTGTGTATTTTGAATTGTCCAATGTGGTTGTGTTTTGTAAATGCGTTTATTTTGAGCGCGGCGGTGTGTACCGCCAATGGAATGCCACAGTTGAAAGACCGCCGTGTGGATTCTTGGGTCATGATAGTGTGGGCGTATTCCTGTTACGGTGTCGCCAGTTTATCACAGACCTTTGGTGTGGTGAACTTGTTTGGGTGTCTGTATTATGGCAGATTCCGAGCTGTGGGTCGTAATAGCTGTAGCGGAATTTCACGGGCGCAGCGGTATGTTGGCGGTCTTCTGCACGGCGATAAGCAGCATTTACCGCCAGGGTTGTAACGAGGGCCCAATTCTCGTAAAAATGGCTCCTTTCAGATACAAGCAATCATACATCCACTCCTGCTCTCCCCGGGCCTGACCTGCCAGTCCCCTACAAAAAGGAAAAAGGGGAAAACTGGGCTGAAACAATGTGACCAATCCTTTTGTGAAACTGTGGGACCTTATTGTTGAGGATCAAACCGGGGGTCATCAGCTTTCAATCCCTGTAAGAGGGTGCCTATCTGAAGATCAAGAAAATGATAAACACACTATTGAAGCCTGTTTCTTTACTTTTGGATAGGACGAGCAGCTGGTTAGAGACCTGATCATGGATACATAACCTAAGCCACCCTCCCCTCCATCACCCATATCGGAGGGGTAGGGGGGCAAACTGCTGGGTTGGCCTCAGTTATAGCGCATGGAAAGTGCCAGATGCTGTCTAAGAAGGCTGTTAGGCCTTCGACCCCGGGGGCAGCCAACTGAGAGACACATGCTAACCACCCTCCAACTAAGGTTTCAGTGTCTTTCAGCCCTGTACTGCTCTCGGCCAATCAGAACAATTATGCTAATTGATCCATGACCCCCAAAGGTTTCTATCAGCCTGCCCCCTGAGGTGACAGCTTATGTTGTAGTTTTAGGGAATGTTCCCTCTCTTCACTTTGACTCATCAGAGAACTATAAGCAACTCAAAAATAAGGTGATACACTCGTTGGGGGCCCACACCTTAATGAGGGTGCACCTTGGTGCATGGATCAATTTGGTCAGACAAGTGCGCTAGATTGGAAGTGCCCAAAGTCTTTTTTGGTAGACTGTGTGATCATTAACAGATTCAATATGGCTGGGTGGGTTTCGTGCTTCAATAAGATCGGACACAAGAACATCAATTGTAGCCTTGTCCTTGGATTATTTTCCCTAGGCCAGAACAAGTATCCTACAGCCTAGAACCTATGTCTTCTCAGCCTTTTTCAAGATGTTATATGGGGTCAGTGGTACTGTTTAAGTTGGAAACTTCCAATCAGTTCTTGCTCCTTAGTACCATGGACATGTGTGACGGACTGACCCAGCCTGGCTCCATTCTCATTCCTTCAGAAGAGATACATTCTGTATCAACGGATGTTATAATTAATTGATCCTCTAAAGATATCAGACTCATTAGTTGGAACATTGCAGGCCTTGGCTCTAAACTTAGTGATTCTATTTGGACATCTTATGTGAAGCAATTTGGAGTGATGTGTCTGCAGGAGACTTGAGCTACAGCCAGTTGTCATATGGAGTGGTATAAATCTTATTCTATTCCAATCTCGATGGGGGGGAGGGTGTTCTGGCCATTTTTGTATCTCTTGCAGTTCAAGGGGGTGTAGAGACTGTTGACACAGGGTCTCATTCCTTACAAGTCATCTTACTTTCTTTTGCATGGGCTCCGAAAACTCTGATGTTACATTTTTACAATGCTAAAAATTACTCACAGGATTTTAATAGCATCAACTTTATGGATTTCTTCCTTGACCAATTGGAGGGGTCCAAGTTGAAGGGTGGGAGATTTCAATTGTCATGTGGGTACCCCTCTACTATGCCGTATAAGCTCCTTAGTAGACGTTGTCTGTTACTAGAGGGTCTGTATTTGGACTATTCCACAGAAGGGAATTTGTTAAACTCTATTCTTAGCAAGTACGATTTGGTCTTCATGCAGTGTAAACTCGTTTACCCTGTGGAGGTGAGTTGACTCCTACTTTTAATGGCAGAGAATGTGCTTCAATCATAGATTTTATTTTTGCTTCACCATTTATCTTTTCTCAAATTTCAGAGGTTAAAATTGAGTACAATCCCCACAGTGATGATAATCCTAACTGCATTTCCCTCAGCTGGGACAAGGCCATTAAACATAACCCAGGGGGAACAAGGGGGGTTTTGAGGCCAAATGACCAAGGAAGAAAACTAAGGTGGTCTCATGTATCCCCATGAGCACTTTGGGCATACTCTATCCCTGAAATGTACTAAGGAGATTGCAACTTGTTAAAATGGTTCTTTGTATCCTTTTAAAACTTTAATGGTATTCTCTCATATTGCTTGCACAGTTTCTGAGTGTCTTAGTCACCCAGTGGTCCCTATAGCCTCTGGTGGTCCGAAATGGTTTGACATAGGGTGTTCACATACTTTGAGAGATTTAAAAAGTCCCTTAAGGCGACCCCCTAAAGATATCTCTTTGGTGGTACTCACTGTAATTATAAAATTGAAGTGAAACTGTAATAATTAGGCTAAGGATGCTGTTTGAGAAAATGTGCTTGACCCTGGCTATTTAAGGAACAGTTTTGGGGCATTGTCAATCAGCCTTTTTTTACACAAGCTAATGTTCCCTCCTTAGCGCACCATATTACTGCAGATAGATGGATCCCCAATTTTAAGGGGGTATATAATGGTATTGATGGAAAAGTTCAGCCGCTTGAAGGGGTTTCTGATATTGTCTTTACCCTGACTGAAGTATAGTAAGGAATTCTGGACCTAAGTAAAAATAAGGCACCAGGGCCTGATGGTATGCCCCTAGATTTATATCTGAGTCACATTGAAACCTGGGCTTCCATTTTAACTAATGTTTTAACTGCTACTGTGAAGGTAGCCTCTCTCCTCCTAGTCTTCTGCAGTCATTGTTCCAGTGTTTAAAAAAGGAGACCAGGATAGTCCACTCTGTTATAGGCCTGCTTCTCTTCTTGACTCGGTTGTCAAAGTCCTGGGGGAGGGGGGGTCTTGTTGGATAGATTAACAGCCTGATCCCAGGAACATAATGTAGTATCTGATCTCCAGTGTGACTTTAGACCTGAATGATCTACTATTGACGAGTGTCTGAATCTTTACTTAATTATGAGCAAATACACAGTGACTAAAAAGAGATCCATACATTTGGCCTTCATGAATTTAACCTCAGCCTTTGACCTGGTTAATCAGGATGAACATTGGAGGATAATTTGGGATATGGGGTTGACCAGAGCATAGTTTAATTTTTGTGGGATCTTCATGCCCACAGTGAGGCTTCAGTTAGATATACCGCTGATTGCCACTATACCAATAGTTTTAAAACTAAGCAGGGTGACAGGCAAGGGTGCATTGTGGCCCCCTTTCTATTCACCTTATAAATAAACTTGAAGATGGTCTATTGGAGGGGGGAATAGACTGTCCACAAGTAAATGCTTGCCCCTTCCTGTCCTGCTTTATGCAGATGATGCCGTATTAACTGCTAAAATGGCTAAGGGTTTGCAAGTACCTATAAATGCATTTGTGGGTTTTATGGGAAAACTAAATCTCAGTAATAATGTCAGTAAGTCTCATGTGATAGAAATTGGCCCAGGAAATATGAAGACACCATCCTTTAAGATAGGAATACAGACCCGTACGTGGATTAAAGCTTTTCCCTATTTAGGTGTCTTGTTTGACGCAGCTGCACAGCCATGGAATCCTAGCTATTATTTACAGTGAATAGTGGATTCTGCGCTAGAGGACGATGGATCGAAGCGACATAGGTTTGAGGGGATGTCATCAATGAACGAAGTGAGTATCAACAAAGGTTACTAACAATCAATAATATTAAACTACAATCAATAACCACACCAGTTTATCAAGAGGAATTCATAGATTAACATATTAACTATATTAACAATGCTAACGTCACGTAAATAACTCTCAAACACAAATGATAAGCATATAAGATCAATAGCGGTTGATTAAAGTGTCTCATATATCTCAATTTGATCAAGACAATTAAACAAATTATCTCCAAAAGAATCACACTTATTAATAATACAAAAACCGGTAATAATGGCAAAGTATGCATTAGTTCAGCATCAAATAATTTCAAAGTAAGTCATGAGCATTTAAAATTAGTTTCCTCTCTAACCGCAAATTAACATCCACATGTTGGGCTTCATGTGAAAAGAATTTAGTAACACAAATTTAGAAAAAAACTCTTTATCTCAGTTAATAATAAAAATATATTATTGATATGCAGCAATTAAGTAATAAGTTGCAGCTGGTAACTAGAAAGCAAAATGAGACACATATTACATTACAATGACATACATTATCAATTATAAAAATAGAAACACCAAGTAGCTTGCTTCAGCCAGGGGACATCATTAGTTATGTCATCAGAAGTTTTGGGCCTAACGACAGCTAAACCCAGTCAGCCAATAAGTCTTGGACCATCAGAGTCGAACCTCGCCTGCTCTCCAAATCTCTAACTCCCCTTAGAGAATTCTACCCAAGTTGTTATACTAAATCCCAATGAGATTCTGATTAGTCAATCTACGGGGTGGTTTCATTTCAGCCAATCAGCAACTAAATTGATGACCTAAAACACAACAAATCTACGCTAACTGTAGCATTTTCTTCAAAAGTAGCATTTCCTCTTTCGTCTCGTCTGTAGCTCCATTGTTTCATCGCCTCTTGAATAACTTGTCTCAGGAAGAAACTTTTACTGTTTCAACTCACTTCCATCCTCGAGGAAAGACCAGATATTAGTAACATTCTCAAACAATAGGACATTTCAACTTATGCAATGCTTGGTTAAAACATGACCTTGTAAGACATATTGCAGCAACCCACTAGGGGTAGCTGTAAGCACATCTGCACAAACTTCAAAGACACTTTTATGTAAACTTTTGAATTAAGGAAAATAACCACAGCATCCAGTTAAAATTTCTCTCAGTGAAGAACAGAAAATGAACATTTTCAAAAGTCATTAATAAACATATTAGAAAATTCACACTCTCACAATACCTCCTCTGATGACTATTCAGGTCATCGCATCAATCCATAATAACTTTTATTTTATTATCGTTATTTTCAAAATGTTGTCTTGTTCATTCTCAAATTATTTCTTTTTCTTCTTTTATTCCCTTTGTAAAATGTATCCATTTGTATTTCAAAATTTCTTCTATTCTTTTCCAATTTTCTTCTCTTAACACGTTTTATCACTTTATATGTTCCCCAAATTCCAATTAAACAAAATACAAATATTGACACCCATTTTGCTATTGTCAAAATAACCTTTCTCCCCACATTGCTAAACCAATTTCCCACAGCTTCAATCCCTTTTCCAGCTTTTTCACAAAACTTAATTTCTGATAGTTCTTTTAGATCCTGTTGGAAATGGCCCTTTTTGCAGGGTCATCCCCAGTCTTTTTGCCTCCTGCCTCCTATTTTTTGTGACCTGCTGCTGTTGGCTTTTGAACTCTGAGTGCTTTACCACTGCTAACCAGTGCTAAAGTGCATATGCTCTCAGTGTAAATTGTATGCAATTGGTTTATCCATGATTGGCATATTTTATTTACTAGTAAGTCCCTAGTAAAGTGCACTACTGGTGCCAGGGTCTGTAAATCAAATGCTACAAGTGGGCCTGCAGAAACTGGTGGTGCCACCCACATAAGTAGCTCTGTAATCATGTCTCAGACCTGCCACTGCAGTGTCTGTGTGTGCAGTTTTAACTGTAAATTTGACTTGGCAAGTGTACCCACTTTTCAGGCCTAAACCTTCCCTTTTCTTACATGTCAGGCACTCCTAAGGTATGCCCTAGGTAGCCCCAAGTTACGCTATCCCACAGCGTTTATATTTTGCTTTCGGTAGCCCCAAGGGCAGGGTGCAGTGTGTGTTTAAGGTAGACATATAGTAATGTGTTTTATATGACCTAACAGTGAAATATTGCTAAATTCGTTTTTCACTGTTGCAAGGCCTGTCCCTCTCATAGGTTAACATGGGGGTTACCTTTAAATCTGATTAAAGTGTAGATTCCCTTTGGGAGCAGATGGACATGTGGAGTTTGGGGTCTCTGAGCTCACAATTTAAAAATACATCTTTTAGTAAAGTTGATTTTAAGATTGTGCATTTGAAAATGCCACTTTTAGAAAGTGAGCATTTTCTTGCTTATACCATTTCTGTGACTATGCATGTTTGTGGATTCCCTGTCTGGGTCAGTTTGACAGTTGGGCTGGTTGCACCTCACACTAGACAGTGACACAAAATAAGCTGGGGTGTAGTCTGCATTTCCTGATGAGCCATCTGTGCTAGGAGGGAGGGGAGGAGTGGTCACATACACCTGAAAGGGCTGTGCCTGCCCTCACACAATGCAGTCTCCGACCCCCTGGTGAGTGTCTGGGGCCTGGCCTGGACAAGGCAGGATTTCACATTCACAAGAGACTTTACTTTGAAGTAGGTATACTTCAAAGGAGAAATCGGGTATAAGAAGGACACCCAAACCCACAGATTTTAGATCACTTCTGGAAACAAGAGGAACATCTGCCTGGAGAAGAGCTGAATAGCTGAGGAAGAAGAGCTGCCCTGCCTGTCACTGTGCTTTGTGGAGCTATCCTGCAGTTGCTGCTTCTGCCAGGGTGAGAGGGCAAAGACTGGACTTTGTGTGCCTTCCATCTTGTGAAGAAATCTCCAAGGGCTTGATTTAGAGCTTGCCTCCTGTTGTTTGAAGTCTCAGGGACAGAAAAGACTTCTCTCTGCCAGCACCTGGAGTGTCTGGAGAGACTCCTGCTCTGACAAGTGGTGCCCTATCTAGTCCCTGGGTCCTTGAAAGGAAAGCTGGTGGAAATCCAAGGAAATTGACTTCGGACGACTTCAGACCGACTCCGCTGCTGAATCCGGTGACGCCGCCTGCACCCGACGCCGTGACCTTCGCTGGAATGGGACGATCTTCGCAGGCCCAATGCCGCTGCAGCCCCGCTGAAGTCAGCGACTCCGTGGAAGTCGCCACACCACATCATGACCGACGCTGCTCGAAGTACGTGGATTTAACGTTTCGTACAGACGCTGCGATCCCCGACTTCGCGCATCACCTTGTTTTCACTCTTGACCAAAGGCACTGTACTTGGCGGTCTACACGACTCCGTGTCCGGCGCCTTTGGTGTGGGCTTGTTTGGAACAACTCCATCACAATGCCGTGTTAACACCTCATCGAAGCATTTTGTGTTTCTCAGCGCTATTTTTTAGTTTAATCTTTATAAATTCATAACTTGACTTGTGTATGTCGGACTTTTCTTGTTTTCGTCTTGTTTTGTTTAAATAAATATTTCCTATTTTTCTAAACTGTTTTTGTGTCATTTTCTAGTGTTTTCATTAAGTTACTGTGTGTGTTGGTACAAATACTTTACACCTAGCACTCTGAATTTAAGCCTACTGCTCTGCCAAGCTACCAAGGGGGTAAGCAGGGGTTAGCTGAGGTTGATTCTCTTTTACCCTGACTGGAGTGAGGGGCCTTGCTTGAACAGGGGGTAACCTGACTGTCAACCAAAGGCCCCATTTCTAACAGATCCTTACTAATAGTATTTGTTACATTTGTAATCAACTCTTTAACTTTCCCGAGTTTTTAGGAATATAAAAACAACAATGATTAGAACCTAATAATTTACAAACACCACCCTCTTTTGCCAGAAGAATGTCTAACGCAAGGCGATTCTGAAGTGCCAAAGCTCTTGTAGCAGCCAATTTAGTATCCAGAAGAATGATAGCTCCAGAATATCTTGTCAACATGTTATCTACTATTATAGACAACTTCTGAATCTTAATCGAATTTAGGACTACTCCCACCCTAGGAATTATATGTCTCCCACAAGGCGAGAAATTGATTCTTGATTGTGTCTCGTTTGAAATTTCATTGAATCAGGAATCTTACTCAAGTCTTCCACCTGATAGATTTTTGGAAAGACTATTCCCAAATAACATGTTCCATACCATCCTCTAGGAAGACGGTAATATGCATTTCTTCCACAAATATGATAAATTCCAGGTATTGGAGGATCCTGTCCATTCATTATCAAATCCCACTTACTCCTGAACAAAAAATCATGTCTTCATTCACTCTTTCCAACAAGCACTCTATCATTTTTACTCTAAGGTCTATGTATACAAAGTTTACCTACGTGCTCAGCATCTACTGTTAGTTTTCCTTGTTTGGTAATGTCACTATAAGCATAATCTATTCCAGGCTTTCTACTTATGATTCACTTATCTATCTTTGCCTTTATTTCTCTCCTTCTGTCTTCTGTGTTATCCAAGAACTTCTTTTCTACTGGTGTTAATAAACAAGTTAAATTGTTTTGATGAGCAAAAACTGTACCAAAGGTTAAATTATGCTCAAAGAAATCTCTCATAATTACTATGTTATTTTCTTTGGCTATTTTATTCAAATAACCTATGACATGTATGAAGGACAACACCATGTCATCGTTTGAATAAAAATACTGGATATATTCTTGATTATAGAAGTGCGTTAGCAAAAGACTGCAACTTATAGCATAAGTCACAGGCAGGCTATGATAAGTAGTTCCTCCTTCCACTGAAGTCGGAATCTGTGTACACACATAACAATCATTTGCATCCATAACCTCAACATACTCATGCAATAAGCGATAGAAAACATTAGAAGAAAGATCAGTCTCTTCGTGTAAGTAATCTATCCTAAATTTATCTTTTGTTAGTTACTTATCAACCAAATCTAAAGAATTTATTTTTGTAGTCTGGTTGGCGACATCCATCTCATAAACAGACACTCCTACGAACAACAATAAATATTATCACATTCACTATCACTAAACCAATACTAAACACTTTGCAACAACTAATCCTACGGTTTTGGTTATGTGAGTTACTCATATTTTCTATGTAATTTTTTTTTTTTTAAACCAACATTTTCAAATGTAAAAAAAGAACTTTTCAAAAAAAGGTGGAAAATCCCTCCTAAATTTTATTTAAAAAAAACATATATATTTAATTCACTCTGGGACAGTTCCTTTGTCAAGTTCAGTATAGCAGCTTGTCTAATTCAGTCGTTCATTTGTCTACTGCACTAAGTATTATTATGTACATCTTCAGCATGAACTTTTAGGCCCAATCTTTTTCTTGCAAATCTTCACATTCCAAAGTAAACGTTTTGAAAGTCTCTGTCAAAGCAATACCTCAAACATTCCTCTTGCCAGTCACTTGTATTTAAATATGCCCATTCAGGTCCTGCATATCTCCTACTTGCGACTGTTTTTCTCTTTGGTCGTCTTCCACGTTCACTATCTTCTCCACTAGTGTGTTCTCCTCCAGGCAATTCTTTTTCCTCTTGAATCGGTGGTATTACATGAACTTTTCCACTCTTTGCAACTTTCTCTGGCCAATTGTCTCCTTTCAATGTTCCTTTTGTCAGTAATCTTCTCAGTATTGAGTCTTCACTTGCCCTTGGACCTTTTTCTTCGGACGTTCCGGCAATTGGTTCTGGAAGGGTATAATCCACTTGGGAGGGACTATTCTCATTTCCTTTCCCAATGGGGTCTGTCTTTTCTTCAGTTTGGCTTGTCAAACCACCTGCTGCTGAGGTCACCGCCCTCTGAGCAGATCTTTCCTCTGTTGATTCCTGTGTTTCACCTTCCTTCGAGGACAGCCTCCTCGGATCGAAATCAGTCTTATCTCTTTCCTCTTGGACTGATTCTTCTACTCCTTCTGCAGCTTGTTCAACTTCTTCACTACTCCTTCCTCTGTCTATTATAGGAGTAGGTACGTCTCTGTCATTCTCGACATTTTGCACACTTTTTGTTTCTTTCTTTTCAATGTTCTCAACTGTTGGTAATCTCAACAGTTCCTCTTCTCTTTCTGTTGGATTGTGCACTTTTCTCGTATGGCTCGCATGCACCCAGTTCGTCAAACCAGCACACTTCACAGCAGTTGTTGTAGTGAGCATGATCTGATTAGGCCACTTTCACCGTGGCTCAAGGCAAGACTTTTGTACGTACTTCCGTATAAGCACCCAGGCTCCGGCTCTCAGACTGTGACCTTGACCTTGCATTTGTTGAGCTGTTGCAACTTCCACCTGATGAGAAAAATACCGAACCGCATCAGCCAGGATTTTGCAGTAATCTAGCACCATATCATCTGTAATATTCACAAGTGTATTTGCAGGTATTGCTGGCAATCTCATTGCTCTCCCCATCAACATTTCATGTGGAGACAACCCAGTCTTCTTGTCAGGTGTACTGCTCATTGACATTAGTACTAGAGGCAAAGCATCTGGCCATTTCAAATTTGTTGAGGCACACCCTTTGGCCAATCGTGATTTTAATGTTCCATTCATTAGTTCTACAATGCCTGAAGCTTCTGGGCGATAGCCTCAATGTAGTCTCTGCTGAATGTTTAATGCCGGAAAAAGCAATTTTATCACCTCATTATTGAAATGTGTACCCCTATCTGATTCAATTGAGACCGGAAAACCAAAACGTGGAATTTGTTCTCGCAAAAGCAATTTAGCCACTATAAGACTATCATTTCTCCTTGTTGGGTAAGCCTCAATCTAATGACTGAAAATGCAGACAGTCACCATCATGTATTTCAAACCAGCACATGCAGGCATCTCATTGAAATCCACTTGCATCCTACAGAATGGACCTCCCGCCATACCTACGTATCCCATGTTGACAATTGTTCTTTTGCCAACATTCCTTTTCTGGCAAATTATGCACCTATGTCACACCCGCTCCGCCACTTATCTGAATTTTGGATTGTACCAGAACTGTTTAAATCTCCTGATCATAGCATCTCTTCCAATATGTATTTGACAGTGGTAGTACCTAGCCATTTGTGTTAACCAGCTGTTCGGCAACACTACCTTTACCTCTACTGTTACCTAAATTTAATCTTCCCTTCGTATGCATCGATGTCTAATCCAATCCCTATGCTCCTCTTCTAGAACATTGTTCTGTATTGCTTTAAGTCATCTAATGTCTCCACTATCTGCATAGCAAAATTTGCATACATTTCTCCATTTTCAGACATCGATTCCCAATTTTGTTTGAATGAAATCCCATTCAGATCACAAAATTTAGCAATTTGATCTGCATAAGCATTTCTCAATGTTACATAATCTTGTCCCATGTGGTGTGCACTGCATTTAATCACAGCGATTTTCTCAGGTTTCTGTGCTGCTTGTAACAAATCATGTATTCTTTCCCCATTTCTCACAGGTGAACCTGAAGAAGTCAGGAACCCCCCTTTGTGACCAAATTTGCCCAAAGTCGTATACTATACCAAATCCATATTGACTATCAGTGTAGATCGTCACTTTCATTTGATCTGATAACTGACATGCTCTAGCAAGAGCCACCAACTCTGAGACTTGTGCAGATATCACTCCTTTAAGCCACAAAGCTTCTAATAGGCCTGTGAATGGACACTTTGCATATCCTGCTCTTAATGCACCTCTGTTGTCTCATAAACAAGAACCATCAACAAAGAGAATTTGATCATTGTCTTCCAGACAAGTATCTTTGATATTGTCTCTTGGTTTGGTACATAATTCTGTCACTTCCAAACATCTTCTATGTTAGGCAGATCTTCCCCCTCATTTGGTAATGGAGTTGCTCGATTAAGCACTGTGCACCTTTTTATTGTTACATTGGGTGCCCCAAGAATCAATGTTTCATATTGTGTCAGTCTTGCATTTGTCAAATATTGCGTTTTTGACCTGGTTAATAGAATTTCTATTGAATGAGGTACCATAACTGTCAGAGGATAACCCATCACAATATTTTCAGTTTGAGTTATACTCTGCTCAACTGCTGCAACTGCTCGTAAGCATCGATGTAAGGCTGCTGCAACATTATCCAAAGTAGCTGAAAAATATGCTACTGGACGTTGACACCACCATGTTTGTGTGTCAAGACAGACAAGGAGCATCCATCTCTCTCATGGCAAAACAATAGAAAAGGTTTTGTCTAATCAGGCATACTAAAGCTGGTGCTTGACACAATTTCTCTCCTAGCTCAGTAAAAGCTCTCATGCATTCCTCATCCATCATTATGGGATCTGAAACATCCTTGTGTGTCAACCTTTACAATGGCTTTGAAACGGCTGAAAAATTTGGGATCCACTGATGACAATATCCTACCATTCCCAAAAACATTCTCAACTCTTTTTGTGAACTGGGCATTTTCATTTTCATTATTGCACCACTCTGTCTCTGGAAATTTTCCTCGACCCTTTCTCAATCAAATGTCTCAAATATTTCACTTCTTGCTGACAATACTGCAACTTAGCGGGAGAAACTTTATGACCATTGTCTTCCAGAAAATTCAACAATGCAATTGTATCCTCTTTTCAGCCTTCCTTTGTTTTTGATGCTATCAACAAATCATCAATGTACTGTACTAAAGTCGACTGATAAGGCATTACCAATGGCTCCAGGGTCTTTTTCAGGATCTGATTGAAAATTGATGGCGATTCTGAAAACCTTGAGGAATTCTACACCAACAGTAGACTCTGTTCAGAACTTTGAAACAAAAGAGATATCTGCAATCCTCATGTAGAGGTACTGAAAAGAAAGCTTGGCACAAATCAATGACTGTGAACCATTCTGCATCACATGGAATCTGAAACATTACTACTGCTGGCTTTGGTACAACTGGACAACACTTTACCACTATGGCCATCATTTCACCGGACAGAAGATCACCAGTGTTGATGGTCTTCCGCCAACCAGATTATGACTGGTGGTGACCCTCCGCCATTATTTGGACAGAGAGCCACCAGCAGCCATACTTGCGGTCGGTGGTGTAGTGGAGGCTGCTCCTCCATCACTCCACATCATCAGAACACCGACACCGAATTACGTACCAGTCTTTGGCGTGGCGGTGTTCTGGTGACGGGGTGCTGGCCGCAGAGCGGCCCCCATGGATCCTGTTCCCTCCTGGAGGACCACCAAAGCAGGTAGGGTGGTCGTCCGACAGGGGCTGGTGTGGGGGGTGTTGGGTGGTGTGTGTGTGTGAATGGAGGTGTGAGTATGATTGTTTAGAGGGGGTGTGTATGTTTGTGGAGGGTGTGATGTGTGTAGTGGGGATGTATTCTTTATGTGTATGTGCATGTGTGCTTGTATGTGCGCATGTATGTGTGTGAGTGGTGTGTGTGTGTGGGAGTGGGGTGTTTAGGGTGGCCTATGGAGGTCGGGGTGGGTGGGGAGGGGGCCCTATCAGCTTTGGGGAGTGGTAGGGGGGTCGTGGGTTTTGGGGGTGGAGTCAGGGGAGGGGGTATGGGGAGACCCCAATCAGTGCAAGGGAACGAATTCCCTGGCACTGATAGTGCCTACCGCCATGGATTTCATGGCGTTTCAAAATCCACGAAATCCATGGCAGTATGCGGGGTCATGATCCCACAGGTGGACTAGTGATGGCCGCCGGGCTGGAGACCGTAGTCTGCAGTCTGGCGGTCGTTACCACCGTGGCAGACGGTGTGGGACATTGGCGGTTTGGCATGTGCCAAACTGCCAATGTCCTAATGGGGCGGTAATTACCGTCAGCCTGTTTGCTGTCCTACCGCCGACATTGCACCATCCGCCAGGGTTGTAATGACGGCCTATGTCATTTATTTTTCTGAAATCCTGGGCCAGACGTATTTTCCTGTTCAACTTTTTCAAACCCATTATTGGTGAATTACACTGACTGCTCATCATTTCTTCAAAAACTCCTTTCTCCAAGAATTGTTATATCAATGGTTTTATTCCCTCTATTATTTCATTTGTCATTGGGTATTGAGCAGTTTGTGGAAACCCCACATTCTCTTTCACTGCTACTTTGACTCCTTTAACTCTTCTAATCAAACCAATGTCTTTTCCTGAAAAAATTCCAAACTTTCGGTCTAACCCTTTCCTGCAAATCATTCGGCTAATCCTTCTTTTCAAACACTGGGAAGAAATTCATTAAGTCTTCCAAAATTGGTTTTCATTTGTCTCTTTTTTTGTCATCTGCTTAATCATCCTAAACATTCAATAAAGCTAATTGACAAGTCATCATCCTTTTCCTTTCATCAACTGGAAAATCTTTCTCATCATCACTATTGGCCTCCATCGTAATTCCCTTTCTTGAACACATAATCGAACAATTTATCTTGCACAGTAAGTCTCTTCCCAATAATGATACTGGACTGGAGTCACAAACAACAAAACTATGATCATCTCTAAAATTTCCAATTTTCACAAGAACTGGTTCAGTAAGGGAACTGTTTATTTTTAACACCTACTATCTGCACTGTCCTTTCAGAAACAGGTATGTCTGGAACTGTTGCGTGGGCTCTCATTATCCTAAATGAGACTACTGGATTTCTAGGCAGCAGGATCGATAACGGTGTGGGGGACTGAGTCTGACCCACGTGTAAAGAATTCTGTCACCCTAAATCCGTTTTTTGCTCCGGCTAACTAGCAGTGCCTCATTTCTCCCACGGGGAAGAGATGATTGGGCAGCCGAGCGCATGACATCTTTGGAACTTCTCAGGGAAGTCGTGGTCACTCAGATCCAAACCAACTCTCTCATTTACAATATGGTCTCATATACAAATGACAAAAGACAATATAAGTTTTATCTAATGTTTTAATAAAACGACTGTATTTTAGATAATAAGGCGTGAGCCGCAATAACCAGGACAATACAACATAGTAGGATTGAAATAGTCACCAGGAGAGTAAAACATAAGAACAAAGCTATCATATTGCTTAACAGTTTCTACTCTCCCTCTGCTTTTTCTATTTAGAGCACAGCATGTTAAGCTTCTAGCTTGCCTTTCCGAATCACCGGGGAGACATAAGCCCTCATACCTGAGCAAAGGCCTGTGATCTGGTTCAGCATCTGCAACGAGGCAGTCGGCGTCTAGTTGTGGTTCCCTGGTCGGAATCTCCCTCTCCCGTGTACTAGGACTAGGAAGTGTTTTTATAATTAACACGCCGGTGTTCTAAGAAACGTCCCTACGTAATGTATACTTTCTACGAACCCTGAAGACTAAACTTCTACCACGTCTATCGGCAATGTACCAGACTGTATCCTTGACTGAAGTACAGAGTGAATATGTTATGAAGAACTCCAGTGCTGAAGTAGGCAAAACAGTGTGATATGAATAAAAAACAACACCGTAGAACTGGCTATTTTGTAAAATAACAGTACGAAGCGTAATGAAAAGCATTTAGAGCAAAGTGCATAGAAGCTCTAAGCTGTCAGCTAATGAATAAAAGACATTCAGGGCAAAGTGCACAAAGGCCTAAAGCCTGAAGCTAATGCGCAATCTATACGTAAAATTAACCACACTACAGAACCTCTGTTGTTCTTATCGTTGAGCGTGTTGCTCCTGTGTCAACTAAAACATTAACCTCATGACCATGTACTTCACCCTGCACATAAGGACCTCTTTGATCCACTTCTAATGATGCAGCCATCATATACTCCTCCTCATCTGAACTGTCCAAAGGCCATTCAGCATTTATTTCATTCTCACTTTGTAAGGGAAATTGTTCTATCTTTGCACTTTTGTTTTTACTCTGATTCATGACCACTTGCAAAAGCATAACCTGTTGCTGTTCCATTGGACTCTGTATCATTTGAACCTAGCTCGGTATATGGATTTGCTGTACAGGCACCATCTGCACCTGTGGCTGCATTTGTTGTATTTGTGGCTTTTGTACCTGTTGTACGTGAGGTTGTACATTTTGCATTCGTTGCACCGGCTGTTGAGGCTGAAACCCTTGCACATTATTCACATTATTCTGAAAATTTTGATTTTGACCTCCCATTCTAGGTCCTCTCATGCCCTGAAATGAATCAACACCATTTGTTTGCTGAACCATTCCTCCCTGATTCAACATTGGACACTGTCTGTCTTTTCCAATGTCCCACCAATCCACAAATGTGACAAGGTAACACTTTTCGCCTTTGTTGTTCATCTTGCATCACCACTGAACTCAAATCTACAATTCTATTGACTACCAGAAGCATCATTCCACCTCGACCTCTACCTCGACCTTGACTCGGAAACAAACCATTTCCCTGTGGCAGTTGTTGAAAATGTCCTTGCAGTCCTGTCTGTGTAGCCTTAATCTGCATCACCATTGCTTTCTCCTTCAGCTTTTTCTGCTTCAACTCAATTTCATCACTACTGTATTTAGCATACTGCAAAACTTAATCAATCGGCTTTACTTGCCAACAGATTAAAGGATTCTTGATCATTTGAATTACTTCTGGTTTCAACACATCAACAAATCTGAACACCAAATGATTCATACTCTCATTTTCAATTGTTTCTGCACCACTGATTTGTTTAATTGCATTCATCAATCTTTCATAATACGCATGAACTGATTCCTTCCCTTCCTGTATTGTTCTATCTATGCGCTGCCAATCAACATTTTTTGGCGAAATTCTCATTTTCAGAACCTCAATGACTTTATAGTAATGTTACATTACTTCAGGAGATGGTGCACCTGTTTTTAAATCCCTTCGCGGTTCATTTGTCGGTCAATCAGCACTTCTTTTGCACTCAATCCACAAATCTGCTGGAACCACAATGTCAAAAAGTGTATTCAAGTCTTCCACATACACTTTGAAAGTTTCACAAACCTATCTGTCTACTGGTACCACTCCATTGGTTTCTCTCCCAGTCTTGGGAAATCATTCGTAAAACTTATAATATCACTTCTATTCCAAGGTACATGTATAAAATTCCCTCCTGGCGTTTCTCTCATTGGTAACATTTTTACTGCATTCTCTGTCTGTGACACATCATCTTTCTTTGGTCTTTCTCTTTTCCTGTTCCATTTACTCTCCCATTTGTCCAATGCGGTCCAAACCTGCACTTTCTCAAGTAATTCTTTAAGATATGTTCTCATCCCTGCAGATCTCATGTGAATAAAGTCTTCTTCCTCCAAATTTATTACATAACTTCTTTTTAGTGTTTTCATTTTTTTCAACTCAATGCCATAATCATCTGATACACCTTGTAACTGTTGATAAACCCTGTTTTCTCCCTTTGTAATGACTTTACATAGATATCTCAATTGCCCTTCGGTATAGGATTCAGGTCTGTTCACCCCCATGGTCCCTTCTAAAAGTTCACTCCCTTCCATGTTTAATCTCACCTTGTTTATTGTCTCTTCCTTTTTATCTTTCCTCTCTTGTTGTTTTGAATTGTTTAAACCTTCCAGCCATTTTTTGATTTCTGTTGCAGACAAGCCTTTCAATGATATTCCATTGGCTGCACACCTGCTCCTCTCTCTTGCCCTGAACCCGTACTCTGTTGCGGAGCCATTGTTCCCAAATCCTCAACTGGTGACAAATCCATTAAAGATTTGTCTCATTCAAACTTGGTCCTTGTCTATTTCGCACATTTATCAATTAATTCTCTCCACTATTGTTCAAACATATAATAGAATTACCGGAACCATTGTAATAGGTACAGTAATTGTATCTGGATTGATCAGTGTTCCAACTCTCTGCATCTGTCCTGCACTCATGCTCTGCATCTGTGGACTCTGTAAATATACAGGTTCTCTTAAATTCATCCCTTGGGGACCTCGTGACACCACTAAATTAGTAGTTGTTTTCACAATCTTAGCCTATGGCTGTCTCTCAGGAATGTTCATTTCAAACTGCTGTCTGTTAGTCAATGAGTCATTAAAACTACTCTGCATCTGCTGAACTCTGTCCTTGTCCAGGATACTCTTTGCTGATTCTGAAATCAATGGTGCAGTAGGAATTGTATTACTAATTGCACTCCCATTTGATCTGTTATCATTCTGCTGTCACACATTTGGTGGAGGATATGTTTCTAAAACATGTGTAACTATCTCATCTTCCTCCATTTCATCATCATTAAACATAACCCGTTTCGGTTCCTTCATCTTCTGTTCTTTGACGTCTAGTGAACCTTTCTTCTTTTTCTTTCCATCTTTTGTTTCAATCTCATACACCTTGGTTCTGACAGGAAATAATCTGAACCCATGTAATGTTTCTACTCTCCACCTTTTCTGCTCCTCATCCCATACTGCTTCAGATAACATATTTTCTACTCTTCTCATTTTCCTTTCAAATTTTAAAGCCTGTTGCTGTTTTGCTACCAACTCCCATATTGCTAAAGCTTCGTACTGTGCTGGCCTCGGTGAAGGCTTTAAACTGTACATTTTTAACCTTAAATTATCCAGGGTTCTTAAATTAAATGTACCATGTTCTGGGAAAGCCAGACAACCTTTTTCCTTTGTAATCTTGACCCAATGTTTCAAACAAAGACATGCCACTGCACCTCTCTCCTCAAACACGATATATGTTGGAGTATTCTCTGGTGGACAAATCTCTCCTTCGAGTGCCGGAATGTATTCATCACCCCTCAACGCACTTCTCAAAACTTTGTAAAACTTCATTTCTAACTGAATTTATTCAAACCTGATATCTACAGCAAAAATTATTCTCAAACTCAATTAAACAAAGCAAATACAAACAGTAAACAAAGGATAAAGAAAGAATAACCAATCATGGAGAGTGATTACGATCCCACAATCCTCTTTGACCCCCCTCGCTTTCCAATCGCGTTATTCTATTGTCGGACTGATTGACAAATCTGTGCACAATTCCTTTTTGCTAATCAACCAGTCCCAGTGCTTCACCAACTACGTCACACCCACACATTCACTCCCTTTCACTGAGACTCTGACAAAGTCTGTTGTAGCAATCTTTCACAACCCACACGCAAAATCAATGCAATATTAATTTGCGATCTATCTTAATAAAATAAGAAAACAAATTCGGTCATTTACTACAGGTAGGGTAACAAAAATGCTTCAGAACCTTCCATTCTAACCTTCAGCTTTTTCCTACTCTTTTTTCACAGTTCCCACAATCGTGAGCAAAATTTGACCTGTGAACTTCACTTCTCCCCTGTTCCTTGGATTATTGTCTAGTGCACTTAGTACTCACCAATTCTTCAGAATAAATCCATTCTCACCAATTTCTCACAAACTCGGCTTACCAATCACGACAGATCGGTCTACTAAACAAACGAATTACAACATATACCAAGAGCCTCTCTACACTTATCAATATACTCCAGAGTCCCAGACATCTCTTCTTAGGTCTGTCATCAACAACCATGTGGATAATGTTTTCTGCATCAAACGCCACACTCAAATGAAAAGCGGCTTCCCTACTCTCATACCTATAGGAGTACGCCCACTCCATCTAATCAACTAATTTGAGTATTTCTACTCCTCTAGACTCATATCCAACACAATTTATCTGCAAATTAGCTCAAGCTGTGCAAGCGCAAAAACACTTCATACAGATATGACCAAACACCGCCAAGAACATACCCTTCAACCTAGGTGGTCTCCCAGAACCGAGAAAAGTCACTTAAGGCAACTAGCCACTCATCATATTAAGTTTATATAACAATTTTGTAAAGAAAAGAAAAGAACGAACCAACAATTTTAGCGCACCCAAACTTCACAACTTCATTATGATATCATCAAAACAATGACGTAACCGTAATCTGCTACCGAAAACTGCTGCAGCCCCTCGGAATCCTAGCTATTATTTACAGTGAATAGTGGATTCTGCGCTAGAGGACGATGGATCGAAGCAACATAGGTTTGAGGGGATGTCATCAATGATCGATGTGAGAATCAACAAAGGTTACTAACAATCAATAATATTAAACTCCAATCAATAACCACACCAGTTTATTAGGAAGAATTCATAGATTTATTTCCCTATATTAACAAAGCTAACGTCATGTAAATAACTCTCAAACACAAATGATAAGCATAAAAGCTCAATAGTGGTTGATTAAAGCGTCTTATATATCTCAATTTGATCAAGACAATTAAACAAATTATCTCCAAAATCATCAAACTTATTAATAACACAAAAACCGGTAATAATGGCAAAGTATACATTAGTTCAGCATCAAATGATTTAAAAGTAAGTCATGAGAATTTCAAATTAGTTTCCTCTCTTACCGCAAATTAGCATCCACATGTTGGGCTTCATGTAAAAAGAATTTAGTAACACAATTTTCGAAAAAAAACTCTTTATCTCAGTTAATAATAAAAATATATTATTAATATGCAGCAATGAAGTCATACGTTGCAGCTGGTACCTAGAAAGCAAAAGAGACACATATTACATTACAATGACATACAATGATATAAGTAGAAAAAGCAAGTAGCTTGCTTCAGCCAGGGGACACCATCAGTTACGTCATCATAAGTTTTGGGCCTAACAACAGCTAAACCCACGAAGCCAATAAGTCTCGGACCATCATAGTCGAACCTCGTCTGCTCTAGTCTGCTCTCCAAATCTCTAACTCCATTCTAATTCGAATTCTACCCATGTTGTTATTCTAAATCCTAATAAGCTTATGATTGGTCCATCTACTGGGTGGTTTCATTTCAGCCAATCAAAAACTAAATTGATGACCTAAAACACAACAAATCTATGCAAACTATACCATTTTCAAAAGTAGCATTTCTTTTTCCGTCTCATCTGTAGCTCCATTGTTTCATCGCCTCTCGAATATCTTGTCTCAGGAAGAAACTTTTACTGTTTCAACTCACGTCCATCCTTGAGGAAAGACCAGATATTAGTAACATTCTCAAACAATAGGACATTTCAACTTATGCAATGCTTGGTTAACATGACTTCGTAAGACATAATGCAGCAACCCACCAGGGGTAGCTGTGAGCATATCTACACAAACTTCGAAGAAAATTTTATGTAAGCTTTTGAATTAGGGAAAATAACCACAGGATCTAGTTAAAATTTCTCTCAGTTAAGAACAGAAAACGAACATTTTCAAAAGTCACTTGTTTTGCACGCTAATTCATTACACATTTTAATATGAGAATCATAAATAAACATATTAGAAAATTCACACTCTCACA
The DNA here is from genome assembly GCF_031143425.1 of Pleurodeles waltl. NCBI lineage: Eukaryota > Metazoa > Chordata > Amphibia > Caudata > Salamandridae > Pleurodeles > Pleurodeles waltl. The sequence continues at coordinate 217,759,202 of NC_090448.1, read as the reverse complement.
GAGCTGATTTATGCTGAAGTTCTCTGTTAGCTGGGAAGTTGTGTGATCTTGTCAGGACTAATGCTGCAGTCTGGAAATTTGCTTCTAGATTGGGTAGGAAGCACATAAGTGTCCTGTTACAAGTTTATTGTACTAAAATTGAATGCAAAGCATCTTATGGGGGTGAAATATGGGGGTATACAAGGCACGAACCCCTTCAGGTGGCCAAAAACACATTTTCTGAAATGTCTTCTTGTGTCCCACAAAGCACCCCCTCCTACACAGTGCATGAAGAGCTGGGGAATAGTTATCTTACTCATATTGTAGCTCTTCAGACCCATTTATGTTGGGTTAACATATTGGCCACAGATGCACAACTAAATAGGGCTGTAGCACAGTATTAAATATTAAACTATTGCTTCAGATTTTAGGAAGGGGGGGATTTGCTCACCTGTCCAGAGAAGATTATAAAGGCAGATTTGGGCTGGGTGAGTGATAATTTCCTAAGGCATAGATTGCTAGAGAGCGATTCTGGGGCCCTTCAGAAGGTTTGAGGCAATGCTGTTTGTTGCTTGAAACAAACCCGCTCACGGAACCTTATCTCACTGTTGTCACCTCTATCCATGCTTGATTTCTGCTGACTACATTCAGGTTAAATATGCTGCCCCAGATTTCCTCAGGGGAGGCATGAACCATTATTTTTAACACACAGTGTCTGCGACTAGGTGTCTCCACAGGATACTATACATTTAGCTTTGTTTTTCAAATTATACGAGCTCCCAAGAAAAACTTATTTAAGGAGAGACATATTTAACAAGCACACCCTAATCTCTTGTTCCTGCAAATCCTCTCTGAGGATATTGTTTTTATGTCACTATTTTTTTAAAAGCTGCTGTGAGAGCTAGGAACTCAGTGGGGGATTGACAGTAGTCCTGGACAGATGTGTGAATTTTATTATCATTTATGTATTTTTAAGTGATTTTAACTATCAGTATGGCTTTAATCTCTGCATATTTGCTGTATGTTATGTATGCTTTTATGGTTTCATTATTATTACCCAATAAAGCTTTTTGAATTTTAATTTTTGACAAAGTAACTTAACTTCATTTTCCAATGATGATTACAAACAGAGAAGAGCCTTCTTATTCATATAGTAGTATATGGTGCTGTAGGCACTACAGAAGAATGAATCTCACTCTCTCAGCCATATAATAATGGTAAGTAGACCTGAATACCATCAAAACTCAGCATATATTTAATTATGCCCTATGTGATGCAATATTAATATATTTTTTTGCAAAAACCTGATGTTTCTTTTTTGTGGGAAACATATTAAGAAATGGAATTTAAAAGAAAGTTTTTGTTTTAAACAAAGTGATGGATCCAAATGAATACATTAATTTCTAATTTAAAGAAGTAACAGTGGTACACAGGATATTTAAATGATTTTTCAATTTGCATAAATATGTTGGTTTTTCTAAAGTTTATGAATGTTTTCTCACCAGGGGTTCCCGGTCCAGGAGGAGGAAGCACACAACTGGACGAGCGTGAGACGTGGACTCTTGCTGGTTGACGGGGCCCCCAAGCGACTGCAGTTGCGGTTAGTTGTGCAGGACTCACAGCCGCTAGCAGCCCATGCCCACAAGCCCACCCTCCGCCCGCCATTCTCCAGTGAATGCACTGTGCACTGACAAGCAGTACCAGCACATTTTCAGCTCATATCCTATTGAAGCGAAGGAGGTGGGGTAGAGCAAGGCTGAGTCAATCTACAGCTCCCTGGGCAGCTGCCGGCAGTCACCTGCTGCACAGAGGCATGCAAAGACACATTGAGGCAAAGGGAGGCAGTGCACCCATCAAAGACTTCTTGTAATCAGTCTCTGAGGGGAATGTTCCCCAACTCCTGTTGCCACCTGGAGCACCCGGATATCTCTGACCGATGCTCAGCAGCACGTAGGCACTAAGAAACCCCCAAAGGCCCTAACAGCAGGCCTCATCACGCAGTTCTTTTATGCATCCCCCTCCACTGAGGTCATCACTACCCTCGGGCAGCCCTAGTTCAAGCGAGCCATCTGCCCCCACACAACCTCTGTGCTTTGAATGGTAAACACAAGTCTTACTCCTGCCCAAGGCTGTGCAGTGCCTCAAGGTGCAACCTTACTGATCTTCGGCTGTCTCATAGCATATTCATCAACACCCAGACTATCGAGCCCCAGAGGGATGTACAACCAAGCTATGAAGAAGTGCAAGGCGTTACAAAGGTCCTAAGACATGCTCAGGTAGTTACTGCACAAATTCACCAACATCAGCAGCTCACCCCCAGGCCTCCACTAAGGTTAGATCCCCGGAGTTACTCAGAGCTAGTTCATTTAGGACTTGGGTATCCGATCTGAACCAACACCTGGGGGACCTCGCAGCATCCTTTATTCATAACCTGGAGACCAAAATCGAAAGAGCACTGGAGCTCAATTTGAAGCTGTTTAAAACTCCAGAAGGGACCAGGCAATTCTCCTCTCGTATTCAAGAAAACAACAGGACGCGGGACTTCTAACTGACTTCCTTCAGTGCAAGCAGAGCATTGATATGGCAATTCACCAAAATGTCGTGCAGCCAGACCTTCTCCAATCAATCCCACAATGCCTATTGGATTTGAGCTCCAAGGTGGACCAAATAGAGAATAAAATTTGTTGTAGCCAAGAAGAGTGTTCATGCTCCTGCTTATGCGCAGTAATTATCGATAAATGGGCTACACTCCCTCAAGTTGACACCTCAATTGGGGACAAAGCAGGCTCCTGATTGTTCAGCAGATCACCCACTCATGGCAAGCAATGTTTGGCGGCCAAACATCCAGAAGGCACACATCTAAATTCATTCATAAACTTAACAGACAGTTGTCTGCCAGCTTCAGGCGTTCATTGTCAACCCTCACAGGCTAACGCTCTCTATTTACAAGGGATCCATTACTTGCATCAGCACTCAGCCTACAGGCAAGGGCACTATGGACACCACAGAACATCCATCTGGCCAAGTGCAGCAAAGTGTACCAAGAAAAAGCTAAGAAACCTGGACAAAAGGGCCATAACAGTTAAATGAGCGGCAGCTTTCTTAACCACCCAGATCCACCTTTTTTCAGTAGCAGGGCACCCCACACAGTTGTATCCGATCTTTGACTCAAGACCTCCTAAAATCCTTTGTGGCTGGGGGGCCCATAACAAAAACTTCTCCACCCTCGAAGCTCATAAAGGCAGGCTAGGGCAACAGAGCAACAATTTCGGCTCCCGCCTCCATTGACAAGAATGATGAGGGAGGACACCAGTACCAAGGCTGCACTTACTTGCGTTCACTCATCACCCCCACTGACCAGGAAGTAGGCGGAGGACGCCAGTACCCAGGCCACACTTATCCGTGAGTCTGCCACAAATACCAGCGCAAGCACCACCTGGGACCCCACAATCATGCCTGCACTGACTCTCTTACAGCCCTACGCCGTTCCAACTTCTGATCCTACTCAAAACATTCTCCCAGCAATGGTGGCCCTGGGCTCAACTTTATCCTGACCCCCTGGGCTAACAGCACTCAAGTTATGGAATCTGTCCTCACAAAGGGGGGGGTGAGCACCCTAGAGATAGTGCTAACCCCTAGATATTGCACCAAAGGGCAACATGGTATCCTAAACAGGGGCAACATCCTGCAGTTACTTAAGCATATACTATCTCTGCCTCACATCTGATTGGACAATCTCACCTGGGTCAGGTTCTTGAGCCACCCCAGTGATTTCGGTGGCAAGTTGACAATGATAGGACTGCACCAACAACTTCACCAGGCCTCCATGCTCAAGGAAGCACGTCAGTTGGCTGAATGGGGGATAGACATAAAATCCCCCAACCTCAGAATGATTCACATGTGCTCATTGCCCCCACTCAAAAGAAGGGAGCCCATTCTGTTCTACAAGGAATGCACAGTAATCCTCAGGGCTGTAGTAATCTAGCCAAGATCAAGCCTCCCAACGCCTTTAGAATAACATGAACATATGACCATAGAGCTACAAAGTCTTGTGATTCCATGGCCGACATCGAACCCGGACCTTTGGCTCTGCTCCCAGCTCTTTACGGTAGTATTTCTAACATTGCTAACAGGAGGACATAAGACACAAATGTCAAGGAGGTAGGCTCCAGTACACACTTGTCAATTATTTCTTGGAACGTTGCTGTCCTCAAGAAACTCATTGAGGTCAACTCAGCCCCTTATTACCTTTACAACAGAGACATACTATGACTTCAGGAGACTTGGACCATCAAAACAACACTGCTCACAGGATACTATGAAATACACAACCCAGCAACAAAGCGTAACTTCTTCGGCCGGCTATATGGCGGACTCTCCTTCTTTATCAAACATGTTCAAAAAATAGGGGCAACGGAAATACTTAATAACTTGCCTGCACTTCAAGCAATGCTCATAAAAGGGATAACAAGCAAACTCTAGTCTGTCCGATTGCTGGTAATTAACTGCTACGTCAACCCTGCTCCGCACCAGAAAAACCACTCTTTGAACTCCTTTGCATTGAAAATTGAACAATTACTGAACAAATATGTTTCCTTCTCCCCCATAATAACAGGGAACATCAATAACAGGAGCCTGTTAAACCCATTAGACACTCCAGTCACCCTACAGAAGCTGCACCCCACCAGGGCCTTTTTTTTTTACAGTTACAGACTATTCTCAGCACAATCTTTAAAAGAAGCACGCAATCCACAATGGCAACCTATCCCAACATTTAGGGACATAACCACCATTGATTACATCTTCATCAGCTAATTGCTGTAACCTAAGCTCTGCAACTATGAGGTCGAAGACAGGGGGAAAAGCAATTACAGTCCCCTGCGTGCAGTCCTGCAGCTAGTTGTTAAAACCTCTCCGCAACTATTGACACTCGGAGAATCAACTGGGGAAGACTGTCCTTGTAGATCACAAAAAAAGAGTCCGCCTTTAAATCACCCAGCGCAACTACTGCACAGGAGTGCTGGGAGGCACTCGTCGCAGAACTCCAACTGGCACTGGGGAGAGGCTCTGGGATCCATCTGAGAAGGGACCCCCTTTCCCTAACATCTCCACCAATCACTACAACAAAGGAGCTTCTTGTAAGTAAGCACAGTCTCCAAAGAGGTGCAAAACTAATCAAGGTCAATCGATCTCAGCCCTTAGAGCAGCCGATAGATGGACGGTCTAGCAGGAAAGAATTAAGAAAATTGAAGCAGAATGGCTAAAGATCTTTACTCTCCTAAAAGAGAAGAACCACTCCCGCCTCTGGAAGTATATAAACCACCTCAGCAACTTAGCCCACACTAAGGAGGATGGTATGGTGGAACAGGTGTGGGTCAATTATGCTAAGCAGTTATACACCAAAAGTCCGAGCACACGACAACATCCTTCCATCCAGCTCCCTTCCCAGTCTGCCTAGCTCAGCAAGCCGCTCCCATCTCAGTAATACAGTAATGACAGGGCCCTGGGCCTGAATGGGATCCAGCAGCTCTCTTCAAAACTGAACAAACCTTCTGGGCTGGGTTTCATACACCACTGTTTAACCACACCTTTGCTATTGGAATTATTGGTCCCTCATGGAGAGGGTCTGTTGTCATCCCAATCCATAAAAAAGGAGCAAAACTGGGCAAACTACCGCCGCATTGCCTTATTTGATCAAGGGGAAAAAGTCTATGCCCAAATTTTGTTGGAAGAGCTGGAAGCCTGGGCCTCAGAACAGTATCCTCCCTTTCTTTCAATCCAGCTTTAGGCCTGAAAGCTACACGACAGACAACATTATAACAGTGGCATACCTGTCACGTCGCGCCACACGGCACAAGCTACCCCCATTATTTTGCTGCTTTATGGCACACAGTGTGGCTTTCAACCAGGTGGATTGGGGTAAAGTATCAGAGGAAGTAACTGCATGGGGGATTCCTGTCCAGCTCTTTAAGGCCATTAAATCTTTATGCCAGGACACCGGGGTACAGATAAAAACAAGCCCCACCACAGCCACCCCTGAAGTGCCCACCAACAACTGTCTCAAGCAAGGCTGCATGTTGGCCCTGCTTCTTTTTAATCTCTACACAAGTAAACCTGGGTAAAGCACCCGAAGGTGCAAGTCTAATAACCCTAAGGCTCAGCAAGGAGTGTTTCCTAATCCTGCAGTAGGCAGACAACATTGTAGTTATGGATCACTCCAGAGTGGGCTTGCAGAGACCCCTTAGTGCTCTTCACAACTACAACCAGCGAACAAACTCATGGTGAACTAGAGAAGACCAAAATCATCAATTTGGTCAATCCCCACGGAAGAATGTAGCTCAATAGCAGCTAAGTGACCTAAAAATAACAACAACCACACAATACATTTATATATGCATCTGCCTTACCGAAGGAACTAAACTGGGGGCCATCTAAAGCACCTCAGAAGCAAGAAGGCCGGGATCAATCACAGTTTGAAACACCTAAATTGCCTTTTACACAGCCCAACTGCAGAACCAATGGTAAAAGTCCTGAGAGCAAAACTGATTCCAGCTCTAAACAATGGCCTTCCTGGTGCACTGGATATGCCCCTCATGAGCTTACAAATCTCAGCATATAAAAACATCTTTTATGCTCCTCAGCAGGCCAGAAGAGCAAAGCTGAGACTGGAGCTAGGCCTTGGGAGCCCAGATATTATGTGCCTCTGGGACCTAGTCAAATAGGACATTAAGGCCCCGGAGACTACCCTCAAAGCACAAATGAAAACAATATTCAAAACGGAGGGTTCCCTATGGCATTTGCAATTTGCAGTGGTAACTAGCTGTTTGAAATTCAAGACCTCCAGTTTGCACAATCTGGACATACCATTCTCAGCCTGGAAAAGAGCAGTGAATGGGCAGATTATGAATGAATGATTAATTTTATAAAGCACACTGTCACTTCCAGAGGAGCATCCTAGTGCTACGGAAACAGACATATGGCTTCAAGACAACATGGAGTTCCACTAGCTGAAAATTATAAGATCAATGAATAGCAGAGTGCATCCGGCATTCCAAAAATCCAGATTTTCAGTTGTTTTCTAAAGATCTCTTCAGAGTTTAAAGATCGCAAGTTACGGGAGGTTATTCCACACCTTTGCACCTAGGACTTACCTTCCTTTGATTGCAGTCTCAAAGCAGGAACCTTAATTAGATTGGCCAAGGGGGACCTCCCCACAAGGGGAGTAGTGTAATAAATGACTCTTACAGTTAAATATTTTGGTGCCGGATATCTGCAGGCTCTGAACATTCGAGAAAGGATTCTAAACAAAGTACTTTTATGGCTAGGGAGCCAATGCAATGCTCTCAAGGCTGCTGATGCTGTTGAGCGGCGGGCAGGTTCAAGAGCATTCTGGCTGCTGAATGTTGAACAATCTGTGGTTTGTGAATGGTTTGTTTGGCTTAACATGCGTACACACTATTACAATAGCCTAATTGCGATGTTATTAGGGCTACCACAACTGTTTTCCTGGCCTCAAGAGGAAGACGATCAAAAAACATTTTCAAGGACTTAATGAGCCAAGGTGGTTGCTTGTGGGAGAAAGGACAGGGCAGTGTCAAATTTAATTCCCATATTCATGGCAAACTGAACAGCAGGCAGAGGAGTAGGTGTGGAGGTAGGCCACCTTAACTGGGAGTTGAAGATATTGGACTTCCATTTTATCTGCGTTGCTCTTGAGATGGTTGGCTTTCATCCAACGAATGATCTTAGTTAAGCGATGTTTGAAATTGAGCTCAGAACCCAGGGAATCTTGGTCCAAAGACTACATCAATTGTGTATTATCGGCCTAAGAAGTAACCTCAATGCTGAAGGAGGATATCAATGTAATAAGAGAGGCTATGCATATATTAAATAGTGCAAGGTTAAGTGTAGAGCCTTGTGGCACTCCTAAATTAATAGCCTTTCCAGAAGAGAGGAAGGAACCTAACATCACTGTTTGCCTCCGATTGGATAAAAAAGATTTGATCCATGCCCAGGCTTAGTGGGAAATTCTACTATCATTGACACGTTGCAATTGAATTGCATGTCAAATAGTGTCAAATGCTGCAGATAAATCTAATAAGATAAGAACTGATTTTTCCCTGCATCTAGCGCAGTGCTTAATTTGTAAATAAAAACGTGCCAGTGCCCAAAGCTCTCCTCTGAAACACGCGGCTGCTGCAATTAAATGTGTGACTACGAAATACTTTGGCATCATAATTTTGATGCCATCTCTGGCCACTTTAATTCATTGACAGCCTTTCCCTGCCCCTTCAGCTCACTCCACCAGCTTTCTGCTTTCTCCCATTGTGATGCTTTTTCGTTTTTCTCTTCCTCCGTCTTTCCCATATGTGTATATTGCTCGCAATAAAAGCTTGAGGCAGAAAATTAAGCGCCGGCCCTCAAAAGTGCTGATGCTCCACACCGAAAACAACAAGCACAAGTTAAGCACTGATCTAGAATCATTTTGAGCGTATCTGAGACCTCTAGGTATGCTGTTTCAGTTGAGTATTTTGGATGAAAGCCAGATAGTCTGGGATGGAGGATAATAGCCTCTTCCAGAAATGCCATTAATTGAGTGTTTACTAGCTTTTCAATAATTTTGCTTAAAGCTGCAATTGGAGAAATGGAACATGGATTAGATAGCAGTGTTGTGTCAGTTAGTTGTTTTTTCTGTAAGTTTCACTACTGCTATTTTCCAATCATCAAGAACGTTGGCAGAAGGCAAGTATTACAAATGTCATTAACAAATGGGTTTATGCACTCAACAACCATTTTCAGAATGTGAGGAGGACATGTATCATGAGGGTGTCCTGGCTTGCAAGCTAGCATTTGATTGGGAAAATTAAGTGAATGAGATTTCTTGAAAAACTCAGAGAAGGTCCTAAAGGGGGATATTACTTTTGAAGGAATCTTCAAGGGGGGGGCCTGTCGAAGGCTGTCAAATAATCTGTATCTCTGTATTATGAAAACCTCATACAAACAGGACATTGCAAGACACCACCATAGAGCCATCCTTGCAGCACTGGATGCCTCCTGCATCCAGGGGAAGGCCAAGCCTTACTTCGAGCAACCCTTCTCAGCCCAAGCACAAAGGAAAATTATTCACTGGAGGCTTGTTGCCCTGCCAATTGTGGACTTTATCCCAGCCTGGGCATGGTGTGAGGGGGCAATCTTTTGTCAATTATGTAACAATCGGAGAGAATCATGGCTTCACTTGCTGTGCTGCTGCCTAAACTCGGCAGCGATCAACATTGTCTGTTAGCTTCAATAAGTAAGGCTAACAGGATTAGACATTGTAGAGAACTTTCAGGTCTACGATTCACTACCAATTCACCACAGACCCTTGCCAGGTTAGGGAAATTCAGACACATTTCGGTCCTCACTCTCAGTGTACAAACAGGGTGCAAACTACTTAGACACTTCTGGCGGGCTGGGGAAATCCTCAGACTATTTTTGATCTGCACCCCCTAATGTATCCACTGAGTGTAAACCCCACCTTATGGAGCAAAAGCATCTTCTCTCCTCAGGGACTTAGACTCTGCTCTTGTCGAACATCTAAAGACATCTAGGCAAAGTCAGTCTGGCCCTGATCTGGTTCATTGGCACACAAGTACTTTGCCCAACTAAGGAACTTTAATGCTGTTTTCTAATGCTGCTACTCTTTCAAGAATTTTTCATAGACCGTACCATTTTATGCAATTTTTAAAACCTTTCTGTTATGTATACAGGAAAATGTTGAGAATTTATGCTTACATGTAATGATTTTAAATAATCGATCATGAAAAAATAAAATATCAGAATGTAAGAGTTCATCCTGGTCTTTGTTCTGGGAGGCAAAAGCAACTTGCGTTTTTATTTACTGTATGACATTGATCTGTCAATGTGTTTATGGATATAATTGTAGGGAGGGTGTTAACGGGATGGTTATTGTCAATGTACAACTGTCTATGATGTCTCCCAACTCAAGGAGTAATAAAATTATCCCATTAGAGTGAACCCCAAAAGCAACTCAATCAGCCTGAGCTCAAACCCGAGTAGCTATGCATAGAGCAGACAAGCTTAACTTAAAGCAATATGTAAAAAAGACACTGAACTGAATTAGGATAAATGAGTAGTCTTTATTAAACAAAATGAAACCAAAATGACAATAGTCCAATAAGGGGAAAAAGAGATATGATTTTTTAAAGTTTTAGGTAGAAATAACACTAAAAAACACTAACTGCAAATGATCTATAGAAGCGCGGTAGACTGGGACCTAAGCACAATTTCAGGGTAACTTCACTGCTCGAATACACCACGTCTGTTCATCCTGGTCAAAGATATTATCTTCAGACTTAGGGCCTGATTACAAAGTTGGCGGATGGGGTTACTCCATCACAAAAGTGACCGATATCCTGCTTGCCGTATTACGATCCCATTATATCCTATGGAGATAATAATACCATGGATGGAATACCTGTCACATTTGTGATAGGTATTCCATCCTCCATCATCGTAATCAGACCCTTAGCCTTTTTTTATGGAGCTCAAAATCCACCATCCGTATGCTGTATCTGATAAACTAGTACCAAAATTTGTGATGTACCAGTGACACTCAGAGTTCTTGGTGGTCCAAATGTTTTCTAAGTCTCAGACTTTTAGTGTCAACTCCTGTGGGTCACTTCCAAGACTTCAAGGACCTCAGGGGCAGCACTTAGGGGCCAAGGCTCACTAGAGCAGAGGTCAGCATCAGGGTACAGTCCAGATCCATTTGGCACTGGTGAACAGATTACGTTAGGAAAAATACCTCTTGCAGCTTGTTGTGTCCCTGCAGCAACAGAAAGATCAGTCAGCTGACCCTTGCAGTGCACCTCTTTGACCTGGGTACAAGAGGGAGGAAGCCCAGGTCTTCAGAGCTTCTCTCAGGTTACAGCATGTTGGGTCCAGTCCTCTTCTGATCTTTTGCAGGTCCAGAAAGTATTCTGAGGATGGTTCCCTGGGGTGACACATTAATGGGTGTTTCCAGCTAGTGGAAAGGGGTGACACGTTGCTCCTCCATAACCAAATGGAGTTTAAGTTCTCAGATGGGGAAACCCCTTCTCCGTTGTGCCGAGATTATGTGCCCACCCAGAGGTGTGCTCAGAGAAATGAGAACCCCCTCCTTATTGGTCATTTAGAACAGGTCCTGTGGGGCAGCTTCCCTTCTTAGTTCAGAGACAGGCTGGCTGGGGGATCAAAGGGTTGCCTTTCCAGGTCTCTTGTTACACCTACCTGTGAAAGGGCAGGCCATTTCAAGTCAATGAAATTCCTGGGTCCAACCAAACTGATCTTCCTGTGAGGGGATGAAAAACACCTCCCCATACTCAGGCTATTGCCTCTGCTCCAGGAACAGTTTTTATACCTCATTAAGGCTAAGCACTGGCAGACCAGATGCCAGTAGAATTATGCTAATTAGCATACCGGAGGCTCAAGCTGGTAAACGGCAACTTTCTAAAAGTTACCTTTCCTAAATATTTATTTACAATCTGACTTTATCATAAAGTTGGGATTTTAGTAAATATTAAAAGTAGTCTTTGAATTACTTTTGTAGCTGTTTCCTGTCAGAACTCGGCCAGTGAAAACAGTTTTTAGAAAGAACATGCCAATTTAAATTTTGCACACATTCCTTCTTTAAATATCAAGCACACTACCTTGTAGGCAAGCAGGTGTACTTAGGAGTGACTGTTTAAAATCAGGTTTTCATGCTTTTAAAAAGGTTTATTTTGACAGGCTGACAACAGGTTTTTAGGCTGCTGCAGTCAGGCTACACATGGTAGGCTTGAAGCCTTGTTTTTACAGGGCCACTCTGGATGGCACAAGAGATGCTGCAGTCAACAGGTTGTATTTAACATTGAGGCCCTGGGTGCATTTTCTACACCATATTCTAGGGACATGTAGGTAATTTAAAAATGCCAATAAGGAAAAATCCAATTTAACCATGTTTAATGGTGGAGCACAGGCACTTTATCTTGTTTAGCAGGGGTAAAAGCACTCAAGAGTCCTAAAACAGACAAAACACACAAAATATGAAATATTAGTTATTTGGCTTCAGTATTATTAAACACAAGGCCTGTGAATATGTCTACATATCTTAGCGGTCATAGTCCTGGTTAGCAACTGTTCTCCCTCCTCGGCGCAGCTCGAACTGTTTGAAGCTGCTGCTGTCTCTTCTACAAGCAAACTGAGAGCCTGCCTAACTCTCAGTACAAAGCTCACCTCCCCCTACAGGTTCCTGCTTGTGCCTCATCCCTGGTGACCTAGTGGCCATCTGTATGTAAGTATCTTGCTGTCTCTCTTTACTTCTGCTTATTTTTCTGTCATTTTTATTTTATTTTCTCTTTTCTTTCTTTCTTATCTCTTTCTGTCTCCTTTCACACTCCCTTTGTTTCCTGTGCCACTGCTGCCCCTGCGGTCCCACCCCCCTCCTCTCCACAAAGTGCTTTCCTGCCCTCCTGCCTCCCAGCTGACAAGACACCCACCTCCTTCCCCTTCTTAATGGCGTCCACGCTGAAGGCGTGCCAAAGGCATCCTCACCTGTGCCCGTCTGCGCCCATCTGCACCTGGACCATGCTAAGAGCCAAGAAATCGTGTCCTCCGACCTTCCATCGCTACAATGCGGAGACAATCTATGTACTGAACACAGGACAATCTGCTGCCTTCCATCTCTCATCACAAAGAGACACTCGTGGACTGTTCTCCTTCTACCGCATTCTCGCCCTACACCAAGCACCAGAATCTCCCACCACAGAGCCATCGAACACCACCCTGGAGCACCTCAGCTGCATCCTCCTCAACATTCGCTCCTTCCTCAAACACGCCAGAGAACTCTGGGACCTACTGGACTCCACCTGCACGGACATTGCCTTTCTCACTGAAACTTGGACAAACCCAGCATCTGCACTGAACATCGCCATAACCAGTGACTACAAACTGCTCCCCAAAGACTGGCCTTCTCACCCAGGCAGCCGCTTGGCCATCGTACACAAATCCTCCCTCTGCTTGACAACCGATGCAGAAGAACACACCCCATCATGGAGCACCTCCATTTCCAGATACATGCTACACCCAAGTCAACCTTCTGTGGCACCCTCATATACACTCCACCTGGCTCCCATGCAGCCTTCAGCGACTCCATCGTCGACATCATTTCTCCTCACGCTCTTGCTTCCACTAAATACTTCCCCCTCGGCAACCTCAACTACCACATTGACAACAACAACACCGCTTCCCTGCTCAACAACCTTCCTCAGTAGGACTAAACCAATGGGTCAGTTCGCCAACACACATCATAGGATACACACTCTGTGCCATTTTTTCCCACCATCAGCAACATCACTATCAGCAACACCTCCACACTTCATTGGACTGACCACCACGACATCCACTTCACCATCCCCTCACCGACCATCCACCTCCACACACTACAAGCCGCAAGCAGAAAATGGAAACAGATCATGGAGGAACAGCACTCCAACTCCATCAGCAAGTCTCCCCCACAACCCCCACCGCAGTTGCTAACCTCTCAGCATGGAAATTCCACCAATGGATCTCTGAATGCGCCAACACTCAGCGAAACACCACATCAAGAAGGTCAGCTGGTTCTCCCCTGCACTCCAGGACTCCAAGCTAAAGAAAGCTAGAGCTAGAGAAAAGGAGGAACAGCAAGTCCCTGGAAGACTTCAAGGCTTTTAAATCATCCACCAAATCCCACCACCACCTCATCAGAGTCACCAGGAAAGCCATCTTGCAGGACTGCAGCAGCGCCACTGCTCACAGCACCAAAGAGCTTTTTGCTGTGGTCAAAGAGTTTGCCAACCCCTATCAGAAACAGCAAGCATCCCTCCATCTCAAGACCTCTGCGACTGGCTAGCCAACTTCTTACACTGGAAAAGCGAAGACATATACAACAGTTTGCATCATTAGACCCTCTGAACCCTCCAACAACCCCCAGATCCGCCCCATCGAACCACCACATACTCTGCTCCTCTGGACCACCCTCACCAAAGATGAGACCCACACCATCATGAGCATCATCCACTCCGGAACCCCTATGGACTTCTCTCCCCACCACATTTTCAACGAAGCCCACCCATCAATCTCAGCCGAACTCCAACACACCCTCAATGGTTCCATAGAGACAACTACCTTCCCAGAGGACTGGAAGCACGGCAAGATCCGCCCGCTCTTGAAGAAACCCACGGCCGACCCCCTTGATCTCAAGAATTACCACCCCATCTGCCTTTCCCAGCCAAGGTCATACAAAAAGCCATCAACACTGAGCTCCATAACCACATCAAGGACAACAACGTGCTGGGCACCCTCCCAGTCAGGCTCCAGGAGCAATCACAGCATAGAGACCGCCCTTCTCGCCGCCACAGATGACATCCTCTCGCTCCTTGACTGCATTTATACAGCAGCCCTCTTCCCACTAGACCTATCGGCCACCTTCTATGCAGTCTCACACCTCACCATCTGCTCCAGGCTCCACACAGCTGGCATCTTCAGAAAGGCCCTACAATGGAGAGTTGGGCTCCCGCCTTACCTGTCAGAACCTTCGGAGATCAGCGGTGGAGTTCCACAGGGCTCTTCCCTGGGCCCCACACTCTTCAACATCTACATGGCCCCTCTCGCACCCATCATAGAGGACCACAAACTGAACATAGTCTCCTATGCCGACTATACCCATCTGATCATCTCACTTACCAAAAATCCCACTACTGCCAAGAAGAATTTCCACAACGGGACGGAAGCTGTCGCTGCTTGGATGAAGGACAGCTGCCTAAAGCTCAACTCTGACAAGCTCGAGATCCTCATCCTTGGGACCCTCCACATCAGCCTGGGATGACTCCTTGTGGCCATCGACCCTCGCACCCCCCCCACAACCCCAGCAGGCTACGCAAACAACCTCTGCGTCATCCTGGACTTATTGCTCACTTTGACCCGCCAAGTCAACTCAGCTGCATCCTCCTGCTTTCACACACCCGACTTCTCTGGAAGATCCGCAAATGGATCCCAAAGGACTGCCGCAGAACCATAACCCATGTCTTGGTTACCAGCAGACTTGACTATAGCAACATCTTCTATGCCTGTACCACCCAGAAGAAACTCAAGAAGTTACAGCACATCTAAAACGCCTCCGCCAGACTCATCCTGAACATTCTGCGCACAAACAAATCTCCTAAGAGACCTCCACTGGCTCCCTATCGAGAGGAGAATTAACTTCAAGCTCCTCGTCCATGCCTACAAGGCACTTCACAACCTTGGACCCGCCTACTTCAACCACTGCATCACCATCTACTCCCCCACCAGACCTCTCCTCCCCGCTCACCAAGCACTAGCCACCATACCCCACATATGGAAGACCTCGGCTGGTAGGAGATCCTTCGCCTACCTCACGACAAAGAGCTAGAACACCCTGCCCCTGCACTGCAGGCAGTAACCATTGTTACCCCAATTCATTAAAATCTGTCTCTTCAACTGAAGCTCAGAGGACAGACCCCTTAGCACCTTGAGGCCCTTACGGGTGAGCAGTTGCACTTTATAAACCCTGATTTGATTTGATTTGACAGTAGCTAAAAAAGTGAAGGATATGGAACCACCTTGTCTAGTGCTCTCCATTAAGTGGCACAATACAGTGGGGCTGCGCTGGTGCACTATTGGCTGCGTAGCTCCAACGCAGGAACCCTTGCACCATGGTGCAAGGGTTTCTGCATTGCTTGCAGGATTATTTTTGTGTATGAAGGGCCAACTTCCTCTACAATAACAATCCTGAGAGACATTTTCCTCTTTGTGTCACTCCATATTTATGAGGCCATTCAAAGCCGCGCAAAGTGGCTTTGAGAGGCTTCATAGATATGTTTGAGAGGTTTGCGCCACCGGAGCATCAGAAAAGAGCCTCTCATAAATAAGTCCCAAAGCTTTTAGCAAAGGCGTCACTAATTATACAATATTACAAAGAAAAAACACATTGGCCCAGGTTTACTAAATCTTTGCGCTGCCACAGAGTGCCATAATGCCATGCAAAGTTATGCAAAGTGATGCGTAATTTAGTTTTATTCATAAAAGGTATTTTGTCACAGAAAGGTTCCCTTTTCAATGTAAAGACCCCATCTAACTGCTACCTGTCGTTTTGTATCAAGGAAGTGTTACTGGGGTGTTACGTGAGCAGATCAGTTACTTGAGAAAATCCTCTAAAATTGCAAGACTGAGCGTTTGTGTCCAAAATAACACATAATTGAAGTAGTGGTAACAAGGAGAAATGTTTTAATTTTTTTTTTTAATCACCTTGTGTGCTGAAGTGGGCAGCATGCATCCAGTGCATGGGATCCTTTTATGTTAGATATATGAAATTGTATTGGAAGGGTATACTGCCTGCACAAATCCTATTTTAGAAAGTGCACACTGACCTCTGCTAGGCCACAAGTAAAATATTTGCAAAACCTTGGTGTACCAATAATTCAGGATTTAACTGAAATTTAAATCAACAATTCTAACCGCTGACACATTCTTCAGATGCCATTTGATTGCTTGTACCGTCAAAGGAGTTTATATATGCATAACACAACAATTAAAAACAAGCATTTGAAATGCAATGGGCCTCACGTTTGCTCGAGTTAGAGCTATTCGCGTTTTAAACTCCTAACTGGACTTTTCTTGCCACATAAACTGTAAAACAGTATCACATAGGCAAGCCCATGGCCACCAGGAAGCACGACGGAGGCACAAAAAAGGAAACAGAAGTTCACTCGCAGTGAAATGTATGGGCAAAAGTGCAATTATCCATGTAACCGGCAAAAGTGCAATTGTCCATGTAAGCGGCAAAAATGCAATTAGACATGTAACAGGGTCGATGTCATGCAAAGCGCTTGACTACAGCCCAGTGAGATCGTGCTGCCTGCTAAATAAAGAGAAAAAGTAGTCCGAAAACCATACAGAAAACATGTATTTGGGCGGTGCGCTAAACACCGGAACAGGCATGACGTATGCATGCCTTTCAACAATTAAATGAAGCTAATTTTAAAAAGCAAGCCCATGACCTAACCAAACTGATGGGAATGGTTAAAAAACCCATAGAGAGATTACACAAGGAACAGAGCGCTTTGCGTTCGACCATAATCAAACTAGAGCATGTCTTTAATACAGTTAAAGTAAATGACAATTTCCTACTTACTGAGTTTAGGATTTGGGCATACAAGCCTTGAAAAAGTGTTCGAAATACTTGTTGGTTGTAATTGTGTTAACCATTCCTAGAAAACATTGTGGACACAAAATGAAAGAAGATGCAATAAGAAGTTACAACACAATGTATTGCAGTAATATCATTCAGGGGGACAATCCTGCAGCCACAGCACCAAGCAATTGTCAGCTAAACTGCACTATAGCAACCTGCCTTCGACACCAAGGTTTTCACATTATTTCCAAATTGCTTTACTCATATCAATGCATATAAAAATAAATCAATAATTCACGGGGTATATATGTTTTAGAGACAGTCCATGATTTTACTGATTTTAATGAATTCGTCTTGTAATTTGTCAAGCTGTTTGGTGTCCTGGTGAAATACAATATACAATTGTTGCTAACAAAATAAATTATACATTTGTTTGAATAGCAACAGCGGCTAAATTAGACAAGTGTCATTGTTTACAAATATTGGATTATGTAAGTGGAAAACGCTCTGAAACCCTCTTTCTCAACCGTGAACTGCCAGAATTAAATTAATTAAAATAATAAAACATAGCAAGAAAACCACTGCTGATACTGCATTATTTATCTTGAAGTAAATATGTCTGGGAGAAAATGTTGCCAATTTTAAACTACACAGTTGCTTTCCAGGTGTCTAAGAGCACAGGTGATGATGAACACCTCTAATCATGCGCTATAAAACCTCCATGTGGTATGTTCTATGTGAAATAGTGGCACGTTGTCCGAAATTTTGGTCTATATCTGCAGTTAAGACCAAGTCGGGGATATGAGAACTTCACGAACACTGCAAAATCTGACTGTTTCGCCACCAATGTTTCATTAGAAAGCAACTATGAAATCTGTACAGGTAAATGTGCCCTTTATGAGAAAAACAATCTTTTGTGGGTGCAGAACCACTTACTCGCATGGTTATTCTCAATTTCTCTGAAGCAAACGTGTGATGATTTAGGAACACTGCAACTCAGAATTACCACTCTGTTGGGAATTATGGATGTGATTTAACCGCATCAAGAGTTTCTAGGAACTCCTAATACCTGTTGATAGTTAAACAGTTGAAACTGTAGTTGTATTATTCATTTACACCGATAATGCATTTTCCCCTAAAGCAGTGCAAAGATATTGACCATTGTTAGACTCTAACTCTGTTGCCAGTTACCAGTCTACCAAAACTCAAACAAACTTAGTGTATTGCATAGGTTGCACATTTAAAAGACACTTATGGCTTAATATCACTTGGTAAAAGGCCACCATGCATTATGTTTACACAACCAATAAGAACATGGAATAAGAATATATTCTGTCAAGTTCTTAGCCTTAACCTACACCACAGACTTCATCGACAGAGCCAGCAGCACCACAACCAACACTAACTGCAGATTAGCCACCTGGAACCTTCTCTCCACCGAGGACACCACTTCTACCATGAAATTCATCAACTCTGGAGCCCCCAAAGACCACTGCCTGTACCACATCTTCAATCTTGAAAACCAAAGGACCTCACCACTTTATTCAACACCTCCATCACCACTGCAACCTTCTCAGATGCTTGGAAACTTGCCAAAGTCAAACCACTACTCAAATAACCCACCACATACCCAGGGCCACTGGAATTATGCAGCAGAAGAGGGCCAAAGTGTGCTGCAAGAAAAGGCAAATTATGCAGCATTATGCGCCACATTATGGTCTAGCATTACTTCATTATTTGGTCATTTTAAAACTTGGCCACACTGTCTGGGCCTTGGTTGCAACACATTAATAACAATTTAATGCCCAAATATAACAATAAGCAGCAGAAAGGTGACCAATCCAGCTTTGCAACGGGCTTTCCACAATGCAACAACATGTCAATGCATTTTTAGTAACTTTTGAACCGTTTGAGCTAGAAACAATTGTTTTTGGTTAAAATCTGCAGATTATGCTCCAGATGATGCATTGCATGGAGAATGCTCCAAATCTCTAATTATGCAAACTCAAAAAATACCAGCCAATCTCCCTGCTCCCTTTCCCAACTAAGGTACTGGAAAAAATCATCAACAAACAACTCATGACCTACCTGGAGCAGAAACAGCTACTTGATGCCTCTCAATCCAGCCTCTGCAGCAATCACAGCACAGAGACAGCCTTGATCGCAGCCACGGTCGACATCTGTATCCTCCTTGACTAACGAGAAACAGCTGCTCTGATCCTCCTCGACTTCTCGGCAGCCTTCAATACCTTATCCCACCACACACTCATCAAAAGACTCAACCACATGGGCATCCAAGGGGAAGTATTTAGATGAATCACCTCCTTTCTCATCAGAAGAACCCAGGAGCTTCACCTACCTCCTTTCACCTCAGAACCAAAAGACATCACCTGTGGGGTTCCCTAAGGATCATCCCTCAGCCCCACACTTTTTAAGACATATATGACCCCAGTAGCCAATATCACCAGGTCCCACAGCCTCAACAGAATCTCCTATGCAGATGACACCCAACTCAACCTCTCGCTCACTGAAGACCCACCACCACCAAAACCAGCTTCCACAGATGCATGACAAGTGTCGCTGACTTGATGCAGCTAAACACAGATAAGAATGAAGTTCTGATCTTCGGCAAGAGCAGCAACACATCAAACGACTCCTGGTGGCTTTCAGAACTAGGACTTGCACCCACTCACTCTGAGCATTCCAGAAACTTCAGAAATATCATTGGCAACAGGCTTACCATGGAATCTCAGATAAACACTGTCTCCTCTACCTGCTGCTCAATCGATGCATGCTTTGTAAGAACTTCAGGTGGCTACCACCACACAGGAGATGCATTGTGAGGCAGGCCCTCATCATCCGCCGAATATACAGCAGCAAAGCCCTCTGTGTAGAAATCACCTTGCAATGCCTGCAAAGACCTCAGACTGTACAGAATGTGGCAGCCAGACCAATCTTTGAACTTCCCCGACGATCACACATCAGACCACACCTCAGGCAACTCCACTGGCTCCCCATGCAGAAGATGTGCATATTCAAGCTGCTGACCTATCCACACAAAGCTCTACACACAAGAACTCGCCTACAGTAACCACTGCCTTAATTTCCAACCACTGCCAAGAAGACTACACTCCACCTCCCTATCGTTTACTCACACTCCACACATCCACCAAAGCGGAAGTGGAGGGTGCACCTTCTCCCACATAGCAGCAAAAACCTGGAACAGCCTCCCCATGCATCTCCCGGCAATCACCTCTCATCCAGAATTCCGTTGAGCCCTTGAAAACTGGTCATTCGAATAAGCTGCTGAAACCTGAAAGGTCCTTGATACCCTCAAGGGTGATTAGTCGGATTATACAAATCCTGTTTGATTGATTTTTATTGCTGCTTCAGTGACACGGTTTGCATAAAGTTGGGTAACTGTGAAATGTAATACAAAATGCATGGCCAAGTTCCTGTTATGCACACCTAAATGTAATACACAAAGGAATTGTACATCAATGAGGACAACATACATAATATAATTGTTGTACAATCTCTTGAGAACAGTATTAAATGACAGTGAATACAATATGACACACTGAAATAACAAACAGCTGTCCTCTCAAAGTCTATGGTGGACCCATCTACTTTTTGTGTCAGAAGGGCACAGGCAACACATTCATAGACAACAAGGACATTAGAATTACTATTAGCATTTAGATTTGAGACTTATGTTTCCCATACACAAAGTAGTAAATGCTATTTGAAATTTAGGATTAGCACAATAGATATCTAAAGGGAAAAGTATCGATAAGGAATTTCAGTATAGGTTATGTGCATATTTTTGCTCCTTATGACATCCCACATCTATTTTGGTTCTGGCCTTGAGACACATTTAGCTGTCTGCCAGCGTATTGTAATAAAAATTAATTTCAACATTATACCTAGATTTGTTGCAATATTATAACATAAAATACAGGGAAACTATTATCCCATAGGTCTGTTTAGGACTTGATACAGGTTCATACAGATTGCTGCTCCTGATACATGTTGTATGAATTGTAACTTGACATTGTGCAATCAAAGGCTGAATAGTCCTGTGTTAAAGCTATCTTACTGGAAGCTCCTTAAATATAGCATCAACATTGACTGTTGATTGAGAAAGGCACATTCACATAATTGTGAACGATACGTAGCTTGCATGCAAGTTAGTACATCAGTCGTTGATTCGGGAAACATGTAGGCCTGTCTAAGACCAGATTCAGTAAAACTGCTGCTCTATTAAATGCAGTGCACATTATAACATAACATTGTTTCATTAAAGAAAAGACTGAGGTCTTCTGGTGTCTCATATGCAGCATTAATATTGGATGATGGGTCAGCAGGTCCATTATTCTGTAAATCGGATACTACTGATACCCCATATGCACCATCAGTCTACATTATCTATATTGAAATTGGCCAGCATGTGATCCAACTTCTCTTTGAACCTCTGGTGATAGGGTTATACAAAATGTTTTAAATAACTGGATTATTAATTACCATCAAGACACTTCAGTAGTTGGATTAAAGGTTTATTTACTGTATTCTTGGTACTCATAGAAATAGCCTTTATTCTTTCTTGGGGAATGTTGGCGTAACTATCTGCTCTTGTGATTATCAAATTGCAGTGCTTCAGAAGCTGGGTTATTTTACTATGACGGGTTGTCAACGCAAGCATTGCATAACCTAGTGAGCTGCTACAATAGATGCATAAAGGCAAAGTATTCTCCATTTTACTATTGTGTCAGGGGCACTCTGGTGTGAGGTCCTGGTGTTTTCTGAAGTCCATTGACTGGGGCTTCCTCCTGGTTCTTTTTCAGTCTGGAGTGGACTGTCCTTCTGGGTGTCTGATGAGTGACTAGTATCTGGGGCTATTGCACGGTTCGGCCACTGGAAGTCACAGTGCCACCAAACTTAACACACTTGTAGGTTTTGTCTTTGCGGTCTGTTGGGTGAAATTTGGTTTGACTGCGGTGTACGGTTCCTTGGTCAGCAGCCAGTCAGTGAACTGGACTTTACTGGTCTTTTGTTCTTTTTTGCAGGAGAGGGATGCCTTCACTCTGGAGGAAGATCTTCAGTGATTTTCAGAAGTGCAGAGGTCCTCTGCGGGTTTTTAGAGTTCATCCGATGTCCGAACAACCCATCAGTTGCGATTGTTGAGTCTTCGGTGCAGCAGGCAGGGTTTGGCACCTTCTTCTTGGTGCAGCAGGACTTCAATTCTCGAGCCGTCGGTCTTCTTTGTTGCTGGTCTTCTTGTGTCCTTAGAATCTGAATCTCTGGTCTAGGGTTGCCCACTAAATACTGTATTTGGTGGCCGTTTAGGGGAGTTCTTAGTAGTGACGGATGAGTCAGCCACCTTACGGTGGCCACACCCACTAATTGACCACTTCCTGTGGGCAGAGGTCACTTCCCTACAATGCAAGATGGAGGAAAATGAAATGGAGGGGTCACCTGGTATGCAACAACCTATGGGTGGTGCAAGCTGGGGCTGACCACTCCTCCTTTCCTTTGTGTGTTTTCCCGCTGTTGCTCCTGCCAAAAGTGGGGTTTGCAATGGGGGTGGCCACCTGCTGCTAACAGCAGGCTTGGAGGTTGAGTTTCAAATGTGGTAAGCCTTTTGAAGCTCACTAGCAGGGCAGTGCACATTCCTGAGGAGGGAGGTGTGACACCTCCACCCAGGAAGGGCCTTGTTCTGGGACCCAGAAAAGAGGGCCTCTCATCCCAGGGTTCCAGAATCTTGTCTGGTGGTGGCAGACTGGTTGTGACAGGCCAGCAACCACGCCAGGGTAGTTAGCTTTTGCAGGTGACACCCTTAAGGTAACCCCTAGGTACATTTTGGAATAAATCCAATGCTGGTACCAGTTTGGATTTATCATTCTGAGTTATTTGATACCAAACAACCCAGGGGTCAGAGTAGCCATCATGTAGCTGTGATACTCGTACTGACCAGTGTCCATCACATGCATTTAAAATGGCTGCTACTATGTCCCAAGATTGGCAGGGACACAGGATGGGCATATTGCTCATACATCTATGCCCACACATACAGTATAGTGCGCCCTGCCTTAGGGCAGGAGGGCCTGCTAGAGGGGTAACTTACCTACATTGCATGCAGTGTATAGTGGACAGGGCACACAGAGTGTGTGCCATGTCGATTTTGTATTTTAGGATTGCACCAGGACACTGTGCCTGCAATGGCAGTGCTGAGTGCATCTGGATGCATGGCTGTAGACGGTGGCACAATCTGTGCTGCTACCTTCAGGGGCCTACTTGTAGTACCCTATGCCCTGGGTAACGAAGTACCATTTACTAGGTATATATAGTGGCAGCTAATGGTGTTGCCAATTGTGCCAATGCATCACAATAATTTTGGTAAAGAGATCTGGCCCAGGAACCTGGTTAGTAGGGGCCCTGGGCCCTAACAACTTTGAAACCACATCAAATACCAGGCATAAAGTGGGGACTAACCATGACAAAAGAAGCCATTTCTGACAGACCAATATGACTGATTAGTATTTCTACTCTAATAAATGAATAATTATCTTTAATATCTATTTTTTTCCATTCTAATGTCCAAATATAGTTGGTCGCCTATTTCCCAAAGCAAACAATTTTTAAAAAAAAATAGTTTAGTTTTAAATTATTCAGTTTGTTGTTAAAGTCGAATTAATTAGTGCTTTTGGCCCACTCTGAGTTGTTCATGAGATGACTAGGTTCCCTGCATATGCTGGATGGGTTAGGGGAATAGAGCACTGCTTTGGTGCATCCCCACAATTATTTTAGAGTTTCAATTAGAACGGTAATATACAACAATAATAGAAGTGGGGTTAACATGCACCCCTGTTTATTAAAGTTATGTGTTTTGATTCTAGGGATTAGGCCTCCTCCACCTCTTCCATACATGAGTAATAGTTTTTCCTGCATTACCTATATTTCCCCTTACTAAGGACTCACAAATGATTTACTTTGCAGAATGCAAATAGGAGTTCCTGTAGATTTAATGATTCCAGTACTTTCCAAGCTTGTTTAGCAAATACTTAATTGTATTACATATTGGAGTACTGATTGTGGCACATTTGAGTGGTAGAGTTTTTTTTTCCATTAGGGTTGCAAGGGTAACCTTGTTTTTTTAGAGAGTTCCTGTCTAGTTTTAGGGTATCCCTTTGTTCTAGTTTCTGGCACAAAATATTTGCATTAACAAAGCGTTCTTCTTTTCTTGAACAATTTTGAAGAATTTCACAATTTGTAAATTCCATTTCAAACTCCTTTAATGATAAACTGATAATATAGTAAACTGTAATAATGTGTTTCTATCAGTTGGCTCATTATAAAGTCTGTCATCATCGTTTTATCCTCATTCTTTATAAATAAACCTGGCAAGTGGATTTTATTTTTTATGTGAATGATTTGTGAATTTTCAGATCGTATGTTCTGTTATTGAACCAGCCATAAAAACTGCATTTTTGTTCGTCTTCTCCAAAATAAAAAGATGTTGCCTTTGTGTGGACGCTTTATATGAATTGTCATCCCCATGTATCCACTTTGTCTCAAGTTAGGATATGAAGAGATGGACATTTCAGGCGCAAATGAGGACATAAAACAAAGACATATGGCTACTTCTTTCCCTGAAAACAGAATGAGTCCTGGTACATGAATGAGCTTCTTTTCAGTTTGATGGAGCCCAGGTTCAATAGTAATTGAAGTGTAAGTATTTCTGTTGATAAGTCTCTCTCATTCATGACATCCCTAAAAGCATCAATTCTTTCATCCTGCAGAATGTTCAAAGATAAAGTCTCGATATCAAGGAAGAGACGAGTGTTTCATAATGCATGCCTTCTACTTACGAACCAACTTAATGGAGTCCCTCGCGATTTCTAGTGTATCTTTTACAAAAGGTTTCAGAAAAAAAACAGTGCATTATTGACTTTGAGCATTTTGTCTGTTCACAACTTAATTTTTGATTGACAGCAACTGCGTGAGATTTCTGAACAACAGAACAACGTTTCAGTTTCAGATTCTCATAAACATTAATTGGTAAAACAGTAAAGAGGATACCATGTTAACTGTATGGAAATGTTCGCTGCACCAACAATTTCAAAACAACAAATAACGAGTGATTTAAACAAATAACGTCATACATTTTATTTGAGTAACTAGAGAATATGACGAAGACAGAAAAAAGGCACACCCTGCAAGCTCGATTTTCTGCTACATGACCATGACAAGGGGTAGAAAGCAATATCTTATTGCATCATTGAGCAATCACGAATTTATGGCTTATGTGTTTTAATTTAATAACAAATTATTTTAAAGCTGCGTTAAAACACGGAAACATATGCCGGAAGGTGCTCCAATAATATGCATCTGGTGGAGAAAAAAAATACTTTATTCATATGCTGTAACAAGGCCTTTGACTGGCTGTTCCTGTATTCCAACGGGCAACACGGGATTGTAGCTCGTAGAAGAAAGCAACAAAGGAAACCTTCAATTTATGCAGTATTGCTAGAAAATCCTTTAATTTCATGAATGTAACATACCATTTCATCCCCAGCTGCCCGTTTTTCCTACTTAAGTTTCTAGCCTTATATTTGAGAAGTGCTTACCCAGCAGGTTAGCTCAGTGAGCCGAACTATTGCTGCCAATAAATGCGAAATGCTGGTGGGGGAGGGGAAGGAGAGCAGAAGAAATGGCAGAAGTTTGGTATGTAGCTCTGTATAAAAAATACGTTATTATTATTTTTATTAATATTATTGTTATTTTTATTAGCATCATATGATTGATGTCTTCATTATATCAAAAGCAAGAATTTGTTGATGCTAGTTCACATTTCCCAAATTAGCTCTTCATACTCAGCGTGCATGTGTCAGGCATTCCAAGTTTGAACGTTTGATCTCGGGGAGACAAAGGGCCTGATTTAGATATTGATGGATGGGTTACTACGTCACAACAGTGACAGATATCCCATCTGCCGAAATCTAAATTCCATAGGAAATAATGGGATTTAGAGTTCGGTGGAAGGGATACACGTCACTCTTGTGATTGAGTAACCCATCCTCCAATGTCTAAATCAGGCCCAAAGAGCTTTCTACTGGATGTAACCATGATGCTTTGCCATGCATGCAAACTATTTTATTGGAGCTTAGAAATCCTCTATTTCAAAGTATGGTATTAGCCTTGACCTTTTGGTTTTACTTAAATTATGTATGTAAAATACATACTTATTAAGGCTTTCAGCCAGAGTTCTTCATCCATTGGTCTGTTACTGTGTCATTCACATTTATATCCACCCAGTCCAGCATACAGCTTCACAAATGTGTCAGCCTGCTTAAGCCAACAGCCAAATACACCGTGAGTTAAGGCATTTTGCCCTTTCAAATGGAGAACAACCATGCACAAATTAGTTCCCTTTAGTGCTTGAGGCTACTACGGCAATGTGTGCTTTTTGAGAATAACAAAATATTTTTGCTTTTTGACTTTTTTTTTTTAGATTGATGAGGTTCTGGCAATTTCATCAACAATTACGTTTTGCAAAAACAGTGTGTTTGAAATGGGGTCTCTAGTTGGCAGAGGTATACACCTTTGTCCAAGTAGGGATCACAATCCTAGTCAGGGAAAGTCACACACAATCCAAATTATCCTGTGCCCACCCTCTGGTAGTTTGGCACTGAGCAGTCAGGCTTAACCTAAAAGGCAATGTGTAAATTATTTGTGCAATAAATCATGCAATAACACGGCAGGAACACCACAAAAAGACACCACACAGGTTTAGAAAAACATAAGATATTTATCTGGTTAAATTGAGTTCAAAACAATCACGATGTGATAATCACAAGTTGAAAGATCACTTTTTGTAATGATAAGAAGAGTCTTTAGTTCTGAAAAGCAACAATTGTCTCTTACAAGCACAAAGTACCTGGTTTGTGTCAAAATTACATGCACAAAGACCACAGAGGAGGCGATGTGTGGAAAAAGGTAGGTGTGCATCGGATTTCCGGGCACACACAGACGATGCGTTGATTCTTTTCCACGCAGCAAGGGTTTTGTGCTGAATTCTAGCATGCAGGCTTGATTCCTTTTTGTGATACGGGGACTTTTTATGCCCAGGGACAATGCGTGGAAATCCTGGGCGTGTGGGATGAAGTCACAGCTATTACGTCAATCCTGTGGGCAATGCAGCAGAGTTTCTTCCACACAGCTGGCGCTGCATCGGTTTCTCCATCAGGAAGTCGGGCTGCATTGTTTCGGCTCGGCAATGTGTCAATCTGGTGGGCTGTGCGTCAAAGTTCCAGACGCAACGTTGGCGCTGCATTGATCTCCACTCAGAGAGCCTGGCTGCGTCGTTCCAGTTCGGCGATGCAGTGATTTTCTCACCGCTGGACAGGCTGTGCATCGATTCCGACAGGCTGTGCGTCGATGTTCACCGCACAAGAGTTTCTTTGCAGACAGTAAGTCTTTTTGGCTCTGAGACTTCAGGAACAGGAGGCAAGCTCAATCCAAGCCCTTGGAGAGCACTTCTCAGCAGAGCTAGAGGCCATCAAGGCAGCAGGGCAACAGCAAAGCAGAAGTCCTTTACAGCAAAGCAGTCCAGGTGAGTCCGTTGGGCAGCCAGGCAGCTTCTCTTGGCAGGTTGCAGGTCTGGTGCAGAGTGTCTATCCCAAGAAGTATCTTGGTCAAGAAGCGTCTGAGTTGGTAGGGTCAAGGACCCAGTTTATATATCCAAATGTGCCTTTGAAGTGGGGAAGACTTCAAAGAGTGGCTTAGAAGTGCACATGATCCCCTTTAAGTACAGTCCTGTCTGCCAGGATCCCAGTAGGGGGGTTGGCTGTCCATTCTATGAGGGCAAGCCATTGGCCTTTGAAATTTAAGTGTCAGGCCCTCTACCTTTCCAGCCCAGGAAGACCCAGTCAGTATACAGATGTGTGCAGGTGTGACTGAGCATCCTATGTTTGTGGTTGTCTGAGTGAAATGCACACTGGAGCTGTCACCCAGTTCAGACGTAGATTGGAGACAGGCTGTAAGGCACAGAAGGATTTTAAGTGAAGAGAAATGCTCACTTTCTAAAAGTGGCATTTCTAGAATAGATATTAAATCCAACTTCACCAATAAAAAAGATTTTCTATTACCAATTTGGCCATACTAAATATGACCTGTCTAGCCCTTTCTGATCAAAACCTCCCACTCAAACAATATGTGAGGGTAGCCCTAATGTTAGCCTATGAAAGGAGCAGGTCTCACAGCAGTGGAAAACAAATGTAAAAGTTTTCAACTACCAGGACACATATAACACACAGGTATGTGTCCTGCCTTTCACCCACATAGCACCCTGCCCTATGGGTTACCTAGGGCCTACCTTAGGGGTGATGTATTTGTAGAAAAAGGGGTGTTTAAGGCTTAGCAAGTACTTTTAAATGCCAAGTCAAAGTGGCAGTAAAACTGCAAACACAGGCCTTGCAATGGCAGGCCTGGTACATGGGTAAGGGTCTTCTTATGTGGGTGGTACAACCAGTGCTGCAGGGCCACTAGTAGCATTTAATTTACAGGCCCTGGGCACATGTAGTGCACTTTATTAGGGACTTACAAGTACATTAAATATGCCAATTGGGTATGAGCCAGTCCTCCATGTTTTTGGGGAGAGATACATGCACTTTAGCACTGTTAAGTGCCCAGAGTCCTAAAGCCAGCCAAAATGAGGTGGGGAAAAAGAGGAGGAGGAAGGCAAAAGGTTTGGGGATGACCTTGCAGAAAAGCCATTTCCAATACAATGATAAAACAAGTCAAGCACTGACAAAGCTCTAAAGCTGGCAGCCAATACCAGAATTATTTGCTTTGAAAATCCTTGTTTATATCAGTTATGTTATGTCATATTATGATAAGAGGATTTGTATAGCACGCTTATCACCTGAGAGGAATCCAAGCACTAGAGTAGATGAGTAGGATGAATGAATGGTTTCTACTCGAATAGCCAGATCTTCAGTTTCTTGCGGAATTTGAGAAGGGATGGGAGGTCCTAATGTGGTGTGGAAGGTCGTTCCAGGACTTGGCAGCGATGTAGGAAAAGGAGCGTCCTTTTGCTTTGCTCCTGCAGATAAGGAGTATTGGCACGAGTTGGAGAAAGGGCAAATGCAGTTCCCTGATGGGTTGGTGGAAGTTGGGGCGGTGGTTGAGGTAGGCAGGTCTGACATTATGGAGAGCTTTGTATGAGTGGGAGAGTATTTTGAATTGCCATCGCTCCGGGACAGGTAGCCAGTGTGGTGGGGTGTGATGTGTGCATTGCGGGGATGTTGAGATGAGTCTGGCAGTGGAGTTCTAGCTGGTCTGGAGTCTTTGTAAGTGTTAATTCTTGATGCCAGCATAGAGTGTGTTGCCATAGTCTAGTCAGCTGGTGATGAGGGCCTGGCTAACCGTGCATCTGGTGTTGGTGGGAAGCCAATGGAATATTTTGCAGAGCATACAAAGGATGAAGAAGCAAGAGGAGGTAACGGCTTTCACGTTTGGCCATTGTGAGTCTGCCATCCATGATGATGCTGAGATTTGTGGTGTGGATGTGGGTCCCACGTCTGTTGGCCAGCAGGAGGAATCCCATGAAAAGCTATTGTCCCCAAAGATCAGGACTTCAGTGTTATTTGTGTTAAGCTTGAGACAGTTATGTTTCACCCAACTTGCTATATTGGGCATGCATGTGTTGAAGTTAGTCATGGATTAAGGTCCTGATTTAGAATTTGGTGGACAGGTTTGTATTTGGTTATTTTAGAGCGCATTCAGACCAGAGGTATTGAAGCGCTAGGCGAGTAAAAAGAGGCTGATGCAGAACAGGAACCTATAGTGAGAACAGCCAAGTCTTCAGATGCTTTCGAAGTGGCAGGAGGGGAGAGATCTCCCTGATTTTAGCTGTGAGCGAGTTCCATAACTTGGCAGCAGCTACAGAAAAGGCTTTATCTCCCTATTTAGCTCTTTAGCTCCTTCCAGTCCGTGCCAATCTGAGCCCAGTTGATCTTAAATGGTGGTTAGGAGTATGCCAGTTAATGGCAGCTTGCAAATATTCTGGGCCTTGTGAGTCAGGCACAGTGCCTTAAAGATGATATGCTTTCTAATTGGTAGCCAGTTTAGTTTCTTCAAACCTTCCTGAATGGAGGTATACTTAGCTGAGTGGCAACATTTTGGATCAGCTGCAGCTTATACAGGGATGATTGATTTATATTTAAGTATAATGCATTGAAGTAGTCCAATCTAGATATAATGATGACCAGCACAACTGTTGCCCAGAGGTCTGGTGGACTAAGTGGCAGAATTTTATTTAAGACACTGACTATCCAGAGACAAGTGTTACTGACTTTGTCTATCTGTACATTAAAAGTCAGATCTGAATCACAGATAATCCCACAGTTCTTGGCCTCAGAGATGGGGTGGGAAGGGTTCCACAAGTCTAAGGCCATCAGCTATGATTCCAACTGGAGGTATTTGCCCCAAAGATGATGACCCCTGTTTTATCCCTATTGGTTTTCAACCAGTTGCTCATCCAATTACTGATTTCTTTCATGCAGAATTGAAACCTGTCTGCTGCTATATTATTAACATTATCTTGAGAGTTAACAATGTTTTGAGTGTCGTCAGCATATGACGACACCTGAAAGATGAAGGATAGGATAATTTTAGCCAGAGGAGCCACATACAAATTAAAAAGGGTAGGGCTAAGAGACAATCCCTGAGGAACTCCACAGAAAAGCTGAAAAGGAGCTGAACTGTAGTCTCCACAACTAACTATCATTGTCCTGTCTTGGAGAAATATCTTTAGGAAGCTGATAGCCAAGTCCCACAGCCATGCCTGGTGTAGGCGATGTACCTGCATATTAATTGAATCTGTGGTGGTGATCAGAGTGGACTCCATACTATGGTTTTTCCTGAAACCATGTTGGAAGGTATCCAGACAGTCACGATTCAACAAGAAGGTGGCCAGCTCTTGGTTGATGTGTTTTTCCAGGATTTTTGCAAGCAAAGGCAGGTGGGTAATTGGATGCACGTTTTTAAGGCTGTCTGAGTTGCCTCCAGTTTATTTTTAATGGGCATAATTATAGTCTCCTTGTAGGTGGCTGGAAACACCCCGGAATGCGGAACTTCTGCGCATATTGTATCTAGCGGCATTGCAATAGAGTCACTTGCTGATTGCAGTACTCTGGGTGGACAGGGGTCCCTGGGGGACCCCAAATAAATCCCAGCTAAAAGGCAGTTCATTTTGTTGATTCCTAGAGGTGCACATTTCGCTAACATAGGGCCTCCATCCATTCCATCTCTGATACTTGTGCATTGTGTCCCCTGATCTGTGCTTGGAGGGGAGGAATCTGAGTGAATTTTTAAGATTTTCTCTCTAAAGAATCGGCTACTTTATTGCAGAAAATCTGAGAGTTGTCTAATTCCTGAGAAGGGGAGGGAGTGGCTACTGCCTTTACAACTTGAAATATTTCTTTAGTAGTATTGGTAGCACTTCTGATTTTCTGTGAATAGAAATTTGATGTGGCAGCTCTAATATCGCCTTTGTATGTTCTCCATAGCTCCCTAAGCTTGCTATTTCTAGGGGTCCAGAGTCCAGTTTCCATATTCTTTCTTGCTTTCTGCATAACCTCTGAAGGCCCTTGAGATCATCAGTGTACTAAGAGTCTGATGCTCTTTTCTCAGTCTTTTTTTTTATCTCTCTCAATTAGGCGACTTCATCAATTACTTCCCTTATCCAGGATGTGAAGTTCTGGACCTGTGAACCCTGTCCCCTTCAAACCTCTCCTGATGCCTCTCTAAGGCAAAAAGCAAGTCCTCCTTTTGAACACGCCCCCTAACTTCAGCTATGAATGTTGGATCTATGCTTGGGGTATATACAGCTCCTGTGTATAGTTGCAAAGGGGATCAGACTGTGGTCCGACCATTACAACTGCAGGCATTACCTTACAGTAACAAGTTCCTGTAAGGAGAGCACCCCATCCAGTACATGTACTGCTACGTGAGTGCTCGGGGTAACCATTTGACTCCAACCAAAACAGGACATGAAGTCAAAAAGGGATAGGGTGTCCCTGCCCTCCCTGTGCTCCAGATGGAAGCTGAAATCACCAATGATTAAGCAATGATCAATCAAAATAAAAGGCTCAGTATTTTGAGACCAATTGTTTAGGAATACTTTCTTAGGTCCTGGTGGGCGATAGACTAGGAGTCATTCCAGCCTTATTTGGTTTCCTTGTATCAGTTTAAAATAGCCTCCTTATCAGTGGAAATATTTAAAAGATTTAAATTACAGCAGAGGCGGTTTTTAAATATAATTGCCACCCACCCCACCCCTCTTATGTTGTCTATCTACTCTTTTCACTACAAATCCCATGGCCAAAGCCGTAACAAAGGCAGGATCAGAATCTTCTCTAGCCCAAGTCTCTCTCAGGAAAAGACAGTCTAGCCTAAGATCCAAAATGGCTTCCCGTATCTCTAGACTATGTTTAATTAAGGAACGGGCATTTAGAAGCCCACATTTATGGGTGCCCTACGAGTCCGTCCATCCCTTTTCAGTAGATACCCACATAGGAGATTCTTTCGACCCAGCTAAGGCGTACTTATAGGTGTCTTCCTTGGGGTTCCAGGCACATTAACCGCAACTCCAGGTCCCTCCCTCTATGGGGAGAAGGGGGACCACATCCTGTGTCTCGCAAGATGTTCTTGGCAAGTAGCTGATAAACTGTTCTCTTGTGTATTGTAGCCAGGAGAAGTGTCCCCGCGCACCGGCAGCATCACTGACCCCCGGGCCTGGCCTGGCGCAGATAGGTTTGCCTTAGGTGCACCCGCTGCCTGCGTCCGTGGCCCGACCAGCTTAAATGCTGTACGTTGGCACATGAGGTGCTAGGGGGCGAGGCCCCAAAGAAAGAAACTAGTCCATTCTTTTCCTACTTCACCAGTTCTCCTACTATGGCCAATTGCTTGTTTTAGGTTCTGGGCTCTTACAGGGCCTTAACCCCAAATGAGAACACAGAAAAATGAACACATATAAAAATGAAGAGGAGAATGTCTTGTACATCCGCCCTCTTTTCGCTCTACCCTTTGTGTGCATGCTCCTAACAGAGGCAAGATCCGCCCCAGTAAGAATTAAAAAGAGATTAGCAGCAAAGCAATTTTAAAACATTCAGATGCTCCCTGTTAAAACTAAAGGCTAAGTGATATTGCAATAGCAGTGCAAAAGTGTCACAACTGAAATGGTAGTAAAGTGAACACGTGTCAGCGTCCTTACCCGCTGCACGTCCGGAGCCCGACCGGCTTAAATGTCACTTGTCGGCACATGTTGATAGGGGGCATGGCCCCAAAGAAAGAAACTGGTCTGTTCTCTCCATACCCCACCAGTTCCCCTAGTATGACCGATCACTTGTTTTAGGTACCAGGCTCTTACAGGCCCTTAACCCCCAATGAGAACACATAAAATTGAACACATATAAAATGAGGAGGAGAATGCCTTGTGCAGCCGGCCTCTTCCCATGCTACCCTTCGTGTTACTCTGTCACAAAGAAGAAAGATATCCCTATCACCATACCACAATCTCCATAGGCTAATATGGGATTGTAATATGGCAGGCAGGATATCCGTCACATTTGTGACGTAGTAACCCCTTCTGTCAAATCCTAAATCAGGCCCTAAGTTCTTAGGTTTGGCAGTGTAGGGCGGGAGCCTGATTCACTGGGCCCAGTCAGAGAGAAAGGAGGCCAGCCGGCTCAGGGAGGGACCATATACTCTGGTGTTCTGTAGTCTTGCGATGAGAGTGCTGTGGGAGACTATGTCAAAGACTGCGGATAGGTTGAATATTATAAGAACAGCTGTTTCTCCTTTGTCAATTGTGGTCTGGATGTTGTCAGTTGCTGCTTTGAGAGAGGTTTCTCTGCTGTACTATTTGCAGAATCCAGACAGTGAGATGTCTAGTGGTTTATATTGTTCGAGATGGTTGGAGAATTGTTTGTTGATAGCTTTTCCATGACTTCAGATAGGAAAAGCAGGAGTGAGATGTGTCTGTAGTTACCTAGCTCTTTAGGGTCTGCCTTTGGTTTCTTCGGGTGAACTATGATTTGTGCATGTTTCCAGATGTTCAAGAAGGTTCATTTTGGAGGGGGTGTTGGTGATGGTGGGGTGGTAAGAGCTGATCAGAGTTCCTGCTAAGTTGAAGAGATGGTGGAGGCAAGAGTCAGTGATTTCAGCAGTGTCTTCTGGGGAAGGGGTTTGCAGTTTGTAATCCAGTGGTCTGATGTGATGGTAGTGGGCAGCTGGTTGATGAGTTAGTGTGTCTTGCGTTAGGAGTTGAAGTTGTAGATGCTGAGGATTTTGTTGTCTGAGAGGTTGTCGCAGAGGTCTTGCAAAGATGTGATGGAGTTTGTGGCAGCTGTGAAGTTGGATAATTCTTTGCCGATGGTGAATTTCCCTTTGCAGTTGTTGGAACTGTTTTCCAGTCTGAGAATGTGAGCTATTTTTCTTGCCTCATTGAGTAAGGTGTGGTATTTCTTGAGTGCAGACTTGTTAGTGTGTCTGGCGGTGGTGTCCCGACTGGTTCTCCATCTTCTCTGTAGCTGTTTGCAGAGGTGTTTGGAGTTTAAAAGGTCTTTGGTGTACCAGTTGGCACCTGTGTTGTTTCTTGAATGTCTGATGTTCTTCAGGCCGGACAAGGGTGTCTACAACGGTGGTGATCCAGTTGCTGAATGTTTTGAAGTCGCATGCAAGTCGTCAATGAGGTGTGGTTGGTGGGCAGTGAAGGTGTTGGTCTAGTCAATGCCCTTTATCTTGTTCCAGCTGCATTTGAGTTTGTAGGTAGTCTTTGTGGAGGGTTGTAGCAGTGTGTTTATGAAGAAATGGATGGTGGAGTGGTCTGTCCCGGTGGGCATAGTGAGGTGGCTGAACTTGATCTTGTTGCTGGATGTGAAAATGGGGTCATGGTTGTGTCCTGCATTGTGAGTGGGACCCTGGACAATCTGGGTGACACCTAGGATCTTGAGGATTTTGAGTAGGGTTGTGTAGTTGGGATTATTCCGATCCTCGAGGTGGAATTTGAGGTCACCAAGTAGGATGAATTTGTTTGAACTGATTGCGATGGGGGCAATGAAGTCTGTGAGGAAATTGCTGAAGGTGGCATGTGGTCTGGGTGGTCAGTAGGCTAGGGTGCCTTTGATTGAGGTGTGGTTGGTGGTCTGAAGTCTGAAGGGCTTGCGGTCCATAAAGGTTGTGCCCTCATCAGTGGAGGTGGTGCAGGTGATGGAGTCCTAGTGGATGATGGTGAGTCCTCCTCCTGATTTGTTTGGTCTGTCTCAACGGGAGGTGCTGTGGTCCAACGGAATGGCTGTGGTGATGCTGGGTGCTGATGTGGGCTTAGCCAGATCTCTGTAAGGAAGAAGATGCCTGGGTGGTGTGTCTCGATGGTGTCCCAAATCTCGGTAATGTGTTTGTTGAGAGATCTGGTGTCGAGGAGGATGCATGCCAGATGGGTGGTTGTTGGTGCAGATGAAATGGCAGTTAGTACATGAGAACGGTCTTACTGTGGGGTGGGCAGAGGCATGGAAGCAGCTGATGTGGCGGCATCTGGTGTTGAGTGCATGCAGCTGGAGCCTGTGTATTGGTGGCGTTCGGTCAGACAAGGATCAGTGGCACTGGACTCTGTGTGGTCATGCAGCTGTCTCTATTAAGTAGGTCCTCAGAGGGGAAAGTGAGGACGGCAGGGGCAGTACTAGGTAAAGGTGGTCACAGGAGGGGGGAGAAGAAGAGTAATGGTCAGGGAGAGCTAGGAAAGCTTGGGGGCAAGGAGGAGGCGGGAAAGCACAGGAGTATGGGTGCAAAAGAGAAGTGAGGCACAAAAAGACAAAGGATGAAAAAGCAGTGAATGAAGAGACACAAAGGAGGGTAAAGTGAGGTACAAAGATGCACAAAGGAGGAAAAAGTGGGGCACAAAGAGGCACAAAAAAAGATTAGAAAGTGGAGAGCGGGTGCAAAAAGGTGTGAAAGTGGAAACACGAACACAGAGAGGCTCAGGAGCGAAAGTGGAAAAAGGGCACAAAGCGACCCAAGAGAAAGAGTGGAAAGTGGAAAGAGGGCACAAAAAGAGCAGGAGGGATGGTGAGAAGGGTGAGAGGAAGGAGCAGAGAGCGAGAGTGAAGAAGGAGCATAAGAATGAGGAGGGGCCTTGGTGCAGCGAGGCCAGGTCCGAAAGGGAGTTAGACTATTCAGAGCACTAGTTCCAATAAGTGGGAGCTGGGGCCTGGTCAGTGAATTAACCTGCGTTTTGTCTGTACATTCACGGTAGGCCACTGCTTGAAAGTTTGTCTGCTCTTTTGGAATTTAAGAATTAAACGGAATTGTATGTCTCAGTAGAATAGGCTGTTAATATTCCATATTTTCTGCGATTCGGTGGCCACCCTTTTCAGAAGTGTTGTCAGCAGTAAACACGAGTTAATTTAGGTTGCGTCCTAATTTCTCAGTCTATTAACTTGGTGCATGGACGAATGCACAGTTTTATGTTTTGTGTGCAGTATACAATATTTGTATAACATGAAACACTGAGAAACAAAAGAGCAATAAACAAATGTGTTGTGCCAGAAGTGCAGCTGTCAAATTTGTGGCCAATAAGGAAAGTCACATTGTCTGATTGAACATATCTTGAATAACCTTGATCTTGAATTATTAGAATTAAGGAAAATGACACATGCAAATAGGACGCACTGGGGCCGATTCACAAGAGCATTCATAAGTAGGGAAACTAGTGTTACAGGAGTACTCTTTTGCACATCTTCCATCCATGTCTTTGAGAATCGGCCCAATTACCCAAATCCCTATTAGTAAAAGTGAAAAGAGGGCAAAGTCCACTCTTTTTATGCTAATTCAATTTTAATATTTCATAAACATTCTTCGTTTATTCACAAATTTGTTATATCACAAAAGTGTGGCAAAATATGTAAAAGACAGCTAGAGGATCACTACTACATACTCAATGCCTTTGTGAATAAGTTCTTCAAGTCTAAATATTTTTTATTGATGTTACGTTTAATGTATTTACGTTTAGGTTAGGATTTTTATAATTCAAACAGAACCCTACTTCTTTGGAACATTTTACAGGCAGACAAGAAATAAGAGTTAATAATATATTGTTTGACAACAAAGGAACGTACTGAAAAAAGTAAGTTTTAAGTAATTGTGAATAGTTCAACAGAGCCAAACTGTAAAAAAAACTACAACAGAGTCAGATCTCTAGAGATCTTTTAAAAAGAGGTGCAGTACCAAACTACAGGACAGGAATTCTAGGTAACTAAAGAAGCACTATGGCTGTTTGAACTATCCTACATCTGGTAACTTGCAAGCACTTCTTGCTTTGCAGACTTTAGAGATCACCAGAAACTTTGAAAATATATATTCATATCATTTATAAATAAAACCGGTTGCTTAGATAAGAATTAATCACGTAAATCTCAACATACTGTAATAATGGGTTATCCTTCCAACACCTTGGAATTAGCATGGAATGCTACCTTCAGAGACCTCAAAGCAAAGTCACTGCAACAAATTCTGAGATTCCATAGACACCTGTGATTTAAGAAGTACATGAACTACCATAAATATGTTATAGAATGAACGGAATTAATACGGAAAAATAGTTAATGTGCCAGTTGTTAAACAGGGCATGAACGAAGAAATGAAAATCCCTATTTTGCAAGTTAATTTTTTATAATGCGATTTTCGCTGTTACTTAGCCTTTTGGTGCTGAGGGGTATTTGATTTGGGGCTGTTATTTTCAAGCTGTAGGTGAGGCCGCAGCATAATGTGGGATGTCAGTTGGTCTGTAGAGGATGCCCAGTCCCAAGGATGCTATCTTAAATGGGCAGGTCTTGGTGGGGGGTGGGGTTTTAATGAGCTGAGGATTCAGAAAGGCATCTTTAAGGATTGGAAGTAAGAGATGGGGTGATGGAAAGAAGATAGGCAGAGAGGAATGAAGTGTTGAACTAAAGAGATGGGTTAGAGGCAGTGAGAGGTGAGAATCAGTTCGCTGTAGGGATGAAGAAGAAGTGATAAGAGAAGTACCAGTGAGGAGGTCAGTGGCTCTGCAGTAGGGAGATGAGGTGGAAGGGGGATAGAGATAGAGATGAAAGAGTTTCAAACTGGGCTTATGTTACTTCCTGTGAGTAGAACGGTGCAGAAGATGGTTTGAATAAGGGTTATTATTTGGGGAGAATGTGAGTCCTTCCCAAGTCATAAGTGCAACCTCTTGTCAGGTCCTATACACAAAAACGATATAAATAAAATTAGAATCAACCTCTAGTAGCTATAACACGGAGAAGACAGTTAAACAAGGGGCAATGGAATTATGTGATTGCGCAGCCATGTCGATTTTTACATAATTATCGATTTGACACATGTGCTACATAATTCATCATCTGCTGCATAATCTGCAGATTTTATTTAAAAAAATAGTTTCCAGCTAAAACAGTAAAAATGTTACTGCAAAATTCAGCAACGTGTTGCTGCGTAGTGGAAGGCCCTTTGCAGAACTGGACCGGTCACCTTTCTGTTGCTTATGTATATGTTTGGGTATTAAAGCGGTACTATTTAGGTGCAACCAATGCTCAGACCATGTTACCAAGTTTAAAAATTGACCAACTCGTGAAGTAATACTATTACAAAACATGTGTCATAATGCTGCATAATTTACCTTTCCTTGTTGCATTATTTATTCAACCCTGCTGTATAATTTGCCCCTTTCCTGACACATAATTCGAGTGGCCTTGGTTAAGACATCAAAACAGAACACAGGAGGTGTCCTGTGTTCTGTTTTGATGACCGATTTATGAAAATACGAAACAATTTAGTTATGAAAATGAGACAGAAATAATTACAATCAAGTAAGAGGCTTCAGAGATATGAATTTGTAAAGTTTTACCACAGAGACGAACAAGAAAAATTAAAGCACCACTTAAAAGTCACTGTTTATGGTTGACTGTGGCCTAGGTCCAATCCCAGACTGATTGCGATTGTGCAGAGGTCAGATACAACAAGCAGTCACCGCTCGTGGGAGGGAAAAGGGGTCGGGTGGTGAGTGGCACGTGGCGGGGAGG
The DNA here is from genome assembly GCF_031143425.1 of Pleurodeles waltl. Classification (NCBI taxonomy): domain Eukaryota; kingdom Metazoa; phylum Chordata; class Amphibia; order Caudata; family Salamandridae; genus Pleurodeles; species Pleurodeles waltl. The sequence continues at coordinate 217,719,899 of NC_090448.1, read as the reverse complement.
GACAACAAAGAAAAAAATATTATATTTTATTTTTAAAAAGGACCTTTTTTGCCATGCTGCGCCGGTCCACTTCACTACAGTCTTACATTGCAGGCATAGGCCTCCAGCCTGCCCTGCGTCCAAACCTAACCCAACTTTCATGCTGCTGTGCATGAAAGCAATGTTAGAGTTGGATGAAGTGCCCAGGCAGGGCGCTCCCAGGGAAAGTGAGACCCTCTGCCTGCTCTCTCCAACCTGGCACTGCGCTGCAGGATTGGAGAGAGCCTAGTGTGCATGTATGTTTGGCCAGCCTGAGACGGCCGTCAAAACATACAAGCGCACTGAGGGGGAGTGCTATGTACTCCCGCACTGTTCCTGTCATACAAGTGGCCCACCCCTTTTACAGTAAAAACATAATAAACACAGTTTATTATGTTTTTACTGTAAACGTTTTGCATCTGCTGCTACTGGCGGGGAGGGCAACGCTGACAACAGGCAGGTTGTCCCAGTCAAAAATGATACATTCTGACTTTGACTATGACATTGAAGTTCAAACTCTCCTGCTTGGCAAGGTTAAAGTCTGTATCTGGTGAAGCCCTCTAGAAGTTGTCTAGTCAATAGACAAGGTCCCGCTGAAGCTATTGGTTTTGATGGGAAACGCTCTGACAGGAAGATTCCAATTTTTGCAGCAGCCAGGTGATACTTTTCATGTTTTTGCCTGTTCAGGACGTATACCTCCAGACTTGGGGACAGATGTTTCAAAATACTATTTTGCATTCCCTAAATAGCTAATTTTAAGAAATTGCTATTTAGAGAATGAAAAATGGTATGTAACAGAGTCGGAATCTCTATTAGGGAATCGTTATTCGGAAATGAGGCCCATAGAGGTGAATAGTGTTGCATTTCCTAATTTGTGAATTCCTATTAGAAAATCGCAAATTAGGTAATGCAAAATCAAGGGTGCTTAGGAGCCTAAGGCCCCCTTTGATGAATCCCTAAAATAAATTGTGCACGTGTAAAGTGCACACATGCACTAGGGCATATGTGCCTGCTACATGGCACATAAAAAAATGCATTTTGAATGCATTTTTGAAAATTGCACATGGTTACCATTAACTTGGAGTTGGTGGTAATAACATTTCCTAAATGCCCATTTTGCATTTTGGAAATGCTTGTTACATGTGCTTATGGTATCGCAAATTGTGATTCCTACTTTAGAGTCGCAATTTTAGGGAATCACAAAAAATTGTGATTCCCTAAAATTGCATTGCCTATGCCTTTCATACATCTCAAAAGGCTATTTAGCATTCACAAATGGTAAAATCCACATATTCGCACCATTTGTGATTGCAAAATGTGTTGATACATTTGGCCCTTAGTTTCTGTTTTTTGGAGCTCAAAATCCTCCAGCAGGGCAAGCCTGAAGCTGTGTCTGGTTTCAACATTAGGCACCTTTACTGTGAGGTCCTGCTGATGCGCTGGAGCTCTTGAACATCCAAATATTTTCTAAATCTTAACCCTTCAAACATTCTGGAGTAGTTTGGTCTCTTCTAAGGATACCAGTACTTCAGTGAGAGTGCTTGGTAGTAGGAGGCACTCCAGGAGAGGCTGCCAGCAGAGTCCAACCCAGGCCAGCTTTAACTGGTCAGCTGAGCACTTCAGGAAAAGGTTGTTTCAGCTTGCTGTGTCCCTATAGCCAGATAGAGGGCAGCCACTTGCCACTGGAGTCCACTTCGCTGCCCTGGGCATAAGTGGGAGTAGGTACAACCCATCAGGTGTCCACACAGGTCACAAACAGCAGGTCTACTTCTCTTTTGTTCTTCTGCAGGTCCATATATTTTCTGATGAGCTGTGGGTGAGGTGCTCCTTTTGTAGAAAGCATTAGCCAGTGGGTGCTAGGGACCCTTGGAGAATCAATGGGAAAAAAGGTATCAAGAGCAAGTATTCCCACATTTGCAACATGTTCTGTTTGCTTTACTACAAACTAACCCACAGTGATCTATTCTAAGTTAACTCCCATATGGCAGAACCATTCTACCTCTAGAAGAAGCTAGTAGTCCAGCAAGGGATGGTTCTAGAAAAATAAGCAGTCCCATCCTCCAGGACCACACAAAACTGGTTCTGGGTCCAGATTCTCCTCCCACTGGCCTGGTGCCAGGATGGCTACAGTGTGCCCCCAGATCCAAAGGGGTCTTTCCAGGTCTCATTTTACAGTTAATCATGAATAGGCAGGTCTCACCTTGCTCCCTTTTAGTCACTAAACCCTACCCAAATTCCCTTCCTGAGAGAGACGATGAGTCACACATCTCACTTCCAGGTCTTCCTTTCCAAAGGCCCAAACCATTGTTTCAGCCCAAATGGTGGTGACCACCAAAAAGAGGCATTTTCTAACAATGATGATACGTTGTTTAAAATACTTCTTGACTATTGATGATCAATGTCAGCCCATGTCTAAAATGTAGAAGAGCTTCCTATTGTGAATGATCAAAATACATTAGAGATGATGTTCCAAGATAATTCACATTCAAGTCTGTTGGAAAAGAAACACAATCTGCATTGCAACAACGAACCAGGTATGCATAGTACATGATATAGCTTTGAAGACAATAGATGGTTTTGTTGCAGAAATACTACAAATATAGCAGAAACTGGATACCTAAGAGTTATTCAATATATTGCAACAGCAGGAACCAGGGTAAGCTCATTAGGCATTTATGGTTTAGTGAGGCTTAGGAAGCATCAACTTCACTTTGGTTACCCACCTGGCAAAATATGATATGTAACTGCAAAAGTGGAGTCAATCCTGCCTAGACTCAATGAGCATAGAAACAAATAAGACATTGAAGTAAACTCCTAAATATAGGGCTGCTCTGTGTTACATCATGCATTGCCAGTTGCATACTTAAAAGCATCATCCTTGAGTGGCCTGGTGTGATAACTGATCCCTTAAGATTTATCCCAAGATAACAATACTACTGTGGAATTGTGGCAACCAAGGGCTGCATTAAAGGCATTGCCCCAAGGCCAAGAAGGGGTTGAGTATCCGTTTTTATGCACCCGGAGCAATGTTGTATTACAGAAGGGGCTGCAGGTGCTTGCATGATCACTTTGTAATATTAATCATGTTTGCACATACATCATGCCTGTGCTGCCCTAAGAGGTCTTTTCCCCATTTGTATGAAAAGTGGCCCCATGGAAATGATGGAAAGAATTTGCCTCTGAGGCTGACCCATGTTATGGATGTGAATGCAAAGACAAAAAGGCCTTCACGAGATGCACCGACTGCTCGCCACAAAACAGGTGGTGCTCAGTATTGTGGCCCTCGTGGCAGCACTCTGGAATCAGTACTGCGGGCCCACTAGTAGCATTTAATATAAAGGCCCTGGGCACCTGTAGTGCACTTGTACTAGGGACTTATAGGTAAATTAAATAAGCCATTGGGTATGACCAATGTCACCATGTTTTAAGGGCGAAAACATATGCACTTTGGCACTGGTTAGCAGTGGTAAAGTGTGCAGAGTCCAAAACCCAGCAAAAACAGTGTCAAACAGTGGAGGGAGGCAGGCAAAAAGTTGAGGGTGACCACCTTAAGGCTGTCAGGTCTAACATTTCCCATTTACCTTTTGCACAGTTTGGTTTTTCACTACCTTGGCATGGGTGACTTCTGACTGATGGTCTGTGGGCATTGGGCCTTTCTGACTAGTCTGGTTGTCTGTGTGAAAGGATACCTGTTTTCGTTTTGAAGAAAGCCAGATTAGACAATGGGGCTGATGTTCTATTCCCAGTTTCAAATCAGGTATTTGCAATTTGCAGGTGATTGTGTTTTGTTGTTTCATACAAAATATGTCCCAATTCTAGATTTCCTAGATCCCCAGGTGAAGCTCAAGCTTCACAATGTAAACTTGGCAACTTGAGACACAGGGAACCTGGTGGACTGTAAGCCATGAACCACCTGCACAGTACTTGGTGATTCTGCATTCTGTGTAACTATTAGTCCTGGGAAACTCACAGGATTGTTTGCTGTTAGTGAGTTCTGACACTTCTTTCACTACAAATGGACAGACAAGAATCTGCATTATATATTACAAGACTTTATTTAAATCAGCTTTTTAATCTAGTGCAAATGATGTGGATACCATTATGAAAACAGTTTGTGGCAAAGAAAATGATTAATACACAAAATAATGAAAAGAATTGCAACATTGTAATGTTTTTTTAGAAATGCATTGCATTAAATGATAGAGCTAGTCTCTGTTCTCTTACTCCCACCCCCTTCCTTAGCCCTAGCTGACTTGTCTGAGCACCAAAAGGGCCTGTATTAGTTTCTAAAATTGTTCCTTGTCCACATAGCTCTGCCGAACAATAGTTGTATTCCGCACTAAGAATTACGGTGTCCGATCTAAGCCAGTTCTGGTGTTCCCAGCAAGCCAATAAGGCAAAGCCAGCTCCAAGATGCATGCATGTAGCCTTCATGAAGGATGTTTACAGCTCTGCTTGCATGAAGCAAGCCTCCCAGGAATTTGAAGATTGTTCCTTCTGCCTAATTCTTGACAGTATCAAGCTTAAATACATGTTTCTGATTATTTTGAAAATGGCAGGTCTCACAATGTATGATGTAAAATGCAAGAATTGGCATATTATTCTTGTTACACTTTCACTTCAGTCTGTTAAGCATCATAAATCAAGTGAATACAACTATGTGAATAACGAATGCAGTAGCAAACATTAATGAAGCAAATGTTTATATGTTACACCAATGGTTCTTAACCTGTGGTCCGGGGTCCCCTGGGGGGTTGCAAATTATGTTCAACATTTAATATAATGAAGAGATCATTTAAAGTGTATATAAATTCAAAAACTAAATGTAAACTTGAAGATGATAAAACACAAGGGTGGTTCTCTGTTAAGGGGCCCAGGGCTATGCCCTCCTTTTCTGGACTATTTTCATTTTTATTATAAGGAGCGTGAAAAAATAATGTATTATTCAGTCTTCGGTCTTGGTACAATAACAAAAATGCAGTCCAGCAACTGTTTGAGGCAACTTGTAGCACTGTCTGACGGCTGGAGCAGACGCACAACAGAGTCTCCACCAGCCATTAGACAAATTATCCAGGGTTAGTGAAACCCCCGGCCCTGGCCTCGGGCCTGCCTCCCCAATCTGTGACGTTTAAAGTGTCACAGATAAAGATAGCCACTGGCGCTCAAGGATTACGCCCTGCAATGCCGGTGGCTACATGCAAATCAGCCAGTTGCTCTACCCTTTCCCCACTCATTACAGAGTGTGGAAAGGGTTTTGTGAAATAGCAGCCGAGGAACCTTTGAGTCTGCGACTGTGCAGGTCTGAAGTTACATTTTCACTTCCCTCCCATGGAGAGGAGGTGGAGCTGGTCCCCTACCTATGTTCCTGAAGAACTTGACAGGCAAAATTAGCACCCAAGAGGTAAGTGACCTGGTGTCACTGGTTATAAATGTGCACTTGTGTCTGGGCAGGATGCAGGATATGACTGCAGACCTGGTACTGAAGCTCATGTGTACTACTTGCACTTTTCAGCTCTAGATCTCGGCCAGACCTGTGGCTTTGTGCTAAACTCCATGGTGCGAGTACTCCAGGGTGCCTAGTCCATCAACAAACACGTGCATGGCAGTGTCCAGGTGGCAGCACCATTGCTTCATTAATTGCTGCCAATTATTTTACTGTACTTCTGCACACTTTAAATTATGTTAACCCTCTTTCTGTTGAGCATAAAGCTTCTGTCATTTGTTTAAAGTGAAGTCCTACACTTCTCTATCAGGGTGTCATGACCTGTGCTCCTCTTTCCTTTCTTGCCTAAACAGGAAATGTGTTCATATTCAACAGCTTGCATGAACCCTTGCTTGCTTGTCGGTGACATAACACATTTGGTTGTTTGTCACGTGTCTGTCTCCTCTCCTGATTTGTTCACATTTCTAATCTGTGTCCACTTTTACTATTTAAATACTTCATTAGGGTAAACTGTCTGTCATGTGAGCCAACTCTAGAATGTAAAGGGGTGACATGCGGAGGTATTCAACTTCCTTGCTTTAATTGATTGAGTAAACAATGTTTTGTATATTTCGAGATTATTAAACTTGGGCAGTTCTCTCTGAAAGTTGCACGAAAGGCTCCTGATCGTTACTGGGCGTTTTTTTGTTTGAAAATTGTACTTTAGGAACACCCTCACACACAAAACCAAGATAGATTGCTGTTTATTGCATTGGGATGCAGCATACCTTTTTCTATTACAAGCAATCTCCTACGTTAAAAAAATATGCAAAAAGCGTATTTAAATTTGTATGTAGAACCCAGTAATCCGGATTCATGCAAAAATATGCTTGAGTAAAAAAAAAGACTGATTTTTTTTATGTGTACAGTTGGAAGAATGATGGATGAGATGACGATGTAGCGCAGTAGTGAAATATCTGATTTACCTTTAACTGTTTACATAATGGCACGTAGGAGGTATGGTGAATGCTGTAGAGTCAAGATGATCACAAGACACATTTATTCAATGCAGTCTGATGTCTGTTCATTGGGGCCCGGTGCTGTTCAGGTTCGTGCAGGGGACAATACCTTCCAAACCCAGTAGTGAATGGGTTAAAATATGCACAAAACTTAGGAATGATGATTGCTGCAACATGTTTATCAGCTGACTTGCCATATTTTAACCCCTTCGCTACCAGGCCATTTCCCCTCCTGTGCTGAGCCTTTTTTTGGCTATTTGGGGCGATTCGCGCTTAGGCCCTCATAACTTTTTCTCCACATAAGCTACCCATGCCAACTTTGCGTCCTTTTTTCCCAACATCCTAGGGATTCTAAAGGTACCCAGACTTTGTGGGTTCTCTTGAAGGAGATCAAGAATTTAGCCAAAATACAGCAAATTTTTTTTTTTTTAAATGAGACAAAAAGGGCTGCAGAAGAAGGCTTGTGTTTTTTCCCCTGAAAAATGGCATCAACAAAGGGTTTGCGGTGGTAAAATCACCATCTTCCCAGCTTTCCGGAACAGGCAGACTTGAATTAGAAAACCCCATTTTTCAACACAATTTTGACATTTTACTGGGACATACCCATTTTTACTATTTTTGCGCTTTCAGCCTCCTTCCAGTTAGTGACCAAAATGGGTGAGGAACTAATGCTGGATCCCAGAAAGCTAAACATATCTGAAACGTAGACAAAATTCTGAATTCAGCAAGGGGTCATTTGTGTAGATCCTACAAGTGTTTCCTACAGAAAATAACAACTGAAATAAAAGAATATTGAAATGGAGGTGAAAAAAACAGCAATTTGTCTCCACGTTTTACTCTGTAACTTTTTCCTACGATGTCAGATTTTTTTAAGCAATATACCGTTACATCTGCTGGTCTCTTCTGGTTGCGGGGATATATAGGGCTTGTAGGTTCATCAAGAACCCTAGGTACCCAGAGACAATAAATTAGCTGCACCTTGCAATGGGTTTTCATTCTACACCAGGCATTCAGCAATTAATGAAATATAAAAAGTGAAAAATAGGTATCAAGAAAACCTTTGTATTTCCAAAATGGGCACTTGATAAGGTGTTGAGAAGCAGTGATTATTTGAACATTTCTGAAGTCCAGGGTGCCCATACTAGCATGTGAATTACAGGGCATTTCTCAAATAGATGTCTTTTTTACACACTGTCTTACATTTGAAAGGAAAAAATGTAGAGAAAGACAGGGGGCAATAACACTTGTTTTACTATTCTGTGTTCCCCCAAGTCTCCCGATAAAAATGGTACCTTACTTGCGTGGGTAGGCCTAATGCTCACGACAGGAAACACAAAATGGACACATCACATTTTTCACAAAGAAAACAGAGCTGTTTTTTGCAAAGTGCCTAGCTGTGGGTTTTGGCCTCTAGCTCAGCCGGCATCTAAGGAAACCTAGCAAACCAGCACAGTTTTGAAAATTAGGCACCTAGGGGAATCCAAGATGGGGTGACCTGTGGTGTTCTGACCAGAGATTGAAGGAATAGCACAGCGAGGTGATAAGCAGATATTTTTCTTTTATACATCTTTTAGGCTTTAGTGATCCACACAAGTGAGGTATCATTTTACTTGGGAGACTGAGGGGAAAGTTGGGTGGTAGTAAATTTGTGCCGCAGCGGTGATCCTACAAAGAAAAGTGAGAAAAATATGTTTTTTAAGCAAATTTTGAGGTTTGCAGAGGAGTCTGGGTAAGAAAATGTTGGGGGAACCAGGCAAGCCACACCTCCTTGGACTCCTTGGGGTGTCTATTTTTAAAACATGTCTGGATTCAGTGGATCAAGTTTTATTAACAAGAGATTTCACAAAAATGAAATGCACTGTTAATAACTGAAAGGCCAAAAAAGTGAACCAATGACTCACAGCTTGTGAGCTGTAACGCCACGACAAGGCACCAACCGCTTTACAGTCCATTCACACACCTTTCATACATGACACGCACAAGACCATTCATGCTGCCAGCCACGGGCCCAGCACATTACAATACTTCCATCAACAGACAGGGCCACTCAAGGGCCCATCACTTACATATGCCCCATGCCTGATACAGCAATCACACCAGCTGATGGGAGTGTGTGGACTGGCGTCGGGCTGGCAGTGTGTTGCAGTAGCCAACAGCAAGTCAATATGTACACCATCAGCTAAGCGCCATTCCAAACACAATGACATCACTTTTTTTTTGTTTTAAAAACAAAGAAACCACTAACTAATTAGAAATAATTACAAAACTACAAACACAAAAGCTCTAAGTACATGACAGAAATGCCAACCATGAAACTGAACACATGAAAATATAAAACAGGCAGTTTACACTCATGGTAGTTCCCAGTAAATCTTCTAGGTGTGATAATTCTTGAAAGAACCACCCACACACAGCCCAGGCTTTGAAGGACAATCTGGGCAGTACATTTGAGTCTCCCTACGGATACCTCTTCAAGCACAGACTCTAGATTTCTTAGCTGGAAAGTCTTTTTTGGGCATGGGAGGAATGTGCTCAGCAAAGTGGCAATCTTTCAATCTAGCCACATCCTCCACCACTGCTTCCCTAAGAGCTCTTGCCTGTTCCACCACAATAAGGCTCTCTATCACTGACTCCTGAAATTTCACAAATGTCATCTTTAACTCTGGAGATCTATCCTCAAACACAATAAAAACATTAAAAGTTGCCAAGTGGAAGAGGTGAATTGCTAACTTCTTATACCAAACGTAAGAATTATGCATAGTAGTATAAGGTTCCAACCTCTGATCAACTCTATCTACACCTCTTATGTGCTTATTATAATCTAAAATGCACACAGGTTTGCGCACTTCACCAACCTGGCCCCAAACAGTCACAGGGGAATTACTCGTATCATGGATGGTACTTAGCATGTAGACATCACTCCTGTCTGAAAATGTCAAAGCTAGCAGCTCATCATTCCTCAAGGCACTGCACTGTCCCCTCTCAGGTTTTTTACAGACAAGCTTCCTTGGATAGCCTTCCCGGTTACAACGAATTGTGCCACAACAGTGTCAACAGTGTCCACTCTAAGCAATTCCTTGAACAACTGCACTCCAGTGTAGAAGTAATCTACATACAATGGTGACCTTTGTTGAACAGTTGTCTACCAAGTTCCCACACAATTTTCACAGTAACTCCAAAAGTGGGAGGACAACCAGGGGGGTCAATACTGGAATCCCTACCAGTGTAGACACGGAAACTATACACATATCCTGTACTACTTTCAGACAGCATATACAATTTAATTCCATATTGTGCCCTCTTGCTAGGAATTTACTGCCTAAAAACCAAACAGCCCTTGAAGAGGACCAAAGACTCATCCAAAGCTATTTCTTTGCCTGGAACATAGACCTCTAAAAATCGATCTACAAAATGATCAAGGACAGGCCTAATCTTAAAAAACCAGTCAGAATCAGGGTGACCTTGTGGTAAGGCTAATGCATTGTCAACAAAATGCAGCATCCTAAGAAGAAGCAAATACCGATTACCACTCATGGTTGCAGGAAATATAGCTGTTGCCATTAAGGGACTAGTAGACCAATAAGAAGCCAGTGACGGCTTCCTTATCAACCCCATCAAAAGAGTCAAACCCAAAAACCTTTTCATCTCTTCCAAATTTGTGGGAATCCGCTGGGTAGCTCTAGAGTGTGGCCTAAGTCTAGCAGTGTTGTCCCTCAAATACTGCTCTGCATACAAATTAGTCTGCTCAACAATCTCTTCCAAAAACACATCATCCACAAATAACTCAAAGAAATTGACAGGTAAAAAGTTCTCTGTATTGACTCTACACCCCAGGAGACCAGTAAAGGCAGGCAACTTTGGCTGCTCCATGTTTGGGGCAACCCAGAGTTCAGGTCTTCTAATGGGAAACCTTTCAGCCCCAGGGTGCCGCACTAATGGAGTTCAGGTCTTCTAACGGGACACCTTTCAGCCCCAGGGTGCCGCACTAATGGCACATCAGTGTCCTCCTCTAAAACAGGCCCTTCATCTCCACTGAGAGTGGCTTCCTCGTCAGAAGATTCCTCTCCGACAGAAACTTCACTGCCAGAATCTCTCACTTCCTCCTCTGCCTCAGATGCAGAGTCTGTCTCATAATCATGATCAGACAATGACTCAAAAAGCCTACCAACCACCTGCTGAGCGGTCATCCTGCGGCTAGCCATGATCTTTCCTATGAAAAGTAACTGGACAAATGCACCACCAACAACCAGCACTGTGTAAGATAAGTAATAAAGTAAGTAATAAAGTGTCGCTTTATCAGTAAGAGTTATAAACTCAAAAACTATCCCATTCACTTGCCTGAAAAAGCTTGACTCACCAGCAACTACTCTGCACAGACACAGCAATCACCAATGATATCCCACTAAAAAGAAAGAGAGAAAAGCAAATTAGAAATAAGACAACACAAATATCATTGTGCACAAATCTAAGGACAATTTCACACACAATCCTGCATTTAGTACACTACCTACAAACATGTCATTCATGCATGGCAACAATACTCCTTTGGAGTAAATTGTTTTCACTTACCTAAAACATGCAACTATGCAAACCGCAGGTCAACCACCGCCAAAACAGCAAGGAGCCACAGCAAAGAAAGCAAAAGCTTTGAACTAGAACAAAAAGGAGATTTTTTTTTTTTTTATCACAAATGCAAATACTTCGCCAGTTGGCAAACACCCCACCATCAAGCATTTAGAAATTGGTGCCTAAGTGGATTCTGCCCCCATGGGGCAGATGGGCCTACTAAAATGTAGGCCCATCTGCCCCAAGGGGGGCAGAAAATACCTTTAGTAGTGTGTCCCCATGGGAAGTGACCCTTGCCCAAGGGGCCACCCCCAAACAAAACACACACACACACTATCCCTGGTGAGTAAGTGGCTTCTGCCCCCCTTGGGGGCAGATGGGCCTAAATAAAATAGGCTGATCTGCCCGCAAGGGGGGCAGAAATGGCCAACAGCTCTATGCCCCCCTTGAGGGGGCACCCCCCACACAAATAAACATATAAAAAACATCCCTGTCTTTCCAGTGGTTTCTGCAGATCTGCCCCCAAGGGGGGTAGAAATGGCAATAAAACACATACCCCCCAAAGGGGAGTGACCCTTGCCCCAGGGACCGCCCCCGCATCCACTAAACACACACACACACACACACTATCCTTGGTGCCTAAGTGGCTTCTGCCCCCCTTGAGGGCAGATGGGCCTAAAAAAATAGGCTGATCTGCCCCCAAGGGGGGGGGGGGCAGAAATGGCCAACAGTTCTGTGCCCCCACATAAATAAACATATAAATAAACATTCCTGGAGTTCTAGTGGTTTCTTCCCCCCTTGGGGGCAGATCAGCCTAAAAATAATAGGCCGATCTGCCCCCAAGGGGGGCAGAAATGGCCACAGCACACATGCAAAGTCCCCACCCGCCGCAGGAGAAACTCACCTGTTTCTCCGATCGCAATCTGGAAACAAATGGCTTCCAGTGCGACCGGCACCCTGTAATGATGTCAGCGTGCGACGTCATTAGGGGGGTCGGAGGGCAGGGGTGGAAGGGGGAGTGCTTCCCCTTCCATCCCTGCCTTTGTGGGGTGGGAGGAAAGCCCACAGAGGGAGCACTAGTGCTCGCTCCAGGCGGAGGACGTAATGGTTACGTCCTCGGCACAGGAGCACTGTGCCGGTGGACGTAACCATTACATCACCGGCACAGAAGGGGTTAAGATGGCACAGATTTGCACAATATGTTTATATTACATATGTACTTTATGAATGGTATAAATAATTTGCATAAACTGTAACAATTCTAAATGCTATTAAATATACTGCTGTAGTAGTTTAACATAGGGATCTTTCATGGTTTAAAATGATTGCTTGTATTGCATACCATACAGTGGGGGAATGGTGGTGTTGTCAAATTGTAATTCTTGGTAGTGGGATATTCCTAAATGCTGCACTGGTTGAAGGTAGCTTGAAATGTGATCTCAACAAGCACTGGGTTTGGTTTGGTTTTTGCAGTGAGTCAGTTATGTGCCATCTCTTTAAACTTAAATGAATCTAGAAAGAATGTAAAAAGCCACATTCCTGCAGAGCAGAATTTAATAAACTGTTTTTTGCAAAAAGTATATATCCACTGACAATTGTGAATAACTACCACCTGATATATTCCCTTGAATAATCCTGCATGAAAAACTGACCCTGAATTAAACTTTTACTTTTGCTCTCTCTTATTTATTTTGAATGAATTTCTCCTCCTCTTCTAACTTATGCATGTTTCATCTGTGTTTAGGCTACTCTAAATCCCACGCCTATCTGTCTTAATCTCTTTTTCGAAACCTTATCCCTGTATCCTAAAAATCTCTTTTAATTTCAGCAAGAATTACTTCTATTACAGCACTCACTAAACATCACCCCTCATTTATTAATGTAACACAGGGAAACTAGTTAGTGTAAATGCATGGAAATGCTTCCTTTGTCATGCAAAATTAACCCCTTTAACTAATGGTCTCAGTACTAACTCTGGGGCTTCCCTGTTGCATGCTACTTGCATTAACACTTCAACGCCTTGTTAGGACAGCACTGGCAGCAGAAGGATCAGGACTCCAAACAGGACATGTGCAGGCAGCAAGCTAAGTAAAAAAAGTGTGCATGTCTGTGAGAATGCTTGTGTTTGTGTGAGCATGTGTGTATGTGTGTCTATTACTATCCTTTTGAGGTCTAGGGTGTGGTAACACAGTCACCCTGTGGGGACTTAAGCACACTGTGGGGACCTGAACCCAAGTCCACACACGGTAATGTCTATTAAAAGATAAAAAATTACTCAAAAACATCTGTGTGCATTTTTTTTTTTTAATTACCTTGTGTGGACCTCTGTATCGTCATGTGTGCTTATTTTGTTCTCACTTTGCCCTGTAGACAGGTGGGGGTACTGCAGTCTTAAACATACCAAGGAGTTTAAACACACTTTGGTAATCTGATCCCAAAGCGTGCAGGAGTGTCACCTCAAAACCAAAGCTCCAAGCACAGCCATTAGAAGATATTGTTATGCCAATGATTTTTGCCCCGCTGCAATGGTCTTTCCTATGATAGGTCAAGTTTATTATTTTATGAAAAGGTAAAATTAATTTAAAAAGCTTTTGAAGTTGCACAATCTATGTGTTTTCAGCAATTTAAAGACCAGGGCTAAATACAGTTTGGTATTGGTGCATTGAAGATTAACTACATCGAGTTCCAAATCACTTCTAAATTGCAAGCTACTCTTTGATTTCAGCTGAAGCATAACTTTGCAGTAGGTCAGTACACCCAAACTTTTTTCCTTACAATTATAAAGTTAAACGGCATTTTTGAATTCCTACCTTTACCTGAACATGTCAGCCTTGTGATAAATATGCGTTTCTTTTGCAGGAAACGGTTGACTGCATGCACGTTTGCAAAATTATATTAATGTAAATTGGTTGGGTAGGTGTGTGAGGAATCTATGTTCCTGCAAAAGTCACTTGTACCCTGTTTTGCAACAGTGCACATGTTAGGTAAAAATATATGCTTGTGCTGGACTTAGCAGAATTGGAATGCCTGCTTGAAAATGTTTGGCACAAGAAAACCTGTTCTCCCCCTTCCCCCTCTTAAAGAACAGATGTCTTTATATGTTAATGTTAACGATCACCTCCAATGGGAGGTGAAAGCGCTGCTGTGAATGGTTTGGGAAAACAGGATGAGCTAAACGAAAGGACAGATATTCACTTGAGGTAGTCTACCACATACTGCACTCACTTTAGTTTTGCATAGATGTATTTTACCACAAACATCAAACCTAAACTGCCCGTTTGCTTTTGCCCAAGAAGAAATACAGGCCCATATTTATACTTTTTGACGCCCCCAGGGACCCCCCCTGCCACCCCTGCCCACCCCAGGAGGACACCCAAGGATGGAGGGACCCACCCCAGGGACATTCAGGTAAGTTCAGGTAAGTATACATTTTTATATTTTTTAATTTTTTTTGGTGGCATAGGGGGGCCTTATTTGTGCCCCCCTACATGCCACTATGCCCAATGACCATGCCCAGGGGACATAAGTCCCCTGGGCATGGCCATTGGGCAAGGGGGCATGACTCCTGTCTTTACTAAGACAGGAGTCATTTAAATGGCGTCTGGGCGTCGAAAATAATGGCGCAAATCGGGTTGAGGCGATTTTTTTTGCCTCAACCTGACTTGCCCCATTTTAAGACGCCCTAACGCCATTTTCCCCCTACGCCGGCGCTGCCTGGTCTACGTGTTTTTTTTCCACGCACACCAGGCAGCGCCGTTCTGCTAGCGCCGGCTAACGCCATTCCATAAATACGGCGCCCGCAAGGCGCTTCAGAATGGCGTTAGACGGCGCTAAATATTTTGACGCTAAACTGCGTTAGCACAGTTTAGCGTCAAAAAGTATAAATATGGGCCAGACTTTTTCTGCTAAGGGAAATCAGTAAGCAGTTTTAAAGAGACAGGTGGCGTGAGCAGCCAAGAACACAGATGGATGTAAATCGAAACACCCTGAAGTTGGGTTCAGGGCATCCACTCAGGTGTGGCAGTGAATGTGTGGAGGAGGGTCTATTTGGGGTCAACAGCACTCCAAGCACAGTTGCTGTTCTCTGCAGAGCCTGCAGAGGAAAAATAGTGATTACATGTGTGAAGACCTTGCGGGTGGCTTGGTTAAGGATGGGCGCAGAAACCTTTGTTATGTTAATACAGCGCTCCTTGCCTCTGTCCTCACAGAAATTGTTACTAATTTTCAGATAAAATAGTTGCAAGTTTAAACATATTATCAATAATGTTAACATTTCTTTCCTCTGCTGGCAGAGCATGCGAGTTTCAGGAATTGTTTTTTACCTCTTCTGTTTTACTTTTATAGAAGATGATGCGGGAAAGGTGTAATATAACAGCTCTGTATTTTCTGTTTCTTTCACAATGGCAAATAGGAAATATGCTCACAACCCCTGATGTTCTGTCAGTGCTTACAGCACTCTCCGTTTGACAGTCATCACAATGTATTTGACAAAGTTGTATAAATTAATTTCACCTAAGGATGGAAGCGAAAATGTTACAGGCGTAGCCACAGATAGCATGTTAAACCCCAGGCCTCTATATCACTCACATTTAGAAACAACTCGTATTGTAACTAAATGCAAATCTATGCATTTTGCTACCAAAGGTGGTCGAAGGCGAATTGAACCTGCAGTATACAAGCTATATACGGAATTTATAGTCAGTGAAATATATATAGCACGAGGATTGGAACCTGTAGCCTGCAGGCAACCAGAAGACCTCTGCAACAGCTAAATTAACCAGACATCACCTTTTTGTCATACGCAGAATGTCTTTTACAAATTACACGCACATATCTCTGCATTGACCTCAGCATTGAAACACCAACCTATCTTTTTAGGGTCGAGCCTGCGTTGCATGCGCTCGTGCATGCGTATCACAGCGAGACGCTTTAGTTATTAGAAAAAGGCTCGGAGCCCTGTCGATGTCAAGTCAGTGTGTTTCATTGGTTCGTGGGCTTGCCTAGTAAAATCTGCTTGCTTTCATTAGTGGAAGGCATGTACACGTCATGCCTTTTCCGGTGGTTAGCCCTCCTGGAGTGGTGCGACCAAGTACAGAAAACATGCGAGGCTCGCTATTTTCTGTCAGATCGTGGACTACTTTTTCTCTATTTTCCTAGCACGATTTCGCTTAGCAGAAGTCGAGCGCTTTACACAGTTAATTTCACTTTTTCAGGTTACCTATAAAAGCACTTTTGCAGATAGATGAAAAGTCAGGTTAGGAGTTGACACCGCGATCAGCTCTAACATGAGCAAACGCGAGACCCGTTGCATTGCAAATGCTTGTTTTGTTTGAGCTCTCAGTAGAGCAGGGTACAGATAGATCAGTGCACCAGCACCCCTCCCACACCCCATCTGTTTTACTGTGATCTTTTAGCAGCCTAATACACCTTTGCTATTCAACACCAACCTAACAGATTAGACTAATTTGCAGGTCAGAGTGGTGGTTTCTGTAACCAATGCGACTACACAAATGAAATAGCAGCATTTCTAAAGCATGCTAAACATGAATTGGCTTGGAAAAGTTAAGATACGCTGATTCCAATATCACACTTGATAGGACTCTTTTTTGTCAACCATTGAAGGATGAAAAGCAGACTCAGGGGGTCATTCCGACCCTGGCGGTCCATGACCGCCAGGGCCGGGGACCGCGGAAGCACCGCCAACAGGCTGGCGCTGCTTCCTGGGCCATTCTGACCGCAGCGGTAAAGCCGCGGTCAGAAAAGGGCAACCAGCGGTTTCCCGCCGGTTTACCCCTGGCCCAGGGAATCCTCCATGGCGGCGCTGCTTGCAGCGCTGCCATGGGGATTCCGACCCCCTTCCCGCCATCCAGGATGGCGGGAACGGGTGTCGTGGGGCCCCTGGGGGCCTCTGCACTGCCCATGCCACTGGCATGGGCAGTGCAGGGGCCCCCTAACAGGGCCCCATAAAGATTTTCAGTGTCTGCTTTGCAGACACTGAAAATCGCTACGGGTGCCACTGCACCCGTCGCACCCCTACAACTCCGCCGGCTCCATTCGGAGCCGGCTTCATTGTTGAGGGGGGTTTCCCGCTGGGCCGGCGGGCGGCCTTCTGGCGGTCGCCCGCTGGCCCAGCGGGAAAGCCAGATTGGCCGCCGCTGTCTTTTGACCGCGGTGTGGTCATTCGGCGGTTCCCTCCAGGCGGGAGGCTCCCGCCGCCCGCTGGGGTCAGAATGACCCCCTCAGTCCCTCTGAGCTTTGATTCTATAAAGGTTTAGATTAAGCACATCTCTGAAGTAGAACTTTTGATGTATGAGTACTTATTTACTAATGTGCCATTCACCTTATTACTGAGATGCATTTCGACTGCTAGGGGTGTGTGAATGCCTTATGATGCAACTCAATGGACTGTTGCCTTGTGAGAGCTTTGGAAATACCTCAATGTTGGGAAATCTGTGCATAAGACTAAATGGAAGTACTGTGTGAATCTCTTTAATATATTTAATTTCCAAAAGAGTAATTGAAGCTCTAGTCTAAGTATTGATGTATTTATTTTTTTCCACCACATTCTCCATTTAGGGCCAGATGTCTCAAAATATTTTGCATTCACAAACGGTGTGCATCACAAAATTCCACAGTTTGTGAATGCAAAATAACCTTTTACGATGTATTCGCAGTGCAATTTTAAGGAATTGCTAAAATAGCGATTCCCTAGAATTGCGACTCTAGTTTGCGAATCGCAAACTGCGACTCGCAAGTAAGGAATTGCAAATTAAATGTATGAAGCAATTGCAAATAGATGCAAAATGGGGATTTTGCACGTGCAATTTACCACCAACTGAAATCAGGTGGTAATCAGGTGCAACCTATGAAAAGAGTCCCAGAGTACAATAGCCCTTTTCAACAGTGGTTGCACTCTAAGTCATGGCAAGGAGGATGAGGATCCTGGCAGGTTTGAGGAGAGAGTGGAGGAGACAGGAGCACATTTTCAGAGTGTGCAGTATTCTCTTTGATCAGACAGAGGAGGAAATATTTGATAAGTAGAGGTTGGACTCTGCCATGATACTGGACCTAATAGCAGATTTACAACCGCAACTGCAACCACACACACGCACACAGAACCAATGCCATACCCATGCATGTGCAGGTATTATGCTTCCTGCACCTCTTAGCCTCAGGAAGATATCAGGGGGTTATAGCAGCAGCTGGAGGTGTGTCTGAAAGTGCACTCACATGCCCCTTCAATGCAGTCCTCAATGCAATGTTATCAAAAATTAATCTGCACATCAAATTCCCCAACACCCCACAGGGCTTGCAGCTAACTAAATTAAATTTCTACCAGATAGCCCAATATCCACATGTCATTGGCTGCATTGATGGGAGACATGTGGCAATCTGTCCACCATCTCTAACTGAGTACATATACAGGAGTAGAAAAAATAGCCATTCAATTAACATACAGGTCATTTGCAGTGCCTCCCATAACATAACTGATTTAGTGGCCAAATACCCTGGTAGCACACATGATTCGTTAATCTTAAGACACAGTAGAATGTACACAAGACTTCTTGCTGGAGAGTTTGGAGAAGGATACCTACTTGGTAATGTAACAGAGAACATTGCAGCATATCGTATAAGTGATGTCACAGATAACAATAACTCATTTTACACTCCTGTCATTGTAGGAGACAGTGCATATGCAGTGCGGTCCTTCATCCTAACACCATACCTCAATGTAGCCACGCCAAGTTAATGGCGATACAATGCGGCACATAGGATGATGCGAAGTGTGATTGAGAGGACCTTTGAACTGCTGAAGAGTCGCTTCCAGTGCCTGCATAAAAGTGAGGGTGCACTACAATACAGTCCAGAAACCTCCTGTAAGATTGTGGACACGTGCTATGTTGCAAAACATTGCTGCGACAAGAGGCATTCCAGTGGAACCGACAGATACGGACTCAGATAAGGATGATGACCTCTTGTCACCCCTTCACCCAGCAGACCGAACCAGAGCAGCAGACGGCAGGCAAAGATGCGTAACTATTTCTGATGTAAGTAATGACAACACCACGTCTTGTTCAATTTTTTCCAACATATATCACATTTAGGGCCAGATGTAGCAAACCGTTAGCGAGTCGCAAACGGCGAAAATCGCTGTTTGCGAGTCGCAAACCTTAGTTTGCTATGCAGAAATGCATTTTGCGAGTCAGGACCGACTCGCAAAATGCATTTCAGAGTCGCAAATAGGAAGGGGTGTTCCCTTCCTATTTGCGAGTCGGAGTGGTATGCAACTCCATTTGCAATGGAGTCGCAGTTACCATCCACTTGAAGTGGATGGTAACCCACTCGCAAATGGGAAGGGGTCCCCATGGGACTCCTTCCCCTTTGTGACTGGACCCCAAATTATTTTTTCAGGGCAGGTAGTGGTCCAAGGGACCACTACCTGCCCTGAAAAAATTCCGAAACAAAAGGTTTCGTTTCTTTTTTTAAGTGCAGCTCGTTTTCCTTTAAGGAAAACGGGCTACACTTGAAAAAAAAAAACTGCTTTATTTAAAAGCAGTCACGAACATGGAGGTCTGCTAACTACAGCAGGCCTCCACATCCATGAGTGCCCATAGTCGCTATGGGGCCGCAATTTGCGACCCACCTCATTAATATTAATGAGGTGGGTCTTTGCGACCCCATAGCGACTCGCAGACGGTGTCTGAGACACCGTTCTGCATTGCAAATTGGGAGTTGCAATTTGCGAGACGCTCGGACTCGCAAATTGCAAGTCGCAATTTGCAAAGTTGCTACATCTGGCCCTTATTGCCTTAACTTCAGGTCAATTATGTGGGCATAGGACATAGGTAGTCCAAAAGCACAATCAGTACCCAATTACAATGTCATACTATTAACATCACAAGTATCAATGCATTGACACAAAATATGCAAGGCCCAGAACACGTCCACATTACTTTTTGTGTCCACGCACTCCACTAGAATGCTCAGTGGGTAGATGACACCTCTTGTTGAATGTTCTGAGACAGTACTGTGTCTGGAACTGCAATGCTTAAGATCCATTACAGGGCCTGTGAAACTACTGAGACTAGAGAGCTCCTCACTATCCCCACCATCCAGCTTGCTGTTTGCAGCACTCTGGGCTGTCTGCATTGTCTCCAATGCATTGGTGATTTGCACCAATCCTCATGCAACGTCCCCACTGCAGTGTGCCATTTCCACTTGCATGCTCACAGGACATCGTGATAGCAAAGCAGTTGCATTAGTGAGGCGTTTAACAGATATGCTGAACCGATCCAACCTACCCATCAATTGGTGATGGTGCCTATGGTGAGTGACATGGTCCTGCTGTATTACAGTGCAGAGTTCCTTAATTGCATTTGTCATCTCCCTTAGGGTTTCTGCTGTACCTTGCTTACCCTCATGCAGCTTGCACATGTAGTGATTGATAGCCACCAACTGCTTGTGCATTGATTTCATCTGCTCACATCGTAGGCACTGCACCTTTAACATGGATGCCTCCAGACCACCAAACAGAGATGGACCCTCATCTTCCTCTGTGCTCTGTCTGACTTCTTCACTACACTTCCTGAGGGGTGCCTGAATATAGACTGAAGATTAGGGGTGCGTCTACCATCAGAAGGTGGTGTGTGTACATCTGTTTGCAAGTCATCAGAGTCCAGAGTAAATTCCTCGAGGGGTTCCACTCTTGCCCTGGGTCTGGGTGGTGCTGGTGTAATGGATGCGATGATGTCAGTATCAGACTGTGGCTGGCTTTCCTCATTCCCCCCTTTTTCAGTTTCTGCTGCATCAGGTGCAGGGACATCTGCGACAACAATGGGCAGCATGTCAGTCATGATGTACTTTTTCCATGTCTCATTTCACAGTTATAAGTTTAGTAAAAGTTTTCCCTGACATAGTGCCTCTAATTTTCTGTTGTGTTGTCTCTCTGTTTGGTTTTCCAAATACTGCTATTTATGTAGTACGTGCACTTTTGGGGTATGGACTTCCACTCCCATAAGGCATTGTTGTGTAGAATGGAAAATGTGGCATGTACTGTTTCTCACAGTGCATGGTGACAATGCAATTTTCCAAGGGACATTTGTACATGCACATATGGTGATTCAATTCATGACTGCCCTTACCTTTGCTGGTGCCCGGTGTGCCAGAGGTGAATATGTCAGTGACACCACCTACTGCTTCAGGCTGCACAGTTGACTTCATCATGTTCTCCAAGGGGGTGGGAGTGGACGGTGTCTTGGTGGATGGCCCTCTGCCAGTGCTCCTTGCTTCCTTCAGCCTGCTTGCTACCCTCTTCTTGGCACCTGACCATGAGTCATACCATCACTCACGTATCTCCTCAATTGTACACTGCGCAACACTCACCGCGCTGATTTTAGTCTGGATGTCAGTCCACAATTTCCTCTTCTCATTTTCTGGGACATGAAGTGAGTCTTTGCCAAATAACTGGTCATAGTTCCTGACCACCTCTAATGTGAGCACCTCCAATTCCTGCTCACTGAAGTTACGTTTTCTCTTACTCCCTCCTGTGTCCTTGCCATTCCCATCAGTGGCCATTGTGTTTTGTGGTCCTGGCTGACTCTCCTGAGTGCCTCTCTGGTGCTGTGCTGGGTAAATCTGCCTGCTCTTGTGGCTGTGACTTCTGGAAACAGCATGCAGTGACTCACTTCCTTGTTGTGATGTCATTATGCTGCTCCAGGATACAAAAGTCGCAAACGCTACAATGCAACTCTTGGTCTTCATACACAGGGAAGCCTTTTGTATCTTTTATTTCTGCTAGAATGTGTTTCCTTATACAGATGAATTAGGACATTCTCTCACCAGCTATGGATCAGAATGCCTCCTCTCCCACATCTCCTCCCACAAGGATCGGAAGTATCAGGGAACATTTTCTTACGTCTCTCAGGCATAAGATACTAGAACATCATCACTTTAATGATGTCTCTGTGCAAAACCAACTTGTTAGCTGTAACATCTACCTATGGAGCTTCCCAAGTCATTTTTGATTTAGTCCTGCCTAGTGTTTTTCCCACCTCTCCATATAGTTGTACCTCATTTCAACCTGGGGTTTGATTATGTATGATACAAATTTGATACACCTCTCTTGATCCCTTACAGGAATATTACTGTCATGTATTGTGTTGATGCTTTCTTGTTAATAGATGGAACGCTCAGTGATGGAATAGTTGATCTCAAAAACCTTTCTTTTACTGCTACCCCAAATGTTCTTTTACATTTGCCAAAAGACATAAACTAGTCTCTGTCATAAAGGTCTCCAAGTGTTCTGCTATCACCTTGTTTTAATTTAGCAGAACCTGCTCATTCATAAGCTGGCATTAAGTCTTTATTATAATGTGTGGGACTTTGGGATGTGAAACATCATGAGTCTTTGGGACAAAGTTATAACATCTCATATTTCTAATAGTATCCTCATCATTTGACTATTATATAGGCGCCTTGTCTTGTATCTATGGTGAGCCAGATTATATCCTAAAGGGCCCTCTTAGCTACCCCCATGTTCTTGTATACTGCTAGATTCTTCTGAAACGCTCTCTTTGGAATATAAAGTTGGGATGCCTCATCTAGGTAATAACTTCTGGAAAAGTCACTCCACTTTTATTCTTAAGTGTTTTGAGAGTGTTAGGGGATATTATCATGGGTTGCCTCTTCCATCCAAAGTCTAGCAGGGATTTTATATTGTCTAGAATGGTATATTTTCCTTCTTTTTCAAAGAAAATAGTCATGGATCTATTACCAATTTTCTAAGTACTACTCCCCACCCAAGATATTCACAATGTCAGCTACCTATATAATTAAGTTTTACTACTGGCTACTAGGGTGCTATGTTAGTTCAGAACAAATCAGAGATAAGTGATGTTTGGCCGCTATGATTCTCTAATGATTCTCATAATTTTTGGGAGATAAAGGCACAGTTTCTATAACTGGACCCTGGAGGAGGAAGGGTTGGAGGTTTGAAATGGTGGACCACAACAGGTAGGGTGAGGATCTTAAATGCATACATTTGATGAGCAGCAGCTGAGCTGTGGGGGCTGGAGTAGGACACAGGCAGAGGATCCTAAGTTAATAGGCTGCATGATTGCCAAGAGAAGTGATCGAGATCCCAGTGCTTCAACTAACAATGGAGGTTTTAATAATGGGTCAGTGATTGGGAGTATGAAGCAAGGACATATTGCTGTACAAATACTGGCCAAAATGCAATGAGTACTGACATACAGAAAGACTACGCTGTGAATACACCACTGTAAAGGGGGGAGAGTTGCTGAGACTGAGGCTGCTACTGGTGCCCTGCTACCGCAGCTGCAACAGAAATTTAAAACTGGTGAGTGAGTGTATTATGTGGAGGCAGAACGGAAACTTGTAATAGATAAAAACCTCTCCTCAGGGATCCAGAGAAGAAAGGTAGACAAAATACCTGCAGCTTACAAAGACAGGGTAAAGTCTATAGCTGCATAGAAGTCCAATCTTCTCTACTTGAAATAAATTAAATTTACTCAGTTTGAGATCACGAACAGTGCATGATATAGTCAGTTGTGAAGGTCCTGACAAACAGCATTTGAGCCACCAGTGTATATTAATACCCTGTAAGGTCAAAATGGGGAAAGACATGTTACTGGATGCATAAAAACAACTACTAAATTGGATAAATGTGGAGAAATATGCATTTCTCAGGAGGTCTCAAGATACCAATCCTTCCGGAAATGGCAACAATACCAATTTGCAGAAATTGGATGAGCAATACAAAGTCCCACGGAACTGCATGTTCAAATCTTCTTCATTGACATAGCACAGCAGCACCCAACCTGTTTCGACAAGACTCACTTGTCTTTTTCATGAGTGACAACAAAGGACGGACTTCAATGACCCCGTCATAGTGCAGAACATAAACAAAGAACTGTTCAAAATGTGGAACCATCTTGGGGATGGTACACAGCAAATTGAATAACTGGTGCCTGCCACATTCCTTAGGGAACCAGACAATTGAGTGACCTACCATAACAACCATGGAAATAAAATAAAATAAAATGAAAATAAATATACTGAGAACCCTTTAGAACTAACATCATTTGAAAAACCGGGTTCCCACGACAATTAAAGTCAAGCCTTAGTGGGCCAATAGTGAAACCAAAAAAGGTACAACCCCTAATAATCAGCAAAGTTCTGGTGAGGCAGGAAACCATAGTATTGATGCACGACAAGCTTGTAACCCTCCTGGCATTCTATAAACTAAGCAGTCCAAGGCAGACCAACATATGCAAAATGGCACCGGGCATACATTTATGCTAACCATAGTTTTTAAGCATATCACACAATAAGGGTGAAGGGCATGAGAGACACATTGTTCACAAAATTGATACTTGAATCATGCCCAAGTGGGCTTATCACTTGTCTAAACATACTTTGTAAAATAATAAAACATCAGATAATTAGGATACACAACCACCCAAATAGGTACATAACACTAAATCAATTCATACCCATATTTAATCTTATAAAAGTCCAATTTTTAGTGGTCCATCTAAGACACCAAGGACACATCACCCCTGAGCCAAGTTGCTGCAAGACAATTGCATAACATATACAGAAATACAATAACTAATAAGCATAATTTGATCTTAGCTTAGAGAGACGTATGTCTACTCTGCAGTCACCTCAGTGATATCTGTCAAAACAAAGATTTTTCAAATAAAACAACAAACATGAAGGAAGGGAAGATATAATTAATTAAATGAACCAATAAAGCACACCATGAACTACAGTACTAATGGAACACTATACATTAAGACACTTCATATCAAATATGCAACTAATTCCTCATCCATCCAGGGTTTGATGGAAGTATTTGTTTTCAAAGATGTAAAAGTTATTATTAAGGCAAAACCAAATCATGTGGAGAATTATCTCAATATGTAAAATGTACGACAGGGAATGAGCTCTAAGAAAATGGTGACAGGCTTGTATGCCCAGCTCATGGTGGATACAAGTCTACAGACTAGTGACATCAAGCCCCATCAGTGCAAAATCATCCTGTCATGTGATGCCATTGATTATGCATAGCAAATCCCAACTGTCTCTCATATGTACAGCAAATGGCATAACTTACAGTAAGCATTTATTGAAAATGCACAAGAACAACCGAACATGAGTGGCTGTTGTACATAGTGCTTTTGTTTAAAAGCATCCTTGTGCCAAAAATGAATGTGAGGATACATTTCACAGCAAAATATAGCATCAAAAGACAAATTTGCATTTTGTACAATTATGCGTAATTTTGCTGAAAATGTGTTAAAAACTCGAAAGCAGATCTTGAGTATTTTGCACACCCCTATTTCACACCCAGTTTTAATGTGGCTCATAACATCCACAACACTGTCAGAAAAAGGAACTATGACTCAAAGAATTTAAGGGCTGTTGGAAAACGGGTTATTGGTAAGGGCAGGTAAGCACCTACACTTATCAATAGGCCACTAACCTCCACTGAGGTCCACTTAGGTCTCAGTAAATTAAACCCAGCTAAACCCTTGGTAGCTTGGCAACGAGCAACAAGTCTTAACTTAGGAGACAGAGTGTAAAGCATTCAAATATCACAAAACAGTAATTAAATAAAACACAGGAAACAGTTTTAAAATCCAAAAATAGGAAATATTTTAGCTTTAAAAATGAATAAAATCGGATAAGGGGAACCGGAGATATGAATTTTTAAAGGATTATTGCTTTCTAGTGCATAGAAACAAAAAGCGCCAATCTGGTCATCTGGTCGTACCTCGACCGGGGAAAAGTCAAAGTTTAAGGCCGACCGCGATGGAGCCCGGCTCGGCTACAGCCCGCGGGAGGCCTCGGTCAAAAGTTTACCCTAGGACTTAGTCGTTTTTCTGAAGATTTTCTTCAGCGGGACGAACCTGCCAGTCCAATCCGACCTCCTGGAACTCTTCCTCAGATACGTGTCGCGGGAGCCCTCTGTGGAAATGTTTACCTTCAGACGTAGTCATTTTTTCCGAGGTGAAAATCCTTCGACCGGGGCAAACCTGGATCTTGATCCGATGTCCTTGGAGCCCTCCTCGGAAACACTGGCTGGGAGGTCCCGGTCAACTTCCTACGTTCGGACTTAGTCTCTTTTTTGGAGATTTTCTTCACCGGAATGAAACTGCAAGTCAGGCCGGTTCGCGGTTGAGGCAAGCCAGCTAGAGTTGCTGCGGCGGGTCGGTCCCTCTATGGAGCTTTTTTCCAAATTTTTTCCAAAGTTCTCCAAACTTCTGAATCTTCTTCCAGATGTTCTTTTAAGGTTCTTTTGGGGTCCACAGCTAACCCCAAGGTTCCAGAAGCTCTGAGATGCTCCTTGGGGGTGTGGACTACAACTCCCAGAATGCACCTGGCGCAAACTCCTTTTTGGCCACTGGACAGTGGTCAGCTGGTTGGTTTCTTCAGGAGTTGGTGCAGGGGACTCTGGTTAGCAAGTTTTCACCTGTAGCAAACAGGGAGTCCTTCCTTGAACCAGTTGAAGCCAGGCAAAGTCCTTCTTGTGGTGAAGCCCAAGTGTGCAGCTGGTGCAGTCCTTCAGAGAGTAGGGTCCAGGTGCAGGACAGGGGTCCAGCAGGGCAGTCCTTCTTCTCCTGTAGTTCTTCCTTGTTGGAATCTGATGGGGATCTGAGGTGTGGGTGCAGGTCTGCCAGTTTTATCCTTGCTTGTGTGTGAAAAACAGGGGGGTTCTGGTTCTCCAATCAGGGGCAGGGTCCTTCCCCCTGTTGTGACCACTTCCTGGGAAGTGTGGCAAAAATCAATCCCAGGGAACAACATTCCTCAAAAATCCATTATGGCTGAAAGTGATTTTTGGAGGTTACATCTGGCTGAGCCCACCCACTGGTGTTGCTAAAAATCCTAAACACACCCCTCTCCTAATCTAATCAAGTGGGCACCTAATTGTCTGGGTTTGCAGGATGTGGGGGTGTTGCTGGGTTGCTCCAAATGTCCTTCTCTGTCTTTGAAGACCAGTTTGGCAGCCCTCCCCCTTCCTGTTTCACCATCTGCTGATGGGAGATCTCCTCCCACAGGCACATCTCTTTGTGTGGAGCCAGGCCACTTCACACCTCATCAGGGCAGCCTGGCCAGGCTGCCAGAGGCTGGCCAATCAGAGCACAGCCGCAAAAACACTGCAGGGCTGAAGTTGGCAACTTTTCAAGTAAAGCTTAAAACTCTTTACCTGAACAAGTTATATTAAATCCCACAACTGGAAGTTGTGGGATTTATTATAAAAATTAATTTGATACCAAACTTCTGGTATCTGTTACTTAAGGGGACTTTTAAAATCAAAATAAAGTCACCCCATTCTAGCCTATGGAGGCCATTCACTACAATGAGGGACAAACAAATGTGGCTGTTTTACCTAACCAGGGCTTATAAAGCTATTTTTATAAGCTCCCTGCTTATAGTTACATGGCACCCAGCCCTAGGGGCACATAGGGCACACTTTAGGGGTGACATATGAAAAAATAAGGTTGTTTCAGACTTTGGAACTACTTTTAATTCCAAAGTCGAATTTGCATGTGACTTTAATTAAAAAGCAGCCAGCAAGGCAGGCCTGCCTTTAAAATGACACTGGGCACCTCAGCAGTGCACCTATGGGGGCACTACCTATGCTGTGGTCCCTAAACCTCCATGCCCTGCCATACACTAGGGACTTATAGGTAGGTTAACTTTGCCAATTATAATTAGCTTAATTTGCATATCCACTTTACACAGAGCACTGGCACTGGGACTGGTAGGCAGTACCCAGGGCACAGCCAAGTCAGTAACCACCAGTACCGATCCAAAAAGTTTGGGGTGACCAGGGCAAAAAGGAGCACTTTCCTACAAGGGCCATATTTAGAGATGGGCAGAAATTGAAAATCTGCCAATTTGTTGAGAAAGTCGTAAACCCAGTAATTCTTAACTTGTGGACAATTCAGCCACAGAGTTACCACTCCATGCAATCCCGGTAGTAGGGGTAATGCCTTCAGGAGATTATCACTCTAACAAACAGCCCTTAAAAAAAATGTTTCATTGCTAACCGATACTAAATGAGGCCCATGAGGATGTGC
Source organism: Pleurodeles waltl (assembly GCF_031143425.1). Classification (NCBI taxonomy): domain Eukaryota; kingdom Metazoa; phylum Chordata; class Amphibia; order Caudata; family Salamandridae; genus Pleurodeles; species Pleurodeles waltl. The sequence continues at coordinate 217,691,763 of NC_090448.1, read as the reverse complement.
CCATATTTGCACAATTTGACCAGAGGAAGCAGAGAATATAACCCCTGTTCCATTGCTGCAAAGTAAAGTCAATTTCCTTGACATATTTTGTTGTTTGTTGAAAAGAGGAGCCTGCACAAAAATTGCAGAAAAAAAACCTTCAAAAAGCACAGCGATAATTTGATCCCATGGTAAATGTGATCCCCTGAAATGGAACAAATAAACACAAAGAAATAACAACCCTAAAGAATTTCGACTTCATGAGCAATTAAACCCTAGTTCTTTTGGGCACGCCCCATTAAAAATACATAGTTATGTTAAAAATGCCATAGTAAAACAAAGATCCACAGGCCTAAAATTAAATTTGACCATAATGTGAAATACTAAAAAAAAATGCCCACATTTCTTTTTCAATCGATGCATTGCTTAGCACGCTTTAGCTACATGCAATTTACATTTTGCCAGTAAAGGTATACTAGTTTTCTTCCTAGACGTGAGCTTCCACTTTGTTTAGAAATAATTGGTTAAAAGAATCCCAAAGTCTTGGCTGTCTATTGTTAAGCAACATGAAGTAAAGAGCGTGGGGCATTGCCAAGGTCAGGTAAAGATGCGCAAATGCACATTCCTACATAACAAAAGGCTATTTAACGAAAACATCTCTTGTCCGTGACTGCCACAGACTAAGAGAATACACATGCCTTGGGTAAATCACCAGAAAAAGCAGTACGTGTGAAGGAAGCATATAAAAAATGTTACATTCTCAGAAGCGCTGTGCCGCAATATTCCTAGATTGCCCGCATATTGTAAAGGAAAAAATACAGTGGCCAGGAGCATTCTCATGCTATAATGACAGCTACACAGAGAGTGTATCAACCAGAACAGCACAGTTGGCTAATCTGCACGAGCCTAGAGAGTATTACAAAAATTACTTAATTTCAATTCAGACTACCCGTTAAATTAATATTTTTGCCTTTTACATTTTATTTCTTGGTGAATATTTCAAAATGATTGCTGTCATAGCCTTTGGATCATTTCAATGCCGGCAAGGAGCGCTTGTTTGCTGGAAATCATCAATCTGTCATTGATTCTTTATTTTCTGAAACGTTTCCAGCTTCTACATGTAACACATGTCTGTCTGTAATTAAGTTTTCGCTCTGTGTCTTCTTTCTATCAACAATAATTTATTATTCTTTTGAACAGTGCACCGACGCCCTAATCGACCCTATAAAATATAATCAAAAAATGAATCTGTACTAGCTGAAATATGGGAAGATCACTTAAGTTCGTAACAGAGTGTATGTAGTGGGAAACATAATAAGGAAAACTACGAATCTGTAAGAATGTAGTTAACAAGTGCACCTCATGCATTATAGATAGGTAGATAGATAGATGGATATTTAATTAAAAAAGAGTTAAAGCTACGTTATTATTAGGAAAACTATATTTATTCTTTATATAGAAATCCAATTTAAAGTATACAAACTGGAGAAAATTTAAAATTATAGCTATAACTTAAATTTCTAATTAGCACACCACTAGTTAGAATTTATGCCCCACCTATATTTTACTGTACACCACACTTCTCCGTGCACATTCTTCTCGCATCAGTCACCACACTACATTAATTATAACTCACCCTTTGTCCATGCACTGGTAATACACTTGCACATTAAATAACTTATACCATGTGAAATCATAGCGGTCATAATAAGGCTTATAGCATCTGAAAAGACACAAGCCCTCATTATGACACTGGTGGTAGATACTGCTAACCGCCACGCTGACGGCCGCCAACTTACTGCCGCCGCGGCGGATATAGTTTTACCATATTATGACACACACACACCAATCCAACAGAATTCAGCCACATACACAAATCCGCAGACCAAAGGTCAGTGCTAAAGTGGCGGTGTCAAAACCCACACTGTTACGCCAACAGAACAACGCCCACCACATTATGACCCACGAATCACCACGGCGGACATTCAACTGCGGTAAACCATCGGTGGTACATACCGCCTTGCTCACAATGGACACCCACAGACAAAACAACACCACATTGGACAATTCAAACAACACACACCTGACACCCATCCACACACCACATCCACACACCCACACCACTATAAAACACACACTCACAGTACCCACAACCCTTTACGAATACAAATCATTGCCACCAGAGAGACACCAAGACCACTGAGACAACTAGAGCCACACACCACTCACACCCATACACCACTCACGCACTCCACATCACACACCCCAAAACATTACCCAATACACCCTCACCAACACACCTCCCATAACACACATGGCACCACAAAAACACCCTCGTTTCACAGAGGAAGAGCTAAGGGTCATGGTAGAGGAAATTGTCAGGGTAGAGCCACAGCTATTTGGAGTACAGGTGCAGCAAATATCTATAGCTAGGAAGACGGAGCTATGGTGGAGGATTGTGGACAAGGTGAATGCCGTGGGACAGCACCCCAGAACAAGGGACAACATCAGGAAGAGGTGGTACAACCTACCGGGAAGGTACATTCCATAGCAGCAAGACACCAGCTCGCTGTACAGAGGACTGGCGGTGGACCCCCATCCCCTCCCCCACAACTCACAGCATGGGAGGAGCAAGTCTTGGCAATTCTACATCCTGAGGTCCTGGCCACAGTCGGAGGAGGACTGGACTCTGGTAAGTCAACTCTCTACTATTATCACCCCACTACGTGCATGCCATACACATATCCTCAACCTCACTCCCATCATTCCACTACATTCCACACACTCCACCATCACATCTCACCAATCCCAATGCCAAGCCCTGCATGCTGTACCAATGTATGGACACCCCTCACAGCCCTGCATGGACAATCATCACCAAAGCATGCACAGCTTAGGGAAACTAACATAACCACTACACACTAACATACAAAAGTGAAAGCTGGCAGGGGAAAACAAAGCATTGAGGGGAAGCCAGGGATGTACTACATGTCATACACATCAACCATAACACATCATTTACATCCCCACAGGTACCCCAGCCAATGTCACCGGAGAGGAGATGCCAGCACTATCCAGTCCCCCAACTGAAGAGGCCCACAGTGATGACAGTAACTCTGGACTTCAGGATCTAGACAATCTACTTGGCCATCAGGAACCACTGGACAGCCGGTTACCCAAGCTCAGTCACATATCACCACAGAGCATCCCCCTTCAGGAAACACCACCACAGCACCCACCCAGCATACCCACACCTCTGTCCCCAGGACACATCAATCAGCAGTGTGTCCACCTGTACAGGGACCCCAGGCCACACCTCATACCCAAGACAATCAGGGACCTGGGTTCTGTGGCAGTGGGGACATTGTTCAGGGGACAGAGGCACAGGCCAACAGGGAAACTGGGAGGAGTGCTGTGCGCCAGGGGGAGAACAGGCCCAGGGAACCGACTCTCCAGGGGGTACCCTCCGAGATCCTGGGAGCCTACCAACATTCCAGGGCATGATGGGCCAGATCCTGAACAACGTGCAGGAGAACAGGCTGCTGTGGGAAGAATAGTACCAGGGGATTGAGGAGGACTTGCAGGCCATCAACAACACCCTGATCTCCATAGCAGAGGTGCTGGCAGACAAGGCCAACATTATGAGGGAGGCAGTCTCACACCAGCGGGCACCTGCCACTAGCCAGTCATCTGAACAGCCATCCACTTCAGCTGCCGCTAGTGGCCAGGAGGCCCGCCACAGGACTCACATGACACCAGCACCCCTCCCCCTGCAGAAGGTGAACCTTCCCGCAAACATTCCCTGCGATCCAGACAGAAGCCAGAGACATTTGCCAAGACCCCCACCAGGAAATGAGACTCTCCTGATTGTCCCCCTTGTGTCCCACTCAGTCACTCTGTCTACCTTGAACTGCCATTGCTCCCCTTCCTATGTCCCCAAGACAATGCACCTGGGCTACAAACAGACTGGAACAATACCCTCGACTTTCCTCCATCATCACCCCATCCCATTGCACTTTCCCCGTATATGTTAGCACTTCAATAAACATCATTTGACAAAAATTGATTTAGAGTATCTGAACTGTATATAGAATGAGCATAGATTAATGACCTGTAGTTGGCTGTAGTAATCCCACCAGGAGTATTTGTCATATCACCAACATCTGCAAAAATATCCAGAGGGAACAGTAAGTGGGCATTGAATTGGGAATTATCAGCATGCCAATGGCACACAGTATACAACCAACGTCATTGAAATGTAAAGTTACACTGTCTTACCTGAGTGTCATTGGAAGTACTGACGGATCACAGATGTTCTGTTGTCCTCATCTTCATCCACTGCCTCCTCATCCTCACTATCCAGAGGGTCCAATAGTGCCACAGGGCCATCCCCAGTCTCCTCCTCCTGCAAAAAAGGTACATGACGTCTGAGGGCCTGGTTGTGCAACATGCAGGATTCCACTACTATCTGGCAGACCTTCTTGGGTGAGTAGCACAGGGATCCACCTGTTAGATGGAGACACCAAAACCTAGCCTTCAGGAGGCCAAAAGTTCTCTCAATTATCCTTCTGGTTCACCCATTTGCCTCATTATAACGTTCTTCTGCCCTTGTCCTGGCATTCCTCACAGGGGTCAGCAGCCATGATAGGTTTGGGTAACCAGAGTCACCTGCAATTATTGAGGGTCAGCATTTAGCCACACACTATCCTATATGGTCCACACCATATCTATACACCAACATATACCGGGTAGGAACCAGGGCTCAAATATAAGCCACACCCTGTACCTCTGTAGTTGGGCCATCACATTTGGGATGCTGCTATTCCTTAGGACAAAGGCATCATGCACCGACCCAGGATACTTTGCATTGGTGTGGGAGATGTACTGGTCCACCAAGCACACCATCTGCACATTCATGGAGTGGAAACTCTTACAATTCCTGAAGACCTCTTCATTCTGGCGTGGGGAGGAACAAAGCAATATGTGTTCCATCAATCGCCCCAATTATATTGGGGATATGTCCCATTGCATAAATCTCAGCCTTCACAGTGGCCAAATCCTCAACCTGGGGGAATGCAATGTAGCTGCACATGTGTTTTATCAGGGCAGACAATACTCTTGTCAGCACTATTGACAACATTGGCTGTGACATTCCTGCTGCCAAGCCCACTGTCACTTGGAAAGAACTAGTTGCCAGGAAATGGAGTACTGATAGCACTTGCACAAGAGGGGGGATCCCAGTGGGGTGACAGATAGCAGATATCAGGTCAGGCTCCAATTGGGCACACAGCTCTGTGATTGTGGCCCTGTCCAGTCTATAGGCAAGTATTATGTGCCTGTCCTCCAGTGTAGCCAAGGCCACCAGGGGTCTGTACATGGGGATATGTCTCCATTTCCTATTCATCCGCAGCGGTAGGAATCTATGGGACAGAAGAGTGAGGAATCTGTCACAAACTGTACAATGGAACCACAACAGTGGTTTGCATTCTGTAAACATGTAATGGGTCAGTGTGATTTGTCCAGTAAGTGCCTATTTCTCTGCAATGCACCATTATTCCATAGGTTCTGCCCCCCAACTAAAATGGCATCTGCCTCTCCTGTGTGGAGGGACAGGTGGAAGTGAGGTAACTCCGCTGACGTTGTGCGCCGTGGTGGGAGGCGGTCGGGAACCGCCGTGCAACTCCTCTTTGGTTAATATTGGGCCCTATGGGTTACAGTGGCAAATGGTGATCTACGCTGGTGGTGACGGTATGCACCACCACGACGTGACCACCATTTTCTATCATATTCCTCACTTGTTACCTGACCTTCCTTAGGAGAGGACCTCCACTACATGTGCTGCTGTGACCTGTGTCAGGAACCTACCATGGTCCATGTGCCTGGGGAAAGGGCGCCAGCCTTCACTTCGGAGGAGTTGGAGCGACTGGAGGATGGTGTCCTACCCCAGTACGGACTGCTGCAAGGGCCTCCAGACCAACAGGTGAGTACACTGGGGGCACGATGCATGTGGCATGGATGCATGGAGATGTGTGAAGGCATTGTGTAAAGGGGGATTATATGTTGGCGGTGTACATGTTGTGAGCTGGGCAATGTATGTACCAATGGTGATGGAAAGGGGTATGGTGGGCCATGTGTGTGACAGGCTGGACTGTTTGTCTAATGGTGTTCTCCTGTCTGTATTGCCTCTGCAGGTCAGTGCCCATCAAAAGAAGGGTGTATGGCATGCCATCGCCAAGGAAGTGTGCACCCTAGGGATCTTTGGCATCCGGAGCATCCACTGTCGCAAACGGTGGGAGGGCCTGAGACGCTGGGCACGGAAGACCGCAGAGGCCCAGCTGGGGATGGCCTTCCAACAAGGAAGGGGTGCCTGTCGAACCCTGACCCCCCTGATGGCCTGCATACTGGCGGTGGCCTATCCAGAGCTGGATGGCTGCTTGAGGGCAACACAGCAGCCACAAGGGGGTGAGTACAATGGCTATCATTGCAGCTTACGCCTGGTGGGGTGGTATCCGGGTGGTGGTTGTGTGTCAGTGGGTGCCCCTAGGCCAGGCCAGACATAGCAGCGTAGGTCCTCTGAAGGGGTCTGAAGGGAAAATAATGGCTACCTAGCTTGTTAGCATCCACTACTGGACAAGGCTGCGTGGGTCCCAGGTGTGCTGCAGTTGGTGGTGTGTGCCCCTCCTCATGCCTTGGTAGCTAGCAATATCACTTGTAGTGCAATGAAAGTGCGTAGGCCTATTCCCTGTGTGTGAGGGTGCTGTGTACGCCAACGGTGGTGTTGGTGCAATCATTGACTTAGTGTATCCTTTGTCTCTCTCCCCCCCTTTCTTGTTTTGTCATGCTGTCCTTATGTGCATTAGCATCATCTGGCGAAGGAGCAGAGGCACTGGCGACGGAGGGAGCTGCATCCCACAGGACCCAGGAGGCAGAGTCCACCGATGCTGAGGGCACCAGTGAGATGGAGGGCGAGGGGAGCACCACGGTGGAGACTGGAGGGCACAATACAGACTCAGATACCTCCTTCGATGGGAGCTCCCTGGTGGTGGCGGACACCTCTGTGACCACTGCAGCCACAGGTGCAGCCGCCACCCCCGTACCAGCACCACCCTCCCGGCAGCCCCTCAGCGAGTTGCCTGTGCCCGCTCACCCAGGAGGGTGGGCATCTCCTTCGCCCCAGGCACCTCAGTGTGAGAAAGTATCCTCTTTCTAGCATGGTAACCCCCACTTTTGGCCTGTTTGTGAGTGTGTGTCAGTGTGTTTTTACTGTGTCACAGGGATCCTGCTAGCCAGGACCCCAGTGCTCATAGATAAAAACCTATGTGTCAGTGTGTTTTGCCTGTCTCACTGGGATCCTGCTAGCCAGGACCCCAGTGCTCATAGTTTGTGGCCTAATGTGTGTGTTGTCAGTAGTGCTTGACAGTGTCACTGAGGCTCTGCTAACCAGAAACTCAGTGCTTATGCTAGCTCTGCTTTTAAATTTGTCACTGTAGGCTAGTGACTTCATTTACCAATTTCAATTGGAGCACTGGACCCCGCTTATAAGTCCCTAGTATGATGTACCTCGGTACCCAGGGCATTGGGGTCTTAGGATATCCTTATAGGCTGCAGCATTTCTTTTGCCACCCATAAGGAGCTCAGACGAACCCTTCCACATGCCTGCCATTGCAGCCTGCGTGAAATAGTGCACACACTGTTTCACAGCCATTTTCACTGCACTTAAGTATTTATAAGTCACCTACATGCCTAACCTTCAGTTGCTGAAGGTTAGGTGCAAAGTTGCTAACTGTGAGGGCACCCTTGCACTAGCAAAGGTGCCCCCACATAGTTTAGGGCTATTTCCCAGGACTTTGTGAGTGCAGGGACACCATTACACGTGTACACTACATATAGGTCAATACCTACATGTAGCTTCCCAATGGTAACTCCGAATATGGCTATATAACATGTCTAAGATCATGGAATTGTCCCCCCATTCCAAATCTGGTATTGGGGAGCCAATTCCATGCATCCTTGGGGCTCCACCATGGACCCCCAGTACTGCCAAACCAGCTCTCTGAGGCTTGCACTGCAGCTACAGTGGCTGCCACCTCATAGACAGGGTTCTGCCCTCCTGGGGTCTGAGCAGCTCAGGCCCAGGAAGGCAGAACAAAGCATTTCCTCTGAGAGCAGGGTGTTACACCCTCTCCCTTTGGAAATAGGTGTTAAAGGCCGGGGAGGGGTAGCCTCCGCCAGCCTCTGGAAATTCTTTGACGGGCACAGATGGTGCCCTCCTTGCATAAGCCAGTCTACACTGGTTCAGGGACTCCTTGTCCCCTGCTGTGGCACGAAACTGGACAAAGGAAAGGGGAGTGACCACTCCCCTGTCCATCACCACCCTAGGGGTGGTTTCCAGAGCTCCTCCAGTGTGGCCCAGACTTCAGCCATCTTGGTTTGCAAGGTGTGGGGGCACTCTGGAGGACTCCAAGTGGCCAGTGCCAGCAGGTGACGTCAGAGACCCCTCCTGATAGGTCCTTACCTGATAAGGTAGCCAATACCCCTCTAAGGGCTTCTTAGGGTCTCTCCTGCGGGTTCTCTTCAGATTCTGCTTGCAAGTTTCCTTCAGGAATCCTCTGCAGCTACTACTTCATCCTCTGAATTTCGCTCAACCACAGCCTGCTCCAGGAACCGCTGTAACAGCAACAAAGTATCAACAAGGGATACTATTCCTCTGCAACTTCAGCTCCAGCCAGCAACTGCAACAGTTTCCACGGTGTGCACGCTCTGAGGACTCCCTGTCTTCATCCTGCAGCAGAAGGACCGAAGAAATCTCGCGTGGGGTGACGGAGTCACTCCCCTGCTCACACAGGTACCTTCTAAGACAACGACCGGTACCCTTGGACTCCTCTCACAGCGACGAGCGTGCTCCTAAGGACACAGAGGGTGGACCCCATCGACATAGACTGTCCTGAGGTCCTGCTGACGCAATTTGAAGGAGATAAGACCTTGCCCTCCCTGAAACCATGTTACCCCTGTGAACTGCGTCTTCTTTACCTCCTCAGGCCTCTGTGCACTATTTACAAAAGTCCTTCATGCACAGCCTGGCCCAGGTCCCCAGCACTCCATCCTGTGATGCTCAACTCGCTGAGTTGTTCTCCGGCAGCGTGGGAACTTCCTTTGTTGTGCTGCACCAACTGCATTTTGCACCTTCTTTGTCCCCATGTCCTGGTACTCCCATGGGTGCTGTCTGGCATCCTGAGGGATCTCTAAAGGGCTGAGAGCCCCCTCTTCCTCCTCACACAGAGTTGAGGCCCCAGGGTCCCTCCTGGGTCTAGCCAGCACCATTTTGACACAAAACGCACTTTTGTCGTAACCAAGGATTGTTGGCGACTTCCAATACAAAACCATGTCTGCATCCATCTTCACATCGTGGGACATCCTTTGCATCATGCAGGAACCCACTGGCATCTTCCTAGGGTGCAGTCTTTGTCCAACCAGGGACTCTTCTTTTGCACCCTCTTCTGGGTTGGCAGGGGCTCCTGCCCTTCCTGGAACTTCTTTCGAGTTCTGGACTTGGTCCCCTTCTTTTGCAGGTCTTCAGGTCCAGGAATCCAGCAGTTGTTGTGTGCAGACTTGGCTGGTTACTGCAAAACCCCAATCATGAGATGCAGTTGGTCCTGAGGAAACTTGCAGTACTTTACTCCTGCTTTTCTGGGCTCTGGGGTGGGATAATTTACTTACCTTCACTGTATTCTTACTCTCCCAGAGATTCTGCACACACTACATTTGCCTGGGGGGAATGTGTGAATTGCATTCCACTTTCTTAGTATATGGTTTGTGTTGCCCTTAGACCTATTTTCTCCCATTGCATTCTATAGAATTTACCATTGTTTGCACTAGCCTATGTCTAATTACTTACCTTATTTTGGTGTCTAGTGTATATATTGTATATAATACTTACCTCCAGAAGGAGTTATGCCTCTAAGATATTTTTGTTACTGTGTCACCCAAATAAACTACCTTTATTTTTGGTAACACTGAGTATTGTATTTACTAACTAAACGTGGTATTTTATGAGCTTTGCATGTCTCCTAGTTCAGCCTAAGCTGGTCTGCAATAGCTACCTCTATCAGCCTAAGCTGCTAGACTACTACTACTTCATTAATAAGGGATAACTGGACCTGGTTTAAGGTGTAAGTACCCAAGGGAACCACTACAAACCAGGCCAGCCTCCTACATTGAGGCCCTGCCCCAGTGAGCCCTGCTGCCCTGAATGAGCAGGCGCTTGACCTTCTGAGATCCATCTCTGTAGGGCAGTCAACCATTGTGAATGCCATCCAGGGGCTGGCAGCCCAGATGTAACAATCTAATGCATTCCTGGAGGGCATTGACACTGGATTGGGGCCCCAACAGAGATCGATTCAGGCCCTGGCCTTCTCTCTGATGGCAGCCATTGTCCCTGTTTCAACTGTCCCCCCTCCAACTTCCACTTCCTAGGCCCATTCTTGTCAACCCCAACCCATCCCGAGCACACAACCAAACGAGCATGCAAACAAGACAACACCCAAGAGTATCACAGGCAAACACAAGCACCACACTTCATCCCACAGGCACTCACATAAACACCATCCAGTTGCAGACACAACAACATCCACTATTTCAACTGTCTCCCCCTCCTCCTCCACCTCCCACCCAGTTACGTCCACACTAACACCTGCGTGCACTACATCATCATCCACTACCTTTATCATCACCACACCAAGCAGAACACACAACTTACTGGCAGACACCTCCACAACAGCTCTGCATACGTCCCCTGTGTCCTCTCCCACCGTGTCTGTCCCCCCCTTCCTAAGGTACACAAACGTAAGCACTCAGACACTCAACAGCCATCCAGCTCACAACAGCAAACACCCCATGCACCTGCACCACAAATCCAGCAGCCAAATACCTCCAACAACCACTCCCTCATCCTCCACTCCCATTACTTCTCCCTCTTCCCGCCCCAATGCCCCTAAAAAGCTTTTCCTTTCCACCATTGAACTCTCCCCTACCCCTCCCCCCGTCCTGCACATATGACCGGGTATCAAGAACCCTGCCAAGTACCTCAGCCACACAGTCCACGGGCTCACTTCCATCCTCACCTACTCGTGATGGAAAGGATTCCAGGCCACAAATAATGAAGGGGAAGGAGCCTGCACCAGCCAGCGTAAAGGGGAAGGAGCCTGCACCAGCCAGCAGAAGGGGGAAGGAGCCTGCACCAGCCTGCAGAAAGGGGAAGGAGCCTGCACCACCCAGCAGAAAGGCGAAGGAGCCTGCACCAGCAGGCAAGAAAGGGAAGGAGCCTGCACCAGCAGCTGTCACAGAGCCACCGCCACCAACCGTGGTTGTGCAGCCATCAGTGAGTGCAGGGGCTGAGCAGGAGCCTCCCACCACCTCCACCACCACAGTGCAGCCATCGCAGGATGCAGGGGCTGAGCAGGAGCCTCCCACTAACTCCTCCACTACCACAGTGCAGCCATTGCAGGGTGCAGAGGCTGAGCAGGAGCCTCCCACTACCACCACCACCACAATGCAGCCATCGCAGGGTGCAGGGGCTGAGCAGGAGCTTCCCACTACCAGCACCACCACCACAGTGCAGCTGTTACTTCCGGCGTACGCAATGTGATCCAGCCTCCATGGGCTGCTGTGGGCCTGTCCCCCATAGAACCAGGAGGTAAGACACCCACCTAAGAGACTGTGGCCTTGCATTCCCCAGACCAAGCACAGGGTATGTTGCCCCCTCCAGAACCAGTGGGGAAGACATCCACCCGAGAGACTGTGGCCTTGCCCTCCCAGGACCAAGCACAGGGCATGTTGCCCCCTCCAGAACCAGTGGGGTATTCACCCACTCCAGAGACTGTGGCCTTGCACTTCCCAGGACCAAGCACAGGGCATGTTACCCCCTCTAGAAGCAGTGGGAAAGACACCCACCCGAGAGACTGTGGCCTTGCCCTCCCAGGACTAAGAACAGGGCATTTTGCCCCCTCCTGAACCAGTGGGTATTCACCCACTCCAGAGACTGCGGCCTTGCCCTCCCAGGACCAAGCACAGGGCATGTTGCCCTTTCCAGAACCAGTGGGGTATTCACCCACTCCAGAGACTGTGGCCCTGCACTTCCCAGGACCAAGCACAGGGCATGTTGCCCCCTCTAGAAGCAGTGGGAAAGACACCCACTTGAGAGACTGTGGCCTTGCAATCCCCAGGACAAAGCACAGGGCATGTTGCCCCCTCCAGAAGCAGTGGGAAGGACACCCACACGAGAGACTGTGGCCTTGCACTCCCCCGGCCAAGCACAAGTCATGTTGACCCCTCCAGAACCAGTGGTCTTGTTTCCGCATCCCGCTGAGGTTCCCCCCCTCTCCGTGAGGTGCCTGCCTATTTGACAATTGATGCCCCTGCAGTATTCTCTCTGTATTGATGCAGGTAACGAGTGAGTCCTTGGACTTTGCCGTGTGGCCATGTGGCCCACACGAACTGAGGACTGGGTAGTGTCCCTTTTTTGTACATTTGTACATTGGCAAATTTATTATTAATATTGTGTTGATCTTATTACAATCACTTTAGTGCCAATTTACAGGGATTAACTTGTTTTTTTGGGCAACTGGTTGTGTGTATGGTGTGTGTGTCAGGAGTGTGCATGGTGCGTGTGTGTGTCACTCTCGTTTTCCTCCCCCATCCCTTGTGTTTTAGGCAGCTGTACTCATCGTCGTCATCTTCGCCGGCATTGGTGTTGGTGGTGGAGCATGACGTAGAATATCATGAGGAAAACTTGCAGTCCTGGTATCATGTTGGGTTCTTCCTGTGTCTCCAATTGTGAGTCCTTTCAGTTCTGTAAAGTGTTTCCGCCAGGCTTTTGATGGCATTGGTACCGCCCCGGAAAATGTGGTGGATTGTCTTGTCATAATATGGTGGGTGGAACTTTGACTTCCGCCTGGCTGTAGGTGGCTACCGCCGTGGTGCCTGTTGATTCCACCCTAGTGGTCGGTGTGGTACATTGGCTGTCTTTCGGAGATCTTACCGCTTTGGTCATAATTTGGCAATAGTTATCACCAGCCTGTTGGCGGTATTACCACCACTTTATCACCGACTGCCAGGGTCGTAATGAGGACCATAATTTCATAGGACATAGTACATAGTAGACTGGTAAGTATTTAATAATTAATGTAGTGTGGCAATTGATTTGTGGAGTGGTGTGCACTGGACTGGCGTTGAGTGAAGCAGAGTACATTGAAGTTGCGTATAGTGGAGTGTCCTTGACTGAATTAGAGTACAGTGGAGTGGGGTAGAGTGGAATAGCATATAGAGGAGTGGGGCATAGTGGACTACGTACAATGGAGTGCCATGAAGTGGAATAGTGTATACTGGAGTACAGTAAAGATTAGTGGCACACAGTGGAATAGCATATATACGAGCGGCATACAATACGCTGTTGTAGAGTGCAATAGCATTCCGTCAAATGGTATATACTGTAGTGGCATATATACTGGAGTGGTGTAGAGTAGAGTAGGATAAAGTGAAATAGCATACAATGGAGCCACCAAGAGTGGAGTTGTATACAGTGGAATACAGTGGCGTAGATTGGCATAGAGTGAAATAGTGTAGGGTGGAATGTCATAAACTAGAGTGGTATAGAGTGGCATAGCATTAAGTGGAGTGGTGCACAGGGGAGTGTCGTAGAGAGGAGTGGCTTAGAGTGAAGGGGCATACAGTGAAGTAGCATGGATTGGTTTAGAGTTGAATAACAATGAGTTTACTGGCATGTAGTTTAATGATGCAGTCTGAAGAGGCATATGCTGGACCAGCATAGGGTAGAGTGGTGTATAGTTGTGATGCTATTAATTGTGTTTGACCAATGACTTTGTGTTTCACCACTGCACATATTAGTTGCTCAATGTTCACCAGTAGCACATTGTATGTTTTGTTCAGCTTAGCCGCCTATTGGCTTTGACATGGCATTAGCCATTACATTTTGTGTTCAGTTCAGCCGCCTATTGGCTTTGACATGCCATTAGCCATTACTTTCTGTATTCAGTTTAGCCGCCTATTGGCTTTGACATGGCATTAGCCATTACATTTTGTATTCAGTTCAGCTGCCTATTGGCTTTGACATGATATTAGACATTACGTTTTGTATTCAGCTCAGCTGCCTATTGGCTTTGACATGGCATTAGACATTACATTCTGTCTTCAGTTCAGCTGCCTATTGGCTTTGACATGATATTAGACATTACATTTTGTATTCAGCTCAGCTGCCTATTGGTTTTGACATGACATTAGATATTACATTTGATATTTAGGTTAGCTGCCTATTGGCTTTAACGTGGAGTTAGACATTGTAGTTGAAACATCACAGATGTCTGTATTCTTCCAAGCTGTGTTTTTCCACAAGATGAACCAAGCTGTTTTCTTCACACCAGACTGGACCTGATAAGAGAAAGTACATTTGGTGTTTTCCTTTCTGCTCAGCCTTGGGAATAGGAGAAGTCTAGGAGATCTGGCCAGTCTCCAAAGGCTTGCGTAGTTTTCCCGAGTCTGAGAGGAGGGGGCACGCTTTTGTAAGGATGACTCTGGGCTACAGTGATTTAGATTTGAATCTGCTTGACTTCAGGCTGGAGCTAGACGTCAGTTGCCAGTCTCCCGTGTGGGTAGATAACCTCTTTCTCGCAGTTGACCGGAGTCATCAACTTGCAGACCCCAGAAAGATGAAGCTGAAGATAGGTCCTACTTGCTCATACGGTGATGAATTTTGACTTTTATGCTTTGCTACTATAATCATCCATATATTTGCTGTGTACATTGCAACTGAGAAGTACTGTGATATATTTTGTTTTCATTGCAGCGACTACGTTGTGTGCTTGAAATCTACTAATTCGTCTCTCAATAACTTGTGGGTGGGGAAGAATTAACAACAATAAAGGTCTTCTTTGAACTCAGAAGTGCATTCCAGAGAGGTTCTGTAAGCTCAGATATGAGATATGTAGGAAGGCAGAACAATAGTGGAATAGTATAGAGTATAGAAGTGTAGAGTATAGTGACATAGACTGGAGTGGTATACAGTGTCATAGCACACAGTGGATTGTTGTAGAGTGGAGTGACGTAGTGGAGTGGTGTACAGTAGAGTGGTGTACTGTGGAATAGAATACCATGCACTGGTGTACACTGAAGTGGCATCCAGTGGGGTGGCATAGAGTAGAATAGTGTAGAGTGGAGTGTCAGAATGGAGTTGCATACAGTGGAGTGGTGTAGAGTGGAGGGACATACAGTGGAGTGGCATAGATTGGAGTGTCTTAGAATGGAGTGGTGTAGAGTGTAATAGCATATAGTGGAGTGGTGTAGAGGGAAGTGGAGTTGAGCAGAGTGGTGTGGTTTGCAGTGGATTATCGTGAGTGGAGTGCCGTATAGTAGAGTGATGTAGAGTGGAGTAGCATAGTGTGAAATAGCATAGAGTGGAGTGGTATAGTGTAATGGCATAGAGTGGACTTTGGTTTTTGAAACAGAAGTAGTGTGAAAGTGTGTGAACAGACGTTGATGTAATGTGACCAGAAAATACAATATGAGGTGTAAATAGTTATTTTTGGTAGTATGTGTGAATAGTGTCTGTAGTGTTAAAAGTATAAGTTTATAAAACTTAGGCCCTCATTAAAACATTGGCAGTAAGTGCTGCCTACCGCCGCAGCGACGGCCACCAAAAGACTGTTGCAGCGGCAAAAATCTGTCTGCATTAATATGACCACAGCCGGATTTCTGCCACAAGAAGGACAGAAATCTGGCTGTGGCCATACTGGCGGATGGTGTGAAGGTGACACTGCTACCACCAGCAGCGCCACGCCAGTAGACCGCCTCCAGCTGTATCATGAAAAATAATACAGCCTGGTGATGTTCTGCTGACGGTAGCAGCGCCCCGTACCCTGCCAGAAGACGGGTAAGTCGGGTTTCCGACAGGGGAGGGGGTGGGGGTGTTGTGTGTGTGTGTGTGTGTGTGCATGACTGTGAGTGTGTGTGCGCATGCACATGAGTGTGTAGTGTTGCGTGCGTGTGTGTGTGCATGTGTGAGAATGCGTGAATGAATGGAAAAGTGAATGCGTGTCTGTGTTTAAGTTCGGATGTGTGTACGGATGTGTGTGTGAATGAATGGATGCATTCGTGTATGAATGCATCTGTGCCTGTGTGAGTAAGTGTGTGAATGTGTGGTGTGTGCCTGCATGTGTGTGTGTATGGGGTGTAGATTGGAAGGGGGGAACGTGGATGGATGGGGGTTGGGGGTTGTATGGGGAGTGTTGGGGGTGGACATCCTACCAGTGGCAGGGAAGTAATTCCCTGTCACTGGTAGGGCCTACCGCCATGGTTTTTGTGGTGTTACGAATACCACAAAAACCATGATGGTAGGCACGGTCATAATGCCGCAGGCTGGACAGTAGCGGCCACCGGTTTGGAGATTGTTATCTCCAGCCCGGCGGCTGCTACTGCCATGGCAGTCGGTGTGGTATGTAGGTGGGTTGGCTTCAGCCAACCCGCCAATGTGATAATGCGGTGGTATGTACTGTCAGCCTGATGGCGGTACTACCGCCACATTTACACTGACTGCCGAGGTCATGATGACTCCCTTTGTTATATATTGTGCTGCTGAACCGAGGTAAGTTTGAGTAATACTGATGGATGTTTAATGAAAAAAAAAGTTTAAGCTACGTTATAGTTAGGAAACTATAAAGTAGCTTTAATTACAAACCCAATTTAAACTACACAAAATTGAGAAATTCAAAAGTTACAGTTATAAGTTACATTTCTAACGAACACACCACTAGTTATGATTTACGTACCACCTACAATTTACTGTACGTTGCACATCTTCATACACATTCTTCTTGCATCAGTCGCCACACTACATTAACTGTAACTCATCCTTTCCCTGTGCACTGGTTATCAATCAAAAAATTTATAGAGCGTGCTACTCACCCGTAAGGGTCTCAAGGCGCTGGGGGGAGAAAAAAGAAAATAGGGGGGCTGCCGATTACTGTTCAAAAAGCCATGTCTTGAGGTGTTTTCTGAATGACATGAGGTCCTGAGTCTTGCGGAGGTTGGTGGGGAGGGAGTTCCAGGTTTTGGGGGCGAGGTAGAAGAAGGATCTGCCTCCGGCGGTGGTGCTTTGGATGCGGGGGACTATGGCGAAGGCGAGGTCGGCGGAGCGGAGATGGTGAGTGGGAGTGTGGAAGTTCACTCTTTCGTTGAGGTAGGCTGGTCCAGTGTTGTGGAGGGATTTGTGTGTGTGGATGAGGACTTTGAAGATGACCCTTTTGTTGATAGGAAGTAAGTGAAGGGATCTGAGGTGGAAGGAGATGTGTTCATGGCGTGGCAGGTTCAGGATGAGGTGAGTAGCTGCATTCTGGATCCTCTGGAGTTTCTGCTGAAGCTTGACTGTGGTGCCAGCGTAGAGGGCTTTTCCGTAGTCTAGCCTGCTGCTGATGAGTGCATGGGGGAGGGTCTTTTTGGTTTCTATGGGTATCCATTTGAAGGTTTTTCGCAGCATGCGGAGGGTGTTGAATCGAGGTGATAGCGTTGATTTGCTGGGTCATGGACGGAGAAGAATCTAAGATGACGCATAGGTTGCGTGAGTGGGTGTCGGGTGTTGGGGGCGATCCTAGGGCGGTGGGCCACCTGGAGTCATCCCATATTGTTTTGTTGGGGCTGAAGATGATGATTTTGGTTTTGTTGGAGTTTAGTTTGAGGTGGCTTGCTGTCATCCATTTGGCTGTGTCAAGGAGTGCGGCATGGAGGTTGGACTTGGCGGTGATAGGGTTCCTGGTGAGGGAGATGACGAGCTGGGTGTCGTCTGCGTATGATATGATGGTGATTCCGTGTGGCCGGAGGATGTTGGCGAGCGGGGCCATGTAAATGTTGAAAAGGGTCGGGCTGAGGGAGGACCCTTGGGGAACTCCGCAGATGATCTTGATTGCTGGGGATTGGAAGGGAGGAAGGCGGACTTTCTGGTTCCTTTCGGCGAGGAAGGAGACGAGCCAGTCCAGGGCATTGTGGCAGATTCCTGCATTGTAGAGACATGTAAGTATGGAGTATTTAGTGGCAGACAGAGTTGAAGACTGCGGAGAGGTCCAGGAGGATGAGTGCGACGGTCTTGCCCTTGTCGACTCTGGTTCTGATGTCGTCAGTACAGTCGATGAGGGCGGTCTCATTGCTGTGGAATACAGACTGGGAGGCATATAGTGCATTGTTTTCCTCTAGGAAGTGAGACAGGCGGGCGTTCACTAACTTCTCAGCGTCCTTGGCAGGGAAGGGGAGAAGAGAAATTGGGCGGTAGTTCGTGAGGTCATCAGGGTCTGCTTTGGGTTTTTTCAGGAGTGCGGTTACTTCTACGTGCTTCCAGGAGTCTAGGAAGGTGGTGTAGTCGAAAGAGCTGTTGATTACGGCGCGGAGCTTGGGAGCAATGGTTGGGCTGACCTTGTTGAAGATTTGGTGGGGGCAAGGGTCCAAGGGGGAGCCTGAGTGGATGGAATTCATGTTTTTTTCGGTTTCTTTGTCGTTGGTGGGGGCCCAGGTGTGTAGTAGGTTGGGGAGGGGGGGTGAGTTGTTGTTGGTCGTGTCGGTGGTGGAGGTGGTGGGTGCTGGTGGTGTGAAGCTGTTGTGTATGTCTAACATTTTGAGGTGGAAGTGGTTGGAGAGGGAGTAGCAGAGGTTTTGTGTGTGAGTGGGGTCGATGTTGCAGGCTTTGGGTTTGGGGAGCTCTTTGATGATGGTAAAGAGTTCCTTGCTGTTATGTGAGTCTATGCTGTCAATGCGTTCCTGGTAGTAAGCCCTTTTGGTGGTCCGTATGAGTTGGTGATGTTTGCATATGGTGGCTTTGAGGGTGGAGAAGTTGGTCATTGAGGGTTCCTGGCGCCAGGCTTTCTCTGTTTTGCGGCAATCGCGCTTGGAGGCTTGGAGTTCAGTGGTGAACCAGGGGGCGGTCTGTTGCGGGTGGTGATGTTTCTTCTAAGAGGGGCGAGTGAGTCAGCGCAAGTTGCAATCCATTGAGTGAGGTTATGGGCAGCAATTTTGGGGTCGTTGGTGTTGGGGGGGTTATGTGCGAGTTGGGCATTCAGGTGTTTTGTGGGGATCTTGTCCCACATGCTGTGAGGTGTGGTGTGTTGGTGGTGGTGTGTGGGGGGTTTCGAGATGGAGAAATGGATGCAGTGGTGGTCAGTCCAGTGGAGTTCGGTGGTGTGAGTCAAGGTTATGTGGTGGCTGGAGGTGAAAATCACATCTAGCGTGTGTCCTGCTGAGTGGGCGGGTGATGTGACTAGTTGTTTGAGTCTTAGGTTCGTGAGGTTGTCTAGTAGATGTGGAGTTGTGGTTGTGGGGGTTCTCCAGGTGAAAGTTAAAGTCACCAAGGAGGATGTAGTCTGTAGAAGTGAGGGCGTGGGGAGTGATGGTGTCAGCGATGGCATCACAGAAGGGGGGGGCGAGGTCCTGGTGGTCTGTAAATGAGGGATCCTCGGAGGGTGGTGTTGGCCTTTATGTGAATTAGGAAGTGCAGGTGTTCTGTGCTGTCTAGGGTGTCATGTATGTTGTGTATATTGTACCCTTACATATTAAATAAGTTACAGCATGTGAAATCATAGCAGTCAGAATAAGACTTATGATATCTGAAATGACAATTTCTTACGACGCAGAACATGGTAGAGAGGAGAGTTATATTTAATGTAGTGTGGCGATTGATGTGTGGAGTGGCATGAGCTGGCGTGACGTAGAGTGAAGTAGCATACCATAAAGCTGCGTATAGTGGAGTGTCCTTGACTGGATTAGAGTACAGTGGAGTTATGCAGAGTGGAATAGTCTACACTGGAGTATATCGCTGTAAGTCTGCGAAATACTGCGCTACATGCGAATGAAATGAGAAGTTATTGTATGATTGGCTAATGGGTGTGTTTACCAAATGTAAAAAGCAGACATGATGAGACCCTAGGACCACACTGCGCCACTGGAGTATCTTGTGGATAAGGCACATTTATCCCCTTTTTCGGTGGCGCAGGGTGGCACAGCAAGGCACTTGCTGTGCAGCCCTGCGTCACAGGCCTTGTAAATGAGGTCTGTAGTTTTTAGTGAGTTTCGCTATGTTTTGGGACGGGGTCTTACATATAGGTAAGCAGTTAGTTTTGTTGTTGTTCCACCTTATTAAAGTGGTAATAGGAAGAGAAATGTATTTATAATTTTTATACATTGACCTCAGTTTAGGGAGAAATGTGCCCTTTTCTAAACATTTTTTTGAGTAACACAGGTGGTCATTATGACCCTGGTGGTCTTCAGACTGCCAGGGCCGTGGTGGTGTTCTGACCACCGTTAAAGCGGTGGTCTGACCGCTTTGGCGGCAGTCAGACTGCCACATTATGGCCGTGGCAGTTGTGCCACGGTCGGACCACCAACACCGCCAGTTTCCCTCCACTTGAGGGACTGGCGGTGCTGGTGGTCCTAATCCGGCAGGGCAGCGATGCATGCAGAGCTGCCCTGGGGATTACGACTCCCCTCTCTGCCAGCTTTTACATGGCAGTTGCACCACCATGTAAAAGATGGCGGAGACAGGGTACAGGGGGCCCCATGGGGCCCCTGCACTGCCTATGCACTTTGCATGGGCAGTGCAGGGGCTCCCATGGACAGCCTCATCACGCTTTTCAATGTCTGCACTGCAGAAAGTGAAAAGCGCAGCGGGTGCTGTTGCACCCTACCCACCACAGCAATGCCACCAGCTTGTCAATGTTGTGGGCTGTTACCCACTGGGCCAGTGTGGCGAAACAGTGTTCCCGTCCACTGACCCAGCTGGAATCTCCTAATGGGACCCGCAGGAAGATAGCTGCACTGTCGGCAACCTGACCACCCGCCAAACTCTTAATGACCCCCACAGTGATTTTTAGGTATGATTGCAGTGCTCCGTAGACTTTTTTTGTGTTTATTCAAATATGGTAAAACTAGAAAATATACAGTAGTACACTGTGGCCCTCATTACGACCCTGGCGGTTTGTAACCGCCAGGGCCGCTGGACGCGGAGGCACCGCCGACAGGCCGGCGGTGCCCCGCGGGGCATTCTGACCGCGGCGGCTTAGCCGTGGTCAGAGAAGGGAAACCAGCGGTCTCCCGCCGGTTTCCCGCTGCCCCCAAGGAATCCTCCAAGCCGGCGCAGCTTGCTGTGCCGGCTTGGGGATTCCGACTCCCCCTCCCGCCATCCAGTTCCTGGCGGTTCTCCCGCCGGGAACCGGATGGCGGGAGGGGGAGTCGCGGGGCCCCTGGGGGCCCCTGCAGTGCCCATGCCAATGGCATGGGCACTGCAGGGGCCCCCGTAAGAGGGCCCCAAAATGTATTTCACTGTCTGCCTTGCAGACAGTGAAATACGCGACGGGTGCAACAGCACCCGTCGCACCTTCCCACTCCGCCGGATCTATTACGAGCCGGCATCCTCGTGGGAAGGGAGTTTTTCCCTGGGCTGGCGGGCGGTCTTTTGGAGACCGCCCGCCAGCCCAGGGAAAAACTCATAATACCCTCCGCGGTCTTCTGACCGCGGAGCGGTATTACGGAGGGCGGAATTCTGGCGGGCGGCCTCCGCCGCCCGCCGGAGTCACAATGAGGGCCTGTATTTGTAAAATATAGGTGGTCATTACAACCGTGGCGGTCGGTGTTAAAGCGGCTGTAAAATCGCCAACAGGCCGGCAGTAAAAAAAAATGGAATCACGACTGTGGCGGAAACCGCCAACTTAGACAGCCACTTTAAAACTCCGACCGCCACTTCGGTACAAACAAACACCGTAGCAGTAACTGCCAACAGACAGGCGGAGGACAATGTACTGCCCACACTTTTACAACCCACCAATCCGCTACCTTTTCCGGGGCGGATTCACGGTGGAAAAACACGGCGGAAACATGACTTCGAAGGGAAAACGCTCACCTCTACACACCCCATGAGGAATCAGGACGCCATGGAACCCAAGCTCCAGATTCTGCCAGCCTTTATCTTCCTGCTCCTCTACCAGGAGCACGAACGCCGGCGGCGAAGACCACGGTGAGTACTGGACCTACGACACAAGGGAGGGGGGAGGGAAAAAACAGTGACACGCAACACCCCCACCCCCACCCTCACCCACTACAACACACATGCTAATACATATTGATACATTACAGTTACACCCTCCAACCCCCCCCCCCCCTGGAAGAATGCAAGGACAAAAGGAAATGAGTCGAATAATTGTGATATATTCAATAACATACATCAAAAATATTTACAAATATATACATTTATACTATATACAATTATATACACCAAGAACACAAGTCCAAGGGGTTCCACCATCATAGTCCGTGGATTACTGGGCCCAAAAGGCATGGGTGAGGCCCACACTCAATACCCGAACAAGACGGAGAGAACACTGCAGGGGCATCAGTTAGAAATAAAACAGGCACCTCAGGGGGAAGGGAAGGGGGGGCACCTCAGCCGGTTGAGTGCACAATGCCAGATCCACGAGGGGGCTCCATGCCCACTGTTCAATCCTGGGGAGTGCAAAGCCACAGTCTCTCAAGTCTCTACAGTGGGTGGTTTGTCCATTGTACAATCCTGGGGAGTGCAAAGCCACAGTCTCTCAAGTCATTTCAGAGGGTGGTTTGCCCACTGTTCAATCTTGGGGAGTGCAAAGCCACAGTCTCTCAAGTCTCTACGGTGGGTGGGTTGCCCACTGTTCAATCCTGGGGAGTGCAAAGCCACAGTCTCTCAAGTCTCTACAGTGGGTGGTTTGCCCACTGCTTTATCCTGGGGAGTGCAAAGCCACAGTCTCTGAAGTGGATAACAGTCTCCACTGGTTCTGGAGGGGGCTTGGTGCCCAGAGTGCTTCATCTTGCCCGTGGCGGCCTCAGTAGCGACCGGAATCATTGGCGCTCACTGGCCTGCGTTGATGCTGGCGGCGGTGTCCTGGGCATCGGTTCAGCTGGTGGCGGTCTTGTCCTGGCCTGCGGTGCTGCTGGCAGCAGTGTCCTGGGCAGCGGTTCAGCTGGTGGCGGTCTTGTCCTGGCCTGCGGTGCTGCTGGCGGTGGTGTCCTGGGCAGCGGTTCAGCTGGTGGCGGTCTTGTCCTGGCCTGCGGTGCTGTTGGTGGTCTTCTCTTGGGCAGCCGAGCTGCTGCTGGCGGTCCTGTCTTGGGCAGCGGGGCTGCTGCTGGCGGTCCTGTCTTGGGCAGCAGGGCTGCTGCTGGCGGTCTTCTCCTGTGCAGTGGGGCTGCTGCTGGCGGTCCTG
Source organism: Pleurodeles waltl (assembly GCF_031143425.1). NCBI lineage: Eukaryota > Metazoa > Chordata > Amphibia > Caudata > Salamandridae > Pleurodeles > Pleurodeles waltl. The sequence continues at coordinate 217,668,511 of NC_090448.1, read as the reverse complement.
TCTTGGGCAGCGGGGCTGCTGCTGGCGGTCCTGTCTTGGGCAGCAGGGCTGCTGCTGGCGGTCCTGCCTTGGGCAACGGGGCTGCTGCTGGCGGTCTTCTCCTGTGCAGTGGGGCTGCTGCTGGCGGTCCTGTCTTGGGCAGCGGGGCTGCTGCTGGAGGGCTTCTCCTGGGCAGCGGGGCTGCTGCTGGCAGTCTTCTCCTGGGCAGCGGGGCTGCTTGCGGTCTTGTCCGCCGTGCTGATCTTCCCAGACTTGCCGGTTTTAATGTGCCCCTACCCCACCTTGGATGGTGTCGCAGCTGTCTCCACACTCCCAACTGTACCCCTGGGAGCAGCTTGGGTGGCTGATTTCTTTCCCCTCTCCCACCGGGCACTGGCCAACTTTTTATCCTTGACAGGTGGGGGACTGTCCGTGCTCTGGCTCCTTGCAACACTGGCTGCCCTGCTGGTGCACTCCATAATCCAGTGACTACTGGCACCACTGGTCCCGCAGATGTTGTGGCTGATGTGCTAGGTTGGGACCTGGAGATTCGGGCCCTAGGAGACTGAAGGGGTGGGGGAAATGAGGGAAAGAGGTCAAGGCTGGCCAGGAAAAGTTTCTTAGGAACACTGGGTTGGGTAGCTGGACGGGGTTTGGGAGTGGAGGAAGAGGTTGTGGTTGTAGGAGGTGCACGTTTGCTGACTTTGGGTGAAGGTGCATGGGCTGGAGGATGTTGTGAGGTGGATGGCTGTTGGGTGGGTGTGTGGCTGCGTTTGTGTACCTTGGGAGGTGGCCTCACAGACACACTGGGAGAGGACACAGGGGATGTGTGAATGGTAGTGGGGGTGGTGACTGCACGTTAGCGGGTGTAGTGGTGGGTGTGCTGGTGATGGACGTAGTGGCTGAGTATTTAGTGCATGCAGGTGTGAGTGGAGACGAGACAGGGAGGGAGGAGGGAGACGAGGAGGAGGGGGACACAGTGGAGGCAGTGGATGTTGTTGTGTCTGCATGTGTTTGATGCTTGTGTGAGTGCCTGTGGGATGTGTGGTGCTTATGTTTGCCAGAGCTTCCCTTGTGTGTTGAGGTGTGTGCATGCTGTTCTGATTGTGTGCTTGGGATAGGCTGTGATACAAGGGTGTGGGTCTGGATGGTGGAAGTTGGAGCGGGGAGGCTAGAGACAGGGACAATGGCTGCCATCAGTGCTGAGGCCAGAGTCTGAAAAGCTTGCTGAAGGGCTGCCTATCCAGAGTGAATGTCCTCCAGGTATGCATTGGTTTGTTGCAACTGCCTCTCTACACCCTGGGCGGCATTCAAAATGGTAGCCTGCCCAACAGTGAGGGACCTCAAGAGGTCAATGGCCTCCTCACTGAGGGCAGCAGGGGTGACTGGGGCAGGGCCTGAGGTGCCTGGGGCGAAGGTGATGCAAACCCTCTTGGGTGAGCGGGCACAGGGCAAACGTTGAGGGGCTGCTGGGAGGGCGGGGCTGGTAGGGGGGGGTGGCGGCTGTACCTGTAGATGCTGGGGGCACAGATGGGGCCGCCACCGCAAGGGAGCTCCCATCAGAGGAGGAGTCCGTATCGCTGGTGTCAGATCCTGTCCCTGCCGTGGAGCTCCCCTCGCCCTCCGTCCCACTGGTGAATTTGGAGTCCATAGTCTCGCCCTCCAGGGCCATGTGGGATGCAGCTCCCTCCTGCTCCTGTGCCACTGTTCCTCCGCCTGATGATGCTAATGCACACAAGAACAGGGAGACCACAAAAAGGGGGGGGGAGACAGAAGAAAGACATGTTCAGTGCATGCAATACCACTACTGCTGGAGGACACGACAGACTCAGAAGCCCCCTGCACTACGCTGCGCACTTGGGGTCAACTATTCAATCCCTGGGACATGGCTTACAAGGCTATGGCCGATTTTTGCACACATGGATGTCACAGGAGCCTGAGTGGGTGTAGTTGGCACTGTACACAGGTGGGGTGGGGTGCCACAGGGCCTGCCTAAAGAAGGGAACTTAACTACCAAACTCGCCCTAGGGGAACCCACAGCCCACCTCCCCCACCCAGACACCTACAATGCGTGCTGAATCAGCAGAATGAGAGTGTACTCACCCCCTTGTTGCTGCTGTGATGCCCTCAAGCGCCCATCCAACTCTGGGTACGCCACCGCCAGGATCCTGAACATCAGGGGGGTCATGGTGCGACGTGCAACCCTCCCACATTGGGAGGCCATCCCCAGCTGGGCCTCCGCCATCTTCTTGCTCCAGCGGTGAATGTTCTCCCATCTTTTCCGGCAGTGGGTGCTCCGTCTGTGGTAGACCCCCAGGGTCCGGACTTCCTTGGCGATGGCACGCCAGATGTCCTTCTTCTGGTGGGCGCTGACCTACCAGAATTGTACAGGGGAAAAAGAGAAGTAACTACCAACTGCATCGTCACAGTCATTGGCCCGCATCCCTACCCTTGCCATAACGCACATGCACTCACCGTCGTTTCATGCACACCTCATTCTCAACCCCCCCCTATCTTTCATCCACCCCACTCCACACAGGCATTGCCCATACAGCATGCTCACAGTGTACTTACCTGTTTGTCTGGAGGACCGTAGAGTAGCGTGTACTGGGGGAGGACCCCATCCACGAGTTTCTCCACCTCCTCCGTGTAGAAGGCAGGGGCCCTTTCCCCAGACACACGGGCCATTGTCTCTTCCAGACTGAGGTTACAGCAGCACTTGCAGTGTAGGTCCTCTCCTGTCGAAGTTCAGGTATCGAGTGATTGAACAGAAAGAAAATGGCGGTCACGTCCGCGGCGGTGCGTAACGTCACCGCCGGCGTACATCGTCATTGGCTCCTGGGACCCATAGAGTCCGATGTTAACCAATGCAGAATTGCGCTGCGGTCTTCGACCGCCTACCGCGACGGTGTACAAAGCCAGCGCAGTTACCTCATATCCCCTTGTCCCACCTTACAGGTCAGGTAGCAGCCATTTCAGGGGGCCACATGGCATTATTTTTGACTGCGTCACACATACCTAGGCCTTGCCTAAACACTCATACAGGCAAATTTCGATTTATGAATATTTTCAGAGTAAGCTGTGTTTACGTACCTCAGAGTTGGTTGACTCTCTGCTCGCTGTTCTCCTCCATAGGCACCGTCCGCTGGGGCATGTGAGGAGATGGCGGCATCCTCCGGTGTACAGACCGCTGGTGGACCTGTCGACAATGGAGGAAAGACATGTGATCATCACCTACAGGCTTGATCATGCCACAATCCTAGAACTGTGTGCCCAGTTGGAGCCAGACCTGATGTCAGCTATCCGCCATCCCACAGGAATCCCCCCTCAAGTGCAGGTGCTGTCAGTACTCCATTTCCTAGCAAGTGGGTCTTTTCAAACAACAGTGGCCATAGCATCAGGGATGTCCCAGCCTATGTTTTCCAACGTGTTGTCCAGAGTGTTGTCTGCCCTGCTGAAACACATGCGGAGCTACATCGTTTTCCCTCAGGTGGAGGATTTGCCTACAGTGAAAGGTGATTTATATGCGACATATCCCCAACATCATAGGTGCCATTGATGGGACACATGTGGCCTTGGTCCCCCCACGCAGGAGTGAACAGGTGTACAAAAGTTACCATTCCATGAATGTGCAGATGGTGTTTTTGGCAGACCAGTACATCTCCCATGTTAATGCAAAATTCCCTGGATCAGTGCCTGATGCTTACATCCTGTGGAATAGCAGCATCCCTTATGTGATGGCGCAACTCCAGAGGCACCGGGTGTGGCTATTAGGTGAGCACATGGACCCAATACAGTGGGAATAGTTGTCTGGGTCTGTGGATGTCTCTATGAGTTAGTGTGTGTGTATAACAGTTGTCCCTCGCCATTTGCAGGTGGCTCTGGTTACCCCAACCTGTCATGGCTAATGACCCCAGTGAGGAATCCCAGGACAAGGGCAGAGGAACGCTACAATGAGGCCCATGGGCGAACTAGGAGGATTATAGAGCGGACCTTCGGCCTCCTGAAGGCCAGGTTCCGGTGCCTCCATATGACAGGTGGTTCCCTATTCTACTCACCAAAGAAGGTATGCCAGATTATCGTGGCCTGCTGTATGCTTCACAACTTGGCTTTGCGACGACAGGTGCCTTTTCTGCAGGAGGATGGTCCAGATGGAGGTATTGTGGCAGCTGTGGAGACTGTGGACAATGAAGACGAGGAAGCAGAAGAAGAGGACATCGACAACAGGAACTCTATGATCCTGCAATACGTCCAGTGAGACACAGGTAAGAAGACAACACTGCCTGCTACATCGAATTTAAATCTAATACCTCTCTACTGTCTGTCATTTTTACCCAGTGTATGGTCACTGAGTTATCACTTTCCCTTACGATTTCACAGATGTGGGTCCCACTGTGTGACATCTGCTTTGTTTCCTCATGGACTAGAGCTGTGTGACATAGGTATGTTGACATTACATTTGAAAGAGCATTTTGCCACTGTAATTGCTAATACACTATTTCGAAATCACAGACAGACTCCAGATTGTTTTGTGCTTTAAGGGAGTTTATTTAAGTGCTCAATATTGATGGGGGTTGTAAAATGGTGAGGGGTGCTGGTGGAGAAATGTCCATGGCAGAGTCCAGTCTATTAGTCTCACAGGTGCATTGTCCAAAGGGGCATAGGAAGCGGAGCAGGGTCAGTTTAAGGATGGACAGGGTGACAAGGTGGGACAAAAGGATGACAATCAGGGTGGTCTCATTTCTTGGCGGGGTTCTTGGCATCGTTCTCTGTCTTAGTCCTGGATCTCAGGGACTGTTTGCGGGGTGGTTCTCCCTCTGAAGGGGGTGGGGTGCTGGTGTGGTGGTCCTGTGGCGGTGCCTCCTGTCCACTAGCACCGGCGGAGGTGGTGGGCAGTTCATCATCCAGGCTAGTGTCAGGGGCCCCTGGTTGTGCCACAGTGTCCCTCCTGGTGTTGACGAGTTCCTTCAGCACCCCTACAATGGTGCCTAGGGTGGAATTGATGGATTTGAGTTCCTTTTTCAAGCCCAAATACTGTTCCTCCTGCAGCCGCTGGGTCTCCTGAAACTTGGCCAGTACCGTTGCCATAGTCTCCTGGGAATGGTGGTAGGCTCCCATGATGTTGGAGAGGGCCTCGTGAAGAGTGGGTTCCCTGGGTCTGTCCTCCCCCTGTCGCACAGCAGCCCTCCCAGTTCCCCTGTGTTCCTGTGCCTCTGTCCCTTGAACCGTGTGGCCGCTGCCACTGCCCCCAGGTCCCTGTTGTTGTAGGGGTGGTGGGTTAGCCTGGGTTCCCTGTAGTGGTGGACACACTGCTGATTGACATGTCCTGGGGACAGAGGTATGGGCCCGCTGGGTGGGTGCTGTGCTGGTGTTTCCAGAGGGGGAAAGCCCTGTAGTGGCTTGTGCCAGTGTAAGGGGAACCGACTGTCCCGAGGTCCCAGATGGGCCGGGCTGGTCGTCTAGATCCAGTTGAACAGAGCTGCTGTCATCACTGTGGGCCTTTTCTGTGGGTGGAGTGGACATGTCTGGACCCTCCTGTCCAGTGACATTGGGTAGGGGTCCTGCAGGGGTGTAAAAGCATGATTATTGCATTTATGTGTGCCATGGTGCGCAATCGGTGGGTGACCGTGTACCCCAGTGCTTGCATTCCTGTGTAGGACCTTGTGCGATGATTGTTAGGGGGGTGTATGGGTATGTGCAGTGGCCATGCTTTGGTGATGGGTGTCCATGCTTTGGTGTTGCATGCAGGGCTTGGTGTTGGGATGGGTGGTTTGTGATATTGGGACATGTGTGAGGAGTAGGAGTGATGAGGGTGAGGGTGGGGATATGTGATGGCATGCAGGTAGGGTGGGGGATATAGTAGTAAAGATTTGACTTACCAGAGTCCATTCCTCCAGCTACTCCTGCGAGGCCCTCAGGCTGCAGAATAGCCAAGACCTGCTCCTCCCATGTTGTTAATTGTGGGGAAGGAAGTAGGGGTCCGCCGCCAGTCCTCTGTACCGCAAGGTGGTGTCTGGAGACCACGGAACGCACCTTCCCCCGTAGGTCGTTCCACCTCTTCCTGATGTCATCCCTATTTCTTGAGTGCTATCCCACTGCGTTGACCCTGTCCACGATTCTTCGCCATAGCTCCATCTTCCTAGCTATGGAGGTGTGCTGCACCTGTGATCCGAATAGCTGTGGCTCTACCCAGATGATTTCCTCCACCATGACCCTGAGCTCCTCCTCAGAGAACCTGGGGTGTCTTTGTCGTGCCATGGGGTGGTGTGGGTGATGTGTGGGGTGGTGTGTGTTGTGATGTGTGGGGTGATATTTAGTGGTGTGTTGTGTGAGGTTTGTGGATGTTATGTGGGTGATGGTGATGGTGTTGAGTGCCTATGGATGCAAATTTGTAGATGGTGGTGTCTCTCTCTGGCCTTCAGTCGCAATTGTTGTCGTAGGGGTTTGTGGTGATGTGGGTGGGTGTTTTATATTGTATTGGGTGTGTGGTAGTGGTGTGTGTATGTGTATCAGGTGTGTGTATTTCGAATTGTCCAATGTGCTAGTGTTTTGTAAATGTGTGTGTATTTTGAGCGCGGCGGTGTGTACCGCCAATGGAATACTGTGGTTGAAAGACCGCCGCATTGATTCGTGGGTCGTCATAGTGTGGGTGTATTCCTGTTGGCGTGACGGTGGAGGATTTCTTATCGCCAGTTTATCACTGACCTTTGGTGTGGCGGACTTGTGTGGGTGTCTAGATTTTGGCGGATTCCGGCCTTTGGGTCATAATGACCGTGGCGGAATTCCGGGGCCGCGGCGGTGTGTTGGCAGTCTTCTGCACGGTGGTAAGCGGCTTTTACCGCCAATGTTGTAATGACCCCCACAGTGTTTTACAGTATATTTATCATTTTATAACATTTATTTTATTTATTTTAAGTACCACAGTACTCCTGAGTCAGTACCGCTGTACTCTGTACCAAAATATATAGAAACATATAAATATTTTCCCTACCTAATACCACTTTAATAAAGTGAAAAATATCAAACCTAATACTTATATCTGAAGTCATAACACAGAGCACAACCAAAGTGACCCTAAAAACAGCATGGTTCAGTTTAAGTTTTATAAATGCAGTCATTAGCCAATCACGCAATAATTGCCATTCTTATGTACTGTGACACCTCTGTGATATACAGCACTGCAACAACAGATATCAGTAAATTAAAATGCCTTAGTTTAAAACATACTTGCCTATATTACCCTACAGGAAAGTCAGCACACCATGGGCCAGATGTAGCAAAGGTTTTTACCCATTCTGTGTCTATGGGAAAAAGTGTTCGTACATATGGCCCCATGTTCTGTAATCCTACTTAATTTCATTGAAATCCGTCCAGCCTTTTTTGCACTACACATGAGTACAAAGTAGATGATGCTAGCGCATTTAATAATGATTATTAATGAAATGTTTATGTACTTTGAAAAATAACTTTATGTAGAAAATATATTAATGTAGAAAAATAATGCACACATTTGAAAATGTGATCATGAAGAATGACCACCAATGTTAACAAAGTGTACTAATCAATGATATTATAATATGAAATGTTGAATATATGTTTGACTAATGCAGTAATATGTCATATTGAGGGTTATGAAGTAAGCGTTAGATTTATTGACTGTAGGCTTTAACTTAGCAAGTGTCTTGGCCTATTTTTCCAGGCCTTATGTAGAAGCTGTATTTCTTAGTGTTTAATAAAAAATGCTGAACAAGTGAGTTAAACTGTGAATTTCTATTGTATTGTTAAATGTGCTTGTTAGACCTGACAGCCTTAGGGTGGTCACCCCTACCTTTTTGCCTGCCTCCCTCCACTTTTTAGAGACTGTTTTTGCTGGTTTTAAGACTCTTCGCACTTTACCACTGCTAACCAGTGGTAAAGTGCATATGCTCTCTCCCTTTAAACATGGTAACATTGGATCATACCCAATTGGACTATTTAGTTTACTTATAAGACCCTAGTAGAGTGCACTATATGTGCCCAGGGCCTGTAGAATAAATGCTGCTAGTGGGCCTGCAGCCCTGGTTGTGCCACCCACTTAAGTAGCCCCTTAACCTTGCCTCAGGCCTGCCACTGCAAGGCCTGTGTGTGCAGTTTCACTGCCAATTTGACTTGGCATTTAACAGTACTTGCCAAGCCAAAAACTCCCCTTTTTCTACATATGAGTCACCCCTAAGGTATGCCCTAGGTAACCCATAGGGCAGGGTGCTGTGTAGGCTAAAGGCAGGACATGTACCTGTGTAGTTTACATATCCTGGTAATGTAAAACTCCTAAACTTGTTTTTACACTGCTGTGAGGCCTGCTCCCAACATTGGGGCTGCCCTCATACAATGTTTGAGTGGTAGTTGCTGATCTGAAAGGAGTAGTAAGATCATATTTAGTATGGCCAGAATTGTGATACAAACTCCTGCTGACTGGTGAAGTTGGATTTAATATTACTATTTTAGAAATGCCACTTTTAGAAAGTGAACAGTTCTCTGCACTTAAATCCTTTTGTACCTTACAATCTACGTCTGGCTGGGTTTAGTTGACAGCCCCCTTGTGCATTCACTCAGACATACCCCAAACAAGGATACTCAGCCTCACTTGCATACATCTGCATTTTGAATGGGTCTTCCAGTGCTGTGAGGTTGGAGAGCCTGACACTTACATGTCAAAGGACTGTGTCCTGGCCTCACACAAAGGACTGCCACACCCCCTACGGGGTACCTGGCACACAGGATTGAACTGAAAGGGGACCTTGTGCACTTCTAAGCCACTCTTTTAAGTCTCCCCCACTTTAAAGGCACATTTGGGTATTTAAACAAGGCCTCTGCCCCTGCCAACTCAGACACTTCCTGGAGAAGAGAACCTGAATCAGAACCTGCAACCTACCAAGAAGAACTGCCTGGCTGCCCAAAGGACTCATCTGCTGCCTTGCTGTTGCCCTGCTGCCTTGCTGCTCTCTGGATGTGGTGAAGAAGTGCTCTCCAAGGGCTTGGATAGAGCTTGCCTCCTGTTCCCTGAAGTCTCAGGACAAAAAAGACTTCAGCTCTACAAGAAGGATTCCTTGTGAGGTAAAAATTGGCGCACAGCCTGCCAGAAACAATGCACAGCCTTCACTGCGGTGAAAAGATAGACACAGTGGCAGTGTAGCGACCGGAATTTCAACGCACGGCCCACTGGATCGACGCACAACCGAGCCGGAATGACGCAGCCCCCACCTCCAGAGAGGAATCGACGCAGTGCCTGCCGTGTGGTAGAAAATTTTACACAACGCCCACTGAATCGATGCAGTTCCTGTGACTTCATCCTGCCAGAGCAGGAAATCCACGCATCGTTCCCGGGGCACCCGAAAACCCCGCAACCCAAAGAGGATCCACAACCGAGCACCAGAAATCAACGCACAGCTGTCCCTGCGTGAAAACTAAACAACGCATCTCCATGTGCGGCCCGAGAAATCAACGCACACCCCTTTGTTTCCAAGCATCTCCTCCTCTGCAGTTCTTTGCGGAGATTTTTCACGCGAAACAGGTACTTTGTGCTTGAAAGAGACTTTGATTACTTTTCAAAGACTTAAGACACTTTATATCACTTTTTCTGTGATATCTCAACGTATACTTATTGCATTTTAATCGTTTTGACCTGCATTTATTATATATTTTTCTAAACCCTCTGTGGTGTATTTCTGTGGTGCTATATTGTATTATTGTATGATTTATTGCACAAATACTTTACGCACTGCCTTTTAAGTTCAACCTGATTGCTCAGTGCTAAGCTACCAGAAGGTGGGCAGAGAATAATTTGGATTGTGTGTGACTTACCCTGACTAGAGTGAGGGTCCTTGCTTGGACAGGGGGTAACCTGACTGCCAGCCAAATACCCCATTTCTAACAGTGCTCATAATGGATGCTTCTTTTGTGAACCAACTGCTAAAAGATTATGGGGGTCATTCCGACCCTGGCGGTAAATACCGCCAGGGCCGGGGACCGCGGGAGCACCGCCAACAGGCTGGCGGTGCTCCCTTGGGCATTCTGACCGCGGCGGTTCGGCCGCGGTCAGAACAGGAAAACCGGCGGTCTCCCGCCGGTTTTCCGCTGCCCTGGGAATCCAGGAACAGGATGGCGGTGAGGGGTGTCGTGGGCCCCCGTAAGAGGGCCCCACTTTGTATTTCAGTGTCTGCATTGCAGAGACTGAAATACGCGACGGGTGCCACTGCACCCGTCGCACATCCTCCACTCCGCCGGCTCCATTCGGAGCCGGCATCCTCATGGAGGACTGTTTCCCACTGGGCTGGCAGGCGGCCTTTTGGCAGTCGCCCGCCAGCCCAGTGGGAAACCCAGAATGACCGCTGCGGTCTTTTGACCGCGGTACGGTCTTCTGGCGGTTCCCTCCAGGCGGGCGGCTCCCGCCGCCCGCCGGGGTCAGAATGACCCCCTATGTTCTTGCTAATGCAACATTTTATGTGTAATGTGTGTGAGACTGACTTTCCCAGGACACGAACAATGAAGATACTGACTAGAGTGGAAGCTGCAACAATATTGTTACCTGACAAGCCAGATGATGAGAACATCGCAAGACGAACCAATCAACAATATGAGAACGGAGAAATATTAGAATTCATAGATTTGGGATAGTATTTTTATTGGAAAGAGTGTGAACATACGATTAACTGACCAAAAGGGAATTAGGGGTTAGTTTAGGTGACTCTAATATAACAATGTACATTCTGAGAGAAGTCAGCCATTTTGTCCACATTTCCTGACCGAAAAGTTATTACTTTCTTATGCGTCTTTACAACAGACGTTCTTATCTTTAATGCTTAAATGATTTTGCCCTTTTAATTTCTGATGCTGAAGCCTGATGCCTTGCTGATCGACTGATGTCCTGAGGACAAAGATGGATTCTGCTTTGCTGATCCATACCGAGGATAGGTATATTTCGGAAAAGTGATTATTATGCATATTTGCTTTTTCTTTCTAGGTACCAACTGCACTGTTTTGACAGAGCCATAGTTAGATGTTTTCCAAATTTGTGTTACTAAATTGTTTTGCATGAAGCCCAACATGCTGATGCTAATCTGATGTTAGTTAAGGATCCTCACTAATGACTTATGACAACAGGGACTAACGCTTGAGGAATTTCTCTGCTCAACTTCATGTACTTCATTTCATTGACGCAGCTGACTTTGCTATTGATTTGCCCCGTAACTCTAGAATGTGTTGCAGCTCATGTTTTGATTAGATTGGGTTTCTTCCGCCGCTTTGGACAACCAGTGTTGGTTCTGCATGTTTTTCATTTGATTTTGAGATTAATTTATATGACCTTAGTATTGTTAATATAGGGAAATAAACTTTCTAAACTTTTACTAAAGGTGTGGTTATTCATGACTGAAAGGTCATGATGCATGATAATTACTGACTCCATTGATTATTGCTGATATTGATTACTAATGATGATTGCTGATGATTGTGTATTGATTATTGACTATTCGGGGGAAGGTGAGTTCCATTGCATCAAAGCACCAGGTTGCCATCATGAGGACTGGCGCTGGACCCCCACCTCCTCCCCCACAGTTCACAGCATAGGAGGAGCAAGTCTTGGCAATCCTGCATCCTGAGGGCCTACCTGGAGTCACTGGTCGTCTGGACACTGGTAAGTCACCATTACTAACCTACTTCCACCAATTCCTGCATGCATGGCATGTCACCCCCTCACACTGACTCCCCACACGCACTCCATCCGACACTGTGCACCACCTCAATGACTACACTTAAATGTGTACTCCTGCATGCCCTACCCACTGCAAATACACCCATCCCAGCTCTGCATGCACACCCACCAGCAATGCATGGACAGCATGTAGAACTACCAATCCCACAATCCATCACCATACACTACCAACGGTGGGAGGACAAAAGCAAATCTATAGGGAAAGGTAGAAATGTGAAAAATGTGACAGACAATGACCCTAACAAATCACTTACATCCCCACAGGTGCCCCAGCCAAAGTCAGCGGCAAGCAGGTGCCACAGCAACCCAGTCCTCCACCAGAAGATGTCCTCAGTGATGACAGAAACTCTGGATGTCCCAAGCTGGATGAACTCCCTGGCCAATCTGGGACCACAGGTCAGTCAGCTTCCACATCCCATTGTCAGTCCACCACAGCCCTCCCCTACTCCAACACCACAGCAGCCACTCAACGTCCCCAGGACACGTTGGTAAATAGTGGGCCCACCTGTACAGGGACCCAAGTCGATACCACATAGGCAAGACGGTAAAAGTCCTGGTGTAATTGGGAGTGGGCACACCGTTCAGGGGACACAGGCACAGGGGGCCCAGACAGTGGGAGGTCAGCTGTGTGCCGGGGGGAGGCCAGGCCTAAGGAACCGACTGCCCAGAAGGTACTCACACATGTTCTTGGGGCATTGCAAAAATCCCAGGACAGGATGGAAAAGGTGATCCCCATCGTGCAGGAGAACCAGCGGCTGCAGGGGGTACACCTCCAGGAGGTCATGCAGCAGTTGCAGGGTCTAAATGCCAACATGACCTCCATTGTAGGGGTGCTGGGTGACATGGCCAACACAATGCTGGAGAACAGAGCACACCAGCGGCCCACTTCCACTAGCCAGTCCAGTCACCAGCCATCAACATCTGCTGCAGCTAGTGGAGAGGAGGACCTGCCACAAGACCCGCAGGCCACCAGCACCCTTCCCTCTGCAGCAGAAGAACCACCCCGTAAACATTCCCTGTGACCCAGACAGACACCGGAGACTGTTGCCAAGACCAAGACCACCACCAGGAAATGAGCCCCTCACGAATGTCCCCCTTCTATGCCACTGAGTCATCTTGTTCACTTTGGACTGCCATTAATCCTCTTCCTATGGCCCCATGGAGACTGGACCTGTGCTGCAAACCAACTGGGCCACTACACTGAAGTTTTCCTCAACCATCACCCCACTCCATTTCACTATACCTTCATTATTGTCACTTCAATAAACACCCTCGAACACAACTGAAGTAATAATGCTTTATCGGACAGAAATGCGCAATGTAATGAACAGTATTATCCTTTGCAAATGTCCTGTAATGTGTGATTCCATCCAACAAATGTGCTTAAGCAGAATGTAGTCATCACATCAGTATACAGTTGTGACCACACCTACATCTGCAAAAATAGAAGGCATAAGTGAACGTAAATTGAAATGTAAAGGCAGTGATTGGCACAACACAGCTGGCACACAGCACTTAACTTAAATAGAGATATGATCAGATCTACAGTCTCACCTGAGTGTCATTGGAAGTACTGCTGTATGATATGTGTCCTGTTGTCTGCATCCTCCTCCTCTTTCTCCTCCTCACTGTCTTCAGTATCCACTGCTGCCAGAGGTGCATTGTCTTCCCCCTCCTCCAGCAGGTGTGGCACATGGCATCTGAGGGCCAAATTGTGCAGCATGCATCAGACTACCACAATCTGGCAGACCTTCTTAGATGCATAGCATAGGGACCCACCTGTTAAATGGAAGCACCTGAACCTGACTTTCAGTAGACCAAATGTGCGTTCTACAACCCTCCTGGTATGGCCATGTCCCTCATTGTACCGATTTTCAGCCCAAGTTCTCGGATTCCTAACAGGGGTCAACAACCAAGACAGGTTTGGGTAGCCGGAGTCAATGGAAGTAGTGAGGGACACACATTACCCATGTACAATGGAATGGAGTACAACTCCAGTTGTCATACACTGACATACATTGTGTGAAGACTCTAGCTCACCTATGAGCCACAATCTGTGCCTTTGTAGTCGTGCCATCACCTGCAGGACACTGCCATTCCTCAATACATATTCACCATGCACAGATCCAGGAAACTTACCAGTGATGTGGGAGATGTATTGATCAGCAAGGCACACCATGTGAACATTAATTGAATGGAAACTCTTTCTATTCCTGTAGACCTGCTCATTTGCCTTGGGTGGGACCAAGGCAATTTGGGTCCCGTCAATAACCCCAATCACATGTGGTATGTATCCCATGGCATAGAATCCAGCCTTCACAGTGGACAAATCTTCACTCTGGGGGAATGAGATGTAGCTGCTCATGTATTTGAGCAAGGAGCCAAAACCCTTCCAAGCACCATCAAAAACATTGTCTCTGACATTCCTGCAGCCAAGCCCAGTGTCACCTGGAATGAACCAGTTGCCGGAAGTGAAGCACTGAGAGTACCTGTACTGCAGGGGGAATTGCTGTAGTGCTACGGATAGCAGGATTTAGATCATGTTCCAATTGTGCACACAGCTCAGTAATTGTGGTCCTGTCCAGACGATAGGTGAGTATGATGTGCCAGTCCTCCAGTGTAGCCAAGTCCACTAGGGGTCTGTACACGGGTGCTTGCCTTCATCCTCCACATCCTCCACAGTGGTTTGTATCATAGTGACCCACAAATAAAAGTGTGTGACTACAGGAATCATAGACACACAATATCACAGTACACAGAGCACATATGTATCTATAAGACTGGGATTGTCTAGGTGTGTACTATTGATACCAATGACGCACATAAATTTGGCCAACATGAGTACTAGCATTAGGAAATAGCAACCACCCGTCCTATATGCAGGGACAGGTGGAAGTGACCTCACTCCGCTGGCGTTTGAAGTCATGGCTAAAGGCGGTCTGCACAGCCGTGCAACTCATCTTTGGCTAACATGGAGCTCTATGAAGTACAGGAACCAATGATGATCAACGCCGGCGGTGAGGGTGTTCACCGCCGCAGATGTGACCGCCATTTTATCTGTACCACTCCACTTGTTTCCCGACTCTCCACGTTTGAACATCTCCATTGCATGTGCTGCTGTGACCTGTGTCTGGAACCTGCGATGGTTCGTGCTACAGGGAAAGGGCCCCAGCATTTGCATCCAAGGAGTTGGAAAAGCTTGTGGATGAGGTCCTACCCCTGTATGGGCAGGTGTATGGGCCTCCAGCCCAACAGATGAGTACATCATGGGTGCGTTGGATGCAACATGGCTACATGAAGATGTATGTGTGTGGCAGTGTGTCATTTGGGGGGTTGTTTGGCTGCATGCAAAATGTATGCAGAGGTAGGGGTCATGTCTCATATGCAGAATGTAGGCCATTTGTGTAACAGAATGGATTGTTGAGTTCCTGGCATCCTTCTGTCTGTGTCTCCTCTGCAGGTCAGCGCCCATCAAAAGAAAGGGTTGTGGAGTGCCATCAGCAAGGACGTGCAGACCCTGGGGTCCCATAGCCTGTGGAGCACCCACTGCAAGAAACGGTAGGAGGACCTGAGACGCTGGGCCCAGAAGACCGTGGACGCCCAGCTGGGGACGGTCTCCCAATGAGAGAGGGGTGCCCATTGGAGCCTGACCCCACTAATGGCCCACATACTGGCGGTGGCCAATCCTGAGTTGGATGGGCACTGGAGGGCAGCACAGCAGCCACAAGGGGGCGAGTACATACTGTGTGGTAATTTTTGTTGTTGCCTGGCATGGGGTTTGGGTGCAAGTTTCTAGTCAGGGGTGCCCCAATATGCCGGTTTACCTTTTCCTGTGTGGTCCTGCTTAGCTATGTAGGGTGACATGTATATTTGGTATTGGTAAGTAGCTAGCATACCATGGCAGACAGGGCTTAGTGAGTCCCAGTAGGTGTGCAGATGGTAGTGTTTGGGTTCTTTACTTCTGTTGTACCCAGGTAATGTTTTGTCATTGTGGTCCATACTGCACAATGTTACACCCAGTGAGTGAATGTGATGTGTATGCCATATGTGCTGTTGGTGCTGTGATTGACCTTGTGCTCCCTTTCTTTCTCCCCCACCCAATCTCCTTTTCTCATCCTGTCCTTGTGTACATTAGAATCATCTGACGAAGGAGCAGGAGCCCTTGCGATTGGGGGAGCTGCAGCCCACGGGACCCAGAAGGCAGAGAGCACAGACGCCGAGGAGACCATTGGGTTGGAGGGTGAGGGGAGCACCACTGGACAGGAGCAACGACTACAGACTCAGATACCTCCTCTGATTGAAGCTCCTGGTGCTTGCGGCCCCCCCTGGGACCACCCCAGCTACAAGATATTCAGCCACCACCGTACTAGCACCGCCCTCCCAGTAGCCCCCCCACCCAATTGCCTGTGCCCGCTCACCCAGGAGGGTGGGCGTCTCCTTCTCCCCAGGCCCTGCCCCGTCAGCCCTGCTGCCCTAAGTGAGGAGGCTATTGACCTCCGGAGGTCCATCTCTGTAGGGCAGTCAACCATATTGAATGCCATTCAGGGGCTGGCATCCCAGATGCAGCAATGCAATGCCTACCTGGAAGGCACACACGGTGGCTTGTCTGCCCTACAGAGATCGTTTCAGGCACTGGCCTCCTCTCTGATGGCAGCCAGTGTCCCTGGTTCTGCCGTTCCCCTTCCAACTACCTGTTCCCAGACCCAAAGCCCTCTCCCCCAACCCATCCCACGCACACACTCTAACAAGCATGCACCCAAAACAACAGACAGGACTCACACAGACAAACACAGGCACCACACTTCACTCCACAAGCATACACACAGCCAACACACTGATGCACATACTAGAACACTGCCTCCACTGTCTCTCCCTCCTCCTCCTCTCTCACAGTCACATCAACACTCACACCTGCATGCCTGCATCATCAGTCCCAGTTCCTGCCACCTGTACAGCCTTGCCCATAGTCACCACAACAGCAGACAAGCAGACATGCATCCCACACACCACATGCACAGTCAATACAACCACCATCACAACCTAATGCACCATACCCACCTCACTTGCAGACACCACAACATACATACATACACACACATCCTGTTTGTTCTCTCCCACCCTGTCTGCCCCCTCCAATTACACAGAAACGCTCCTATTCAGACACCCAACAGCCTTCCACCTCACACACGCACACTGTTCATGCACCTGTACCCAAGTCCAGCACACCTACTCCTCCTACAATCACTCCCTTTGCCTCCACTCCCAATCCTACTCCCACAACCCACCCCCTTGGTCCTAAGAAGCTTTTCCTTTCCCGCCTTGACCTCTTCCCCCCGTCATGCCTGTAAGAGAAAGATCCCTCCTCCCCAGCCCAGTACCTCCAGCTCCCAGTCAAATCCTGTTCCTTCCCCTAAAACTACACCTGCCACTAAGGGGCACTAGAGTGGAACTCTGGCCCCAAGCCCACTCCTCCGCCCCATAAACAGAAGTGTAAAGACCCACCCCCTCCCAAACACAAGCCCAAATACTCCTCTCCCAAGAAACCCCCCCTGAGGTGCCTGCCTAACATCATCATGATGCCCCTGCCCAGTGGAGTGACTGGGATGTCAGGAGTCAAGTTTGGGCCTTGGACATTGCCCTGTGGCCATTTGTTCACTGTGAACTGGCCAATGGCCCTACTGTATATTTTTACATGTGTAAATATTAATATATAATATATTATAATTTATTTATAATTGATGTTGCTGTTTCCAAATTATTATGGTGGTTGGACCAGAGGTATGTGTCCTAGCTTTCTTTGCTCCTGGGTTATGTTGCTGTTGATTTACTCTGCACATTGTTCTTGGTGTGTGGTATGTGTGTTTGGTGTGTGTTGTGCATGAGGGTGTGTCACTCTCCCCTCCCTCCTTTGTGTGCTAGGTGGCTATACTCACTGTCATCATCTTTATCAGCGTTGCTGCTCCTGGACTGCCATGGCGTGATACAGCATCGGCAGGACTTTCAGTTCGAGTTCCCTGTCGGCCACCGACTCCTCTGTGCCCCTGGAGCTGAGTGTCTCCTTTTATGTGATGTCTTTCTGTCAAGCTTTTGGTGGCGGTGGTCCCGCCCCCCGGAAATCCTGGCAGTCTACTGTGTCATAATATGAAGGGCAGGTCGTTGTCTTCCGGCTGCCTGAAGATGGCTACCGCCATGGTCAGTGGTACATTCGCCGTCTACAGGAGGGATCACCACCATAGTCATAATTTGGCGGACTTCACCCCCAGCCTGGCAACTGAACTACCACCATCGCCGGGATGGTGGTCAGTTGACCACCAATGTAATAATGAGGGCCATAATATTGCCTGCATAATAAGACATGCATCATGACATTCTGCAGGGAAAAAAGCACCGTTATAATTATGCAGTATCACTGTGGCGACATGAACATGCCTATAAAGACACATAGGGGGTCATTCTGACCTCGGCGGTCAAAGGCCCTTACCGCCAGTCAGAAGACCGCCAACATACCGCCGCGGCCGCGGTAAACCGCCACGGTCATTCTGACCCACAACTGCCAAACCGCCAAAAATCCGACATCCACTGAAGGCCGCCTCATCAGCGGTCAGCGATAAACTGGAGATGACCAAACCTCCACCGTCACGCCAACACAAACACGCCCATGCCATTACGACCCACGAATCCACGCGGCGGTCTTTTAACCGCGGTATTCCATTGGCGGTACACACCGCCGCGCTCAAAATACACACACCTTTACAAAACACAGCCACATTGGACAAATCGAAATACAACCACCTGATACACATACACACACCACTCCCACACACTCATCACCATATAAAACACACACCCACATCACCCACAAACCCCCACAATACGAAAATCAGAGACAAGGCGCAATACACAGAGAGAGAGCACAGGGAACGCAAACCACAACACAGACAGGAACCCAACATCATCACCCCCACCACATCTACGCACAAAACACCACACACCACCACACACATCACCACAAACACCACCCCACACCTCATCCACACCACCCCATGGCACCTCAAAGACACCCCAGGTTCTCGGACCAAGAACTCAGGGTCATGGTGGAGGAAATAATAAGGGTAGAGCCCCAGCTCTTCGGCACACAGGTGCAGCACACCACAATAGCCAGGAAGGCGGAGCTATGGCAAAGGATCGTCGACAGGGTCAACGCTGTGGGACAGCATCCCAGAAATCGGGAAGACATCCGAAAGCGCTGGAACGACCTACGGGGGAAGGTGCGGTCGATGGTGTCAAGACACAACATCGCTGCGCAGAAGACTGGCGGCGGACCCCCACCCACTCCACCCGAATTCACAGCATGGGAGCAAGAGGTCTTGAACATCCTGCATCCTGATGGGTTCGCTGGAGTAGGCGGAGGAATGGACTCTGGTAAGTCTAATCTCAACTACTTCACCCCCCCCAACCACCAGCATGCCACCCCTAACCCCCCAGCACACATACTCCCTGTTAATGTCTCACCAGCACAACCCACCCAACCCAACCCCAACCCCTGAATGCCAACACAAACCATGGACACCCATCACCTAAGCATGACCACTGCACCTACCCATCCCCCCCCACAAACCACCCTCACAACTCCTCCCACATGGGACTGCCAGCACTGGGCGACAAGGGCACCCCCAAATCGCACGCCATGGCACACACAAAATCAATAACTATACTCTTTTACCCCTGCAGGGCCCGAACGCCAACACACCGTCCAGGAGGGTCCAGATTTGTCCATCCCACCCCCAGAACAGGCCCCCAGTGATGACAGCAGCTCTGTCGACCTAGAACCTGATGACCAGCCCGGACCATCGGGGACCTCTGGACAGTCGGTTACCCTCAGTCAGCCACAGGTCACAGCAGACCAACCCCCCTCTGGAAACAACAGCACAGCACCCACCCAGCGGGCCCATGCTTCTGTCTCCAGGACAGGTCAAGCAGCGGTGTGTCTACCAGTACAGGGCACCCAGGGTAACCCACAACCCCAACAACAACAGGGACCTGGGGGCACTGGTAGTGGGCACACCGTCCAGGGGACAGAGGCCCAGGAACAAAGAGGAACTGGGAGGGCTGCTGTGCGACAGAGGAAGGACAGGCCTAGGGAACCCACTGTCCAAGAGGCCCTCACCACCATCATGGGAGCGTACCACCACTCCCAAGAAACGATGGCGACGGTCCTGGCCAGGTTCCAGGAAATCCAGGCCATGCAGGAGGGCCAGTACATGGGGATCCGGGAAGAACTGCGCAGCATCAGTTCTGCAATGGGTACAATCGTGCTGGCACTCAACCAGATTGTCACCACATTGCGGGACCATGTGGCCCCCCAAAGGGCCCCTGCCACTAGCATGGAGGAAGAACAGCCCACCACCTCTGCCGGCGCTAGTGGTCAGGAGGCTCCGACACAACAGCAACGGCCCACCCGGACCCCACCCCCTGCAGAACAAGAACCACCCCGCAAGAAAGGCCTGAGATCTAGGAAGAAGACAGAGTAGGATGTCAAGACCCCCGCCATGCACGGAAACCCACGGATGCCATCCCACTGTCCCACTTGTTCACCCTGTCCAACCTTGAACTGCCCCTGCTCCACCTTCCACAGGCATATGGACAATGCACCTGTGCGAACGAGAGTCTGGACTCTGCCATGGACATGCCTCCACCATCACCCAGCACCCTTTTTGAACTCTACATCTATTTGAAATCTTCAATAAACACAATTATTGCACAAAAACCAACTGGATTCTGCTAACTATTTATTTAAACAAAATGTAATCGATATAACCAACAAAACATTTCCAGTGACATTGTGATGACAACATACCAGTGTCACACAGCGGTAGTCCATGGGGATAAAAACCAGAGGGCACTCTGTGGGGATCAGAGCACTGTAATAGGAAGTGATATACACAACTAAGTTACCATACATTGGGGTAAAAGGTCAGACAGTAGAGAGCCACTACAGTTACAGATATAATACAATGCAGGAGTAGCTTATTACCTGTGTGTCACTGGAAATACTGCAGTATCACTCTGTCCCTGTTGTCTGTGTCGTCCTCTTCGTCTTCCTCCTCTTCACTCTCCGCAGGCTCCACAGCGGCCACAACACCACCATCTGGACCATCCTCCTGCAGGAAAGGCACCTGGCGTCGCAAAGCCAGGTTGTGAAGCATGCAGCAGGCCACGATGATATGACACACCTTCTTTGGTGAGTACATTAGGGATCCACCAGTCATGTGCAGGCACCTAAACCTGGCCTTCAAGAGGCCGAAGGTCCTCTCAATGACCCTCCTGGTACGCCCATGGGCCTCATTGTACCGTTCCTCTGCCCTGGTCCTGGGATTCCTCACTGGGGTCAATAGCCAAGGCAAGTTTGGGTAACCAGAGTCACCAATTAGCCACACACGGTGTCTCTGTAGCTGTTCCATCACATAAGGGATGCTGCTATTTCGCATGATGTACGCGTCATGCACTGACCCTGGGAACTTGGCATTTAAATGGGAGATGTACTGGTCAGCCAAACAGACCACCTGGACATTCATCGAATGATAATTCTTTCGGTTCCTGTACACCTACTCATCGTCTTTTGGGGGAACCAAGGCCACATGGGTACCATCAATGGCACCAATGATATTGGGAATGTGTCCAAGGGCATAGAAATCACCCTTCACTGTAGGCAAGTCGCCCACCTCAGGGAAAATGATGTAGCTCCGCATGTATTTCATCAGGGCAGACAATACTCTGGACAACACCTTTGAAAACATAGGCTGAGACATCCCAGATGAAATGGCCACGGTAGTTTGAAATGATCCACTGGCCAAAAAATGCAGTACTGACAGCACCTGCACTAGAGGCGGAATCCCTGTGGGTTGGCGGATGGGTGACATCAGGTCTGGCTCCAGCTGGGCACACAGTTCCTGTGTAGTGGCACGGTTGAGTCTGTAGGTGAGTATGACGTGTCTTTCTTCCATTGTCGACAGGTCCACCAGCGGTCTGTACACGGGAAGATTCCTCCGTCTCCTCGCAAGTCCCAGTGGACGATGCCTAGGAAGGACAACATGGAGCACAGAGTCAAGCAACCCACAGGTAAGTGCCCACAGCATGCACAGTACACGAATCTCTCGGGATTGAATGGCTAGTGTGATTGTCGGTGCAAGTCCTAGCCATGTGTGACGCAGTAGGAATTAAGCCATATGGGCCCTTGAAATGGCGGCTGCCTGACCTGTGAAGTGTGACAATGTGAAGTGAGGTCATTGCGCAAGCGTGGCACACCGTGGCGGTCGCAGGCCGCGGCGCAAAGGTGCATTGGACAACATTGAACCCTATGGGATTCAAGAGCCAATGGCGGTGAGCGCCAGCGGTCGCGGTACGCACCGCCGCGGTACGCACCGCCGCGGCCGTAAACCGCCATTTTCTATCTGCTTGATCACACGAGACCTGAGCATCCACAGGAGAGGACATATACTGCAAGTGCTGCTGTGACCTCGGTCTGGAAGAGACAATGGCTGCTGCGACTGGGGAAAGGGCCCCAGCCTTCAGTTCTGAGTAGTTGGAGATGCTCGTGGACGGGGTCCTCCCCCAGTATGCGCTACTCTACGGGCCTCCAGACCAACAGGTGAGTACACGGGGGGCAATGCATAGTGCCCAATGCCTGGGTTGAGTGGGGAGGATGTACAATGGAGGGGAGGGCAGCGAATGACGAATGCATGGCACGACAGATGAGAGCATGTGCCACATGGCAAGGTTGGGGAGGGGGGGCCACTCACATCGAGAATGCAGAAAAGTGATGATGTTTCTCTTCCACCCCTGTACATGTCACATAGGTCAGCGCCCATCAGAAGATTGACATTTGGCGTGCCATCGCCAAGGACGTCCGGGCCCTGGGGGTCCACAACAGAAGGGGCACCCACTGCCGCAAGAGGTGGGAGGACATCCGCCGCGGGAGCAGGAAGACCGCAGAGGCTCTGCTGGGGATGGCCTCCCAACCTAGGAGGGGTGCCAGTCGTACCTTGACCCCCCTGATGTCCCGGATCCTGGCGGTGGCCTACCCCGATTTAGATGGGCGCTTGAGGACATCACAGCAGACACAAGGGGGTGAGTACCAGCACATTCTGCTATTTTGCGCGCAGTGGATGTGCCTGGGTGGGGGAGGTGGGCTGTGGGTATCCCTAGGCCAAGGCAATTTCTGTAGGATAGGCCCGCCCGTGAGGTATAGTCCTGTGCCCCCGCCCCCCACCTCTGAAGGGTGCCTAGTAACGCGCTTCATGGACCAGTGCATACTGTGTGGGCAGTTGTCGCCCATAGGCTTGTAGGGCATGTCCCAGTGAATGAGTAGTGTACCCCAAGTGCGCAGCGTAGTGCAGGGGGCTTCTGTGTCTGTCCTCTCCGCCAACGGTGTCCCCAATGCATGCACTCAACTTGTCTTTATGTTTTCCACCCCCCCCCCTTTTCTTTGTTTTTCTGTGAATGTGTGCATTAGCATCATCAGGTGGAGGAGAAGTGGCATCGGCGCAAGAGGGAGCTGCATCTCACATGGCCCCGGAGGGCCATGCAATGGACTCCGACATGACCAGTGAGACGGAGGGCGAGGGGGGCTCCACCACGGGGACCCGTGCAGACGTCAGCGACACCGACACGTCCTCGGAAGGGAGCTCCCTTGCGGTGGCGGCAACATCCGTGCCCAGCGATCCTACAGGTACAGCCGCCACCCAGCGCACCAGCTCTGTCCTCCCAGCAGCCCCTCGGCCTTCGGCCCGTGCCCGCAAGGCCAGGAAGCCAGCCATCTCCTTCGCCCCAGGCACCTCAGGCCCTGCCCCAGTCACCCCTGCTGCCCTCAGTGAGGAGGTCATTGACCTCCTGAGGACCATCATTGTTGGGCAGTCTACCCTTTTGAATGCCATCCAGGGTGTGGAGAGGGAGGTGCATCAAAGCAATGCATACCTGGAGGGCCTTCATTCGGGTCAGGCTGCCCATCAACGATCGTTCAACGCTCTGGCCTCAGCACTGACGGCAGCGATTGTCCCTGTCTCCAGCCTCCCTCTTCTGACTCCCTCCACCCAGTCCCACTCCCCTGTTCCTCTGCCTATCCCATCCACACCTACAGACCAGCCTGCACACACCTCAACACCAAAGGGCAGCTCATCCAGACATAAGCACCACAGGACACACAAGCATTCACCCAAGCAACATCCAGATGCAGACATGCCAACAGTCACTACCTCCTCTGTGTCCCCCAACTCCTCGTCTCCCTCCTCCCTCCCTGTGACGTCTCCACACACACCTGCAAGCACACCACCATCAGCCATTGCACCCATCACCAGCACACCCTCCAGACCAGTCCGCACACATGCAGTCACCACCCCCACTGCCATGTACACGTCCCCTGTGTCCTCTCCCAGTGTGTCTGTCACCCCGCTTCCCAAACACACAAACGCAGGCAGGCACCCAAACAACAGCCATCCACCTCACGTCAGCCTCCTGCCCAAGCACCTGCACCCAAAGACAGCACACTTGACTCTCCTACAGCCACATCCTCTTCCTCCACTCCCATACCCACTCCAGCTCCCCTTCCCATGGCTCCAAAGAAATTATTCCTCTCTAAACTTGACCTCTTTTCCTCACCTGACCCACCCCTCCATCCCGTAAGAGTTCCACAAACACCTCAGCCACCACCAGCCCAGCAACTCCCAAGAACGTTGTGCCTGGTTTTTGGAGTCTGCCCTTTCCTTGGGCTGGGACATCGTCCAGCAGCAAAGGCACAGCCAGCCCCCCCCCCCCTGGGAAGAGGAGCAAAAAAGTGAAGGGCAGGCACGACAGGCCTGATACGCCTGCCCCCAAGGAGAGGAGCCTTGCACCATCACCTGCCACATCGGATAAGGGAGCCAAGGGCCACGGACAGTCTGCCAAGGAGGGCAGGGGCAGCAAGGAGCAAAAGGCAGGGAGCAGCCGACCTGGCCATGAGGGCCCCACCAGCCCCATTCCAGGGCTATCGGAGGAGACCCAGGTCCCCAGGACTCCATCACAGGAGGGCCCTGCAATGGAAAGGTCAGATGCAGACTGAGCAGCAAGTATTGGGCAGGTGTGGTTCACTGGAAACACAAGACAGGCACCGCTGACCAGGGCACCGCCGTCTCAAGCACCGCTCCGCTGGGCCCTTCCTGTCAAGCACCGCTCCGCTGGGCACCGCCGTGTCAAGCACCGCTCCGCTGGGCTCTTCCTGTCAAGCACCACTCCGCTGGGCCCTTCCTGTCAAGCACCGCTCCGCTGGGCTCTTCCTGTCAAGCACCGCTCCGCTGGGCCCTTCCTGTCAAGCACCGCTCCGCTGGGCTCTTCCTGTCAAGCACCGCTCCGCTGGGCCCTTCCTGTCAAGCACCGCTCCGCTGGGCACCGCCGTCTCAAGCACCGCTCCGCTGGGCCCTTCCTGTCAAGCACCGCTCTGCTGGGCTCTTCCTGTCAAGCACCGCTCCGCTGGGCCCTTCCTGTCAAGCACCGCTCCGCTGGGCACCGCCGTCTCAAGCACCGCTGGCCCATTGGCAGTCCCGGTTCTGTGTCGGGCAGGGCTTCACGAGGCACTCTGCCCACCATGCCTCCTCCATGACCAGTGGACTCTGTACTCCACCTGATGGACTGTGGCTTTGCACTCCCCAGGATGGCACAGTGGGCAAGCCACCCACTGTAGAGACTTGAGAGACTGTGGCTTTGCACTCCCCAGGATGGCACAGTGGGCATGGAGGCCCTTCGTGGATCTGGCGTCGTGGACTCATGTGGCTGAGGTGCCCCCCCTTCCCTTCCCCCTGAGGTGCCTGTTTTTTATTTTTGTGATGCCCCAGCAGTGTTCTCTCCAATGGACTCGATCTCGTGTGTGGGCTTTGCCCATGTGTTGCTGCACATTGGCCCACGGACATTTGAACTTTGAATGACTGGACCGGACTTTTGCTACTTGTGTGGATATGGTTCTAGATGTGTATTGCTTCATCATATATTGCTAAGGTCGCTATACTTTATTTTTGCAATAATATAGTTCTACTTTTACATTCATTGCCTTTTGTCTTTGCTTTTTTTGGGGGGGGTTTGGGGGTGTCACGCTGACTTTTTTATCGGCATAGGTGTGTGGGTATTTCGGCGGGGGTTGGGTCGGGTGTGTGGCGTATGTGTGTGCCCATAACCTTTCCTCCCCCCCCCCCTGTGTCGTATGTGCAGTACTCACCGTTGTTGTCTGCGCCAAGGTTCGTGATCCTGGAAAAAGAGCAGGAAGGCAATGGCCGGGAGGATGTGGAGTTCGGGTTCCATGCTGTTCCGATTCCGCGTGGAGTGTGTCGAGGTAAGCGTTTTCCATTGGAAATGTCTGTTTCCGCCGTGTTTTTATCGGCGGGGCTCCCGCCCCGGAAAAGGTGGCGGATTGGTGAGTCGTGATAGGGTGGGCGGTACATTGTCTCCCGCCTGCCTGTTGGCGGTGACTGCCGCGCTGTTTGTTTGTCCCGCCGTGGCGGTCGGAGTGTTAAAGCGGCGGTCTGTGTTGCCGGTTCCCGCCAGGGTCAGAATTCCATTTTTTGGGCCGCCAGCCTGTTGGCGGGTTGGCCGCCGCTTTAACACCGACCGCCAGGGTCAGAGTAACCCCCATAATCTCTGGACTTGAACATCATACACTCTCTATCTAGAAACCTGAACATTGCACACTATTTTAGTGGGGACAATCAACTTCACACACTATCTGTGTGGGGACTTACATATCCTTATAACCACTTACTATCTTTGTGGGAACTTGAACATCTGTATAAGCACACACTATCTCTGTGAGGACTTTAAACTCACATTAGTCACACACTATTATTCTGGGGACTTCAACAAGATCACCTTCACACACCATCTTTTTAGACACATAACATACTTATCTTCACAGACTATCTCTGTTTTAACTTGAACATCATTATCTTCACACTCTGTATGTGTGGAAACAGAAACCTTGTCTTTACATACTATTTAATTGAGGACTTGAACAAGACTATCTTTACACACTATGGCCTTCTTTACGACCCTGGTGGTCTACACACCACCAGGGCTGAGGTGGCAGTCGAACTGCCGCCAATGTGGCTGTCCGGCAGCCACATTTTATGAAAGTGGCAGTCGGACCGCTGTCACCGCCACTTTTTGGCCACCCGACTGCCTGGCATTGCTGGCGATCCCAATTCGCCAGGGCAGCGCTGCAAGCAGCACTGCCCTGGTGATTACTACCTCTCTCCTCCGGCGTTTACATGTCAGTTGCCCCGCCATGTAAAGGCTGGCCAGGTCGCAGGGGGCGCCCATGGCCTTCCACGTCACGCTTTTCACTGTCTGAAAAGCACGTGAAAAGCACGACGGGTGCTTGTGCACCCTATGCACCGCAACATTGCCGCCGGCTCAATTATGAGCCAGCATCAAGGATGTGGGATATTTCTCGATGTGCCAGCGGGTGGAAATTCTGTTTCCGCTCACTGACCCAGTGGGAAACTCTTAATAGGGGCCGCAGGAAGGGGATCGTACTGGCAGTAACCTGACCGTGGGAGTTTGGCGGGCAGCCTTTTCCTCCTGCCAAACTCATAATGAGGGGCTATGTTTGTGGGACTTTAACCTCATAATAATCATAAAGTATCTCTTTGGTGATGTGAACTTCTCTATAATAAAACACAAGGGGCCTGCTTCACAAAGGTAAACTCACACATAGTGTAAGTTTACCATTGTTTGCTATTCACAAAGGGATTTATGAGTAGTATCTCTTTACGAGTGCTGAGTCTCTGTATATAAAAAGATCTATCTTTCCATCCAAACAAAGCATCACTTACTGTGACCTCTTACACTGTACCTAAGGTGAACAAATAACTACCAACCCCAAAAAAATAATCAGACTTTGAGCAAGCCATGATTTAAACCATTCTAAATATTTACCCTCACACACCCAAACAAGGTTATTACTATCATTTCAATCAAATTATATGGAGACACCTCTAAAAATCTGCACTGGGTGTATAATATTCGACAAACAGACAATTTTCCTTTGAAATTAAGAAAGAAGAAAACACTAACCATATTCACTCACACAGAGGTAGCCAAATAGAACAATTTACTAATAGAAAGCCCTTTCTACCAACAAAATGAAGACAAACTTAGCCCTCTAATGGACTATTTTGAAGACACATGGGTTGGCAGACTGTATCGCTCGGGACACAGACGACAAGCCAAATTCCAAATCCCATGGTGGAATGTCTATGACAGCACCTTGGCACAGGAAGCCAAAACAAACAATGCTTTAGAACGATGGCACAATGTTTTGCCCCTCCACACTAGGCAGAGCCCCGCCTACATGCTACAAATGTATGGAAGCAGCACAAAAAGAGGAAGGCTGCCAACAACTAGGAATGGAGCAATCTATTAGTCAAATTGCCCCTAGACATAGCAAACAAACCCAAAGAATGTATGACATGCTGCAGTTTAAAGTTAAAGTCTTTATAAATAACAAAGGAGTACATTACTTGGAAATGATAGCCAAAAGCATAATTTCAAATAAATAATAACCTACCAAAGTCTTCAAAAATTATGACAAGTTCTAAACCAACATATAATGAATAATAAATATAATATTTTCTTACATCATTCAAATAGTTAATGAAAGTTAAATGGTTACTTAAGACTGATATAATACAACTATACATACATTATTTTAAAAATGCAACCACCACCAACCAAGAAACTGAAAAATAAACTCAATCGATTACTTTATTTAATTACAACACATAAACTAAACAATTCTATATATCAATCACATAATACTTACACGAACCATATAATATGACATTTCCCACCCAAAAGAAATTAAATAAATAAACCTTACTGTTGTGTAGCAGCAGATCTTTCTCTGTATCCAAGTAATAAAAATTAGAAGTCCACCAAAAATGGGAACAATATTGTCCAAAAAGCCCCAAAGAATGCAAAAATGAAGTAAATGCAATAGAAATTTCTCAAAGCAATTCAACATATATAGGAACCAAAAAAAACCTGCAAACATGTTTACAAAAAACAGAAAGTCTTTAGGAAACCCCAGAAAAGGAAACCAAACTAAAAAGCAATGGTTTATTATAAACCAAAAATGATTTCCTTGAAATAAATGAACTCCCAATGACCATATGACATATTCATAAACAAAAACATGTAAAGTAAATTTAAAAACCCACCGACAAAACACATTACCTTTTTAAACATACATCTACATAACAGTTAATCAGCAAAACAGAACTAATATAACACAATTTAACATAACATAGTGATCTATTACTAAAATAGTGTCCGAAAACTCAGAACTCCAAACCACTGAAAAACACTAAGGGCCTAATTATGAATTTGTCAGTCCTGAAAATGTCAAACTCACGTGGGCGGCCCAACCACCGCAATCCTGGCGGTTTGACCACCAGATTACGATCCTGGCAGTCGGACCGTCAGGAGACCACCACCTAGGCTGAGATCAGGGACCCTGACAGGTTGGCGGCGGTGAAAGTCATGGTCAACCATGGTGGTACTGAGTTTGGCACCCCGTGCTGATCATGACATTGCTTTTCGCCAGACTTTTCATGTTGGGGTCAGTGCCATGAAAAAGCTTGTGGCAAGGCAGAGTTGTGGGCCAGAGTGGGGCCCCTGCACTGTCCAGGACCATCTTATGGGCAGTGCAGGGGCCCCCCTGTTAGAACACTCGGAATGAGCAGTCTACTGTGGCAGACAGTGCGCATTCTGAGGGTGCTGTGAGGGACGGCATTGGCCTTAGCTCCCTAAGGGAGCCGGGGCCAATGCTGCTGCACTGTTTCTGCTGGGCTGACATGCGGAATGTCATAATATGACGTTTCCACCTGCCAGTCCAGTGGAAACATAGTAAAGCAACAGTGGTGAAACCGCAGGCTTGACGGCAGTCTCACCACCGCTGTATTGGAGTTTGGGTGGTTCAACTGCTGAACTCATAATAATACTCCAAAACAAATACATCTAGATATATAAATAATTCACAAACAATACTATAACTAACTTTTAGACCTCCCACCAACAACCTATACTCTCAAACCCCTTAAGAAATCCTTAAGAAAGGACTTACCTGTTCCCAAGAATAGAAGCACCTTATTGCAACCTTATTCTGGGAAAATAGACTAAAAATAAAGCAAAAACATTACTAAAATTGAAGGTAGCGGCAAAAAAATGGCCGCTAAATGAAAGTAAAAAAAGACTATCTCTCCATAAAAATGGAGGGGAAATATTTTTAAAATGTTGAATAATTGTATAAAAAATACAAAGTATTAGACATGAAAAATACGTCAAAACAAGCTGTGATAAAAAGTTAAAAAATGTTAACCTATAAATTAAATAATAGAATAAACTATATACAATTATTTAGTACATACTGAAAAAATGTATTTTAAAATGATGTTGGAAATATGCATATAAAACAATGTAAGAAATATTAAAAACTTAAACAATAGAAAAGAGTGGAACATCTACAACAATCCATAGTATATCAAGATAATTAATAGGTTTTTACAATATTACAAATAATAAAAAAGGTTTCTTTACTTAAATTTGTATAAAAGTTTATTTTTAAGTTGTAATATATATGATTAAAAATGTAGAATAAATAAACATTGAAAACATATATAGAATGAGAAAAATGTGTGAGGTCTTTATTGTAAAATGTAATTAATAATATTAATGGTTACAAACAAAAATGTTTTTTCAATTATATTTCCAATAATCAACAATACTAACAAATAAGACAAGTGACACATAGTATCTCTACTACATACAAATAAAATGAAAATACAAATTTTTAGAATAAATTTATAAAATGAAATAATCAGATGTTTTTGAACTCACAGCAGGTGCTAAAAGGACTAAGGGGCAGAGGAAGCACCATAGCAGGAGCAGCTTGTCACTCTGCTTTCGCGTCATCAGACACATAAATCAGATCCATCAACTCTGCTGCACGGGATGCTTTTGAACTCACATCAGGGACCAGGAGGACTTTGGGACCCAGGCAGCCCCACAGCAGGAGCTGGTACTCACTCTGCTTTTTCACCATCCGGCGCATAAATCAGATACATCAACCCTGCTGCACGGGACACTTTTGAACTCACAGCAGCGGCCAGGGGGACTACGAGGTACAGGCAGCACCGGAGCAAGAACTGCTTGTCACTCTGCTTTACTCCATCTGGTGCATAAATCTGATTCATCAACCCCACAGCACAGAAAGTGCCAAGGCAAAGCCAGGGCCAAGGCCAGGTATGTCCACTCCATTCTGTGACTGGAAGAGGCTGGGCTCGGCCACCCCTCTTTCACCCGGTAGAGAATCCCCAGAGACTCTGTCAATGGTCTGGCCATGGGCAATCTTAAAGCTCCTACAACATCAATGGAGGGGCCACACTTGAGGGATTCTTAAAGAAGGCCGTTTGGGTTATTGAGAATGAAGTTCAGCGGGCAAAACATAGATTGTCACTACCCTCATCTTTAACACCACCTACTAGATTTAACCCACTCATTGGAGAGAATGAAGTGGGGATTGGAAATATAATGCATTCAGACCCAAATGGATGCAAGGCACCACCACTAGTGGAGAAAGTTCTTATTCATACTGGTTGTTTCAGTCCAGCCAGCACAATCACTGCACTAACTGCTGAAAAAGGTTGAACTAATTCAGTGTGCTGTAACAGTGTTAAAAAGAATGGCCAAACCAGGCAAAGGAAAAAGGTGGACTTGGGTGCGAAGACTATGGGGGTCATTCCAATGTTGGCGGGCGGCGGAGGCCGCCCGCCAGAATTCACCCCTCCGAAATACTGCGCCGCGGTCAAAAGACCGCGGCGGGTATTACAAGTTTTCCCCTGGGCTGGCGGGCGGTTGCTGAAAAACTGCCCGCCAGCCCAGGGGAAAACAACCTTCCCACGAGGATGCCGGCTCGTAATCGAGCCGGCGGAGTGGGAAGGTGCGACGGGTGCAGTGGCACCCGTCGCATATTTCAGTGTCTGCAAGGCAGACACTGAAATACTTTGCGGGGCCCTCTTACGGGGGCCCCTGCCGTGCCCATGCCATTGGCATGGGCACGGCAGGGGCCCCCAGGGGCCCCGCGACCCCCCCTACCGCCATCCTGTTCATGGCGGCTTTCCCGCCATGAACAGGATGGCGGTAGGGGGGGGTCGGAATCCTCATGGCTGCGGAGCGCGCTCCGCAGCCATGGAGGATTCACACGAGCAGCGGAAAGTCGGCGGGAGGCCGCTGACTTTCCGCTTCTGACCGCGGCTGAACCGCCGCGGTCAGAATGCTCGTTGGAGCACCGCCAGCCTGTTGGCGGTGCTCCCGTGGTTGGTGGCCCTGGCGGCCACCGGCCGCCAGTGTCAGAATGACCCTCTAAGTCACTATGAACGTCCAGTCTTGGTTTACAATCTGTTAGGCAGACAGACACGGACTTAAAAGTGGTCCCATAAATACCACACCTAAGATTTTTGGTGAGGACTGGAAGACCTTTTTGGTGGAACAGTTGAAGCTTATTTCTTCATGATTAGGGAAGATAGAGGCTAAACTTGACTGCTTGGCTTTGATGGGCTCAGTGGATAAATCAACTAGTATAGTCAATATTGATGCTGGAATTGCTATAAATAAACTAGCCACTCTGAGTAAATTGCCTAGGGCTAAGCAAGAAAGTAGTGTGCTGAGAAGTGGTTCTACTAGTACAAGGGAACAACAAGTAACAGAGGCCCGTCTGTTAAGAAATGCTTCTGGGTTGCCAGTTAATATTGCTATGTCAATTATGGATCCTGTAAAGAGTGCTACAGCCACAAAGATAGCATGTGCTCCTAATGATCCTATGAGGTCTGAGGCAAAAGAAGACCTTCCACCCAATTAGGGGGCTAGATTGTCACCCTTTCTCCAACTTTTACCTGAATGTACACCGTATGCTTTGATTTGAAAAAAGGTACCAGTTTTTGCACCAGGTGCAGCTGAAGATTTTTGTAGGCTTAAAAGAAAACTATGAATTGGTAAACTTCCCATGCGGGGAGCTGTGTGAACCATCAGAAAGACATAAAAATGGCTAGGATGATTCCTTGGATTAGCCCAGGGCCAAAAAGAGGTACCGGGTGATAGTGTGACTTTAAGACTCCAGTTTATGTGGCCTTCTTCCTCAGTGCCATTAGTTGGAATTCACTCAACCATTCTACAAAGAGCATCCAGGTAGTTCCATTGGGAAACTTTTATAAGCTGAGGTTTTGTACCAAGGTAAATTCCTCTTTTTTGTATAAATCAGAGCAACTTGGGAGTACTTCACACTTTATAGTTCCCACACATTCGTATGAAGTTAGCCACCCTGGACGGTTATAATGACGCCATCACAACATATCATCTGTCGGAGACGTTAAGTGTATGGAGGTAATACACCATCAGGGCAAGTGAATGGTATGGGTGGAGGGTCTTCAGTTTAATAAAGCAGATGCCTCTCATATCAATTCGAACAAGGAGAAGGGCAAGATTAGGGAGTGAATTAAGGGTTTATCAGAGATCTTGCATTAAGCCCCTTTTGCCTCTAGCCCCCAGGAAATTAAGAGTTGTTTCCTGGAATTTGGCAGGCATTAAGTCGAAGTTAGATTCTGAGTATTGGAAGAATGCTTTTTATGTGTGTATTTTTCAAGAGAATGACTTGGTCTATAAGGTGGGGTTCACAAATATAAGTACTTAAGCAGTCCTCTCTCCAAAGGGACTGCCAGCAGGATGCCTTATTATATGGGTCAATGTTAACCGCTAGTACACCATAAATAGACTAGATGTTAGTTCTCAAGACATATTGGTGGTTGAACTAATTGATTTGCAGAGATTAAAGTCAGCATCTGTGGTTAACCTCTATAATAGATTCCCCTCACAGCATCAGGAATGACCTATGATAACAGCTTTAGATGATTTGCAGGATAGGATTAAGGCCCATGTCCTCCTTTTGGTGGCAGGAGATTTTAATACTACTTATGAACCCTATGAGCTGTTGCCAATGTTCCCAGAGGAGAAAGATAAATAGCGGGGGTATTCCTGGGTTTGGGTAATGCTATCCCAGCTAGGCAAACAAAAGTTGCTTTTCAGATCACCCTAGTAACACTTAAATATGGCTGCCAGCATGCAACGGGCATTCCAAATCTGACAAGAAACTTAAGCATA
Source organism: Pleurodeles waltl (assembly GCF_031143425.1). NCBI lineage: Eukaryota > Metazoa > Chordata > Amphibia > Caudata > Salamandridae > Pleurodeles > Pleurodeles waltl. Next base: position 217,634,553 of record NC_090448.1, on the reverse strand, counting down.
CATTTAAGATGATAAACTGCCATTCACAAATTGATTACATTTTATTAGATTTCTCATCATCATGGTGGGGGTATATGAGGGACATTGCAATAATTGAAAAAACTAGACAGTGATCATAACACTTTGCCAGGAGATTTAGACTATATGCAGTTTGATTCTGGACCCCTGACAACAGTAACAACATATCCTCTAACTACAACTAACAACAGAGGAGGATTAAATGGCCTATGATTGAGGGCAGTAAAGATGTCATGGCTAGTATTTATGAGAATGTGGCAAATGCTCTTATTGGGTTAAGGAATTGTGAGGGTGATGTACAGCACATTGTAACCATTTATTGTAACTTATTGGGAAACATCAAGTCCGTCTTTTATAAAGCAACAAAGGTCAATGGTAAATGATCAAATAAAAATGAATGGTACAACAAATCCTGTAAGGTTGCTAGAGGTGAAATGAAGGAAGCACTGAAATCTGGGTACAGAACAGTGGTGGCTTTTGAAAGGAAGCTTTAGTCAAAAACACAAAGAGTGGCCAGGAGGGACTGGGAAGAAACACAATGGAGAGAATTACTTCAAGCGGCTAAAAGTAAGTAAGGCTAATTGTTTAAGCATATTGTGACAAAAGGTACTCAGTTGTTGGAAAGCCACTTTAGTTCTTTATATGCTGATTAAAGTTTCAACAGTAAGGGGGCAGCTGGGATATTAGGCCAAGGTGCCCAGCAGACTTTGAGGGAACCAGAACATATTGCTTTTAGCCTAGAGGAAACAAATCAGGCATACTTGACTATAACGAGTGGGAAAGCGGCGGGTCTGGGAAAAATTTCAGGTGATCTATATCTCTCTGAAAGGGGAGTATGGAGTGTTATTCTTTATCAATGTTTTAATACCATCCTATTAGGCACACCAATTTCGGACTCATAGATAGGAGTGGAGGTGGTCCCAGTATATAAAAAGGGAGATAAATCCGATCCCTCTAACTAAAGGCCTATTAGCCTCATAGATGTAACTCAAAAATTGTTCTGTAGGCATGTGTTAGATAGGTTATTGGCTTGGATAGAGGAAAACAACATTCTTCACCCCTTCAGGCTGAAGTTAGAGAAAACACTGGCACTATGGATCAGTTGTTCAGGTTCTTGTAAATATAATGGAAATATGTGATGATCAAAAAAGAGCACACTTATGTGGTCTTTGTTGATCTACGGGCTGCTATTGATCTTACTCTTAGACAGAAATTATGGGAGACATTGGATCAGTTGGGTGTTCCAAATTACCTTTTGCAATTCATTATAAGCCTCCATCACATGAATTATGCACATAAAAGATGGGGCCTAAATGGGGAGCTCACTGACCGTGTAAAGGTGGATAGGGGGTGATGCAAGGGTATGTACTGGCCCCAACCCTATTCACCTTGTACACCAATAGGCTCATAGAGTCCTTGGTTGGCTGTAATGGAGATCCACCCAAGATTGATGGATGCCCTGTAGCAACCCTTTTGTTTGCAGATGATACTTTATTGGAATCAGGAATGCTGGTGGGACTTCAGAAATTCTTGAATAGATTTTCGGAGGCATGCAAAAACCTAGGATTAGTGATAAATGTAAATAAAACAAGGTTTATGGCATTTAATCCCCATAAATCCTTAAATGGCAAGGTAAAGCTGGATGGAATTTATTTAGAGAAAGTCAAACAATTTGATTATCTATGGCAAGGTTTTCAAGCACACTTGCATGGACTTCACAGCTTACCAGAAGTCAGCTTACTCTTCAGGTAAGTCAGCTTTGCCCTACTAAGGAGAGTGAAAACATATAGGTTTAGAGCAGTTAGGCCCATTATTTAAATATTTTGGGCTAAACGGATTAGTGCTGCACTTTATGGTGCAGAGTTCGGGGGAACACATAACTTGGGGGGGGGTTGGAAAAAGCTGAGAACAGTATTATGAGATCAGTTGTGGGTTTACCACAGAACACACCTTTAACCTGTGAAATTTAGGTTAACTACCCTAGACATCGATGACTTGTGGCCCAATCCACAGAGCATTAACAAAAATTCTATGTTGCTTCTTAAGGAAAGGTATTTGGGCTATATATGTAATTCATGATTGAATAAGGGCAGCCTGGTGGGCTTGACAAAAAGGATCTTGGATTTTAAAGACAATTTGAAATAAGAGGACTTCATGAGTATGATTGAACCTCGTCAACCCAAGTCCTTGCATCTTAAATTCAGAAACAGCATCTTGCGGCTAAATTGCTTTCTCAGGGGTAGGAAACGGGTTAAATATGTCACCTTTGTGTCCACTTTGCCAAGCCAACCAAGAAACTGAAAACACTTTTTATTCTTTTGCCCTTATTATAGAGAGATAAGGAAGTCTTGGCTATTATCAATTTGCCAAGCACTTTCATCAATACAGTTGAGGTTTACCATACGAATCCTCAAAAATGTTACTAGAGACTGGCTGGTTTTTTCTCTACACAGATAGTTGGTGAATGCTTGGAGAGTTAAATGCAGGTTATGTCGGCTCACATAAGACGTATACTAGCACGTTGTGCAGTGGATGTACTTAGTGAATAGTTAGATTACACGCACAAATGAATCATGTTGTACATTTTTCCTTAGTATTTCATTTTACTTGTTTTTAAGAAATTGATGAAATGGTTAGCTTTATGAAAGGGTACTCACTTGACTATATTTGTTTTTATGTACATTGATGAAATGTTTAATATTATGATATGGCTATTATTGTGGCTATAATATCTTATCTTATTTATATTTTATTGGGAATGTACATGTATTTTTTTTAATTAATTTTATTTTTAATGACACACAGCAGGGTACAAACCACACCTTACAGCTGCACCAGTGGCATCAGTACAATTCAGCAAACAACAATTCATTAAACATTACAGATTACAAATTATCCTCTAGACCCTTTGAAGCCATGAGGACAATGGGGCCCATATTTTCAGTCCCCTTTTTCTACCATCTATGCCCTTAGCCGCATACGGGCAGGTTTCTAGATAATATACAGATAAAAGCCGTGCCAGCCATAGATTCCAAGAAGAGGGGTCGGATTTCAGCCAGTCTGATGCAATACAGCCACGCACTGCTGACATAACTAGAAAAAGAAAGTATTTGAGATTGATTTCTACTAACTGTCTCATCAACCCCTAGTAACACCAACTGTGATGGAAGAACTATATCCTGTCCAAGGAGTTTTGCCAAAAATTTTGTAGTGTCACTTACAAAACCTAATAATTTTTCACATCCAAAAAACATATGGCACAAATCCGCCTTTGTGCTACTACAACGTGGGCATATTATACCCTCTGTCCTACCCCATCTAGCTAACTTGGCAGGTGTGTAATATACGTTAAATAGTACTTTATAATGCTGTGCTTGCGATCCAGCTGACAGTAACACACATTGAGCCATGTCTAAAGAATCTAGGACTGTGCTTTTGCTAGCCCCTATCCGCCGTTCCCAATTCTTAGCTTGGTTTCCCAGATCGTCTTGCATAGCAACTAATACTAGTGGATAGAGATTACTAATGGTGCAGCATGTTACATTCCCTAAAACATCCATTAGCCTGATCTTTTCCTGTTGGAAATTGGGTTATTGGTAAGGGCAGGTAGGTACCTACACTTAGCAATAGGCCACTAACCTCCACTTAGGTCCAGTTAGGTCTCAGTAAATTAAACCCAGCTCAACCCTTGGTAGCTTGGCAACGAGCGACAAGGCTTAACTTAGGAGACAGAGTGTAAAGCATTTAAATATCACAAAACAGTAATTAAATAAAATACAGGAAACAGTTTAAAAATCCAAAACCAATTTATAAAAATAAATTATATTTGTATCTTTAAAATGACACATAAACGACTACAATCTGATAAGGGGAACGGAGATATGAATTTTTAAAGAATTATTGTTTTTTTAGCGCCTAGAAACAAAAAGCGCCAATCGGGTCATCTGGTTGCACCTCGACCGGGGCAAAGTCAAAGTTTAAGGCCGACCGTGATGGAGCCCTGCTCGGCTACAGATCGCGGGAGTCCTCGTCAAAAGTTTACCTTTGGACTTAGGTCGGTCATTACAACCCTGGCGGGAAGCACCGCCAACAGGCTGGTGGTGCTTCCCATGGTATTACGACCGCGGTGGAAGCGCCGCGGTTGCACCGCCGGGATCGGCGGTTGCACCGCCGGTATCGGAGGTTTACCGCCACTTCAGTCTAGGCGGTTTTAATCCGCCAGGGCAGCGCTGCCCAGGGGATTACGAGTCCCCCTACTGCCAGCCTTTTCCTGGCAGTTTGAACCGCCAGGAAAAGGCTGGCGGAACGGGGAGTCGCGGGGCCCCTGCTATGCAGACAGTGAAAAGCGCGACGGGTGCAACTTTACCCATCGTACAGCCGCAACACCACCGGCTCCATTTGGAGCCGGCTCCTGTGTTGCGGCCGTGATCCCCGCTGGGCTGGCGGGCAGAAACCAGGTTTCCGCCCGCCGGCCCAGCAGGGATCTCAAAATGACCGCGGCGGGAGTGTGGCTGCATTGGCGGCCGCGGGCCTTAGTCTCTTTTCTGAAGATTTTCTTCAGTGGGACGAACCTGCCAGTCCAATCCGGCCTCCTGGAACTGTTCTCCGGATACGCGTCGCGGGAGCCCTCGGTGGAGATTTATACCTTCGGACTCAGTGGTTTTTTTAAGGTGAAAGTCCTTCGACCGGGGTAAACCTGGATCTTGATCCGACGTCCTTGGTGCCCTCCTCGGATACGCTGGCTGGGAGGTCCCGGTCAACTTTCTACCTTCAGACTTAAGGGGTCATTCCAACTTCGGCGGGCGGCGGAGGCCGCCCGCCAAAGTTCCCCCGCCAGAAGACCGCACCGCGGTCAAATGACCGCGGCGGTCATTCTGACTTTCCCGCTGGGCGGGCGGGCGACCGCCAAAAGGCCGCCCGCCCACCCAGCGGGAAAGACCCATCAACGATGAAGCCGGCTCCGAATGGAGCCGGCGGAGTTGCTGGGGTGCGACGGGTGCAGTGGCACCCTTCGCGATTTTCAGTGTCTGCTAAGCAGACACTGAAAATCATTATGGGTCCCTGTTAGGGGCCCTTAGGGGCCCCACGACACCCGTTCCCGCCATCCTGTTCCTGGCGGTAAGAACCGCCAGGAACAGGATGGCGGGAAGGGGGTCGGAATCCCCATGGCGGCGCTGCTTGCAGCGCCGCCATGGAGGATTCCTATGGCCAGGGGAAAACCGGCGGGAAACCGCCGGTTTCCCTTTTCTGACCACGGCTTTACCGCCGCGGTCAGAATTGGCCAGGAAGCACCGCCAGCCTGTTGGCGGTGCTTCCGCGGTCGTTGGCCCTGGCGGTCCATGACCGCCAGGGTCAGAATGACCCCCTTAGTGTCTTTTTCTGAGATTTTCTTTACCGGGACGAACCTGTAAATCAGGCCAGGTTGCAGTTGAGGCAAGCCGACTAGAGTTGCCGTGGCAGGTCTGTCCCTCTATGGAGCTTTTTTTCAAAAGTTCTTCAAACTTCTCCAAACTTCTGGGGCTTCTCCCAGATGTTCTTTTAAGGTTCTTTTGGGGTCCAAAGCTCACCCTAAGGGTCAAGAAGCTCTGAGATGATCCTTGGGGATGTGGACTACAACTCCCAGAATGCACCTGCAGCAAACTCCTTTTTGGCCACTGGGCAGTGGTCAGCTGGTTGCTTTCTTCAGGAGTTGGTGCAGGGGACTCTGGTTAGCAATTTTTCACCTGTAGCAAACAGGGAGTCCCTCCTTGAAACAGTTGAAGCCAGGCAAGTCCTTCTTGTGGTGAAGCCCAAGTGTGCAGCTGGTGCAGTCCTTCAAAGTGCAGGTTCCAGGTGCAGGCCAGGGGTCCAGCAGGGCAGTCCTTCTTCTTCTGTAGTTCTTCCTGGTAGGGATGTGGTAGGGAACTGAGGTGTGGGTGCAGGTCTGCCAGTTTTATCCTTGCTCCTGGGTGAAAAACAGGGGGGTCCTGATTCTCCAATCAGGTACAGGGTCCTTCCCCCTGTGATGACCACTTCCTGGGAAGTGTGGCAAATATCAATCCCAGGAGGCAACATTCTTCAAAAATCCATCATGGCTGAATCAGATTTTTGGCGGTTACATCTGGCTGAGCCCACCCACTGGCGTGGCTAAAAATCATAAACACACCCCTCTCCTGCCCTCTCATAATTTAATCAAGGGGGCACCTGGTTGTCTGGGCTTGCAGGATGTGGGGGTGTTGCTGGGGTGCTCCAAATGTCCTTCTCTGCCTTTGAAGACCAGTTTGGTAGCCCTCCCCCTTCCTGCCTCACCATCTGCTGAGAGGAAATTCCCTCCCACAGACACATCTCTTTGTGTGAAGTCAGGCCACTTCACACCTCATCAAGGCAGCGTGGCTAGGCTGCCAGAGGCTGGCCAGTCAGAGCACAGCAGCAAAAACAATGCAGGGCTGAAACTGGCAACTTTTCAGTTTAAGTTTAAAACTCTTTACCTGAACAAGTTATATTAAATCCCACAACTGGAAGTTGTGGGATTTATTACAACAATTAATTTGATACCAAATTCTTGGTATGCATCATTTAAGGAGACGTTAAAAATTAAAATAAAGTCTCCCCATTCTAGCCTATGAAGGCCATTTACTACAATGAGGAAAAACGAATTTGGCTGTTTTTACCTCACCAGGGCTTATACAACTATTTTTATAAAGTCCCTGCTTATAGTTACATGGCACCCAGCCCTAGCGGCACATAGAGCACACCTTAGGGGTGACATATATGTAAAAATAAGGTAGTTTAAGACTTTGGAACTACTTTTAATTCCAAAGTCGAATTTGCATATAACTTTAATTTAAAAGCAGCCAGCAAGGCAGGCCTGCCTTTAAAATGACACTGGGCACCTCAGCAGTGCACCTATGGGGGCACTACCTATGCTGTGGTCCCTAAACCTACATGCCCTACCATATACTAGGGACTTATAGGTAGGTTGACTTAGCCAATTATAATTAGCCTAATTTGCATACTGATTTTACACAGAGCACAGGCCCTGGGACTGGTTAGCAGTACCCAGGGCACCATCAGAGTCAGGAAAACACCAGCAAAAAGTGGAAAATGGGGGCAAAAAGTTAGGGGGCCTCTGCAATCAGCCCTGTTTTCCCCACAAGGATTATCCTTGGATATGATTAGCAAAAAGTTTCTGATCTGCAGGAATTCAAAAAAGTCCCTTCTATCCAAAGAAAACTCCTCCTTCAGGTCCTCAAACCCCTTTAATTGCACATCTTTTTGGAAAAAGTCTCCCAGCTTCCGGACCCCACAATTAATCGATCTTAAACGTGTTTTTATCCTTAAAAATCCCAGGGACCATGGGATTATTCCAAAGCGGCGTATAATAGCAGACCGACCATTACCAACACTCCGTTTAATCTGAGCCCAGACCTGAAAAGCAGCCCTAATCGTCTTAAATTTAACTTTCTTAAAATAGCTAGGTTCCACTATTCTTAAAAAGGCAGCGTCAGCCAGGTCGCCCCAGATCAATGTGTATATAGAAGGAAGAGTTTCTATTGATGCTCTGCCAAGATTCTGAGATGAGCATAATGTGTGGGCATACTGTAAGACAGCCACAGATAATAAAGCCTAAAACTGGGAAGTGCCCAGCCCCCTCTCTCTCTTGGTAATACTAGATACCAAAGAGCCCGCTGCGTTTTTAGAGGAGGGCCATAATAAACTACTGGTCAGATCCTCCATATGTTTAAACCAATCCTGGCCTATTTCAAGCGGAATGGTCCTGAAAAAGTACAACACCCTGAGTAAAAAAGTCATTTTAATCACATTACATCGCCCTACTAGTGAGAATTGTAGATTATTAATGGGGCACAGTTCTTTTTAGCCCCTAGCTAGTACCGGAGCCAAGTTAATACCCACTACTTCATCCAGATTAGGTAATAGCCTGACCCCTAAATATTTAACCTGTGTTGCCTTATGCTCATCCTCCAAATTTATCCAGGCGTTAATCATAATTTGACATTTAGAATTGTCTAAAAGATACTCAGAGACTCTCCCAAATTGTGGAGTCTCTTGTTCTATCTCTGCTATCGCTGCCACTGGGTCGGGAGTTACGACTGCTGTATCATCAGCATAGGCAAGTATTTTGGTACTCCCACCTACCATTTCCAGTGCCTTAATTGCTCTGATAATAAGTGGGTCAATATAAAAAGCAAACAGCAATGGTGAGCACGGACACCCCTGCCTTGTGCCCCTCAAGATAAGGATAGGCTCCTACTCTGATCCTGCCATTTGTAATTTGGCCATCGGATTTTGATATAAATTATTAATACCCCTATTGAAACCTGGCCCAATATTATTTTAATGCAAAACAGCCCACAAGAATGCCCAATGCACCCGATCAAAGGCTTTTTCTGCGTTTAGCAAGATCACTGCCATAGGTTCCTTTGCCACTCCCACGGCATCCAATAGTGCAATCACTCGTCTAACATGATCAGCCGTACCCTTCCCCGGGATAAACCCATGTTGCCATGGAGAGAATAGATTTATAATCACTGAACTCAGCCTAGTAGCTGTTTACTAAGGAGATGGGCGTATGAACCGGGTAGCCATGGATCCTTTTCTTTGTTAGGAAAGACTATCATATTTCGCCTCCAGCCACGATACAAGTGGTTGAGACCCTGCTTGCACACCCAAAAATACTGTGAGGAGTTCTTCCCTTGATTCCCCCCAAAAAACTGTAAAAAACTCAAGGGGGATCTTATCTGGGCCAGCAGCCTTGCCACTTGAAAGCACTTGAAAGCACGCTGACAGCTATTCCAATCTCCTCTTCCATCAATGGGCCTCTAACTTACTTTTTTCCTCTTCATGCAGCTGCCCCACCGAGATATTAGCTAGATACTGGGTTTCATCCTCTTGCGTGTACATTTCTTGCATATATAGTTTCTGATAAAATTCCCTGAATACCCTTAAAACTTCTAGGTTGTCACTCACCACTTAGCCATCTTCATCTTCAAGCGCATTAATACAGCCATAGGTTATTTTTTGCCTTACTTTTAAAGCCAAAAGCTTGCCAACCTTTTCACTATACTCGTAACATTCCTGTCGATGTGTCAGAAACTTTGCTGCTCCGTTTCCAGAGACGTTTTTGTGATTTTAGCTTTACCACTGCAATCTTATTTAGAATTCCCACCATAGCAGAATAATTTCTTACTGCCTCCCCTATCTGTAGTTCAAGAGAAGCAAGCTCTGCTTGCGCTGCCTCCAACCATTTAGAATGCGCCCTCCACTTCCTTACACCAAATCTACGAGTCTCTCCTCTAGTAGCAGCTTTAAGCGTATCCCATACCAGGTGGCTAGGGGCCGTGCCTCAATTTACCTCCAGAAATTCTGAAATCCAGACCCTCATGTGTTGAACTTATGATTGATCTACTAGCAGCCCTCTATCAAATTACCAGGACCTTACCTGAGCCCCATCATTCCCCAATCGAACTTCCATAACCAATGGGTTATGGTCCAACATTAATCTTGGATACTTCTCAATCCAGAAACCTTCTCGCAAAGTGGCAGACAGAAGAAAATAGTCAAACCTCAATAACTTCTTGTGCGGGAAGGAAAAAAATGTAAATCCTGAGTCTGAAGGTCTACATTTCTTCCAGACATCACTCATTCTGTGATTCAGTACTAATGTCTGTAAAGTCTGAAAAACTTAAGGCTTCCTACCCTAGTACTTTGTTTGATCTTGAATAGGGTGGCCATTATTTAAATGTTTATTTAAATCTCTGCATACAATAGCCGGAGCCGACCAGGACGCAAGCTCAACATTAACAAAATCCAACACCTCCAAATCATCTGCATTAGATCCATAAACTGAGCAGAGTTTAAATTTTGTACCCCCAACAAAGCACTCCAACAACACCCAACAACCAAACTTATCATTTTGTTTTTTTATAAAGTTCAGTTACCCACAAATATTCACCGTTGCTATACGCAATTTGCTTTTCTGACCCATGTCCTAGTCTGGAATATTCCCCTTAACCGGGTCCCCAAAATACCCTTTCCAAACTGCATCTACTTGAAATCTACTATTTTGAACCACTACCCAGCTGTGTGCCCCCTACAAAAACCCTCCTCCAACTATGGCTTGGCCAGAGGCCAACTATACCACCCCTCACCCCCACCCTAACCCACCCCCATCCTGCTATATGAGACCACCAGAATGCCAGGTCCGTAAGATGCAAGTCATCCCTTATCCACCACCCAGCACACTGCATACCTGCCCTTAAAATATTAGTCCCCTGGATGCTGCCGCTGATGCCCAATCAGTCATGCGCCAATTGTGAACCTCGACCGTCCCCTAAACTGGTGATATCTTTTCCCTAGTTCCATACTTCCATTCTTCAATTTAGCCCTCCACCAGTGATCCTGCAGTTCAGTTGTGCCATATATTCCCTGGCCTTAATTTCTGAGGTAAAGTTATGCACTGCACCCTTATATATTGTAGGCGAGCGGGGCTCAAAAGATCTGCTTCTGCCCTTTTCTCCTGAAATGGATCAATCAATTGCCTCAGCTACCATCATCTCTCCACTGTACCATGTGCAAAGTCTGGACAGGAAAAGAATGATACCCCATCCACATTTTTCATTGAGTCCCGGCAGGCCTTTTCAAACATGGTTTGCCGCAGCAAATAGTTGCCAAAGTAGATCATAATGGCCCTGGGATGTCTCTGGCTGTCCAAAGATCCTTACTCCTGTTTCTTTCTAAAGAGTGAAAACCGATGTGCTCTCAGTATCTCCACATCTCAGTTCCAGCCTATTAGGTCTGGAAAGGCTCTTTTAAATAATTAGACTATATTTGCCTTCAAGTCTTGCCCTTCCGTCTCTTTCATAATGCCCAGAATCCAGAGATTGTTGCAGGATTGACTGCTTTCTGCATCTTCCAACTTCCATTGAATGTCTGATATGTGTGATTCTTGCATAGCTGATTGTTTAACTGCTGCAGTGGCTTCTGCTTCCAATACGTCAGTACAAGTCTCTATTGTAGTTATGCGTGCCCCTATTTCAAGACAGGATTTTGCAACCATCCTAATTGATGTCTGTAGTTGTTTATTTGCAATCTTGGCTTTCCTTGGTCCCCGCATCTGTCGTGGCTCTTTCTCCACGACCAAGCCGCTCTGCTCCCTCTTTTGATGCTTACTAATTCAGGCCATTTGAGAGAAGGGGGGTTGCCTCCGACCCCTGACATCCACGCCAGAGGCTGTACCCGGCTTCCTCTGTAACTATCAAGGGGCCTTCATCAAATTTTGCCATCTTCAGGGCCATACCAAAGCAGCCAAGTATTACCGATGACATTGTGCTGCCGCTCATACTGCCAAACTGCTCCAATGGGTACACGCCGCAAATCTATGCGGTGGGACGTACCTGTTTTCCCAGCTGCTACCCTGCTCCGAATTCCACAACGCCGACAAACGCAGATGTGTAGAGCCACAGCCACAATAATGCCTTCCCTCATCCCCAGGGAGATCCGTAATGAAAGAGGACAGCACTCCTCAATCCAGGGCAGCAGGCTGGGTGTGAGCGTAGGTCCGAATCATCCCCTCCCTCGGACACCATCATGTCTCATGTATATGTATTTTAGATGCTATTGCACTTTTTTAAGAAAGCTGAATACAGTAATTACTACAACTACTCCTACTAATCACACTCCACATAAATCATTTAAAAGAAATTGTTAGACACTAAAGGGACAACATTTAGCATTTACACTCCAATCTAAACCAATTTTGGAAGGTGTTGGACACAGGAGGGGTGACATTTACTTTACCCACCTCCAATCTAAACCAATTTGGAGAAGGTGGTGAACACTAAAATGGTGACATTTACTATTCTCAATACTATCTAAACATATTTAGGGAAGGCACTGAACACTAAAGGGGTGACATTTACTATTACCACTCCGATCTAACCATGTTGGTGGAATGCATTGGACACTTAAGCTGTGACATTTAGGCCCTCATTTTAACCTCTTGGTCTTTTTGCAAGACTGCCGAGGTTCCGCCGTGCTGAAGACCGCCAGTGCAGGCGGTTTTCCTCATATCGCATTATGGCCCTCATTACAACCCTGGCGGGAAAAGGCGCTTACCGCCGTGCAGAAGACCGCCAAAACACCGCCGCTGCCACGGAATTCCGCCACAGCTATTATGACCCACATCTCGGAAACCGCCGAAATTCAGACACCCACACAAGTCCGCCACACCAAAGGTCAGTGTTAAACTGGCGAAAACAAAACCTCCACCGTCATGCCAAAAGAAATACGCCCACACTATCACGACCCACGAATCCACGCGGCGGTCTTTCAGCCGCGCTCAAAATACACACACATCTCCAAAACACCGCCACATTGGACAATTCAAAATACACACACCTGACACATACAAACACCACTCCCACACACCCAACACAATATAAAACACACACCCACATCACCCACAAACCCCTATAACCACAATTCACAGACGAAGGCCAGATAGACAGAGAGCACAGCAACTGAGAACCCCACCACACAGAGGCACACAACACCATCACCCATACAACATTACACGCACAAAACACCACACACCACTACACATCAACACACACATCAACACTTACACCACCCCACACATCACCCACACCATCCCCGGTTTTCCGAGGAGGAGCTCAGGGTCATGGTGGAGGAAATCCTACGGGTAGAGCCACAGCTATTTGGCTCACAGGTGCAGCACACATTCATAGCCAGGAAGATGGAGCTATGACAAAGAATCGTGGACAGGGTCAACGCTGTGGGACAGCATCCAAGAAATCGGGAGGACATCAGGAAGAGGTGGAATGACCTACGGGGGAAGGTGCGTTCAGTGGTCTCCAGGCACAACAACGCGGTACAGCGGACTGGCGGCGGACCCCCACCTCCTCCCCCACAACTAACAACATGGGAGGAGCAAGTCTTGACCATCATGCATCCAGAGGGCCTCGGAGGAGTCGGTGGAGGAATGGACACTGGTAAGTCAAATCTTAACTATCATATCCCCCACCCTACCTGCATGCTATCACACACCCCCACCCCCACCCCCTCCCCTAACACTCACACTCCTCACTAATGTCCTAATAACACAAGCCACTCATCCCAACACCAAGCCCTGCATGACACAACTAAGCATGGTCACCCCTCACCAAAGCATGCTCACTGCACATATCCAGAACAACCCCCTAACCATCATCACGCAAATCCACACACAGGAATGCTTGCACTGGGGTACACAAACACCCACCCATTGCACACCATTACACACACACATGCAATAATCATGCTCTTATATCCCTGTAGGACCACTAAGGAACGTCACCACACCGGAGGGTCCAGACAACTCCACTCCACCCACAGAAGAGGCCCACAGTGACGACAGCAGCTCTGCCCTACTGGATCCTGATGACCAGCCCAGACCATCGTGGGCCTCGGGACAGTCGGTTCCCCTTGCACAGGCACAGCCCAACACTGACTTTCCACCCTCTGGTAACACCAGCACAGTACCCACCCAGCGGGTCCATACCTCCGTACCAGGACACGTCAATCAGCGGTGTGTCTATCACTACAGGGAACCCAGGATAACCCACCACCTCAACAACAACAGGGACCTGAGGGCAGTGGTAGTGGGCACATGGTCCAGGGGACGGAGGCACAGGAACACAGGGGAACTGGGAGGGCTGCTGTGCGACAGGGGGCGGACAGGCCAAGGGAACCCACTCTCCACGAGGCCCTCTCCTCCATCATGGGAGCATACCACCACTCCCAGGAGACGATGGCGACGGTCCTGGACAAGTTTCAGGAGACCCAGCACCTGCAGGAGGAGCAGTATTTGGGGTTCAGGGAGGAGCTCAGAACCATCAGCTCCGCCCTGGGCAGCATCGTAGGGGTGCTGAAGGACATACAAAAGACCATGAGGGACACCGTGGCACTCCAAGGGGCCCCTGACACTAGCCAGGACGATGAACTGCCCACCACCTCAAGCAGTCCCTGAGATCCAGGAACAGGACAGAGCAAGATGGCAAGACCCCCGCCAGGAAATGAGACCACCCTGATTGTCCTCCCACTGTCCCACTTTGTTACCCTGTCCATACTGAAACTGCCCCAGCTCCACTTCCTATGCCCATATGGGCAGTGCACCTGTGTGACCAATGGACTGGACTCTGCCTTGGACATTCCTCCACCGTTCCCGATCACCATATTACTACCCCCCTCCATTTTTGGGCACTTAAATAAACACCCTTGAACCACAAAACAATCTGGAGTCAGTCTGTGATTTGGTAAATATGTATAATCAATGACAGTGTCAAAATGCGTTTCCAATTGTAAAGCCAACATACCTATGTCACACATCACAAGTCCTTGAAAGATGCAAGCAGATGACACACGTTTCTAACCACACCTGTGAAACCGTAATGGAAAGGTACAACTCAGTGACCAAATACTGCTATGAAATGACAGACAGGATAGAGGTAGAAGTGTGAAAGTGAATGTAATGGTAAAAAGAAAACTGTTCTCACCTGTATGTCACTGGAAATATTGCTGTATGACTGACTCCCTGTTGTCCATGTCTTCTTCCTCAGCGTCCTCCTCAACACTGTCCACAGGCTCCACAGGCTCCACAGCTGCCACAACACCGTCATCTGGACCATCCTCCTGCAGAAAAGGCACCCGGCGTCGCAAAGCAAGATTGTGAAGCATCGAGCAGGCGATGATGATCTGGCACACCTTCTTCGGTGAGTAGAATAGGGAACCACCTGTCATATGGAGGCAACTGAACCTGGCCTTCAGGAGGCCGAAGGTGCGTTCGATCACCCTCCTAGTCCGCCCATGGGCCTCATTGTAGCGTTCCTCTGCCCTGGTCCTGGGATTCCTCACTGGGGTCAATAGCCAGGACAGGTTGGGGTAACCAGAGTCCCCTAATAGCCACACACGGTGCCTCTGGAGTTGACCCATCATATAAGGGATGCTGCTATTCCGCAGGATGTAGGCGTCATGCACTGAGCCAGGGAACATAGCATTTACCTGCGAGATGTACTGGTCTGCCAAACATACCATCTGTACATTCATCAAATGATAACTCTTCTTGTTCCTGTACATCTGTTCACTCCTGTGGGGGGGGACCAAAGCTACATGGGTGCCATCAATAGCACCTATGATGTTGGGGATATGTCCAAGGGCATAGAAGTCACCTTTAACAGTAGCCAAATCCTCCACCTGTGGGAAAACGATGTAGCTCCTTACTTGTTTCAGCAGGGCAGACAACAATCTGGGCAACACGTTGGAAAACATAGGCTGGGACATCCCTGATGCCATGGCCACTGTTGTCTGAAAAGACCCACTTGCAAGGAAATGGAGCACTGACAGCACCTGCACGTCAGGGTGGATTCCTGTGGGATGGCGGATTGGTGACATCAGGTCTGGCTATAACTGGGTACATAGTTCCTGGATAATGGCACAGTCAAACCTGTAGGTGATGATCAAATGTCGCTCCTCCATTGTCAACAGGTCCACCAGCGGTCGGTACACCGGAGGATTCCGCCATCTTCTCAAATGTCCCAGCTGACGGTGCCTAGGAAGGACAACAGCGACCACAGACTCAACAAAATCCCAGGTATGTACCCACAGATATACAGAACACGACACTAAAGACAAAAATCTTCCTGTATGTGTGTCGAGAGTAGGCCTAGGTATGTGTGACGCAGTAATAAATGAAGCCATGTGAGCCCCTGAAATGGCGGCTGCCTGACCTCAAAACTGGGACAATGGGGTGTGAGGTAACTGCGCTGGAGTTGTACACCGTCGCGGTAAGCGGATGTGACCGCCATTTCCTATCTGTTCAATCACTCGATACCTGATCTTCGACAGGAGAGGACCTACACTGCAAGTGCTGCTGTGACCTCGGTCTGGAAGAGACAATGGCTGCTGCGTCTGGGGAAAGGGCCCCTGCCTTCACTGCTTAGGAGTTGGAGAAGCTAGTAGACGGGGTCCTCCCCCAGTACACGCTACTCTACGGTCCTCCAGACCAACAGGTAAGTACACAGGGAGCATGTTGTATGGGCTATGCCTGTGTGGAGAGGGCTGATTGTAAGAGGGAAGGAGGCAGAGTTCAGGGAACATGAATGAGTGTCAATGCATGTGCCACATGGCAAGGGCAGGGATGTGGGCCACTCACTTCAACAGTGCAGTTGGTAATGACTTCTCTTCTTCCCCTGTACATGTCATGTAGGTCAGCGCCCACCAGAAGAAGGACATTTGGTGTGCCATCTCCAAGGACGTACGGACCCTGGGGGTCTACCAGAGAAGGGGCACCCACTGCCGTAAAAGATGGGAGGACATTCGACGCTGGAGCAAGAAGACGGCGGAGGCTCAGCTGGGGATGGCCTCCCAACGTGGGAGGGGTGCCCGTCGCACCATGACCCCCCTGATGTTCTGGATCCTGGCGGTGGCCTACCCGGAGTTGGATGGGCGCTTGAGGGAATCACAGCAGACACAAGGGGGTGAGTACACCCTCATTCTGGGGACTTTGCGCGCAGTTGAGGGGTCTGGGTGTGGGAGGAGGGCTGTGGGTTTCCCTAGGTCAGGGCGACTTCTGTAGGCTAGGCCCCTCCGTAATGCATGCCATCTGCCACTCCACCCCACCTCAGTAGAGTGCCAAGTACAGGTATACATGCCCCTGTGGCATCCATGTGTGCAGATGTCCACCATAGCGATGTAGGCCAGATCCCAGGAATTGCATATGTAGAGGCCTAGAGCGCGGCATAGTGCAGGGGGCTGCTGTGTCTGTATTGTCCACCAACGGTAGCGGTAAGCCATGCACTCAACCTCTTTTTCTTCTGTCGTCCCCCCTTTTTTGTGCTCTCCCTTTTGTGCATCAGTATCATCAGGCGGAGGTACAGTGGCACCGGAGCACGAGGGAGCTGCATCCCACATGGCCATGGAGGTCCACACCACGGACTCAGAATGCACCAGTGGGACGGAGGGCGAGGGGAGCTTCACGTCGGTCACCGGATCACCAAACAGCGACACGGACTCGTCCGCCGATGGGAGCTCCCTTGTGGTGGCGGCACCATCGGTGCAAACCACTTCTACAGGTACAGCCGCCACCTCCCCTACCAGCACCGCCCTCCCAGCAGCCCCTCAGCGTTCGCCCCGTGCCCGCTCACCCAGGTGAGTGCGCATCGCCTTCGCCCCAGGCACCTCAGGCCCTGCCCCGGTCACCCCTGCTGCCCTCAGTGAGGAGGCCATTGACCTCTTCAGGTCACTCACTGTTGGACAGTCTGCCATTGTGAATGCCATCCAGGGTATAGAAAGGGAGTTGCAACACGGTAATGCATTCCTGGAGGGCATTCATTCTGGTCAGGCTGCCCTTCATCGAACCCTGCAATCTCTGGCCTCAGCACTGATGGCAGCCATTGTCCCTGTGTCTAGCCTCCCCCCTCCAACTTCCTCCACCCAGACCCAATCCCCTGTACCCCAGCCTATCCCAAGCACACCATCAGACAAGCATGCATACACCTCAACAAGCAAAAGTAGCTCAGGCAAACATAGGCACCACACATCCCACAGGCACTCACACAAGCATCACACACATACAGACACAGCAACATCCACTGCCTCCACTGTGTCCCCCTCCTCCTTGTCTCCCTCCTCCCTCTCGGTCTTGTCTACACTCTCACCTGCATGCACTACATCTATAGGCACTAGGACTCGCACCAGAACACCCAGCACCACACCCCGCTCACCTGCACTCACCACCTCACTACCATTTACACGTCCCCTGTGTCTTCTCCCAGTGTGTCTGAGACGCCCCCTCCTAAAGTACACAAACGCGGGCACCCACACACCCAACATCCATCCACCTCACAACAGCCTCCAGTACCTGCACCTGCACCCAAAACACCTAAAGTGACACCTCCTACAACCACCTCCTCTTCCTCCACTCCCAGACCCCCTCCAGCTACCCATCCCAGTGTTTGTCACAAACTCTCCCTCAGCAACGTTGACCTCTTTGCCCCCACCCCCACCCCTCCAATTCATAAGTCACGTGGTAGCGCCTCAACCAAAAAAAATCCAGTACCAGTGGTGCGTGTTACAGGTGTGTGGAGTGCACCGGCCACCAGGGCAGGCAGTGTGACACGGAGCCAAAGCACTGCCAGTCCACCCCCTGTAAAGCATGTCAAGTTGGAAAGTGGCTGACGGGACAGGGTGAAGACTCCTGGCGGAATGACTGCTCACAAGGGTCCCAGGGGGATTGCAGAGTCAGCTGTGACTCCTCCAAAGGTGGTGAAGTGCTAGAAGAAGTCTGCGCAGTCTGGTAAGAGCAGCACGGCGGAGAAGGGCGCCATCCTCACCGGCGGCCAGGACGCCACCGACAGCACCGTCGTCACTGGTCAGGAGACCACCGCCGGCGTAATTGCCCAGGAGGGCAGGAGTATCGTCACTGGTCAGGAGACCACCGCCGGAGTCAGTGCCCAGGAGGGCAGGAGTATCGTCACTGGTCAGGAGACCACGGCCGGAGTCAGTGCCCAGGAGGGCCCCGGCTGCCACAGCCCCGCTGGGCAATGAGGGACCGTCATGCCACACGCCAATGCACAGGTCAGAGACCGCCATGGCAAAGCACCGCTGAACAAGGAATTCACTGCCATGGTGAAGACTGCTGAACATGGCAAAGCACCGCTGAACAGGGCAGAGAACCGCTGAACAGGTCAGAAACCGCCATGGCAAAGCACTGCTGAACAAGGAACTCACCGCCATGGTGAAGACCGCTGAACAGGTCAGAGCACAGCTGAAGAATGTAAACACTGCCACATCAAGCATCGTTATCCCATGTCCAGCTGGGACAGTGACGGAACAGGACGCGTCACGGGGAGCCTGATGCAGTGTGGGCACCATTCCCCCTCCAGAACCAGTGGAGACATGCATCCACTACCTATGTCCTGCACAGGATGAAGCACTCTGGGCACCAGTCCCCCTCCAGAACCAGTGGAGACTGTTATCCACTTGAGAGACTGTGGCTTTGCACTCCCCAGGATGTAACAGTGGGCAAACCACCCACTGTAGAGACTTGAGAGACTGTGGCTTTGCACTCCCCAGGATGCAACAGTGGGCAAACCACCCACTGTAGAGACTTGAGAGACTGTGGCTTTGCACTCCCCAGGATAAAGTAGTGGGCAAACCACCCACTGTAGAGACTTGAGAGACTGTGGCTTTGCACTCCCCAGGATGTAACAGTGGGCAAACCACCCACTGTAGAGACTTGAGAGACTGTGGCTTTGCACTCCCCAGGATGGAACAGTGGGCATGGAGCCCCGTCGTGGATCTGGCGTGGTGCTGTCATCCGGCTGTGGTGCCCCCCCTTCCCTTCCCCTTGAGGTGCCTGTTGTATTTCTATCTGATGCCCCAGCAGTGTTCTCTCCGTTTGTGGACAGGTATCTAATGTGGGCCTCGCCCATGCATTTTTGGCCCAGTGGTGCACGGACATTGATATGTGCATACCTGCACTACTTCTCGTAATGTATAACAGATGGAATGTCTATATATATCTGTATATATTTGGTAACTGTATTTTGATACATTACAATTTTTTAACTGATTTCCTTTGGTCTTTGCATTCTTCCGGGGGGGTTGTGGGTTGTTCCTGTGATTTTGGAAATGCATTGGTGTGTGTGTTGTAATGTGCGAGGGTGAGGGTGGGGGTGGGGGTGTTGCGTGTGTATCCCCCTAACTTTTGCCTCCCCCCTCCCCTATGTCGTAGGTGCAGTACTCACCGTTGTCTTCGGCGCCGCCGTTGCTGGTGTTTGTAAATGAGCAGGAAGAGCAGGGCACGTAGAATTTGTAATTCCAGCTCCATGGTGTCCTCCTTCCTTGTGGGATGTGTAGAAGGTGAGCATTTTCCCATTGCAAAAGCTATTTCTGCCGTGTTTTTATCCACGGTGAATCCGCCCCGGAAAAGGTGGCGGATTGGCGGGTTGTGATACTGTGGGCGGTACATTGTCTCCCGCCTGTCTGTTGGCGGTGACCGCCGCGCTGCTTGTCTGTACCGCCGTGGTGGCCGGAGTGTTAAAGTTGCTGTCTATGTTGGCGGTTTCCGCCACGGTCATGATTCCCTTTTTTTGTCCGCCGGCCTGTTTGCGGTATTACCGCACCTTTAACACCATCCGCCAGGGTTGTAATGACCCCCTATGACTGCTGGCAGCCATCCGTCCTTTTTCGGACTGAGCGCCGCCAGCAGCCATACTGGTGGTTGGCAGGGAAGTGGAGGCTGCTCCACCTCCACCGCCATGTCATTAGAACACCGCCCACCGAATCACGTCCCATGACTTGGTGTGGCAGGGTTCTGGTGACGGGGAGCTGGCCGCAGAGCAGCCCCCATGGATCACGTTCCCTCCCGAAGGATCAACGGACCAGGTAAGTTTAGCGTTGGTGGGGGGTGTTCTGTGTTGTGTGCGTGCATGGGGGTGTGTGTGTGAGTGTGTAAAGGGGGTGTGTGAGTGCATGTATGTATGCAGGGTGTGTGTTTTGAAAATGTGTGCATCTCTGTCTGTATGTCTGTGAGTATGTGTGCGTGTATGTCTGTGTGTGTGTCTGTTGGAATGTCTGTTTGTATGTATGCGGGTATGTGTGTGTGTGGGGTGTGTGTGTCGATGTTGGGGCGTAGGGAGGGGGGTCCTGCCACCTTTGGGGGGTAGCAGGGGGGCGGGGTGTGGAGGGAGGACTCAGGGTGGGGGAAGTGGGACGGTGTAGACCCCTATCAGTGCCAGGGAAGGAATTCCCTGGCACTGATAGTGCCTACCGCCATAGATTTTGTGGTGGCACAGAACCCCACGAAATCCATGGCAGTATGCGGGGTCGTGATACCGCCGGCAGTGTAGTGACAGCTGCTGGTCTGGAGACCGAATTCTCCAGCCCAGCGGTCGTTACCACCCTGGCGGTCGGAGTGGAGAAGTGGCGGTTTAGCATGGCAGTCACCGCCATGCTTGTAATGCCATTGTTTTTACCGCCAGGGTTGTAATGAGGGCCTTACTCTTTGCACACCAGTGTAAACCAATCTGGGGAAGGTGCTGGACACTAAAGGGGTGTAATGTACTATTCCCACTACAATCTCAACCAGTTTGAAGAAGGTGTTGGACACTATTTCAACTCCAGTATAAACCAATTTGAGGAAGGTGTTGAACACTAAAGAGGTGACATTTAGTATTCCCACTCAATTAAAAGCAATTTGGGGAAGGTGTTGGACACTAAAAGGGTGGGTGACATTCACTATTCCTACTCCAATCTAAACCATTTTGGGGAAGGCATTAGACACTAAAGGGGTGACATTTACTGTTCACACTCCAGTCTAAGGTTAGTTGAAAAAGGTGTTGGATGCTAAAGGGATGAAATGTACAATATCCTCTACATTTTAAATAAGTAAATACAAATTTCAATTTTTAAATACACAATATAAACTCCACACTCACACACATTTTACTATAAAATTCAATAAAATTAAATTTAAATGCACATTAACCACAACTACAAACCTATATTTACATATTTAAATATTAAAATATAAAAAACACATTTAATTACTATTAATAATAAATATATATTTGTGAAATTTTTTACACCATTTCTAAACCATATACCATAAAATGACAAATAAACTAAGAATCAAAAATTAACAATCATATATTATAAAAAATAGATTTTTTATTTTACAAAAATGTTAAATATAATTTTTAAATATTCATTTATAATGAGTTCTCTTTAATATCATTAACCTTTAATAAACATCTTAATTTTATTACAAGAGCTGAGGATCCTATTAAGCTTACCTTTTCTTGCTTTATCAAACAGCAGCCAAGATAAATGACAAATTACTTTACCCAGAAAAACCCGGGCACAGAACTACTGATGTGACATCACAATAAGTTAAAAAATTACACGTCGAGTACACCAATAATTAGCCTAACTAAGAGCAACCAATCCTTTTTTCTTTCTGCTCGCAGTCAAGATAAGTATTGCAAATTCTTTCCATTTTTCCATATGTTTAATGATTTCATATCTTTATTTTATTGTGAAATATTTATAGCTGCATGTATCTCACCTTACTTGCAAGCTATTGGTCTCTTTTTCCTTTAATATTCTGGGTTGCCCCTCTCACGCACTGCTGGTAACACACCACATTCAGGCCGATGCATTGTTCGTAACAGCCGCACCTCAAATGCTGCCTCCTCAACCTGTGGGGCTCAAGTCTTAGCTCCGAATATGGCCTTACTTCGCTCATTCCTCTGTCCGAGGAGATTGAGTGCTTGCTTGAACACGCCCGTAGATTATAGGGCCCCTCACCCTTAAAGAAGCCTGCCCCCTTTTTCTCCCCACATTTTATTTAATTTGGTTTTTCCTGTATTCCCCAGTTACAAGGGAGTTAATATTTATTATTATTCATTTATATTTCTTTGAATCTATTTAAGTAGTATTGTGTTATTTTATTTATCACGTACTGAGGGTTAGTTATGACTGGTGACAGCTTGCAGTCCTTTATCAAGGAATCTGTCCAACATTCCATGTCAGTCTCCATGTTGGACATGTCAAGAAACTTGGAAGCTTCTATGGCAAAAATGCTTTTTGACACTATGGAAGTTCCCTCTAAGAAGGGAAAGAAACGTTCCGCTTCACACAATGCTTTCTTAAAAGGCATTTCTACTAAAACTGGTCCTCCTTCCCCCATAGGTCTCTAATTCGGGGTGTCTTCCCTCTTTCCCCCTTAATGTTACTCATTTGCGGGACGTGGATGATGAGGGTGATGATATTTTTAGTGAGATGGACAATTTGGACAAATCTTCTGATTTGTTATACATGGCCCCAAGAGAAAATGTGTACAATTTCTCTTCCTGGTGGGAGGGTGTCCTTTCTCCCTGTCTTCTGACCTTGTGGATCATACTGAGGAGCCTATATATGACCCTTCTATAATGCATCACCCAAACTCTACTGGGTGGTGCTTAGCTGATCATGTTTCAGACTGTGGTCCTCATTACAAGTTTGGTGGTCGGACCGCCAGACCACCATGTTGGCGGTAATAAAAAGACCACCATGTTGGCAGTCTTTCACATTGCCCTATTACGAGTTAAATAGTCAGGACCACCGACCACCAAGCAAAAAAGGCAGACCTCCAACAGCTTGGAGGCCTTGAAATAGGCTGTCCAACCTCCAGCATGTCAGCACTGTGACTAACCACTGACCATATTACAAGCAGTCACCATGGCGGACAGCCAATGGTGGTTCGAGCCATGGTGGTCACCAAAGTAATACACAACTGTATGAATTGGATGAATTTGAAAACAACACAGCTGACAAACAATGCCACACTGGGCACACCTGCAAAGGTCATAAAACAACATCTTCACACACCACAATCCTTGGCATTTACACTGCAACACTCAGAAGCCACAGTGACTTTTTCCCACACAGTACAGATAGTAGGCACCACTTTTTATCACCATCCAATACAACACCTCATACACACCCTTTTGTACTTCCCCTGTTTAGTAAGTCACTGTCACCCATTTTGTTCTGTTCCACCATGTCATGTTAAGATTCATGGTGGATGAAATCATAAAAGTAGAGCCACAATTGTTTGGAGCACAAGTCCAGCATACTCCTCTCAGGATGAAAATGCAGATGTGGGAAAGGATCATTGATAGAGTGAATGCTGTAGGCACCACCCTGCACACAAAGGAGGAAATGAGGAAGAGGTGGAATGACCTCAGGGGCAAGGTCTGTGCCCTGGTCTTCAGGCACCAGCTGCAGGTCAAGAAGACTGGTGGTGGCCCTCCAAGTGCCTCATTACATCTCCCTGGGAGGAGAAAGTCTTGGCCATCCTGCATTGTGAGGGCTTGACATGAATACCTGGGGGAGTGGAGTCTGTTAATTGACAACCCTAAAAATGCCACCAAAATGCAATGTTGTGCATGCTCATAGCTTACCTTTTGCTACTTTCACTGTCACTCCACTCACCAGCCCAATGCCCACCAGTCAAAAGACCTCTATGTGGCAACTCACATTTGAAGTTTATTCACTTGGGAAGATGACATTTGGATAGTGTGTGTAGTACTGGGACTGAACTCCCAGCAAGCACTGTTTTAATACTCCAAATACCATACCAGTGGTCTTTTCTCCAAATACCACTGTTTGTTACCTGTCAATTTAAGGATATGCACAGTTCAAGGGTAAGAGTGTTTGAAATGGGGTCTCTGGTTGGCAGTCAGTTTGCACTCTGTCCAAGCAGGGACCCTCACTCTAGTCAGGTCAATCGAAGAACACGCTCAGATAACCTCTGCTTACCCCCTTGGTAGCTTGGTACAAGCAATCAGGCTTATCTTAGAAGCAATATGTAGAGTACTTATACCAACACACACAGTAATATAGTGAAAACACTACAAAATGGACTCCACACCAGTTTAGAAAAATAGGTAATATTTATCTAAATCAAACAAGACCAAAATGACACAAATCCAATATACACAAGTCAAAATATGAATTTTCAAAAGAATAAGAGGCTTACTCCATAGAAAACAATGGAAACATTGATTTTACACAAAGTACCTGATGTTCGTCAAAAATAAAGCCACACTGGCTAGCATGTGGCAGAAAAGACAGCAATGCGTCGATTCCTTCCTCACAAGTGAGGCCGTGCATCGTTTTATTCTCCGGTCAGGTTGGTGATGCATCATTTTTCTCCCGCAAGAGAGAGATGTGTTGATTTCCAGATGGGAGGCACCTCAGATCCGTGCAGGTTCATGATGACTTTGGCGCCCAGGGAAGATGCATGAGAAATCCGGTTGCACAGTGTTGAAAATCCGTGCTGAGTGAGGTTTACGTTGTTATCAGCAGCTGCAACGGGTGTTGTGTTGTTTCTCCAACTGCGATGCATCGATCTCCCAGCTGTGATACAGGTGGAGCGTCGATTCTTGCCGCAAGCAGGTGGCTCATTGTTTATCAGCCGCATTGCAGGTGGCGAGTTGAGAATTTCCCCGCATGGCATTCTGTGCATGATTTTCAGCTCTTGTCTGCCAACTTCACCTTTCAAGGGCCCAGGGACTGGATAGGACACCACTTGGCAGGACAGGAGTCTCAGAGAGTTCAGATGTTAGCAAAGGAAGTCTTTGATGGCCCTGGGATTTCAAAACGGGAGGCAGGCTCAGTTCAAGCCCTTGGAGATTCTTCACAAGCATGAATATACCACAAAGTCCATTCTTTGTTCCCTTTCACAGGCAGAGGCAGCAACTGCAGGTTAGCACAACAAAGCATAGTCACAGGCAGGGGCAGCACTTCTCCTCAGCTCTTCAGCTCTTCTCCTTGGCAGAGGTTCCTCTTGGTTCCAGAAGTAATCTACAAATCTGGAGTTTTGGGTCCACTACTCATACCCCTTTCTGACTTTGAAGTTGGCAAACTTCAAAAGAAACTATCTGTTGTTCACAAGATCCTGCTTTGCCCAGGCTAGTCCCCAGACACACACCAGAGGGTTGGAGACTGCATTTGTGAGAGCAGGCACAGCCCATTCAGGTGTAAGTGACCACTCCTCCCTCCACTCTAGCTCAAATGGCTCATCAGGATTTGCAGGCTACACCCCAGCGCCCTTTGTTTCACTGTCTAGAGGGACTTCACAAGAGCCCAACTGTCAGTCTGACCCAGGTGTGGAATACACAAGCAGGCAGAGGCACAGAATGGTTTAAGAAGGAAAATGTCCACTTTCTGAAAGTGGCATTTTCAAACTAACAATCTAAAAACCAACTTCAATAAAAGATGCATTTTTAAATTGTGCGTTCAGTGAGACCAAACGCCATATTTCTTTCTGCTCTCAAAGGGAATATACACAAAAATATTTAAAGGCAGCCCCCATGTTAACCCATGAGAGAGATAGGCCTTGCAACAGTGAAAATTGAATTTAGCAGTATTTCACTGTCAGGACATGTAAAACACATAAGTATATGTCATACTTTTAACATACACTGCACCCTTTCCTTAGGGGGTGCCTTAAATGTATAAAAAGGGAAGGTTTAGGCCTGGCAAGTAGGTACCCTTGCCAGGTCGAATTGGCAGTTTAAAACTGCACACACCGACACTGCAGTGGCAGGTCTGAGTCATGTTTACAGGGCTACTAATGGGAGTGGCGCAACTAGTGCTGCAGGCCCACTAGTAGCGTTTGATTTACAGGCCCTTGGCACCTCTAGTGCACTTTACTAGGGACGTACTAGTAAATAAAATATGCCAATCATGGAAAAGCTAATTACACATACATTTTACACAGGAACACTTGCACTTTAGCAATGGTCAGCAGTGGTAAAATGCCCTGAGTACCAAAAACAGAGTCCAGCACACAGTCAAAACATGGGAAGCGGAGGCAAAAAAGACAGGGAAGACCACGTCATGGATGCCAGTTCTAACAGGGAGATAACAATTGTCAAGTGTGTGTGGTACAGGGACTGACATGAGTACAACTCCCAGCAGACACTGTTCCTGTAACTACAAACACTAGCACAGTGGTCACATGTTCCAACACATATGTTAGTGAACTCTCAATTGAAGTGTACTCACCTAGGGGGAGAAATTTGGTTGAGGGTTTGTAGTACAGGAAGTGATCAGACTCCAACTCACAGGAGGTACTGTTTCAGCAACTCCAAACACCAGAACAGTATTAACTTGTCCAAAGACCACTGTCTGGCAACTCACAATTTAAGCTTACTCAGCTGGAGGATACCATTTGTCAAATGTGGAAAGTAGATGGAGTGACATGACTACTAAGGCCAGGAAGTTCCCGTGTCTGTAAAACCAACCATCAGACCAGTGTTCTCTTGCCCAAATACCATTGGTGGTGAACTCTCAATTGAAGTGGACTCTCCTGGGAGGACGATGTTTGGATAGTGTGTGTAGTACAGGGAGTTACATCACTGCAACTCCCAGGAGACTCTGTTACTATCACTCCAAACACCAGTCCAGTGTCCTCTCCTCCAAAGACATCTGTCTGGTAGCTCACACATGAAATTTACTCACCTGGGGGGATAATATTTGGATTGTGTGTGTAGTACAATGATTGGCATGACTCCAACTCCCAGCAGGCCCTGTTTCTGTGACTTGCCTATATATCCCTGGTTGTCAACTCACAAGTAAAGTATATTTATCTGGGGAGAACATTGGAAACATGTGTGAACTAGATGGAATAACCTGACTGCAGCTCACAGGAGGCACTGTTTCAGCAACTCAAATCACCAGATCAGTGTTCCTTAATCAAGAGACCCCTGTTTGGCAACCCTCAATGTAAGATTACTCAGCTGGGAGGATACCATTTGTATTGTGTGTAGTAGAGGAAGTGACATGACTGCTAAGGCCAAAAGGGTTCATCATTGTTACTTCACTCACCAGCCCATTGTTCTCTCCTCCAAAGACTCCTGTTTGTTAACTCACAAATAAAGTGTACTCACCTGGGGGAATAACATTTATAAAGTGTGTGTAGTACAGGGAGTGACATGACTGCTAAGACCAGCAGGCCCTGTTTCTGTAACTCCTACACCTGCACAGTGTTCTCTTGGCCAAAGACACCTGTTTGTCAACTCCCAAATGAAGATTACTCACCCAGGGGGATAACATTGGTCAAGTGTGTGCAGTGGGGAGATTGTCCTGACTGCAACTCCCAGATAGCACTGTTTCTATTACTCCACCACCACCAACACAGTGGTCACATGCCCCAATACACAATAAGATGTGCAACACAGTTGTCCCTTGAAATGTGACTATATATCCTCACCGGCAAAATGACATTGGTGGTGGTGGACTGTGCCCCACTGTTGAATGATACCTGTACCCTGCAACAAACTTCAATGGTGTTTGTGTAGTAGGACCTACCTGACAAAACAGGATAAGAATGTTTGTGAGGTCAAAAATCATTTTTTGCAGGTGTGATGCAGTTTCTAAAGCTCAATACTGCATTTCAGGCCACCAATATGGAAGCTGCCTGACCTACTCCCCTGGACATTAGGAAGTGCCCCTGAGCACCGGTGGAAGTCATCATGATGGTAGGGGGCTGCACCTGTGGCAGACACAGCCGTAAACTAACGTTTTTGCAAGTGGTGGTCATGGGTGAATGGATGTGTCAGACGGCCATGTATGTGGTGGATGACTGCCATGTTCTGCAGATTCACTCACTTGATTCCTGACACTGCTGCCAGTAATACCTCCACAACCTGAGCTGCTGTGTGCCGCCTCTGGGCACAATCATGGCATGTCCAGCAGCTGATAGGGCCCACGCCTTCTCGCCAGAGGAATTGGAGAGACTAGTGACTGAGGTCCTACCCCTGTATGGACAGCTCCTTGTCTTACCAGTGGAGCAGGTAAGTACCTCATGTGCACAAATTTCTCTGTACTTCATCATCCTTTCCCAACTCACAGGCTAAAATTTGCCCATGTGTGTCAGTTAGACTTCTTATATGCTTGTTGATGCAGTCTGTGTGACATCAATGGGAAGGGCAATGGGCAGCTATTGGTGGCCAGTGCCATATGTTAAGTTCACTACATTGTGTTGTGTGAGGTTTTTGGCGTCCTAGATCATCCTTGTGTTGGATGCACATAACTAGGTAAGAAGACATTACTGCCATTAACTGACATCTCTTTCCTCGTGATTGTTGTAAATGTCAATGTGTATATGCATGACAGCTTGAACTGTGTATGCATCTTGTATGAGTCATCTGAGAGTCATGTAAGCAATGTGTATATCATGTCTGGCCTTGCTAAGCTGTTGTGTGGAAGGCATATCATGAGCCACTTTGCCATTCAGGTTGCCACACACACCACATGACAAATTGCTGTTGGCTACATGATGTCCTGTCATGCATGGAAGTGATGGGAATGGAGTGTCATGTTGGTTCAGCTCAGCCTACAGAGACCAGGGCCTGTCAAATGTATCTCCCAGTATGGAACCTAGTCTAGGCTGTGGGAATGTCACTGTGGCTAAGCAACAGTGACACTGTGTCCACGCCCCTCACCCCAGTAGATATTGTCTTGAGGCCAAAATGATGCTCTGGTGGCAAACGCTGCCCTAAATGTCTCATTCCTTTGACTAGATTAGGAATGGGTACAGAGGTAAATCATTAATCTAGTCCGTATGTGCATTTAACATCATGGTCAATGTGTGTCTTAGACTCATGACACATTCCTTACTCCCACAGCTCTGTTGTCACCTTCACATGGGTCAAATTTGTCCTGTATAGGTGTATTGCATACCTGACAGTTACACAGTGCAGACAGCTTGTTGATTCCTAGGAGGTCATGATATTTGACTCAGTAGCTTGGTCACAAAGCAGAAACTTTACAATGCATGCCTTTATTTATTGGATGCCATCTCTGTCGGATAGACACATATGTCCAAAGGAGTGCTCTATGGTAGAGGTTAATAACACAGAACCCCACCTCCTGAAGTGGTATGAGTCTGCATTTGTTAGGCCACATGTCCTCAAATGGACAGGGAAGACACTTTCTGTACCCATCATGCCATCCCCTTGATTGTTACTCATGAGTAATGTTGAAGTTGCCTGTAAGGGCTGTGTACAGTGAGTCATTCTCAAAGAGTGTGAATGTGTTGGTCCATTCATGCCTAAGGAGTTTATTCCTCAGAAGCTACATAGGTGTAGTGTTTTATTGTGGCTCATATCTCAGTAAAGGTTGCAGAGCGTGGGCTACCTGGTGTCAGTAAGTTTGCTTAGTCATTGTAGGCCATTAGCAGGGTAGTAGGTTAGTCTGCACATGCAAATACATATGTGTGTTTCACACTTGGGAAGTATTAACAAATAGATAAGTCCTAGCTTGGTGTTACTGACTTATATGTGACTCAACCATTTGTGATGAAACTTGTAGTTATAATCTCTGGATTTGTCTTGTCCATCCATGCAGGTCCATGCCCACCACAAAAAGAGACTATGGAGAGCCATGGCCAAGAAGGGTGCTGACCCTTGGGTCCACAGCTGGTGAACCGCACACTGTTGGAAGAGATGGGAAGACCTGAGACGCTGGGCCCAGAAGATCGCAGAGGTTCAGCTGGAGATGTCCTCCAAATGTGGGTGTGGTGCCCATTGGACCATGGCCAACCTGATGGCCCGTATTCTTGCAGTGGCCTACCCAAACCTTTATGTGCATTTGAGGACAGCACAGCAGTCACAAGGGGGTGAGTACAGGGCATAGTCCTGCCTGTCACATTGCCAAGTGAATGTGTTGTGACAGCTCCCCCTGACGATTAGGGATGAGCTATGTGTAACACAGTAGATGAGTGTTTGTGTACACATGTCATGTGTTGTATACTGATGTGCCGTGCCTATTCGCCCAGGGACCTAGGACACAACTGTGTACAATCCACAAACAACTTGCTCTCCAGGGATGACATACGGCTGTGTACAGTGATCAATCAAGTACTGTTTGTTGTTGTAGTGAGTGTAAATTCTGTACAAAAGACCACTACTCCTCAATGTTACAGTCCCAAGGTATGGAAGTGATGGATCACTGTCCTCAGCCATGTGTCTGGGTAAATTAGTATTTTGGCATCTGCCACCCAGAGGCTACTTATCGTCAGCGTATATGACGGGTGCTGGCGCCTCACTACAGTCTGTAATGTGAAGATGGCCATCATACATGTTACAGAGCATACATTGTTCTTTGGGTACAGGTACCGATCAATACTTTCCTTGGAAAGTGGGGAATGCCCATTGACATGATATATGTGCCATCACTGTTGCCAACATTCCTTGTGTCTACATGTCAGACTATGTCCCTTTTTCATGAGCAACATTTTTAAACTGCTTTTTCATGCATGGTCTGCCTGTGTTAATGAGATGATATCTGTATTTCCTCACATTGATGTGCATGGTAAACCTGTGTGTGGAATGAGACATTTACAATGGGGGTACATTTCATGTTGTGCCACATAATGTAGCGTGTCACCATTGTTTATTGGCTGAAACATACCATCATGCATCATAGCATGTCATTTGTCATGTACAACTACGGGAGCAATGAGGGACATGGCAGGTAGGCCTAGAGCTTTTATCCACAATGTGCCTTTCTATGCCATAGATATAGAATCATGTAGAAAAGTGCTTAGCACATGTGAAATGGGTAAGTTTGTAACCTGACTGTTTGCATGCATCATGGAGTGGCTTACAGTTATGTTGAAATCACATGTGTTTGGGTACAACCATTCATCCGCAGACATCTGCGTCTGTATGACCATAATGGAGACAATGATGTAGCTTCCAATTGGGAAACCGTCCTTCAACAAGTACTTGTCAATCTCTGGGCATCTCCAACATCCAAGTGACTAACGGCATCTACTGATGCACTCAGAGTACGTCATTGTAAGGGGTGCCCAGACATTAGTGATGATATCCCTAGGGCTTGCTTCTTTATTGTGTTGTGGAGTTCACAGACATCTTTCCCTGACATATTGCACATGATGTCTACAGTGTCCATTTCCATGCCAAATGCGTGGCCCATCTGAGCAACATTAGTACTACCTCTATGACTCTATTGGGCCAAATATCACTTGGTGAAGTGTGCATTGTGGAACTGCTTCCAGTGTGACATAAGTATTTCCATGTCACCTTCTCCAGGCTATTGTACTTTTGTCAGCAACAAGGTAGGATTTTGGAACACCATTTCTTATTGATGGGTCATTATGTATGTGACAAATAAATGTGTGCATGACTTTATGTGGGATCTGTGGGAATGCAGTTGGCATTGGCCTACTATTGTATGATAACAGTTAACTGAGGTGTGCTCCATGAGGCAAAGCATTGAAGGTGATATAGTCTCCAACTTGTTCAATGGTTACTGTGATTGCACAACTTCAGCCATGCAATTATAGTTGTCTGAGATCCTGATTTTCATGTGGGTAACTGTTGACAGCTTTGATGGCATGCTGGGGCCTACTTGGCATCATGGTAATGTTTGGTACTTCCCCAGACACCCACATCGCCCCCTGCCCCACACACAACATGAAGCATACCCACAGGCACCACCACAACAGTCAGTGACATACCCACCATACCCAGCATACCCGTAGACACCACCCATACAGACACACAAACATCCACCACCATACCCGTAGACACCATCCCAACAGTCACACACATCCATTACTCCATCACCCAGCACCTCCACCTCCCAAGACATATGAACACCCACACTCACCCACGCAACAGTCACCATCCAAACACAAGCATACCCCCGAAACGCACACGCCCATGGCTACCACACCAACACAGAAGATAACCACTCCCTCGACCTCCAAAATCCCCACCCCCCTTCTGCTGGCCATCCCCATGTTCCTAAGAAAGTTTTATTTTTTTTACCTTGACCTTTGCCCTGTTCCCTCCACCCTGTCCCAAACCCAAGATACCCGACCCACCTCCCAACCCGTCCCTTCCACCTCCAAGTCCTCTGTGTCACACTTGACCCCTGCAAGCACCCATACCCCCCAAGAAGAAACCCACCCCTAATAAGAGGCAGGCCACCCCTACCAAACCAAAATCCACACATCATAAATCACCCCCCCCCAAAGACGATCCCTGAGGTGCCTGCCTGCTCACTTGATTCCCCTTCCTTTGGAGGTTCCCTGGCATTTAGGAGTCAGAGACAGCACATTGATGTGCCTGTCGGTTTCAAAAGGAGCTGGCCAATGGCCTTGTACTTTTCAAGTTTCAGTATTAATAAACCCAAACAATTGTTTTTTAGGGTACACATTTTTCCTGCAATTCTTTTTTTACCTTAATGTTGTTCCTGAATGACTTGTGTTGTCTGACTATAGTTGTGTGTGTTTCAGTCTGCTTGCTGATCAATTTGCAGTTGTTTGCGGTATCTGACTTTGTGGGCACTGCAGGTGTACCACAAGACAAGGGCATATGTTGACTGTATGGATATGTGTATAGGCAATGGTGGTGTGATGGCATTGTGTACTGTTTGGTATGGTAGGTATTTCATCTGTGTTGTCCAATGTGAGAATATTTAGTGTTAGACGTGCCTCCCTGATTTGGAGTATGGATTCATCTAATGTGTAGCAGCTTGACCTTTGTTTGTGCGGATATGGAGTGTGTTAATTGTGCCCGCTTCCTTTACATTTGACTGTGCATGTGTCCATTTAGATGTGTGTACCTTGCAGCTTCTTCATTTAGAGGTATGTCCCCTGCAGCTGGAGTTGGTAGTGCTTTGTTGACTTGCACTTCCACATTGTGCAGATAGGCATATCATTTGGATCTAGTACTGTTTGTCCCTGAGATACATGTAGTGCCAGTACCAGTGCAAATGTTGTTTAAGGAGCAGGTGCAAAGTGATATGTGTCCCAGTGCAGCCTCCTTCCCTGAATGCTCCTGATGCTGCCATCCCTATTTTGCAGGTATTGTGTGCAAATTGAGCTTTGTATATTTGTCTCTCTGTCTTTTCTGCATCCCATTGTCCTTCCATTGTGTTGCTATGTAGATGATGTGTGTGTCCACTGTTGGGCTGTTTAATGGTAGTGATGTCACATACATGCATATATGTGTTGAAGGAGAAGACAGTCCATGGCATGTGTGCAATGTGAGTGTCTGAGTTGTATTTGTAGATGCAATGTTGCTGTGTTGTTGGCGTTGTGTGACACAATGTTGTGTACACGTCACTGTTTCTGTGCCTGAGATGAGCAGACATGCGTTTTTGTGTAGTGTTGCGATGCAGTGTGAGTGACCTGCCCAAAGGGGACATATGGTGACTATGAATGTGTCCTTCTTTGTGTCTGATTTTGACGCAGGACAGAATGACAAGTGTACATGGTGCCTGTAGTGTGACCCCCATATGATGTGGATGATGGTGCAATGATCTATTGTTGAGTGTAATGACAGAGGTAGGTGTGTGTCCTTGTGGTCCGTTGAGTCCATGGCAGTGTGCATTTTGTGTACCTCTGATAATCAGCAGCTGCAGCAGGACATGTATGATGGACTCCATGGCGGCACCAGATGTGTAATACTGCCTGCAGGTGAGTGTCTTCTTTTATACTGTCCATTTCTGCCTGCTGAAATGTGGTGTGCAACCTCATAATGTGTCCGACAGAAACACAGGCTCTGCTGGCCTGTTTGTGTAGCCTCATGGTAATGGCGGGACTGCGGTGGTCTTTGCTCCAAAAGCCTGCATGACTCGTCACACAGCAGTCCGACTGACAACCCAACAACAGTCAGTCTGCCAACCCAATGGCGGTTGGACCGGCAACGCTGCCATGGCGGTCCACGACCGCCAAACTCGTAATGAGGCCCTATGTCTCTTTTTACTTAAAACACTCACTGGACAAATCCAATAGAAATAAAGCTCTGAATGTGAAGAACCAGAACCTTATGGGCCTGGCGGCGCAGGGTACGCCTGAAATCTCCTTGGATTCACCTGCCTCAACTAACAGAGACACGGGACACTCTGTCAGGCGTAAAAGATCAGATTTTATTAGCTGCAGCTAGTACAGTTGTCCAAGAAGTACACAAGGTATGTTCTCAGGAGACTGCCACTTTACTTTGTGGCGCACAATCTTATATACCGTATAAAAACATTTATTAACTACATACACTCCCAGAACACATAGAAAGGAGCCAGTAAGAATAATGTAAAGATAGAACAGAGCCAATAGAAATGTCGGAAAACAAGACAGAACAAAGTATCAAGTGACTTAAGGTTGCCTCCCCTCCAGCTGTGTTTGTCACCCCTCCCTTGAACTAATTCATTAACCGATCCACAACGAAGTTGCATGTGGTGCGATAAGTTTGTGTGCGTTTGGAGGACAGTTGTGAAATGAGAGAATACTAGCAAAGGACAGCGAAGGCCAGACGATAAGATAAGATCGGCGGAGAATAGTGTGAGCCTACAGATAGTTGAAACAAGGATTAGAAAACCAGACAGGGATTAGTGTACTCGGTCAGACCTTAATACCAGTCTTGTAAAGATAGAGGCAGAAGACTGTTTTGAACACCATGTTGCAGAATAAGCAGAAAAGGCAGAATGGACTTCGTTCGCTGTGCTGCCTGAGTGAAGGCAACATAAAATGGCGGCGGGCCACAAAATGGCGGGTCGATACGATCGTATTAAAAATCGAATTTCCTCAGACCCTCCTTTTGCCAGAACTCAGGCAAGATACACAAACTCATGTTAATCGGAGTCGATGTCTATGGCCATGAGGTCATCAAGCTGTTGCTGTACCATCATTTTGATATTCTCTGCTCTTTGTGACTTGGGTTTGGGAATACATGCAGTAGCACATAGGTTGCAGACGGCAGGACCGCAGTGCATACAAAGACAACAAGAGAATATAAAAGCTAAAATTACTCCAAAGAATGTCAATACCTTCCAACCCCATTTGGACAGTAATCCCCAAAACCACTCTGAAAAGGACCAATCTCCTTCGTCCTGATGAATCGACTCGGAGATTATGTGTAACTTAGAGATAGCTTGGTATACTGTCGGAGCGTCATTAGGTATGAAAATACAGCAACTTGATCCGATCAATTTGCATACTCCACCACGGTCCGCAAGAACAAAGTCTAAGGCAACACGGTTCTGCAAGGTCATAAGACGATCAGCCTGTAGTTCAGCTGTAATGTTACTTAAAGCTCCTACAGTGATGTCTATGGTGGTTTCTACGACACGAACCAATTGCCTTATATTTCTGCTGTTGGCCATTGGACCCCAGAAGGGAAGAAATCCTTTGAGGAAATCTCCTCCCTCTTGTCCTGCTGTGTCTTTCGAATCCACAATCCCTCTGCCATATCTATTTTTATGATGGTTCGCAGGAGCGGTGTATGTAGGGGGAAGAAGAAAGGCTATATAACAAGTACCAGAGAAATCAGCTGGCAACCATGTATAAGCCCTATCGTGGCAAACGAAGTATGTACCTTGAGATGGTACTAACGGCGGTGAATTCAGGGCTGAATAAACATATGTATGGGAACATAAACTTTCTCTTTGTCCGGTGTTTGGAGTTCTACCATTTATTTGCAGACAGAAATTTCCTTGTTGGGGTATGACCCGTATCGGAGGAGATTTTCCTTGCTTAACCTTATCATTGAGGCTGGAAATGTAATTAGTTATGTTCCAATTGGTATATGCTTTTCTTTAATTTATGGAAGCTTCACTTTTTTCCATGATTTTAGCCATAGCTACCATTCCCTTTATCAATAAACTATGACTGAAATCTGAACCAACACTATGTGAGCTGACAGGTTGTTTAATTTTACTTTGATATGCATTATTGAAAATGACAAAATAAGCCCAAGCGGAACCTTCATAGGAGAATGGAAGAACTAAATATGGCATTCCTTTTTCTACCGTATGTGGTATGAGTCCACACACCCAACAGTCAGTTGTATTGATCACTAACTGATGTTGATGTAACAACTGGACGAAGGAATTGTTAAAGTATTCAGTTCTTCTGATGAGTTCATGCTGGGGAAGAGTGTGAAATAGGTGCGGAGAGATAGTAGAAGAAGATGTAGAGGTAGGAGAAGAGACAACTTTTTGCTGAAGAGTAATAATGATCCAGTTTACAGATGCCAAAAGAATACACAACAATATAATGACGCATAGAGCAATACTACAACGACTACATATTTCTTTACAATTATTCTTTACATTTTTACTTTCTCTTTTATCTAATGTAGCCTCCATCTTTCTAAGTGGATGCTCACGGCAATCTTCCTCAATCACTGTAGTCACGATTATCTACCGTCCTATGACACTGTGAGGTCCTGCAGGCCTATTGCCACTTACTCAGGTCGTAACTAAGACTCCTACCGTGACCCTGCAACCGGGATAGAGTACTACATAGGAGAGAAATTTACAAGTTCTTTGGTCTTGGTCTCAAATTATAGCGTTCCTGTCCAGAGGCAGTCTGGTTTTGAAACAATGTTCCTGGATTTGTCGTGTTCAAGCGTCGATGCGATGGTATTGCTTCTTGAAGGATGTCGTCGTCCTCTTTCTCAGAAAGTGTTCCAATTAGACGCGCATCACTGAATGGTACAAATTGCGGAACTTTCTCACTTTCAGAGTCACTGATGCCTCTACGGACCCACTGATCGAAAGGCAAAGGCAAAGGCACTTTCTTGCAGTGCACGGCATGCACCCAGTTTTTCTTTCCTTCGACTTTAACTGCTGTTCTTGTGGTCAAAAGAACCAGGCGTGGCTCTCTCCATCTGGGCTCCAAATTTCTCTGTCGTTGGAAATTTTTCGTGCAGACCCAGTCACCTGGTCGGATGGAATGACCTGGGTCTGTGGAAGCCTCTGGTAGAGCACTCTGAACCTGTTGATGAAGAACACGCAATTTAGTTGTAAGGTCATGCAAGTAGTCAATCAACATCGGGTATGGCAAGTCTGAGTATTTCTTAGGGCGAGGAACTCCCCATACATTAGCTGGGCGATCAAATATCACTTCGTAAGGGCTAAGCCCCAAACGAGAGTGTACTGCTGTTCTGGTGGACAGAAGAGCCAATGGTAAAGCATCAGGCCAATTAAGTCCTGTGCTAGCTTGCACTTTAGCAATTTTGAGCTTCAAGGTTCCATTGTAGCATTCTACTAAACCAGCCGACTGTGGGTGATTCGCCGCGTGGAACTTCTGTTTTATGCCAAGACCTGCACAAACTTTTTGCATGACTTGACCCACAAATTCGCTCCCATTGTCACTCCAGACAATGCGCGGCAAACCAAACCTAGGGAAGAATTCTTTCAAAAGTATTTTGGCAGTTGATAAAGCAGTATTGTCCTTCAGAGGGTAGGCTTCTACCCATCTAGAAAAAGCACATACTACCACCAGAACATATTTGAGGTTGTTGCATCGTTCCATGTGAATATAATCGATCTGCAACACCTCAAATGGATATGTTGGAGGAGCAAAATGACCTGCTGGAGTTGGGGTTCCCTTTCCCGGATTGTACATCAAGCAAACAATACAATGTTTTACTACATTATTTGCACACTTTGGGATCCCCTCATTTTGCCACACTGGAGCCAGAAGTTTACATATTCCTTTTGCACTTAGGTGAGCTGGACCATGTGCCATAGTAACTACAGGTAGTACATAAGCATCTGGTAACAGCCAACGTTGATGTTCTGATAATTCAACCCAACATCCCATCTCATCTAACATTCCTGTACTTTCCTTCCACTTTCTCAACTCATTCTCCGTAGCCTCTCCTTGAATTGATTTCACACTTTCTACTGTATCTTCACACATTCCCTTTTCTCTTACGCAGTTTGCGGGACCTGCAACATACATTCGACTTGTGTTGTCTCTGGCTGTCTTTTTCGCTACCTCATCTGCAAATGCATTTCCTCGACCAACATCGTCCACAATCTTTTTGTGTGCACTACACTTCACGATCGCTATCTGAGTAGGCATTGTAAGTGACTCAAGAAGTTCAGTCACTAATTGACCATGTTGTATCTTAGTACCATGGGAAGTAAAGAATCCTCTTTCCTTCCATAAGCGCCCAAAGTTAAACGCTACACCAAAAGCGTATTGGCTATCAGTGTACACGTTTACTCTTTTTCCTTTGGATAACACACACGCTCTAGTTAAGGCTATCAATTCAGCTGCCTGAGCTGAATTATGTCTAATGCGTGCTGTCTCCACAATCGTATGCAAAGTAGTAATAGCGTAGGCTGAAACTGTATCTCCATTCGGGAGCTTGAAACAAGAACCATCTACCCATAGTGTTCCATCTGGATTCACTAATGGCGTGTCTTTTAGGTCAATTCTACCCTTAGTCTCTTCTTCAGTACGGAGAAAACAATCATGCTGTTCAGAGACATCTCTCTCTTCTGGAAGAGGCAACAAGGTAGCTGGATTCAGGGTATTACATCGTTTGATGTGTATGTGACTAGCCAAAAGCGTCAGCTCATATCCGGACAACCGAGCACTCGTAAGATGCTGCGTTTTTGTCCTATTTAGTAAAATATCCACTGCATGTGGCACCATAACAATGAGAGTATTATCTAGCACTACTCCAGCAGACTGTCGAATAGAAATTGCTGCTGCCGCTGTCGCCTTAAGACAACTAGGCAATGCTTTAGCTACTGGATCTAACGTAGCTGAGAAATATGCGCATGGTCGCTGTTGGTCTCCAAAACGCTGCGTTAAGACTGACAATGCACAACCCTCTCTTTCGTGGACATAGAGCGTAAAGGGCTTACTGTAATCAGGAGTACCCAATACAGGAGCAGAACACAAAGCAATACGCAAATCAGTAAAACTCTTCTGACACTCGTCAGTCCACGGAAGAGGCTGAGGCGTATCTTTTAAAGTTAGCGCCAACAGCGGTTTAGCCAATAAAGAGAAACTCGGAATCCACTGTCTACAATAAGAAGTAATGCCCAAAAAGGCACGTACCTCTCTTTGTGTGGATGGCACTGACATTTGTGCAATTGCCTGAATTCGTTCGGGGGTCAATCGTCGTCCCTCCTTTGACAAGAGATGACCCAAATAAGTCACCTCGCGACAGACATATTGTAATTTAGAAGGAGAAACCTTGTGATTTAGATCAAACAAATGACGCAACAGTGCAACGGTCACGTTTTTGCAAATCTCCTCTGAATCAGCGGCAACTAATAAGTCATCCATGTACTGAATGAGAGCGGCACCGGACGGTAAGGAAAAGGCATCAAGATGACATTTTAGAGCTTGACTGTAAACAGAGGGACTTTCACAATAACCTTGAGGTGCGCGTTTAAACCGGAAGCTTCGGCCTCCGAGGGAAAAACCAAAAATATCTCTACTCTCTTCGGCGATGGGAATACTAAAGAAAGCATTCTTTAAATCGATAACTGAAAACCAAGTCGCTGTAGAAGGTATCATCGTCAACAGAGCAGTGATATCTGGGACTACAGGAAACTGCGGTACGACAATCTTGTTTACCTCCCGAAGATCAATTACAAAACGATAAACAGGAGGCTGAGAAGGATCAGTGCGTTTAAGAACCGGAAGAACAGGACTGTTACATGTATTTCCTCTCGTTTCCTCAACCACACCCTTCTGAATCAAATCATGGACAATTTCCAGAAGTGCTTTCTCACCTTCAGTAGAGATTCTGTATTGCGGAATACGTGGCATTTCAGCATTGGGCTTAAGAGTAACAACATAAGGTGGGATCTCAAGACAACCAACGTCATTCGGACCCGTAGCCCAAAGCGTTTCGGGAAGAGAAAGCAATTCAGGTGGGAATTGATCTTTTGATAAGTACATTGGACTAGTCATTTTCTGTCCTAGAGTGAGGTATACACCAGAAGGTGAACAATATATCGTAGCATGCATTCTTTTTAATAGATCTAAACCCAACAGATTTTCACCACAACCATTCGTCAGAAGAAGCGGAGCTTCTAATTCATAAGGGCCTATTGAAACAGGCAAAGGGCAAGAAACTGGATTGCGAACAGGGGCGCCAGAAAATCCTACAGATACATTCGTTAAGCCAGACAAAGGTGCGCCAGGGAGTTTAGAATGAATGATAGAGCTTCTCATGGCACCAGTATCTAAAAGAAATGGCTCTGAAACACCCATTGTAGTGACATTAACATAAGGTCCATTCTGATCCACTGGAATTGACGTAACCCCCTTACTTTGTCCATGGCTGTCCTATTCAAAATGAAGACTTTCATTCCCTCCTTCAATATACTGATCCTCACTGTAATACTGTGTAGACCTAACATTTTGCTGGTCAAAGTAATTTCCGGAATTTGGAGGAACAAAAGAACGCTGCTCTTGGGTTAACACACCTCGACCTCTACCTCTATTTGCTGACTGAAGACCACCACGACCTCGTGAAGCAGATGTTGCTCCATTACGCTGCAACAATGCCGGACAACTGTTCTTAAAATGACCTTCCTCCCTACAATAAGCACATTGATTGGGACCTAGCAAAGGTCTTGGAATGAATGGTTCAGGCTTTTGATACAACCTCTGAAACTGCGGAGGCTGTTGAAACTGAGGCTGAACATAACGAGGAGGATAAGCCTGTTGCAAGAGAACTTTAGTTTTTAATTCTTTCGTCTTTTTCTCTTGTTTTTCCCTTTCTTCTTTGTCTCTATTTTCATAATATTGTGCAGTAGCCAATATCTGGGCGGAAGAAGAAACTGCCCATGAACTCTCGGAGTCTTTTAGCTTGTGTGATAGTTCAGGAAGCAAGTTATATACGAACTTATCCACAAATAATCGCTGTCCCCCTTCTGTAGCCATATCTTGACCACTGTGATCAATGAATGTCTCCTCGAATCGGGTAAAGAAATCGGAAACACTTTCATCTTTCTTTTGTTTACATGCTGCTAGCTTATCCCAATTAACTCTCAAAGCAGGCATCATTGTTTTCATTAATGTAATAATCCTACCAGGGAGTTCTGAGATCAAAGCGTCGGGCTTTGCACCACCTACTTGACCTCTATCTGCGGCAATAATAGCGTTCCAATCGCCGCCTAATTCTTGAGCGTGATCCTCTCTACGAATTTTAGCCCATATTGTCTGTGGAACTACATTTCCCATCAACATGTCAATATCTGCTAGATTCATAGTACATGCATCAACTGTTTGCGACAACTCTTTATAGTAACCAGCAGGATTTTTGCGTGAATCTGGTAGTGACTGTTTAAGTGCTAAAACTTCAGACCTTTTCCAGGGGACATGTATCCATATGCGCTGAAAATGCGCAGGAATAGCTGGATTAGCACCTGCTGCTGCAACTTCTTCCTTCCATATTGGAGAAACCTCTCTCATGGGATAGTTTTTCAGTGCTGTCCTAACTGAAGGATCAGAATCAGGAAAAGTCTGTGAGAACAATAGGGATCTGAAAGAAATAAGTGTTCTGACAGCGTTTTCAACCTTAGGACCCACAAAGTCAGCCTGAACATCTAACAGATCCTGTGGGACCGAACCCAAATTCATATCCTCCCATTCTTTAGCGAGAGTATCGCACATAACTTTAAAAACATATCTCTGCGTAGGTGCATTCCATTGCAGAAAGGTGGACATAATATCAGACGTACTATATTGGGGACCCTTCTTGATCCATCTACAAGCAAGTGAGTCCAATTTTTCTCGCTCTTCGGAGTCTGGGAATTGACTACGAGACTGTCTTCGAGAAAAAGCTGGAGACACATTTAAAGCTTCAAAGAAAGGTGATAAGAGACCAGAGACAGTATCTGCAAATCGCTTACGCATAGATGGAGAATTTGACATAAGGATAGGGGACAAGGTATTAGGTGAATTAACTAAAGGAGCATTAGGAATTGCCAAAGGAGCAGAAGGCAAAGGAGTTAAAGGCAAAGCTGACATAGGCAATACTTGAGGAGGCAAATGTGGAAAAGCTGGAGCAGGCGGAAGCACAACTGGCGGCTGAACAGGCTGTAACATCGGGGGTGCATTAGCACCTTGTACATAGGGCGGAGGCAATTTCAATAAGTGGGACATTAAGGAATCTTCCTCAAAATCTTTTCTCTTATCAAGGGAAGAGATAGGCAACGTCGGATAGCATTTATCTATTGCCATTCGATGCTGTCTGTCTGAAATTTCCATTGCATTATCTATTTCATCATCTTTGAATTGCTGAGCAGCCTGTATAATCGTCATTCCCTGTGTTTTCCTATCTCGTTTCGCTTGTTTAATTTCTCTCTGTTTGGCTTCCTTACGCCAAAGGCGAAAAGAGTCAAACATTGCCGGCCGGGCTTTTCTTTTAAATAACGTTGCTTCTAAATTATCTAGCACATCAGTTTCGAAACTACCATTTTCTGGCCATTTTAAAACACCATCTTTCTTTGTATATCGGGTCCATGTCTTATTAAAGGCAATAGGACCAACACCATGTTTAGAATAGAGCTCATATGTGGGAGTTCCAACCGAAGGAATCGGACAGGAGTCCTCAAGCTGGGAGTCCCTATTACAACCAAAGCAACAAAGTTTTCCAAACTTAGTCAGACCAGACATCTCACGATTTTTACTGGCTGTTCACAAACATCAAGGGGGTAAAACTTTCAGTTTACACAGCACAAATGCACTTACCCCTCGGCTTTGGCCACTGCAATGGCCAAATCTAAGGACCTAAGGACAAAACAAAGACCAAAATTTGTGGGCGCGACCCACCAAATACTTAACTAAGGATGTCTTCTTACACCAACAGAGGCCCGTCTATCGTCTCGCTTTACCATACATCATCAAAGAAAGGGCCAAGGCAGGGCGGCAGTCAGGGCAGCAGTCGTCAGTAGCCGTCAGGAAGGAGTAACCGCGCTGAAAAAGACCTTCGGACCACTTCGACATACAGGGGTCACTTGACGTGGCTCGCGATTCCTCCAGAATTTTCTTGCGGGGTTCCTCACGACCTTCAGGCAGAACCGGTACCGCTGAAGCCGCCCCACGTTGGGCGCCAGTTGAAGAA
Source organism: Pleurodeles waltl (assembly GCF_031143425.1). Lineage (NCBI taxonomy): Eukaryota > Metazoa > Chordata > Amphibia > Caudata > Salamandridae > Pleurodeles > Pleurodeles waltl. The sequence goes on along the minus strand of NC_090448.1, from coordinate 217,591,063 downwards.
CCAGAACCTTATGGGCCTGGCGGCGCAGGGTACGCCTGAAATCTCCTTGGATTCACCTGCCTCAACTAACAGAGACACGGGACACTCTGTCAGGCGTAAAAGATCAGATTTTATTAGCTGCAGCTAGTACAGTTGTCCAAGAAGTACACAAGGTATGTTCTCAGGAGACTGCCACTTTACTTTGTGGCGCACAATCTTATATACCGTATAAAAACATTTATTAACTACATACACTCCCAGAACACATAGAAAGGAGCCAGTAAGAATAATGTAAAGATAGAACAGAGCCAATAGAAATGTCGGAAAACAAGACAGAACAAAGTATCAAGTGACTTAAGGTTGCCTCCCCTCCAGCTGTGTTTGTCACCCCTCCCTTGAACTAATTCATTAACCGATCCACAACGAAGTTGCATGTGGTGCGATAAGTTTGTGTGCGTTTGGAGGACAGTTGTGAAATGAGAGAATACTAGCAAAGGACAGCGAAGGCCAGACGATAAGATAAGATCGGCGGAGAATAGTGTGAGCCTACAGATAGTTGAAACAAGGATTAGAAAACCAGACAGGGATTAGTGTACTCGGTCAGACCTTAATACCAGTCTTGTAAAGATAGAGGCAGAAGACTGTTTTGAACACCATGTTGCAGAATAAGCAGAAAAGGCAGAATGGACTTCGTTCGCTGTGCTGCCTGAGTGAAGGCAACATAAAATGGCGGCGGGCCACAAAATGGCGGGTCGATACGATCGTATTAAAAATCGAATTTCCTCAAATGTCCTTGTCCTTACCTTCCAGACAGTGTAACTGCCACCCCTACAATTGATCCAAATATGCTGTAATTTTTCTTTTTGCAAGGATCCCTAGAAAAGGAGTTGACAGGGCCTGGTTTAATTGTCAGTATAGAGTTTTAGACTTGGTTGGGCCTTTATCTAGATATTTTGATTTAGCTGAGGAGGCTAAGATGGAGGGTAAGCAAGTTGACCCAGAAACTTTGTCCAATTGGGCACAAAGCGCTAAATACATGTTATGCAACAGTAATGCTCACATTTCTCAAGCGAGTTATAAAAGCCTTCTTTGAAAGATTGACCATAATGCAGAGCAGTCAACTAAAGAAGAAAGGCAACAAACCAATTACCTTTTGTTTGGGGATTCTTTCATTAAAGAAATGAGCAAATATGTTTCCACTTTTACAGATGAAGCTCATTACTTTTCTCTCAAAAGCTTTTTTCTTCTCATGTTTTGGGAGGGCCAACAAAGGAAGGAGTTGTTTTTCTGGCCATTATCCCCCAGGGGGAAATACCACCAACCAAGGCTCCTCTTGTCAGAGACACCAACACAACTACTATCATCACTACATACCATATTTCTACCACAGATGCCAGCGAGGCTTCAGGAATAGGGGGTACAGAAATAAAGGAGACCATTTCTCTGGTAAGTCTTTCAAATACTGGCCTTCCTCCTGTAGAGGGTCGCTTGTCTCTATGTCTATGCTTTTCCATTACAGCAGATTCTTGGGTGATTCAAACAATTCAGGGTTATTGTACAGAACTATTTCAAGTTCCATTTCAACTGCATTTACCTCACCCACTTATTTTCTCTCAGGAACAATCTGTCCTTCCCCACGAAGGGAGTCAATCTCTTCTCATTAAGCAAGTGATAGATAACACCACTTTCGATCCTTTGGGTTTTCTCAGTACCATCTTCTTGGTTCGGAAAAAGATCAAAACATTTTGCCCTGTGATCAATTTATAGATTTTCATCAACTTTGTGGTGTATCACCATTCCAAGAATGGAAACTATAGTCCATCTCTGGAATTCTCTACTTCAGAGCGACTGATTAATATAATTAGATCTTCAAGACGCCTACCTGTCTGTTACCGTTCCAGGTCATCACCATTTCCGGAAGTATTTTTAGTTTCAATGAGGGGAATCATTTTTCTATTTCAAAACACTCCCTTACAGTCTGTCTTCAGCCCCTTGGTGCTTCATCAAGATTCGAAAACTGGGTGTAGCCTTTATAAGAGCTCAGGGCATCAGACGTATTGTTTATCTGGATGATTTTCTAATCATGGCTCTGGACAAGGATTGTCTTTTTCTATCACTTAAACTTATGCCCAAATCTTCTTCAAGATTTGGGTTTTCTCATCAATAGTTAAAAATCTTCCCTTCTCCCATTACAACATCTGGAATTCCTCAGCCTTGTAATAGATACAATACAGGTCATCCTTCAACTCCCTCAGCAGAAAGGCGATTCATCACTCCTTATCCCTCCATCACATCTCCCTTGGATCCCTGGCTTATCTAGTGGGTATTCTAGCATCTTACATTCAGCTACTTTTCCCAGTCCTCTTCACTATCGGGCGCTGCAAAGCATAAAGATACATCACCTCAGAAAGAGTCTCACATGGTTGGATCCTGTAAAGTAGGTTCCAGATTCCAAAGAGGAACTCTAATGGTAGCTTGATCACTTAGACACCTGAAACAGGATATCAATGTTGTCTTAGGATCTGATGCAAGTCGGACAGTCCTGGAGCTCAAGATGTGGTCAGTTCTCAACTAGTAGTACATGGTCTTCTCTGGAGTTGAGCTTGAAAATCAACTGTTTAGAGATGCTTGCAGGTTCCATTGCCATCCAGACCTTTGCAAAAGACAGCATAAAATGCACAATTCTTTTACGGATGGACAACCTGTCAACAGTGAGATATATAAATCATCTATGGGATCAAAATCCCAAACTCTGGCGGCTCTGACCAAAAGTCTCTGGGAATTTTGTCTTCACAAACATCTTCCTGTCAAGGCAGAATATATTTCAGGCAATCTGAATCTCATGGACAACTAGTGTTCCAATCATATTTTAGATTCCATTGATTAGCGTCTTCACCCTTTGGTATTCAATCAGCCTTCTTCTCTCTTTGTCACTATGTCAATAGACCTTTTTGCTGCCCTTCCGCATTAGATGATCTTGCATTCACGCTTAAAAGGCTAACCTAGACAAAAGCTGCACTGACACATATTTTGAAATGTTTACGTTCTACATCCAATGGTGGACATTGTGCCTACCAGAACTTACAATGTGCTAACATGATTTAAAACAATGTTGAAGTATATTTTCAATCAATAGTTGTTCTAATGAACTATTACTAAAAGAAATACATTTGATTTATAGTGATTTACGATTTATTAGTATAAAGTTACATGTGCCGAAAAAAATGCACTTCTCTGTCATACTCAATGTGGTGCTTTAACAAAGATTGCAATTTTCAATGAAATGTTTTTGCATATTCTGATGATATTATTAATGACGGATTTGTAAGTTTGTATAATATATGTGTTTTATTATGCTGATAATAATGCATTATATTTCTTGTGTTAGCATAACTAGTCCTGAAGTTTTCATATTTGCAGCCATGTAAAGTGTTGAATTATTTCTTTTTCTCTAACATGAATTTTTCCACTGGGTTGTTTCTCGTGAAAAGTATAGAGCCCTTTTGTAAGATGTGTACGTTTTATTTCACAGGGTACTTGACTTTACATGAGGACCTGAGGACTTGAAGTAACGCAGTACCATTGTTTAGCAGCCTGTTTCTCATGAAAACTGTGGAAATCATCTTGTAGCATAGGAAGGAATATGGATTGCAACAAGTAATGTACAAACTAGTAAACTATTGGATTCACATAAAAAGGAAAGACAACTTCTCATCAAGCGTGGATGTTGCAAATTTGGTTTGTGCAATAATTTGAGTGGACATTACCCCTTTTGTGTAATGTGGACTCATAGATCAATCAAATTTTTAGAGTGAGTAAGGGATGGACTTGTAAGTTTCAGTGGTAGTTCCCTTGTTCTTTTAACTTGCCCCTTGGATGTTTCCTGATTTTTCATGTGCATCCCGAGTTCGGCACTTCTCCTGATGGTGCTTCTAACGGACTTTGGTGATGATTTACATGCTTTGCTGATAAAACTGAATTGAATGCTGAACCTAGGAGAAGTATATTCTAATGCAAATGTTATTTTCCCCTGATCTGCTTTTCTTTAGTAGAAGTTAGCATGTTGACACCTGCCTATTTTATTTTTCTAGTTAGTTTACCCTTGCCTGAAATAAACGATTTTTCATATTATTTGTGACCTTTTTTTTATTTTTGCTGCATGTGTTAGCCCATTCCCACACATGCTTGTCCTAATTTGGATAGAAGTAGGGAGAACCTATGTCCATATCATGGCTTCTGAATCTTTGTGATTTAATTTGACTAATGTATTCACAGTCTGATTTAAAGAGTGTTTCTGTCTCACAAGTGATTGCCTTATTGATATGCATTATCTTTATTGAATCTATAATGGTGTTGATGTTGGTAGATTAAACTTGTTTCATAGATTTGGTCAACCTATGGTGTGTTTTTTCACCTTTACAATTTGATTTTGCGCACTATTTAAATGACTTTGTATTTATATAATAAAGCTTTGGAACTTTTTATTGATTGGAGAATTCTTCTGTGGCCATGTGTCATGGTGTTCAAATTTGTTGCTTGGGTTACAATTAATTGTATATGGTTACCACACTCTTCACTAGGTACATAGATACCTTCGACCTCGGGTAAAGCATTTTTGAGCCCTGTGAAGGGTGAGAAAAAAGCATTCGCACTGGTTACTCCTTTTTGACAGGCTCCACCTTGGTATTCAACTCTGCTAGAGTTGTCATAACATTATCCAGTGTGAGTCCCTCATCTTCTCAACCTGCTTCTGAACCCGTAGGGAATCTGCCACAGCCTTATTCTGGACAGCTCCCTTGAACTCATTGCTTGGAGCATTTCGGGTCTTCCTGGAGAACCCCAGGAGTTTCTGAAGAGGCTTCTCACCTTATCCAAAAAATCTGGGACCCTGGCACTAAAAAATATACAAGTCAACCTGGTTAACCTGGTATGGATAGTGTTTAGACAGGTGGTCTGAGCCCCTTTCAGCAAATGCATCCCTGGTGATAATTTTTTAGCTTTCTTGGCTGCACAGAGTAAAGCTTATTGTGCGGTCAATACTTACAGATCAGCTATTTATACTGAACTTTTCAGGGTGGATGAAGACCTATCGGAGAACACCTGTTGCTCTGTTGCCTTTTGAAGGGAGTAAGATTTTCTAGAAGTCTCTTACCAGGTTCACAGACACACCAAAACCAATTACATTTTTGTTCCTCACCCTTTTTTCCCCTTCACAACCCAACTTGTGCTTTGGGAATTTTATCTTTATTACTAGTAAAGTTAGACTTTTGGTCTCAGTTTACTTTTGGTCTATACTTAGACTTTTTGCCCATTTTACCTTTATGAATCGGGCCTAATGGGTGACAGTATTTCACCAGAGTGTTAACAACAATTCCAAGTCTCTCTGATCCTGGAATTATTGAAATCACAAACTCAGGGCTCAATAATTCTATGCCCAGTGTCACCAGGCCTGTCGTTACTCCTGCAGAAGCTAGTACTGCAGGCAGCATCACAGCCTGATACCAGTTTGACCCCTGCAGCAGTACAGGGTGACCTGACAATGCTCTCCAAGACATGCACAAGCACATCTTGACCTCCCACTTCCGCCCAACACCCCAATCCGACCCCTTTACAGACATTTTATGCCTACACAGTGAAGGTAAAACTGTGGCTTTCTCCCAGGAATTGGGAGAAATCAGACAGAAAAGAACCTGGTGTCTCCTGGCCTATGCGATTATTCTCCGTTACAAGGAGGAAACTTGCAATCAGTTGTTTTTGGGGCAGGAATGCGGCTGGAATCAGGAATGCTGGTGCTCAAGTACTCCTGCACCAAAATCTGCTGAGAGGGAAAATTAAGCAGATTGGCTACAATTTTAGACCTACACAAGGTATGTTTAGAAAAAAAAGTAGGCATTTGTTAAAACGTTTCATAAAAAGAGTATCCAGCAAAAACGTCACTTTTCACCACATGGGTAGAAGTCTGGGCAAGTAATGACTTCATTGTTTCACAATGAACACAGTAAATCGAACGCAATGAAAACATTGTGAAACTAGTCCGAAAGTGTCCAAACAGCAAGGATAATGTGAAAGAATATTAAAGACTGGGCAATTGTGAATACTATTTAATTCCAGCACATCCACTTTACCTGCATCACCCCCCCAACACGCCCCCCGGGAAATGGCCAACCCTCTGATAATTGTTTAATATTCCTCATTATGAAGGAACCACAACATAAAATACTTGTTGATCTTCTCTAGTTGCACTATAAAATGGGGTTACTTATCCTACGATCACCTTGCAACTTTGCTACAAAGACATACAAAGATTTGTGTTTATACACCAACATGAGCATAACAATATTTGTACTAATAAATATGTGTGCCTAAATCAAGGTTTATTCAGAACCAGACTTCATTCTCTTTTGATAATGGTGTAATTTATCTTAAAGCTATAAGTCTGTTAACTTAGGCCTATTTAGCTAATACACTGAAATATTATCATGTTTGGAGTTTCTGTGAATTTGCTGCTTGTGAAGCTTCAAAGAATAGATATAAATACTGTGTGCAACAATATCAGGAACTCTTCTGGTACCCTTCCAGACATTCAATTAGAAGGGAAGGTCAGCCATTGGTATGATGGCCACACAATGCAATTTCGATACCCATTACAGAGTGATACGTGGAATATTCAAAGGTTACCATAAAATGACATAACTTAAAGTCTTACATTTACAACTACATGGTGGGTTAATGTACCGTGTGTTCAGAAGAAAGATATTTGAAGGGCTGATAATTCCAATATTTTTTATATGGATTTATTACCTCAAATACATTTGTAAAACAGCCAGTAAGGAGGATCAGCTTTTAAACAGACAGGAATTTGAAATCTTAAATTTGAAAGAGCACATTCAATTATTTATGCGCACAAGTCATAAAATCAGTGGTACAAATACCAGACATAATGCAAAATAACAATGCGTGATTTTCTTTTGTCTTTATTTGTTCTTCTACTTGTTCTGTTTTTTAATTCCAACACAACCTAACAGAATAACCAGGAAATATCTGCTTGTATAGACAATTACGTTTAAATGTCAACAATGACAAATGAAATCTCGCAAAAACCGTGCACTGTACAGACCCACACTTGCATCAGTTTTACTTACTGTAGTCTGAAAGTTGAATAATCTCAAGGACAGACCAGGGCCAGGAAGGCCTTTTATTCTACTGGCATTTCCTGGTAGGCGGGAGGCCTTTGAGGTTGGTTGTGAAATCCCGGGGCAAGTCCCTGGTGCTTGTGTCACTTTCACCAGGTCCTTCAGGTTAATTGCAGCAGGCACAGTAGAGAGGGAGGCAGCGAAAAAGGCAGAGAGAAAGTGATGAAGCGAGGGAGAAAAGATGGAAGAGAGAGAGAAGGGATGAATGGAAAAAGAGAGTTGTAATAATATGTAATAATATGTTCTTTCCCTTTAACACTCCTGTTCTATTTTGTTGTGTTTTGTTCTATGACTGCGTCAGTGCTTTGTGAGGTTCTAGTGCCAGCTCTTGACAGTTGATCACTGGCTTGGGACTTGACAGGGTGCTGCCTGCCGTCGTGGATCTTTATTTTGAATAAAGTGACTACACCGTTTTCCTTGGATTTTATTCGGATTCTTTTATTACTCATTAACCTGGAGCCTTCAGTCTTTCCTACATTTTTGGTACCAGGAGTGAGGTAACGTCTATTGCGTGATCCACCGACCGCCTGCACAGCGTATTGCAGTTGGAAGAATTCACCGCCGTTCCTCGTTTGAAGATTGACCTACGCCCCGCGCTCTGTCTACATATTTTGTGGGCGAAGAGTGTATTTTTGAGAAGTAAGGAGAGATCGGGAAGCGCTCGAGCGTTTGGGTGATTATTTTTTTTTTAAGGCTTGAGCGCGAGTTCATTCCAGCGCGTGTACGTGCGTGTGTGTCAGATGTTGCCTAGCAACGAACAACGCTGTTCCCCGGCCTGAGAACACGTTGTAAGAAGTTGTGTGCTGTTCCAAAGCAACGTCGTTTCTGGCACTGTGGACGCACAGACGTTGCCTTCTTTGATCAAAGCAACTTTGTTTCCTGGCAAGAAGGAGGAAAAAAAAAAAAAAAACTCTAACTTCGGTCTGCCAACATTTTTGACAACTTTCTGGCTTGTTTTGTAACACGGGTGTATTTCATTGCAGCACTGTGTATGTTCTCCAGGTTCTTCAGAAGCAAGTGAACTGTTTGTGTGGAAGAGGTTATTATCGCAGGACGAGGTGGTAAAGGCATATATATAAACACTCTCTGATATGGCTTCGAATCAGCTAGTCATGCAACCACCTCCTTTCTTGCAAAAGGCTGGTAAACCGGAAATTAGATGGAACGAATGGGTGAGAATTTTTGAAAACTATTTGTCAGCGATAGACGCCATTGGATTCTCACCATCTAGGAAGTTAGCGCTTCTATTTAATCATCTGGGAATTGCTGGTCAGCGCATATTTGACAATTTGCCTACTATTCAAACTCCTTCTGGTGACAATGTGATGTGGGATGTTTACATTGAAGGAAAGGAGAGGATCAAAAAACAATTTTCTGATGAATCAAATTTTCTACTGGAGAGATTCAACTTTGCTATGTGCAGGCAATCTGCAGATTAATCTGTAGACAAATTTTTAGCTAATTTGCGTGTACTTGCAGCAAAATGTGATTTTGGCAATATTGTTGATATGTATATTAGGGATCAATTTGTGTTCTATTGCTATTCTAAGAAAATTCAAGAACACCTACTTGCTTGTCGCAACCCATCCTTGGATGAAGTTGTGGATGTAGCTAAGGCGGATGAGAGATCAATTGTTTCATCCAAAGTTGTGTGTGGGCAGAATGTGGGGTGTGGACGTAATGATCATTTGAATGTGAATCAAGTGGGAGATGAAACAACTGTAAGTTTAGTTAGAGAGAGACCAACTAAACAGAAGAAAATACCACCCCAGTACGGTAGAGTTTGCTTCCGTTGTGGTTCTCATAATCACTTGGGGAACAATCCTGTTTGTCCTGCCTTGGGAATTTATTTTTTTAAGTGTCACAAAATTGGCCATTTCCAAGCTGTTTGCAAACAAACAAATTCCTACTCGAATTCTGGGTCCAAAATGAGAATCAGTAATGTGTACACTGAGAATGCGGAGGAGGAAGCTTATTGTGCTAACAGACTATCTAATCTTGTTCTTACTGTGGATCTTCCTATTCAGTGCATAAGGGGTGTGGGTGAACATATCAAAGGTCCTATATGTGATGCAAAAGTAGATTCTAGAGTGTTACCTCTAATGGCTGACTCCGGTGCTCCCATCACTATTCTAGCAGACAAAACATTTTTTCAGTTATGGCCTGACACTAAGAAATTAGAAAAAGCTGATATTGCACCCAAAGCATTCAGAGATCAAGACATTGATTTGTTGGGTTTTTTCTATGCTGAATTAGAAGTGATGGAAAGGTCTACGTTTACTAAAATCTACGTGGCTGTGAAGGGGAGGAACATATTAGGCTGGAAGGACTTAGCACGTCTAGGCATTATTCTGTGCCCCGGGCAGGAGAATCCTATTAAGTTAGGAGAGAGGCCATACATAGATGAAAGTGAGTCTGTGTTGCAAATCGTTCCCAATAACATTGTTCCAGAACATTATATTCGTAAGTTTCCCAACATTTTTGTTGACAGAGTTGGGAATGTCAAAGGCTTTGAGCACACTATCAAACTTAAGGATGGTGTTATTCCTGTCGCTCATAAAGTAAGACCAGTTCCGCTGTCTATCAGAGACCAACTTGGTAAGTTACTTAAAAAGTTAGTGACAGACAATATTATTTCTCCCACAAATGCTTCTGAATGGGTTTCTCCGATTGTAGTTACTAAGAAAAGAAATGGAGATCTTAGGTTATGTGTAGACCTGAGATCTCTCAATAAAAATATTTTAGTGGATTGTCACCCCTTACCCTATATACAAGAACTAATTACCACAGTGGGAAATTCAAAGTTCTTCTCGACCATTGACTTACATTCGGCGTACCATCAGATTCCTCCTAGTAATGATTCCGAAGAATTAACCACTTTTGTGACTCCATTTGGTGCTTTTAAATTCCTCAGATTACCTTTTGGTCTTGCCTCAGCGGCGAGTGTCTTTCAAAAAATGATGGACACATTGTTTGGACACATTAAAGGGGTTTGTGCATTCCAAGATGACATTCTAATTCACACGGCAACTTTAGAAGACCATGAACATACTCTAAATGAAGTCTTTGGCATACTTCAAAATTATGGTTTGACTATTAAAACTGAAAAATGCAACTTTTTAGTTAAAAGTGTTGACTACCTTGGGCATTCTATATCTGCTGAGGGCATCAAACCTAAGATGTGCAATCTAGAAGCTATTATGAAAGCCCCTTATCCGTCTAACAAAGAGGAGTTACGTTCCTTTCTTGGACTGTGTGAATATCACTCCAGATTTGTAAATGGTTTTGCTATAGTTGTCCAACCTCTTCGGTCACTACTGAAGAAGGGGTGCAAGTTTGTCTGGGGCAAGGAAGTCAATGATGCGTTCAAGAATATCAAGAAAATTGTCGCATCTGGCCCAAATTTGAAATCTTATATTCCCAATTGTAAATCCTATATAACGGTTGATGCTAGCCTTAAGGGACTCGGAGCGGTGTTTGGACAGTTGCAGAATGGTCAAGAATGTACAATCGCTTTTGCCTCAAGGTCACTTTCTAGTGCTGAGAGTAACTACAGCACTATTGAAAGGGAAGCCTTAGCTTGTGTTTGGGCGGTTCAAAAATTCAAAACATATATTTGGGGAACTCATTTCGAGATTTTTACTGATCACAAGCCGTCAGTATTCCTATTGAGAGGCAATGGTCTTGGTAAGGCATCCGCTAGATTAGTGCGACTCCTGTCAAAATTGCAAGAGTATAATCTAGAGGTCAAGTACATTACTGGAGTGAAAAATGTGAGAGCGGATTGCTTATCAAGACTTCCTTTACCACACTCTACTAGTGTTGCGGATGATCGAGATGTGGAGTGTGTGGTGGGAGTTCTAGACCTTGTTTCTGATTCGGATGGGTTGTTCACACAAGAGGATTGGGAGTTGGCCATGGCGAATTACGTGTTTCTTTCGCAAGTTCTTTATTATGTCAAGCATGGTTGGCCGAATAAAAAGAAATATAGTAGCGAAATGAATACATACAAGCAACTTGCTATGGAATTATCATGTGAAAATGGCTTTTGTATGAGGGGGTCTGTGTGCGTACCTCCAAATGATTTGAGAATACGAATAATTAAGATAGCACACGATGTAATAATATGTAATAATATGTTCTTTCCCTTTAACACTCCTGTTCTATTTTGTTGTGTTTTGTTCTATGACTGCGTCAGTGCTTTGTGAGGTTCTAGAGCCAGCTCTTGACAGTTGATCGCTGGCTTGGGACTTGACAGGGTGCTGCCTGCCGTCGTGGATCTTTATTTTGAATAAAGTGACTACACCGTTTTCCTTGGATTTTATTCGGATTCTTTTATTACTCATTAACCTGGAGCCTTCATTCTTTCCTACAAGAGTGTGAGAAGAAGGGAGATGGGTTGGTTTGAACATTTGTGCCTGAGCTGATTTTGGTTCTCCAGCCCAACCCTGAGATTTGCACAAAGATGCGCTCACTGAGCCACCCTGTCCCGGTTGATATGAATCTTCATTCCCCTGTCTCTAACTGTCTTTTGCTTTCAATGACATTTTAAATCTGAAAGAGGACAGAGATACAGACAACATATGGAAACTATGTATATGGATCTGAAAGAGTGGCTGGAGATCACCAGCAGAGAAAAGCGATAAAGAGACTCTTGAGCCTCCTATTCGGAACTTTAGACTCAAACTTGAACTCCATAAGCCTCATGTCCACTTCTGAAAAAATAATAGAGCACCGTAATGAGTGACCATACCACATTAGAGGAAACAATGGTTAACAATGAGGAGCTGACAGAAATAAAAATAAAAATAAAACTGATTGATGGTCCAAAGAGCAATGTTCCTTTAGAAAGTGCTGTATTCAATTGCCTGTGGATTGTACATGCTGAAAGTGTGAAACAGTTACAAAAGGAAATAGACCGCACCAACAGACTGCTCCTCACTATTCAGCTGAGCGAATCTTGTTTAGTTCAAAGGCCTAGAACATAAAAATTAGTATTGAGTGCAAAATAACCAAAGACAGATTATTATCAGGCAATCATCTTTAGGCAACATTATATTCCTTGAAAAGCTTACCCCTGTGTTTGAAGTATAAAGAGACAAGAAGAACATGTTCTTGATTGATTCCTGAGCATCACAAAAAAACAACCTATGGATGGACAAAGTGTGCCATCGTAAAATGATCCTGGGTTAATTTCTGAAAAAAGTGATTGCAGAGTTGAATAGATCTTTAACTATGCTCTGTCACCTGTGTCGTGTGACTTCTGAGAATGCATGATTGAGCCTTTTTTTGATCCTGAACGACTCTGTAGCATAATGACATAGGTGTTGTTGAAGTGAATGCAGGGATAGAATGTTGAGTTTGCAAAGAATAAAAATGTGTTATACATACCTCCATGTGTGACGTATTCATGGGCGGGTATTCAGACTGGAGTGGAAACTACAGCTAGAGAGGAGATAGGTGATAAGTAACCTGAAGCTCAACAGTTGTCTGTGGTCCAAGCAAACTGCTCATGCGACCCACTTGTGCCTTTGTTGAAGTGATAAATTGACGGTTGACGTATGTGAAGTCAAACCGCAACCCCAGGTGGTGTGAAGTAATTAATGATAAAGAAAGCTTCACTGAGAAGTCTATGCAGCAGTGGTCAAGAAATCACAATCAAGGCCATACAACGCAGTAAAAAGCTACAGAGTGCATAGAGTGATATTGCTAAAGACAGCCACAAACAGATAAGGAGAAAGAGCGCTAGCTGACAGAACTATTGGGAAATGAAGCATAAAGAGCTTTATATCCTCAAGGGGGGCAAAGAAACCCACGAAGAAACACAGGGTTGTACTTATGGAGCTATCCAATACCTGAAGCTGCACACCACCAACGTGGCTGTTGATGGCTCAGCACAACTCCAGAATTCTCCAGAAAGTGAAAAGCTCCAAGGGAGCCCAAGAAAGAGGCTACCTTTCCACAGACTGTCAAAGATGATCCAGAAGCCAGCACGTCATGGGGCCTCAGAGATGGTATGCATGAGCCAATTCACCAAGCCCACCAAGTGGAGTCAGAGAGAGTTCCATTTGCAGTATCAGCCCATCCTGTGAACAGTTACAATGCTGCGTTTTCATGAAACGACCACCACCTTTCAATACCACAAAATATTGGCGATAGATTGACTGCTTGGATAGAGACATTTGATGATTTTAGTGATGCACTGGAAGAAATAGGTACCAAAAAGATTATCAAGTATCACGTCTTGCTTGTGATGGTGTAAAAGAAGTTGTAAAGAAGATGCTGTGAGCTGATTAAGTTAAGTACTTCAAACCAAAGGAGTCTTGAACCTCAAGTTCACTACAGTGCCGGATGTAAATTATGAAAGGTAAATTTTGTGTCAAGAACGACAAAGAGTTGATGAAACCATAAATGAATTTGTTGGAAGACTGGATACATTCATAAAGCACTGCAGATTCAATGAATTTAATGACGAAGAAGGAGTATGTCTGAGAGTTCTTGATGGACGACTTTCAGAATCATTCAGAAGTAAAATGCTGAGAGAAACTCTTAGTCTGGAGTGAGTTCTCATGGATGCCAGAGCTAAAGCACTTGCTGATCGATAAGTTGCTGACATGGAGGCTGGATATTCCTAAAGTGAATCAGTCATGAACATGAAAAGTAAGCAGAAACACAAAGCTGAAGGACAGAAGGTGATGTCTCCATGGAAAAATAAGTTGTGTTTCAGATGTGGGTTTATTGTTTCCACATGAAGGTAAATGTCTCACCATCAGACAGATATTCAAAGGCTGTGTTACAGATAACTGTTTTGTAACAGTCTGCAAGGTGAAGGAAAAAGTAAAGAACCACAGTGAGAAGACAAAATGGCTGCCTGATCATTCCAGAAACAACGTTTAACACGTGCCCACAAGGCCAAGCAACAACACCAGTTGATACAAATCGACACCAAATGAAGTCGATTGTCATGTAAATCATTGTAGAAAAGTTCCTCAGTGTTAGTATTGAGTGAAAATGAAGAAGATGATTGCTCAATTTCACTGTTTACCTCAAAGAAACGTTCACATGTTGGACTGACTGCATGTGAAGAGAAATGCCAGACAAATAAGTGTCGACATAAGAAAGCACCCAAGTCATTCAAAGATTGTCCAAAGATTACACTGAAAGTAAATGGTTGTGCAATACCTTTTATCATAGTTAGCGGTGTGTTGATAAATATTACACCTGAAGAGAAATATAATGAACTATCTCCATTACCGAGACTGATGCCATCGAAAACAAAATTGTACACATAGGGTGCATCAACGCCTCTGAAAAGTTTAGGTTTATTTGTAGCAACTATGAAATGCAAGAAAAAGAAAGTGGAAGCGCCTATTCGCGTACTTCAAGGCTCAGCATCAAGTGCCTGTCTTCTTCACGGCTGCTGAAATGGGACTAATATTGGTGAATTACAATATGGATGCTCTTCACAAAATAGTAAGTGAGTTCCCTTCACTATTTCATGTGTTAGGAAAACCTAAGACTATGCGAGTATAATTACTTATCAATGAAGATGTTCAACCTGTTGCTCAGAGACACAGAAGAAGTGCATTTCATTTACAAGAAGCTGTAAAAAAGGAACTTGAATCTTACCTAAGCATGACACTTTTAGCATTCTACTTGTCCAATGCCATGAGTTTCTCCCATAGTAGTAGTGCCCAAAAAGGACAGTGAAGGATCTGTTTGCCTCTGCATTGATCTGTGTTAAGTGAACAAGGCAATTGCAAGACAACAGCATTCAGGTCAGCACATTACTGATGCATTAGCACAATTAAACGGTTTGAAAGTCTTCTCTTGACTTGTTTTAAACAAAGGAAATCATCAGTTGTAACTCAAGGAGAAATGCAGGTACATTACACATTTTCTACACATATTGGTCTATTTTGATAGAAAAGAGTAAGGGGCAGATTTAACAGTCCCTAGCATCACCGGAGAGTCACTTTTCTTGACGTATGGTGGTGCTAATCACTGCTGCATATTTACAAGGAGGCGTAATGCCATTTTTTGTGGCGTTACACCTCCTTGTCAATATGGGCCCCTCCAATGCAGTTTTCTGCATCTGAGGGGCGTGCAATGGCTGTTGTAGTGGGCGTTCCATGGCAACACCCATTGCTTTTGATGCTGCCTCAGATTTATGAGTTGTTGTAAACCTGAGGCAGCGCCAAAAACTAACAGCACCCCAGGGGTGCCTCTAGCATGGCAAAATGAGGAGGAATGCTTTTATTCCTCCTGGTTTTTGCTTTTTGTATGTGTGCTGCATTCTGCAGCACATATAGAAGAAGAAAGATGCCATGGATGATTGTTTATGTGCAGAAAGGTGTCCCTTCCAGCACTTAATCATTGCGAAATGACGCTTTGGTACTTCTATGGGTGCTGCATTTTACAGCACACATAGAAGTGTCAAATTGCCATGATAGATTGTTTACATGGAAGACGGGACGCCCTGCACATAAACAATCTATCCTCTTAACAAGGACACCATTGCACTATGGTGCAAGGATGCCTGCGTTTGTGCAGGCAGCTTAGTTTAGCTATGGCGCAGAGGGAAACACAGGGCTGCACAGTATTCCTGTAAATACAGCTCACCCCTGCGTTTCAAAAGTGGTGCAGTGCAGCACTGCTTTTTTTGGTGCATCACTGCGCTGCACCACTTTGTCTTAAATCGAGGCCTAAGTTTTAGTGTGCTGCTGAGATTTTTCAAGATGTCATTGGACGTATCATGCAACCAGTCGTAAATGCTTTCAACTATAGTGATGACATATTGTTTTTTAGAACTACAGAGAAGGAACATGACAAAGCTTTAAGACAGCTGTGTCATTTACTTGTTGATGCAAGTTTAATGCTAAATGCTGAGAAATGTAAATTCAACAAGAAAAAGCTAAAGTTCTTTGGCCATATCGTTTCTGACGGGGGCATGGAACCTAATCCAGCTAAGGTACAAGTGTTGTCAACTGCCAATCCCCCACAAGATGTTTCAATGTTATGTTCCTTCCTTGGCATGGCTAGATACTGTTCACAATATATACAATACTTTGTCACTGTGAGTGTACCATTGAGAGAGATGACGAAAAAAAAATATTTCATTTCACTAGTCACATGAATGCTAGCAGTGTTTTAAAAGAATTAGGCAGCTTTTGAAAATATTTCTGAAATTTCATATTTTGATCCAAAGCTACACATGAAGTTGTTGTTGACGCTAGCCCAGTCGAGCTAAGCGCTATCCTTGCACAGCACAGGGGACAGCCAAATGCTCAAAGACGTATTGCAGTCCATGCAGGTAAAAGTTTGTCCCAGACTGAACGTACTTATTCAAAACCAGAAAAATAAAGTTTAGGAGTGTTGTGGGCTTGTGAACATTTCCATGTATTCCTGTACAGAAAACCTTTCACACATATTATCAAGCATTGCTGACTATCTTTGGCATTCCAAACCCCAAGATGCCTCCACAAATTTAACATTGGGGTTTACCTTTGCAAGAGTACAGCTCCATAAATGTACATCATTCAGGGAAAGATCAAAACCCTGCCGATTACTTCTCAAGAGTGCCTGTACAGTGTCAAGGTAACCCATTTAAGCCTGCTAAATCCTACATACATTTCATTGTGAAATTGAACATACCAGCTGCCATTTCATTAGAACAAATTGTTACTGCCATGAGTCATGATTGTGACATATTGAAACTAAGACATTACACATCAGTCATGGAATCAACATTCTCGACCTCTTACCAGTGACAATGATTATCAAAATTACAAGAATCTCAAAGATGATTGGTCAGTGACGCAAGAAGAAATTATTTTGAGGGGTTCAAAAATTGTCATTCTGGAGAGTCTAAGACAGCAAATGATTGAAGTGGCTCATAAAGGACATTGTGGATTCGTTGTCACTAAACCAGCTCTCCACGATAGAGTCTGCTTTCCTCATTTTGATGAGTTAGTTGAAAAATAGTTATTAACCTCTCACCTATGCAACTGCCTTTGCTCTAAAACTGCTCCATACCCTTTGAGCATGTCAGAGATGCCCAAGCATGCATGGCGAAGAACTGCTGTTGACTTTTTTGATTCACTTGACAATGGAAATCACCTGACAGTGATTGTGGGTGAATTCTCTAGTTCCCCATTAGTTGAAGATCTCTTGTCCATCACTGAGGACAGAGCCAATGAGAGATTAGATGGCATCCTTGCAGCATGGGGCATTCCTACAATTTTAAAAACTGACAATTGCCCACTTTTAATAAAAGAGAAATCAGTCACTTTCTCAATTTGATTAATGGGAAGCATCAGAAGAGCACACCTCTTTTGCCATAGGTGAACGGCCTCATTAAATGTTTCATGATTATGTTAAAGAAAGCTGTTCATCGTGCTACTTTAGAGAAGCTCACCTCAGAACTGCCTTGAATTGTACTCTACAAGCTTACATTTGACTTCTCACCCGATCACAAGCAATATTCCCTCTAATTTTGTCCTTCTATATACAGCAATGAAGGTGCTTTGTTCACTGATGTGGAGAAGTGTGGCTCAATGGTTAGAGCGGCAGACCCTGAAGCAGAGATCTGGCTCAAGACCAGGGTTCAAGTCCCGCTTCGACAGGTCTTGGGCTCAATTCCCCTTGACCAGATAATTCTTGCCTTGGTGCCTAATCTAATTCATGGGTGCAACTCTGGGCAATAGCTTGCTTAATCTCTACAACGGCCCCAACAGCGCTTGGATGCCTGGCTTCACTCTGGGGGTTCTCAGGAGTGGGTGCCTCACAGGGAAAAGCCAGGAGGGGTTCCATAGTGGTATGAGTACAGCGCCTTGAGACCCTAACGGGTGAGTAGTGCGCTATACAAGTGCTTATTTACATTTACTGAAGCTATGGCTGTGTGCACTGAAGATAAGCAACAACCTAATATGAAAGCATGCACAGTGTGCAACCTACCAAACCCAGTGGTACAGTAAGAGTGCCATGAGCCATAATGCAAACGAGATAAAATGACCCACCACCACCTCTGGGCTGGTACTAAACATACCCATTACTGGGGTGCAGAAGGCTCCTTGCACCCTTGGGCATGGGTGCCATTGCATCTTGTGCCCTAATCATTCTACCTATAGTTTCTCTCTATGTGCTATCTCTATGCCACTCATCTCCTCCTCACACCTTTTGTTATCCTTGTCCATTTCCACTTCGACCTTTTGTTAGCTTGTCTAATTGCCTTCCTCCCTTTTTCAGCTTCTTTTCTCTCCTTGCTTCTCCTTACATTCCCATTTTTATTTCTCTATTTTCGCTCACCTCCACTTTTCCCTTTAGTCCCCTCTCTTCAGTCTATTTTCTACTCATCTCTCTCCCACAGTCTCTCTAATCTCCCTGTTTCTCTCATTCCACTGTTAGTCTATCAAATTTACTTTGACTACGCTTCTCTCTCATCTCGTTCCTCTCCTTGGCTCTGACCTCCTTGTTGTCACCTCTTAGTCTACCTATCTTCTTTTGTTTTGTTTTTATCTTCCTTTCCTTCCTTTCTCTTTCCCTCACTTTTCCCTCTCCTTTTTATCTTTCACTCCTCTTTCTATCTTTTCCTCTCCCTTTCTTGTGTATTCACTTCTTCCTTCTTCTATCTCACTGCCATAGCTCATCCTCTCCATACATCCTTACTTTTCTCTCTACACTAAAATCTCTCATCTCCCTCACACTCCCAAATCTTCTTTTCTCTCCATCTTTCTTCGATTTCTGTCCTTCCTACTTTTCTCCTTTCCTATCCAGTACCTCTTCTTACTTTCCAATCCCCATGCTTATCCTTTCTGCTTTGCTCTACTCTCCAATCTTTCTTTCTAATCTTTGTTTTTTTATATCCTTGTTCATTTTCTTACCCTCTGTCCTCTTCTTTTATTCTTTCTGCTTAATATTTCAGTATCACCATCCATTCTTTCCCACCTTAATGTCTTATCTCCATAGCTGTCCTCTTCCCCCCAACCTCACTACATCCACCTCTATTTCATTCAACCCTTTTGTTTTTCTTCATTTTGGCTGCATTTTCACCTCATCCATCAACTTCCACAGGTTTCTTGACTACTTTTCCTCACAACAAACTTCTGCACAAACCATTTGAATAAATGTTTGGCCTCTTTTTAACTATAGCCTGTTTTCTGGGTTTTACCGGTGCCTGACTGGAATCGGTTTTACTCTCTGTGGCAATGACTGTTCCCCAACTCCACTCAGAGGAACACGCCACACAGAGCTAAACTCAGGGATAAACTTCAAAAAAATTCTAACAAAATCAGGCAAAACCGTTCCTGGGTTGCTGGTTTAGAGAGTGCCAGGTAATTTGGGCTAGAATGCTTCAATTAGAGTAGGATCAAGACAGATTTGGGAAAAACCGGTTCCAGACTGAGTTGGCCTGGAATGCTACCCTAAGTTATTGCTGTTGGTTAGACCTACTGCAAGCAATCCTCCCATACCTTTTGTGTGTTTGATATAACACGCTAAATGGCAAGGGTATGACTGGACATGGGCCCCTTGCTCACTCTGCCACTGGAACCCAGCTATTGCCGACTGTTGAGCTTTGTTATCAAGGTGAAGCCGGTCTTGGGTTGCTCATGTTATGGTTCATGAAGGACCTGGCCTGGAAGTTCAGAGTGGACTGTTCCTATTGGAGCAGGGTTAAGACTGATTTGCATATGGCTGGGTGCAAACAGAGGTGGCATGTTGGGCAAAAGAAGAATGGTTTGGAATGTATGAGGTGCCACAGAGAGAGTGAAAATTGATTAAAAAAAACTAGAATGCAGTTACGTGAATTGCCACAGCTACATTCTTAGCCACTATTATTTAGCGCTCTTTAGAAATTATAGCTAAATGATAGTTGTTGTAGCAAATTTAGACCTTCTTTACAATCTGGAGCATGTCTACAGAAACAAAAATGACACAATCCCAGCACACAGTACTGTGGTGGGATCTACCTTACAATGCAAATTGTGATTTGTGTAGGAAAATTGTCCTTAGCAACCCAAAGTAGCACTATGCCCTAAATGATGCAACTTTGCATCAAAGGCGGGCATACTCTAGTTGGTACATGGGCATTCCCATGCAATCACCCATTTTTTAGGCAAATCCCAATCCAATAACATTTAGAGACATGGATTTGAGCCCAAAAATTAATGGCCTGATTCCGAGTTTGGCAGTTGGACCGCCAGACCACCTAGGCAGCGGTCCCAAAAGAACCACAGGGTTGATGGTTTCCCACCCGCTGTATTTTAATGTTACCACTGACTCAGTGGCAGTGTTCCTGATACTGGTGGACTGGAAAGGGACGTGGTCAGCAATACAAGGTATATTTTTACAGTTGTGTCAATGTAGGTGTGTACATTTCAACCAGAAGGTACACAAATGCATAACACATGTAAAAATACTTTGTTCATGTCCCATTCCATTGCTGGAGACTGGCCATATATGCCCTGTCCAGTCAATGGCAGAAAAATGCAACTTGTACTTAGCTTTTTTTTTGTGATCTTGGGAGGGGTAAAGTTGGTGCGGTGAAGGGGGGCCCTGGGCAAAGGGGCCCACATCGAAGACTGAATGAAAAACAAGGAAATGGGGGAGCTAGCACCCCATTTTGTTCGATTTTGCCATCTGGAAGCATGCCGGCTCCGCTCTATAGTCGGCTCACTGGAAAAGCACATCATAATGTGGACAGTGATATCCCTATCTATACCGCCCAGTGGCAGCAGCTTTTCCACAGCCGCTGTCACTATGGTCGGCAGATTGCTGGGAATGCCGGCGGGACTCCGGCGGTCTCTAGTTCAGCAAACCGCCAACATCGTGAGTAGGCTGGTGGACCACCTAGTTGGCAGTCGGGGTTTCCGATGCTGCCATGATGCCAGTGACAAGACCGCCAAGCTAGTAATCAGGCACTATGGTGGTCATTACAATCCCTGGGGCTCGGTGTTAAAGTGGCGGTAAGACCGCCAACAGGCCATCGGTAATAAAATACCTGGGGAGTGCAAAGCCACAGTCTCACAAGTCTCTGCAGTGGGTGGGTTGCCCACTGTTCCATCCTGGGAATACAAATCCACAGTCTCACAAGTCTCTACAGTGGGTGGGTTGTCCACTGTTCCATCCTGGGGAGTGCAAAGCCACAGTCTCACAAGTCTATACAGTGGGTGGGTTGCCCACTGTTCCATCCTGGGGAGTGCAAAGCCACAGTCTCACAAGTCTATACAGTGGGTGGCTTGCCCACTGTTCCATCCTGGGGAGTGCAAAGCCACAGTCTCACAAGTGGATGACAGTCTCCACTGGTTCTGGAGGGGGCATGGTGCCCAGAGTGCTTCATCCTGTTAAGGACAGAGGTAGTGGATGACAGTCTCCACTGGTTCTGGACGGGGTATGGTGCCCAGAGTGCATTATTCACCCTGTGATGGACTCAGTTGCATCAGTGCCCCTGCCGCTCATGGGCTAGCGGTGCTTGAGATGGCGGTGCCCTGTTCAGCGGTGCTTGATATGGCGGTGCCCTGTTCAGCGGTGCTTGAGATTGCGGTGCCCTGTTCAGTGGTGCTTTGGCGGTGCCCTGTTCAGCGGAGCTTGAGATGGCAGTGCTCTGTTCAGCGGTGCTTGAGATGGTGGTGCCCTGTTCAGCGGTGCTTGAGATGGCGGTGCCCTGTTCTGCGGTGCTTGAGATGGCGGTGCCCTGTTCAGCGGTGCTTGAGATGGCGGTGCCCTGTTCAGCTGTGCTTAGGATGGCGGTCCTTCATGGCCCAGCGGGCCTTTTGTTGGCGGTCCTTCATGGCCCAGCGGGGCTGGTGCTGGCGGTGGCCTCCTGGGCAGCTGGGCTGGTGCTGGCAGTGGCCTCCTGGGCAGCTGGGCTGGTGCTGGCCGTTGCATCCTGGGCAGCTGGGCTGGTGCTGGCGGTGGCCTCCTGGGCAGCGGGGATGATGCTGGCGGTTGGCTCCTGGGCAGCTGGGCTGGTGCTGGCGGTGGCCTCCTGGGCAGCGGGGATGATGGTGGTCTTCTCCGCCATGCTGCTCTTCCCAGACTTGCCGGGTTTCTTGTGTCCCTTCCCCACCTTGGAAGGCGTCTCAGCTGACTCCACACTCCCAACGGGACCCCTGGGAGCAGCTTTGGTGGCTGGAGTCTTCCCCATCTCCCGCCGGGCACTGGCCAACTTCTGATGCTTCACAGGTGGGGGACTGTCTGTGCTGTGGCTCCGTGCCACACTGTCTGCCCTGGTGGCCGGTGCACTCCAGATTCCGGTGACTACAGGCACCTCTGGTCCCGGAGATGTTGTGGCTGAGGTGCTAGTTCGGGACCTATGAGACGGACGGGGTGGGGGAGGTGTGGGAAAGAGGTCAAGGTTGGACAGGAAAAGTTTTTGGGACACACTGGGACGGGTAGCTGGAGGGGGTTTGGGAGTAGAGGGAGAGGTGGTGGTTGTAGGAGGTGTACGTTTGGTGACTGTGTGAAGGTGCATGCGCTGGAGGCTTTCGTGAGGTGGATGACTGTTGGGTGGGTGTGTGCCTGCGTTTGTGCATCTTGGGAGGGGGCATCACAGACACACTGGGAGAGGACACAGGGGACGTGTCAATGGTAGTGTGGGTGGTGACAGCACGTAAGCGGGATGCGGTGGTGGGTGTGCTGGAGAGGGACGTAGTGGCTGTAGAGGTAGTGCATGCAGGTGTAGACGAGACTGGGAGGGAGGAGGGAGACAAGAAGGAGGGGGACACAGTGGAGGCAGTGGAGGCAGTGGATGTTGGTGTGTCAGCATGTGTGTGATGCTTGCGTGAGTGCCTGTGGGATGTGTGGTGCTTCTGTTTGCCTGAGCTTCCTTGGGTGTTGAGGTGTGTGCATGTTGGTCTGTAGGTGTGCTTGGGATAGGCTGAGGTACAGGGGATTGGGTCGGGGTTGAGGAAGTTGGAGGGGGGAGGCTAGAGATGGGGACAATGGCTGCCATCAGTGCTGAGGCCAGAGTCTGAAAAGGTCGCTGAAGGGCCGCCTGACCAGAATGAATACCCTCCAGGAATGCATTGGTTTGTTGCAACTGCCTCTGTACACCCTGGATGGCATTCAAAATGGTAGACTGCCCAACAGTGAGGGACCTGAGGAGGTCAATGGCCTCCTCACTGAGGGCAGCAGGGGTGACTGGGGCAGGGCCTGAGGTGCCTGGGGCGAAGGTGATGCCCACCCTCCTGGGTGAGCGGGCACGGGGCAAAGGCTGAGGGGCTGCTGGGAGGGCGGTGCTAGTAGTGGGGATGGCGGCTGTACCTGTAGATGTGGGGCGCACAGATGTTGCCGCCACCACAAGGAAGCTCCCATCAGAGGACGAGTCCATGTCGCTGGTGTCAGCTCCTGTCCCCGCCGTGGAGCTCCCCTCGCCCTCCGTCCCACTGGTGAATTCAGACTCCGTATTGTCGCCCTCCAGAGCCATGTGGGATGCAGCTCCCTCGTGCTCCGGTGCCACTGCTCCTCCGCCTGATGATGCTAATGCACACAAGAACAGGGAGACCACAAAAAGGGGGGAAGACAGAATAAAGACATGTTGAGTGTATGTATTACCGCTACCGTTGGCGGACACAACAGACACAGAAGCCCCCTGCACTACGCCGCGCTCTTGGGCTCCACTGTTCAATTTCTGGGAAATGACCTACAAGGCTATGGACGACATCTGCACACATAGATGACACAGGGGCATGACTAGGTGTGCTTGGCACTCTACAGAGGTGGGCTGGGGTGCCACATGGCCTGCCTTACGGAGGGGCCTTGCCTACGGAACTCGCCCTGGCCTAGGGAAACCCACAGCCCACCTCCCCCACCCTGAAACCTCCACTGCGCGCAAAGTCAGCAGAATGAGAGTGTACTCACCCCCTTGTGGCTGCTGTGATGCCCTCAAGTGCCCATCCAACTCCGGTTAGGCCACCGCCAGGATCCTAAACATCAGGGGGGTCATGGTGCGACGGGCACCCCTCCCACATTGGGATGCCATCCCCAGCTGAGCCTCCGCCGTCTTCTTGCTCCAGCGGCGAATGTCCTCCCATCTTTTCCGGCAGTGGGTGCTCCGTCTGTGGTAGACCCCCAGGGTCCGGACGTCCTTGGCGATGGCACGCCAAATATCTTTCTTCTGGTGGGTGCTGACCTACATGAAATGTACAGGGGAAAAAGAGAAGTTATTACCAACTGCACCGTCGAAGTGATTGGCTCCCATCCCTACCCTTGCCATGTGGCACATGCATTCACCGTCTTTCATGCACGCAGCACTCTCCCCCCTTCCTTCTTACATCCAGCCCTCTCCACTCAGGCATAGCCCATACAACATGCTCCCTGTGTACTTACCTGTTTGTCTGGAGGACCGTAGAGTAGCGTGTACTGGGGGAGGACCCCATCCACAAGCTTCTCCAATTCCTCCGATGTGAAGGCAGGGGCCCTTTCACAAGACGCACGAGCCATTGTCTCTTCCAGACCGAGGTCACAGCAGCACTTGCAGTGTAGGTCCTCTCTTGTCGAAGATTAGGTATCGAGTGATTGAAGTGATAGAAAATGGCGGTCACGTCCGCGGTGGTGCGTACTGTCACCGCCGGCGTACATCGCCATTGGCTCCTGGGACCCATAGGGTCCACTGTTAACCAATGCAGCATTGCGCCGCGGTCTTCGACCGCCTACCGCAATGGTGTACAACGCCAGCGCAGTTACCTCACATCCCATTGTCCCACTTTACAGGTCAGGCAGCCGCCATTTCAGGGGCCCACATGGCTTCATTTCCAACTGCGTCACACATACCTAGGCCTAGACTCAACACATATACAGGCCACCTTTTGTGTATGATGTGGCTGCCACTGTGTGATATCTGCTTAGATTCCTCATGGACTAGAGCTGTGTGACATAGGTATTTTGACATTAAACTTGAAAGAGCATTTTGGGCCAGATGTAGCAAATAAAAAATTTGCGAGTTGCAAAGTGCGAGTCAATGCGACTCGCAATTTGCAACTCGCAAATTGGTATGCAGTACGGTGTCTCAGACACCGACTGCAACTCGCTATGGGGTCGCAATGACCCACCTCATCAATATTCATGAGGTGGGTCGCAAATTGCGGGCCCATAGCGAGTATAGGCACTCGCAAACATGGAGGCCTGCTGTCGTCAGCAGACCTCCATGTTCGTGACTGCTTTCAATAAAGCAGTTTTTTTTTTTTTAAGTGTTGCCCGTTTTCCTTAAAGGAAAACGAGCTGCACTTAAAAAAAAAAAACGAAACCTTTAGTTTCGGTATTTTTTCAGGGCAGGGAGTGGTCCCTTGGACCACTCCCTGCCCTGAAAAAATATTTTGGGGTCCATTCACAAAGTGGAAGGGGTCCCATGGGGACCCCTTCCAAATTGCGAGTGGGTTACCATCCACTTGAAGTGGATGGTAACTGCGATACCATTTGCGACCGCGTACGCGGTCGCAAATGGTATTGCATACCACTCAGACTCGCAAATAGGAAGGGAACACCCCTTCCTATTTGCGATTCTGAAATGCATATTGCGAGTCGGTCCCGACTCGCAATATGCATTTCTGCATAGCAAAGAGGCATTTGCGCCTCGCAAACGGCGATTTTCGCCGTTTGCGAGGGGCAAATCCTTTGCTACATCTGGCCCTAAGTCACTGTAATTGCTAATGCACTATTTCGAAATCACAGACAGACTCCAGATTGTTTTGTGCTTTAAGGGTGTTTACTTAAGTGCTCAATATTGGAGGGGTAGTGAAATGGTGAGGGGTGATGGCGGAGGAATGTCCATGGCAGAGTCCAGTCTATTAGTCTCACAGGTGCATTGCCCATATGGGCATAGGAAGTGGAGCTGGGGCAGTTTAAGTATGGACAGGGTGACAAAGTGGGACAGTAGGATGACAATCAGGGTGGTCTCATTTCTTGGAGGGGTTCTTGGCGGAATTTTTGCGGCCGCGGCGGTGTGTTGGCGGTCTTCTGTACGGCGGTAAGCGGGATTTACTGCCAATGTTGTAATGAGGGCCTATGTCTCCTCGAAGCAGACGCAACAGTGGAGCAACTTTTAAAAGTCTTATGTAAGTGTGATGCACTGCACACCACGCATACAGTGGAAATTGTCTTAAAGAATACTTTTTGTCATGAAAGGATCCCCTTCCAGTACAAACCCTATGTTTGCCAGAAAGCTCACAGAAAGAAGGCCAGAGCCACTGGAATTATAAGATTTTGCGGCTGGGTCCTTTTTTTAGCATGAGTATGGATTTGCTACATTTGTGCCATGTAATCCATCACCTGCTGTATAATTTGCAGATGTTAGCCCTAAAATATTTTTTCTAGCTTGAATACATAAAAATGTAGCTAAAACCATGACTTCCCATACTGCTGTGAAGAAAAAGACCCTTCGTAAGGCTAACTGGTCAGCTTTCTGCTTATTGCTGTATTTGGGTATTAACTTGGTACTAGCGAGGTGAAACATTTGACCAGATAGTGTGTGAAAATGACACAATAATAAAGTAATACTATCACAAAATTTGCAACATTACACTGCATAACTTGTCTTTTCTTGTTGCATAATTGAACCTTGGCACATAACTTGGTCTTCTCCCACACATAATTCCTGTGGCCCTGATAATAGTGTAAGGCGGAGGTGGCGAACAAGCAAATTAACAGGGGCAGTTGAGCCAAGGGTTGGCTCTGACTCTTAAGAGCCAGTACAGATGCGAGCCTGAAAAATATGTGACATGTTAATCATGCAGCACAGATCATGTTAGAATATGTTTAGGTGTCTTCAAGATTCAAGATTCAAAAAATTTTAATGCAAAAGCATCTCACCTTGGTATATCAGTCTATGTGTGAAGTATCTAATAGAAGTAAGAGTTTGTAAACATAAACTGAGAAATATTACTGTGCCCACCTATGACAATGCCATTAGTGAACTAAAAGGCAAGCTAGAGGTAATGTGTACCCTATATGTAGCCAAGGTTATAATTATAGATGCAGCAACTGGTTAACAAGTAGTTGCCAATTCTTTAGGGTGAAAGTTTACTTTCTTTTCAGTTTTTAGCAACCTCAACTGCAAAGTATTGGATTAGTTTACTTGAGCATCAAGTCTGGACCCTCTTTTCCCAGCTCCAAAGTCAACAGCACTGGCCATAATGCTACATAAACAACCTGTCATTGCAGTACAATCACATGTGTTTTCTTTTACACTGTCTGCTAAGGACCGCTTAAAACACTCTGCTCTTAAAAGCAGCCCACTTTTATCATTTAATTCACTTACTGGCTTCCTGGTGCTCCTCCTGCCATGAAAGGGAAGTTTTCACACTTCCCTTTTGTTATGTATTTTGGTCCTTGAGGGGTGAACACTCTCCCATTGAGTGTCTGTGTGCTGTAAGATGCAAGGCTGCGCACACGCACAGGCATGCAGCCTACAGGGAACATAGATCACAGGTGAAAGCCCTGCAACGCTGATATTCAGGAGAGCCATAATGACCACCTTACCTCAGTCGACCAACGTCAGATCTAAAAAAGATACAGAAACATGGACAACAGACTTGAGAAGTAAGCAGAAAAGGAATGCCTATGCTGGCACAAGGCGAACAGTGATTTCAAATCAGATCGATTGCTTGTTCGTCAGCCACTACAATGGAAATCTGATGCAACGACGATGTAAATCTGATTCTCCTTTTGATGCTGAGCCTTTCAAGTTGTAATCAGCAAAGGGCACGCACATGGTGACAGCCCAGTGTCCAATATCTATCACGTGAGATTAATTGCAGCTCAAATAGGTGGCTCAATGCTCGTAGGACATGAATATCAATGTAGAGACGAGACTGGATCACAGAGAACCCTTGGAGAATCCCTGACTGCCATTACTCCTACATTACTAAAGCAGATCATGGACCCTCTGATTATTGATTCCTAGTTTCCAAAGACACAATCTGGACAAGCCAAAAAAAGCACCAAGAAGACTTGTTGAAGAATTATGTGTACATGTTGTAAGAACACTGGAATTTGTTATTTAAGAGAGGGGGAAGTGTTGTGTCTTATGAGTTTGTATGACGGAACCTTTTTAAATCCTGAAGGACTACATAGCATCATGATGAGGTAGATGTCATAAAGTTGTTGAAGTGAATAGGTAATTATGGCGGAGCGGCTACGTAATTTCTTTATAGTAGGCAACAGGGTGTGTCACAAGACATCTATTATAAAGAATTAGAGACAGGTTTATATACAGGGATTACAGGATTCCATGGATTATAGCGCCATGCAACAAAGGACTGATGATGGGAAGAAAATAGTACTTTCCAAAAAAATTGTATATAGTACATATTATTCACAACTTATGTACAGCAGACTTAAATGAATATACTGAATCTCTTGGAAATTTAGGTAGAAGGAAGTTAAATGAATTTCACTGTCATAAAATATTTATAAAAAGACTACAGAGTAAGTCCCTCTAACTTGAAAATTTACAACAAAATCTAGGTAAAAGAATGATGTCCTAGTAATATTATTAATGTAAAACTTGCCACCGGAGCACCACTGAATGCAACACTACTGGTGGAAATGCAGCATTCCCCGAAATGGATCACTGCGAACGGTGGCACAGGATGCATTAACACCAAACAGTCTCTTGCATGCCTTGAAATACTAAGGAGGCACTCACTGGACTATTTTACCCATGAATCTTTCACATACGTGAAATTTGAATTTGTCTGTAGAAACTAGTATAATATCACAAGCAGAACCATTGGGACAGAAAGGCTTCAATGTCCTGCTATTCAGGACAGGGGTGTTATTGAGTGCACCCAGTAAACACTGATACCCAATGTTGCAGTAATTGTAGTGTGCAGAAACTCATGGGCATCAGTTCACCAAAATGCCAGGGATGGTAGAAGTGACATCACATGCCACTTGATCTTTACTCTTTACTTTGACTCAGACGTCTTACACATACACACACAATCATGCATTCTCGCTCACAGAACCACACTCTCACAAGCATGCATACCACGTACATTTGAAAGCATTTTTAATTACTCTAGCTTCCAGATAGGGTCATAGTCCAGAGAATTGTACTGCGTTTTTATTACAAAAATAGTAAATAATATTAGTCACTATTTGCGCAATAAAAAACTTTGACAGAAAGCCAGGAAAGTGGCGCCCCAAACGACGTCCATTAGGACGAGCTACCCCCTGTGTTTGAGGCACTGATTTTGCCACCTCTGAGGCCAGGGGCCCCAAAGCCAGTGCCAGGGGTCGCAATGGGCAACTCAGGGGCCGCAGCTGCGACTCCTGGCAACCCCTAAATGATGTCCATGCAGAAACTACCTTCTATTCTGAGTTTTGTACTTGGGAATGAGTCGCAGCCTCCACTTAGAGTGACTGTGTTAACGCATCCCTTTATGACTAATTTACTCACTTTGGGACTCATTTTAGGCCAATGAATCTTTTGACTCTGATTGAAGACACCTTAGGACGAGATAACTAATCAGCATGTCAATCAATATGTCAATAACGTCATCAAGGTTTACTGTAATAAGACAATTCAGATTAGTCAAGGACTTTAATAAAACTCAGAAACTACCATGACCTTGCAGTCATGAATAACCACCCCAGTTTAGTACTATTATATGAAGTTTATTCCCTATTGATTACAATTCTACTAGTAAGTTTATTAGTCTCAAAACCAAGAAACACATTAGCATAGTCACAATATGGCAACTCTGATAAGATTTCATCAAAACAAGAATCACGAATATTAGAATATAGCACAATGTCAACATAGGTTATCCTTAGCAGAGTATCATTATCACGTTATTCAACAAAACATAGATTCAGTCATTTGTCTATTTGCGCATATTTAGAGAACCTCTCATCTAACCTCAAATTAGCATTGGCATGTTGGGCTTAATGCAAAACAATTTAGCAACACCAATTCAGAAAACATCTAACTATGGTCTCTGTCAAAAGAAGCAGTTGGTACCTAGAAAGGAAAAGCAAACAGACAATTACAATTTCATTGTCATATAGTTACCCTCCGTATTGGGTCAGCACACAGATTCAGTCTTCGTCCTCAGGGCATCAGTTGATTCGCCATCAGCCAGGAATTTAGCAAGTCGGGTAAAGGGGCACTTCCCTCATAAGGAGGTAAAGTGTAAACAGGCAATATAAGGGCAAGGATGGTTTGAAGAACCAAACAGCAAAGTCTCTATGTAGAGTGACAAATTGTCTGGGTCAATAGCAGAATTCGCGACAGCATCTCCCCTTCCTCTATCTCCTAATTCCGTAGTCTAATTTACTTCCTTGGGTCAAGGGTTTTTATCCCTTTTTCGTTGTACAGTCCCCCAAAATTTAATTGGTTGGGGTCGGCACCCCACTATCTCCCTCCAACAGGGTTTCAATGACTTCATTAAAATTGTCACCTCATAACAGTTCTCACGTAGCTTATTGGTTCTTAAGATTCACGTCTCCAGTGGGTAGAATGTCCGGTATGATTTCATACTCTCGTGGTCCTCTTTGCATCTTCAGTCAGTGGTTCCATTGTCTGTGCCGGTTCAGGCGACCTTGTACCTGCGAGTAGTCTACACTGTTGCATTCAGCAAGAATGTTTCACTAAGCAAGTCGAATTTCATGAGAACGGATCTACTACAGTTACATTCATCTTCTAGCTTTGGAAAAATACAAGTTCATATCATTCAGCAAGTCGGCACACTGTACGTTAGAAAAACTAATTTAATATGAAACCAGGCAGCTAGGCCTCGACTCAAGCTAACTGAGGCCTAATGATTTATTAGCAGAACTTTAACATATAATCTCTTTTATATTAGTGCAAAATCATACTTTAACATAACATTTCATCATGATTAATCAGTTTCATTAGTCATTGTATATATTGACGGCCACTCCTCGTGGGCACATTTCAAGCGCATGTTTAGCAAAAATACATTAATACATTTTCTATGCGGCATTATTACACATTGGTTCATAAACATTTCATGTTAATTTCTAAGTATATAAGCTACGCTCTCTCAACTGTATGCTTTATAAATTCCCCTAAACATATAATAAATATTTTTGATGGAACGTTTCTGTCTAGGGAAATCGTAATTGTGCGATTATTAAATGACTACTTGAAATTACAGATCCTGGGCAAACGCACACTGGACTAGGGTGTGTCGAACCTTCTAAATAATATCTCCAGTGTGAAAACGTTTCCTAATGAGTGGACCTTTGTGTTTATGCCATGCCTTTAGGGGTAACCAGGGGTCGCAGACGCGACCCCTGGATTGCTCCTTGCGACCCCTGGTACTGCCTTTGTGACCCCTGGCTTCAGAGGTGCAAATTCAGTGCCAGCAACACAAGGGCAGCTCGTACTTGTGGACGTCAGTCAGGGCTCCGTTCTCTTTGTTTTTTGTCAATTTTTTATTACACTAATAGTGAATAATATCATATTATTTACTATTAGTGTAATATTTCACTACTGTAGTAAATATGTGAATACCTTCCATGGGAGCTGAGGTAAGTAAGAATTCTTTTAAATGTAAGTTGTGTGCGTGCTTGCGGGTAAAAGTGTGTTTAGGTGAGCGTGTGTGTGTGTAAGTGTGAATTTGTGTGTCTGTGTAAGTATGTGTCTGTGAGTGAAAGTGGAGGTCAAAGAGCGCATGATGTCACTTCCGCTACCCTGGGCATTTTGGTGAATTGACGTCCATGGATCATGAATATATTTTTTTCTCAGAGGCAGACAAGGTACATGAAAAAAAGCGAATGTTGGTTGGAAGCACATGGATGTTCCTGTGATAGAAATAAAGGTGCATTGGTCTCTTCAAAAAACAGGCTGAGTACAGTGGGAATGTCTTAAAATTGGCAGTCTTTCAGGTCTAGAGTGCTTTTTACTGCTCTGCTCCCCATTTAAAATTGTGATTTCTCTTGATAAGATCAGTTATAGGTTTTATGGTCTGAGATTTTTAAATGAAATGACTAGAAAAACTGGTAAATCCCATATATGTCTAAATTTAATTTACTGCCAATAGAGCTGGACAAGCCACTTCTGATTCTCCTTTCCCTAGATCGGTCTGAATTCACTGATCATAGAAAACCAAGGAACGACCATTTGGATATGCACTTTTCCTATTTTACTTATATTGAATAGTTTCTCATTTGTAAGAGTACTTCTCGAAAATGCCATCGATGATTTTGAATATTTTGTGAAAAAACTGTATGTCACTGAAATTCACCACCATCAATGTTTGAAGTATATTTATCTAATCATTTACAAACTGCTGAAAGGCACTGGGGAGTCGCAGAGGCCACACAGCATTTCTAAATAATCATACGGACCTGGTTAGTGCTATCTTTCACTCACCCCCCCCCTCTGATAGAGACCTAATTGTAGGTTACTCTGACATTTAACTGAGGGAAGACTTTTGAAGTTTTCACTTGATACTAAAGTGCAGAGATGATTGGGAGAGGATGTGTATTGTGGATGGCAGTCATGTTCAACACTCTATGGTTTATTTAAGATCATTTTTCACTACTCACTTTCGTTTGGGTATCCCAGCCAGAGAAAGAGAATGGCAAATAAGTACTGTGGCTAAATTCTGTCCACAGTATTCTTTTAACATCAAATCCTCCTTCGGAGTTAATTGATAGATGTGTCCATAAGGAACTTGACCTCTTGGTTGAAGATTGACAACATAGTCACATATATGATGTATTGCATCCACTCCCTTCTTGCTAAGCAAATATTGATACTCTTGCCAGGTATAAGGTATATGTGGTTCCTCTGTTATTAAAAAGCAAGGCATATAACAGGCTTTTTGAAATGCACTGTAGGTCGCAATTAACACTGTTGTTAGTCTTGTGATCTCACAAAGAGGTTTTGTGATTATGTCATCTTAAGCGGATGGTTCCGAACTTGACTGGAAAATGGGAGAAGAAAAGTGATCCAGGTTTGAATACCAGTATAGTCTTTCCATTTTTCCTTATCTGTCTGTCTTCCATAGCCATTGTTCTCACGCCACCCAATCTGCATGGGCTCGTCAACTGTTCTTCACAGGTCAGATGTGACCTAAATGGTTGTGACAGTCTACTTTTAAGGTATATTCTCTATTCAGAAGTGCTGTTGCGCTGCAATATGTGGTGTTAAAGTTAAATCTACTAACAAAGAATTATCTGTAGACCTATTTGTTTCTACGGCCAAAGCATCTTTTAGCTCCTCTAATGACCCATTGAAGAATGCAACTGCTGCTTCCTCATTTGTCTAGTTGACTTTGGCTCATAGTAGTTAAAAACAGCTCATATAATGAACTATTTTTCTTTTTCCTTTTCTTAGTGTCAGCAGTCATAAATGAGCAGCTTGTGTAATCTGATGTTGATGAAACCCTTTGGTAAAATTGTCCACTAATGTCTAAAAGTTGTACAATATGGGAATATGACCATTGATCATGGGTGTATCTCAGATAAGAGCTTCTTTAGTTAAGTATGAAAGAATGAAGGACACCTTTGCTGTGTTTGGAGAAAAGGTTTGTAGTCTATTAAAAAACGGAGACAACACGGAGCCATGAATGCTTTAAATTGCTACAGATATCTCCTACATAATTCCCTGGAATGGCAGGTCCTGTTACAGAACTGTAAACTCCACTCATAATTTTACTGATGGCTAGATTCTCTGTTATTCTTAGACAGTCTTAGCTTGCTCGCTAGGTCCTTGGACCTGTGGTTCTGGAACGTTATTGATTTACACTCGGTCCTGTTAATTTATAGTGGCAATGTTTACCTTTGTCACGTGACCTGTTAATTTGTATGAATCTGGTTGATAGCCCGATTCAGTATGTGGAGAGGATTAACATCAGAGGCCTTTTTAAATGGTCTTGCAATCTGTTACAATCAGGTAGCTTGAGTGGGAGTTCAAGAGTCTGATCAATCAGGAAACTCCTTGTGTCACTACGTTTCAGAAGTACGCTCACCACATTTGCATGGAAAGGGGGCAAGCTGCATAGCTTTCACACCATCCGTACAACAAATAGGTTAGGGATGTGAGCATAAAGGTGCTCACAGACAACAATAAAGTATAAGCCCATTCTTTATAAGTTTCATGTGATGCTCAAATTGGAACTGCTGGCAATGAACACAGGAAGTGCACGCAGATCTTTCTTGAGCTCAGGAGCATCAGGAGGCGGTGAAGGCAAGAGTGTAACTTCTGACTGAGGCAGGCTGCAGATGGTCCAGTACTAACACAGCAGCTGTCTTCATGCAAAGTGCAGGTAATAAGGGAGAAACATGACTGAGGGAAGTGGAAGCAAAATACAAGTGTGGGACCAAATATATTGTCAATGTTCTCAATGAACTAGAATCATACAACCAAATAACTGTGAGGTAATGTGTTCCTGTCTCTATGTTGATTGAGCTGTCCTGGATGCAGTTCGTTCATCATTCTGAGTAGTTCATTGTTCTTCTCTTACCTGGAAAGCCCTCCCTCTGTACCTTAGCCCCTGCCGCCACCATACAACTGTCTGGTCTTCCATGGCCTCTAAGCATCATGTGTCACTATTTCTTTGTATTTCTTTGCTGTGCTTGTTTCTGGCCTGAGCCTATTCTTTATGACTGTGTCTGATCACCATCTCTGACTGCATGACAATCTTTTAAATCCAATTTAGTGAATATTTTGGTGTTTGATCTCATCTAATAAAACAGATATCAATAGTAAAGGTTTAGGGTTAGGTACAATAATTGTATCAATGGCTCTGTAATCTGTACATGTCCTCACTAGACCCTCTTACTGAGATTTAAAAAATAATGAGGAGGAAGCTGGAGACTTTGAGGACTGTGAGAATGGAGAGTGAAAAACTTTCAGTCTAGGTACTGCCTCTGACTGTGTGAGAGCATACATTAAGGCTTCAATTAGTTTTTTTATGTTTTATCATTTTCAACTGTGGAGCTTCTATGAGCTCAAAACAAATCTTCTCCTGATTTCTAAAAAAATGTTCAAACCATAATTGTATAAAATGAAACTAAACCCAAGAATACATTTGAACCATCCAGTGCCTCAACATTCTCAGGAATCACTTTCTTAACTGACACTCATACAGAAAGGATGTGAATTTCTTTGGATTCCAAGAAAACCACCCTGGAGTAGCTAAGGTTATAATTGTAATCACTAAGTAACATCAATGTGCAAAGAATGATGACCCCTAAGGTAGGTAGCACTGCCCATAGACCCAATACTTTATTATCTGAAGGCAAGGGTATTTGACTTACATCTGTTTTCTCTGTCTTCAACAAACTAACTATGTTTTGTTTACCAGTTGTAAGTTTTTAATGAGATTCTTATTTTCTGTTTTGAGTAAACTGACCTCTTGTAATTTAGTTTTGACTTCCAGAATATGAGAAAGCACAAAGAAGTACTTGACGCGCAGAAGATAAATGACTAGGGCCTTTGACCTTTGAGTTATGGTCCCTGGTAAATATTTTGAGCTCCCTAGAAATAATCCCTAAAAAGGATGGAAGGATGTCCTCAGCTACCAAAGTGGTATGCTTCATCATTAGGCCCATCCACACTGTAATATCCCAGAGGTATACACAGTGATCTTCCCCTGGAAGGAGTTATATGGATATTGTTATGCCTACCTGCAGATGAGGTGACTAGGGCATATTGGTTAAATATGCATAAGGATTAGCCGATTAGTGAATAATTTTGCTTGTATCTCCCTTTCACATGGGAATTCTATTCAATGCAGATCTCAATAAAGTATTAACATGTTTCTGCCCTTTACTCTCATGGCCTTAGCTAGTCCAGGGCATTTATTTGGAGTAGGTTCCACGTCTAACTATCCTGCATATTGAATAATGCATACATCCATATGTACAAATATATTTCCCTATAAAAATCAGTTTCACCCTTCCCCACAGGTTCCAAAATGTGGCACGTGTGTGGGTGCAGGAGCCAGATGTATCAAAAAAGCCTTTTGCGTTTCGGTAATAGCGATTTTTAAGAAATCGCTATTTCTGTGTCGCAAAATGCTATGTATCATATTTGCGATTCGGTAATAACGATTTCTTAAAAATCACAAATGCTATTACTGGATCGCAAATTGCGATACCGGCCCCATTCGCACCTATAGGCCTGTAGGCCCATATTTGCAAATTTTTTGCATTTCCCAAATTGCAAATTTCTAACTGGAATTCTCAAATTTGGGAAATGCAAACCCTTTGGTGCTGGGGACATAAGGCCCCCTCTGCTGCACCCTAAGAATTTTTTTAAGGACATGTAAGGCGCACACATGCCAAAGGGGCATGTGTGCGTTACATGTCAATTTTAAAAATGCATTTTTAAAATTTGCACATGGTTGCCACCAAGTTCAACTTGGTGGCTATAGCGATTCCTTAATGCCAGATTCGCATTAAGGAATTGCTTGTTACATGTGGTTTAGAAATTGCAAATAAGGATTCCTCATTTGCGATTTCCTATTTAGAGAATCGCAATTTGCGATTCTCTAAACGGGCTCGCAATTTTAAGGAATCGCTACTTTAGCGAGTCCTTAAATTTGCGTTGCAAATGCCTTTCATAAATACTGAAAGGCATTTTTGCATTCACAAACGGCCTTCCGCACCGTTTGCGAATGCAAAAATGGATGATACATCTGGCCCCAAATCTCTCAGGCTTGAGGAGAAAAACATATGCACTCCTAGCAAATTGAGTTCCTTGATTATTTATTGATGTGGCAACACACCCAATGTGTTTCGACACCAACTAGTAAATTGATAACAAGTGAAAAATGAACACAAGCAAAGGACAATACAGTAAATACAGTGTCTGCATGATGAACAGAAACAAAATTCTGCAGAAATGTCATGTTCACAATTAACAATGCCATCCTGAAAGAAAATAAAAAATGAGCCCGACAAGATAATTACATCTTTAAGTGGCAAGATCAAGACAAGAATGATAAATAAATACTAATAAACATGAACCTGTTATGCATTTGTGTCTGAATAAATAGAACAGATGTCCTTTGTGGTTATTCAACAGTTTTGGATCAATATTGAATGGACACAATTCACTCAGAGTCATGCCACCTCCCAATCTACAAATGATTATGGAGGAAACACCTTTTAACCACCCATGTGGGCAATTACATTAAATATTGTCCTGGAGCAATGCCCCTGATAGCAAAGAGAAATCTTCCCAAGTGAGCATGTCATGAATGATATACACAAAGAAAATATCATTTAGTACAACAAAATTTGAACAGAAAAGGCATGCATAGCTCAAGGGGTCAGATGACAGTGCATCTCAATACAACTGTCTGTAAAATTTACATTAAAATGGATTTAAAATCAGAAATCTCAATTTCATCCATGTTCACTCCTACTGGATGGAGGGTGTTGAATCTTATGATACACCTAGATTCAAAACCTCCGTAGTGCCAGCAGTCTGTCACCACCACGGATGTTGGGAGGGACCAAGACAAAAAATTGTAACAAGCTACTATCATTGGAATGACACTCATCAAAGTGCTTTGCCACTGGGTACTGTCTATCTAACCAAGTAATTGTTCTCATACCTTCCAGTACTCGCTTCTTTGCACTATGTATCGTGCTCCAATGAATATTGGTCACAAGGGCATCTCAGGGCCCCTTCGTGATTTTAAATTCGTGATTTGACTTGGCAATGGTGAATGACCGGACACACTTACTAGACTTACATGCTTTGCTACAAAACCAGCTGTGGGTATCATACTAGCTCTGTTATCAGTTTTGGAAACTGTATTCTTGCACAGCATGTCCTTCAAGTTTCTACTCCTCCTGAAAATAATGCTGGGTTGTGCGGACACATGATTGGAAACAATGTTGTCTGTGTGCTGAATGTGCCAATGTGACCTTGTTGGCCTGTCTGACATAGGTAGTGATAAACCTGGTCCGTCCAGCTACAGTTGGTGGTTTGTGTGAAGAGACCAGTAGGTTTTCCAGATTTAATTTCTCTACTTTCCTCACTGCCACTTGTAGGGTCTTAGCATTGTAATTTCTACTACAGAATCTGTCAATCATCACCTCCTTCTCCTTCTCAAATGTAGCATCATTGCTGCAATTACAACTGGCTCGCATGAACTCTCCATAGGGGATGCTATGAATCGGATTCCTAGGATGGCTGCTGGTTGCATGAAGCACAGTATTACCAGCAGTTTCCTTACAATACAGTTTTGTCTTAATCAGGGAGTTAAGGATCTCCAGTGTGAGATCCAGAAATTCCAGTTTCTTTACACATATTGCTGGTGAAGCTGAGATTCAGGTTGTTGTTGCTGAGCATATAAATACTTAGGTGTCAGTTATGGGAGGTTAGAAAGGACAGTAAAAAAAGAAAGGTTACACTGTGCCTGAGTGGTGCAACAAGCTCGTCAGCTGACAAATGATAACTAACATTAACGCAGGGTGAGCCTGAGGGCCCCTGCGGTCCCAGCCGACTCTCTGCCTCCTGCGGGAGCTGGCATTGCTTTTGCACCCAGGGAGCTGCTAAAGATGCACATCCCAGAAACCTTCTCTCACAGTGAAGGAGAGCTGTTTGACAGCTCTACCTCATTGCGACCGGAGTGTTTACTCAAACTTGACGGCAGCTGTCAAAGCTGTGCCCAAGTCAGAGCACACAACCATGTCCCAGGGGTGGGCACCCCAGGACATAGCAGGAGCTGGCCCTGGGGGTTGGCGGTCTCCAGAGCTATCTGTGGCTCCCCAAAGGGGCTTTGTGGCCCCCCTCCAACATTCAATTTCACCCAAGGGAGGTAGTGGTCCCCAGGGCAGTGTGTCGGCAACGGACCGGAACCCCTATCTCATCTAAATTTTGCCCCAGGGAGGTGGCGGTCCCCAGAGATGCGGGGGGGCTGGGAGGATCCCTACACTTGATACTGTATTTGGTCCTGGGGAAATGGTGGTCCCCGGGACTACAGGGGGCTGGGCACCCCTCTGCATTAAATTCTAAATTAGCCCCAGGGAGGTGGCTGTCCCCAGAGCTTAAGGGGGGGGGTCCATAGGTCTCCCAACTTAAAATACTGCATTTTGCCCAGGGAGGTGGCTGTCCCTGGGGCAATAATAAGGCCAGGGGGGAACCCTGTTCACCCCATCATCATTATTTTTTTATATGCCCCCTGGATCTGGTCCAACCGGGGGCTGTAAAAAACAACCACGGGAGACTGCATTGTTTGTTTGTTTTTTTCTGTGAATTTGCGGGCAATGTCTCAATTTAGCGACACAATATTGGTGGAAAAAACGTTTTTTTTTGCTTGGGGGGGGTGAGTCAGGACCCCAGCACCAAAGCTAAGGTGTTTTGGTGACTCTACCTTGTTCCCTTGTCTTTTGTTTTTTACCTGTTTGTGGGACTCGGCTTCAGATGACTGCCAAAACTTCCTGGTTTGAAGCATTTCCCTGAACAAGCTCATCATTATTTGCAAAGTCGTCACGGCCAGAGATATACAAATTTGAATTTCCTTTAATATCTATTTACATCAAATATGCAAAAGCATAATCTGCGTACCGAAAGCCAGCTTTCTGCCAAATGTGGTGTAATTCCGCCCAATGGTTCGGGCTGTAGTCATGTTCAAAGCTTGTATGGGAGTTAAGATGGGAAACACACTTTTTTACCCCTCCCTTTTATTCTCAGCTCCCCCTTGACAGATCACCGTAAAACATTCTGTGCGCAACAAGAATCACTGGCACACTTTTTGGGGGAAAATTTCTAGGAGGTATCGTCAAATGGCACCAAATATATAGGCAAGTCAGAGAACACTTTTTCTATGAAAACATGACTATAACTACCTACTGGTGACACCCAGTAGTTGTTTTACAGTTATACATATGTATATATATATATATACATATACATATATATATATATATATATATATCTACTCACCTCCTAATTATAACAACAATTAAGCCTTTACTTTTCAGGGAAATTCTAGAGTTTTTCAAACAAAAGCCAAAATCTTATTACCTTACCCAACTGTAACATTATTTTACCCTTACCTTTTTTCAGTGAAATTCTGAGATTTTTTAATATAAGGAGTGATTTTATTACCATTCCTATAACAGATCTTTAATCTTTATTTCCTTCATCGAAATGTATTTTTTTAATGTAAAGTAGGATTGTATACTGTATTCATACCTAACTAGAACATCCCTGAGCATTTTTTTTACACAGAATTTCTGGTATTTCTGAACGTATTCACTCCAGCTCTGTCACTGAGTACAGCTTTTGGCCATCCACCGCGAAGGGTCGACAGCAGAGCACCCAGTCCTCTGTAGCACATGGCCTATGGTTGTGTGCAGCAGGGAATTGCCTAGGACCAGGCTCACTCAACCACTGCAAAATACCAAACAACCATGCAGAGGAGGGTTGGCCATAGGATCTGGGCCAGGCCTCACACAGCTTTCGGCTGAGTGCAGCTTGGAGTTGTCCCAGGCCTTTGCCCCAACCCCACGCAGAGTACCAAGGCCTCTCTTGTGGTCGACCCCTGCCAACCACCACCACACATGTTTTGCATTTTTTTTTTTTTGCAGCTTCATGTTAGTTGCATGGCACCAGGATCAAGGGTCATATCCTCTATTCTGCGAGACCATACATGCTTCACCTAACGCTTGCACTGTTCTGCATTATAACACCTCATGGAGTACTGCACCACCTCAGAAAAGGTAACAGTGGTAGAATTTTTGTTATGTTTTGGCCCCAGGCCCCCCATGTGTGCTAGGGTTCAGGGTGTCCCTACCTTGCCGGCTATTGGGTCTTTTTGTAAACAAGTTCAGGATATGTTGACTGAGTTCCCCAGTACTGTAATGAAAGCTGCAACATTTTTCTTCAGGTTGCAGCCAGCTAATCCATGGACCAAAGAAGATGACAGGAGAAAAAACTCTCTTGGCCAATTAGAAAGCTTTACTTTCTAAATTTACAGGGCTGCAGAACTGCTGCAGGATTCTTGTGGGATCAACCGTCAATATATATACATTTTATTTACCACTTCAAGCCTACCTCGAGCACCTCTTTAAACTTGAATTTCTCAAAAGTGGTTGAACAGATTTTCATCAAAAAATGAAGAGCTTTCTGGGTAAAATTTCTGGGTAAAATTCTTACCATAATCTGGGGTAATTCCTTCAGCCGGTTATTCTGTATCCCTTACCAACATTTATGAATCACTCTGGAACTTTCCAGGAAGAAGCTGTAATGGATGAACTTTTTTTTGTTATGGTTCATGAAGATGTTTGTCAAACAAAGCCAAAGTTATTAGCAAAAAAAAACAATTGAAGCTGAGTCATCTAACTAATCTAACTATAACTACACACTGGTGACTGCCACTGTGTAAAATGTATCTATCCATATACATATATATATATAAATATATATATATACTGAGAAATCCAAAGGTTACAAGAACCTTATAGTTAGGTTCTAAATTTACTCATACAAAACCATAGAAATTCAGCAGTTACAGTTCTTTCAAGTAACAAGAATCACCGGCACACCTTTTTTGGAAAGTTTCATGCAGATTTGTCAAATGTGCCAAAGATATAGGCAAGTCAAAAACACCGTTTCTATGGAAACATGGTCCTAACTATGTGTGTGTGTGTGTGTGTATATATATATATATTCACAATTTTTTTCAAAACTAGTTTGCCACCCACTTACCCACTTCAGTTGCTGCTTGTAAAGTTTCGGGGTGACAGCTGAAGCGGGGGCTGAGATTAAGTGGGGGGGTCCCAAACCAGTTTTTCACCATTCTATGTCTATGGGAATTTTGCAATTTCAGCCACTACTACAGCTGGAACCGCTAAATGGAACTACACTAAATTTAGCAGAAAGCTAGCTATTGGTCCAGAAAAATGCCTTTTTGTAATTTGGTGTAAATTATTACAGAAAAAACGAAATTGTATATCTAAGTTTGTGGATCCTTTACAGATCTATTGTGGTGCTCTGGGAACCAAAGCGCCAACAGCAATGCTGTAATTTGCTGGCCAAACCCTGACTGGAAAGTTGCAGTCACCATTGTATGTACCAGGATATGGTCCATAGGAATGTGATTGCATAGTGATTGAAGGGGTCAGGGTAGAGGTACCCTAGCCCCATGGGTGTGTTAGAAGGGTAGCAGAGGGACCCATGAAGGTAAAGATTTTTTTTTTTAAATGCTTCCAGTAAGGGGATT
Source organism: Pleurodeles waltl (assembly GCF_031143425.1). NCBI lineage: Eukaryota > Metazoa > Chordata > Amphibia > Caudata > Salamandridae > Pleurodeles > Pleurodeles waltl. The sequence goes on along the minus strand of NC_090448.1, from coordinate 217,548,729 downwards.
TGCGGATCCGTTGCAGCGCTCAGCGTGACCCAGTGCAAAGTTTTGACAGATCTGCAAATACTCACAGACCCATTCACAGACCCATGCAGGCACTTAGGGACTCACATATGCACTCATTCACCCACTCACACACCACCTCAGAGGCCCACTCAGGCAGACCCACACAGACACTCATCCATCAATTCACAGACAAACACAGGCACTCACACACCCACTCACAGACCCAAAAAGACACTTACACACCGACTCACATACCAATGCTCCGCAAGTCCAAAAAACCTTCAAAAAAATAATAATGCAATTTTGTTTTTAATGGACTTAGAAATATAAACATAGCAGATGCCCCACTTATACCACAACATCTCTAAAGCACAAATGATTCTAACTTTTTCGGCTTGGCAAAGGCAAAGCAAGTGTGTTTTTCAGAGAATTGCAACTTAAAAACCAATCTAAAATCCTGGGAGCAGGAGAACATCAGAGCACAATCTTTTCTGTAAGAACTATGCCCTTCGGAGTATTTAATCTTCCCTCCTGGTGACAGGAGAGTTTAGTGTCCTTAATTTAAATAACTATGAGTTTGCAAATGCACAAAACCACTTGCAAGCTTTGCACACAAGCACTCATTCGCCCACTAATATACCCATAACATCACTCACAAACTCATACAGCCACTCACACACCAATTCAGACACTCACAAAACCACTTGTAAACCCATTTAGACTCATACAGCCACACACATACCCATTTACACTCACCAGTACAGCCACTTACACACCACAAAGCCACTATGCACCTACTCAACTAGACCCATACAGCCACTCACACACCCACTCACACACTCAAAAAGCCACTCATACTCACTTAACAACACATAAGGCCACTTACACACCCATCCTCTATGGTTACTTGTTGCAGTTAGAAAATACAATTTTATAAAACCTTAGAAATTCACTGAAGTTACAGGGATGTTACAGTTAGGCTCAGACTGTACATGCACAAAACCATAGAAATTCAGCAGTTATAGTTACCTGAGCTAACCTATGCCCCTGCAATGCATTAGAGTTAGGTGAGCTTTTCCATAGACAAGTTTGCTCATAACTTTAGTGCCGTTTCACGAAACTTTCAGCAAAAAAGCAGAATCACCTCAGCTACTTCCTGAAAAGTTTTGAGGTGATCCATCAAGCAGGTGCAGAGAAAAACAGTGGGTCCCAAAAGCAAATTTCCATGGGGGGCTTTAAGTTCTCCCTGTGGCCCCAAAGTGTGCTTGGTGGGTGCCCTGGGCGGGCACTGAGGCACCCAACTATATTAAAAGCAGGCCTCATGGATGGGGTACCTGGGCCCATGATAGGCTCAGGGAGGGGGGCTGTGAGGCCTCCTCCTCTTTTAAAATAAATGTGGCCATTTGGAATGGGGTCCACAGGGCCAGAGAATAGCCAGGGATGGGAGCCACATGGTTCCCCTACCCTTTAAAAATAAATATGTCCCTCTGGGATGGAGCTCCCCTGGGCCTAAAGAGACTCTGGGAAGGGAGCCATTCTGCCCCTCCTTCTTTTTTAATATATTTGGCCCCAGAAGATGTGCTATATGAATCCTAATAAGGTTTGGGGGTGAGTAGCAGCCCCCTTCTCTTTTTTATTTGATTTGGCCCTGTGCATGGGATCCTCTGGACCTGGGAATGCTTAGAGGAGGGGTCTGCATGGCCCCCCTCCACGTTATTATTATATTCGACCTTGGGCTCCTGGGTCCTAATAAGGCTTAGGGAGGGGGACAAACAGCCCCCTCCCATTTTCTTACTGGATTTGGCTATGGGGTGGGGTCTCCAAGGCCTGAGAAGGCTCAGGGAAGGGGGCTGTTCAGATCCTCTCCCTTTTTATCATATTTTGCCCCTAGAGATGGGGTCCCTTGGGTCTAATGAGGCTCAGGAAGGGGGCTGTGTAGCCTCCTTCCTTTTTATATTGTATTTGGCCCTGGGGGATGGGGTCACTGCAGCTCACTAAGGTTCAAGGAGGGGGCTCCATGCGCTTCTATCCTGGTTAATTGTACTTTGCCCTGGGGTTGCGGTCCCTATGGCCTTCTGAGGCTTAGGGAGGGATGCCATAACCCTCACCTCAATATATATGTTTTGCCTCCAGGGGATGAGATCCACCAGGCCAGAAAGCCACCCCTACACTGAGCATGACAAAGGCTATACGTGGTGTGAGTTGCCAGCTTGCTGGGTATTTAGTCACTGAAGGCAGGCCAACCTGTGGCAAACCCCCTGCTGCACACATCAGAGGCCGTGGGGGTGGCTGCATGCAGGGAGTTAGAAGCAGGGCTTGGCTATAAGCCAGCCCCTGCATCTGGCCTCATACCATGCACGACCAAAGGCCGTGCATAGCCATGGGTTGGCTGCATACAGATGCCTTTCTGCAGGGAGTTGGATGCAGGCCCTGGCTGCAACCCAGGCCCTGCGGTCATCCCAACACTGCCTGCAATGAAAGACTGTGCCCTGAGGGGGTTTGGCTCTTCATATGGTAATAAAATATTACTTATGTAAAAATCCCAAAAATGTCAGGGACAAAAAGCAAAGGTTAATGTAACTTTATAGTGAGGTGTGATAAAACGAACTGTTTTTGTTTATAGGAAACCTTAGAAATTCACAGAAAAAAAAATAGGTAAAGTAGCATTATAGTGAGATGTGGAAAAAAAGATCTGTTTTTGTTAAAAAAAAAAAAACATTAGAGCTTGGACATTCACTGAAAAAAACTAAGGTTAAAGTGAAGTGATTGTTAGGTGAATATGACAGTCACATCGTTTTGAACTCTGACTATAACTTGCACCCCCACCATGCACTGCTAATGATCTTGCTTATTACATCACTCAGGACATGTTCTATGAATCATTTATGACATCACTGATGACATCTTGAATGACATCACTTATTCTGTGGTTTCATTGAGTTCAAAACATTAACAATATGTTCTGACTGACATAGTCGCCTAATGATAATGTCACTTTAACCAATTTTTTTGGTGAATTTCCAATTTCTTTTTAAAACAAAAACAGATTTCTTTATACAGTCTAACTATAATGTTACTTTAACCTTTGGGTTTTTCAGTGAGTACTGCACAAGTAGTAAGAACATTTCTTACATTGGTTGGCAGCACTGGGATAAGTAACATCCAGTTTCCGGATGCCGTAATAACATTTGTTAAGTTCAGTTATGCAGCCCAATACCTAAGCATTATTATGTAACTATCAAAGCGTAAGGCTCTAAGAGGGTTTAAACGTTAGGTTGTGTGAACTCACAATGTGGGAAAGGAAAGCCCCTTCACTCATATCCTATGTGAAAACATTGATGGTTGATATTAACTGTGTATTAGACGTTTGAGTTTATGCAGGGTCATCCCCAATCTTTTTGCCTCCTGTTGCTGTTGGCTTTTGAACTCTGTGCACTTTACCACTGCTAGTGCTAAAGTTCATATGCTCTCTGTGTAAATTGTATTGTTGATTGGTTTATCCATGATTGGCATATTTGATTTACTAGTAAGTCCTGAGTAAAGTGCACTAGAGGTGCCAGGGCCTGTAAATCAAATGCTACTAGTGGGCCTGCAGCACTGGTTGTGCCACCCACATAAGTAGCTTTGTAATCATGTCTCAAACCTGCCACTGCAGTGTCTGTGTGTGCAGCTTTAACTGTAAATTCGACTTGGCAAGTGTACCCACTTGCCAGGCCTAAACCTTCCCTTTTCTTACATGTAAGACACCCCTAAGGTAGGCCCTAGGTAGTCCCAAGGGCAGAGTGCAGTGTATGGTTAAGGTAGGACATATAGTAATGTGTTTTATATGTCCTGAAGGTGAAATACTGCTAAATTCGTTTTTCACTGTAGCAAGGCCTGTCCCTCTCATAGGTTAACCTGGGGGCTACCTTTAAATCTGATTAAAGTGTGGATTCCCTTTGGGAGCGGATGGACATGTGGAGTTTAAGGTCTCTGAGCTCACAATTTAAAAATACATCTTTTAGTAAAGTTGATTTTGAGATTGTGTGTTTGAAAATGCCACTTTTAGAAAGTGAGCATTTTCTTGTTTATACCATTTCTGTGACTCTGCCTGTTTGTGGATTCCCTGTCTGGGTCAGTTTGACAGTTGGGCTCATTGCACCTCACACTAGTGACACAAAGGGAGCTGGGGTGTGGTCTACATATCCTGATGAGCCATCTGTGCTAGGAGGGTGGGGAGGAGTGGTCACTCACACCTGAAAGGGCTGTGCCTGCCCTCACACAATGCAGTCTCCAACCCCGTGGTGAGTGTCTGGAGCCTGGCCTGGGCAAGGCAGGATTTCACAATCAAGAAAGATTTTGCTTTGTAGTAGGCCTACTTCAAAGGAGAAATTGGGTTGAAGAAGGGCACCCCAAACCACAGACTTTAGAACACGTATGGAAACCAAGAGGAACCTCTTCCTGGAGAAGAGCTGAGTGAGAAGAGCTGCCCTGCCCGTGACTGTGCTTTGTGGAGCTATCCTAAAGTTGCTGTTTCTGCCAGAGTAAGAGGGCAAAGACTCGACTTTGTGTGCCTTCCATCTTGTGAAGATATCCAAGGGCTTGATTTAGAGCTTGCCTCCTGTTGTTTGAAGTCTCAGGGACAGCAAAGACAGCAAAGACAGGAGAGACTCCTACTCTGCCCTGTGGTGCCCATCCAGTTCCTGGAACCCTGAAAGGAGAAGCTGGCAGCCTAAGAGGAAGAAATCCATGCACAAAGCGCTGTGTGGGGAAAAGATCGGCGCAACTCCGATCTGCGGCTGAAGAAACGACTCGCCACCGGATCCGTGGCTGAAAATCGACGCTTGCCGGAAACGAGACCGAAGAATCAACGCACGGAGATTGCAACCCGCGCTGCGTGGTTTTCGGATCATCGTGCGGCTGGATTTCCGACGCAAACACCGCTGAGCGTGTAAAAACAACGCAAGGCCTGCCCAGACCCAAGAGTGCTGAACGGATCAACGCATCACTCTCCTGCGGAGAGAAGGAACAATGTGCCCCGACCAGACGAAAGGAGAAACAATGCAGGGTCTCACCCGTGAGTAAAACTGACGCATCCAAGCCCATTTTGATGCACACTTGCCCGTGCGGGGTTATTTTTGGCGCGCCCAAGGAACATTTTCACACTAACAGTGTTAATGTGTGTTTAAAACTACTTAAAGACTCTTTTTGATTTTTAATTGATAACTTGACTTGTGTATTGTGGATTTTTATCATTTCGGTCTTGTTTAGATAAATATTTCCTATTTTTCTAAACCTGTGTTGTGTCATTTTATAGTGTTTTCATTGAGTTGCTGTTTGTGTTGGTACAAATACTTTACACCTAGCACTCTGAAGTTAAGCCTACTGCTCTGCCAAGCTACCAAGGGGGAAAGCAGGGGTTAGCTGAGGGTGATTCTCTTTTACCCTGACTAGAGTGAGGGTCCTTGCTTGAACAGGGGGTAACCTGACTGTCATCCAAAGACCCCATTTCTAACACTGTGTTTAATGTGACTGTGTTGCAATTATATGATGACGGGGTGAGTTTTCACACTGTTTGAATTGGAGGGATCACAAGCCATAATGTCCTCTGAACCCCAACACTATACACATGCTAGGCCAGTATGAGGATGGTACTCCTTTGTAGTTTTGGGGCCTGTGACGGGTATCCACACTATAGATTGGGATCAAGGGGTAGGCCCTGGTTTTAGGTTGTAGGAGATAATTGTGGAGCATCGGGAAATTCTTGGGCTTGTCAACGGCAAAGCAGATTTCACATGTTAGAGCCCACATTGAGTCATTCTCTTTCTAGACATTTTTCCTGCCATTAGCTCTGGTCAGAGACCATGGGAACGGAGGACAGGAGAGTACTCAGAAGTTAGTGGCACCTGTAGGGTTGCTAGGCAGCTTGGTAGGGGGTCCCCAAGAAACCTTTCTATCAGGGAAGGCATGTGAAAATGTTGTAGGTCCCAGGGTCCCCATAGGTTATCTGGTTGTCAGGGGAACTGTGCAAGGATGGTCCATGGTGGTGGTTGTCCCAGCAAGGGGATGGTTCTAATTAGTAGTAGCCCCTGATGAAATAAAGGAGGGGTAGTGAGTGCAATTGTTTCCCCAAATGGGTTAGTGATATACCTTGAAGAGAGCTGTGATGGGGATATGTCACAATTACCTTAAGACTACATTTAAGCCCCTCTCCTCATTGAGTTGCAAAGCCCTCATGTGCAGTTTGAAAATAAGAATATTTATGCTTTTAAAGGCCTCCTGATCTATCGCCCACCAGCACCAAGGGCAATTTTTACACAATCCCTTCTGGATATTATGGAATCATGTATAGATTTCTTTAATTTTATGATTTTGGAGGATATTAAATTTTATTTAGAGTAATCTGAGGACAAGGATACAGTACCTTGTTAAGCTCTGATATGACACAATTGGTAAAACTACTTACCCACCTGCCAAATCCTACGCTTGATGCTGTTTTTACCAATAACCCCAACCTACTGGTCGAGAAAGTTGTGTCTCTGGCCTGGACTGATCGTAAGGACATTAAAAACTTCTCCTACCCCCAAGACCCTCACAGTGTTAAGAGACCATCTGTGGAAAAAATAATAACTTGAAACTAAACAATATGTTGAGGTAGTCTCACCTGATAATTGAGAGTGACATTGATAAAGCGTTAGCCAACTTTAATGACTGGATTGATGTGACAGTCAACCGGTTAGCTCCCCTAAAACCTAGGCTAAACCGCAGATCCTTGCCCTATGCTCCTTGGTACTCATAGAAGTTCTGGAAATGTAAACAAAAGTGCAGACGCAGGAACAACTTTGGAGACTAAACTACAGTTCTGATGAAAAAAAGAAACAAAAAAAAGCCTTGATTAAGGAATATAAAAGACAAATAAATGCTTCCAAGACCAAGTCTTTACAGACAAAATTAATGCTGCTAAAAATTCCAATAGAGAACTTTTTTAACACAGTTAAAACACATTCCAGTTTTAGCAATAAACATTCTGTTACCTCCAAGCAATCACTGTGCAAAAAGATAGCTGATTTCTTTCTATCTAAAGTTAACAATATATTCCTGTAGTTCACTTCTTTGGCATGAAACCTTGAGACTTCGTCCAAGCAGGAGATGTTAATAGAATCTATTGTCTCTAATCAAGAGCCAGGCCCACCAACGTGTATTTCTTTTACTCCTTTCAATGAAGAGAAGGTGGTGAAATTCATTGAATTTTCTAACTCTGGTGCTTCATTCAACCCCTGCCCTCCACACGTTCTCCATCCAGTAACAAAGACGATTTCAGTCCACTTTACGGTACTTCTGAATAAAATACTAACCTCTGGACATTTTCCGCCAGCTTGGAACAAAGCATCTATATTGCCATGTTAAAAAAACCCTTGTTAGAGCACAATGAGGTAAAAAAACTGCAGGCCAATCTCCAGCCTTCTACTTCCGGCAAAGGTTTTAGAAAAAACTTTAATCCAAGAAATTATGGCCTTTTTAAAAACTACCAACTACCTCGATCCACGACAGCATGGGTTTAGACCCAATCACTGAACAGAAACGGCACTTGTGGAAGTTTCTGAGGAAATTAGAGCCATTGTGGATGATGGAGGCAAGGCAGCCTTTATCTTGCTTGATCATTTGGCTGCTTTTGATACAGTCAATTTCTCTCTTTTGATTAACCAGCTTGACTGTATCGGAATTAAGAGTCTAGCACTAAACTACTTACCTCTTTTCTGTCCGATAAACAGCAAGTTGCAACCGTGGAAAATTTCACTTCGTCCCCTTTTACAGTTCCTTGCAGGGTCCCGCAGGAATCCTCCCTTAGTCCTATGCTTAGTCCAACCCTTTTTAATGTGTACATCACCCCTTTAATTTAACTTATTCGATTCGAAGGATGCTCATTACTTTCTCTTCCTGATGACACCCAGATAGTGGTGTCAGTCTCTTCTCATCCAGCAAAAGTAGACAAACAATTTCACTTCTGTATGCAGAAAGGGTTTTTCCTTTCCCCCTGCGCCTGTTTTCAGTGGATTCCTGCTGGGGCCCGCGATCGTGGAGCAGGAATCCCCACTAGGCACCAGGGATTTCCTTTTTGTGTTAGTTTTGGGGGGCAACCCCTTGGCAAAGGGTCGCTCCCATTGGGGGACATTATTTTTCTTTTTCGCCCCCAGGGGGGGCCGAAAAACCACTGGACACCAGGGATATAATTTTTTGCATATATTTTGGGAGCGATCCCTTGGGCAAGGGTCGATCCCGTTGGGGGCTAATTTTTTCAGTATCTCGGCGCCCCCTGGGGGCAGATCCGCCGATTTTTCAGCCGATCTGCCCCCACGGGGGCTGAAATCCACTAGACACCAGGGAAATTATGTTGGGTATGCATTTTAGGGAGGCTAATTTTTTTTCACATTTCTGCACCCCCTGGGGGCAGATCGGGCAATTTTTTGGCCGATCTGCCCCCAGGGGGGGCCAAAAACCAGTAGACACCAGGGAAATTATTTTCTTTGTTTTAGGGCAGCGACCCCTTAGGCAAGGGGGGTCAAAACCAACTAGGCACCAGGGATTGTGAGGTGTGTGTGTGTTTTGTGTGTTTAGGGGCACCCCTTGGGCAAGGGTTGCCCCCCCCCAAAGGGGGGAAATTCATATTGGCCATCTCTGCCCTCCTTGGGGGCAGATGGGCCTATTTTTGTAGGCCCATCTAGCCCCAAGGAGGGCAGAAACCACCAATACAGCAGGGATTAATTTTTTTGGTTCCCCTTTTTTTTTCTTTAGTATTGGGGGTGCCCCCGTTTGCCCCCTTTGGCAAGGGTCACCCCCTAAAGTGGGCACAGAGCTGTTGGCCATTTCTGCCCTCCTTGGGGGAAGATCGGCCAATTTTTTTACACCCATTTGCCCCCAAGGGGGGCAGAATCCACTTAGGCACCAGGGATCCTGTGTGTGTGTGTGTTTTGTGTGGGGGGGCGGCGGCACCTTTGGCAAGGGTCGCCCCCCAAAGGGGGCACATTAGTGATGGCCAATTCTGCCCACCTTGGAGGCAGATCAGCCTATTTTTTTTAGGCCCTTCTGCCTCCTAGTGGGGCAGAAGCCATTTAGGCACCAGGGACAATTTCTAAGTTCTTGGTGGTGGGGTGTTTGTCATCTGGCGAAGTATTTGTATTTGTGATTATAACAGTTTATTTCTTCTTTTTTGTTCTAGTTCAAAGCTTTTGCTTCCTTTGCTGTGGATCCTTGCGGTTTTGGTAGTAGTTGTCTTGCGGTTTGCATAGTAGCATGTTTTAGGTAAGTGAAAGCAATTTACTCCAAAGGAGTATTGTTGACATGCATGAATGACATGTTTGTAGGTGGTGTACTAAATGCAGTATTGTGTGTGAAATTGTCCTTAGATTTGAGCACATTGCTATTTGTGTTGTCATATGTCTAATTTTCTTTTTTCTTTTTTCTTTTTAGTGGGATATCATTGGTGATTGCTGTGTCTGTGCAGAGTAGTTGCTGGTGAGTAGCTTTTTCAGGCAAGTGAGTAGTATAGTTTTTTAGTACATAACTCTTTGTGATAAAGCTACACTTTGTTTATTACTTATTTTAGTGCTAGTTGTTGTTGGCAATCAATTTGTTGTTATTGAGGATCATGGCTAGCCGCAGAGTCACTGCTCAGCAGGTTGTTGGCATGCTCTTTGAGTTGTCTTCAGACCATGATTACAAGACTGACTCTGCATCTGAGGCAGAGGAGGAAGTGAGAGATTCTGGCAGTGAGTTTTCTGTCGAGAGTATTCTTCTGATGAGGAAGCTACTCTCAGTGCAGATGAAGGGCCTGTTGTAGAGGAGGACATTGATGTGCCAAGAGTGCAGCAGCCTGGGGCTGAAGGGTTTCCCAAAAGTCAACATGGAAATCTTTTTGCCTGTCCATTTCTATCACTTGTTTCTGGACGATGTATTTTTGGAAGAGATTGTGGAGCAGACTAATTTGTATGCAGAGCAATATTTGAGGGACAACGCTGCCAGACTTAGGCTGCAGTCTAGAGCTACTCAGTGGGTTCCCACATATCTGGAAGAGATGAAAATGTTTTTAGGTTTGACTTTTTAATGGGGTTGATCAGGAAGCCGTCACTGGCTTCTTATTGGTCTACTAGTCCCTTGATGGCAACGGCTATATTTCCTGCATCTATGACACATAATCGCTATTTGCTTCTTCTTCATATGCTGCATTTTGTAGACAATGCTTTAGCCTTGCCACGAGATCACCCTGATTGTGACTGTCTTTTTAAGATCAGGCCTGTCCTTGATCATTTTTTAGATCGTTTTTCAGAGGTCTATGTTCCAGGCAAAGAGATAAGTGTGGATGAGTCTTTGGTCCTTTTCAAGGGGCGTTTAGTTTTTAAGTAGTACATTCTTAGTAAGAGGGCACGGTATGGGATTAAATTGTATATGCTGTCAGAAAGCAGTACAGGAAATGTGTATAATTTCCGGGTCTACACTGGTAGGGATTCCAGTATTGACCCTCCTCGTTGTCCGGCCACTTTTGGAGTTAGCGACAAAATTGTGTGGGAACTTGGTAGATGACTGTTTAACAAAGGTCACCATTTGTACGTGGATAATTTCTACACTGGAGTGCAGTTGTTCAAGGAGTTGTTTAGAGTGGACACTGTTGCTTGTGGCACAATCCGTTCTAACCAGAAAGGCTATCCAAGGGAGCTTGTCTGTAAAAAACCTGAGAGGGGACAGTGCAGTGCCTTGCGGAATAATAAGCTGCTAGCTATGAAATTTTCAGACAGGAGGGATGTGTACATGCTATCTACCATCCATGATAAGAGTACTTCCCCTGTGAGTGTCTGGAGTCAGGTTGCGGAATTGTGCAAACCTGCGTGCATTTTGGACTACAATAGGCACATGGGTGGTGTTGATAGAGTAGATCAGAGGTTGGAACCTTACACTGCTCTTCGTAAGTCTTACGTGTGGTATAAAAAGTTGGCCCTACATTTATTTCATTTGGCAACTTTTAATGCTTTTATTGTGTTCAAGGATTGTTCACCTGAGTCAAGGATGACATTTGTTAAATTTCAGGAGGCAGTGATAGAGAGCCTTATTGTGGTGGAACGGGCAACAGTTCCCAGAGTAGAAGTGGTGGAGGAAGTGGCTAGATTGAAAGATCGCCACTTTCCAGATCACATTACTCCCACTCACAAAAAAGACTTGCCCACAAAGAAATATAGAGTATGTGCCCGGATATCAATCCGGAGGGAGAGCCGGATGTACTGCCCCGAATGCCCTTCAAACCCTGGGCTGTGTGTGCCCGGCTGTTTTAGAAGTTACCACACAAGGAAAAACGTTTGGGAAATACCGTGAGCATAAACTGCCTATTTTATATTTTCATATGTTCAGTTACATGGTTGGCATTACTGTCATGTATTTAGTTAGAGCTTTTGTGTTTGTAGTTTTGTACTTATTTTATAATTAGTTAGTGGTTTCTTTGTTGTTTATAAACAAACAAAAAGTTGATGGTGGTGTGCGCAGGGTGGCTCTTGGCTGGCGGTGTGCGTGGGGTGGTGCTTGGCTGGCGGTATGGGTGGGGTGGCGCTTGGCTGGCGGTGTGCTTGGGGTGGCACTTGGCTGGCGGTATGGGTGGGGTGGCGCTTGGCTGGCGGTGTGCTTGGGGTGGCGCTTGGCTGGCGGTATGGGTGGGGTGGCGCTTGGCTGGCGGTGTGCTTGGGGTGGCGCTTGGCTGGTGGTGTGCTTGGGGTGGTGCTTGGCTGGGGGTATGGGTGGGGTGGCGCTTGGCTAGCGGTGCCAGCCAAACGCCATTCCACACACTCATCAGCTGGTGTGATTGCTCTATCAGGCATGTGGCCGTATGAAAGTGATGGGCCCTTGACTGTCGCTGTCTGTCGATGCGAGTCTTGTAATGTGCTGGGCCAGTGGCTGGCGGCGTGAATGGTCTTGTGCATGTCATGTATGAAAGGTGTGTGAATGGACTGTAAAGCGGTTGGTGCCTTGCTGTGGTTTTACAGCTCACGAGCTGTGAGTCATTGGTTCAGTTTTTGGCCTTTCAATTATTACCAGTGCATTTCACTTTTGTGAAATCTCTGGTTAATAAAATTTTATCTACTGAACCATCACTCGCCCTTGTGTCAAATCCAACCAGTATGTGTGGTACAAATGACAAAACCTGCTCTGCTATAATCAGGCGTCGCAGCACACTTGTGACACGCTAGGTGTCTCAGGTGGGACCCCGATGATGAAGCATGCCACCAACTTGGTTGGTGGGTGAGGGGTCTTTTTCACATAACCTAAGTGCGTTTCTTTTCACTATTTTAGTGTTTGGCACATCACAGACGTATGTGGACACATCAAAATTATATATTACAAAACTACCTGTGTTGGGGGGGAGGGGGCACCCATGTTTTTGGTCCTGGGTGCGGCCTTCATCTAGGGAAACCTACCAAACCCAGACATTTTTTTAAACTAGAAACCCCAAGGAGTCCAGGGAGGTGTGGCTTGCGTGGATCCCCCAACATTTTCTTACCCAGACTCCTCTGCAAACCTCAAAATTTGCTTAAAAAAACATATTTTCCTGACTTTTGTTTGTAAGATCACCGCTCCAGCACAAAGTTCCTACTCCACAGCGTTCCCCTCAGTCTCATGAGTAAAATGACACCTCACTTGTGTGGGTCCCCAAAGCAGAGTCAGCCTAAAGATGTATAAAAGAAGAATATGTCCTTATCAACTCGCTGTGCTATCCCCTCTATCTCTACAAGTTTTTGGCCTTATTCTGTTGCAGGCAACTGGCCCACCCACACAAGTGAGGTATCATTGTTATTGGGAGACTTGGGGGAATGCTGGGTGGAAGGAAATTTGTGGCTCCTCTCAAATTCCAGAACTTTCTGTCACCGAAATGTGAGGAAAATGTGATTTTTTAGCCAAATTTTGAAGTTTGCAAGGATTCTGGGTAACAGAACCAGGTCTGAGCCCCACAAGTCACCCCATCTTGGATTCCCCTGGGTCTCTAGTTTTCATAAATAAACAGGTTTGGTAGGTTTCCCTAGGTGCTGGCTGAGCTAGAGGCCAAAATCTACAGGTAGGCACTTTGCAAAAAACACCTCTGTTTTCTGTCAAAAAATGGGATGTGTCCATGTTGTGTTTTGGGGCATTTCCTGTCGCGGGTGATAGGCCTACCCACACAAGTGAGGTATCATTTTTATCTGGAGACTTGGGGGAACGCTGGGTGGAAGGAAATTTGTGGCTCCTCTCAGATTCTAGAACTTTCTGTCACCGAAATGTGAGGAAAATGTGATTTTTTAGCCAAATTTTGAAGGTTGCAAAGGATTCTGGGTAACAGAACCTGGTTAGAGCCCCACAAATCACCCCATCCTGGATTTCCCTAGGTCTCTAGTTTTCAAAAATGCACAGGTTTGGTAGGTTTCCCTAGGTGCCGGCTGAGCTAGAGGCCAAAATCTACAGGTAGGCACTTTGCAAAAAACACCTCTGATTTCTGTCAAAAAATGTGATGTGTCCACGTTGTGTTTTGGGGCATTTCCTGTTGCGGGCGCTAGGCCTACCCACACAAGTGAGGTATAATTTTTATCGGGAGACTTTGGGGAACATAGAACAGCAAAACAAGTGTTATTGCCCCTTGTCTTTCTCTCCAATTTTTCCTTCCAAATATAAGAGAGTGTGTAAAAAAGATGTCTATTTGAGCAATGCCCTGTAATTTACATGCTATTATGGGCACCCCGTAATTCAGAGATGTGCAAATAATCACTGCTCCTCAACACCTTATCTTGTGCCCATTTTGGAAATACAAAGGTTTTCTTGATAGCTATTTTTCATTCTTTATATTTCAGCAAATGAATTGCTGTATACCCGGTATAGAATGAAAACCCACTGCAGGGTGCTGCTCATTTATTGGCTCTGGGTACCTAGGGTTTTTGATGAACCTACATATCCCCCCAACCAGAAGAGTCCAGCAGACGTAACGGTATATTGCTTTCAAAAATCTGACATTGCAAGAAAAAGTTACAGAGTAAAACGTAGAGAAAAATTGCTGTTTTTTTCACCTCAATTTCAATATTTGTTTTTCAGTTGTTATTGTCTGTGGGAAACCCTTGTAGGATCTACACAAATTACCCCTTGCTGAATTCAGAATTTTGTCTACTTTTCAGAAATGTTTAGGTTTCTGGGATCCAGCATTGGTTTCATGCCCATTTCTGTCACTGACTGGAAGGAGGCTGAAAGCACAAAAAATCATAAAAATGGGGCATGTCCCAGTAAAATACCAAAATTGTGTTGGAAAATTGGGTTTTCTAATTCAAGTCTGCCTGTTCCTGAAAGCTGGGAAGCTGGTGATTTTAGCACCGCAAACCCTTTGTTGATGCCATTTTCACGGAAAAAAACACATGCCTTCTTCTGCAGCCCCTTTTTCCCATTGTTTTGGAAAAAAACGAAATTTTCACTGTATTTTGGCTAATTTCATGGCCGCCTTCTGGGGAACCCACAAAGTCTGGGTACCTCTAGAATCCCTATGATGTTGGAAAAAAGGAAGCAAATTTGGCATTGGTAGCTTATGTGAACAAAATGTTATGAGGGCCTAAGCGCGAACTGCCCCAAATAGCCAAAAAAAGTCTGGGCACAGGAGGGGGAAAAGGCCTGGCAGCGAAGGGGTTAAAAGGTAACATCTTCTTCATTTTTTATACACAAAATGTTGAAGAAGATTCTTCTGTTTCTTCCCATAGAGCTACAGATCCCGAAATTGGATTACTGCAATTACTTATATGTAGGTATCTAGAAACATCTACAGCACAAATTGCACTCTTCAAAATGCAGCAGCTCGAGCGCTGATAAAACTTTTAAAATTTTGCTCAGTTTCACAAACCATCTCTGATTTACAATGGCTACCAATCTAGTAAAGGATTAGGTACAAAGCCTTTTTTTTGGCCCACGAAGTCGTACACAAGGTTGGTCCTCTTTCTTTCCAAAAAACTTTCAAATAGTATGTACCCACACGTAATCTGCAGTATATAGTGGAAAAAAAGGTAGTTGTTGCCAGAATAAAGAAGGCTCACTGGGGAAAAAGAAGCTTATCTTATACTCCATGCAAGTGGTGGGAATCACTACCTGTCCCTCTCAGATGTCAGCCAAATGGCTCAGAATATCCAGAAAACTGATTAAAACCTGTTTTTTTCTCTTCCTTTGCTAATTAGGTCTTGCTATCCTTTTCTGTAATACTCTGTGCGGACATATAGCGCAAAGACGCCAACTGGTGTGCACTGGTACTATAAATTATTAACATTAACATTAACAGATGGATTCCCTAGATTGCCAGTATGCATTAGTACACCGAAGGATGGCATCCTCGATACTGTTTCAGCAGATCCTGGGGCAGTGACTGTGTTGATGCACAGTCCTTTCAGGTAGATCCTGTGAGGTCAGACGCTATGGACAAGTGAGCAGGTCTAATAGATTGATTGTCTCCTGAAGGTTGGTGAGCCCATCATGCCTCTACCAGGAGGCAGGGAGGTGTCTGCTGTCTGGGGAAAGGAAACCACATCTATTAGGGATTGGCTCTCTTAGGTTTTGGAAGGATAGATTAGACAGCTGGACGGACAAGCTGCAGAGGACTTTTCCTTGGCAGACTCTTGCCTGGTGCACTTTAGGTATACCAGCTTTTTACTGTGGCCCATTGATAAGTTCTGGCTTACCAGTCATTGGTTTAGCTGATGGGCTGGCCCCTTAGCTTGGTGGGGTAGTAGCCTGGTGAGTCTGCCATAGCACAACTAGGTAGTTTGGTGGAGCCTGCTCCTTAGTTAGGGGACCCTCTGCATCACTCTTGGCTGGTGCCATACACTTCATTCCCTGATTATTACCTTGAGCTGGTGAAAGGGCAGCAGAGGACTCTACCATAAACAATCTTGCGGGTGCACTTTAGGTGTGCCAATTTTGGGTGGATGCCCATCTGAAGGAGGAGCCATAGGGGCAGTTGTGATCATAGTGGGAATGCAAGGTGGCTGGATGGTACCCACTCCAGCAAGGACGGGCCTTGAATATCAGTCTGTGTTGGTGCTAGACACTACTGTTAGAGATTGTCGCTCTAGGGGGTCAGAAGGATAGACTGCAGATGTTCTAAACAGTCTTTCCTTGAGATACATGACTTATTTTGTTTCTATATGGAAATGATTAAACTATCTTTAAAGACCTTGAACTAAATGGAGGAGACAGTAACCGGAAAGAGCTTGGGTGTGTGCTATGCAGTTTAAGACCTCTCTGTCCAAGGTGCATTGTAGAAACAGGTTATTCCATCACTAAATCACTCTCCTGACATCAGACGTCAGAGATCACACAAGGATGTCATAGAAATAGAAAATATTTCCAGATCTCGTAGACAGGTGAGTCCAGTTGTACCTAGGCATGAATACCTTACTTGGAATCTGATCTTTAACAACTCAAAATCTGCTCAAACAGGAGGTGACTCTGAAAATTCAGCAAACATGACTTCCCCCATTAGTTGAATGTACATATATTGATTGGGTGGAGCTTTATCAAATCTGCTAGTGTAAATCACAAGAACATGTTTGCATAATTTATCACCTTTAAAGCTGTCTTTAGGTAACTTTGTCAAATTGGATTCATGGGCTTTATAGGATTTGGTATTTGGTATGGCTTTACGCTACTAGTAGTGCCACACTTGAATACTTTGTGCAGATGTATGGAAGCAATTGAAAATCTGATTAAAAGATCAGCTGCACTGTACAGATAATACATTCTCCTTGGACCACATTCGCGCTGTCCTGTAGTTCACAAAGGAATGCGTCGTTTCTGTAGCCGAGGATGGGACCATTATTTTTGCAGTGGTATATTATTTTGAGGATTTGTCTTGTTTTTATAGGTAGCAGAACTTCGAAAGAGGTGTTACATTGACAGTGAAATATGTAGATACGCTGCTTAAACCCACTTTGCACTTGATAAATCTTCAATGAAGACATAGGATTCTTAAAACATATATTAAATAAAGATATCGGTAGCTCCAGACCTATATATGGGCTTAGAGCAACAAAGCAGTCAAACGTGTATGCTTGGGTGTTTCACAGATACAATCATGGGTGTCAATACACCAAAATGCCATGGGTAATGGAAGTGACATCACACGCCATTTGACCTTTTCTTTGACTCACACACACATGCTTAAGCATACATGCAACTTACATTTAACAGCATTTTTATTTACTTTAGCTACCAGATGTTGTCATATTCCAACTAGTTGTACACTATTTTTATTACATTAATAGTGAATAATAATATTCACTATTGGTGTAATGAAACAAAATGACAGAAAACCAATAAAGTGGTGCCCCACCTGATGTCTACCAGGACAGCTGCTCCTGTGTTCCAAACACTGCTTTTGGCACATCTGAAGCCAGGATTCACAAAGGAAGCACCAGGGGTCACAAGGGGAAAGCCAGGGGTTGCTGGTACCCCCTAAATGATGTCCAAGTATACAGTATGGAAGGCACGAGTAAAACATTGAAAAGGAAGATATATAAATGCGACTGGAATACAGTGAAATGCAAGATGGCCACCATTTGAACAAAGCCAATGCAATGGCGTAAAAGCTAAAGTGAAGCATACAAAAAGTGATGAATGGAATCCATTGCTCATTATTTTTCATACTATGCTACCTCAGTTTGGATTTAGCCATACGCAAATCAGTCTTGACCTTACTCCAATGTGAACAGTCCAGCCCGAACTGCCAGGCCTGGTCCTCACTGAACCGGAACACACCTGGGATCCGTTTTGCTCAAACTGAAGTAGCATGGAATGCAAAATAACAATGGAATGGGATGCGGCCTGAGTAGTTAATAGTGGCTGAATTTAATTCAAGCATTCCATCTATCACGTTTTGTATAGTTGTTTGTTGCGGGACGGGTATGCCCAGACATTGGTCCCTAGCACACTGTGCCAGTGGAACCAAATTATTCCTCGCTGCTGAGCCTTAACTGGGGCAAAAGAAGTTCTGGGTTGCTGGTGTTCTGGTTTGGGAGGACCTGACCTAGCACAGCAAGTATCACTTCACTTCAAACTTCAAGGGCCGTGATTCATTTCAAAGAAAAGGCAGACTGTCAATCAAGAAGTATAATACTACAAAAAGCGATGACTGCTACCTCTAGCTAGCTAAACTCTGGGATTATGGGATCCTTAGTAATGTGCAAGGCTTTGAAAACAACTTCCTAAAGTTTCTATTGATGCTTGGTTTGGAACACAACTAGTGCCACTCAGTTTGGAGCTTAGCATTACCACGGTCACAGATTTGGCAGCTTCAAGACCAGTGCTGCATTGGACATGATTACATAGAAATTCAAATGCAATAGTCTTTCCGAAATCCGTGGTAGAGTTGAGAACCTATAGTGGACAGGGCAAAGCTAGTTGGTTTTCAAGACAACTGTAATATCTATTCAGATGGGGCATCATTAGGAAAATAAGAGTTTATTATGTTCAAATATGGTAAAATGATAAAGGATCCTTATTACTCCAAAAAGGAAAGGATTTAAAAGCTTATACAGGAATCCTATTAGTTATCTTGCATGAAGGGGGTGGGTGGGTGGGATGGGGCGTTGAAAATATTTGCACTGTATTTAGTCTTAATTTAAACACACTTTATACTTTAGGTTTATATTGGGCACATTCCCCTCTAGGGTGTACCTAGTGAGGTGTGCTATATTCGAAAAATGGGAAGCATTTTGTGATTGCTTATCTGGCAGATAAGCAGACACTATGCACGTTCTGATATTTTGCACACAACTGGTTGCAGCGCACAAATTCTGGCTGCCACTCTTATACTTAAGGCCTGGATCGAATTCTCTATCGCTTTGTTTTAAGTGAGATGGTGAAATAATCTTTAACCCCTTATCTTCTAACATATGGGTAGCGTGGCCAATTATTGAAAAACTTCAAGACTTTAATTGGACTGAATAGCACTATTAACTATGGTGATCCTCAATAGTACATTCGAACCACAAGTATTCAGAATTTAAATGCACTTCATGTGTAGTTTGGTGTTGTGCTCTACTAGGGTGCACTAGCGAGGCGTGATAGTTTCGAACAAGGGGAAGAATTAAGTGATTGGTCATCTGGAGGTAATGTTAGCATTATTCATTTTTGTGGCATGTTTGGTAAACTTTTACTGTTTGAAGATAATTTAAAGATTTATTAAGCATGTTCCTTGTGTAAAGTGATTTAATCATGAAAATGCTGGTTTTATGAGTTTTAACGTTTGTCTTTTAAGACATGTTAGAAGTCAGTTGTAGTATGTATAATTGTACAGTGATTGGAATTTTGAACTTTTTAAACATCTTTATATTGTAAGGCACATTGCGGATAACAATAAATAAATTGAATTGAATGTAGCAATTACTCCACTAGTGTCCAGTGCACATGTAAACAAATGTAATTTTTATTTGGATCATTAATTACACCTCCTCTATATCCTGACATATGTACAGCTACTCTGCGTGGAGAGCTGATCTGACATTTCTTGATTGGAATTGAATTTCTCATATGCAAATACAATGCTTATATTGGTTCTTTGATATTACCGTTCTTCTAACCATCTGGCACGGTGGCATTGATGCAATGGAAAACGTTTTGACATGTGGTTGATGCCAGCTGAAGGTTGGGTTAAAACAGTAACCTACAGAAAGCGCCATCTCAGCTCCATGGAACCAGTTGATAGCCAGACACATTTGCAATGTTTGACGCTATTAAAGAATCCCCGGAGAGTTTATGAGCCATTTAATGAGGGATAATAACTGAAATAATTGAAAGAATATGGGTTCTTATTAGCAGCAAGATTCTGCATCATGTTTGTGGTAAATATTTTGATAAAATGTATATATCTTTTACTTACAGTAGACGTTATAATGAGATTCATTTTAAAAATACTCATAGATAAAAAGCCAATTACTGAATGCAAGGGCAGTAGTCAGGAAGCTAAACAAATGTGCTACTGAGTCTCAACTGCATTATATACTAAGTGGCGAAACAATGTTTATTTTTCTAAGGCTAACACAAAAATTCAGAGAGAACAGCCATAAATGTGTCATAACAGTTTTGAGAGAACAGTAGCGAACAATCAATGCCTTTTTAGGTGTAGCCTGATCAGCAACATCTGGTATTATCAGTTCTAGAGTGGGCTTTGGAAACTCTCAGAGTATTTCTCTCTCACCTAGTGCTATTGGCTGTTTGCCTGTAATGCATTATTTGAATTGCAATGCACCAGAGACTATTTTACATCTCAAACCTACATTGAATCTTCAACCATTAAATTCCTTATCCCAGAGAAACATTGCATGAAGAAAACTTTTTTTGTATAGTTTTTCCTCTGCAGCTGGCTTTTTATATTTTTTAGCCAGGGCTTGAAATGTAAGCCAAAACTCTGACTTTGCCAGTGCTAGTCCTCAAAATCTTTTGCACAACATATAATATTTTATTGTGAGCGTTTGTATGATAAATACTGCGTCCACGTGTGGCAACCCACATAAATTAATTATTAAATCGTATGTAGTTAAGTAAAGTGTAAATGTTCTTTGGCAAAGTTCACTGCTATTGTAATATTTGAAACCTTGTAAAGCAAGAGAAGAGAATTCTGCTCCCATAATAATATTTAAGTTTTAATGGACTGGGGTATGATTGCATGGTACTGATACGGACATATTACTGCAATTGAATCAATTGACATGTTGACAGCACTCAAGTCTGTAGAGTCCCAGAGTTAGTAGTTTAGACAAGGGTTATATCATTGGACTAATCATGCATGGAAAATTTGGGGCATATTTACAAGAAAGTGCCCATCATCAATGATGCACCACTTTTCTTGCACCCCTGTACCGGCACCTAACAACACCATGGTTGCACCATATTTGCAATATGGTGCACAATGGCAGTTGTTAGCACAATAGCGTCAACATTTTTAACGCTTTGCTACACTAGCCTTGATCAAAATTAGATATGAATCTTAAACAGAGTGTAAACTAGACAGTAAAGTAGAATTATTACTCTACTCTAGATTAATTATGTGTCCAGTTATTGATTTTAGTAGACTGTTTGGAACAGTAATTACCAGCCTTAGTATGGTGAGTCTTTAACCCCTTGCATACTGAGGACTGAATAGTTCCATCCTCAGCTGTGTTGGGCGTGTGCTGAGGATGGAACCATCTGACCTCACACCCACCAACAGGGGGAGCACTGGCGCTCTCCCTATGGTCCACCCTTTTAAACACCCCAACCAGGGTTGGCAGTGGAAGCGCTTCTGCTGCCACCCCAACTCCCACGTCCGCGATCTGATGACATTGGCGCAGCAACGTCATCAAATGCAGCCGGCAGCACTGGAAGCCATTAGCTTCCAGTGTGTAGAGGAGCAATGACATGGTAAGCACTTCTCCTGGGGTGGTTTTGTTTTGTTGTGCAGGAACAGGGAAATGAAGGTGTTTTTCCTTTCTGACATGCCTGTTTTAAATGGATTCCTGCTCAATGATTGTGGGTGAGGCATGTGATCATGGAGGAGGAATGGATCCACTAGACCACCAGGGACCTTTTATTTTGTATTGTAGGGGAGCAACCCTGTAGGCAAGGGTTGTTACCTAGGAGCATAATATTTCCATGTTTTGTCTCCCCCCCAGGGGCAAGATTGGCCATTTTTGGCCAATCTGCCCCCAAGAAGGGTGGTCGAAACCCACTTGGCACAAAGGCCTTGTTATTGTGCATTTGAAGGGAGTGACCCCTTGGGCAAGGGTCGCTGCCCTATGGAGAAATATGTTTTTTTCATGTTTCTGTGCCCCCGGAGGGCTAGATCGGCCATTTGTTCAACCAATCTGCCCAGAGGGATGTCAAAGCACACTAGGCAACAAGCTTTTTTATGTTGAATATGAAGGGAACGACCCCTTGGCCAAGGGTTGTTGCCCCGTGGAGCAACATGTTTTTTCTGTGTTTCGGCACCCCAGGGGCTACATTGGCCATATTTTCAGCTGATAAATTCCCCCCAGAGGTAGCATAGAAACCTACTAGGCATAAGGGATTTTTTTGTGGTGAATAAAAAGGGGGTGACCCGTTGGGCAAGGGTCTCTGCCCTGGGAAGAAACATATTATTTTCTGTTCCCATGGGGGCTGGTTCAGCTGTTTTTTTAGCAGATCCTGGGGGGGAGGGAATCAAAACCCACTAAATTGTATTTGCTAAACTTGTGGAGTGGCCTCCTGGGCAAGGGTTGTTCCCCTTGGGGTGCCATTTTGTAAATTACGCGTCCCCTGCAGAGCAGATCGGCCATTTGTAAGTCAATCTGCAATTGGGGGGAAGAGAGAGGGGGGGAAGAAAGTCCACTAGATACCAGAGATTTTCTTTTTGATATGTCAGGTGTGGAGCCATGGGGTCCTATTGTGGGGAAATGAATTGGTACACTTTTGGCAATTTTCTGCATTCCCGAGGGCAGATTGGCTACAGTTTTCGGCCAATCTAACCCAAGGGGGGCAGAAAGCCAGTAGACACCAGGGAAAGTTTCAGTGTGTGTGTGAACTGGAGTTCGGCTGACAGTCTGCGAGTACTGGCATTTGGCTGGGTCTATGTGTACTGGCATTTGCCTTGCAGTGTGTGTAGACTGGCACTTGGCTGGTGGTGTGTGTGGACTGGCTCTTGCCTGGGGGTGTGTGTGTACTGGTGCTTGGCTGGTGGTGTGTGTGACCTGGTGGTGTGTGTGGACTAGCGTCTGACTGGCAATGTATGTGGACTAGCATTTGCATGGTGATGGGCAGGCATAGTGTTTTATAATGTTAATTGTTTTATTTCTTATCATCATTTGTATTTGTGTTTATAATGTTTTATTTCTCCTTTTTATTCTAATGAAAAGCTTTTGATTTCTGTTGCTGTGACTCCTGCTTGTGGTTTCGGCACTGGTAGATTCGCAGTTTGTGTAGCTGCATGTGTTTGGTAAGAAAACATTTTTGAACTGTTTGCTGTAATTCAATATAATTTCTCTGCATAAATGTGTATTTTATAAATAGTGTAATGATAGCAGCATATTTAGCATATGTTTAATATGTGTGAAATCATCCTTAGATTTGTGCCCTGTGTGGGCTGTGTTGTCTTATGTGTAATTTTATTTAGTTTTTCATTTCTAGTGGGATATTGTTGATACTTGTGCTGGTGAATCCAGCTGTCTCTGGCAAGTAAGTGGCATTGTTTTTGAGTATATAGGTCTTTGTGTCATTATTAATGACTGACATTTCCTTCCAGATTACCAGTATTTTTACTTTCAATTTGATAAGGACACACTTTGTTTATTACTTATTTTGCACAGTGTTGGTCATTGTTGAGTTATTTGTCACATTACTTTTATGGTAAGGATTATGGCTAGCCGCAGGATTACAGCTCAGTGGGTTGTTGGTATGCTTTTCCATTCTTCCTCTGACCAAGATGATGAGACTGATTGCATCTGAGACAAAGGAGGAAGTCCAGGATTCTGGCAGTGAATTTTTTGTACAGGAGGAATCATCTGATCATGAAGCCACTCTCAGGGCGGAGGAAGTGCATCTTTTAGAGGAGGACACTGGAATGCTGATAGTGCAGCAGGAGGCATTTGGATTGCACCCTGGGGCTGAAAGGCTTTCTATTGGAAGTGCTAAACTCTGGTTTGCTCCAAACATGGTGCAGCCAATGTAGCCTGCCTTTACTGGTGTTGCACGGTGCAGAGTGAATACTGAAAACTTTTTGTCTATAAATTTCTTTCAGTTGTTTATAAATGATGTATTTGAGGGACAGCAGTGCCAACTTAAGCCTCACTCTAGAGCTAGCTGGTGGACTCCCACAATTGTGGGTGAGTTGAAGAAGTCCTAGGGTTCAACTTTTTTGTTTGGCTTGATAAGGAAGCCGTCACTGTCTTCATATTGGTCTACTAGTCCCTTGATGGCAACGGCTATATTTCCTGCAAGCATAAGTCTTAAGGTATGTGCTTCTTCTTCAGATGCTGCATTTTGTTGATGATCCTTCAGCGTTGCCACGAGATCACCCTGATTGTGACCATCTTTTTAAGATTCAGTCTGTCCTTGATCACTCTGTAGATCAATTTTCAGAGATGTGTGCAATTTTTCAGGGAATTGTTCAAAGTGGACACTGTTGCTTGTGGCACAATCATCCCTAACTGTAAACATTACCCTAAAGAGCTTGTATGTAAAAAGCTTCAGAGGGAACAGTGAGGTGCATAAAGTAGTGATGAACCTCTAGCTATGAAATTGTCAGACAGGACAGGTGTCCACATGCTGACAACCATTCATGATGCAAGTACCTGTGACTGTTTGGGGTCAAGCTGCTGAACTGTGCAAACCTGTGTGCATTTTAGACTACAATAAGCACATTGGTGGTGTTGATAGAGTAGATCAGAGGTAGGAGCCTTACACTGCTGTTCATAAGGCTTACATTTGGGATGGGAAGTTGGCTATCCATTTATTCCATTTAGTAAATCTTCAATGCTTTTGTTGTATTCTAGGATTGTTCTCCAGATTCAAAGAAGGCATATGTTCACTTTCAGCAGACTGTGATAGGCAGCCATGTTGTGGTGGAACAGGCAAGTGTTCTTAGAGTGGGAGTAGTGGAGGATGTGGCTATATTGAAAGTTCACCACATTCCTGATTATATTCCTCCCAGCCCCCAAAATCTATCCCAGTAGCCTGTATCCAAAGAGGCGTGCGGAAAGAGACTCGTATGCACTGCCCTGACTGTCCTTCTGATCCTGGACTATGTTTTAAATGTTACCACACTCAACAGAGTTATGGGGAGCATCCATGAGCGTAAAAGTGATGTATTTAGTTAGAACTGCTGTGTTGGTAGGTATAGTTTTATATCTATTTCCAACTGGTTTGTGTTTTCTTTTTTGTTGAAAAAAATGTGATGGTGGTGTGCGTAGACAGGTGCTTGGCTGACGGCATGCATGGACCGGCGCTTTGCTGGTGGTGTCCGTGGGCTGGCGTTTGGGTGGCGATGTGGATGCATTGAAGCTTGGCTGGCAGTGAGCATGGGCTAGCACTTGGCTGCCAGTGTGCAGGGACTAGTGCTTAGCTGGCAGTGTGTGTGTGGAATGGCACTTGGCTGGCGGTGTGCATTAACTGGCGCTTGGTGTGCGTGAGATGCAAATTGGCTGGTGGTGTATAAGTAGTGATCAGCTGCCCGTCACTACACACACACTGCTTGCCAAAAGCCAGTCCATACAAACCATCAGCCACTAGACTGTGGGATTGCTGTCTCAGTCATGTGGGTGTGCGAAAGTGATGGTCCCTTGAATTGTGCTGTCTATTGATGTGAGTGTTGCAATGTGCTGGGCCCACGGCTGGCAGTGTGAATGGTCTTGTGTGTGTGACGTGTGACACAAGCTGTGAGTCACTTGTTCAGAACTTTTGACGTTTCAGTTTTTAAAAGTGTGTTCCATTTTTTTGAAATTTCACGATTTTAACCTTCACTCACCCTCATGCCAAATCCAACCAGTATGTGTGTGTACTTGAGGAACAGATGGTTGTGAAGTAATATTTCTCTTTTCAGTTTTTCTCTGCCAGGGTGTACTTTGTCTCTACATTTTCTGTTGATGTGAGTGTTGTAATGTTCTGGACCCTTGGCTGGTAGTTTGAATGGTTTTGTGTGTTTCACGTATGAAGAGTGTGTGAAGGGCCTGTAAACAGTTAGTGCCTTGAAGCTGTTTACAGCTCACAAGCTGTGAGTCATTGGTTCAGTTGTTTGACCTTTCAATTATAAGCAGTTTATTTCATGTTTGTGAAATCTCTTGTTAATAAATATTTATGTTTTGAACCTTCGCTCACCCTTGTGCCAAATCCAACTGGTATGTGTGTGCACTTGAGGAATAGATGGTTGAGAAGTAATATTTATCTTTTTTGTCTTTCTTTTGCAGAATATACATTGTGTCTACATTATCTGTTGATGTGAGTGTTGTAATGTGCTGGGCCTGTGGCTGATATGTGAATGGTCTTGTGTGTGTCACATACGAAAAGCATGCAAATGTCCTATAGAGCGGTTGGTGCCTTGTTGCAGCTTTACAGCTCACAAGCTGTAAGTCATTTGTTCAGTTTTTTGACCTTTTAATTATTAAAAGTGTATTTCATTTTTGTGAAATCTCTTGTTAAATTTTTTTTATGTTTTGAACCTTCACCCACCCTCATGCCAAATCCAACCAGCATGTTGTGTAGTTGAGGAATAGAGGGTGGTGAAGAAATATTTTTCTTTTTTGTCTTCCTCTGCCAGGTGAGTACATTGTCTCTAAGGGATATTTACCAACTCTAGATATTTTTATAAACTAGACACCCAGGGGTGTGCTTCTTGTGGATCCCAAACATTTGTCTTACTCACAATGCACTGCAAACCTCAAAATGTGACTAAAATCACAAATTTTCCTTGCATTTCTGTACCATATTCTTTCAGAATCAGAAGAAAACCACAAAAGTCCTACCAGCAAGCATTTCCCCACTTGTCCGAATAAAAATACTGACCCACTGGTTTGGCTGGATGTAGTGCCCGAGACAGGAACTGATCAAACTAATATCAATGGGAGTCTTTGAAAAGGGACTCTCCATGACCTTGGTTTAATTTGATCTGGTGCAGGCACTAGGCCCAGCCACACAAGTGAGGTACCATTTTCATCAGGAGACTTGGAGGAGTGCCAGGTGGAAGGATGTTAGTGGCACCCCACGGATTCTAGAACTTCCCATCACAGAAATGTGAGGAAAATGTGTTTTTTAGTCAGAGTTTGAGGTTTGCAAGGGATCCGGTGTAACAAAACGTGGTGAGGGCCACACAAGTCAGCCTACCTTAGATACCCCTAGGCGTCTAGTTTTCC
This sequence comes from Pleurodeles waltl, assembly GCF_031143425.1. NCBI lineage: Eukaryota > Metazoa > Chordata > Amphibia > Caudata > Salamandridae > Pleurodeles > Pleurodeles waltl. The sequence goes on along the minus strand of NC_090448.1, from coordinate 217,521,865 downwards.
AAAATGTACAGGTTGGCTAGGTTCCCCTAGATGCTGGTTGAGCTAGGGTCCGAAATCTAGAGCTACCCACATTGGAAAAAGGAGGTAAGTTTTGAGTGGAAAAATGTGCTGCGTCCATGTTGCATTTTGGGCCGTTTTAAGTCGCGGGCACTAGGTCTACCCACACAAGTGAGGTATCATTTTTATCGGGGGACTTGGGGGAAGGCAGTGTGGAAGGATGTTTGTTTGTGGATTCCCATGTATTCTAGAACATTCGTTCCAAGAAATGGAAAATGTGATTTTTTGTCAAAGTTTGAGGTTTGCAAGGGACTGTGGGTACCAACAAGTGGTGAGAGCCATGCAACACAGCTCACCCTAAATTCCCCTAGGTGTCTAGTTTAAAAAAAATTAAGGGTTGGATAGGTTGCCCTAGGTGGCAGCTGAGCTAGGGCCCAAAATCTAGAGCCACCCACATTGGAAAAAAGAGGGTCAGTTTTGACCGAAAAAATGAGTTGCATACATTTTGAAGTTTGGGCCATTTCCTGTCACGGGCACTAGGTCTACCCATACAAGTGAGGTACTATTTTTATCAAGAGACTTGTGGGAATGTAAAATGCAAGGACGTTTTTAGCTTCCAGTGGATTCTAGGACTTTCTATCACAGAAATGTAAAGTCAAAGTTTGAGGTTTGCAAGGAATTCTGGGTAACAAAATGTGGAGCAAGCTACACAAGTCAGCCCACCCTGGATACCCCAAGTAGTCTATTTTTCAAACATGTACAGGTTGGTGAGTGTTCCCTAGGTGCCTGCGGAGCTAGGGTCCAAAATCTAGAGCTATCCACATTGGAAAAAGAGGATCAGTTTAGGGTGGAAAAATGTGCTGCGCCCATGTTGCATTATGGGCTGTTTCCTGTAGAAGGCATTAGGTCTACCCATACAAGTGAGGTGCCCTTGTATCGGGAGACTTGGGGGAAGGCCAGGTGGAAGGACATTTGTGGTTCCCCATGGATTCTAGAACTTTCCGTCACAGAAATGTGAGGAGATTGTGTTTTTTACTCAAAGTTTGAGGTTTGGAAGGGATTTTGGGTAGCAAAATGTGGTGAGACGTTGGCTAGGTGTCCCTATGTGCCAGCTGAGCTAGGGCCCAAAATCTAGAGAAACCCACATTAGAAAAAGAGGGTCAGTTTTTAGTAGAACAATGTGCTGCATCCATGTTGCATTTTGGGTAACTTCCTGTTACAAACACTAGGTGTCTACCCACACAATTGAGGTACCATTTTTATTGGGAGACTTTGAGAAGGCCAGGTGGAAGGAAATTTGTGGCTCCTCATGAATTCTAGAATTTTCCATCTCAGAAAATGTGATGAAAATGAACGTATTTTAGACAAATTTTGAGGTTTGGAAGAGATTCTGGGTAACACAATGTGGTGAGAGCCATGCAAACATCCCACCATTGATACCTCTAGGTATCTCGTTTTCAAAAATGTATAGGTTGGCTAGGTTTACTTAGGTGCTAGCTGAGCTAGGGTCTAAAGTCAGTGAAAAAAGAGTGCCAGTTTTGGGTGTAAAAATGCGCTGCATCTCTGTTGCATTTTGGGCCTTTTCCTATTGCGGTCACTAGGTATACCAACACAAATGAGGGATCATTTTTATAGAGAGACTTGGGGGAATGCCGGGTGGAAAGAAGTTTGTGGCTTCAGCACATTCTAGATCTTTCCATCACAGAAATGTGAGGGAAATTGTTTTTTTAGTCAAAGTTTGAGGTTTGGAAGGGGTTCTGGGTAACACAATGTGGTGAGAGCCACACAAGTCAACCCACCCTGGATACTCATGTTGCATTTTGAACCATTGTTTTGTTTTTGGTGCAAGTTTGATGTTTGCAAGGCATACTGGGTAACAGAATGTGGTGAGAGCCACACAAGTCAGCCCACCCTAAGTTCCCTTCCATGTCTAGTTTTTAAAGATGTACAGGATGGCTAGGTTTGCTTAGGTGCTAGCTGAGCGAGGGTCCAAAAGCTAAAGCTACCCTCATTGAAAAAAGAGTGCCAGTTTTGGGTGTAAAAATGCGCTGCATCTATGTTGCATTTTTGGGCCTTTTCCTGTTGTGGTCACTAGGTCTACCCACGCAAATGAGGCACCATTTTTATAGAGAGACTTGGGGGAATTCCGGGTGGAAAGAAGTTTGTGGCTTCCAGCAGATTCTAAATCTTTCCATCACAGAAATGTGAGGGAAATGTGTTATTTTGTCAAGGTTTGAGGTTTGCAAGGGGTCCTGGGTAACAAAACATGGTGAGAGCCACGCAAGTAAACCCACCCTGGATACCCATGTTGCATTTTGAACCGTTGATTTGTTTTTGGTGAAAGTTTGAGGTTTGCAAGGCATTCTGGGTAACAGAACGTGGTGAGAACCAAACAAGCCAGCCCACCCTAAGATCCCCTACATGTCTAGTTTTTAAAAATGTACAGGCTGGATAGGTTTGCTTAGGTGGTAGCTGAGGGAGGGTCAAAAATCTAAAGCTACCCTCATTGAAAAAAGAGTGCCAGTTTTGGGTGTAAAAATGCGCTGCATCTGTGTTGCATTTTGGGGGCTTTTCCTGTCATGGTCACCTGGTCTACCTATAAAAATGAGGGATCATTTTTATAGAGAGACTTAGGAGAATGCCGGGTGGAAAGAAGTTTGTAGCTTCTAGAAGATTCTAGATCTTTCCATCACAGAAATGTGAGGGAAGTGTGTTTTAGTCAAAGTTTGAGGTTTGCAGGGGGTTCTGGGTAACAAAATGTGGTAAGAGCCACGCAAGACAGCCCACCCTAAGTTCCCCTACATGCCTAGTTTTTATAAATATATAGGCTGGCTAGGTTTGCGTAGGTGCTAGCTGAGCGAGGATCCAAAATCTAAAGCTACCCTCATTGAAAAAAAAGTCCCAGTTTTGGATGTAAAAATGCGCTGCATCTATATTGCGTTTTGGGCCTTTTCCTGTCGTGGTCACTAGCTCTACCTATAATGAGGGACCATTTTTATAGAGAGACTTGGGGGAATGCCAGGTGGAAGAAGTTTGTGGCTTCCAGTAGATTCTAGATCTTTCCATCACAGAAATGTGAGGGAAATGTGTTTTTCATCAAAGTTTGAGGTTTGCAAGGGGTGCTGGGTAACAAAACGTGGTGAGAGCCATGCAAGCCAGCCCACCATAAGTTCCCCTACATGCCTAGTTTTTATAAATGTATAGGCTGGCTAGGTTTGCCTAGGCGCTACCTGAGCGAGGGTCCAAAATCTAAAGCTACCCACATTAGAAAAAGAGGGTCAGCTTTGGGTGGAAAGATGCGCTGCATTCATGTTGTGTTTTGGGGTGTTTTCTGTGGCAGGCACTAGGTCTACCCACACAATTGAGGTGCCACTTTTATCAGGAGACTTGAAGGAATCCCATGTTGAAGAAAGTGTGTGGCATCCCATGTATTCTAAAACTTTCCATCACAGAAATGTGAGGAAAATGTGTTTTTTGTCAACGTTTGAGGTTTGCAAGGGATTCTGGGTGACAAAACAAGGTGAGAGAGCCACACATGTCAGCCCACCCTGGATACCCCTCAGTGTCTAGTTTTCAAAATGTACAGGTTGGTTAGGTGCCAGCTGAGCTAGGGTCCAAAATCTAGAGCTCGCCACATTGGAAAAGAGAGTCATTTTTTGGTGGAGAAATGGTCTGCGTCCATGTTGTGTTTTGGGCCATTTCCTGTAAAGGGCACTAGGTCTAACCACACAAATGTGGTACAATTATTATCAGGAGACTTGTGGGAGTGCTGGGTGGAAGGAAGTTAATGGCTCCACTGGATCCTAGAGCTTTCCATCATTGAAATGTGAGGCAATTTTTTTTGTCAAATGTGGAGGTTTGCAAGGGATTCTGGTTAACAAAACATGGTGAGAGCCCCACAATTGAGCCCTCTTTTTATCCCCTTGGGTATCTAGTTTTCAAAAATGTGCAGGTTGGCTAGGTTTCCCTAGGTGCCACCTGATGTAGGGTCATAGATCTAGTGTTACCCACATTGGAAAAAGAGGGTCACTTTTGGTTGGAAAAATGTGCTGTGTCCATGTTGTGTTTTGGGCCGTTTCCTGTCACAGGTCTTAGGAATACCCATTTAAGTGAGGCACCATTTTTATCAGGAGAGTTGGGGGAACATAGAGTAGTAGAACATTTGTTATTACAAATTCGCGTTTGCTGCATTTGTGCCTTTCAAATGTAAACCAGTGTGTAAGAAAGATGACATTTTGAAAAATACCCTACAAATTATACACTATTATGGATACTCACAAATTCAGAAATGTGGAAATAACCACTGCTCCTAAACTCTGTATCTTGTGCTAATTTCAGAAATGCATACGTTTTTTTGATACCCATTTTTCATTCTGTCTATTTTGCTATAAGTATTGCTCTATATTCTGTACTCAATGAAAACCCATTGTACGTGAAGCTCAGTTTTTTGCTCTGGGTACCTTGGGTTCTTGGTTAATCTACAAACCCTATATTTCCCTGCAACCAGAAGGGTCTAGCAGACAGAATGATATATTGGTTTTGTCAATCTGCCAATGTGACAAAAGGTTACAGTTCAAAATGTTGTCACAAATGCCTGTTTTTTCCAACTCATTTTCAATAATTCTTTATTTCAACAGCTATATTCCTTTGGAAAGCCTGACGGATCTACGCATGCGACCCCTTGCTAAATTTGGAATTTGTTTAGGTTTCAGAAATGTGTAACTGTTCCGAATCACTCATGGCTTTAACTCTGGTTTACACCAAAGACTGGAAGTAGGTTGAAAGCACAAATAAATAGAGAAAATAGGCCAGTTCTTAGAAAAATGCCAAAACTGTGGCACCAAATTAGGATTTTTGATTGCACTCTGCATGTTCCTGAAAGCTGGGACGATGGCGACTTTAGTACAGTAAACCATCCACGGATGCCATTTTTAGGAAAAACAGACAGTTTTATCTTGCTATATTTTGTCTATTTTCTTGGTCCCCTCCAGGGGAATCCACAAACTCTAGGGCCCATATTTATTTTTGTGCACCACATTTGTGTCATTTTTTGACGAAAAAGCAGTACAAACTTACAAAATATAATTATATTTTGTACGTTTGCACCGCTTTTGCATCAAAAAATGTTGCAAATGTGGCGCTAAAAAGTATAAATATGGGCCAAGGTTTCTGTAGAAACCCCAGGCTGTAGGGAAAAAAGGATGCAAATTTGGCATGGATACCTTATTTAGAAAAAACGTTATGGAACCCTAAGAGAGAACTACCCCAAATAGGAAAAAAAATGTCTCAGCACTGGGGGTAAAGGCCTACTACCGAAGGGGTTGAAAGCTCAAGTTTGAAAGCTCAAGTTTGTTGACAGTTATCCTGTAGCATGTAGAAATTAAAGTTTGGAATGTTCCTACATAGACTAGCCTCCAAAAGCTATATCCACTGTGTTGATGCCAAGATGCGTTTTCATCTTTCACAGGAACCAATGCTCATCGAGTTGGATGAATCTGTGGACCCAGTTAGTGGTGTTGTAGAACCATCAATAGAATTTCAACAACACCCCAAACCAGTTAAAACAACATGACCAATGTGTCCTTGGAAGGAAAACTTCAATCAGAATAAAGTTAAAGGATTTATTACAAACACAAGTGCAAAGTCATGTAGACAATGTAAAAAACAGACTATGGGGCTCATTACAACCCTGGCGGTCTTTGACTGCCAGGGCTGTTTTGGAGGAAGCACCGGCAACAGGCTGGCGGTGCTTCCAGGGGCATTACCACCGCGGCGGAAGCACCGCGGTCGCACCGCCGGGACTGGCGGTTTCCCAGCACATTGGTCCCGGCGGTTTAAATCCCCCAGGGGATTACGAGTCCCCCTCCCGCCAGCCTTTTCATGGCGGTAAGAACCGCCATGAAAAGGCTGGCTGAAAGGGTAGTCGTGGGGCCCCTGGGGGCCCCTGCACTGCCCATGCCACTGGCCCCATGCCACTGGCATGGGTAGTGCAGGGGCCCCCTGCCACGGCCCCATGCAGCTTTTCACTGTCTACTATGCAGACAGTGAAAAGCGCGATGGGTGCAACTGCACCCGTTGCACAGCTGCAACACTGCCAGCTGCATTTGGAGCCGGCTCCCATGTTGAGGCCGAGATCCCCGCTGGGCCGGCGGGGAGAAACCAGGTTTCCGCCTGCCGGCCCAGCGGGGATCTCATAATAGACCCCGCAGGAGTGCGGCTGCATTGGCGGCCGCCCGGCGGTTCAACCTTGGCGGGCGGCGATTGCCGCCCGCAAAGGTTGTAATGAGGGCCATAATCACTAAAGGTTGTGCAAGGTATTGAAAAACATTTAGGGGAAATAGCATTAATAAAATAAAAATATCTGAGATACTGAAATAATACGTTGCTCATAGTTAACTATCATTAATTCAAATTTAGCAGTCAATAATCTTTGGCTGGGCACACGTCCACCCTGCAACTATCCAAATCCGTGAAAGACATGTGTGGGGAGGAACACATGGGAGCAAAAGACAAAAAGCACAAAAAGGACAAAAATAACTTGGAAAAAGATAATCTTGGCCACAGTCATTATGACCCACTGCTCGTAATCCACCAAAATTCAGACACCCACATAAGTCTGCCACACCAAAGGTCAGTGATAAACTGGCGAAAACAAAACCTCCTCCATCACACCAACAGAAATACGCCCACACTATCACGACACACAAATCCACGCGGCAGTCTTTCAACCGCAGTATTCCAATGGCGGTACACACCGCCGCGCTCAAAATACACACACATTTACAAAACACAACCACATTGGACAATTCGAAATACACACACCTGATACGCATACACACACCACTACCACACACCCATTACAATATAAAACACACACCCACATCACCCACAAACCCCTACGACAAGAGAAGGCCAGAGAGAGACACTACAAACAACTACTAAGCATCCACAAGCACAATACCATCACCCACATAACTTCCACGCACCTCACACAACACACCATTAAATATCACCCCACTTATCACTACACACACCACCCCACACATCACCCACACCACCCCATGGCACAGTAAAGACACCCCAGGTTCTCTGAGGAGGAGCTCAGGGTCATGGTGGAGGAAATCATCCGGGTAGAGCCACAGCTATTCGGATCACAGGTGCAGCACATCTCCATAGCTAGGAAGATGGAGCTATGGCGCAGAATAGTGGACAGGGTCAACGCAGTGGGACAGCACCCAAGAAATAGGGATGACATCATGAAGAGGTGGAACATCCTACGGGGAAGGTGCGTTCCGTGGTCTCAAGACACCACATCGCGGTACAGAGGACTGGCGGCGGACCCCCACCTCCTCCCCCACAACTAACAACATGGGAGGAGCAAGTCTTGGCGATTCTGCATCCTGAGGGCTTTGCAGGAGTAGATGGAGGAATGGACTCTGGTAAGTCAAATCTTAACTATTACATCCCCCACCCTACCTGCATGCTATCACATACCCCCATCCTCACCCTTACCCCCATCACTCCAACTCCTCACAAATGTCACAACTCCACAAACCACACATCCTAACACCAAGCCCTGCATGCAACAACAAAGCATGGACACCCATCATCAAAGCATGGCCACTGCACATACCCATACACCCCCCTAAACCACCATCACACAAGGACCCACACAGGAATGCAAGCACTGGGGTACACGGTCACCCACCCATTGTACACCATGGCACACACAGATGTAATAAACATCCTTTTATACCCCTGCAGGACCCCTACCCAACGTCACCGGATAGGAGGGTCCACACATGTCCACACCACCAACAGAAGAGGCCCACAGTGATGACAGCAGCTCTGTCCAACTGGATCTAGATGACCAGCCTGGCCCATCTGGGACCTCTGGACAGTCGGTTCCCCTGACACAGTCACAGGCCACCACAGAGCTTCCCCCCTCTGGAAACACCAGCACAGCACCCACCCAGCAGGCCCATACCTCTATCCCCAGGACACGTCAATCAGCAGTGTGTCCACCACTACAGGGATCCCAGGCTAACCCACCACCCCAACAACAACAGGGACCTGGGGCAGTGGCAGTGGGCACACGGTCCAGGGGCGGAGGCCCAGGAACACAGGGGAACTGGGAGGGCTGCTGTGCAACAGGGGTAGGACAGGCCAAGGGAACCCACTCTCCACGAGGCCCTCTCCAACATCATGGGAGCCTACCACCATTCCCAGGAGACGATGGCAACGGTACTGGCCAAGTTTCAGGAGACCCAGCGCCTGCAGGAGGAACAGTATTTGGGCTTCAGGGAGGAACTCAGATCCATCAATTGCACCCTGGGCACCATCGTAGGGGTGTTGAAGGAAGTCCTCAACACCAGGAGGGACACTGTGGCACAACAAGGGGCCCCTGACACTAGCCTGGACGATGAACTGCCCACCACCTCTTCCGGCGCTAGTGGACAGGAGGCACTGCCACAGGACCACCACATCAGCACCCCACCCCCTGCAGAGGGAGAACCACCCCGCAAACGGTCCCTGAGATCCAGGACAAAGACAGAGAACGATGCCAAGACCCCCTCCAAGAAATGAGACCCCCCTGAATGTCATCCTTCTGTCCCACCTTGTCACCCTGTTCATCCTAAAACTGCCCCAGCTCCACTTCCTATGCTCATTTGGGCAATGCCCCTGTGAGACTAATAGACTGGACTCTGCCATGGACATTCCTCCACCATCACCCCTCACCATTTTACAACCCCCTCCAATATTGAGCACTGAAATAAACATCCTTAAAAAACAAAACAATCTGGAGTCTGTCTGTGATTTCGAAATAGTGTATTAGCAATTACAGTGACAAAATGCTCTTACAATTGTAATGTCAACATACCTATGTCACACAGCTATAGTCCATGAGAAAATAAAGCAGATGTCACACAGTGGGACCCACATCTGTGAAATTGTAAGGGAAAGTGACAACTCAGTGACCATACACTGGGTGAAAATGACAGACAGTAGAGAGGTAGTAGTGTTAAAGTACATGTAGTAGGCTGGTTTGTATTCTTACCTGTGTCTCACTGGAAGTATTGCAGGATAACCAAGTTCCTGTTGTCGATGTCCTCTTCTTCTGCTTCCTCGTCTTCACTATCCACAGGCTCCACAGCTGCCACAACACCGCTATCTGGACCATCCTTCTGCAGAAAAGGCACCTGTCATCGCAAAGCTAAGTTGTGAAGCATGCAGCAGGCCACTATGATCTGGCACACCTTCTTTGGTGAGTAGAATAGGGATCCACCTGTCATATGGAGGCTCCGGAACCTGGCCTTCAGGAGGCCAAAGGTCTGCTCTATAATCCTCCTAGTTTGCCCATGGGCCTCATTGTAGCGTTCCTCTGCCCTTGTCCTGGGATTCCTCACTGGGGTCAGTAGCCATGACAGGTTGGGGGTAACCAGAGTCACCTGCAAATGGCGAGGGCAACTGTTTGACACACCCTAAGCTGTAGGGATATCCCCAGATCCAGACAACCATTCCCACTGACTTGCTTCCAGGTGCTCACCGAATAGCCACACACGGTGCCTCTGGAGTTGACCCATCATATAAGGGATGCTGCTATTCCGCAGGATGTAAGCGTCATGCACTGAGCCAGGGAATTTGGCATTCACATGGGAGATGTACTGGTCTGCCAAACACACCATCTGCACATTCATGGATTGATAACTCTTCCGGTTTCTGTACACCTGTTCACTCCTGCGGGGGGGTAACAAAGCCACATGTGTCCCATCAATGGCACCTATGGGGATATGTCCCAGGGCATAGAAGTCACCTTTCACTGTAGGCAAATCCTCCATCTGAGGGAAAACGATGTAGCTCCGCATGTGTTTCAGCAGGGCAGACAACACTCTGGACAACACTTTGGAAAACATAGGCTGGGACATCCCTGATGCTATGGCCACTGTTGTTTGAAATGACCCACTTGCAAGGAAATGGAGTACTGACAGCACCTGCACTAGAGGGGGGATTCCTGTGGGATGGCAGATAGCTGACATCAGGTCTGGCTCCAGCTGGACACACAGTCCAGGATTGTGGCACGATCAAGCCTGTAGGTGATGATCACATGTCTTTCCTCCATTGTCGACAGGTCCAGCAGCTGTCTGTACACCGGAGGCTGCCGCCATCTCCTCACATGTCCCAGCGGACGGTGCCTATGAAGGACAACAGCGAGCACAGAGTCAACCAACTCAGAGGTACGTACCCACAGCTTACATAGAACACGAATCATAATCTGAAATTTCGCCTGTATGAGTGTTGAGGCAAGGCCAAGGTATGTGTGACGCAGTTAAAAATTAAGCCATGTGGGCCCCTGAAATGGCGGCTGCCTGACCTGTAAAGTGGGACAATGGGATGTGAGGTAACTGCGCTGGCGTTGTACACCGTTGCGGTAGGTGGTCGAAGACCGCGGCACAATTCTGCATTGGTTAACATTGGACCCTATGGGTCCCAGGAGCCAATGACGATGTATGCCGGCGGTGACGGTTCGCACCACCGCGGACGTGACCGCCATTTTCTATCTGTTCAATCACTCGATACCTGATCTTCGACAGGAGAGGACCTACACTGCAAGTGCTGCTGTGACCTCGGTCTGGAAGAGACAATGGCTCGTGCGTCTGGGGAAAGGGCCCCTCCCTTCACATCAGAGGAGTTGGAGAAACTCGTGGATGGGGTCCTCCCCCAGTACACGCTACTCTACGGTCCTCCAGACAAACAGGTAAGTACACTGGGAGCATGCTGTATGGGCTATGCCTGTGTGGAGTGAGGTGAATGAAAGATGGGGGGGAGATTGAGGCGTGCATGAAACGACGGTAAGTGCATGTGCCACATGGCAAGGGTAGGGATGGGGGCCAATGACTGTGACAGTGCAGTTGGTAATAACTTTTCTTTTTCCCCTTACAATTCTTGTAGGTTAGCGCCCACCTGAAGGAGGATATTTGGCGTGCCATCGCCAAGGATGTCCGCACCCCGGGGGTCTACCACAGACGGAGCACCCACTGCCGGAAGAGATGGGAGGACATTCGGCGCTGGAGCAAGAAGACAGTGGAGGCCCAGCTGGGGATGGCCTCCCAACGTGGGAGGGGTGCCTGTCGCACCATGACCCCCCTGATGTTCAGGATCCTGGCGGTGGCGTACCCGGAGTTGGATGGGCGCTTGAGGGCATCACAGCAGCCACAAGGGGGTGAGTACACTCTCATTCTGCTGATTTTGCGCGCAGTGGAGGTGTCTAGGTGGGGGAGGTGGGCTGTGGGTTTCCCTAGGCCAGGGCGATTGTGCTAGTTAGTTCCCCTTGTTCTGGAAGACCCTGTGGTACCCCACCCCACCTGTGTACAGTGCCAAGTACACCTAGTCAGGCTCCTGTGACATCCATGTGTGCAGATGTCGGCCATAGCCTTGTAAGCCATGTCCCAAGGATTGAACATTGGACCCCAAGTGCGCGGCGTAGTGCAGGGGGCTTCTGTGTCTGTCGTGTCCGCCAACGGTAGTGGTAATGCATGCACTCAACATGTCTTTCTTCTGTTGTTCCCCCCCATTTTGTGGTCTCCCTGTTCTTGTGTGCATTAGCATCATCAGGCGGAGGAGCAGTGGCACCGGAGTAGGAGGGAGCTGCATCCCACAGGGCCCTGGAGAGCGAGACTACGGACTCCGAATTCACCAGTGGGACGGAGGGCGAGGGGAGCTCCACAGCGGGGACAGGAGCTGAGACCAGTGATATGAACTCGTCCTCTGATGGGAGCTCCCTTGTGGTGGTGGCCACATCTGTGCCCCCCACATCTACAGGTATAGCCGCCACCCCCCCTACCAGCACCGCCCTCCCAGAAGCCCCTCAGCCTTTGCCCCGTGCCCGCTCACCCAGGAGGGTGGGCATCACCTTCACCCCAGGCACCTCAGGCCCTGCACAAGTCACCACTGCTGCCCTCAGTGAGGAGGCCATTGACCTCCTCAGGTCCCTCACTGTTGGGCAGTCTACCATTTTGAATGCCATCCAGGGTGTAGAAAGGCAGTTGCAACAAACAAATGCATTCCTGGAGGGCATTCATTCTGGTCAGGCGGCTCTTCAGCGAGCTTTTCAGACTCTGGCCTCAGCACAGAGGGCAGCTATTGTCCCTGTCTCTAACCTCCCCCCTCCAACTTCCTCCGCCCAGACCCAATCCCCTCTACCTCAGCCTATCCAAAGCACACCTTCAGAGCAGCATGCACACACGTCAACACACAAGGGAAGCTCAGGCAAACGTAAGCACCACACATCCCACAGGCACTTACGCAAGCATCACACACCAACATCCACTGCCTCCACTGTGTCCCCCTCCTCCTCGTCTCCCTCCTCCCTCCCAGTCTCGTCTCCACTCACACCTGCATGCACTACATCTACAGCCACTACTTCCATCACCAGCACACACACCACCACACCCTGCTCACGTGCAGTCACCACCCCCACTACCATTCACACATCCCCTGTGCCCTCTCCAAGTGTGTCTGTGACGCCAACTCCCAAGATACACAAACGCAGGCACACACCCACCCAACAGCCATCAACCTCACGACAGCCTCCACCGCATGCACCTTCACCCAAAGTCACCAAACGAACACCTCCTAAACCACAACCTCTTCCTCCACTCCCAAACCCCCCCCAGCTACCCGTCCCAGTGTTCCCAAGAAACCTTTCCTGTCCAACCTTGACCTCTTTCCCTCACCTCCCCCACCCCGTCAGTCTCCTAGGGCCCGACTCTCCAGGTCCCAACCTAGCACCTCAGCCACAACATCTCCAGGACCAGTGGTGCCTGTAGTCACCGGAATCTGGAGCGCACCGGGCAGCGGGGCAGCCAGTGTGGCACGGAGCCACAGCACAGACAGTCCCCCACTTGTCAAGCATCAAAAGTTGGCCAGTGCCCGGAGGGAGAGGGGGAAGACTCCAGCCACCAAAGCCGTTCCCAGGGGTACAGGTGGGAGTGTGGAGTCAGCTGCGACACCTTCCATGTGGGGAAGGGCCACAAGAAACTCCGCAAGTCTGGGAAGAGCAGCACGGCGGAGAAGACCGCCATCATCCCCGCTGCCCAGGAGGCCACCGCCATCATCCCTGCTGCCCAGGAGGCCACCGCCATCATCCCCGCTGCCCAGGAGGCCACGCCAGCACCAGCCCCGCTGCCTAGGAGGCCAGCACCAGCCCTGCTGCCCCGGAGGCCACCGCCAGCACCAGCCCAGCTGCCCAGGACAGAACCGCTAGCACCAGCCCAGATGCCCTGGAGGCCACCGCCATCATCCCCGCTGCCCAGGACAGGGCCGTCAGCACCAGCCCAGCTGCCCAGGAGGCCACCGCCATCATCCCCGCTGCCCAGGAGGCCACCGCCAGCACCAGCCCCGCTGGGCCATAAGGGACCGCCAGCACCAGCCCCACTGTGCCATAAAGGACCGCCAGCACCAGCCCCGCTGGGCCATATAGGACCGCCAGGACCAGCCCCGCTGGGCCATAAAGGACCGCCAGCACCAGTCCCGCTGGGCCATAAAGGACCGCCAGCAGCTGAGTCACTGCCAAGGACCCCGCCGCCACAAGCACCGCTGAACAGGACACTGCAGCCACAAGCACCGCTGAACAGGACACTGCCGGCACAAGCACCGCTGCCAAGGACACCGCCGCAACAAGCACCGCTGAACAGGACGCTGGCCCATGAGCGCCAAGGGCACTGACGCTACTGAGTCCATCACGAGCAGGATGAAGCACTCTGGGCACAAGGCCACCTCCAGAACCAGTGGAGAGATACATCCATTACCTCAGTCCTTGGCAGGATGAAGCACTCTGGGCACAAGACCCCCTCCAGAACCAGTGGAGTCTCACATCCACTACCTCTGTCCTTGGCAGGATGAAGCACTCTGGGCACAAAGCCCTCTCCAGAACCAGTGGAAAAAGGCATCCACTACCTCAGTCCTTGGCAGGATGAAGCACTCTGGGCACAAGGCCCCCCCCAGAACCAGTGGAGAGATGCATCCACTACTTCAGTCCATGGCAGGATGAAGCACTCTGGGCACAAAGCCCCCTCCAGAACCAGTGGAGTATCACATCCACTACCTCAGTCCTTGGCAGGATGAAGCACCACTCTGGGCGCAAAGCCCCTCCAGAACCAGTGGAGAAAGGCATCCACTACCTCTGTCCTTGGCAGGTTGAAGCACTCTGGGCACAAAGCCCCCTCCAGAACCGGTGGAGATTTACATCCACTACCTCAGTCCTTGGCAGGATGAAGCACTCTGGGCACAAAGCCCCCTCCAGAACCAGTGGAGACCGTTATCCACTTGAGAGACTTTGGCTTTGCACTCCCCAGGATTGAACAGTGGGCAACCCACCCACTGTAGAGACTTGAGAGACTGTGGCTTTGCACTCCCCAGGATTGAACAGTGGGCAACCCACCCACTGGAGAGACTTGAGAGACTGTGGCTTTGCACTCCCCAGGATTGAACAGTGGGCAACCCACCCACTGTAGAGACTTGAGAGATTGTGGCTTTGCAGTCCCCATGATGGTACAGTGGGCAACCCACCCACTGTAGAGATTTGAGAGACTGTGGCTTTGCACTCCCCAGAATGGAACAGTGGGCAACCCACCCACTGTAGAGGCTTGAGAGACTGTGTCTTTGCACTCCCCAGGATGGAACAGTGGGCAACCCACCCACTGTAGAGACTTGAGAGACTGTGGCTTTGCACTCCCCAGGATGGTACAGTGGGCAACCCACCCACTGTAGAGACTTGAGAGACTGTGGCTTTGCACTCCCCAGGATTGAACAGTGGGCATGTGGCCCCCTCGTGGATTTGGCGTTGTGCACTCAACCGGCTGAGGTGCCCCCCCCTTTCCCTTCCCCCTGAGGTGCCTGTTTTATTGCTATCTGATGCCCCTGCAGTGTTCTCTCCGTCATGTTCGGGGATTGAGTGTGGGCCTCGCCCATGCCGTGTGGGCCCAGTGTTCCACGGACTTCAATGGAGCACTACCTGGACTACTATTCTTGGTGCATATATTTGTTTATAGTGTATATATATTTTTGCATACTTGATTTTAATATATTACAATGGTTACACTCATTTCCTTTTGTCTTTGCATTCTTCCGGGGGTTTTTGGGGGTGTAACTGTAATGTATCATGCTGTATTAGTGTGTATGTTGTAGTGGGTGAGGGTGGGGGTGGGGTGTTGCGTGTGTGTGTCCCTGTTTTTTTCCTCCCCCAACCCCTGTGTCGTAGGTGCAGTAATCACTGTGGTCTTCGCCGCCGGCGTTCGTGCTCCTGGTAGAGGAGAAAGAAGATGAGGGCTGGCAGGATCTGGAGCTCGGGTTCCATGGCGTCCGGATTCCTCGTGGGGTGTGTAGAGGTGAGCGTTTTCCCTTCGAAGTCCTGTTTCCGCTGTGTTTTTGTTTGCGGTGAATCCGCCCCGGAAAAGGTGGCAGATTGGTAAGTTGTGATACTGTGAGCGGTACATTGTCCTCCGCCTGTCTGTTGGCGGTGACCACCAAGCTGTTTGTTTGTACCGCCGTGGCGGTCGGAGTGTTAAAGTGGCTGTCTTTGTTGGCGGGTCTGCCACGGTCGTAATTCCAATTTTTTTACCGCCGGCCTGTTGACGGTCTTACCGTCGCTTTAACACCGAGCGCCAGGGTTGTAATGACCACCTATGAATTACTCCCACTCTCATTTTTAATGAGACAGCCCAAAACTTCAGAGATTAATTTCAGGTAAGATCTTCTGAAATCCTCTACCTGCTTAACATTACTGTAATCCAGGCTTCTCCAAAAAATAAAATCCAAATTCAAAATAAATAAAAAAATCAGAATCAAAGTGGCTTATGTTTAGCACTGTCTCTTTTCAGTCCTTTTTAATTGTGAGCAAAGCAGTTAAACATATTCTCTTTCAAAAATGCAAATATTCATAAAGTTTCTTGATCTTCTAGAAAGTTCAGCAGGAAGTTCTCTACTTGCAAATATTCAAAAAGTTCTAAAAAAGTTCAAATGTCTCTAATAAAGACACATTTCACAATCACTGATAATCACTTCCAAGATGTAATATCTCTCTTTATAGACTGGCAGTGAGATTTCAAAGTTCAGTTCCAAAGCAATTTCAATCTCAAGAATATTGAGCTAGATTGAAATTGCTACCACAAAAGGCAAGAAACTCCAGTCATCACCAGAATAATATGTCCATTCAGGTGCTGAGTACTTTCTGCTTGGTACTCTTTTTCTTTTGACCTTCTGTTTACTTGATTTTCAGCATTATTGTTACCTTGACTTGACTCTTCAGCTTCTTGAGGGCACTTGTACAGCAGGCACTGTTTCCTCTCTAGACTAAACTCTTTTATCTAGCACAACTGATCCTTTGTCAGCCTCTGAGATTGCATGAGTGAATTGAATCTGCCTCTACCCTTCTGTAGCATTCACTGTTGTCACAGTTGCTGACTTGCTCAGAACCCCATCAGACACAGTCTGTGCTTCAGCCACTTGTCCAGCCCCAACAACTTGGCTAACCTGATCCCTCACAATGACTGTAACCAACCCTTCAGGAACAGGTGCTGTTTGATCAAGGGGACCTGGAACTTTGTGAGTGTGGTTTGATTGTACCCAATTCAGGATACTAGCACACTTCACACCTGTCACCGTCACAAGAACCACTTGGTAACGACCTTTCCAACAGAGCTCCAAGCATGTGTTCTTCACATGTTTTTTGAGCATCATCCAGTCACCAGGGCATAGGTCATGACACTGTTTCTGCTGTGGCTCAACAGTAGCTTCTCCAACCTCAGGAGACAAAGAACGCATCACATCAGCTGATCCATTGCAATAATCCAGCACCAGGTCATATGTAATGTTCACAAACACATTTGCAGGCACTGCTGGCAATCTCAGCACACCCCATGACAATTTCATGAGGTGAAAATCCTGTTTTCTTGTATTGTGTACTACGCATATTCATCAAAACAAGAGGCATGGTATCTGGCCATTTCAATGCACATACGTTTGCCAGTCTAGACTTCAGTGTTCCATTTATTTGCTCTCCTAGACCTGAAGCTTCTGGACGATAACTGCAATGCAATCTATGCTCAATTTGTAATATGGCACACAACATTTTAAGTACATCACTGCTGAAATGAGTTCCTCAGTCTGATTCCAGAGAAGTCGTAGGAGGGTATCAGCTCTATAAGTAACAGTTTCGCCACTGGGAGACTATCTGTTCTCCTTGTGGGGTGTCAACCCAATGCAAGAAAATACAGACTATAACTAGAACATATCTTAGTCCACTGCACACTGGCAGCTCAATAAAATTAAACCTGCATTCTGTTGAATGGTCCTCCTGACCTAATTATGTGACTCAGTGTGACAATTGTGTTTCACTACATTCATTTGTTGACAGGTGATACATTGATGACATGTGGATTCAGCCATCACTCTAAACCTAGGATCAAACCATGTTGGCCTGAATGTTCTGACCATTGCGTCTCTACATATGTGTGCCTGCTCATGGCAATTGTGGACAGTAAGCTATACTACTTTTCCATAGTTAGAAACCCAAACGTCATCTTCATTCCTTTTGACACATCCTGCTATAATCCAACTTTGCTGTTATTCCTCTGTCACTTCTTCCTACAATCATTTCACTTCCTCCTATGTGTCAACAGCAGTCATCAAGATATTGTGGCTTGTCTCATCCTGTGTTTCACTATTCCCCTCTCCACTAAAGGAGGTACAACTAAGAGCACAATACCTGTAAACTTCTTCTGCATAGGTATTACCCAGGGTAACATAATTAGTTAATTTCCTAAAGACTAGGCATTTCACAACTACAGTTTTTACTGGTAACTGTAACACATTTAACAAATGATAAATGTTGTCACTGTGACATGACTGCCATTTTACATCAGATTCCTCACTTGCTACCTGATCTTCAATAGGAGAGGACCTACACTGCATTTGCTGCTGTGACCTGTGTGTGGAACCTACCATGGCCCGTGTGACTGGGGAAAGGGCCCCTGTCTTCACTTCGGCGGAGTTGGAGAGATCACTGGATGGAGTCCTACCCCAATACGGACTGCTGTATGGGCCTCCAGACCAACAGGTGAGTACACTGTGGGCACGATGCATGTGGCATGAGTGCATGGAGTGGTGTGTGAAGGCCTCGTGTAAGGGGGGTGAGTGGATGTTCTCTGGGCGGCGTATTGGTTGTGTGCTGGGCCATGTGTGTGTAAATGGAGATGTGAAGGGGTATGGTGGGCCATAAGTGTAACAAGCAGGACTGTCTGACTAAATCTATTTTCCTGTATGTATTTCATCTGCAGGTCAGCGCCCATCAAATGAAGGGTATATAGCGTGCCATTGCCAAGGACGTGCGGCCCCTGGGGTCTACAGCAGGTGGAGCACTCACTGTCAGAAAAGGTGGGAGGACCTGAGATGCTGGGCACGAAAGACCACGGAGGCCCAGCTGAGGATGGCTTACCAACGACGAAGGGGTGCCAGTCAAACCCTGCCCCCCCTGATGGGCCACATACTGGCAGTGGCCTATCCAGAGCTGGATGGGCACTTAAGGGCATCACAGCAGCCTCAAGGGGGTGGGTACAGTGCCCACCATTACTACTAATGCCTGGTGGGGTGGTATCCGGATGGTGGATGTGTGTCAGTGGGTGCCCCTAGGCCAGGCCTGACATTTCAGTGTAGGTACCCCGTTGTGGCTAGGGTTTCGAAGGGACAATCCTGCTACCTAGCTCGTAGGCATCCACTACTGGTAAGGGCTGTGTGGGTCCCAGGTGTGCTGGATTTGGCGGTGTGTGCCCCTCTCCATGCCTTGGTGGTTAGCAATATCACTGGTAGTGCAATGCATAGTGCGAAGGCCTGTTCCCTGTGTGTGACGGTGCTGTGTACGCCAACGGTGGTGTTGGTTCCGCAATTGACCAAGTGTATCCTTTGTCTCTTCCCCCCCTTCTTGTTTTGTCACCCTGTCCTTATGTGCATTAGCATCATCTGGCGAAGGAGCAGAGGCACCGGCAACGGAGGGAGCTGCATCCCACAGAACCCAGGAGGCAGAGTCCACCAACAGTGAGGGCACCAGTGGGACGGAGGGCGAGGGGAGCACCACAGCGGAGACTGGAGGGAACAGTTCTGACATAGATACCTCCTCTGATGGAAGCTCCCTGGTGATGGCAGACACCTCTGTGACTACCCCAGGTACAGGTACAGCCACCACCCTGTACCATCACCGCCCTCCCAGCAGCCCCTCATTGAGTTGCCCGTGCCTGCTCACCCAGGAGGGTGGGCATCTCCTTCGCCCCAAGCACCTCAGGCCCTGCCCCAGTGAGCCCGGCTGCCGTGAGTAAGGAGTCTATTGACCTCCTGAGAACCATCTCCGTAGGGCAGTCAACCATTGTGAATGCCATCCAGAGGCAGGCAGCCCAGATGCAACATACAAATGCATTCCTGGAGGGCACTGGCTTGACGGCCCAACAGAGATCGATCCAGGCTCTGGCCTCCTCTCTGATGGCAGCCATTGTCCCTGTTTCCGCCCACCCCCTCCAAGTTCCTCTTCCCAATCCCATTTTCCTCAATCCCAACCTATCCCAAGCACACAGGCAGACAAGCATGCAGACAAGACAGCTCACAAGAGTGGCACAGGCAAACACAAGCACCACACTTCATCCCATAGGCCCTCACACAAACACCATCCAGATGCAGACATACCAACATCCACAATATCCACTTTCTCCCCCTCCTCCTCCTCCACCTCTCTCCCAGTTCCCTCTACAATCATACCTGCATGCACTACACCATCATCCCCTACCAGCATCACCACCACACCTAGCAGAACACACACCTCACTGGCAGACACCTCCACAACAGCCATGCACACGTCCCCTGTGTCTTCTCCCACTGTGTCTGTCCCCCCCCAAAGGTACACAAACGCAAGCACTCAGACACCCAACAGCCATCCACTTCACAACAGCATCCAGCCCATGCACCTGCACCTAAAATCAGCGGACACACACCTCCTACAACCACTCCCTCTTCCTCCACTGAGGGTGAATGAGCCTGCACCAGGCAGCCTCAAGGGAAATGAGCCTGCCACAGCTGCCGGAAGGAGCAAGGAGCCTGCCCAAGCTGCTACCAGGAAGACAAAGGAGCCTGCCACAGAGGCTGCCAGGAAGACTACAGAGCCTGCCCCAGCTGCTGGTAAGAAGTTAAAGGAGCCTACCCCAGCTGCTGCCTGGAAGACTAACGAGCCTGCCATAGCTGTTGGCAGGAAGACCAAGGAGCCTGCCCCAGCTACCAGGAAGAGCACAGAGCCAGCACCAGCAGGCAGGAAGGGCAAAGGGCCTGGGGCAGGAACTGTGACGGAGCCCCCACCACCAACCATGGTTGTGCAGCCGTCCGAGGATGCAGGGTATGGGCAGGAGCCTCGCCCCCAAGCAGCACCACCACCACCATTGAGGAGCCGTCCGAGGTTGCAGGGAATGGGCAGGAGCCTCCCCCCAGCAGCACCACCACCACCATTGAGCAGCCCCAGGCTCAGGAGCACAGGGCACAATGCCCCATCCAGAACCAGTGGCTAAGACACCCACCTATCCCAGACTCCCCAGGATCAAGAGCACAGAGCAGGATGCCCCCTCCAGAACCAGTGGGTAAGACACCCACCTACCCCAGACTCCCTAGAATCAAGAGCACAGGGCACAATGCCCCCTCCAGAACCAGTGGGTAAGACACCCACCTACCCCTGACTCCCCAGGATCAAGAGCACAGGACACAATGCCCCCTCCAGGACCAGTGGGTATGACACCCACCTACCCCAGACTCCCCAGGATCAAGAGCACAGGGCACGATGCCCCCTCCAAAACCAGTGGGTAAGACACCCACCTACCCCAGACTCCCCAGGATCAAGAGCACAGGGCACTATGCCCCCTCTGGAGCCAGTGGGTAAGACACCTACCTACCCCAGACTCCCGAGGATCAAGAACACAGGACATGATGCCCCCTCCAGAACCAGTGGGCAAGTCACCCACTTGAGAGACTGTGGCCTTGCACTCCCCAGGACAGAGCACAGGGCATGTTGCCCCCTCCAGAGCATGTGGACAAGTCACCCACTTGAGAGACTGTGGCCTTGCACTCCCCAGAACCAAGCACAGGGCATGTTGCACCCTCCAGAGCATATGGGCAAGTCACCCACTTGAGAGATTGTGGCCTTGCACTCCTGAGGACCAAGCACAGGGCATGTTGCCCCCTCCAGAACCAGTGGTCTTATTCCATCTGCCAGCTGAGGTGCCCCCGTCTCCAGTCACCCTGAGGTGCCTGCCTATTTCCAAACTGATGCCCCTGCAGTGTTCTCTCCGTGTTGAGGGAGGTGCCACATGTGGCCTTGGAATTTGACCTGTGGCCATGTGGACACGTGCATTGTGGACTGGGCTGTGTCCCTTTTTATGCACACATATATATATATATATATATATATATATATATATATATATATATATATATATATATATATATATTATCTTGCCTCACTTATTTATCTTGATGTGCTGCTCTCATTACATTCACTTCTTCTAAAACGTTTTGTCCTTGCATTATTCAGCCGAGGTATGGGGTAAATATGTTTTAGTACTGCAGCTGATTGTGTGTGTGGTGTTGGGGGTGTGTGTTGTGCGTGTGTGTCACTCTCTTTTTCCTCCCCCCTCCCTTGTGTGCTAGGCGGCTGTACTCACCGCCGTCGTCTTTGCAGTCATTGGTGTTCGTGTTGGAGCATGTGGAAGACCATCGGGAAGACATGCAGCTCGGGCTCCAAGGTGGCATGGTTGTTCCGATGTATCTCCAATGGTGAGTCCTTTCCCTTCTGAGGTCTGTTTCCACCAGGCTTTTGATGTCGTTGGTACCGCCCCGGAAAAGGTGGTGGTTTCCTAGGTCATAATATGGTGGGCAGAACATTGACTTCCACCTGGCTGTAGGCAGCTACCGCCGTGGTGCCTGTTGTTTCCACCCTGACGTTCGGTGTGGTACATTGGCTGTCTATCGGAGATAACACCGCCATGGTCATAATTTGGCAGTAATTACTGCCGGCCTGTTGGTGGTATTACCGGCACTTTCACACCATCCGCCAGGGTTGTAATGAGGGCCATAGATTTAAACTTTGGCTTTCACTTGGCCAAAATGTTACTATAAGAGGCATGCCTAATCACTGCATCACTTAATGGATCTTTGTTTCAGCTGTCTTATCTGTCATTAATTTGAGAGCAGCTAGAGTCAAATTGGTTCAATTACACCCCATGCAAATAATATAAATGCATTCAATCAATCAATCAATCAATCAATCAATCAATCAGTTATTTTAGAGTGTGCTACTCAACCATATGGTCTCAAGGCAATGTGGGGTATGTCCTCAGTGTTCAGTTGAAGAGGCAGGTCTTAAGGCCCTTCCTGAAATGAGGTAGCAATGGCAGCTGTCTGAAGTGGAGAGGTAAGGTGTTCCAACCTTTTGTCGCCAGGTAGGTGAATGATCTTTCCCCAGCCGAGGACTTCTTTATCCAGGATACAGTGGCGATCGACTGCTGGGAGAAGTGGAGAGGTGTGGAAGGGAGTACCAGGTGATGTGGTGGATGAGGTAGCGGGGTCGAGTGTTGTGGAGGATTCTGTAGACATGTACGAGGAGTTTGAAGTTGATACTCTTCTCGACGAGGAGCTAGTGGAGGTCTCTTAGGTGACCTGTGATGGGTTCTTGGTAGGGGATGTTCAGGAGGAGTCTGGCTGCGGAGTTCTGGATTTTTTGCAGCTTGCTCATGTCCTTCTTGGTGGTTTAGACATAGAGGGAGTTGCCATAGTCAACTCTGCTTGTGATCAAGGTGTGTGTCACCATTTTGCGGCAGCCGCTTGGTATCCATCTGAACATCTTCTGTAGGAGTCGGATGGTGTGAAAGCAGGTGGATGAGATGGAGTTGACCTGTCTGGTTATAGTGAGCACTGAGTCGTGGATGCCGCCAAAGGTTTGTGCGTGGTAAGTGGGGTGGAGAGGGCTGCCAAATGTTGAGGGCCACCAAGAGTCATCTCAGGCTGAGGAGGATGGTCCCAGGATGAGGATCTTGGTCTTGTCAGAGTTCAGCTTAAGGCAGCTCCATCCTGTCTTCAAAATTCTTCTTGGCTGTTGAGGGGTTTTCAGTCAGGGAGATGATCAGCTGGGTGCCTACAGCATAGGAGAAAATGGTCATACCGTAGTTCCTGACAATTGGGGTGAGCCTGGGGCTCAACAAGGATACTTGGGTTACTCCACAGCTGATTTATGTAGGTACTGACAAGTGTGGTGGGAGCCTGACTTTCCGTGTTCTGCCTGTCAGGAAGAAGTGTATCCATCGAAGGGCATATGCCTGCTGTGTGGAGCCTGGCTCATAGGGTGCAGAAGGACACTGTATCAAAGGCGGCCCAGAGATCTAGTAGGATGAGGGCTGTTGTTTGGCCACAGTCAAGGAGAGAGCGGATGTCATATGTGGCGGCGACCAGGGCAGTCTTTGTGCTGTGGTTAGTTCTGAGTCCTGATTGGGAGATGTCCAGGATGTTGTTGTCATCGATGTTTTGGCAGACCTGAACGTTGATTGCTTTTTTGGTGACCTTAGCTGGGAAGTGTAGCAGCAAGATGGGGCAGTAGTTTTGGAGATCTGTTGAATCGGCTCAGGGTTTCTTTAACAGAGGGAGGATCTCAGCATGCTTCCAGTCCTTGGGTAAGGTTGCTGACTCTGTGGAGCAGTTGATTGTCTTGTGGAGCTCGCTGTGATCGAGGCAATGGCCTTGTTGAAGATGTAGTGGGGGTAGTGGTCATTAGGGGCCCTGGAATGGATGCTGCTCATGATGGAGTGAGTCTCATCCATCTAGGAGGGTCCAGGTGTGCAGGAGTCATGGGAGATCGATGGATCCTGGTTGGTACGTTATTGGTGAGTTCGGAGAGTCTAGGGGTCCGAAGCTGTCATAGATGTCCTTGATTTTCCGATGGAAGAAGGCGGCTAGTCTGTCGCAGAGGTCCTGAGATCGAGGGATGTTAGTGGTCTCAGCTTGTGGTTTGGCAAATTATTTGATGATGTTGAAGAGTTCTTTTGTGTTGTGTGTGGTAGTGTTGATGCGGTCCTGCGGGGCTGTTTTCCTGGTAGACCTGATGAGGCCATGGTGGGATCTTGTGGCGGATTTGAAGGCTGCAATGTTTTTCTAGGATTTGCTGTGTCTCCATTTCTTCTCCAGCCTCTTGCAAGTGTGCTTTGATTCCTGGACTGCGGGGGTGTACCAGTTGGTTTTCTTGGTGGTTTGTTTCCCTGTGGTTGTTCGGAGAGGAGCTAGGGTGTTGGTGCAATCAGTGATCTATTTGTGGAGGTTGCATGCTGAGGTGTTAGCATCTGTTGTGCTGAGGGGTGGCAAGTTGCTGAGGGTTCTGAAGCACTGCTCCTCTATGGTCTGGTTCCATTTCTTGTGAGGGGCGAGTGATGTAAGTGTGCGCTGTAGATGTGGAGATGGAAAAGTGAATGCAATAGTGGTCAGTCCAGTGTAGGAGCGTGCTACAATGTGTTATTCAAAATAAATACACTTGCATATAAAAGATATGTTAAAAGCCACCCTGGAGCTCTGGAGATACTCAGTCTGATGTTTCATATATGTAGGTGCTCTGAAAATGGGTGAATGCCTCCAATATTAAAACATATAACTGCAGTCATTGCATTCCATATGTCAGTCTGGCAAGATACTTTTATTCGACTGTCTAACCATCATACAGAATAAAATAATGTGAATTTAAAATGTAGGATAAAATACATCAATGAAATAAACAAGAGTATCAAAATAGTTTTAAACTGATAATTTACTACATTTTGAGGATTAAAACCACAGAGCTGGTTGAAGCCAAAACCCTTATATCTCTTCTAATCCTTAGAATTTGGCACACGTAGCTGATTATAGCAAATCAACTTTTCTCTGAAGCCAGATGCTGTAGAAATTTAAGACTCAACATGACCAATGTAAAATTTTTCATGTGCAAAATAGGACATAAGAATGAGATCTGGGGATTTATAAAAACTGTAAAAAAACATAAAATTAATAAGGAATTGCTGCTGATATTACCACAGGGACAACAAGGCAGGGTAGAAAACCAGCTGCCTTGTTATCTAAAAGCCACTAGGAAATGGACTGTGCCAAGCCTAAAATGGGTTAGATACAATCTATGTTCCGGGATTGGAATCCAAACTATGTAGGTTCTGTTTGTTCAGTGAATGTGATCTCAATATATGACGGCTGACAGTGTCCATAACCTACATCTTACTATTTCTTTTGAAGTCTCCATAATTTTAGAAAAGAGCTCCGACAACGGACCTGGAATTACTATCTATTTCACCAGCTGAATAAAATAAATTAGGGATGCCAAGTTCTATGAATGATCTACTATAAGATAATGAAGGAATAGTGTCCCCATGATCCAGTTTGGTACAGTCTGCAGGGACGTAGCATTAAATTCTGGTATGGGGAAATGCCAATTGTCAGCCAGTGGCACACATTTAATCATATCCTCTATATAAGGAATCTAGAAGAAAAATCCAGTGATAGCTTGTTGGATTCCCTCTGTTGCCTTACTTAGAAATAGGAATTTCAGCTGTAAGTGTGGCATGGAACTCATTCGTCAGCAGAGGGACCAAAAATGTTGGATTTTTGTCTGAAGACCTCAGTGGGGACCTGTTATGTCTTTCTTTTATCCACACGCTGCATGCTTGGTGTCGCCCTGTCTCAAGCTGGACTTGAGCATAGAACCTTTTCCTACTTTCCAAGATGGTTAGAGATTGGAAACAAGCAGGATAGAAGACGCTTTTGAGGTTGGTGGTTGCCCAGTATAAAGATTTTGCCCGGACTTTCATTACAATATAGGTGATGACAAAGCCCAGCTTTTCAGCAAAATTTGAGATGAATTTGTGCTGCATTCTGCTCGAATTGTCCTTTAGCCTGCTACTTCCGTTTACATTGCAGAGATTCCTGTTCATCGTTCCTTCTTCTGCTCTGCAATAGACCACATCTAGACTGGGTGCTTTTTCGGCAGTTCTCCTTAAAATGTCAAAAGTTACATCACTGACAAGAGAGTTTGTGTTATCAATTGGATAAACACGAGGGTTTACGATAACAGAGGCAGGATAGGATGCACCTAAGGAGGGTAGGTTATGCATCTTCTCTTCAAAGGGTCTTGCAAAAACTGGATCTCCATTCTTCTGGGGAATTATAACATTCAATTTTGGAATTTTCATCTTCTGCACAAGCGGTGAGGGTAAGACCAGCAAGTCTAAATCCAAAGTTGCCGCCTTATCTTACTTAGGCACTCATAATAAGTTTGGCGGGCGGCAGAGACTGCCCGCCAAACTCATTCGCACGGAAGACCGCCACGCTAGACTTCGGCCCACCGGCCCTGTTAAGCGATGCCTGCTGGGCAGGCGGGTACAAATAGCGTTTCTGCCCACCGGCCCAGCATGGAACAGGGCCTTAATGCCGCCAGGTCATAATTGAGCCGGTGGCAATTTGGCAGTGTGTCAGGTGCGATAGCACCTGTCGTGCTTTTCACTGACCGTAATTCGGGCAGCGAAAATCACGATGGGCCCCCATGGGGTCCCCAGTACCCGCTTTCCGCCAGGCTTTGGATGGCGGAGCTACCGCCATGCAAAGGCTGGTGGAAAGGTGTCTCATAATCCCTAGGGCAGCGCTGCAAGCAGCGCTGCCCTGGTGGATTGAGACCGCTGGCACTGCCAGGCTGTCAGCTGGTGGCAACCTGGCGGTGTTGGCAGTCTGACTGTGGTGGCTCTGCCACAGTCGTAATGTGGAAGCTGGACTGCTGTTTTGGCGGTGGTCTGACCTCCACCATGGCCCTGGAAGTCTCATGACCGCCAGGGTCGTAATGAGGCCCTTAGTCTCTCATAGTGACACTGACCCCAGTACCGCTATGTTAAATATCTGGAAACCTTTCTTCAAAAACCTGGAGTCCTTACTGAAAAACTTTCGCCAAGCAATATTCTCACAACTAAGGGAGTCATTATCTGGCGGTCCTGCCCTGCCACTCCGGAGGTGGCTGTCCAGACCACTGACAGCGTGACAGTGCAGGACTTCCAAATTATGACCATTGGAGTGAACTGGCTGCACTGCAGCCAGTTCACTGCCTGTACCGCCAGGGGGGTTGGAATGCCTGGCCAAAGGTTGACCACCTTCGACCTTGCAGTCCATCTAACACCGCCTGCGGTATAATGAGTATCCTTACTGCCAGGGATTCTGTGGTGGCAGCCCCGCCACGAAATCCCTGGTGGTATGGATACTGGCGACAGGAATACTAATTCCTGTCACCACTCCAGAACTCCCCAACCGCCCCTCCCCGGAGGACCCCTCCACCCCGACCTCAACAGGAGCCCCCCAACCCTCAAGCAGCAATGCCCCCTTCCCCCAGATGCTCGTACTGACCCCCCTCCCCGATCCCCATACTGATCCCCCTCCCCGATCCCCATACTGACCCTCCTCCTCCCCCGATCCCTGTACAGACCCCCCGGACCCTGTACTTGCCCCGATCCACTCACGCACCACACATACAGACATGCACGCACAGATCCACACATACATACATACATACATGCACACATCCTTGCTCACTCATTCACACAAACATGGACAATAGGGCACAACACTCCCTCACCCCCCGCATACACGCATTCACATAAGCACACAGACACTTGCACACACACACCCCCCCCATTCATACACACAACACTCAACACCCCCCCTCCCCTGTCGGTCGATCACCTTATCTGGTGGTTATCCGGGAGGGAACGGGGTCCATGGGGCCTGCTCTGCCAGCACTGCCCTGTCACCACAACACCGCTGTTGTGATGACATGACGGTGCCAGCGGAGAAACCTCCACTAGACCACCAACAGCCAGTATGTCTGCTGGTGGCTCTCTGCCCAATTTATGGCAGAGAGCTGCCAGGAGTCATAATATGGTGGTCTCAAGACCGCAATCACTGGTGGTCTCCTGGCAGGCATGACTTTGGCGGTCAACTGTTTTGATCGCTGAAGTCGTAATGAGGGCCTAAATCTTTTAAATGAAAAAGTGCAAGATCTGTCCGACAGTCAGCGTGACTTCCTGCCAAATCATTCAAGCCCGCCACCTCAACTAGGCCATGTTCCATGCCCATGGTCACTGTATCAAATACATACCTTATTTACAACACTTCTAGCCAACTTGGTTCCAGGTTTCCAAGATGTCCAACCTTACAGTTCAACTATGCAAATTCTGTGCAGGGTCCAAGCTTGATAGAGCATCAGCAGCCATCAGAAATTATGGGGCATGAAGCTGCTGACTGTAGTCATCTGGCTCGTCAGCAATTACCCCCAATAGCAAACCATATGTCATAGTTCTCACAGGAGTTCCATTCTTGAGCACAAAGAATGACAGGAGCTAAAGTGCAGAGTTGCTGATTGGATTAAGAGCAAGGCTGAGGCACTGATTTGGCAGATGATATTGTCATGGTTCAAAGGGTAGGGTGGGTAGAATATGCTACTAAGTCCATTCAAGGATACTGTGTAGTTGTAAATTTTAGAAGCTCCTGGTTGGTCAGCTCATTACTTCAACAGTTCATTCCATATGGCTTACTATAGGCTGTTTTTGTGTGATTTTACTACAACTGATAACAAATGAATCCAGGATGGCAATGCCATCAAATAAGAACAAATTACATATTAATCATGGTCAAATGTAGCAATACTTTGTGCTTTAGTAGTCTATATAACATTCCTCGTTTTCACCTGAGAGCCAGTAATGTGAATCAAGGCCAGTCAAATGCTTCAAAGGCAGGATGTTCTTCACTAGCTTTCATATTTATGGACATTTCTTTCAACAGAATCAGGGTTTTCAGATGGTATGCTCGAGGGAGCGCAGGCTTATGGAACATGTGATCCTACACTGGATA
Source organism: Pleurodeles waltl (assembly GCF_031143425.1). Taxonomy (NCBI): domain Eukaryota; kingdom Metazoa; phylum Chordata; class Amphibia; order Caudata; family Salamandridae; genus Pleurodeles; species Pleurodeles waltl. Next base: position 217,492,879 of record NC_090448.1, on the reverse strand, counting down.
TCCATTTCTTCAAATGCACCAGCCTTTGGAAATCCTCCTTTCTCATTCATTATACCAGTCTTTACTGCAAAAGTGGTTGGCCATAAGTGTGCTAGTGAGGGATTATACACAGTAAACATCATGTGACTGCATCGTATGGAATTTGTTTTGAGGTGCTGCAGATTTCTGTGACACTGCATGCGACTCGATATTTGGTTTCTGTGATGTTATGGAAATTGGAGATTGCTTGATACAGCGTGGGCACAGATTATGAAAGTGCACTGGGAGTGCATCAGGCACTTGTGCTGACCTTTGTGCTTCTGAGATTCTTTCATATAACAAAAGGGGTTACAGATGCTTATTCACCACCCTTTGCAAGATCAATTAGGTTGGGGCACATTTTGCGCCAGCACAAGCTGAAGGTATCCTTCACCTTTTTGCAGCGATGCATGTCCCCCAGACAAATGAGATAATATTGTTCTTCATATGCGTGTGGCATATAAGTGATGCAGGCACATGGGCAGGGATACTCTAGAGAGGCATGCAAACTGTGTGTGTGTGGTGTACTGTTATTTCCCACAATGGGTACTAAAGTTCCTATTGGCCCATCCACAGACAGAGGCAGTAACAGACTGAATACCCCTATGGAGGAGTCCATTTCTGATTTTCTAATGCAGGATTGGTCTGTCTGTATTTAAAAATAAAGCTGCAATTTGAACCACTAGGCAGAGGGGAAACTGGATTCTAGAAGCTTGGCTTTATTATAAATGTCTGATATCTAACACTTAGAGTTATACAGGGCCTGATTCACAGCAAACTTAAAAGTACATGTGAAGATTTACTTCAGTGTCAGGACACACTTTTATATTTTTCCATGTTACAAATGTTCCTAACAGTATACCTGGGAAGCTACTCTAGTGGTAGCTTTCCTTAAAAACCACTGAGATGTCCATGGAAAATATTCCACAAGCTCCCTTTCCCACTGTGTGGAAATCTAGATACTATAGTTTGAATTGCAAGGGGATGGGAACCTGCTTTACAAAGTGTGGGCATGTGACCTTTTAAATTATACTAAGGTGACAAGGAATAGGGAAGTGACATCTACTACCCTCAGCGGTCGACTCAAATCTTTTGACTCAGATGGGAGTATTAAGATCATCAAACCAAACAATGAGAATCAATATCCAAAGACAACAACAAAACGCAATAAGGAGTAAGTAATTTACACACACCATGACCTATGTGGTCATGAATCACCACACCAATTTAGTAAAGTTTAAACATTTATTGCCTTTAAATTAACTATGCTAAGGTAACGTAAATGATGTACAAAAACAAATGATTGTGATAAAGCAACAACACAGGCTGTCCAAAGTGTCTGAAGAATCTCAGTCTTATTAGAGCAATCACCATTAAAAATTCTAAAAGAAGTATGCAGAATAACAATTTGAGAAATAACTACAGATTTAGTTAATTGTGCAGTTGAATCAATCATAATCAGTTAATAAACATTCAATTTAATTGTTAGGACAGACATCCCAGCTATGAAATTCTAATTAAGAAAGCATGTGTGGGGCTAGGCTTTTTCACATGCAAAAATTAAAAAATAAGACAAAAATTAATTTGGAAAACAACTAACTAACTATGGTGCTATGAAAATATGTGGTTGGATTTCTAAAGGGAAAACCTGCAAAGGTAAACAAATGCACATTGGTTATACCTCTCCTAAGTGAAGCAGCAGCTAGCAGAGTCTTCATCGGCGGTGCACAGGTACAGCAGATTTCAGCAGTGAGCAGTAGGATCATGGAAAGGGGCAACAGCTCAGTATGTTGGGCCTATGGTATCAAACTGTTAAAATCATAAGCAGCTGGGCAGATGAGCTGCACAGAACTGAACTGGAAAGAAACTGAACTGGAACTGAACTGGAAAGAAACTGAAGACAATCGGACTCTGAATGGAACTGAACATACATCATCGGAAACCTTCTAAATTAATGTCCCAAAAAATCACAAGCTAGGCTTCTATTGGACAAGACCATGAGGTATGATAGTGAGAAACCAATTGGACTTAACTCCTTTTCGATTTGTATCTTTCTTCATTCCTTCTTCAAGATAGGGTCAGATTAACGCTCCTCTCTGGTCGGCATTTTCCGTGTAATATTAACATTGTTAGCTAACATTGTTTTCTACCAGAAACTAAGGCTCATTGGTAAAACGTGCAAGATTTATCACAAGGAAGTATGAAATGAACAGAACTGAGAAAGCAGTAGCTTTCCACTGTGAGCTTTCAATACAGTGTCTAATGAACAATGGTTGCTAAAGCATTTCAGTAAAGTCAGTATAACATTTCAACACTGTGCTTATGGAAAAATGCTGAAATGTAGGCCTTTTCATTAATGCTAATTCATGAAGAATAAAACATTTCTAATGATAATTTCACATTATTAGTTTTACTCATTAATATTAATCATCTTTTGTCTTTTCCTTTTAGATATATTTCATCAAAATATATTTTCACAGACTTTTATTATTTCACTTAGAAATCTAGGTGACGGACAACATGTTGACCACATTTTAAACATGCACATATTAATATTCTAGTACAAGTTTCCTTATTTAGCCCTTTTAATATGTTATATGTCACATTTTGGTTACTAATTTTTTATTAATAATGTTTGCTCTCTTACAAAAGCACCCCTTTTTTCTCCATGTGGCAAACACTTTTCTCTGTAGAGAAAACTCTTCCCTCAGACCTCCAACGAAACTGGGGACAATCCGTCCCCATTCCCCTCCTGGAAGAGGACTTACTATGCCCTTGGTAGTGCAATTTTCTAAGCATTTGAAGGAAGGGAACGGGTCAAATCCGAGTTTGGGAATACCCACAAATCTAAGGTTTCGTGATCATTCCCAAACTTACAAATCCTACCACGCTTTGAATTTCCTAACTTTCTACTCCTTTCATTGGCCTTTATTGCTTTGGAATTCACCTAACTCATACCTGAAAAATCCACAATAGTAAATCCATTTACGCATGCCAGTAATCCTTTTGTCAATTCCTGGCAAGTGTAAATAGAGGCATTTTCAGACATAAACATATGTTTAATGCCAAAAGTACCCTTGTGAATCAGGCCCATTGTATCTTATATAAAGAAAAACCCTAGGCATCCGTTATGTACCATGTTTTTAGGTCGAGCGTGCAAGCACTTGTGTTCTGTTGGTTGTATTCTGTGGGCTTTTAACCATGCCCACCTCAAGCCATTGCTTTAACTCATTTGTGGGCTTGCCTTTCAAAAATCACTTGATTTCATTGATAAATGCTTTATGTTTGTCCCTTCACGCTCATGCTTATGGCACCCATGGCTCTTTGAATCATCTCACACTGCTGTCCCCAGCACCACCCATCCATCCCTGAGTTCCCTGTTCATGTCTGCTTGTTTCTTTTGCCACCCATAGGGAGCCCATGCAAAGGCTTCTACAGGACTGTCATTGCAGCCTGTGTGAAATAGTTCATGCACTATTTCACAGCACTTTTCACTGCACCAGGTTACTTATAAATCACCTATATGGTCTTCCAACCCTTAAGTCTAGGTGCAAAGTACCTGTGTGTGAGGGCACCCCTGCACTAGCAGAGGTGCCACCACATCGTCCAGGCCCATTTTCCCAGACTTCGTGAGTGCGGGGAAAATATTTTAAGTGTTCACTAGACATAGGTCAATACCTATGTCCAGCTTCACAATGGTAACACTGAATATGGCCAAGTAAGGGGTCTAACAACTGGGAATTGTACCCCAATACTGATTCCAGTATTGGTTGCACAATCCCATGCACTCTGGGGGCTCCACTATGGACCTCCAATACTGCCATACCAGCATTCTGATGTTTTCAAGGCAGCCCCAGCTGCTGCCACCTCACAGACAGGCTTCTGCCCTCAATCCCAGGAAGGCAGAACAAAGCATTTCCTTTGGGAGAGGTGGGTGTTACACCCTCTCCCTTTGGAAATAGGTGTTACAGGCATGGGAGGGGTATCCTCCCAGAGCCTCTGGAAATACTTTGAAGGGCACATATGGTGCCCTCCTTGCATAATCTAGTCTACACCGGTTCAGGGACCCCCCAATCCCTGCTCTGGCGTGAAACTGGACAAAGGAAAGGGCAGTGACCACTGCCCTGTCCAGCACCACCCCAGGGGTGGTGCCCAGAGCTCCTCCAGAGTGTCCGTGGGTTTTGCCATCTTGGATTCCAAGTGGTGGGGCACTCTGGGAACATCTGAGTGGCCAGTGCCAGCAGGTGACGTCAGAGACTCCTCCTGATAGGTGCTTACCTGGTTAGGTGGCCAATCCCCCTCTCAGGGGTATTTAGGGTCTCTCCTCTGGGTGTTTGTTCAGATTGGACTGCAAGACTCCTGCAGGAATCCTCTGCATCGTTTACTTTATCTTCTACAGACGGAACAGCCACTGACCATTCCAGGAACTCTACAAAACTGCAACAAAGAAGCTAAGATGACTTCTCCAACATTGTATATTCAGCTCCTGCCAGCAACTGCAACAGTTTCCAGGTTTTGCATCCTCCAAGGACTGCCTGTCTTCATCCTGCACCAGGAGAATCAAAGGAATCTCCTGTGGAGTGACGGAGTCACTTCCCTGCTTCAGCAGGCACCTCTTTGCAGCGACGACCAGTGGCTTGGGTCCCCTCTCCAGATGACAGGCATGGATCCAGCAACATGGGTTGTGGACTAAAGTGACTCCGACAGTCCCAACATCCAGCTGTCCAACGTTGGTGGAGGTAAGAGCTTGCCTCCCGATGCAAGACAGTATCCCCATGCACTGCATGATTTGCAGTTGCCAAGGCTTGTGTGTGACCTTCATAGAAGTTCTTCATGCACAGCACAGCTTAGGTCCCCAGCACTACATCCTGTGATGCACAGCTTTCTGAGTGGTTCTCCGGTAGCGTGGGAATCCTTTTTGTTGTGCTGCATGGGCCTCCAATTGCACCTTCTTTGTGCTCATGCTGTGGGATTCCTGTGCACGCTGCATGGTCTTCTGAGGGCTCTCTGAGTTGGTGAGATCCCCTCTGTCTTCCCCCCGGGTAGAGGCCACCAGGTCCCGCCTGGTCCTGAGCAGCACCATTTTCTGATAACTGTGAGTTTTGTGTGTGCCAAGGCTTGTTGGCAGATTCCAGCGACGCAACCCAGACTGCATTCATCCATCCGGCGTGGGACATCTTCTGCACCAACCAGGAACCCACATCTGTCTTCTTTGGTACAATACTGACATTGTCTTTTCACCTGTGGTACTTCTTTTGCACCTTCATCCGGGTTAGCAGGGGCTCTGCGTCTCCCTGGACTCTTCAGTGCTTCTTGGACTTGGTCCCCTTCTTCCATAGGTCTTCAGGTCCAGGAATCCATCATTGGTGTCTTGCAGTCTCTTCTGGTTCTTGCATTATCTTTTATCATGACCTCTAGTGTGTTTTAGAAAACTTGCTTTGTTTTACTCCTGCTTTCCTGGGCTCTGAAGTGGGGTCTATTACTTACCTTTGGTGTTTTCTTACACACTGAGCACCCCTCTACACACTAGACTTGCCTAGGTGGGAAACCGACTTTCACACTCCACTATTTTAGTATATGGTTTGTGTTCCCACTAGGCCCATTGCAACCTATTGTGATTTTCACTGTTTGGACTATTTACTTACCTGTTTGTGGTTACTAGTGTATATATTGTGTAATTTACTTACCCCCCTAAGGGAGTATAGTCTCCAAAGTATTTTTGGCATTGTGTCACTGAAATAAAGTACCTTTATTTTTGTAACACTGAATAGTGTCTTTCATGTGTGTGAGTACTGTGTGACTACAGTGGTACAGCAAGAGCTTTGCATGTCTCCTAGTTCAGCCTTGGCTGCTCTGCCTACAGCTACCTCTAGACAGCCTGGCTTCTAGACACTGACTACATTTCACTAATAAGGGATGACTGGACCTGGTATAAGGTGTAAGTACCTTTGGTTCCCCACTACAAACCAGGCCAGCCTCCTACATACACCAATTCAGTACACTGAAGATTGGTTTGCTTAAAATGCAAATAAAAGGGAATCGCTGAAATTCAGTTTTGTATAATTATTTTTCAATGCACAAATAAAAACAAATGCACATTTGTGATATTTGTGTGGTCTTGGAAAACATACTTACTGAACGATATAACACCACACCTTTTTTTCTTTGATCGTCGTACCAGACAACAATAAGGACCCCTTCCGAATCCCCTTAGTCTACATGTCCTACACCTAATCAACCCTCCCATTCCTACTCCTTCCCTATGACTCCCCATGAAACAAACTAAACCCACTCATATGACCTTGAATTAATTGTACATTGTGTTCTTTTTGCTGCATAGTTAAGTATGTGCTCTGCAAAACACATAAAACAAAGCACTGGCTGGATAGTAACTATGGGACACCTATACTGCCTCAGGATGTGCATACTTTTCATCCCGAGGTAAACAAACGCTATTTGCACAAAGCACAAAGAAGATAATCTTATTCTAGGAACATGCGTAAATTATTGAGTAGTGACAGTAACAGTTATAAAGTAAAAACACAAAACAATAAAAAACCCACAAACAATTTATAAACCTTGGGCATATAATAAAGAATAAAATTATGCCAAAATGACAAAAATCCAATAAGGGGAGCCAAAGACGAATATTTAAAGACTGAAGGAAAAAAGCATGTAAGAAAAAATAAAGCTCTACTCATTGGTCATTGTTAGGAGTTGCTGTGATCTAACCATGATTTCAGGCCAGCTGTAATGTAGCGAGCATCAGATACCCCAAGCAGGTCCAACCAATTCATAGATTTTACATTCTGACCTATGCCTTAAATGTAAGTCTAAGCCCATTGACTGGACAGGTGTTGGATGAGGTCCAGCTGAAGCCATTGGTTTTGGCTGGAATAGCTACAAGCAGCAGAAATTCAGATTTCATGACCGCCAAGTCCTTGTTTAAAGGCAGATGCTTTCACATGTTCGCCTGGTCGAGATTTTTATCTTAAGACTTATGGACAGATACACAAAGCCATTTAGTGGTTGAAAACTATGCAACAGGGATTGTGTCATCTAAATTACTTTTTGGCATGTGATAAACCCATTTAGAGACCTGATGATAGGTTACAGATTCACTAAATAAGTTTAGAAATTCCCTAAGAATTGCTATTTGAAAGGGGCATGTAAACATGCCCCTTCTAAGTAGTGATTTTTAAGGCAATATATCAATATTTTGTGACCGAATTCCAGTCCAAAACATTTTAAAGTTACTGATTCCTGAGTTCCTGAGTTGGAGTGGCGGTCCCTTTGCAACAGAGAAGGGGTCCCGGTTGGACAACTTTCCCTTTGTTCACATAAAAAAAAAATGAGAGTAGGGACAGGTTGATAGGAATACTGTCAACTGCTAAACTCGAATGTTTTCTTTATTAAGAATTGGCTGCCTATACAGAAAAATTTAATCATAGACACAATGGTCTGCTGACCCCAGCAGGGCACCATCTCTATGATGGCACTGAATTGTATTGACTCGCAATTTGCAAACTACCACATAAATACTGATGAAGCAGATTATGACCTCAATGGTGAAGACTATTGTAAACCAACCAATTAGTACATAGAAAGGCTTGCAAAATTCCACAGTTGTTGCAAAAATACTGATGGCAAATTGTGACCTGTATTTTGGAATCACGTTTTAGTACATCTGGCCCTTAGCCTTTTTTATGCAGCTCAAAATCCACCTTTGGGGTAAGCCTGAAGATTTATCCAATGATATCACTTTGAAATGGTATACCTTTGCTGTGAGGTCCTGCTGAGACTCTTGAAGATTTGGCAGTCCAAAGGTTTTGTACTTTTCAGAGCTTCTAAAGGAAATTCACTTGGTTACTTCTAAGGGTCATGTCCCATTACAGCAGAGGCCACCAGTACCTGTTCAGGTCCAGTTGTTACAGGTCAGCTGGGTTCTTCACAAAAAAATACCTCTTGCAGCTTCTTGCATCCCTGTAGCAACACAGGAGGTTAGCCAGCTGACAATTGGAGTCCACTTACTAGTCTTGAGTAAAAGTGAGAGCAGGTCCAGCCCATTAGGTGTCCATATAGGTCTCGAACCACAGATCCAGTACTCTTCAGTTTTTCTGCAATTCCAGAGGCGGTTCTAGTGAGTTGTGGGTGAGGTACCAGATAAGAGCAAGGCTTCCCACTTTTGCGACACAAATTGTTTTCTTTACTGCAAACTATCCCAGAGTACCCTATTCTGAGGCAAATCCAACAAGGCAGAATCTTTCTGCCCCTGAAGGAAACTTGTGTGCAAGCCAGCTGTGTACTCAGTGAAATGAGCAGTACCTTGCTACTTAGATGCAACAAACTGCTTCTGAAACCAGCTCGCCTTACTATTAGGCTGGTGACAACTTGGCTGAATAGAGCCTAGGAGAAAAGGGCATCTTTTCCCCAGGTCTCCTTTTTCACTTATCTAAGAATAGTCACGTCTCACCCTGGTCCCATTTAAGACAATGAAGTTTCTGAACCCTCCCCCGGTTGCCCTTTGAATGAAATTGGCCTACTGGTTGAGGGGGAGAACCCTACTCTAGCAGGAATCACAAGGCTGGCTGGTCTAACACATTTCCTGAGCAGATATGTGTTACATATGTCACACCTCACAGTACTCATGCTGGCTCCTGTATATATCAGAGCCTTCACCTGTTGCCAATTGATGGTGACCCACTGCCTATACTGTATTTGCCGGCATATGGGATTTAGTCACCATCACTGTATCCCCCAGGGACACTAGGGTAACCTCTGTCTGCTCCCCATATCTAACTGGGACCACTTTCTCCCCAAGCTGTACACTTGTCAGCTCAGGTGTCTACCCACCGGTGGGGGGCTGTGCCTTCTTGCGACATTTGCTGTCTCTCTTGGAGTGTCAATATTTTAGCACTAAGAACACCCGGGGACAAACCTCCCTGTCTGTCAAAGAGCCTTTTTTTCTATAGCTCAGATCGGGGCTAGTCACTGCTGTTCCCTTGGAAATTATTTTGGGGGCCTTTTGAGAACTCCTCCTTAGATGCCTTTGTGCACACTGTGGTACTGGCCAGAGATCCAATTCCTCAGTAAGCTTCCTGGGGTCAGTCAAAATGCTGTCCACTAGGTGCTGGTGCATCTCTGTAAAACAAATATTCAACATGTTCTCCCTGGGAATCCAGTTGTACAGCCCATTCTAATTGTTAACCTTGCTGCCCCTCACTAACCACTCACTGCTTTGCTTTAATAATCCAAGACATCCGATCAAGACTGATTTGGGAGTTTGTGGCTGTCCCTGAACCCCTGGTGGTACTTCTCAGGAGTCAGATCAAATTTAGCAAGAAAAATGGCCTTCATAGGGATTTACCTTGTTTTATTCTCTATTTCTAGGATAAGAAATGTGTCCCTCCCCACAGGTAGCATATGTTTCCTCAGGCCATCCCCAACTTCTCCTCTTGGATCTTGTGTGCTCTCAGGGTCACCTCATAAGCAGAAAACTATCTATCTATGTCATACCCACCACATAATTGGACACCAGTTCTTGTAGTATGTGGACCTTCTTGTCTCCTTCAATCACTGAGTTGTGCTGCCACCAATGCTGCTGGATTCTGCTTGCTTCGCCTTAAGTTACAGGTCTTTATGACTCCTCTCATGAGCCATTTTCTTTTACTCTGCCTCCATTTTCAGCTTGACCATCTGTAACCTGAATTGCCTCTCTGCCTTCCTGGCCACGAGTTCCTCTGAGGACAAGCCAAGAGAGGGCACACTGCTTTCAGGCTCTGACAGGGAGTTCGAACTCAGGGTATCCTCCTCCATTGAAGGCTGTATCTCAAGGCTGATATCAGGCACACCTACGCTTTCTATTGTGTGTGGCTGTCTAGGGGGAATGCACAAAGTCCAACTGTCATCTACACCTAGCTATGTGACCCAGAGAAAGATTGTAGGCACTAAGGCCCTCATTATGATCTCAGCCGTTTTAACCACCGAGATTCACTCTGGCGGTCAATAGAAGACCGCAGCGCGACTACCCCCCCGCCGGCCGCATAATTTTGTGGCAGAAACAGTGTTTCCGCCCACTAGCCCAGCAGGGAAAAGGGCTGTAACATTGACCGCGGCTCCAATTGGCCAATGTAAACTGGGCAGTGACCTGCGCGATGGGGCACTGCACAGGGTCCCCTGCACTACCCATGCCAATTGCATGGGCAGTGCAGGAGTCCCCAGGGGGGCCCCGGAGCACCTCTTCCGCCAGCTTTTCCCTGGCGGGGGACCCACCAGGGAAAGGCTGGTGGCAGAAGAGATCATTATCTGAGGGAAAGTGCTGCTTGCAGCGCAGCCCTGTCGGAAAATGATTCCCTCCACCGTCAGTCTGCCTGTCGGCGGCAGCCAGGCTATGGAGGAGGGCTGCCACTGCCGGCCCTCACTGTGTTCATTATGTGGTGGTTCAGACCGCCATGGCGGTGGCGGTCTTTGCACACACCGCCGGCATGGCGGTCTGAACCGTCAGGGTTCATAATGACCCCCTCAATATCTAAGGCAGAAAAATGACAATTTCTAAAAATAGCATTTTCAAAATTGTAATTTAAAATCTGATTTACCTATGAGAAAGGATTTTTCATTTACAATTTCAATGACATCAAACACCTTTTCCCCTTTGGAAATGACAGCTTATTAAATGTAGTAACTTAGCTCTAATGTTATCCTATAGGAGAACTACGCCTTGCAGTAGTAAAAACAAATGTAAGAGTTCTTCACTACCAGGCCCTGTGAAACTTAAAGGTACATGAGCAGCTTTTTACTTAAACCACACCCTGCCCTCTGGGCGGTCCAGTACCTAACCTAGGGGTGACTTATATGTGTTGAAACAGAAGGTTTGGTCCTGGCAAAAGGTTTTTTTTGCCATGTCGAAATGCCATTCTAAAACTGCTCACACAGGCTGCATTGGCAGGTCTGAAACATGTTTAAAGGGTGTTATGCCATTAATTGTGTTTGACCAATGACTTTGTGTTTCACCAGTGCGCATATTAGTTGTTCAATGTTCATCAGGAGCACATTATGTTATGTTATGTTATGTATTAATTGTTTATATAGCGCCTAACTGCCCGAAGGCCTCGTAGCGCTTATGTAGCCATAGCGGAAGTGTACTATTTATGTTCGTAAAAGAGTTTAGATTTTAAATAGCCAGGTCTTCAGGTCTTCCCTAAAGGAAGTCTCTTGTGAATTAAATCTTATATTGATAGGCAGGTTATTCCAGAGCAAAGCACCTTGATATGCCAGTGATCTTCCTCCCCATCTTGCCTTCTTCACCAACGGTACAATGATCAAGTTAGCTGATGAGGATCTGAGTGGCCTAGCTGGAATATAGACCTGTGCCAAAGTTTTAAGCATTTCAGGACCCTATCAAATATGGCTCTATGAATATGGCACAGGGCCTTGAACTGAATCCTCTCCTCTACCGGGAGCCAATGTAGGGACACGATTCCTGCTCGTATAGAGTGTTGCTTGGGAATGTTTAAAAGCAGACGTGCAGCAGCATTTTGTACCCTTTGTAGTCTTTGGATCACATATTTAGGTGATCCTATAAACAGGGCATTGCCATAATCAATCCAAGAACCTATCAGAGCCTGAATAACCAATCTTCTAGCCAGAAACGGTAGTATCGTTAGAACCTTCCTCAGAGTCCTAAGCAGGGCAAATGAGGTTCCTGCTACTCTGTTGGCATGTTGAGCCATTGACAGTAGAGGGTCCAGCCAAGCGCCCTAGCTTTTAATAAGGCATTTAGGAGGAGGCAGGGTGGGAGCTCCTCCTAATAGGTTGGAATTAACTAGGGGCATATTTCTCCCAAAGAACAACACCTCAGTTTTTTCGTCGTTAAGCTTCAGTTTGCTTTCCGACATCCAGGTAGCAACTGCTTTCAGGCAGGGCCCTAGTGCAGTACCCATATCTGGGTGAGCTTTAGAGAAGGAGACGACCAATTGTGTATCGTCTGCATAAGAAACCAGGTTTAGTCCAAATGGTTCCACGATCCCTGCTAAAGGTCGCATGTAGACATTAAAAAGTAGCGGACTCAAGGCCGACCCCTGAGGGACACCACAAGTACTGAAGGTACGCCTAGAAATATATGACCTATCCAGCACCTGAAAGGATCTACCATGTATAAAAGAACAAATCCATTCTAGTGCGAGTCCGGCGATTCCACATCCCCGCAATCTAGCTATGAGGATATTTAGATCAACTGTATCGAATGCCGCACTCAAATCCAAAAGGACGATCGCGGTTTCAATTCCTTTGTCCATCCTCTTTTTTGCTTCCTCTGTAATGGCAATCAATGCGGTTTCTGTCCCATGCTTAGTCCTGAAGCCCATCTGAGTGGGATGTAGAAGCTTTCCTTCTTCCAGAAGCGTAGACAACTGAAGGTGTACCTGCTTCTCCGCAAGTTTAGCCACTAGAGGCAGCAGTGAAATTGGTCTATAATTACTCAATAACCTGGAATCCAAATTGTATTTTTTTAGAGGAGGCTTAAAAATAGCCTGTTTCCATGATTCTGGTACCATACCAGAAACTAATGAAGTGTTAATAAGTTTAGTGATTATTGGGCCTAAAACTGGTGATTCCATAGCTAAGATCTGGGGGGGAGCAGGATCCAACGGGGAGCCTGATTTCGTTGAGTTCAATGATTTTATAACTCCATCCAGACTAATGGGAGTAAAGTTTGTTAGGAGGATTTCCTCCTGCACCTCCTGGTACCTCGTCCCCTGATCTTTAATTCGGGAAATGGGAAAAGCTTCATAAATATTCTGAATTTTGCTTAAAAAGAAGCTTGCCAAATCCTCTACATGTTGCTGTGGGAAGTCCCTACTTTCTAACTCCTCAGTGGGGTTAATAAGGTCTTTTAAAGCATTGAATATCTCTTTGGGAGAGTTAGCTGCTGCTTAAATTTTTTCAGAATAGTATACCGCCTGTGTTTTTCTAATTTCTAAGTGGTAATCTCGAATCATAATCTTGTAATCCCTTTTTACAGAGTCATCATGGGTATATCTCCATTTCCTTTCTAGTTTCCTGCAACCTCTTTTCTTCTCAAGGAGGCTAGTATTAAACCAGGGAGCCGATTTCTTTCGGGGTGTATTTTTGGTATAGGAGAGGGGTATGATTTCGTCCAGACTATCCTCTGTCCATTTATTCACGGATTGCGTGAAATCTGATATATTGTTTATATTTATATTTCCTGGTCTCTTTTTTTCCAGTGCGTTAATAAACTCAGTGGCCTTTAAATTGTGCCACTTTCTTCTGCGTGAAGGGGCAACCATGTTCATATTGTTATGGTGCACAATAGATAGTTCTAGCTCTAAAAGGTAATGATCTGACCATGCTAGCGGGAGTGAAGATAGAAATTCTAGACATGGTACATTAGAAAATGCCAGGTCGAGTGTATGTCCTCTATTATGAGTAGGTCCCTTAATTAACTGCACTAGGTCACATGCATTCATGTCTGCTATCAGCATCTTAGTGGAGGTATTATCCAACTTTTCCGCATGTAGATTAAAATCTCCCAGCACTAAGAAGTTTGGTTTAGTATATATTGATTGTGAAATATTTTCTGCCAGTGAGATCATAAAATCTCCCATAGGACCTGGTGGACGGTAAATCAAAACACCAGATAGAGTGTAATGAGGGTTCACATTAATGGAGAAAGACATGCTTTCGCAATCTTTAATTAAATTGGGTGCTGTAGTAATCTTACATGTGTCTTTATAAATAACTGCTTTACCACCTCCTCTATTAGGTCTAGCAATTCTGCTGATCTTATAGCCAGTAGGGAGTGCCATTACAATATCTGGAGCAGAGCTCTCATCCAGCCATGTTTCTGTCAGAAACAGGGCCAGAGGTTCTCTTTGTTCCACCAAAAGGTGAATATCCATTATGTGAGCTCCTAACGAGCGACAGTTAAGTAGTAAAATGGGTAATTTGTCAGAGCCCTTACCCTTTAGCGAGTATGTGTGAATTTGGAAAGACCAGGCACAAAAAGGGCATCTAAACTTGCCATTATAAGGGTCTATGCTCTTCACACACCTTTTATGGGATTTAGGGCCTGATTCTAACTTTGGAGGACGGTGTTAAACCGTCCCAAAAGTGGCGGATATACCACCTACCGTATTACGAGTTCCATAGGATATAATGGACTCGTAATACGGTAGGTGGTATATCCGCCACTTTTGGGACGGTTTAACACCGTCCTCCAAAGTTAGAATCAGGCCCTTAGTGTTTAAGATAAGGAGTTCCTCTCTGGAGTAGGTGACAATTTCTTTCCCTGAGGAGTTTTGAGCATAATTTCTTGGCTCTTGGCTCGTTCTGGCGCGGACGGGCGCAGACGGGCTTGCCTTTGGCGCGCCGGCGTCGCGCCCGCTGCGCCCCGCGGTCATGGAGTGTCTAAATAGCTCTCTAGCAAAAAAAGCTAGAGTGCTAACCCTAAAAAAATGGCAGCGGATTTCTTGTTCTTGTATCAAAGGGAGAATCCTGTTATTAGGGTAGTTTTTCCCCGATAGTTGTGCAGGGGATAACTTTTTTTCAGGAATAAATTATTTAAATCAAAACAATTTTTACCTTATACCAACAAACGATTTCATGTAACTAAAAACGATTAAAAACGAGCGTGTAAATTGAGCAAAGTGCGAAGTGCATAAACATATTAAATTCAATCCATCAGATTCAATATTTGGCTTTTTGACAATTTCACTCAGACAAACAAACAATAGCTTGCTGTAGGCACAAAAGCGTAGGTAGTAGAACAGAAAAGCTCTGCCTACCTGCCGCTGCGCGCCGCGGTCATGGAGTGTCTAAATAGCTCTCTAGCAAAAAAAGCTAGAGTGCTAACCCTAAAAAAATGGCAGCGGATTTCTTGTTCTTGTATCAAAGGGAGAATCCTGTTATTAGTGTAGTTTTTCCCCGATAGTTGTGCAGGGGATAACTTTTTTTCAGGAATAAATTATTTAAATCAAAACAATTTTTACCTTATACCAACAAACGATTTCATGTAACTAAAAACGATTAAAAACGAGCGTGTAAATTGAGCGAAGTGCATAAACATATTAAATTCAATCCATCAGATTCAATATTTGGCTTTTTGACAATTTCACTCAGACAAACAAACAATAGCTTGCTGTAGGCACAAAAGCGTAGGTAGTAGAACAGAAAAGCTCTGCCTACCTGCCGCTGCGCGCCGCGGTCATGGAGTGTCTAAATAGCTCTCTAGCAAAAAAAGCTAGAGTGCTAACCCTAAAAAAATGGCGGCGGATTTCTTGTTCTTGTATCAAAGGGAGAATCCTGTTATTAGTGTAGTTTTTCCCCGATAGTTGTGCAGGGGATAACTTTTTTTCAGGAATAAATTATTTAAATCAAAACAATTTTTACCTTATACCAACAAACGATTTCATGTAACTAAAAACGATTAAAAACGAGCGTGTAAATTGAGCAAAGTGCGAAGTGCATAAACATATTAAATTCAATCCATCAGATTCAATATTTGGCTTTTTGACAATTTCACTCAGACAAACAAACAATAGCTTGCTGTATTCAGTTTAGCTGCCTATTGGCTTTAACGTGGCATTAGACATTACATTCTGTATTCAGTTTAGCTGCCTATTGGCTTTAACATGGCATTAGACATTACATTTGGTATTTAGGTTAGCTTCCTATTGGCTTTAACGTGGAGTTAGACATTGCAGATGAGCTGTGTTTTTCCACATGGTAGACCAAGCTGTGTTTTTCAAATTGAATTCACACGAACCCTAACGTGATAAGAGAGCGTATATTTGGTGTTTTCCTTTCTGCTCAGCCTTGGGAAGAGGAGAGGCTTAGGAGATCTGGCCAATCTCCAATGGCTTGTTTTATTTCCTGGGTCTGAGAGTAAGGGGCCAGGCTTTTAACGGTGGCCCTGGGCAGCAGCAAGGGGAGATGCTCCAGGACTTCAGCCAGGAGCGGACGTCAGCTGCCTGGCCTCCCGTTTGGGTGGAAAATCTCCTTTTCGCAGTTGAACAGGAGTCATCAACTTGCAGGCATGAGAAGGATGACAAGCAGTGATAGGCCCTACGGTGTTTACATTTTGACTTTTATTCTTTGATTTGAAGTTATGCTATAATATAATCACAGGTATTTGCTGTGTACATTGCAATTGAGAAGTACTTTGATATATTTTGCTTTCATTGCTGCGACTACTTTTAAATGTGTGCTTCCAACCTACTAATCTCGTCTTTCGGGAACCTCGTGGTGAAGTCAAAAAAAAAAATGTCTTCTTTAAACTAAGAAGTGCATTCCAGAAAAGTTTTGTCAGCTCGGTCATAAGATAAGAGAAGGAAAGCAAAACATTTTGGCGTTAGTCGACAGTCTGGGAGTCGAATTGGGGCTTTGAAGTGCACTATTTAAAAGTGTAATTGTTTTTGTTATTTAGAAAATTAAAGAAGCACAGCAGACCATGTTTGAAAATGCATGTGAAGTTAAACTGACTTATGGTGCTGTGAGAAACATTTTTTCTTGTTTATCAGGACTTTGTGAGTCTTGGGATGAGTGCTTGGATAAAGCAAAAGTGTTTTCATACTTTGAAAATGTGCTTTTTGAAATAAAGGCTGTCCCTTTTGTTCTTGACAGAAGGGTTTGGATACTTTTGTCTGCTTACAGAAAAATGCATGAGAGATGTAAGCAGTTAGAACATGAAAATAAGAATTTACGTGAGCAAATTAGCCAGAACAAATTATTGCAAGATAATGCTGAAATCTATAAAACTATTGTAGGAAAATCTGGCTTTTCACATTCCAGTAATGAGGAGGTTAAAAAAGGTGGGGGACAGTGTGAGCCTCTTGAACAGAACGTAGATCTCCGTGTGCAGAGCAGCCCACAGTTGTTGGCAGTTTAAGTGCATTCCTTAAAAGATTACACTGAGCACGAAGTTGAGAATATTATTTTCAGACCGCTTTTGCAAAGTAAAATTAATTCAGACAAGGCAGCAGTTCTGTCGCAAAATGTGCAGTTTCTGGGAATTCATTGGAATCCAGAAAATAGACAGATGTTGTCACAGGTAAAACAAAAGATTTTTGAGTCTCTCACTATTTGCACTAAGCAAGAGACATTGAGTTTCGCAGTGCAAGAGGGAAACACTGGTTTACATGTAAATCCGGAACAGGGGAGAACAAGAGTGCCCCTGGGGCTTTGGATTAGAAAACGATCTGACTTTCTGGAGCGCTGTACTCCTTTTGAAAAACCGCTTTTGACTTGTTATTGGGCTCTAGTGAATACTGAGCAAATTACATTAAATGATAATGTAATTCTGAAACCTGAACTACCAATCATGCAGTGGGTGATGAGTTCACCTAAATCTCACAGTTTAGGACAGGCACAAGAGGCTAGTATCATACACTGGATCTGGTATATACAAAACAGGGATCGAGTCACTGCAGCCCTACATGAACAGGTGTCACAAGCCACTGTACAGGATGAGGAGAGGGCGCAGGGGGTGCCACAGGTAAAAGAGTCACTAGTGAAATTGAGTGCACCATTTGAATTCTTGTCCCCTGAGGACAAAAAGCGTTTTGTTTGAATAATGATTCATTGAAATGCATGAGTACTAAAAGACAATGGAAAGCAGTGTTATACAATCCAGTTACTGAAAAGTTGTTGTCTACCACAGGAGAAGGGAAAAGTAACCAATATGCAGAGTTGTACAATGTGTGTCAGACTTTAAAGCAAGAGCTGCTTGAGATGTGTCATTTTTACACTGATTCTTGGTTCACTGCCAATGGATTAGCCGTTTGGTTTTCCACATGGCTTGTAAATAACTGGTTCAAATCCCTTGCAGATGTTAAAGCCAAAATTTCAGAGACAGAAGTGTCAACCCAGAATTCTGACTTGGTGGGGATGGCTAAGTGGGTGCACCAGAAATGTGGACATCTGGGAGAAAAAGCCACTTACAGGTGGGCAGAGATTAGAGAGATGCACATTCCCTTAGATTTGATAAAAACTGTGATTTTGCAATGTACTATTTGTCTGCACGCACAACAGAGATCTGTCCCACAAACAGTCAAAGATCAGTTGGGGAGAGGAAAGTTACCAGGACAGACAAGGCAAATTGATCGGGTTATAGGGGGAGTGATTGCTGCAGATTACCAAGGAGAAATCAAAATGATGCTGATAACTAGAAGATAATCTGATTTATTCACACAGATTGGAGACAGAATTGCCCAACTTGTCATAAGTGCAGTGAATGGAGGTTTGGTAAAGAAGGAGTCTGCCCCAGCCCTTCTGACAGTGCAAGGAAAGGGAAGCTGTGGTGCAGCAGGCTGAAAACCTCAGTGCTAAGGTGTGGGTTGAATCCCTAAATGACCCTCCAGAACCTGCAGAAATTATAACAAAGGGCCCCAATAACGTCCTGCTGATTATAAAACAAGGAAAGGAAGAAGAAGGGCACATTTGAGATGACAAATGTTATTTGCAAGAAAAGTCATACTTTTTTCTTTTGCAGATCCTACCACGACTCGCCACTGACCATGAGTGTGCTGTGTGGTCTCCCTTCAGGTGTGTGTGCGTGTGGGGTCGGGGGAGGGACCGCCCCCCAACCTGAACATGATAGATTAAAGTACAAACACCATGGATCCATTTTGCGCAACTGGCGCCTTCAGTTCAAGTTCTACATGGGATCAATATAAAGTTTGTCAACCTGTTTGATTACATTCTTCCACTGGAACTAGGCAACATTGGCAGTTAACTGTCTGTGTTTTTTTCGTGTGGAACCCTGACTGTTGGAAAATGGGTTATTGGTAAGGGCTGGTAGGTACCTACACTTAGCAATAGGCCACTAACCTCCACTAAGGTCCAGTTAGATCTCAGTAAATTAAACCCAGCTCAACCCTTGGTAGCTTGGCAACGAGCATCAAGGCTTAACTTAGGAGACAGAGTATAAAGCATACAAATATCACAAAACAGTAATTAAATAAAACACAGGAAACAGTTTAAAAATCCAAAACCAATTTATAAAAATAGATTATATTTTTATCTTTAAAATGACACCAAAACGAATAAAATCAGACAAGGGGAACCAGAGATATGAATTTTTAAAGATTTTTATTTTTTTTTAGCGCCTAGAAACAAAAAGCGCCAATCGGGTCATCTGGTTGCACCTCGACCGGGGCAAAGTCAAAGTTTCAGGCCGACCGTGATGGAGCCCTGCTCGGCTACAGGCCGCGGGAGGCCTTGGTTAAAAGTTTACCTTCACACTTAGTCTCTTTTTCGAAGATTTTCTTCAGCGGGACGAACCTGCCAGTCCAATCCGACCTTCTGGAGCCCTTCTCTGGATACGCGATGCTGGAATCCTCGTGGAGATTTTTACCTTCGGACTTAGTCGTTTTTTCGAGGTGAAAATCCTTCGACCGGGGTAAACCTGGATCTTGATCCGACGTCCATGGAGCCCTCCTCGGATACGCTGGCTGGGAGGTCCCGGTCAACTTTTTACCTTCGGACTTAGTCTCTTTTTCGGAGATTTTCTTTACCAGAACGAACCAGCAAATCAGGCCGGGTCGCGGTTGAGGCAAGCCGGCTAGAGTTGCTGCGGCGGGTCGGTCCCTCTATGGAGCTTTTTTTACAAAAGTTGTCCAAACTTCTCCAAACTTCTGGGGCTTCTCCCAGATGTCCTTTTAAGGTTCTTTTTTGGTCCACAGCTCACCCCAAGGGTCCAGAAGTTCTGAGATGGTCCTTGGGGGGTGCGGACTACAACTCCCAGAATGCACCTGGCGCAAACTCCTTTTTGGCCACTGGACAGTCGTCAGCTAGTCGCTTTCTTCAGGAGTTGGTGCAGGGGACTCTGGATAGCAATTTTTCACCTGTAGCAAACAGGGAGTCCCTCCTTGAACCAGTTGAAGCCAGGCAAAGTCCTTCTTGTGGTGAAGCCCAAGTGTGCAGTCCTTCTGAGTGCAGGTTCCAGGTGCAGGCCAGGGGTCCAGCAGGGCAGTCCTTCTTCTTCTGTTGTTCTTCCTTGTTGGATGTGGTAGGGAACTGAGGTGTTGGTGCAGGTCTGCCAGTTTTATCCTTGCTCCTGGGTGAAAAGCAGTGGGGTCCTGGTTCTCCAATCAGGTGCAGGGTCCTTCCCCCTGTGATGACCACTTCCTGGGAAGTGTGGCAAAAATCTATCCCAGGAGGCAACATTCTCTAAAAATCCATCATGGCTGAATCTGATTTTTGGAGGTTACATCTGGCTGAGCCCACCCACTGGTGTGGCTAAAAATAATAAACACACCCCTCTCCTGCCCTCTCCTAATCTTATCAAGGGGGCACCTAGTTGTCTGGGGTTGCAGGATGTGGGGGTGTTGCTGGTTGCTTCCAAATGTCCTTCTCTGCCTTTGAAGACCAGTTTGGCAGCCCTCCCCCTTCCTGCCTCACCATCTGCTGAGGGGAGATTCCTTCCCACAGGCACATTCCTTTGTGTGAAGCCAGACCACTTCACACCTTATCAAGTCAGCTTGGCCAAGCTGCTAGAGGCTGGCCAATCAGAGCACAGCAGCAAAAACAATGCAGGGCTGAAATTGGCAACTTTTCAGGTAAAGTTTAAAACTCTTTACCTGAACAAGTTATATTAAATCCAACAACTGGAAGTTGTGGGATTTATTACAACAATTAATTTGATACCAAATTCTTGGTATGCATCATTTAAGGAGACGTTAAAAATTAAAATAAAGTCTCCCCATTCTAGCCTATGAAGGCCATTTACTACAATGAGGAAAAACAAATTTGGCTGTTTTTACCTCACCAGGGCTTATACAACTATTTTTATAAAGTCCCTGCTTATAGTTACATGGCACCCAGCCCTAGGGGCACATAGAGCACACCTTGGGGGTGACATATATGTAAAAATAAGGTAGTTTAAGACTTTGGAACTACTTTTAATTCCAAAGTCGAATTTGCATATAACTTTAATTTAAAAGCAGCCAGCAAGGCAGGCCTGCCTTTAAAATGACACTGGGCACCTCAGCAGTGCACCTATGGGTGCACTATATATGCTGTGGTCCCTAAACCTACATGCCCTACCATATACTAGGGACTTATAGGTAGGTTAACTTAGCCAATTATAATTAGCCTAATTTGCATATCCATTTTACACAGAGAACAGGCCCTGGGACTGGTTAGCAGTACCCAGGGCACCATCAGAGTCAGGAAAACACCAGCAAAAAGTGGAAAATGGGGGCAAAAAGTTAGGGGGCCTCTGCAATCAGCCCTGTTTTCCCACACAAGCCCCCCCCCAGCCCAAACGCCCAGGAGACTCAGCCCAACCCTGGGATAGTCTTCCTGGCTTGTTAGGCGAGGAAGACAGTGAAGAAAACTGGCTGTCCCTTTGCAGGGCCTACTCTGCCTTACATCCTCCTGTCATGGTCACTCCCTCTGGGTAGTGAACCCACCCCAACAGTGAAAGGACCCACCTCAAACTGAAACTTCCCTCTAGGGGGGGTCTTCCTCCTCTCTCTCTGCCAACTTGGGTAGTGAGGTGCCCACCTCCCCTACTCCTAACTTTGCTAGGGCAACACCTATCTTACCCAAAGAGGCCACCCAACACTTGAGCAACCCCACCATGACCAACAGGGTCAGGGGGCTTACTTTGCTATTGGCCCTGGGGTCTGCCTCCCAGGCCAAGTACAGTGCTGCCAGGAAGGCTAGCACCCAGCAGAGGCTACTGACAGCTGTCAGTACCCAGAACCACACCCTAAGCTCTCCACTGACAGGTAGCGGAGCTGCTTTAGGGGCAACTGTGGGGTCCTGGCACCCCTCTTCCTGCCTAGAGTGGGGGGCTACCACCTCCTGTGGCAGACACCCTCCTTCCACTCTCCGTTCTGTCAGTGCAGGGGCAACACCTTGCATCTGGACAGCTGCCTAACTACTCAGGACTTCCTTGGGGTCAGGTGAGGCCTCACCAGTGCCAATTCTGGGCTCCCCGTACTGGGGCAGAAGGCATTTGGCTCCCTGGAACTCTCTTTAAGAGTGGCCTACCCTTCCTTTTCTTCTTTCCTTATCTTGGGGACCCCTGTGTCCTAACTGTAGGGACTGACTCCCCAGGACTTTGGGTTGGGGGCGCCCTGGGCGACCGCCCCATCTGGGACCAGACTCACCTCTGGGAGGTCATTGCCCAGAATACAATCTAGGGGGAGGTCAGCACTGACTACCACCCTAAACCAGTCAAGGATACCCTCCCTCTCTAGGGGCACTATGGCTACAGGTTTGGAGGTGACCTCCCCTGTGGCTATCCTGACTTTTCTAGTTTCTCCTGGGACATACATGTCTGGGGTCACTAACCGGTCACTCACTATAGTGTGACTGGCACAGGTGTCTCTCAGGCCAGTGGTAGGGATCCCATTCACTTGAATGGGGTGGAAGTGCCTACTCCCACCCTCAGGGATCACCAGCTTACCATCTGGCCCTGTCTCCCAGCTCAATGCTAGGAGGACTTCATCATCTGAGGAGTCCTCCTCCATGGCTACACTGGACAGCCCAGTGCTAACCACCTTCTTTGGACAGGCTGCATCTCCTCTGAAGTGACCTGTCTGCTGACAGTCAAAGCAAGCCTTACTGTCCAAGAGCTTTTTTTAACCCTGGGTCTCCCTGTCTCTGCTTGTCAGAGTGGGAGTGGGATTTACTCTCCTCCTTCTTAGGGTTTTGGGGTACAGAGGGAGTCTCTGTGGTGGGCTTACCACTTCCCTCCTTAGGTTTTTGGGGACCTGACCCCCCCTTCTTGGAGTCTCCCCCCTGGGACTTGACAACCACCCTGGTGCTCAACCACTCATCAGCTGCCTCCCCTAGCTCTCTAGGGTTGGTCAGCTTAGAGTCCACTAGACGCTGGCGTAACCTTTCTTGGGTACAATTGGCCAAGATGTGCTCTCTCATGATCAGATTGTATAACCCCTCATAAGTATTTACTTTGTTACCAATAATCCAGCCCTCTAGTGCCTTAAGTGAGGTGTCTACAAAGTCAACCCAAGACTGGGTACTGA
The DNA here is from genome assembly GCF_031143425.1 of Pleurodeles waltl. NCBI lineage: Eukaryota > Metazoa > Chordata > Amphibia > Caudata > Salamandridae > Pleurodeles > Pleurodeles waltl. The sequence continues at coordinate 217,469,849 of NC_090448.1, read as the reverse complement.
CCTTCTGGGTGTCCCTGAACTTCATTCTATACTGCTCTGGGGTCAGACCAAACTTCTTGGTTAAGCACCTCTTCATATTAGGGTATGAATCTGCCTCCTCCCCCCTTAAGGTCAGAAGCCTATCCCTCCCTGATTTGGGGACCAACTCCCACAAAAGGGAACCCCAGTATTGAGGCCTCACCCTTCTCATTTGGAGTGCCCTCTCAAAGGCCTCCAACCACTTGTCTATATCATCCCCCTCTACATAAGCAGGAACCACCCCCTTGGGTAATCTGGGGCAAACCCCCCACCCATAGGGACCTCAACTTCTCTGTCGCTGCCACCATCTCTTTTCTCTTTCTTTGGCCGCTTCTTCTTTTCTAGGGCCAGCTTCTGTGCTTCCAAAGCTATAAATGCTAGCTGGGCTAGCAGGTTCTCTCCTCCTGAAGGGACCCCCTTCCCCCAACTAGCTTTGTGACTGCTCCTAGTGACTGTATGTAATGAGGACCAGTCTTCCTCATCCTCACTTAGGCTCAGATGCTCTCCCTCCCTTGAGTGGTTGGAGCTAGCATCCTCCCCTACTTCTCCCTCCTCTGGAGCTTCTTCTGAGTCTACCTCTTGGGCCTCAGCCCATGCTGTCAGGGATTTGATCAGGACATGCTTCCTGAGGTCAGTGGTTGCAGGCAACCCTCTTTCAGTACACAACCCCCTAAGCTGGACTACTGTCAGTGTAGGTAGGCTAGCCAGATCAAGCTCCATGGTTCCCTAGTTTTGTGTCAACAAAAACTTTTGGCAAAAATTGGAAACAAGAATTTGGGAAAAATCACAAAAATTAAATAATTGAAATTAATCCAAATAAAAAATTAAAAACAATTTTTGCACTAGGACAATTTAAAGGATTTTTAATTTGTTTTACTTAAAACTGTAACGTGATACTGAACACAAGTACAGGATCCCACCGCTGCCACCAAAAATGTTGGAAAATGGGTTATTGGTAAGGGCTGGTAGGTACCTACACTTAGCAATAGGCCACTAACCTCCACTAAGGTCCAGTTAGGTCTCAGTAAATTAAACCCAGCTCAACCCTTGGTAGCTTGGCAACGAGCGTCAAGGCTTAACTTAGGAGACAGAGTGTAAAGCATTCAAATATCACAAAACAGTAATTAAATAAAACACAGGAAACAGTTTAAAAATCCAAAACCAATTTATAACAATAGATTATATTTTTATCTTTAAAATGTCACCAAAACGAATAAAATCAGATAAGGGGAACCGGAGATATGGATTTTTAAAGATTTTTTTTTTTTTTTGCGCCTAGAAACAAAAAGCGCCAATCGGGTCATCTGGTTGCACCTCGACCAGGGCAAAGTCAAAGTTTCAGGCCTACCGCGATGGGGCCCTGCTCGGCTACAGGCTGCGGGAGGCCTCGGTTAAAAGTTTACCTTCACACTTAGGGGGTCATTCTGACCATGGCGGTAATTACCGCCATGGCGGAGGTCTGCGGTAGCACCGCCAACAGGCTGGCGGTGCACCGCTGGGCATTCTGACCGCGGTGGTTCAGCCGCGGCCAGAAACGGAAAGTCGGCGTTGTACCGCCGACTTTCCGCTGCCCGTCTGAATCCTCCATGGCGGCGGAGCGCGCTCCGCCGCCATGGGGATTCTGACACCCCCTACCGCCATCCTGTTCATGGCGGCTCTCCTGCCATGAACAGGATGGCGGTAGGGGGTGCCGCGGGGCCCCTGGGGGCCCCTGCCGTGCCCATGCCAATGGCCTGGGCAAGGCAGGGGCCCCCGTAAGAGGGCCCCAAAAAGTATTTCAGTGTCTGCCCAGCAGACACTGAAATACGCGACGGGTGCAACTGCACCCGTCGCACCTTCCCACTCCGCCGGCTCAATTCTGAGCCGGCATCCTAGTGGGAAGGTTGATTTGCCCTGGGCTGGCGGGCGGTCTTTTGTCGGCCGCCCGCCAGCCTAGGGCAAATGTCAGAATCACCGCCGCGGTCTTTCGACCGCGGTGCGGTGTTCTGACGGCGGTACCTTGGCGGACGGCCTCTGCCGTCCGCCAAGGTCAGAATGACCCCCTTAGTCTCTTTTTCGAAGATTTTCTTCAGCGGGACGAACCTGCCAGTCCAATCCGACCTTCTGGAGCCCTTCTCTGGATACGCGATGCTGGAATCCTCGGTGGAGATTTTTACCTTCGGACTTAGTCGTTTTTTCGAGGTGAAAATCCTTCGACCGGGGTAAACCTGGATCTTGATCCGACGTCCATGGAGCCCTCCTCGGATACGCTGGCTGGGAGGTCCCGGTCAACTTTTTACCTTCGGACTTAGTCTCTTTTTCGGAGATTTTCTTTACCAGAACGAACCAGCAAATCAGGCCGGGTCGCGGTTGAGGCAAGCCGGCTAGAGTTGCTGCGGCGGGTCGGTCCCTCTATGGAGCTTTTTTTACAAAAGTTGTCCAAACTTCTCCAAACTTCTGGGGCTTCTCCCAGATGTCCTTTTAAGGTTCTTTTTTGGTCCACAGCTCACCCCAAGGGTCCAGAAGTTCTGAGATGGTCCTTGGGGGTGCGGACTACAACTCCCAGAATGCACCTGGCGCAAACTCCTTTTTGGCCACTGGACAGTCGTCAGCTAGTCGCTTTCTTCAGGAGTTGGTGCAGGGGACTCTGGATAGCAATTTTTCACCTGTAGCAAACAGGGAGTCCCTCCTTGAACCAGTTGAAGCCAGGCAAAGTCCTTCTTGTGGTGAAGCCCAAGTGTGCAGTCCTTCTGAGTGCAGGTTCCAGGTGCAGGCCAGGGGTCCAGCAGGGCAGTCCTTCTTCTTCTGTTGTTCTTCCTTGTTGGATGTGGTAGGGAACTGAGGTGTTGGTGCAGGTCTGCCAGTTTTATCCTTGCTCCTGGGTGAAAAGCAGTGGGGTCCTGGTTCTCCAATCAGGTGCAGGGTCCTTCCCCCTGTGATGACCACTTCCTGGGAAGTGTGGCAAAAATCTATCCCAGGAGGCAACATTCTCTAAAAATCCATCATGGCTGAATCTGATTTTTGGAGGTTACATCTGGCTGAGCCCACCCACTGGTGTGGCTAAAAATCATAAACACACCCCTCTCCTGCCCTCTCCTAATCTTATCAAGGGGGCACCTAGTTGTCTGGGGTTGCAGGATGTGGGGGTGTTGCTGGTTGCTTCCAAATGTTCTTCTCTGCCTTTGAAGACCAGTTTGGCAGCCCTCCCCCTTCCTGCCTCACCATCTGCTGAGGGGAGATTCCTTCCCACAGGCACATTCCTTTGTGTGAAGCCAGACCACTTCACACCTTATCAAGTCAGCTTGGCCAAGCTGCTAGAGGCTGGCCAATCAGAGCACAGCAGCAAAAACAATGCAGGGCTGAAATTGGCAACTTTTCAGGTAAAGTTTAAAACTTTTTACCTGAACAAGTTATATTAAATCCAACAACTGGAAGTTGTGGGATTTATTACAACAATTAATTTGATACCAAATTCTTGGTATGCATCATTTAAGGAGACGTTAAAAATTAAAATAAAGTCTCCCCATTCTAGCCTATGAAGGCCATTTACTACAATGAGGAAAAACAAATTTGGCTGTTTTTACCTCACCAGGGCTTATACAACTATTTTTATAAAGTCCCTGCTTATAGTTACATGGCACCCAGCCCTAGGGGCACATAGAGCACACCTTGGGGGTGACATATATGTAAAAATAAGGTAGTTTAAGACTTTGGAACTACTTTTAATTCCAAAGTCGAATTTGCATATAACTTTAATTTAAAAGCAGCCAGCAAGGCAGGCCTGCCTTTAAAATGACACTGGGCACCTCAGCAGTGCACCTATGGGTGCACTATATATGCTGTGGTCCCTAAACCTACATGCCCTACCATATACTAGGGACTTATAGGTAGGTTAACTTAGCCAATTATAATTAGCCTAATTTGCATATCCATTTTACACAGAGAACAGGCCCTGGGACTGGTTAGCAGTACCCAGGGCACCATCAGAGTCAGGAAAACACCAGCAAAAAGTGGAAAATGGGGGCAAAAAGTTAGGGGGACTCTGCAATCAGCCCTGTTTTCCCACACAAGCCCCCCCCCAGCCCAAACGCCCAGGAGACTCAGCCCAACCCTGGGATAGTCTTCCTGGCTTGTTAGGCGAGGAAGACAGTGAAGAAAACTGGCTGTCCCTTTGCAGGGCCTACTCTGCCTTACATCCTCCTGTCATGGTCACTCCCTCTGGGTAGTGAACCCACCCCAACAGTGAAAGGACCCACCTCAAACTGAAACTTCCCTCTAGGGGGGGTCTTCCTCCTCTCTCTCTCTGCCAACTTGGGTAGTGAGGTGCCCACCTCCCCTACTCCTAACTTTGCTAGGGCAACACCTATCTTACCCAAAGAGGCCACCCAACACTTGAGCAACCCCACCATGACCAACAGGGTCAGGGGGCTTACTTTGCTATTGGCCCTGGGGTCTGCCTCCCAGGCCAAGTACAGTGCTGCCAGGAAGGCTAGCACCCAGCAGAGGCTACTGACAGCTGTCAGTACCCAGAACCACACCCTAAGCTCTCCACTGACAGGTAGCAGAGCTGCTTTAGGGGCAACTGTGGGGTCCTGGCACCCCTCTTCCTGCCTAGAGTGGGGGGCTACCACCTCCTGTGGCAGACACCCTCCTTCCACTCTCCGTTCTGTCAGTGCAGGGGCAACACCTTGCATCTGGACAGCTGCCTAACTACTCAGGACTTCCTTGGGGTCAGGTGAGGCCTCACCAGTGCCAATTCTGGGCTCCCCGTACTGGGGCAGAAGGCATTTGGCTCCCTGGAACTCTCTTTAAGAGTGGCCTACCCTTCCTTTTCTTCTTTCCTTTTCTTGGGGACCCCTGTGTCCTAACTGTAGGGACTGACTCCCCAGGACTTTGGGTTGGGGGCGCCCTGGGCGACCGCCCCATCTGGGACCAGACTCACCTCTGGGAGGTCATTGCCCAGAATACAATCTAGGGGGAGGTCAGCACTGACTACCACCCTAAACCAGTCAAGGATACCCTCCCTCTCTAGGGGCACTATGGCTACAGGTTTGGAGGTGACCTCCCCTGTGGCTATCCTGACTTTTCTAGTTTCTCCTGGGACATACATGTCTGGGGTCACTAACCGGTCACTCACTATAGTGTGACTGGCACAGGTGTCTCTCAGGCCAGTGGTAGGGATCCCATTCACTTGAATGGGGTGGAAGTGCCTACTCCCACCCTCAGGGATCACCAGCTTACCATCTGGCCCTGTCCCCCAGCTCAATGCTAGGAGGACTTCATCATCTGAGGAGTCCTCCTCCATGGCTACACTGGACAGCCCAGTGCTAACCACCTTCTTTGGACAGGCTGCATCTCCTCTGAAGTGACCTGTCTGCTGACAGTCAAAGCAAGCCTTACTGTCCAAGAGCTTTTTTTAACCCTGGGTCTCCCTGTCTCTGCTTGTCAGAGTGGGAGTGGGATTTACTCTCCTCCTTCTTAGGGTTTTGGGGTACAGAGGGAGTCTCTGTGGTGGGCTTACCACTTCCCTCCTTAGGTTTTTGGGGACCTGACCCCCCCTTCTTGGAGTCTCCCCCCTGGGACTTGACAACCACCCTGGTGCTCAACCACTCATCAGCTGCCTCCCCTAGCTCTCTAGGGTTGGTCAGCTTAGAGTCCACTAGACGCTGGCGTAACCTTTCTTGGGTACAATTGGCCAAGATGTGCTCTCTCATGATCAGATTGTATAACCCCTCATAAGTATTTACTTTGTTACCAATAATCCAGCCCTCTAGTGCCTTAAGTGAGGTGTCTACAAAGTCAACCCAAGACTGGGTACTGACCTTCTGGGTGTCCCTGAACTTCATTCTATACTGCTCTGGGGTCAGACCAAACTTCTTGGTTAAGCACCTCTTCATATTAGGGTATGAATCTGCCTCCTCCCCCCTTAAGGTCAGAAGCCTATCCCTCCCTGAGTTGGGGACCAACTCCCACAAAAGGGAACCCCAGTATTGAGGCCTCACCCTTCTCATTTGGAGTGCCCTCTCAAAGGCCTCCAACCACTTGTCTATATCATCCCCCTCTACATAAGCAGGAACCACCCCCTTGGGTAATCTGGGGCAAACCCCCCACCCATAGGGACCTCAACTTCTCTGTCGCTGCCACCATCTCTTTTCTCTTTCTTTGGCCGCTTCTTCTTTTCTAGGGCCAGCTTCTGTGCTTCCAAAGCTATAAATGCTAGCTGGGCTAGCAGGTTCTCTCCTCCTGAAGGGACCCCCTTCCCCCAACTAGCTTTGTGACTGCTCCTAGTGACTGTATGTAATGAGGACCAGTCTTCCTCATCCTCACTTAGGCTCAGATGCTCTCCCTCCCTTGAGTGGTTGGAGCTAGCATCCTCCCCTACTTCTCCCTCCTCTGGAGCTTCTTCTGAGTCTACCTCTTGGGCCTCAGCCCATGCTGTCAGGGATTTGATCAGGACATGCTTCCTGAGGTCAGTGGTTGCAGGCAACCCTCTTTCAGTACACAACCCCCTAAGCTGGACTACTGTCAGTGTAGGTAGGCTAGCCAGATCAAGCTCCATGGTTCCCTAGTTTTGTGTCAACAAAAACTTTTGGCAAAAATTGGAAACAAGAATTTGGGAAAAATCACAAAAATTAAATAATTGAAATTAATCCAAATAAAAAATTAAAAACAATTTTTGCACTAGGACAATTTAAAGGATTTTTAATTTGTTTTACTTAAAACTGTAACGTGATACTGAACACAAGTACAGGATCCCACCGCTGCCACCAAAAATGTTGGAAAATGGGTTATTGGTAAGGGCTGGTAGGTACCTACACTTAGCAATAGGCCACTAACCTCCACTAAGGTCCAGTTAGGTCTCAGTAAATTAAACCCAGCTCAACCCTTGGTAGCTTGGCAACGAGCGTCAAGGCTTAACTTAGGAGACAGAGTGTAAAGCATTCAAATATCACAAAACAGTAATTAAATAAAACACAGGAAACAGTTTAAAAATCCAAAACCAATTTATAACAATAGATTATATTTTTATCTTTAAACTGTCACCAAAACGAATAAAATCAGATAAGGGGAACCGGAGATATGGATTTTTAAAGATTTTTTTTTTTTTTTGCGCCTAGAAACAAAAAGCGCCAATCGGGTCATCTGGTTGCACCTCGACCAGGGCAAAGTCAAAGTTTCAGGCCTACCGCGATGGGGCCCTGCTCGGCTACAGGCTGCGGGAGGCCTCGGTTAAAAGTTTACCTTCACACTTAGGGGGTCATTCTGACCATGGCGGTAATTACCGCCATGGCGGAGGTCTGCGGTAGCAACGCCAACAGGCTGGCGGTGCACCGCTGGGCATTCTGACCGCGGTGGTTCAGCCGCGGCCAGAAACGGAAAGTCGGCGTTGTACCGCCGACTTTCCGCTGCCCGTCTGAATCCTCCATGGCGGCGGAGCGCGCTCCGCCGCCATGGGGATTCTGACACCCCCTACCGCCATCCTGTTCATGGCGGCTCTCCCGCCATGAACAGGATGGCGGTAGGGGGTGCCGCGGGGCCCCTGGGGGCCCCTGCCGTGCCCATGCCAATGGCCTGGGCAAGGCAGGGGCCCCCGTAAGAGGGCCCCAAAAAGTATTTCAGTGTCTGCCCAGCAGACACTGAAATACGCGACGGGTGCAACTGCACCCGTCGCACCTTCCCACTCCGCCGGCTCAATTCTGAGCCGGCATCCTAGTGGGAAGGTTGATTTGCCCTGGGCTGGCGGGCGGTCTTTTGTCGGCCGCCCGCCAGCCCAGGGCAAATGTCAGAATCACTGCTGCGGTCTTTCGACCGCGGTGCGGTGTTCTGACGGCGGTACCTTGGCGGACGGCCTCTGCCGTCCGCCAAGGTCAGAATGACCCCCTTAGTCTCTTTTTCGAAGATTTTCTTCAGCGGGACGAACCTGCCAGTCCAATCCGACCTTCTGGAGCCCTTCTCTGGATACGCGATGCTGGAATCCTCAGTGGAGATTTTTACCTTCGGACTTAGTCGTTTTTTCGAGGTGAAAATCCTTCGACCGGGGTAAACCTGGATCTTGATCCGACGTCCATGGAGCCCTCCTCGGATACGCTGGCTGGGAGGTCCCGGTCAACTTTTTACCTTCGGACTTAGTCTCTTTTTCGGAGATTTTCTTTACCGGGACGAACCAGCAAATCAGGCCGGGTCGCGGTTGAGGCACGCCGGCTAGAGTTGCCGCGGCGGGTCGGTCCCTCTATGGAGCTTTTTTTACAAAAGTTGTCCAAACTTCTCCAAACTTCTGGGGCTTCTCCCAGATGTCCTTTTAAGGTTCTTTTGGGGTCCACAGCTCACCCCAAGGGTCCAGAAGTTCTGAGATGGTCCTTGGGGGGTGCGGACTACAACTCCCAGAATGCACCTGGCGCAAACTCCTTTTTGGTCACTGGACAGTGGTCAGCTGGTCGCTTTCTTCAGGATTTGGTGCAGGGGACTCTGGATAGCAATTTTTCACCTGTAGCAAACAGGGAGTCCCTCCTTGAACCAGTTGAAGCCAGGCAAAGTCCTTCTTGTGGTGAAGCCCAAGTGTGCAGCTGGTGCTGTCCTTCTGAGTGCAGGTTCCAGGTGCAGGCTAGGGGTCCAGCAGGGCAGTCCTTCTTCTTCTGTTGTTCTTCCTTGTTGGATGTGGTAGGGAACTGAGGTGTTGGTGCAGGTCTGCCAGTTTTATCCTTGCTCCTGGGTGAAAAGCAGGGGGGTCCTGGTTCTCCAATCAGGTGCAGGGTCCTTCCCCCTGTGATGACCACTTCCTGGGAAGTGTGGCAAAAATCAATCCCAGGAGGCAACATTCTCTAAAAATCCATCATGGCTGAATCTGATTTTTGGAGGTTACATCTGGCTGAGCCCACCCACTGGTGTGGCTAAAAATCATAAACACACCCCTCTCCTGCCCTCTCCTAATCTTATCAAGGGGGCACCTAGTTGTCTGGGGTTGCAGGATGTGGGGGTGTTGCTGGTTGCTTCCAAATGTCCTTCTCTGCCTTTGAAGACCAGTTTGGCAGCCCTCCCCCTTCCTGCCTCACCATCTGCTGAGGGGAGATTCCTTCCCACAGGCACATTCCTTTGTGTGAAGCCAGGCCACTTCACACCTCATCAAGACAGCTTGGCCAAGCTGCTAGAGGCTGGCCAATCAGAGCACAGCAGCAAAAACAATGTAGGGCTGAAATTGGCAACTTTTCAGGTAAAGTTTAAAACTCTTTACCTGAACAAGTTATATTAAATCCAACAACAAATTCTCGGTATGCATCATTTAAGGAGACTTTAACAATTAAAATAAAGTCTCCCCATTCTAGCCTATGAAGGTCATTTACTACAATGAGGGAAAAACGAATTTGGCTGTTTTTACCTCACCAGGGCTTATAAAACTATTTTTATAAAGTCCCTGCTTATAGTTACATGGCACCCAGGGCACACCTTAGGGGTGACTTATATGTAAAAATAAGGTAGTTTAAGACTTTGGAACTACTTTTAATTCCAAAGTGGTATTTGCATATAACTTTAATTTAAAAGCAGCCAGCAAGGCAGGCCTGCCTTTAAAATTACACTGGGCACCTCAGCAGTGCATCTATGGGTGCACTATCTATGCTGTGGTCCCTAAACCTACATGCCCTACCATATACTAGGGACTTATAGGTAGGTTAACTTAGCCAATTATAATTAGCCTAATTTGCATATCCATTTTACACAGAGCACAGGCCCTGGGACTGGTTAGCAGTACCCAGGGCACCATCAGAGTCAGGAAAACACCAGCAAAAAGTGGAAAATGGGGGCAAAAAGTTAGGGGGCCTCTGCAATCAGCCCTGTTTTCCCACACTGACTTTCACTTACATTCCAGCAAACCTTTCAGATGGACCGGGTACCTTTACATGAGTACAACTCATGCTACATCAACTTGCTCTTTTAGAGACACTGTTCAATTAGTTATTATCCCAATCAGAGAATATAAGCTTCAGTCTTTTCATTGTAGATATATCTGATTTGAAAGAATATGAGATTAATATGTTAATCCACTTCCATTGCTTTACAGTGATTGCTTTTATCATTCAAATCTGATTTGCTTATAATGTTTTGTTGTTTTTGTTGTTGTTTTTGTTTTTTGTTTTTGTTTGAAATAAGAGGTATGTAAACAAAAGTCTTTGGTCATAGGGTGGAGATATTATGCCTTTAATTGTGTTTGACCAAAGACTTTGTGTTTCACCACTGCGCATATTAGTTGTTCAATGTTCATCAGGAGCACATTACATGCTGTATTCAGTTAAGCTGCCTATTGGCTTTAACGTGGCATTAGACATTACATTCTGTATTTAGTTTAGCTGCCTATTGGCTTTAACATGGCATTAGACATTACATTTGGTATTTAGGTTAGCTGCCTATTGGCTTTAACGTGGAGTTAGACATTGGAGTTGAGACATTGCAGATGAGCTGTGTTTTTCCACATGGTAGACCAAGATGTGTTTTTCTAATTGAATTCACACGAACCCTAACGTGATAAGAGAGTGTATATTTGGTGTTTTCCTTTCTGCTCAGCCTTGGGAAGAGGAGAGGCTTAGGAGATCTCGCCAATCTCCAATGGCTTGTATTATTTCCCGAGACTGAGAGGAAGGGGCCAGGCTTATAACGGTGGCCCTGGGCAGCAGCAAGGGGAGATTCTCCGGGACCTCAGTCAGGAGCGGACGTCAGCTGCCTGGCCTCCCGTTTGGGTGGAAAATCTCCTTCTCACAGTTGAACAGGAGTCATCAACTTGCAGGCATGAGAAGGATGACAAGCAGTGATAGGCCCTACGGTGATTCAATTTTGACTTTTATTCTTTGCTTTGAAGTTATGCTATAATATAATCACATGTATTTGCTGTGTACATTGCAATTGAGAAGTACTTTGATATATTTTGCTTTCATTGCTGCGACTACTTTTAAACGTGTGCTTCCAACCTACTAATCTCGTCTTTCAGGAACCTCGTGGTGAAGTAATAATAATAAATGTCTTCTTTAAACTAAGAAGTGCATTCCAGAGAAGTTTTGTCAGCTCGGTCATAAGATAAGATAAGGAAAGCAAAACAAAGGGCTACTTAGGTAGGTGATAAAATAGGTGCTTCAGGCCCACTATGCATTTTACAGGCCCTTGGTACATGTATTACCACTTTATTAGTAAATTAGATATACCTAATGAGGAATTTTTTTTTCCATGTTTTAAGAAGTAAGAATATGCATGTTTGCACTGGTTAACATTGGTAAAGTGCACAGAGTCCTAGGGCTGAGCAGAAAATGGAGGAAGAAGGCAAAACGTTTGGGGGAAGGCCATCCTAGGGCTAACAGGTCTAACACCATTCCTGCACCATATATTGTGGCCCTATTGGTAAGTTAAATATGCCAGCTAGAAGTTTGTTACTTTTACCAGGTTTTAGGGGCAAGAGCATGTAAAATGAGAACTGGAAAGCAATGCCCCAGTGTGCAGACTTAAAAAATATGCAGCACTTGTCTACAAAAAATGGAAGTGACATTGCAAAAAGAGATTGTTTCTCTCACACTCACATGGTAGTTGTGTATGCATGAGAAATTCAGGATTTTTAAAAGTTAAGTTTTAGTCTTTTCTCACAGCACATAAATTTAGCAACATACATACTTAGTGCATGTGTATAGTTCAGTGAATGGCACAGGAGCACTGCTTCTAATTTGTAAAAATGGCCTTGCATACCATATTTTGATCTATGTGAAAGATGTATCTCCAAAGGGTAGAAGTGCTCCGCTCTTTGCAAATACATCATGTTGCACCCTCTTAAGACGTGCTTGCACATATATCTTTCCCCATTTCTGACTGATTCTATGTCCTTCACGTTAAACAACTGATTAGATATTGTTTCAATCCTTGCGCAAATTTTTAGCAAAACTTCCTTTGGGCGTAAAACTTCTCCAACTTTCCTCTAGCAGAGAAACCTGCTGAATGATCAGAGTGATGTTTTATTAACTGGATGCCAGAGGACATGTCCATAATTTATTTCTTGAAAAACATACTTTGGCATTTAATTTTTGCTCAGTACTGTTTAAAAGGAATATTATCCCAAACTTCCAAAAATAATAAAGGTATTAAATTGCATAACATATTAGGTTTAGACAGTACATTTTTAAATATAAAACGTATTTGAAAACCGCTGGATTGGTGGACACTAGGGAAAGACATAAATGAAATATCAATGGAGGGACACATACTTTTTCTTGCAGTGCTGATGTATTCCTTGAAAAGGCTCCTTCTTGAAATGTAAGAGCAATTGGGCTTGTCAGGTTGGAGTCATGCATTTCCAGAGTCTGAATGGAAAACAGGAGATAGGCTGCCACCTCTTTCATTGAAGGTCTTTGTGCGTGGAGGTGGTCCAGCTGCATTTTTATCATTTCTTTGATTCTTTTCAGGAGCGTCAGTTAGAATCTGGGAGGTTTGCCAGCAGGGCATTGGCTCTCTCAAGATAGGATGAGTGCTTGGACTGTTGTTCTGAAGTTGAGTAATGGTAGGAATGTCTTGACTCAGAAGAGCATGGATGGCAGGTGACAAGAAAGATGTGCCTTCTTTGTAAGATGAGTTTGTCATCAAAGTTCATTCCCAATGCTGGTGGATAGATGAATAATAAACTTGCAAAGCTTCTCCACTTTCATCGTTGTGAGCCAGTGTTGAACTTGTGCTTACTTGCTCTGGTTGATGTTATGCATGAACCTAGTTTTCAGTAAATTGGGTGTTAATAGGCATTGGACGGTCAGGGCAGGATAGTGGAGACGCAGTCCTTCAAGCGGTTGATATACTTGGCCCCAGACACCTTCAGATATAGGTGGTATCATGCACATAAGATGGATTTTGATATTGTTCTCTGTCAGTAGTACTCAGAGGAGTTATATTTAGAGAATGAAGTTAACCTCAGGAAGCATGGAGCCTTTGGGAGCTGCAGTGTTTACTAGCATATGTGTCTGATTTGTTTTCTGAGTTGATTTTAAGTAGCAGTAATAGGCTGTATATAGGAAGCACTGCAGGACAATGTTATGAAGGCCAGGTCTTGAGTGTAACCTGATTGGACAACAGTGTTGAAGGCAACTGAGAGTACCAGTTGTGGAAAAAGTGCAACTTAAGAACACGTATGGAACGGGATATAGTTGAATAAACAGTGTCTTGTATGAGGATTTCACATGACCTCTGGCTATCAGGGAACCCTCTATACATTTGTCAATGATCTGAGAGCATGGTATTGCTTATTAGTTAATTAATTGGAGGAAGACCTAGTCCCTAGAAGCCTCCTCTAAGGACCTTTGGGCAGCCAGAGCAAACAGAAAAACATTTTTCAGCTGCTGAAGTAAAAAGGGACTTACTCATTTTTTCAGCAGGAGTACTAGAACGAAGTACTGAGGCTTGCAGAGGGATTGCATACCCTAGACAGGCAAAAAAAAAAAAAAAGATTGGAGTTTTCTGATGTGCTGAAAATTGCTAAACGGCACCCCACCGTAAAGTTAATCTGCGTTATGGAGCTCTGCTTGGTTACAGTTTGAAGCCTTGCCCGCACTGGTGGCTTTCCAGAACTAAACGGATGATGGAAAAAGTGGGCACGATTGACAGATATATTGTTTGATCAGGGAAGTTTTTAGGGGTCAACGTCCTGAGGAAAACCTTCTGATCCTCCTCAGGGCTTTGGCATAAGGGTGAAAAGGGTTGATCAAGAGCACTGATACTCAAAGTACGGCCCAGGGGGCACATGCGGCCCTCCTGACCTTCACATGTGGCTCCTGGTGTACAGCAGCACTCTGCTGCTGTTTACTCAGAGAGATGCTAACAATAAAAAAGATGTTAGAGAAGCAAGCAAGCATTTATTTAAAGGATAACTAGTGTTGAAGAAAGGAAGTAACTGTTAAGTCCTGAATCACTTAACTTTAGGAGCATCTTCATCTTTAAAGCCATTTTGCAGCTAAGTGTAAACATTTGATAAAGTCTTTTTCAGTGTGGGGCGGGATTGAAGGGGAGTTTGAGAATTCTCACAAACTATTACATTTGTTCATATGCACTAACTCACAGGGACTTTTCCCAAATGGACAAGTGTTCAGTCCCCATTCACTCCCTGTTGATAGATTTCTCGCACAGCCATCTTCATGTGGGTAAACCAACTTATGAATGCAAGGGCGGCGGTTGTGAATTCAAAACTTGCTTTTTTGCTCATACAAGTTGCCAGTGTGAACATTACACAAGCAAATGCTTTTGCTCACATATTTCAAGGCCTTAAAAGTAAGATCATGGACATCATTTAGGAGTTAACCAAAGGTATAACAACATCCCTCTCTGACATCAAATCAAAGAGAGAAAAAAATCATAAAAAATGATACTATCAAACATCAATAAATGTATTCATAATAAACACAGTAATGTCATACTTTACATCAAAAATAGAATTCATTACAATATGCACCCCCCCCCTCTGTACAAAAAACAAGCCAACATGGGACCAGGACATAAAGGAGACCACAACATGAACAAAGACAACATATACCACACAAATGGACACAGACAATATCAAAAAACAAATCTCAAAACAGAACAAGAAATCCAAATAACAAATAAACCCCACCCAACAATTTCATCATTCAAAAAACATATCACAAATTATGACAAAATAAATACTCAAAATAATATATGAATTCATAGAAATGTCACAACAATTTGGATAACTTATATATGGGAGAGCAATCCGCTCTCTCTCTCAATTGACATAATACAATTTAAATAGGTTCCAAAATATTATTCATTCTATCAAAAGTTCTATTGAAATCGTCAAAGACAAAGACTTCCAAAAATCGTCACCAGTTTTTTTTTATTCAAAATTGTCACATCCAATTTGGCACATCAAAATCGCCGACGCTCGTTTCGGTGGACATAGACCAACAGTGTATTCAAATCAATAGACTCCACCTTCCTCAGGGCATTCAAAAGTCTATGGAACATGGGGTCTCCTTCGCCATATGATATCTAATGCAAATAAATATAGGTGTGTAAGTAACACCATCAAAGTAATCTAAAAATTTTTTGTAAACTCATGTTGTATTCAGACTCACAGCCCACGTCGTGAGAAGAGTTCAAAAGAAATACCCAGAAGATGTACAATACCAACACCCAGTGAAAAAAGAAAATAGAATTAAAATTAAAAGTAACCTACAACGGCGTAGATGCCATCAGCAACTTCATGTAATGGCCAACTTTAACCCAGTAGCTTAAGTGGTTACTCGCTCCTCCGTGATTCCTTTACGTAAAAGCTACAATGAAAGAACAAACAACTGAACAACAATATTGGTTCAGCATTCAATTCTTAGTACGCTGCAGACAAATCAAAATCAAATGCCAGCAAAGCTTCCATAGCACGCTTACCAGTGCTTAATTGCATGCGGGGGTAGTCCGGGAAATCCAAATACGGGCGACTTGAGATAAAACGTGCCCTGCACGTTGCTCGATTAATAAGCGCTTCCGTGTGAGAGCAGTCAGCTCAAAGGTTTATAAAAAAGAGATGAAGGACTGGTAAAATACCAGTCCTTCCCGCCTCAGTGCGGCGGCCATCTTAGAATGGTCAAAGGTTCTCATAGACCCCGATAATAATGCACTGCACCTAGGGGATTTACCAAAGACAATACAAAAACCTTACACACAAGCAGACAGACAACTATTAATACATACAACATCCACCATCTCAGAAACTTGATACAAATACTCAAACATAACCTATACTACCTATAAAGACAAAAAATAATATTAACAATAAAAATCAAATATCAAACAGGGCAACATAAAACTAGCTAAAATAAACAAAAAGCAAACAAGCTTCTGAAAATAAATACCTGGGATTGTGTCTATGTTCTATCTTTATATGGCATTATGCGATGGCATCTCCTCATTGAGTCCTCTCTTATGTGTATCAAGAAACAAGATCCCAAAAACTTATTTTTTCTTTCTTAGTTTTTCAGGATCATATACATTCTTTGTGGAGATTTTTTCTAAAATCACCCATTTCATTTCATCCTCCCGATGATTCTCAGTAGCCCAATGCACCACAAGTGGAGCATTCGGTTTACGGGTTTTAATCGATAATTTATGTTCTGAAAGACGGATTCTTAATTCTCTGGAGGTCTCACCCACATAGCCCAAGTCACATGGGTATAAAATGAAATAAATCAAGTTTTTTGATCTGCAATTGGTCATTTCATTAAGTGGAATATTTGTTCCATTATGAGCAATCTCTTTGGTAACCAAGGCAGTTTCACACGCATGGCAACTGCCACATTTAAAGTTGCCTTTTATCTTATCTGCTCCAAAAATAGAACCTTGAGTCTGAGAGGAGGGAGAGTCAACTGACGCTCTCACCAGCATATTTCGTAGGTTTCTGTTTCTTTTAAAGGCAAATAGGGGTCTTTCTAAACGTATAGCATCAATGCCAATGTTAAGAATATGCCACTCACTGTTGATAATTCTTCTCACTCTATCATTAAGAGATGAGTGATGAACTACAAATGCAAGCCTATCCATATTACTGCACTCTTTGGCTTGAAAGAGAGAATCGCGATTGTAATATCTTGCTCTCTTCAATGCGTCCTTGATAACTTTTTTCAGATACCCTCTTTCAACCAATTTCTCCGAGAGCACATCCGCATGTTTCAGAAACTCACTCGTTTCTGTGCAGTTTCTTCTCAATCTAAAAAATTGTGAAAACGGAATAGCTTCTTTTTTGGCTGCTGGGATGAAAACTGTCGAAATGCAAAAGGGTATTTCTTGCTGTGGGTTTCGTGAAAAGAGTCAGTTCTTCCTTGTTACCTTTCCAAATAAAAAAGACATTGTCAATATACCTACATCAAAGGTGTAAATTTTTTTAAAAAAAGGCGCAATCTCATTATAGATAAGCATTTCTTCAAAAGCTCTGACATACAAGATGGCTACACTAGGAGCGCATGCCGCTCCCATGCTAACACCATTGATCTGTTGGTAAACTTTACCATCAAAGTCGAAAAAATTGTTAAACATAATCATCTCCAAGCAATCCAAGATGAAGATGTGAAGAGGATCATCACCCATCCTGTTGAGAAATCTTGCAACACAGCTCAAAGCCTCTTGCTGAGGAATATTCGTATATAGTGACTCAATATCCATTGTTACAAAAATTTCCTGTTCAAGATTAAATTGTAAACCTTCTAACTTTAGGATAAAGTCTCCCGTGTCATGGATATATGATGGAAGTTGAGAAACTAAAGGTTTCAAATAGGTGTCAACGTATTTCGATAATGGCTCTAAAACAGAACCACACATTGATACAATAGGTCATAGAGGAGGATCACTAACATCTTTGTGCACCTTGGGTAGACCATATATAATGGGCAATCTTGTATGCTCAGGCGTCAAATACTCAAATTCTCTTTGGCAAATCAAACCTGACTCTAACGCTGGGAAACTCATCTCTTTAATGCGTTTCTTGATCCTTCCTTCGGGATTCCATGATGTAGGTCTATAAGATTCTAAACAAAGAAGCATAGTTGCCATTTTTTCTTTGTATCCTACAGTGTCCAGCATGGCAATCCCACCTCCCTCCTCACACGGTTTTACTGTCACAATCTTGTTGTTTTTCAAATTCTGCAATGCTGACATTTCATCTCCATCTAAATTATATTTAGATTTAGGAATGTATTTCAACATTCTATCAATTTTTTGCATTACAGTTTTTTCAAAGATAGCCACTTCCGGTCCCACTGCCTCGAGACTGGGGGTAAAGGATGAAGGAGGTTTAAGTCCAGATCTATTTAAAGAAGCATTTGGCATATCGTGGAAAGAAAGTATTTCTTGAGCCTAATGCGTCTAAAAAAGGCCTGCAAATCTCTCATAAGTTGAAATTTGTTAACGTTAGCAAAAGGAACAAAGGAAAGGCCCCTAGCTAACAAAAGTTCAGCATTACTGTCTAAGGAAATAGTACTGAGATTAAAAACTGGAATACCATTTAATCTCTCCAGTATTGATTGCGTCTTGTTTGGAGAAGAAAGGGGGATTGATCTAAATTTGACGATCTGTTGCCTCAGCCTTGCCGAAATCTGGTTCTGAAATTCTGCCTGTGATTGCCTGAAAAACAAGAACCTGATTGAAATTGATCACCTTGACCCTGTCTTTCTTTAATTTATCAGTTTTTCTCTTGACTAGATATTGATTAAACAACTCAAGATCAGAGTTATTATCTTCAAGTTTCTTTTTCGCTTCCTCTACAGCTACTGATTGTTTTAATTTAGTTTCAAGTTCCTCTATTTCCTTGCAGAGTGTAGCCAAAATTTCCCTCGCTGTCTCAATAAACAAAAGCATGTACTCTCGTGAGCAACGATTAGACATAAGGGACCATTTTTCCAGAAACAGTTGTCGCTTGACTTGCCTATTGCACACCTGGCGCTGCCTTTGCGACCCCTGGCCTCTGAGTTGGCAAAATCTGTACTAGGAACATAGGAGCAGCTCTTTCTTATGGACGTCAGCTGTGACAACACGGTTTTTGTTCTCTGTCAATTTTTACTACAGTGATAGTGGAAAATAACATTTTATTCACTATTACTGTAATAAAAATGGGGTACAGTTACCTGGAGTATGCCCTTCCATGGCAGCTGAGGTAAGTAAAAATGCTTTTAAATGTATCTTGTGTGCGTGCCTGCGGGTGAGAGTGTGTTTATGTGAGAGAGCGCGTGTGTAAGTGTGCCTTTGTGTGTATGTGTAAGTATGTGTGTGTCAGTGATCGAAAGTGGAGGTCAAAAGGCGCATGATCTCACTTCTGCTACCCCTGGCATTTTGGTGAATTGACGTCCATGAGTAAGATACCATGGCACTTTGACATGCAATCTGTTCATGAGAAATGCATTAAGGTGTACTATCCTTATGAAAGGTTTAAAACAAAAGACTTTGAGAGTAATTTAGGGTTTGGTGCCATGGAGCAAATCAACAGAAACTGGTAGATATTCCTCTTCACCATCCCTCTGGTTCTCCTTCCTCGTACAAGGAAGTGGTAAACGCCTGGTTTCTGACAGCAGAGATTCAGATGGTTCTTCCACTGAAAACCATTTCCAGCAGTCTGTCCACCAATAGGCCACATATAGTGTCAGGAGGTGTCTTATTTAGTATAAGGATTCTGATACTGATTTTGTTTCTGTTCCCAACCATAGCTACAGGCAAACAAATGTGGACAGGAAATGCAAGCCACGGAACCCACTTGCACGGAGAAAACTGTCAACGTATCATTGCTGTTTTATTTTTCATAAACGAATCCCAGGGGAGTATTGTAAGAGGTGGCCCCAGGGTGTAATGGGCATATGCACCCGCTTTGTGCACCCTGTGGCACTTTGGTATTAAAAAAGGGGTTGCAAATTCTTGTTTGGCTCCTAAAGGGAGCCCTCTAGTAGTGAGGAAGAGGGTCCCATGGAATCCCCCAGACATATCCCTTGCAGGCAGGTACAGTCGCTCTCTCCATCCACCTGCAAGGGATCTCTCCCCGGTTCTAAGTCCAGGCGGGAGCCTCCTGCAAAGTTAAACACAGAGGGGCTTTGAAGCAGCCGCTCTATATTTCACTTGAATGCACTGCCCCAGGGCAGCGTGACTTTGTGGCAGCCCTGAGGACACCGTATTCACCATAATAAGGTGCAATTTCCTTGTTTGTGTCCAGCACACCTGTTTTATTTTGTGTAATGGTGCAAAAAGGGAAAATGTGTCCTTATGGAAATACAGCCCGGGTTTGGAGTTTGTATTAAAAAAAAAAGAAAAAAAAAAAAAGAAAGGAATCCAAGCAGGCTGCCTTTAAAGTGGTAGGTTGTTTTTTGAAAAACAAAGTCTCAGAGTTCCACACATGCTGGGAACTTTCTGCCCAGCATATCAAGGACATCCTTTTTTTCTTATTTTCCAGCCTCAACTTTTTGCAGGATAAACGAGAATTCCAAGGACATGACAGTTCCGTGGTAATTGTAAAAGACCCTTACTTCCTCTAGAAGGGTTCCCTTTTTATTCACAATGCCTAGTCAACATAAAATATGTATACAGTCATAGTATTTCACTCATCTTTAGCCATGTGTAATCATTCTTTGAAAAATTACCCGTTGAACATTGTCTCGCGTGAAGAATGCTCCTTTTATTGTATATGTATCAGACTTTAATCATATTTTCTTATCTCTTCCATTATTCATAATGGTTTCAAAGAATCGCATTAATTTTTCTGTACCCCAATGCATTTCGGAACGTGTGTGGCCTTTTGTGTGGAGGATAGTTACCACATATATAGCCATTACTTGTGCTTTTATTCCTTGAACATCGAGGCTGTCTTTATGCAACATAGTGTTAAGGGAGGTCAGGGTACAGAAAAAGGGATATCGTTCCAGGCTATTCTGACTCTGTCTTGCTGGGTGTTTCTGGGCACAGAATTACTGGGTTGGCAAATACTAGATTCATTCATTTTAGGCCTGGAAACAACAAACCTGGATCTAGATACAAAGTGGCTAAGCTTGGCCCTTATCCATCCTGCTAATATATTCCAGGGGTAACTGCAAACGTTTACCTGGCTCATGGCAGCAGTCACGGCTCGTGGGTGTTAAAGGGGATAGGGCAGAGTGTGGGGGGAGCGGTGGCAGGGGTAAAATTAATAAAATGTAAAAAAAATACACTTACCTGAACGCCGCTTCGCGCCCCGCTCCTCTACTGGCTGCAGGCAGGTACAGGCTCCCAGTCTGCCCTGCGGCCAATCCTGACGCTGATCAGAGCAGCATCAGGATTGGCTGGGAGCACCCAGCCAGGATGCTCCCAGGCAGACTAGGAGCCTGTGCAGGCTCTCTCAGCTGGGCTGGAGAGATTCCTGTGCACATGTGTGTTTGGCCAGCCCGAGACGGCTGGCCAAACACACATGCGCTCTGAGAGGGAGTGCTGAGCACTCCCCCTCACACTTGTCACCCCAGTGTCCCCGCCCCTTTAAAATAAAAGGTTAATAAACTTTTCTTTGAAAGGTTTTAAAGCTGCCGTTGCTGGTGGAAGGGGCCGATGCTCTTCCGCCCTCATGGAGGAGCTGCCCCTGCATGGCAGCCTTCCCACACCTTGGCCAGGCTCCCATCCCCATGCTGCAGCAATCCCCCAATGCGATTTACTTCCTGCTCCAAGTATGGAATATCTTTGAAAAAGGCCAGGTATAGCTGGGCCTTTGGTTATTCCACATTCTAGCATCATTATCATCAGGGGTAGCAAACGCTATAGAAATATAATTTACAATAATGCCTTGATTTTCATATATGGATACGAGCCAGAATTGGAGAGTCCTGTCCGTAGTATCACCACACCAAAAAAACGTTACTTGTAATGAGGTCTAGGGTGCAATTGTTTGTGTTTTGTATAGGAAAAATAGGTTCACTAAGCTTCACTGACATACAACACTGGTACAGCAAAAGTAGAAGCACATGTTTCTCTAGCACAATGAATTGTTACAGGACAGTTGACAGCCAGTGGCAGTGGGTGATTTTTGAAAGTGGTGAGGCATAATATCTGTGAGCAAGTGAAATGAGCCTCATGTCTTCCAAAACAGTTGTGGGTTATCCCCCCTTAAAATTTGAAAAAAGAGGCCAAATAATTAATTTTAAACCAGGATTTTTCATACAAGCCTACTAAAAATCCAAAAGGCAGTTATAAAACATTCCTGTACATCCTTGGTGTGCCAATGAAGCACAAGTGCTGATCCCATTTAAAAAAAAAGTCTCATGGGTCTTAACTCCAGTATGGTATTGCTACTAATTTGTCTTAGGGTCCCATATTTGCCATGGTCCCCTCCCCATGTCAAGAATTATGTGCAGCATGCCAAAAACAGAAGTTTGCAGTTGATAGTATCTTATGCCATAGGTGACCTATATGTTAACAGTTACTTCAGTGTGTTAGGGCCAGTGTTTTCTCATGGTTTGTGCCCTCCCCTCTCTCATGACATGTTTACTCTCCTTGAGACCAGGAATGTTCTCCAGTATGCCCTAAGTGTTTGTCATAGATACTCTGTATAGCAAGAACTGACTCTGGTATGCCAGACCCCTGCATTATGCCATAGGTGTCCCTATATGCCAACAATTACCTCCAGTAAGCCAGGGCCTACTTTTTGCCACAGGTTCTCTCCCTTATGCCAACGATTACCTTCAATAAGCCAGTGCCAGAATGTTGTTTTACTGAATCAAACAGCCAAGAATAACCTTTTAGTATATTGTGTACAGCAGCAGATTCAGAAGTCTAACCCAAGCGAAAACATACATTTTCCCTCACTATCTTTTACCCACTCTTCAAACTCACTCACACTTCTCATGCACATTATATGGCTCACTAATTCACTCTCAATAAAACTCACTAACTCTAACTCCGCCTTCTTCTTTCTAACTCGCTCATTCTCACTCTCCCAAACTCACTCTCACTCACTGACTTTCACTCTTACTCAAATACACACACACTCCCTATTAGAAAGCAGACAATTAGCTGAAGTGGACTGTAGTCCTCTTCAAGTAATAATGGCACTATTCCTTATTCCTTACTATGTTGAGTTAGGTCTCAATAATGTAAACATGAGCTCAACCCATACTATATGTAGCACAGAATAGACAGGCTTAACTTAGGAGACATGTGTAAATCCCACTAAAGTTTATAAAAATAGAAAACATGCTCATGATCAAATGGACACCGACACCACAGAAATTTGATGTAGGAACCCAGAGATTGTCAGCGAGGCCGGATCCTCTGGGTTTGCACCTGTTCCCAATATGTCCACCTTTTGGTAGCTCCAAACTCTACTAGCTATCATAGCACAGAGTTAAAGAATGGCCAAGCGGGGGATGGGGTTTAGGTTGGGAACAGCGGGGAAGGAGACCTGTGGAAGCCAGAGTTAAGAACACAATAGCGAGATCATTCACATTAATTTTCATGAACTTTGTTTTAATTCTTTATGCTCTAATAACATGAGAGATCAAGAACTTTTCAATAATGTGACCTTATTATAATCATATACTCTGAACATTGAACTCTCTCAAGTTAATCCTTAGAATAGCAATAACGTCACAACAAGAGTCAATGAGTACATTTGTTCCCAAAGAATTAACTGCTATAGGATTCATAAATGATACTGTAGAATAGGCAAACTGACTAAACTTGTTTTGTCTAGAAAGATCACACTCTGTTTGATCTAAGTTTCAAGATTCAATTGCCCAGAAATTATTGCGCACCTTATTGCCAGACTGCGCATCAATACTCAAGTACCAAGAATGATCGTGCGCTCTGCCGATCTGAACTGCAAGGGTTAATTGCCAAGAATTAATTGCTCACACTGTTGCCAATTCAACCATCAAGATTCAAATGCATCGAAATGATCGCGCACTCTGCCGATCCGAACTGCAAGAGTTAATTGCCAAGAATGAATCACGCGCAATGTTGCAGATTCAACCATCAAGATTCAAATGCCTCAAAATGATTGCACACTCTGCCTATCCTAACTGCAAGGGTTAATTGCCAAGAATGAATTGTGCACACTGTTGCCGATTCAACCATTAAGATTCAAATGCCTTGAAATGATCGCGCACTCTGCCGATCTGAACTGCAAGGGTTAAGTGCCAAGAATAAATCGCGCACACTGTAAATCACAAAGCCAAAAACTCAAATGTTTCTAGAAAAGGAGTCGGGGAGCCTACCCCAACCTCTGCCTTACTGCCCTGCTTGAAGATCAGCAAGATAATGAGGACAGGGCCAGGAAATGTCTAGGTAGGCCTCCGGAACAGGAGCCCAGGAAAATGCTGCTGCTCTGCACCGGGACCTCTGAATAGTGAGCACGTGGGGCTGGGCTGGGTTCCTTAAATAGACCCAAGCCCCGCCCACATGCCACACCCAGCCAGGCTGCAGGAAAGGCTTGAAAATGAACAATTAATTACAAACAGCATTAATGACATTTCAAGATAAATACCTGCAATGCAAAAAGTTAATATGCAATATCAACACATAATGTATGAATTATTACATTGCATAGGGTTGTCATTTTGCATTATGTTTCCCGTAGAGCGCGCACTATCCTGGTGTTGACAGAGATATGATTTTTCAAAGTTTTAGATGTTTCTAGTGACAAAGTGCAAACCACAGGTATCTGGCCCCACTAGACTGGGTCAAAGTCAAAAGTTAAAGCCAACCAAGATGAAAAACATGTCAGACACAGGGACCAAGTTCAATCTGATGTAAACCTTAACTTCTGACTTAGTCTCAGGAATGGAAGGAGAAAATCCTCACCAGGGCAAGGCAGCAGGGTGTGGCCAAGTCATGGTGGAGCCATTGTCTTTTGGCAGAAAAGCTCAGAGCAGGAAATATTGAAATTCACGCCCAAGGAAGGTCACTTTGCCAGCTGGATACATTTGGTGCCTTCACCCAATGGTGATATCTACCTTCCGACTTGGAATCTTTTTTGGATGTCAGGATCCTTGCAGCAGGGTAAACAAACAGTAGTCCGGTATTAGCCTCCGGTTACTTTTGCAAAAATCCTTGAAAAAGTCCCAGATTTTGGGGTTTCACAGAAGGGGTACACTATGACACTTATCCAAGGGCCCCAGGACCTTGAAGACACCATTTGGAGGTCAGGACTCACTCCAGGGGAGACTGTCTTCCTCAGGTCCAGCAATGTTCTGAAGAAAGTTTCTAGGGGTGCCACATTTATAACCGGTATTAGCTTGTGGGTGGGGAGAATGTCCCTATCCACTACGGGAAACATTCTAAGGGGCACCACTAGCCACTTTGACATAATTTCACAGGATTTGGCCATAAACAATCCCACAGTGCCCTGCTCTACCAAAATCCAACATGGCAGAATCATTCCTCCCCTGGTCAGAGCTCTTCGCACACCTCTGAGGTGTGTATAGGTAAATACATATCAGTCCTGGAACAGGGTATCTCCCTCTGGGATTGGTGCCACTCTGGCTCCTTGAACAATGAGAGGTGTAGACCCAGGTGTGAGTTACAGCTGCCTATGATGAGGATGCCCTTTTGAAGCTTGTGCAGTTTGTGGCCACATACCCCAGTTCACAGACCCTACCAGCCACAGCTCTTTGTTCCCTTTCCTTTCCAGCACACTGCCAGATTACAGTTGTGGGTTAACTCTGAAGAGGCTACTAGAGGCTTAAGGCAGGCAAATGTCAACTTTCTAAAAGCGATAATAGTACACAAAGGGAGAGTATAAGGGAGCGGGAGAAGATACCCATCGTACTCGACTCCCCAAACACAATACTGAGTCACAAAAGAGAGTACGGGGTTACAAATGTATTGGGAGTGTGCTAATTGCGTCACTCTACCAATCCTAAATCTCAACTAAAGATAAGACGAGGGGTGGTTTGAGGTCTGTGGAGGGGGATTTCCTTTACGGACTAGGTGGTCTCACACACTATATAGTGTCATGCTTCATCATATGACCACCTAGCCCCACCCAGGTAGGACAATACCACCTGGGCGGACTCAACCTCGCTGTTAAAGGAACAGGAGGGAGTGCGTAAATTAGTTTGATTTCTGGAAAGTAGGGATCCAGCTATGCTATGGGAATAAAAATACCTACTCAGATACCAAGGTAAGTTTAATAGAAGGTTCTGTGTGGTGTGATTAAAAGAAGTGGGAGACCAGTGCGAGAACAATGACTCGCAAAGTCACCTATCTAGCCGACATGTTTCTGCCCTTGTGGTTGAGCTATGGAGGGTCTCTGGGCATTCATCAGGGCATTGGATCCCTGTTGCAGATGCTTGTAGCGCGCTGCAGGTTAAATCGCAGTAGAAAAAAAGGGTGGGAAGGGAAGGAAGGGCCTACCTTAACCAATGGAATACCTGGGGAGGACCTATAATAAATACAAACAGTAACATAGACAGACCAAAATTGGCGGTGAGAAGGTACTTCACAGCAAACCACAGCACACGTGACAAAATTACATGCATAACACAATAGTACTGGTTGCAGATAAAACGGTCGCAGCAGTGCTAGCTATGCGTGGCGAATGGTAGGTCAGAGAAGACAATTCCTTACCCTAATAGAAGAGGCTACTAGCCTCTGGTATCCTGGAGAGGGAGCGTCCCCTTATAGTCAGACTCTAGGGTTAGAAGGGAGAGAGCGGAAGGGGAGTAAAGATAAAGAAATATATGTAGGAAAAGGAATAGGAAAGGAAAAAGACAAAGAAAAAGAGGGAGAAAGTGAACAAAAG
Organism: Pleurodeles waltl; assembly: GCF_031143425.1. NCBI lineage: Eukaryota > Metazoa > Chordata > Amphibia > Caudata > Salamandridae > Pleurodeles > Pleurodeles waltl. The sequence goes on along the minus strand of NC_090448.1, from coordinate 217,443,601 downwards.
GAGAAGAGAAAGGAAAAAGACAAAGAAAAGGAAGGAGAAAGTGAACAAAAGGAGAAGAGAAGGGGAAGAAAAGGGGATAAGCCAGACATAGAAGGGAAAATAAAAGGAAAGAGGGAGACAGCTGAGAGAAAGGAAAGTGGGCAAAGGAGAAAGGGCAGGGAGAAAAGACGGGCTTCTTATCTGTGTTTCCATCGATGGTTGACTCACTGCATCAAAGGTGGGCGCTCTCTGTGCGCCTATACCGACCTCTCTGTCAGGACCGCTTGGGTAAAGTGACCTGAAAGTCGGTAGTTTATATAGTAGTCTTAAGGGGGTCAATTGCCTGCAGCTGCAGGTAATCACCTCCGCGGCCCGGGGGCCAGAAGTAATTCGAGCTGAATACGATTCAATTGCGGTCCCTCGGAGGTGCCGAGGGCCGGAAGTGGCCGGAAATGGCCCAAAATGGGTGTGGCGCTCGTAGGCAGCATGACCCCAACAAGACCAGCCCCCTCTATGAGAGCCGATGCGGCCGCGGTCGATGACCGCGGCTTGGAGAAAGCCCTGTGAGGGCGGGGGCGCGGGCCCGCAAGTGCTGTCGGGAAACGTAGTTCCCGAACAGCCATGCGGGCTGCCTCCACTCGCGAGTCGGGAAATGTAGTATCCCGGCTGCGAGTGAGGCTATAACAACGAGGAGAAGCTGGAAGAAGGGGGAAGGGGCGGCGAGGAGGGGGGGTGTTTAAATAAGAAGTAAAGAAAAAATAAAAAGGAAGGAAAAATAAAATAACCATAAAAATAAAATAAAATAAAAGGAAGGAAAAATAAAAATAAAAATAAAAATAAAAACAATAAAAATAATTTAAAATAGGAATTAGGAATGAAAGTGGCACTGAAAAGAAGATAAAAATTAGATGAGGGAGTGGAGGGGTGGGGTGGGGGTGGGGGGGTTTTTGGGGTGCAAAGAAGAGGAGGGCAGAGATAAGAGAAGAAGAGACAGTAAAAGGAAAAGGAGGGGAGAGCAAAAGGAAAAGAGGGGGGGGGGCGAGGCTGGGAAAGGGAGAGATATGGAGAAAAAGGATAAAGGAAGAACCAAGGAGAGACTGCAGGTCAAGGAGGAGGAGGGAAGCGGAGGGTGAGGGCAAAGGGGAACGTATGAGCGCAAGATAAGGAAGAAAGAAAGAAAGAGAGAAGAAAGAAGTGAACCAGAGTTAAGAGGCAAAAGAAGGAAAGACGGGGGGGGGGAAACACACACAGCACCGCCAGAGAGGCGAGAGGGGGGGAAAAACAAAGGGGGTTCTAATTATGGAGAGAGAACCATGGTATCTCGTCATTTAATCCAACCATGTCGGTGTGCAATCTCCAAATCCAGCGTTGTTCTGCCCTAAAAAGTTTATCGGACAAGCTGGGGGTTGAGGGAGGGAATTGTTCCAGGACCGTCCAAGACATGTCATCTGGAGAGTGGTTTCTTTGTAGGTAATGGCTAGTGAGCTTTGTTGCATCTCGTTTGCACCTAATCGTGCTTCTATGTTCACAAATTCTGGTACTCACTTTCCTAGTAGTCATACCCACATATTTAAGTAGGCAAGGGCATTTGATTAAATTAACCACATTTTTGCTGTTGCAATTTGTCAGTGATTTTTGCACCCATGGAGTTTTGAGGTCAAGATCGATGGTGGTAGATCTATGAGTGAAAGGGCAAACACTGCAGTTGCCGCAAGGGTAATGACCAGCTGGGAGGGCCATTTGCCAAAGTGTAGTCTGTGTGGACCCTCGCTTCTCCTTCGGTCTAGTGTGGACCACCATGTCCCGTATGCTGGTTGCTCTCTTAAACGCGTGTAATGGTGGTTCAAAGGGTAAGCCGCCTGATGTCAAAATTTTCCAATTTTCTCTAATGATCTTCTGGATTTCATTGGATAGGGGATTGAAGGTGGTAACGCATACGATTTTATCCAAACTTGGTTTCTGTGCTCGAGGCTGTAGCAACTGGTCTCTGTTATTGTTACGTGCCTGTTTTTGTGCCCTATTAATCAGATGTGTGGGATAATCCTTGGTATGTAGCTTGGATAATTTCTCTGCATGTTTGCGGTAATCAGTGACGGATGAGCAGTTTCGTCTTAACCGGAGGAACTGCCCAACCGGGAGGTTATCTCGTAGGGCTCGTGGGTGGAAGCTCTGGTATTGTAATAGATTGTTGCAGTCTGTTGGTTTATAATAGACTTCAGTCGCTAGTCCGCCGTCTTGTTCAAAGATTAGTAGATCGAGGAAAGGCCATTTCCGGCCACTTCCGGCCCTCGGCACCTCCGGAGGGACCGCAATTGAATCGTATTCAGCTCGAATTACTTCCGGCCCCCGGGCCGCGGCGGTGATTACCTGCAGCTGCAGGCAATTGACCCCCTTAAGACTACTATATAAACTACCGACTTTCAGGTCACTTTACCCAAGCGGTCCTGACAGAGAGGTCGGCATAGGCGCACAGAGAGCGCCCACCTTTGATGCAGTGAGTCAACCATCAATGGAAACACAGATAAGAAGCCCGTCTTCTCTCCCTGCCCTTTCTCCTTTGCCCACTTTCCTTTCTCTCAGCTGTCTCCCTCTTTCCTTTTATTTTCCCTTCTATGTCTGGCTTATCCCCTTTTCTTCCCCTTCTCTTCTCCTTTTGTTCACTTTCTCCTTCCTTTTCTTTGTCTTTTTCCTTTCTCTTCTCCTTTTGTTCACTTTCTCCCTCTTTTTCTTTGTCTTTTTCTTTTCCTATTCCTTTTCCTACATATATTTCTTTATCTTTACTCCCCTTCCGCTCTCTCCCTTCTAACCCTAGAGTCTGACTATAAGGGGACGCTCCCTCTCCAGGATACAAGAGGCTAGTAGCCTCTTCTATTAGGGTAAGGAATTGTCTTCTCTGACCTACCATTCGCCACGCATAGCTAGCACTGCTGCGACCGTTTTATCTGCAACCAGTACTATTGTGTTATGCATGTAATTTTGTCACGTGTGCTGTGGTTTGCTGTGAAGTACCTTCTCACCACCAATTTTGGTCTGTCTATGTTACTGTTTGTGTTTATTATAGGTCCTCCCCAGGTATTCCCTTGGTTAAGGTAGGCCCTTCCTTCCCTTCCCACCCTTTTTTTCTACTGCGATTTAACCTGCAGCGCGCTACAAGCATCTGCAACAGGGATCCAACGCCCTGATGAATGCCCAGAGACCCTCCATAGCTCAACCACAAGGGCAGAAACATGTCGGCTAGATAGGTGACTTTGCGAGTCATTGTTCTCGCACTGGTCTCCCACTTCTTTTAATCACACCACACAGAACCTTCTATTAAACTCACCCTGGTATCTGAGTAGGTGTTTTTATTCCCATAGCATAGCTGGATCCCTACTTTCCAGAAATCAAACTAATTTACGCACTCCCTCCTGTTCCTTTAACAGCGAGGTTGAGTCCGCCCAGGTGGTATTGTCCTACCTGGGTGGGGCTAGGTGGTCATATGATGAAGCATGACACTATATAGTGTGTGAGACCACCAAGTCCGTAAAGGAAATCCCCCTCCACAGACCTCAAACCACCCCTCGTCTTATCTTTAGTTGAGATTTAGGATTGGTAGAGTGACGCAATTAGCACACTCCCAATACATTTGTAACCCCGTACTCTCTTTTGTGACTCAACTTTCTAAAAGAAACATATCCAAAATTGTAATTTAAAACATTACTTGAACATCAGATTCCTTGATTGAGTCCTTGACCCATGTTTCTAGCTATCCCCAAACTGAACCTATGCATTATAATGTGTTAAAATATAATTCCTACAGGCATTTAGGGCATAACTGAGGGGTAACTGAGGGGTAACACTTTAGTATAAAAAAGGAAAAACATTTCCCAGGTCAAATTTGCAGTTTGAAACTGCACACTCAGGCTGCAGGGGCAAGCCTTAAGACTTGCCTTCCCACTTTAGTAGTGGCACCATAGCTGCTGCATTCCACTAGTGACATTTAACTTACAGGCTCTGGGTAAATAGATTACACTCCACCAGGGACTTATAAGTAAGTTAAATATGCCAATCAGGGATTAGTCAATTCCACATGTTTTTAGGGCTCATGGCGCGTACACTAGGCACTGGATGGCAGCACCCCAGTGTTCAGAATCTATATGTCAAAAATAAAAACTAGCAAAATGTGAGGGGGTGACCACACAAAAGGCATTTTCTTACATGCCTGCTCACTTTTTTAAACTCACTGCCTCACTTGCCTGTTCCTCATTTACACTGCCTAACTGACACACCCTCAACTCTTTCAGTAGCAGCAGTAGGACAGGAACCCAACAGTAGATACTGTGGACAGCAAGACACAGCTCCTGTGCTGGAAATGACAAGCCAGACAGATCAGAATGGCCACGAATAACCAAGCGAAGACCCACCTGAAGACCGCTACCAGCTTTTGCTCCAGCTGGAAGCACAGCAATATCAGAAGTTGAGACAGGGCTTAAGATCCCAACCCTGCAGTTCATTTGGGCCCTTTTTGGGCACAGTGATGCAATGATATACACCATGACAGCCCCATTTAGCAGATATGCCAAGCAGCGTGAGGTATGCGTAGTATGTTTGCTTAATAAAACAGATTGTGCCTATGTGAAGGGACAGTAGTTGAATTTCAATCCTCAGATATGCGCAATACAGACACCTACCTACAGAATACCGCTTAAACAGTACGCTGTCGGTGGGTCATGCCTCAGCCTCCACAGCATCAACAGCCAACTCCTCCTCCTTCTGTCATCAGTAGCCTGGGATGGTTGAGATGGATGTCCTGTGCACTGGTTTTGTTCATGAAAACATGACATTTGTGTTTTCGTAAACACTGATATATTCAATAGAAAGCAGTCAACAGGCTAAGGGCATTATATGATGGCTCAGAATCGGCAGGGCACAGCCCAAAGGCTCCTGTTAATGAGAGGCCACTGGGCAGCTGCATGTGCTTCATCACACTAAAAACAATTTTGACATATGCAGCAGCTGTGTAAAACTACTTTGGCCTAATTTACTAACACTTTGTACCAGTGCAAAGTCACCAAAACTGACACAAACTGGTGTAAAGTGTTGATTTGTCATTTACTTTCTAGCACAAAATTGCCTTTGCTCTGCTTGGCCTTACTTTGCTTCAAAGAGCATTCGTGTGGATGACTTATGGACGATTTCATGCTACCACCCATGGTTTGTGACCCACAGTACTATCTACTAACATTTGTTGATAGTACTTTTTACCAAATGAATGCTCCACCAGGGGCAAAGTAGGTGAAACAGTTTTCTTACTCCAACTTATTCCAGCTTTGCATGTGTGTTGCACTGTTACAATATGTCATAGCATACTATTCTGTACTGGAAGGACACCTTCCTAGTACAAAATCTATGCTAGATATTACATACCGTTGCCCTATAATGCAAATATGTATTCATCGAACAAGGCAGACTAATTGTTCTCCGCCACTTCAGGAGAGAGAAGCAGCACCATAACTGTGCAGATATGGTGCGGTCCTGCCCTCTCCCTTTCACGAAATGCCGTATAACTTGAACATTAATTGTTCACTGTAAATAAAATACAAAAATACTTTGATGTATAGCACTACCATACCCATGTTTACCTCTTTCAACAATGTAATTGTTTATAATTTACTAAATGTTTATATATTGCTGGATATTTGCCTATGTTGCTTAATACACAACAATAAAAACAAGGCATTTAGCAAATGCTCTGCTTCAATTCTAACAATGGCAACTTACATCACTTCAAATGTTGTCTCGTCTCTATTAATCCCTTCACAAGCAAGTTTCCATTCCATACACAATCTGAAAGCCAGCAATTTTTAAACTCTATGACAAACCTTGCTAAATTGTATATCAGATAGGTTAATCCACTTACATATTCACATACAAACGTGAGAGCTCATCTAAGGTCTGTGGGAATTTATAGGCAATATTTAACATTTAAATTTCAGTAGCCATAGTAATGCATGTGGGAGGGAACATCTTTAATGTTCTTGGTGGTCTCTTTGCAGTAAGGCCGGTTTTATGAACTATTTTCCTTCTTTTCATTACCCATTTCTTTCCGTTCCTGAAAACCATATAAATTCTATGAAGAGAAACACAGAGTGAAAAATTGGTGTTGGCATTTGGGTTTTGCAGAACTATTCATCATTGTTTTAGAGGTGCAGTGACCGATGGCTGCTGCCACTGTTTATTACTGCTGTTGTAAAAGCTCTGTGCATGTTGGAGCTGTTGATCATAGCCAATTCAGGGTAAAAAGAAAGATATAAGATTCCCTCATGTTCAAGCAATGCATCATTCCAAAATACAAATGTTGTCTCGCAAAAATGCTGCTTTATACCAGGTATAAATGTACTCTTTCATTTTCGTACAAGGAACAAGGCTTTCAGGGAGAACTTTTTATGTGGAATGATGAGGAGGACATCAGTGTACAGAAATGTTCTAGGTCAGGAATCTATAAACTTTTCTGTAATAAGAGCTACTTATGTTCAATGAAAATCGTCCTGAGCTACTAATATTATAAGCATTGTAATAGCGACTACATCTGTCTAGATTCCATTGGTGGCCACTGTGTGCAGGATTAATAGAAGTGTCATTGTCCCAAAACCCTCAACCTTCATGTAGCAGTAGGCCAGTGGACCCAGTCAAATCCCTGTTGGAGTTGCAGGAGCAGGGACTTTATTGCAGCACTGTCCCTGTGTTTTGCCTCTTCTATATCTCTACAGATTTAATATACTGCTTCTGCAATGCATATTGTGAGTGTAGTGACTGTAATCAAAGCTACCGACTAGTTAGGATCCTTCTAAAGTTACTGTTCACCAGTTAGATCTGGAGATGCCTATCTAAATAAGTTGCTGTTGGCTGCAGAGAAAGAAGGGGGACCGCTCCAGTTTCACTTGAAAGACTTCATGGCTGTGAAGACTAGATTGACAATGTTGACTTTGGTTTGGCTTTGTTTAGGCAGTTCTTTGAGGTTCATAAAGTAAAGAAGATTGAATAGTACTGCTTTCAAAGTCATGCTTACATATTTGCCTGAAAGCTTGAAGTGCAAGAGAAAAATATGAATGGATTAAATAATGCATGAGGTTTTGATTAGATCTGTGATTCCCTCAGTGAAGGTATCAGTGGGATAAGCTATGCAGATTAAGTAAAAGTCATCATCTGAGAAGAGGAAAGGGAATGTGGCTGGTGAGTAGTTATAAGTGTTAATGGTTGTGGTTACCTAAAGAGTAAATGGCCAACATGAAATAATGATGAGTAGGAGATCATGAAAATATGTTATTTATTTCTACCTCTAATTACATCTAAATATTTCAAATGAAGGACCCAAACTAATCCTCATCCAGGACCCCAAAATCCTGTAGATAGTTGTGCTCCAGCACCGACTGCCCCTCCAGTTCCACTCTTCAAGAATGAAAAACTGCAGAGAATATCCCCTGTCCTGTGCATATGCACATTCCAGAATCAGGGTTTCACTGAGAAACATGGAGTTCCAGGATCACAGGAGGAGAAGGCCTCACACGTCAGTCCTAAAGTGGTGCCTTGCTACTTGCTCCATTGTCGGGTGGGCACAGAGGACTGTGTGGCATAGCAGGCTGTTCTACCTAGTGGAACTATCGCCACGGGGCAGTTTCTAACCTCAGGGCCTGTTATGGTGATTCCGTGAGAAGATGAGGGTCTCGCTCCAAATTCTAGCTTGGTGGTCAGGAGTCAGCGTTTGGCAGAAACACTGTTCCACTGTCTTCTCCACCATTTGCATCTCTCTGTTGCCTAGTCTTATAAAATATCAATCTTAGATGTTTTCAAATGTATGCCCCCATCTAGATGTGAGGAGATGAAAAGTGCTGTTTTGGGCCTCCTGATATTGTGATATGTTTTGCGTTGGTCTTTTTACTTGTATGAGGCCCTGGGGATAGGAGAACTCCACGAAGCTGAACAATCTATCTAGCTGAACAAGCCATGTGTGTGAATTCATAAATGTTACATTGTGTAAAGAAGTGATACCTGGTAGATAAAGCCTTTGGTAGTATAAAAAGGTTTCAAATTGAAATTCAGGTGTGACAATGGACTTCTATGACTGCAGTAGCCCTCACTAGGGAAAGATAAACTCAGTTGATTAAATAGCATCCCAAAATGATTGATACACCCGACACATAGAAATCAAGTGAATTAAAAATAATAACAGTGATAACATCCAGGGATCTTGTTCTTTGACATTGAATGGAAGCCCACAGGCCTCACTCAACAGCCATGCTAGTACCAATTAAACATTTTGTTCACAATTTTTTTTCCAGAAATGCTCAGCTCTTTAATGTTAATTATTGTACTTTTATGATCATACGTTAAGTTTGGCCATTGCTATCACATGGAAATGCCTTCAGAGGAGGCACCATGGAGAATAAACTAGTATAGGCGACTCCACTGACCTTCTGACCAACGTTTGTTTGCTCCTTCCTGCCCAGCTCCACCTGGTGCTGCCTCTGTGCCTGATCTCCTCAAGAGCCTATCGGCTCTGAGATCGAGGCCCGCCTCCACCTGCAGGCACCCACCTGCGCCTCATCCCTGGTGGCCTAGTGGCCGTCTGTCTCTGTCTTTTCTGCTTTTTCCTCTTTTTTCACTCTTTTTTACTCTTTTTGTCTGCTCATCTGTTTTTGCTCCTCTCTCTTTTAGCGCCATTCCCAGCATTCCCCCACTGCTGCTGCTGCCCCTGTGGCCCCTAACCCCTCCCTGAAAAGCACATTCTTGCCCACCCGCCTCCCAGCTGACAGTCCCTCCCTCCTCCCTCCCCTTCTTAATGGTGTCCGCTGCGCAGTGAAGGGCGATTTCATTAACCTTCTGGTCAATGTCTATTCGCTCCTTCCTGCCCAGCTCCACCTGCTGCTGCTTCTGCATCCGATCTCCTCAAGAGCCTGTAGTCTCTAAGATTGAGGCCTGCCTCCACCCACAGGCACCCGTATGTGCCTCCTCCCTGGTGGCCTAGTGGCCACCTGCTTCTATCTGTCTCTGGCTTTTCTGCTTTTTCCTCTTTTTGCGCATTTTTTGTCTGCTTGTCTGTTTTTTCTCCTCTCTCTTTTTACACAGTTCTCCGTGCTTGCTCCCTGCACCTGCAGCCCGCCCGCTCCCTGTGAAGAACATTCCCACAATCTTGCCTCCCAGCTGACCAGCCCCTCCTCCCTCCCTCCCCTTCCTAATGGTGGCTGCTCTGTGGCCATGCCACGTGCACGCTGAAGGCACACCAAAGGCAAGCCCATCTGCGCCTGGACCATGCCCAGCACCATGCACCCTGGTTCCTGTGCCACCCGTCTATACAATGCCAAAGTTCTACATGCCCTCAACCCTGGAAGATACTCAGCCTCCCACCTAGCTGACCAGAAGAACACTCATGGACCATTCTCCTGCCACTTCTGCACTTGTCTCTACCCGCTACACGACCCTGCACCAAGCCCAAAAAGACACCTCAGGTGCATACTCCTCAACACCTGCTCCCTGGTCAAACATGCAGTAGAAGTTTGGGACCTCCTCGACTTGATCGCCCCTGATGTCTCCTTTCTCAAAGAGACCTGGATCACACCCATCTCAGTCCCGGACACCGCCACCACCATTCCCAACAGCTACAAAATCATCCATAAAGACCGAGCCAATTGACCAGGAGGAGGCATCGTCATACTATACAGGAACATCCTCTGCCTGCCAAGCACCAGCGAGGCACAGAACGTACCAACCTCCCTAGAACACCTACACTTCCAGATTCAGACAGATCTGAACACCTCCCTCCGTGGCACGCTCGTAAACAGACCACCAGGGACCTGACCCCAGTTCAGCGAAACCATCACTGATCTTGTCACCCGCCACAATCTCACCTCCACCAGCTACATCCAACTCAGAGATCTCAACTTCCACCTTGACAACCATGACGACTCAAACACCACAACTCTCTTAGGCAACCTTGCAATCCTTGGTCTCAAGCAACTAGTCAACCTCCCCACTCAAGCAGCAGGTCACACCCTCAAACCTGCCTTCTCTAATGGAAAGAACATCACCATCTCTCACACCTCCGAACACCAGTGGACTGACCACCAATGCATCCATTTCACCTTCATGAAAATCACCACACACCACTACATCCCCCTGTCAAAAGCTGAGGCAAAGTCACTGAAGCGCAGCCCACTGTTTCACTCAGCCACTCCCACCCTCACCCCCACTGGACACCACAAATGCGGACGACTCAGTATGCAACCTGCACCGCTGGATCACAGAATGCACCAACAGCATAGCCCCCCTTAGAAAATGCACCAAAAACCAGCACCTCAAGAAACCAAGCTTGTTTCAGACAGAACTCCAAGAGTCTAAACACACTTGCAGAAGACTGGAACGAAAATGGAGAAACAGCAAAGCCACTAATGACCACACAGCCTACACAATTGCAGTTACTATGCACCACCAGTTCATCAGAGCCTCGAAGAAAGCTGCCATTCAAGAAAGCATCAGCACCAACACAAACAACAGCAAGGTGCTCTTCACCATAATCAAGGAATTCAAGAACCCCGGAACTGACACGTCAGACATCCCCCCTCTCAAGACCTCTGCGACGATCTTGCCACCTTTGTTCACCAGAAAATCCAGGATATATATGAAGGATTCAAGAACCAAAGCCTGCACACACCAGCACCACCACGAACCCCACACCATACCAGATTCTGAACCATTGGGCCCCTAGCTCCACAGAAGATACCCGGAAACTTATGAAGTCCATCCACTCAGGGCCACCCTCAGACCCATGCCCACATCACATTTTCAACCTGGCCAGGGCTACCATCACACCAGAGCTCTTCCAGACTGTCAAGCGCTCCCTCGAAACAGTCACTTTCCCATCTGACTAGAAACATGCAGAAATCAACCCATTCCTCAAGAAACCCTCTGGTGGCCCATGGGACTTGAAGAATTAGAGACCCATCTCTCTGCTCCAGCCAAGGTAATCGAAAGGGCCATCAACATGCAACTCACAGAGTTCCTGGAAGCAAACCAAATCCTAGATCCCTCCCAGTCCGGGTTCAGAAGCAACCACAGCACTGAAAAAGCCCTCCTCACTGTCACTGACGACATTCGCGCCATACTGGAGCATGGAGACACGCCGCCCTCATCCTCCTTCACCTCTCCGCCACGATTGACATAAATCTCCCTCTGCACCCTTTGCACCAGACACCACGATGCTGACATCCATGGTAAAGCAGTGGAATGGATTCAATCCTTCCTCATCAGAAGAACCAACAGTGTCAGACTTCCGCTTTTCACGTCAACACCCAAAGAAACTTGCTGTGGAGTACCCCAGCGACCCTCTTCAACATCAACATGGCCCTGCTGGCTAAAATCATCAAACAGCATAGCCTAAACATCGTATCCTATGGCAACGATACCCAACCGTCCTCTCCTTGGACTACGATCCATCAACAGCCAAGAGAAATTGCAACAACGGAATGAGAGCAGTTGCCACCTGGATGAAAACCAGCTGCCTCAAACTCAACTCGGAAAAGACAGAGATTCTTCCAATAAGCTCTACTTCCTCCACCTGGGATGAGTCCTAGTCATCAGCTGTCCTAGGAAATGCCCCCACTGACCACACGTGCAACCTGTGCATCATCCTGGACTCCACACTCTCCATGACCCGCCAAGTCAACGCCATCTCATCATTTTGCTTCCACACCCTGCACCTAATTCAGAAGATTTTCAAGTGGATCCCCACTGGGACAAGAAGGACGATAACCGACAAGCTTGTCGGCAAACTAGATTATGGCAATGCATTTTACGCCGACATAACAAAGAAGTTCCAAACAAGGCTACAGAGATTCCAGAATTCAGCAGCCAGACTCATCCAAGAACATCCCCTTCCACAGCCATGTCGCCGCCCAACTCAGAGACCTACACTGGCTCCAGGTCGGCAAAATCATCACCTGCAAGCTACTTACACACACCTACATGGCAGTGTACAACATAGAACCAGCTTACCTCAACAACCGCCTAACCTTGTACACCCCCACCAGGCAGCTCTGATTCTTCCAACTCACCCTCATCGCCATCCCCAGAATCAGGAAGAGCACAGCTGGAGGCAGATCCTTGTTTTATCTCACTGCCCAGATATGGAACACGTTCCCACTCAACCTCAGGCAGGGCACCTTGCTGAAGCAGTTCAGTAGGGATCTCAAGACCTGGCTTATCAAATGAGCAGCATGCCCACAACAGAACCTTCAGACCCTACGGATGATAAGTCACACTTTACAAGTGTTTGATTGATAGATTGATTCATCATCGTAATCGCCAATACTGAAGTCCCCCATTCATAATGCTGAGTTTTTAATCTAACCACCACCTAAAATCTTATCAGTAAGCCTTGATGGCCCATATTCAAAGTAGACAATATATTAACAATTAGGGGCCACATGTATGAACTTCAGGTTTTGTGAGTCGCAAATTGCGAGTCATAGGGATTCGCAATTTGCGAGTCGCAAAACCTGATGTACAACAGTGTTAATGACACTGTTTGCGATTCCCAATGGGGTCACAAATGACCTACCTCATGAATATTCATGAGGTAGGTCGCAATTTGCGACCCTATTTGGAATGGCCGCCCTCACAGGGATGGTGGCCTGCTGGAGACAGCAGACCACCATGTTTGTGACTACTTTTAGATAAAAGCAGTTTTTTTTTAAACTGCAGCCCATTTTCCCTAAAGGAAAACGAGATGCATTTCAAAATCAAAAATGAAAAGTTTTCTTTTCATTTTTCCAGAGCAGGCAGTGGTCCCTGGGACCACTGCCTGCTCTGAAAAAATATTTTTGCTACCATTCACAAAGGGGAAAGTGGCCCCTTCCTGTTTGCAAATGGGTTAGCACCAGTTTGAAACTGGTGCTAACTGCGATTGTTTTGCGACCGCATCCGCAGTCACGAAACAATCATACATACCATCTGGATTTGGTATTAGGAAGGGATTCCCTTGTCACTCCCCTTCCTAAAACTGAATCACAAAACCCAAACTGTGATTTGGTAACAAGTTACCAAATTGCAGTTTGGGCTTTGTGCATCCCAAATAGCATTTTTCAAGTCGCAAATGGCCCGATTCGCCGTTTGCGACTTGAAAAATGCTTTGTACATCTGGCTCCAGATTCTCTTTACTGTCAAGTGAATTGAAAAAAAAGTAAAGGCTGAACGTAAAGTTGTTCATATACAGTTAGTCATCCAGGTCAGTGATTAAAGGTGGAATGCATGGATTTTTATTTCAGATCTCTACCAAGTTTAATTGAATGCTGAGGAGGATGAGAAAATCGAGGAAAGATAGACACAACAGGCAGATTTTGCTGAATCATGTAAGTCTATTCCTAAATGCATTCACCATATTGACATTGCAGGTCCCTTTTAGTTGATTCAGATGAGACTCTTTTATCTGTCTTCTCAAGACCATTAGGTTGAAATTCTATGTAGAAATGGAGGTAGGTGAGATCTTGTGATCTCTGGGGAGCCATTGAAGAAAGACATGGCAAGCTGGTGCATGTAATCAGCTGCAGAAGTCTGAAATTATTTTACAAGATTATTAAAATGTTACGTCTAAAGCACATTATCTTGCAAATGCCATTTGTTAGCCATTACAGAGATTCAGAGGCAAGGGTAAACCATACTCTTTTTTGAGGAGTGTTAGACCTGGCCTTTGTCGCAGGGTTATCCCCAAAATGTTTGCTTTCTTCCTCCAATTTTTCTGACTTAGTTTGGTTGGTGGTAGGACTCTGGGCACTTTACCACTGCTAACCAGTGCTAAAGTCCATATGCTCTCTGTCTAAAATATATTGGTGATGGTTTACCTATGATTAGCATATTTGATTCACTAGTAACTCCTTAGTATAGTGCATCAGGTGCTCCCAGGGCCTGTGACTCAAATGCTACGAGTGGGCCTGCAGCACTGATTGTGCCACCCACATGAGTAGCCCTGCCAACTTTCTCAGACCTGCCATTGCAGGGCCTATGTGTGCAGTTTTACAGTGCCATGTTGACCTGGCAAGTGCACCCTCTTGCCAGACCCAAATGTTCCCTTTTAGTACATGTAAGTCATCCCTAAAGTAGCCCCAAGACAGCCCCATGGGCAGGATACAATGGTGGTCATTCTAACCCTGGCGGTAAAAACCGCCAGGGCGAATGACCGCCTGTAGCACCGCCAACAGGCTGGCGGTGCACCGCTGGGCATTCTGACCGCGGCGGTTCAGCCGCGGCCAGTAACGGAAAGTCGGCGGTGTACCGCCGACTTTCCGCTGCCCCTGAGAATCCTCCATGGCGGCGGAGCGCGCTCTGCCGCCATGGGGATTCTGACACCCCCTACCGCCATCCTGTTCCTGGCGGGTCTCCTGCCAGGAACAGGATGACGGTAGGGGGTGCCGCGGGGCCCCTGGGGGCCCCTGCAGTGCCCATGCCAATGGCATGGGCACTGCAGGGGCCCCAGTAAGAGGGCCCCACTATGTATTTCAGTGCCTGCTATGCAGACACTGAAATATGCGACGGGTGCCACTGCACCCGTCGCACCTTCCCACTCCGCCGGCTCCATTCGGAGCCGGCGTCCTCGTGGGAAGGCTGTTTCCCACTGGGCTGGCGGGCGGCCTTTTGGCGGTCGCCCGCCAGCCCAGTGGGAAACCCAGAATGACCGCCGCGGTCTTTCGACCGCGGTACGGTCTTTCGACCGCGGTACGGTCTTCTGGCGGTTCCCGCTTGGCGGGCGGCTCCCGCCGCCCGCCAACATCAGAATCAGGCCCAATGTATTTAAAAGGTAGGAAATGTACTGGTGTGTTTTACATGTCCTGATAGTGAACTGCTGCTGAATTCAGTGTTCAGTATTGCAAGTCCTATCTCCCCCATAGGGCAACATGGAGGTTGTCTTGAAATATCTTTAAGTATAATTTCCCATTGGAAGCAGATAGAGATATAGAGTTTGGGTTCTCTGAACTCACAATGTAAAAATAGATCTTTCAATTAAGTTGGTTTTTGAATTGTAAGTTTGAAAATGCCACTCTTAGAAAGTGGGCATTTTCTTGGGGGAAGCTGACACCTGAATAAGGCTGTGTCTGTCCCCACTCAAATCAGTCTCCAACCCCGTGAAGTGTGTCTGGGGTCAGGGCAGGGAAAGGCAGGGTCTTGTGCACTACAAAGGCTTCTCTTTGAAGTTTGCCTACTTCAAAGACAGAAATGGGTATAAGTACTGGACCTCTGACATCACATAGTTAGAAACCTTCTGGACTGAAGACATACTGCCTGAAAGAAGAGCTTAATGCTGAAGGAGGGATATATCCACTCTGCCTGTTGCCTTGTTGTGCTGACCTGCTGCTTGCTGCTCCTGTCCTGGCAGTGAAAGGGCTGGGCTTTGCATCCTGCTTTCCAAGGTTCTCCAAGGGCTTGAACTGAGCTTGACCCCTGTTAAGAAGTTTCAGCGACATCAAAGACTTCATCCACCAGTGCCTGGGCTCTTTTGCTGAGAGTAATGACCTGCCACGTGGTGCCAAATCCAGTCCCTGGGAGCTTAGAAGTGTAAGCTGGTGACCTGAAGGAGAAAAGTCATGCACCAATGTACTGTGGCTGAAATTAGACGCAACTAATGCAGACTCGATGCAGCGCCTGTTTCACTGCAGTTCCATCATCACAGCTCATCTTGATTTTCCATGCATCGTGCCTGGGTATCAATTTCTCATTGACCCCACACCGCAGTAAGGAACTAAGGCTGTGTGTCTGGAAATCAACGCATCGCCTTTCCTGCGGGGAAAGAATCAACGCTTCACCTCTTCTGCCAATAAGCAATCAACGCATCACCTCTCCTGTGAGGAAAGAGTTGACGCATCACCTCCCCTGCACTGTAAGGAACCAACACATCGCTTTGCTTTCTGATTCCTCACCTCCCCTGCCATCTGCATCGTCTTTGACGCACCCCAGGTTCTTTGTGATAAAAAGATACAATCCATTGATTCCTATGGATTAGGACTCAATTAAACTTTTAAAATGTATATTTTTACTTGTGTATGTTGGATTTCTGTCATTTTGGTCTTGTTTCACTCAGACAAATATTGCCTATCTTTTCTAAGCTGGAGTGAAGTACTTTTGTGGTGTTTTAACTGTGTTGCTGTGTGTGTGTACCAGTAATTTACACATGGCCTCTGGGATAAGCCTGACTGCTTAAGCCAAGCTACTAAGAGAGTGAGCAGGGGTTACCTTAGCTGCGTGACTCCCTACCCTGACTAGAGTGAGGGTCCCTCCATGGACAGGGTGCAAGCCACTGCCAACTAGAGACCCCTTTTCTAGCAAGAAGGGAAAATAAACATGCCTAGGTTGCAAATAAACTAACTTCTTCTACCTGCTGTAGCAGGCCGTAGGGTCTTAGGTCTGGAAACACCCTCATACAATTTGCATCTAACATTTTACTAGATGTTCACCCTGACGCTAATGAAAATTAGCAACATATTCTGCAGCCCAAGAAAAGAGAAAGGATGTAGTAGAAATTCTATGA
This sequence comes from Pleurodeles waltl, assembly GCF_031143425.1. Taxonomy (NCBI): domain Eukaryota; kingdom Metazoa; phylum Chordata; class Amphibia; order Caudata; family Salamandridae; genus Pleurodeles; species Pleurodeles waltl. Next base: position 217,427,073 of record NC_090448.1, on the reverse strand, counting down.
CCTCAAGAGACAACATGTATAATTGCCACCTCACATCATGAGCTCATACCAGTCGAAAATAATTTAAAACTCCCAAACCATTTACTTTTATATAGGATGATCCCAACCTAAAAAGTCAGACTGAACTTCTGCATCATGCTCTGAAAATAAGACATGTCATGCATATCAAATAGGTGGAAGTAGTGTTCTTTCAACAAAAACTGATGCTCCTTCAGGGCAGAGTTCAGATACTAGCATGGGTGAAAAACTTTAGGTCAAAATGAATTGTCTTATAACATATAAATACATCAAACAGTAACTCTCTCTCAACTTGTATATACTAGAGCTAAAGGAAGGCACTTGTGTTGCTAAGAAAGTGAAGAATATGGAGACATTGACAAGCTTCTGATCCTCTTAATGCGATCCCAGAAATAAAAATCAAACACGTTTTATCTCCCCTAATGCACACTACTTCAAAAATCAAACTGTCATGTTGTCCAAAGAACCTTATTCTAATTGATCAATCTCTTTAGGAATCTCACCAATAATTCTTATATCCCTTCATTTGAGAAAAGTGACCCAGACAGAGCACAAATCCAATCCAATCATCTCCTCAAAAGCAGTGCAGTTGTCTCTCTTTATTATTCAATGAAGTTCCAATTTTGTTCAGAATCAAAAATGAATCCATACAGGAATGTGATGAATGTACTTTTCGTTGGATTTGAAAACTTGATAATACAACACATTCTCCTTACTGAATCTTGCTTTTTTTTGGGGCAACTGATTGAAAAAGTTGCATTCTCACAAACACATCCACACATTATGGTCATATTGAGTCAGATTTAGTTCTAGAAGCAATATGGTAGAAGTAATTTCACAGATGTTCTGGAGGAGCTTGCTAAATCAGGGCAATGCAATATCTTTTTAAAAATATATATTTATTTAGGTTTATAACCAACAGGCAAACTTTAAAGATGATACCACAGTCTCCGTAAACCTCTCTCATCCCTTTCTAGGTTGTCAGTACAAAAGCAGCTTCAACTATTGAGTAAAGTTTGTGCCCTGCCCTTTACAATGGAACCCTCCCCTGCCACGCACTCCCTAAGGTATCCCCTCTCCCAACCCCCCAGACCAGCCTGGGGCTTAGGTAGTCAATACACACATCTCCCCTGGTATCAGTCAAAGAGTCAACCTTCCAGCCCCTATTTCTCCATTTCATTCATGAGTTGCTTCCACTAACCCCACACATTCTCATTTTTCTGTGGGGGGGTTGACTCTGGACTGGTAGACAGGTTTTGCCTGGTACATACACCACTCTAAGTATGACTTCCAAGCTTCGATCATTGGATGCTTTGCTGATCCCCAATTGCGGATGTCCCGCTTAGCAACTACCAGAATCACATTAAAACACAAGCACACATATTTGTCTAGCGATTGTGCTTCCCATATTCCCAGCACCACCAGGGTTGGAGTAAGGTTTAGGGTAAGCCCCAGCCCATAGGTGTTTTGCTGATATTGTCCCAGTATCCACGTAGACATGGACAGTCCTATAGAGTGTGCAGTAGCATGCACTGCAGTCTGCAACCTCTGAGACAACTATCATTGGTTATCTTGCCTATTACCAACATTCAGGGTCTGGTGTAATATGCCCTGTGGAATATCTTTAAATGGACCAGCCTAAACCCTGTCATATAGACTCTTCTCTATGGTAAATTTTTGCTTCTGTTCACGCTTAATCCTCAACTCTCCCCAGGTCTCACTACCAGCTGTCTCTAAGTGCAGTGAAGGGGAGTAGACTGTTAGTAATGTTGCATAGATCTGTGGCACTGCCGGCTTATGCGAGGATTTTCATCCCTAATGGTGTTTCTTCCTCCAGCTCTCCAAGGTTGCAGACATGGGTCCTTAGTATAAGCCTCATTTGCATGAAGTAGAATATCCGACTACCTGCTAGTTCATATTGTATTTGAAACATCTAATATTGTAGAAATATGTGAAACGAAGAGGGAGGCCTGTCTATCCAGCCTATATTGACTTTTCAACCACTTTTGGCTGCGTGGGCACGCAGACCCTCTGGAAGAAGGTGAAGGCCATGAGAATTCCAGGGGGGTCTTTTGAAACTCATTATTGCTCTTCACACTGCTACACGTTATGTTAGGAGGTAGTCAGGGTATGACCCCGAAAACCTCTACCAGAAATGGCCTGAAACAGAGATGCCCACTTGCTCCCCTTCCTTTTACTCTATATATGGTGTATCAGCCCAATATGTTGGGTAGGGCATCTGGTGATGCCCCACAATTAGGCTTTTACCTTTAAGGTACATTCCTATATGCAGATTATTTTGTCCTGTTAGACCTGACTCATAAAGGTCTCCAGAGACGACTTCATAACTTATCATCCTATTCAGATACTCATTTCCTGAAGGTAAATATAAATAAAACTAAAGTTATGAGGTGTCGTCCAAAGGGGTGCCAGATAACCACAAAGTACAACTGGCTTTTTATTAATTCTGCCATAGAGTAGTAAAATCTTATCTTATTACTTCAGCAAATTTGACTGATAGTGAACATATTGCATACATTTCAAATAAGATGTTTGCCCACGGCAATGCACTGAAGGCACTTTATGGAGCAACAGACCAAAGGCCCTTTAATAATCTTTTACAAGTATACAAAATGAAGAGCCCACTGACACCTTTATATGCTACAGAGACAATAAGCATTAATCAGTGGTACTTTATGCATAAAGTGGAGGGGAAGATTCTTCACACTTTTTTTTTTTACACTTTAAATTCTATGGTATCAATAGAAGCTCTAAGGTTGGATTTAGTACTGGTGAGCACTTTCATAAGAGGATTGGCTGCTATATTACGATGGCACCATTGCCTATTGCATGCAAAAACATCCTTAAGGACTCTCATGGCTTCAGAATATATTTCTCCAACTAGTGCTGCTGGATCATTTTTTAAATCATATTTTCACTGCACTTCAGCACTTTTTTGACTCGTCTGGATATTCAGATTATGAGTTGTATTCATTGTAAAAACTATCTAAAACATACTATAAAAAATTGTTCCATGAAAAATGAAATAGAGATATAAACCAAATATGGTATCACATAATCAATAGCTGCAATGGAGATAATAAATTGTCTAGTTAATGAATGAATGTGTTGTAAAATGTTACATTTTTAGCTTCTTCTTAAAGCTGTATTATTGAATGTAATGTTAAATATTTTAGATCTCCTTGGAAGATATAAGGGCCTGATTTAGAACTTGGTGGCCGGGTTACTCTGTCACAACTGTGACGGATATCCCGTCCTCCGAAATCTAAATCCCGTAGGATAGAATGGGATTTAGATTTTGGTGAATGGTCATTCCAAGCTCTAAATCAGGCCCTAAATCTCTAATAAGAAACTTGAACTTAAAAAAACTTGCATTTGAAGTTCTTGGAATGGTATCACTTATCTGTCCTTCCAGACATCTCCTATTTTGGATATACTCAAATGGTCCCACTTCCTGTACCCTTTTATGTGCTTCAGATCTTTCAAAACATCAGTCTCCCAAAGGGGTGTCTCCATTGTCAGCTCCCCCCCCCCCATCTCATGGCCACTGTAGCCTTTCCCCATAATTTTACCACCGTTGCCTTTGGGAATGGCAGTGTGCCCACCTGTTCATTCCCATATAAGTATCTAATTTTTCCCACAAGGTCAATTACTCTCCTGTCTGCCATAAGTGCGAGGTCTCACTGGCCTGGCATACACCCAGTCATCGGCCACCAATAGCTGGGATGCCCAGTAGTATAGTTTTAGACTGAGGAGAGCTATTGCCCCATCCTGGGGTTTCCTGGTCAAGGCAGAGAGAGCTATCCCGAGGGCTCCCCATTCCACAACAGCTGCCTCATAGCTGTGTCCACTTCCCTAAAGAACCAGTCTGAGACCTGAAATGTAAGACATATTGGAATTTAGGCTGGTGGATCGTCTTGTATAGGGCTGCTCTGCCCATCAGTGTTAGGGGAAACTGTTGCCAGTGCTTGACATCATTTTAATAGTGTCTAGGACCCTTCCTAGATTGTTGGAATAAAACCTGTCACGATCTGTTGTCATGTATATTCCCAGATAGCCGAACCCCGTGGGGCTCTATTGCAGAGGAGAGTCCCAACCATTTCTCAGCTCACAGTGTCTAGGAATAGATTGCTGATTTTGACCAGTTTATGCATATTCCTGCATAGGTTCCAAACACCTCCATGATCTACAGCATCCCTCCTATCGAGCCTCCCAGGTCTGCCAAGTATAGGGGTTTTCCAGCTGTGCCTTTAGATTATTGCCTCAGAGATTTAAAATTCTGCCTCTAAAGCGATTCTCACCTCTTCTCCAGTGGAGCTGGTAAATTGCTTACAAAGCCTGCTAAGACATTGCCAGCCTGCTCTGCCTGTGATTAATATAACCCCTCCAGGTTAATGTCAAATGCTTGGGTTATGCCCTCCGCAGTAGATGTCAGAGATCTGTCTGGCCTACCCACTGTATGGACCCACCTCTGCTCTTCCTCTCTGTGAGCCAATCAGGCCAGAAGCTTCCCAGCTTTCTTCCCTGCTTCATATAGGTGAGCCTGTTTGTTCTAGAAAGATAATTCTCACCTCTTGCGCAACTTAGGCCCTACATTCCTCCCAGAGGGCCTTTAAATGGTTCATTCTTTCCACGGTGGGGGTGATGATGAAGTCCGCTACTTGGCAGGATAGTTGGTCCTCTAGCACTCTCAGGTCTATCTCCAATTCTTTGTGTTTCCCTACTCTATGGGCTATCAGATGGCCTTGCATGACAGACTTAGGTGGCGTCTGAGCCAACCGACCCAGCATTGTTCCAGAGATAGTTCTCATTTTCATGAAGAATAGCTTTTCCTAAATTCCAATATGTCAGGTCCCAGGGGTCGCGTCTCCACCCTCCCCTCTATCTTGGTGAAGAAGCCTGTATAATGGTTGTGATAGGAGAGTGATCTGATATGCCCCAGGGGACGTAGTTTGTATCTCTGCACATGCCTTTCTGTTGCTGGGGGACCAGTATATAGTCCAATCTAAAGATGGAGCACAATGAGTGGAAGTGTAGGTGTATTGGAACTGAGTTGAATGAGTTTCCCTCCATGCATCTGCCATGTCAGATACCTTTAAAAAAGTGTTCAAGCATATATCTTGTTTGGGTGGTCTGCCAGGCTTGTCACCCTATCAAAGTCTCCATGAAATGGTGGGATTGAGATCTCCACTCCCCATCTGGACCCCATCTGTCACCTCTGTGACCCACCACCCCAATTTCTCTTTTTCAGATGTCTGCAGCCCTGGGAGAAAGTACCAGGAAGCTACCACTATATTAATTCCATTCTAATGGCCAGTGGTAGCTGCAAGGCACCGCTGACGGTCCACCCTGCTGCTGAAAATGTGTACTGGTAGGGACCTATGAGATAATATCCCCGATCCTCTGAATCCTGCCAAGAATCCTGCATGGGTCTGCACTAGGAGTTGGCAAAAAATGTCTCCCCGCTGGTGGATTTTTCCCCACTCTGCTTTCTGCTTGGAGCTCCGGCAAAACTCTGCGAAATGCACACTTTTTTCTCACGTGCGGCTCACCAACATTAAGTTAGCGAGAGTGAATAAGAATTTGCATCCCCTAGCATGATTTGTGGGCACTAGAACGCTTTTTGGGCAAGATTTCTCAATGCAGGCGATCACAGCAAGCCACAACTGTTGGCTTTCAGAAAGCTGCCACTTGAGTACAAAATCAATTCGAGCTGCAGAAAGAAGCAGCACCCTCTTGTGCACCGCATGGTACCGTTCACAATAATTTTACAGCAAGATGCATCCAGCGATAAAAATCTGTGTGAGCAGCATAACGTGTCCGATTGTGCTTGCTTGCAGAACTCCATGAAATCTCTCAGAGTTTTGTGTAAGTCTACGGAATTCAGCAGAGTGAAATTCTGCAAGTTCTGCCAAGGCCTCGCCAGCACTTGTTATCTCCATCTCCCTAGAAATCCACAGTTATTTCCCGCCAGGTGGGCCTCCTTCAGCAGGATTATGTCAAGGTTGTGCCTGGTTTGATGCTAGGACAACAAACCCCTCTTCAGTGTGATGCATAGGCTATTTATGTTCCAGGATAAAAAAACTTGAGGGTGTTTACATCTGCAGAATGACTTTCCTGAGATGGCAGCATAAGATCTGTTCCCATAGTAGTGTGTGGCTCCCAGGTGGTTCTCTCTTGCCTCTGGGTATACAACCTGTGGACCCTCCATCCCCCTGGCCTCCCAACTCCCCCTCCTCACATTCTCAGTCACCACTTCGGCCCTTTACAATTCAGTCTAGTCCCTGATGGGGGCCTCCTGTGATCTACTCTGGTCCAATGCCGTCCCTGTTTGTGCCACTCTCCTGGCTGCCAAGTGTGTACCTGATTCCTCAACCTTAGATGCCCTCAGGCTTCTAGCCAGTCCCCGACATCCTCCGCTGCTGCTACAAAGAAATGTGATTCTCCTTAAACCTTAAAGTGGAGTTTCACCTGAAACAACTCAGCATGGCAGAGGATTACGGTTTGCAAGTGCTGTTTCACTCCAAGGAAGAACTCCTGCTGGCATTGCACCATGATGGTACAACTCGGGTAGAAATTGAATGTGCCACCCTCCATGTGCTACGGACTTCGCTTCCTGGCTTCGTGCAGGTTTGCATCCCAATTGTAAAACAACCTCTGCTTGTGGCAGGCTCCCGGCATTGGTGGCCTCTTGGGGACTCTGTGGGTACATTCAACCATAATCCATTTGGAGGCCTTACCTTTAAGCATGGAGGAGGACAGCCACTCTTCCAAGAACAGTTCCATGCTGAAACCCTTTGCTTTTTCTAGGGGATGTACGGAGCAAATATTGTTCTGTTGAGACCAACCTTCAGCTACATTGAGCTTCTCTGCCAGAACGGCTACAGCCTTTTCCAATGTCTGCATCCTGCTTCTGTGATCAGTGGTCTCATGGTCCAGTCGGGCAAAGACAGACTTGGTTTTCATCACCCTGTCGTTTAGTTAGCTGAGTTCCGCCCAGAGGAAGTGAACATCCTGGGCCACCATGTTGATCTTAGTTCCAAGGTCATTTTGGTGACTCTGATGACCAACAAGATAGTCTCTGTGTGGGCTGTCAAGCCACTTTTTGGCATTTTTGGCTCAGGCTTCCCTTCCACATCTCTGCCCCAGGCTGACGGTTCTGCGGAGGAGGATTTGGTGGGCTTCGGTCTCATCATCTCTGTGGCTCTGTTCTTCTGGCAATTCACACCTGAGCATCCAATCACAGGGTGGAAAACTGGTCCCAGAGTCCATGGTCCCTCTTGTGTGCCACAGCAGTGAGAGGCCACCTGTAGTAGGCATTGCAGCCTCCCTGAGGGGGTCTGAGTGCACCCTAGCGTGCCCTGCCAACCCACAGGGGATCCAATTAGGATGAGCACTTCCGCCAAAGGGCCAAAGCTATTAGCAACACCCTGGGCATGAGCACCTCTCTTGGGGAGCTCCCTCATTCATAGGCAGAAAGGTCCATCTACCACTACTAGGTCTTTCACTTGGAGGCTGAATTAGTGGTGTGAAGGCCACTGTGCACCTAAATCCTTCCTTGGAGCTCTCTCATTTGCCTCTAGGCTGCATTCACTTCCTCAATGCCTCAGGGCACTTCCTCATCTAGGGCCCCCTTTGTTGGTAACCTCCCACTTCACAGTCCGGTGAGGGTGGGGAGCCATATGCCTTGATCCTCAATTGTTGGAGGCAGCACCTTCTGTTTGGATGAGGCGAGGCCTTAGCCAGGCAGAACCTACCACTGCCATCTGAGGTGGGTAAATACACTCACTGTATATCCTGCACTCACCCTTGGGTAGTTTAGCACAGAGCAGTCTGGCTTATCACAGAGGCAAAGTGTAAAACATCAGCACAGCAAATGCACACAAAAAGTATGTAAATAAAGTTTATATTCACCAATCCAATGAATTAACACTACATGAACTTCATGTAAATCTGAGCATACATCACATTCAAAAATATTACTAATAGTTTGAGGCCGTACAGTGTAAATATGAAATCAACAGCATGTGCAGATGAGAAAATGAATACTTTCCCTCCCCGCACCCACATACAGTGCTACCACATTGGCAGCATGAGACCCACCCTAACGGTGATCCAAATTCATTCTAAAACCATCATAGGATGCGTCCCAACGATAGCTGCAATGTTTTCATGCAGAGAATAATAGCACTTTTGGAGTAGCTGCATGGCCGAGGCTGCACCATTAAATGTCAACACCAACCATGCTAGTAAACAACGTGCACGGCTATAGGGCTGTGCGTTGAAATCAACCCCAGACACCGGATCCCACACACTCACTCTGCACTGCTATGCAGTGCATGGATGTCAGCCAAGCTCATCTACATGCACTCACACACACTCGCTTCCAGCACACTGATAGAGTGCTCTGACAATCAGCAGGTGAGGTGTAAATGCATTGCAGACCCCTGTTGGACCTAAACCCACATCCACCCTCCACCAATTCCCCCCCTTCAGAGTTAGAAATGCATCAACCTTTCCCCGGATAGAAGGACATGCATGGTTGGTGGTTACAATTAAATCAGAGCCCTTGGCAAACGTACAGGGGGAGAGAGATTGGCCGAATAGGCAACTGTAGACAAATGGTGGTTTTGGTTCCCACTCAAGAAGTTCACTTAAGAGTCTCCACACCGGCCTTCAGGGGCAAACCCTGATCTGCAAAGCACAGGGGAGGGTAGCCTTGGGACATGCTGTTCACGGTGGTGCCCAGCCAAGCCAGACACACCACTTTGCATATAGTTCCCAATCCAACACCTCCCAGGACAGGAGGCACCATGGCTGAGGCGCGAAGATTTGGACCACCCAGGCTTTTTGGTTGCACATGAAGAGTTTACCAAGTTCTATGCCCTCCTGATATGGGCTCAAGATCTGGTGTGTGATGACCTGAGTCTTACCTGATGCACGATGTCTTGAGTTGCACCAGACAATTTTGCTTGCACACGACAAGTCACCCCTGCCATGTCTCCCTGGAATGAGACACAACATCTGGTGTGCCATGTCTTGAGTCACACCAGTCAATACCGCTGCACACAAAAAATTACCACTGCAGTGCCTCGCTGGAACGAGGCACAACATCTGGTGTGCAATGACTTGAGTCACGCCAGACAATCCCATTACACACGAAACGTTACCACTGCTGTGCCTACCTGGAATGAGGCACAAAGTCTGGTGCGTGATGAATTGAGTCGCACCAGTTACCACTGCTGTGCCTCCCTGGAATAAGGCACAAAATCTGGTGCACAATGATTTGAGTCACACCAGACAATCATGCTGCATGAAATGTTACCACTGCAGTGTCTCCCGGGATGATACACCTAGCCTGGTGCATGACGATTTAAGTCGCACCAGGCACCTCTGACCACACAATCAGTTCCTGTTTCATGTCTCCCTGGATTGAGGCACAATGTCTGGTGTACAATGACTTGACTCGCACCAGACAAATCTAGTTACACACAGAGACGCCAGTTCAGCGGCAAGTGGTAGAATGCCGCACTGCTCTGCATACACGCCTACCTCCGAGGGGCACAACCAGTGATACGGACACTGCATGCAATGAGCGTGCAGTTGGTGGTCACGCAAGAGAAATGCAGCTCACTCAACAACAATGGGCCACGTGGGGTCCTTCAACCAGTAATCCGTTCACTACCAACCAAAGGCTTATGTGCAACGTGGTCCCATGATGAAAGGCCACACTCCTTGAATGCAGGCTGTACTTTGCCGGCGCTGCACCAGGCCAATCCAGGCTTCTAGTCCAATACTTAGATCAATGTTCATACCGCTGCTACCGGGTGGAATCTAGCATATGATGTAAATGCATCAGAGGACACTGCTCTCCAGACGACATGGCAGATGGCATAGGTCCCTCGCATGAGGCCTTTGATGTCCCTGAGACCTCCTCACAGAATAGGGAACAAGCACATGCTTGATTGTCACACTGCAACAGGCAGTCTGCCCAGGCTAGCCACAATACTGCAAAGGTGTGTGATTCCTTCCCATGACTCCTGTGCACAACAGATTCCTCTGGCAGTGTTCACCATGCAGTACGGGGATTCCACCCTGCTCTTGCAAGTGTATGTCTGAAATGATGAAGTGTGCTTCCCCTAGTTATACAGAAGTGGGGCTTTGAAGTTGGGGGTGGCTCAACGTGGTCCCCTTAACACCACAGATGTATCCTCTAAATTTCAGTCCTGTCTGCCATGAGGCCCTGGAATGTAGATCCTTATTTTTAGTAGTGCCATGATCTGTGTCCAAGAGGCCCAGTGTCAAAACCTCTCCCTTCAGTCTATCCAGCCATGCTTTCAGATGGCAGAGGTTTTGTTCTCTTAATTTTATATTTGTTGCTGTGGAATGCAAAGATGTGGTTTCCTCCAGCCCGTAGTGAAATGGAGCTTAAATTAAAAAGGCACACGAAAGGGATTTTAGAACATGGGAATGCACACTTTCTAAAAGTGACATTTCTGAGGTATTATTGACAAAACCACCTTTACCATTGGAAATGGTTTGTCTTTATCAATCTAATGATAATAAACATGATGTGGCTTGAGATTTACTGGTATCCCCGAAGAGTTAGAAACTACATCCTCTGTGACTAAAGTAATATCCAACCTTATTTATAAGCATATTCTTCCAGAGAAAGTTGTAGTCAACATTGACTTGTCCATTGTGCGGACACACAGGGTTCCGACAGCAAGAGTTGCGACTGTAAAATATTCACAGACTATTCTCTTCAACTTTGGTGATTTTAGGATCAAGGAACAGGTTTTATCACAAGCCATTAAAGCTAAGGTGTTCAATACTACCGATAATTTCAGCTTTTGTGTATTCTCTTATATGTCCATCTCAGTGGCACAACGGCGTCGTGAATTTGTCAGTCTCATCAATGATTTTAAGAAATTAGGAGCCCCAGCTGGCATTTTCCAACTTGCTAAGCTTAAGGCGCTCCATATTGGTCGGGGTCACATCTTCCAAAATAGGAAGGGACTTTTTGGGCTCACTGAGACAATAGGAATATGTGAACTGACTTTCTTCTGATTTTGCTCCTACACTCACATATATTACTGTTATGGTGTTTACTCACATTATTTGACAAACAAAATGGTTTACGCTATCTATTTATCTGATATGTGTGATATATGCAATATATGTGATACATGTGATATATGTCCAGAGTGCGATAATGTACAGTCCGTCGTGCCTGCTCCTCCGGAATATAGACTCTAGAGTGCCATGCCAGTGCATTCAAGCTTTGGGATGGGGGGGTCATAGGGTGTGGTGCCACAGGGTGGTGGGACCATGAAGGGTTCGGACCCTTTTGGTGGGTGGGGCGTGGATTTACTTGGTGGGTGGATCCCTGCACTAGAGCAGGTGATGAGCATAAGGAGGCTGGAAATATTTGGTTAAAAACTATTGTGCTGAGGAAAGATGGCATGTTGAGGATAAAGGTCATAAGGATGCGCTTCGCATTGCCGCTAATAGGTGGCCAGGGCAGGCTTGGGGTCAACAGGCCTTCAATGACCTTCTACCCAAATGATTGATAGGCAAACCAATACATACCCTTTCAGGGTCTTCACAATTGTTTCATGCTATGCAAACGGGCTCAATAACTCCCATAAATTCAGAGCCATGCTCCATTGGTTAAGATCCTTTCAGGCCCAGGTAATTCTATTACAGGAAACCCATCTTAAGTGACAGGCAAATAGTCCTAGCACTCCTAATTTTATCTCTCATTCCTTTTTTGCCTCCGCCAGCACAGCCGTTCGTGGGGCTGCAGTTCTTCTAACCCAGGACTTTCAAGAAGAAAGGGTAGTAGTATGCGTTAAGGAAGGAAGGCAGCTTATGCATACCGCAAGATTCTATGGTCTCATAATAAGACGAGTTTGTTTCTTTGCTGAGCCTCTATGAGCTTTTGAGCTCGCTCTCTGGTTTCTTGATAGTGGGAGGTGACTTCAATATAATTCAAGATATGAAACTTGACACCTCCCATAAAAATTGCTCACAGAACAAAGCCGCTAGCTTCCCAATTTTTGGCAAAATTAATCCGCAATCTGGCACTACAGGATCCTTGGAGGCTGAACCATCCATGAGAGTAATGTTGTACTTGTTTCTCAAAAAGGTTTAGCTCTACCTCAAGGATTTACTTTTTTTTAGTCTCTGACTCTTGGGATAGAGCTGGGTCAGATATAATATCCAACCCTTTTTCAGATCATGCCGTTCCTTTGTTTCATCTGTCTCTTTCTGGACGACATCTCGAAAGACCCAGTTTGTCACTAGATATATTTATACTAACCAATAAGGGCTTTATGTCTGCCTTGAGAGCATCAGTTGCTGAGTTTCTAACCAGAAATTAAGCAACTGCCTCTATTTTTGCAATTTGGGAGACATGCACGGTACATTTCAGAGGGGAAGCTATTGCTTTTAAGCCCTTTCTTAGAAAATCAAGGAAGGAAAAAGTAGAAAGCCTTCAGCAGGAATTTAATTATGCTACACGCCTTCCTCAGTTAAACATGAACACAATTCATGGACTCGCCTGCAGGACACTAAAATGCATTTGAAATATTTCTTCTTATCACAGGTGATAGTCAACCATAATACATGCTTTCAGCAGTACTACGAAAAGAGTGAGCACGTAGGGAAATTTTTGGCACATTACGTCAAAAAATGTCTGAACACCTCATTAATCAAAATCATTTTTAATGAGGGCCAGGACCGCATTGTGGATCAGGCGGAGGAGATGGGAAAGGTATTCGTAGCACACTTAACAAATCTTTATACTCCCAAGACAGCAGTACACGATGACCTTCTTAGTAAATACCTTGAATCGTTTCTTTAATGTTTCTCAGTGAAGAGCTCCAGGCCGCACTGGTGCAGCCAATCACCAAATTAGAAGGAGCTGAAGCCAATAAGGAGCTCACCAAATGGCAAAGCTTCAGTCGAAGATGGTCTCCCTGCAGAATTGTACAATGCCCTGTCTGAGCAAATTTACAGCGCTTCTAGCAGCATTAATCAATGCAATACTTAATTGCCAGGAAGCACCTAGTTCATTCACCTGGGCGGTCATAGTCAGCTTCCTCAAGAAAGGTAAGCCTGGCGAGAAACCAGATTCTTATCACCCTATTAACCTCCTTATTAATGACTACAAGATCCTGATGAAAATCTGGGCAGCTCGCATCACGCCTTATCCATCATGATCAGTGCGGCTTCCTTCCAGGAAGATTTATCTCAACTAACACATTTTTTTTGCTCCAGGCAATTGACTACTATTCGAAGAACAAAATCAAGGCAGCAGTAATAATGCTCGATGCAGAAGAAGCATTTGATCTAGTGCAATGGGAACTCCTCTGTGCAATCCTCACAAGATTTAGGTTTCCCAATAAAACAGTCCAACTTCTCTCAAACCTTTATCAAGGGATGGAGGCCAATATCTTAGTTAATCACAAGTAGCTGGCAAAGTTTCTATACATTGTTGAACTCATCAGGTATGTCCTTTGGCTCCAGTCCTCTTTGCTCTCTTCATCGCGCCATTGGCTTCGGCTCTGAGGCAAGACAATTCTATTAAACTCTTGATGCTAGGCACTCCCAAACTAAAACTTTTTGCAGATGATGCAATCTTGTATCTTGCGGCCGAATCTCAGAACATCAAGAATGTCTTTAGTAAAATTCAAGCGTTCTCTAATTTGGCTATCAGATTAATAAATCAGAATCTGAGGCTCTGCTCTTCAATGCCCAAAACACAATACTGCCTGTCGAGATGCAAATTAATTATCAGGCTTCCTATCCTATTAGATACCTTGGTATTTTTGTTTCTCAAAATATGTCTGACTTTTACTTGCTAAACTAGCTCCCTACTCTCAAGAAAGTACAAGCTGTAAGAAATAATTGGTCCCATTGCCCTGGTCAAGATAATAATACTGCCCCTATCCTTATTTATATTTTCCAACATCATGATCAAGGCTCCCCAAAAATGTTTTAAGGATCTTGATGCAATGTTATGTAAATTCATTTGGGCAAACAAAAAACCTTGTGCTCAGCTGGAGACAATCCAGGTGATTATGGAGGACGGAGGTCTAGCTCAACCCCTTTTTAAAAATATTACAAGGCAACCTATATAGACTGGATTGTAAATGCTGCTGCTACACACCATCTGAACTCTAATTTTTATTTGAAACAGATGCTTCTTGAAAATAACTGTCATCTATCTCATTTTCTTAAAATACCATGGCTCCCGAAACGTACTAGATAGAAGATCCCAAACCTGCTTTGGTCTAGAGGTACTTAACTTGAACACAAATATCACTTTACTCGTTTCCATCCAACTATTTCCCTAAGAGAAGCTGGAGCATTAGAGCTCCACCTCACTAGTAAATTTATAAGCGAGTGGGATGAATTGGGGTTTGCACAGCTTCAGGATTTCATAGTAGGTGACGGCGTTAAAACATGGGCAGAACTCAAAGTTCAAGCTTTTCATACTTTCAGATATTTAACTTTATTCAGTCTATTTGCCCTGTAGTCCCCTATCCATCTGAATCACTATTGTTCAAAATTACACAGGCAATGTGGGTTCAGAAACGTACAGGGGTCAGCAATTGGTATCATATTCTTGAAGAAAAACTGACAGCCAAAGTTCTCCCTCCTGCGCTAAGCAGGAAAACAGCTGCCACAGCTTGTGTGATTGATCTACAGTCATGGAAACATTATAATATATATTCTTCTAAAGGATTAAGAGGTGCTAATTTAAGGGAATGTCATTTTTCACAAAGTGGTAGCTCTACTATACACCTGCACAACGTAGCATGATGTTTCCATCAATTTTGAGTAACTGTTTCCTATGCCATTACAAGGTTGGGGATTGGCTTCATATCTGCGTCCTTTGCCTCTATCATCACCAACTTCTGGGTGAAAAGTTTTCAGTCGATCAGTACGAGACTCCAGGTTTCGTTGTCACCAGAACCAACGGGGACACTTTTTGGTGTATCTAACCATCCTGTGCTTTCAAAACACTCAAATCAATATTTCTTCATTGCAACACTGATCGCAAAATCCTTGATCCTAAAGCAATGGAGAACTCCTCCGCCTCCGTCATATGATCTCTGGGACAAGAAAATAAAAGCAGTCCAATTTAAAGAACTTCAGTATGCTCAAAGAATCGGTGCCACCCGGAAGTATCATGGCATATGGGAGAAGAATTTGCCTCCTCAGTTTGATTCATAATTTATAACTCAACTTTAATTTGGGTCCAGATTAAAAAACTTGAATACAAATCCAAAGTGTAATGAACCATTATGGCTTTAGGAAATGCTAGACTATTAATACCACGCAAAGAGTGAAACAAAACTGTAACTAAGCACAAAGTACTATGCTGCAATGATGTTTTTAAATATTTCAAAATTTTGATTTGTAAATGTGATACTCTGATGTCTTTCCCTGCTCGTTTATACACAATGAATAACATTTTGAAAAAACCCTAGGAGCAGAGCAGTTCTCAATAGTAGTGAAAACACACATGGTCATTCTTCATTCTATGGGCCCATGAGCCCTGGGGCACTCACAAGGCTACTGGGGCAGACTGGACACAAGCTCTGAGAACTACACAAGGGTGCGATTGCATCTACACAGGCCTGCTGTGACAGGCTCAGTACATTTATAAAACCCCAAATGTGAAAATGTTCACATACTGGAGTCTAAGTTCAGTATACATATGAGAGCACCAATGTGCAAGTGTGCATATACTAGCAAGTGTGCTGGGTTCAGTATACCTATGAAAGCACCAATGTGGAAGTGTGCACATATAAGCAAGTCATGGTAGGCTCAATAGATACATTAAAAAAATGATGTGCAATTGTGCACACATAGGAAAATCAGGCCAGGCTCAGTTATATACATGAAAACACCAATGTGCAATTGTGCACATATAGGCAAGCCAGGTCAGGATCAGTACATACAGGAAAACACCAAGGTGCAAGTGTGCACCTAATGGCGGGCGCACCTTCCCAACTTATGTAGGGTGGGTGAGTGCGCACTTTCACTTGTACCTTCAGTTGGAAAGTGCCCAGGGCCCTAAGGCCACTCAGTGAGGACCAGCAAACCTCAAGGAAGAGCCAATCTCCTTGGTTGTAGGGATAGCAGAAGGCCTACTCAGGGCTGGCCCCTGTGGGGAAGATGCCACCCTGAGCATAGGCACACCTGCGCCTCCAGGGCCTGCAATACCAGGCCTAATATATGTTGGTCAGGCTACCCTGGTAGGTGGCATACTCAGTGCATAATCCCACTAGTGGCCAGGGCAGTACCCACCCCGGGTATGTGGGCACCTGTTTACAGGGCACACATGGGTATGAAGTCAATCAAGTAGATGCCTTTTCCTGGTGTGAGGAAGAAGTGTATGTGCACTTTCCCCCTGCAGTCCAGAGGGAGAGAGCCCAGAGTCTTAGGGCCACGCACAGATGGTCAGCAAAAGACTGTGAGATAAAAGTAAAATGTTTCAGGGAAATCCCCCAAGAAGGGCCATATCCAACATTGGGCCTCTTCACTGGTGGGTGTAGGAGGCTGGCCTGGCTTTTAGTGGGTACCAGAGGTTCTTACACCTTGGGTCAGGTCCAGTTATCCCTTATTAGTGTAGAAGAGGTGTTTCTAGCAGCTTAGGCTGATAGAAGGTAGCTATGTCAAAGCAGCTTAGGCTGAACTAGGAGACATTGTAAAGCTCCTACTATACCACTGGTGTCATATGCACAATATCATAAGAAAACACAATACACAGAAGTACTTAAAATAAAGGTACTTTATTTGTATGACAATATGCCAAAAGTATCTCAGTGAGTATCCTCAGTATGAGGATAAGGTATATACACAAGATATATGTACACAAACCAAAATTATGCAGATAATAGCAAAAGGAAGTAATGCAAGCAATGTAAAATTACAGTAGATTGCAATGGGAGCACATAGGTATAGGGGCAACACAAACCATATACTCCAAAAGTGGAATGCGAACCAAGAATGGACCCAAAACCTATGTGAGCTTGTAGAGGGTCGCTGGGACTGTAAGAAAACAGTGAAGGTTAGAAACATAGCCCACCCCAAGACCCTGAAAGGTAGGTGTAAAGTGCACCTACTACCCCCAGAGAGCACAGAAGTCGTGATAGGGGGATTCTGCAGGAAGAACAAACACCAGCAATGCAACAACAGTGGATTTCCAGACCTGAGTACCTGTAAGACAAGGGGACCAAGTCCAAGAGTCGCGACAGTGTCGAGAGTGGGCAAGAGCCCAAGAAATGCGAGCTGAGGGTGCAAGGAAGCTGCCACCTGTTGGAAGAAGCTTGGTGTTCTGCAAGAACGAAGAGGACTAGGAACTTCCACTTTAGAGGATGGATGTCCCACATTGTGAAGAAGCTTGCAGAGGTGCTCCCATGCAGAAAGACCGCAAACAAGCCTTGCTAGCTGCATGGGTCATGGTTAGGGTTTTTGGGTGCTGCTGTGGCCCAGGAGGGACCAGGATATCGCCACTTGGATGAGGAGACAGAGGAGGCGGCCAGCAACGTAGGGAGCCCTCACAGAAGCAGGCAGCACTCGCAGAAGTACCTGAACAGTCACTTGGAAGAAAAGTGAACCAGAGTCCACCTGAAGTCACAAAAGGGAGTCCCAAGATGCCGGAGGACAACTCAGAAGGTTGTGCACTGCAGGTTAGAGTGTCGGGGACCCAGGCTTGGCTGTGCACAAAGGAAATCCTGGAAGAGTGCACAGGAGCCGGAGCAGATGCAAATCACGTGGTACCCAGCAATGCAGTCTAGCGTGGGGAGGCAAGGACTTACCTCCACCAAACTTGGACTGAAGAGTCACTGGACTGTGGGAGTCACTTGGACAGAGTTGCTGAGTTCCAGGGACCATGCTCGTCATGCTGAGAGGGGACCCAGAGGACCAGTGATGCAGTCTTTTGTTGCCTGCGGTTGCAGGGGGAAGATTCCGTCGACCCACAGGAGATTTCTTCAGAGCTCCTGGTGCGGAGAGGAGGCAGGCTACCCCCAGAGCATGCACCACCTGGAAACAGTCGAGAAAGCTGGCAGGATGAAGCGCTACAAGGTTGCTAGTAGTCGTCTTGCTACTTTGTTGCGGTTTTGCAGGCGTCCTGAGCAGTCAGCGGTCGATCCTTTGGCAGAAGGTGAAGAGGGAGATGCAGAGGAACTCTGGTGAGCTCTTGCATTCATTATCTGGTGAGATCCCCAAAGCAGAGACCCTAAATAGCCAGAAAAGGAGGTTTAGCTACCTAGGAAGGAGGATTGGCTACCAAGAGAGGTAAGAGCCTATCAGAAGGAGCCTCTGACGTCACCTGCTGGCACTGGCCACTCAGAGCAGTCCAGTGTGCCACAAACACCTCTGTTTCCAAGATGGCAGAGGTCTGGGACACACTGGAGGAGCTCTGGGCACCTCCCTAGGAGGTGCAGGGGAGTGGTCACTCCCCTTTCCTTTGTCCAGTTTTGCGCCAGAGCAGGGCTGGGGGATCCCTGATCTGGTGTAGACTGGCTTATGCAGAGATGGGCACCATCTGTGCCCATCAAATTATTTCCAGAGGCTGGGGGAGGCTACTCCTCCCCAGCCCTCACACCTATTTCCAAAGGGAGAGGGTGTTACACCCTCTCTCAGAGGAAGTCCGTTGTTCTGCCTTCCTGGGCCAGGGCTGCCTGGACCCCATGGGGGCAGAAACCTGTCTGAGGGGTTGGCAGCAGCTGCAGTGGAGACCCCGGAAAGGCAGTTTGGCAGTACCCGGGTTCTGTGCTAGAGACCCTGGGGATGATGGAATTTTCCCCCCAATGCCAGGATGGCATTGGGGGGACAATTCCATGATCTTAGACATGTTACATGGCCTTGTTTGGAGTTACCATGGTGACGCTATACATAGGTAGTGACCTATGTATAGTGCACGCGTGTAATGGTGTCCCTGCACTCACAAAGTCCGGGGAATTTGCCCTGAACAATGTGGGGGCACCTTGGCTAGTGCCAGGGTGCCCACACACTAAGTAACTTTGCACTCAACCTTCACCAGGTGAAGGTTAGACATATAGGTGACTTATAAGTTACTTAAGTGCAGTGGTAAATGGCTGTGAAATAACGTGGACGTTATTTCATGCAGGCTGCACTGGCAGGCCTGTGTTAGAATTGTCAGAGCTCCCTATGGGTAGCAAAAGAAATGCTGCAGCCCATAGGGATCTCCTGGAACCCCAATACCCTGGGTACCTCAGTACCATATACTAGGGAATTATATGGGTGTACCAGTATGCCAATGTGAATTGGTAAATTTAGTCACTAGCCTGTTAGTGACAAATTTGGAAAGCAGAGAGAGCATAACCACTGAGGTTCTGGTTAGCAGAGCCTCAGTGAGACAGTTTGGCATCACACAGGGAACACATACATTTAGGCCACAAACTTATGAGCACTGGGGTCCTGGCTAGCAGGATCCCAGTGACACATAACAACCACACTTACAACATAGGGTTTTCACTATGAGCACTGGGCCCTGGCTAGCAGGATCCCAGTGAGACAGTGAAAACACCCTGACATATACTCACAAACAGGCCAAAAGTGGGGGTAACAAGGCTAGAAAGAGGCTACTTTCTCACAATGGGCAGGCATCATGCGGAGGGAGAAGGGAATCTAGTCTTCCTGGCACATCACACTGTATGTCCCCCTTTGTGGGTTCCCTCCAGTTCTCTGCTGCTCTCCCTCAGGCTCTTCCCTCCTCACTGCCTCTCACTGTAGCTTTTGTTGGGACCCAGGACATTTGTGGTCTCCTTCAGCAGCAACACCGCTTGCCAGCATGAGTCGTGCTGCCATTTTGTTTCCTCCAGTCGGCTCCAGCGTGGGTTGGCACCTCCATCCTGCGTCCAGGGCTTGCACTCACCACTCTTCCCTCCCTCTCACTGCCAAAGGCACCCGGGTCTGGGCTAGCAGCGACCCTCGTCAGCAGTGGCGTTGCTTGCCAGTGAAAGTCAGCACCACCATCCTGTTTCCTGTGGCTGGGGCTTCTTGTCCACAGATTCCAGCACATGCATGCCATCAGAGAAAACAAAACTGAAATATTGTGCCCTAAATATACTTAACAAAAATGTTAGCCTGTTGGGTGTGGCTTTTCTCTTATTAACTCCTCTTGGGTATATTTTGGTAAATTATATTATCTTAAATTATAATTATTCACACTACCCTTCTGCATCCACTACTGGCTCATTGTAGAGGATGGATGACTGCAAAGAACGTTAAAATATAAACCACTAAGGTTGTGAAATGTTCTTGCCTTAAAAACGTGCTCATCATTTTCATATTATTCACATAATAAAAGTAGCCAGACCGAGGGGCTTTATCTGTTAGGTGCTGAAAAATACCTGCCCAGAAATGAAGCACTACAATATGTAATATGGAGTGCACACAGAAGCACTTTTAGTTACTGCATAATTTGCTAGTGGGACGGCACAACTTAGTGGTCCATATAAAACACCACAAATTGATAACTAGAAGCTTATTTTCAATACCCACCATACCTCCTACCTGTATAGATAGATATTAATCACTGACTCTTTTTTAAGTTAATTCTATAGAGTAACTTCATTTGAACTACAACCTTTCTGTGAGCGATAGCTCACCTGTAGGTCCAGATGAATGTTCAGTCTTTTATTTGCAGCATAGCAAAAGGGGAAAACATTCCCCACCTAAATAAAACAAAAATATATCCTTAGACTTAGATGTAAAGATCAAATGTAAGCCAGCAGAAGGTTGGTGAGATAGATGAGGCTATGTATTCTGTAAACACCAGTATGAGTAGTGTTATACCTATCAGCCTTAGGGTGGTCTTCACCCAAACGTTTTGCCTACTCCCCTTCTCTTTGGTGAAATGTATTTATGTCACCTTTAGGACTATGTGCACTTTACCACTGCTTGCCAGTGCAAACGTGCTTGTGTTCATCCTTAAACATGGTAAAATTGGCCGACACCTGTTTGGCATTTTTAAATTACTTTTAAGCCCCTAGTAAAAATCATACACCATTTACACAGTGCCTTTAAGTTAAGTGCTAAGTGCCACCCACTGAAGTTGCCTTTCAAACATATGTCTCAAGCCTGCCATTGCAGCCTGTGTGCATATTTACATTGCTAATTCAACCTGGCAAAATAACCCCTTAGCCAGGCTTAAGCCTCTCTTCTAATACATGTGTCACCTTTAAGGTTAGCCCTAAACAGCCCATACAGCAGGGTGCATTGTATTCAAAGAGTTGGACATATACTTTTAAATTTTACATGTTCTGGAAGTGAAAGCACCCAAAATTCATTTTTTCACTACTGCAAGGCCTACATCTCCCACAGGGTAAAACTGTCTTACCTTACTACATTTAATAAATGATTTGCATGGCAGTTGACCTTTGTGTCTTCCTCCTAGACAGTGAGAAAAAGTATGACTAGGTTTTGGCAGGATGGGCTATGCTGCCAAGATGCGTGGGGGTAAACGGTTCCCTGCCCCATTTACATTTCAAAGGACCTGCCTCAGCACATTGACAAAGACCTTCATATTAGCCTTTTGTCACCCCAGACTCTTTGGAGCCAAGGCAGGGAGAAGGGAAATTCCTTAACCTGTGAGGGGAAAACTCAAGAAGTTTCTTCAACTTTAGAGCTGGCACCAGGTGGCACCAGGTATAAAATAGGACCCTCAGTCACTCTTGAGTTTACTTCTATACCTGCTGATGGCACTCTGGAGGTCTATTTGCACTTCAGATAACTGCCCTGATGCTGTCTTTGTACTCCAGAGGGCTGCCTTGCTGCTTGAACTTAGAGCTACCAAAGTGACTCAAAAGGCTAGTTGGTAGGCCTCCTGTTCTAAGCTGCAGGGACACAAAAATCTCCAAAACCTGAACCCTGTAACTGGATCCTGTCTGAAGTTAGTCCTATCCCCCCAGGTTGTTCCCACCTACTCCTACACCCTTGGGAGTGGGGCTAAAGGTGCCCAACCACCTAAAAACAAAATTGGGGACTTGAACATTGTTCAGTTAAAATGTGCCCTGAGGCCCAAGAGGAGACTGGGACCTACCTGCTGGCTGATCCACCCAAGGTGTACCCTCCAGTAAGCCTGGCTTTGTGTTAGCTCCAGCTGCGTATTGCTCCACAGCAGAAAATCTTATTTAGTGGCTCCTTGCATAAGGGGTATTCAATCTTGTGGAGCTCTCTTCACCAGCGGCCTGCAGTTTTATCCCGTTGGAGATTTTCAACTTCCAAAAAAGAAACTAAGGGCCTGGTTTAGAGTTTGACAGGTGAGGTTACTCTGTTACAAATGTGACGGCTATCTTGTCCACCGTATTTCATATGGAAATCGTAACACGGCAGATGGGATATCCATCATGTTTGTGATGGAGTAACCCACTCACCAAGCTCTAAATCATGCCCTAAGCCCCTACATAGAAATCTTCACTTTGACTTCATCCAGCAACTCCCTGATGGTTACCTCTCCTCCTTGGACCCTGCTGCAGCCATGCCCTGCTGAACTTTACCTTCTCAGACATTTTTCTGCAAAAGTTCTTCCTAGTCAAAAGGTAAGCAGAGACCCGGTCCGATTCACCTTGTCATAACTAGATGACTGCTGTTGGAACTTTGATCTTTTAAGGACTAGTTTTTACCAGAAAAAAATTAAGAATACATATCTCTTGTTCTAATGATTGCTTTTTTGTCATTATGGTGTCAACTAATTTAGTAATGTTTACTCTTGTTTTCTAAATTGTTGTGTTGTGTTTTTACTTTATTACTGTTTTAGTGCTGCATAAATACTTTACACATTGCCTCTAAGGTAAGGCTCACTTCTTTTGTGTCAAGCTACGAGAGGGTTAAGCACAAGTTAATTAAGTGACTTTTTGTGGTTCACCATGACAGGGATTCTGCTTGTTGCTTGTGAGGGGTTCACACTCCCCTCAACCAAAAACCCAATTTCTAAGAAGTTGAAATGCTTATGCCACACAATCAGCACTTTAAACGACCACATTGGACCACTCTGTTGATGACATTTATTTCCTTTGGTATAACTGTGTCACAGTCTCAAAAGTTGTCGAAATAGGATATTATCCCTTGGACTGCATGGGCAACTGCTCATACACTTACGGAATGGATTACTTTCTGTCAGCTTCCAATAAAATGGAGTGTACATTTGCCCTGGTTCATGAATAGATGTTAAGTCTGTGATACTGATTTTCTGATTTTTGAGGATTCTATTGTAAATGTGATATCAGGGTTTGGTCATATATTCTTTTTGGGAACTATTGGAATCTGTAACGTGTACCTCTCCAGCTGCAAAACATATCATTTTTGTACTACTGGGAAAAAAAACACAAGTGCTAACAACGCTAGGTCAGCGGGTGGAAACCCGAGTTTCCACCTGCTGGTCTAGTGGGAAACAGCCAACAGCATTGTCTCCTGCTTGTAATCGAGCTGACGTAATGCTGTAGAGCGCAGGGTGCACCAGCACACTCGCAATGTTCACAAAGCAGACAGTGGACATTGCGATGGTGCTGGCCAGGAGGGCCCCTGCACCCGTTCTCCACCAGCATTTTCATGGCGGTGCTACCTCCATGAAATCGCTTTCAGACAAGGGGTACATAATTCCCAAGACAGTGTTGATTCCAGTGCTCCCCTGGTGGATTAGGACTGCCGCCACCTCCAGACCGCCAGGATCTCTGGCCCGAACACCAGGGTTGTAATGTGGCGGTCCGACTGCCATCAGCGAGTCTGGCAGTCTACTGACCGCCAGACTCGTAATAAGGCTCTTTATCTTGGAATAATATATTGTATATACAGAGTGAAAAATCTACTAATTTATTGTACAATAATCAAAAAAGCCTATAACATTCTACACGTAATAATTGACGTTTTCAGAGAACACAGTTTTCACAGATTGAATTGCTTCAGCCAGATGTGTTTGTTGACATCGCACACAATGTTGATTTTAATGCCAAAACTCATCACTGTTAGGAACCCCGCCAGTGCTTAAAAATCCATTAACTTATTTTATTGTAGATCACAAGAGCAGAGCAAAGTGAGGACATTTTGCAACCTTTGCCATTTCCAAAGGAGGTAATGAGTGGATGGTGCCAACATTATTGCAAACATCTGCTCTGGTCTATTTGCTATTGTTCTCATGGTAAATGTGTCTTCATTATGTCTTATTTGTTTTCATAGTGAACTACAAATCACGAACTTATATTCTTGTTCCTCATTAAAAAATGCAGAAGGAGCCGAAAATATTGCCTTTATTCTTGATGTAAAAGTAGGGCAAAAATAATTTATTCCCAACGTATTCGGTAGGAAAATTTCTTAAGAGACAAATTCGAAGCATCAGTAGAGAAAGTCTGGACAATCAAGTTTCGTTTATTTAGTGTTCTGAAGTAATTGAAAGGAAACTTTTGGCACTAATTAAATATTTAAATAAATGCATACTCTTAAATAAAAGCCCTGCCTACCAGCATTGTGAAAGAGAGAAAGACAGTGAATGCTTTGGGACTGCAATTATGATATTATTGTATCACTAGTCAAACGTCCTTCCACTAATAAGCCTTTCTATAACAATAAAATGTTTTAATGCAGATGTAAAATGTAGCTTAAAATGTTATTTTGTACATGCATAAAATGAATGTCATTTAATTTGAATTGGGTTTCTGTAATTCTACCAACTACCGATGCCAGCTTCAGAATACGAGTAAACGGGGACAAATACATGGTTTCAAACAAAATGACTTGCTTTTTGCCATTTAGCAGTTCACTGCATCCCTCCCCCTCACAAAATGAGCGGCAAGCAGGATATACGCTTTACAATAACAAGAATACAGAGATCTATCTGCTTGAAAGGAATACTCGAGTGGGCCATATCCAGTGTAGCTCGCAGTGCTAATAACTTTTTAAACATATTCTCTAGTTTAATTGCAAACATAAATCCTAATCACATTCAGAGGATCAGAGCTACATGCCATTACCTCGCTACAGTTGTAACTCATCGACTTCTGGGGAATTTTCTGGGCTGCTCTGTCTTCCCACAGGGCGGTCATATTTATTATTGTGCTTCACGTAGGTTGAGCTATTCGACTGTTCAGTTCTATAACATCGCTCTGGGCATGTCAGTACACATACAGCTTAATGCAAATGCTTGTGCTTGTCCCTTCGGAGAAAAATCTGAAACAATACCAGCGAATAGGCTTTTCTCCCTTTTGCATGTGTGCCTACAGGCATGTTACTTGTAAGAGTATAATATTTAAATTTGATTATGTTAGAAGATATTTTGTGTGTACCAAGGTGGTTATAGCCACCACTCGTATTCAATTCAATAGAACAGGAAGATGGGTTGTTAGGAGAGCTGATCATTTTATGGGTGCTTGTGTCGGAAAAGCAGGCAAAAAATGTTGCAAAAACAGACATCATTGCAATCCATGTAGTAAAACTGCGGTGTGAGGATATAAAAGGAGCTAAAGTTTTATGTATGCAGCGACAAGCATTACATAGCAGGCTGGGTTAATTATACTATTCAATTCAGCTCAATTTTTCCCTTATCCGCCCGGAGCTAATAGGACATGGGCAAAGCACACTCCAGCACATCTAGCTGGATGGAGAGCAGATGCTCGTGCATCAAATACATTCCGATAATCCCCATAGAGATCCACTTCCAGAGGTCGGTCTATTTTTGTGCATTCTGCCGTAGTTTGCCAGTCAGCTGCTTCCATTTATTTTCTGTATCTATTCTGTATAAGGAGCGCTTTAGGAGACAGCAGTTTTAATGGTGACAAGTATTTACGACTTGCAGAAAAATGAAATTTGTTATCAATCATTTTTCAGATACTATAGAAAACAGTATTCTTTTCCATTATGGTGCACACTATGGACGAGCTAAAGAGTCAATGAGTCTAATTAATAATTAGCTTAGGAATTTTAAGTGACGATTTTTAAAGATATTATAATAAAATAATAGGATGTTTGTGGGTTATATAGAGCTACTCAAGCAAGATCGGGTGTCATGACTACAGCAACAAAGGCATACAGAGTTTCATTTTTGCATCAAAACATTTATCGCAACTTCTTGAAATATATTGAAAATGTATATATCAAGAAAGCTGAGGGCAATCTCTTAGTGACAATTTCTCATGCTCCACACCTCTCAAGGTGGTCATCCCTTATTTCCTTTACAACTTGCAATTTATAGATTTGACAGAAATAGAGGTTACACCAATTGAAACTCAAGTAAATCAAAGCAAAGAAAGTAGAAATGTGGACCGACTTAGTTATCGAAATTTCTAACATTAAAAGGCCCACAATAAACAGTTCACCTACCTCGGAAGCTTACTCATTAAATTACCTTAAATATTTATTCTGAATGGATAGTGGAGAATAGCGGTGTGGGTTTTCCTGGAATTAGCTTTATTTATTAAAATGTATATTCTGCATGACACCCACAGCCAAACACCCGAGTACTATAATTACGCAGTGCTCTTACTCAAGTCAAACGGAGTTTTATTTGGTATTAAAATACCATAAAAACAGCACATAAGTACATAAATGTGCGTAAATGAGAGCATGAACCCACAGTACCACAACACAAATGCAACACAGCACATCAAAGGTATGGTTTTACACTAGGCCACTACATAAGGTGGCATCCACTGCTGTTAAGAAGCATTTAAACAAAATGCCCTTTGGCATGATTCCTCCTCCCCCCATATTTTGCTAACTTTTATTGCTGGGCTGTAGAATCTGCACACTGGGACACTGCTGTCCAGTGCCCAGTGTATGTACTCTGACCTCTAAAATATGTTGAAAAATGCTAAAATAATTGGAAAATGCAACCTGACAGCTGCAGTTGAAATCGCACCCCGACCTGTCAAAGAAAGCCTTTTCTGACAAGAGAGAATCTTCCTTTTAAATAATAATGCCACCCCTATAAAGGCCACAACACAGTGATAATGTCATTTAAACGTAGGACTTAAAGACTATAAAGTTAAGATGTACTTAAGGTGCCTAGCACCCAAAAGCTATTCACTGTAGCAAGTCTGGACTGCCATTGAAAAACCACTGGTAAGCAATATTAAATATTTAATTCTGGTATCTCTGGTTTTGGACCAGCTAGAAGTAAGCTTAAACAACTGTTTCTAATATTTTTTAAAAGCCCACCTCAATTGTGACGTCAGATTTTAAAAACTGTTATGGAAAAGTAACCTCTAGAAACTTACCTTTTCCTATGTGAAGCTCCTGGAGGCTAATTTGCATTAGCTCTACAGCAGAGGCCAAGTGAGTGATTATTCCTGATGTGGTGTGAAAACTTCTCCCGGATAAGAGAAAATGGCCTGAGAATGGGGAGCTATTTTTCCCCTGGCAGGTAAAAAGGTTGGACATAGCCAAAGAACTTAATTTACATCAAGGGGCCTCCCTTGTCACAGACAGATGTCAGATCACACCTGAACAGATCCGTTCCTTTACCTCCTAGTCAGGCCAGTTCTAAACTGAGAAGGGGAAAGCTGACCCCCAAAATGG
This sequence comes from Pleurodeles waltl, assembly GCF_031143425.1. NCBI lineage: Eukaryota > Metazoa > Chordata > Amphibia > Caudata > Salamandridae > Pleurodeles > Pleurodeles waltl. The sequence continues at coordinate 217,399,476 of NC_090448.1, read as the reverse complement.
CTTGGAGTGACTAAAAAGGAGGGGCTGCTCAGTACCCTGGCCACACTTCCAGGTAGACACATATGCTTTGCACAAATGCAGAAGGTATTGCCATCTTGGATTTAGTGAATGAGAGACACTGTGGGATTGTCTGCAGTAGGGCACAAAGCAACTGCTCTTAATATGGATAGGGTTACCCCTGAGAGTTTTTAGCCTATTGGCTATAGAGGCACCAGGAGTCATTCCCACTCACAAGTTAGTGCCAGGAATAAATGTGGCACCCCAAGACACTTTCTTCAGAACAGAAGTGTTCTTAAGAGGGTATCTAGGTTGCCACTTTTAGTCCCAGTGCCAGGCTGTGGGTGGGGGAAACTACAGGCCATTATGGTGACTCCTTGCTGAACATATACTTGATAGTGGGTTAAAGTACTGTGTTTGGTTTTCTTGTGATGATTCCACCTTAAGTGGCTACCAGAGAAGATGCATATCAACTTGGACATTTTGGGGATGACATATTATCCCTCTACTCCTTGTGCCAAGATAGCTATGTTCTCAGAAGTAGCTCCGGTATGATAATGTCAACCTGGATTCCCATGATGTACAGGTGTGTGGCAGATTGTACAGTCTGAAATGTGGTCCTCAAGCAGCCGAGGTATAAAAAGGTGCCAAACCACGGGGAAAAGCTTCCTTATAGATACAAAACCAGAAGATGTGGTGGAGCTAAGTAATTGTGTTTCCTTTATCTTAGGGCAGGTTGTGATTGCAGTAGGTGTGGTTGTTGGTGCGGGTTTCTATGGTTTGGAGAAGAAGGACATAGGTGGCATTGGTGAAGGTACAGGAGGAAGTTGAATAGAAGTGATCTGCACTTCTCAAAATAAATAACACTGGCTCATCTTCCTCACTGTTTAGTAGGGTTTCAGGAACCTTCCTTTTTCCTCTCTCCTATGACAGAACTCCATGTCTGGTCCATCATACCTTCATCTGAAGGAGGCTTTAAAAACATAGGGGGGCGGTCTTTCTTTTCCATGGAGGAGACATGAAGACAGCTTGTCAGATTGAAGAGGACTCTTTGCATAGTGCTGTGCAGTAAGCTTAACTTCCTGTTCTGTGCCTACCTCTGGAAGATCAGGTAGCAACTCTTGTTACTGTTGAATTTCCTGGGAAGATTTGGTTTGCTGAGTGATGACCATTTCAGACTCACTGTTCTTAGGCATGACTGCAGTCTCTGCAGCACCAAGACATATTTGCCTTGGTTTTGGTGGTGGTTGTACCACTGTTGATCAAGGGATCATCATCCTCCCAATATCGAGGCCAGAAGAGGCTGCAGCAGGTACACCACATTGTGTACTTTGATGGAAACAGGATGAGATATTTATGCCAGTGGTGGCAACAGACCTCTCCCAAATGTCCACTTTCTTGGCAGGAACATCCGTCTTATGTGCTATCTTCTTTTCTTCTTGTTGCTCAGCACTTCTTTTTGGTCAGTGGCATGAGAAGTGGAACCTACCAAAGATGTCTCTGGTATTCAGTGTCATCAAATTCACAGATTTCTTTCTGTCTTAGACTCAATCATGTGCACCTGCAGGCAATAAAACATGAGAAGGAAAACAGTGAAACTTGGCTATTATGGTCAATGCAATACCCTAATCATCATAACAGTAATCTACTGACATTTAAATCATTTTGTAAACAACTGCCTGGCTCCTTCCAGGTCCCTTAGGACCCATACAGGAGCCAGATAGAGAATGTCAAACCACAATCAAATTGAATGAAAAACAACCACCATGGCCCAGAGAGCTCAAATAATGTGGTAAAAAATGTGGGGGAAAAAAACTAAAAAAATTAAGCAAATTCTTATGGGCCTATTCATCAGCTGCATTTTGTAGCACATTTAGTATAACTAAAAAAGTACTTCTGAAGTACTATCAAATGCTTTTCACCTACTCCTATTCACCTACACCTACTAATATAAATCTCAACCTTCACGTCTCTGATCTTTTCTATAAAGGGATCTTCACACATGTAGGTTTACTTCTAAGTAGTAATTATGGGTGAGACCAGTGGAAGTGGCTGGTTATAAGGACATATTTAATACTAGATGGGAGGGGTTTAAGGATGAGTTACTAGGGGTGTAGAGAGGAACATAGAGTGGTTTAGACAGAGGCATGCACCAACCCACAAAAGAGTAATGACCCAATTTAAATGTTGACAGAGTGGGAACACCATTGCAATAGCAACATAGTTTCTTTCCCACCACCAGTATGGTCCACCTGCCTAATTTTGATTCATGCAGACCATAGTTTGACGCCGGCAGACACTTCTGGTGGTATAATTCTCACCAAATATTTTAAATAGTCAGACATACAGCAATTTTCAATGTTTCGTCATGCCAGGAAAAACGTGGTGGTAAGGAGCTTTGAAAAGTGCTCCCATGGCGAGGGGGGCATTGTTTTTTTTTATTTTCACAAATTAAATCCTGCTTTGGGATATTCTTTTTGAAAATAAAAAAAGTTGTAAGTTTGTCATACAACTCTGCCATGTTAACAGAGCAATCTGTCAAGTTTATAATGTATTGACAGCAGCTGCTGTGATGATGGTTACTGCCAATGCGAGAAATGTACAGTGGGCCAGTAGACATTTCTAACTTTAGCAGGCTGGAAATCCACCAGGGCGATGGAGTAATCCTATCCACCAAACTTTAGGTCCTGAGTTTATGTATATACACAAACTGCACTTTTACAGTTAAAAAGGGACCCAAAACAATAGTAAATTACTCCAGATCAGAGCCACATTAATTCCAGCGCAAAGCATGGCCATAACTGGTACTGCAGTACACTCCTATAAAAAAATAAAGGAAGTAGGGACCTAAAAATAAGGTCTCATAGAAATTAATGTTAAATTACATTTAATTATTAAAAATAGGTGAAAATATAAATAAATACAATTTACTGTAGGAAAAATCTAAACACAAAACATATTTATAAAGAAATCATAAAATATTTAATAACTATTTTTGAATTTTTAAATTAATGTATCATTTTATTTTTATTAAAATTTAATTAAGTTACTTTTATAGACCGTCAACAAGCAGCTTACCAACTTCCTTGAAGACAACAACCTTCTCGACCCCTCACAATCCGGATTCCGAGCCAACCACAGCACTGAAACTGCCCTCATCTCAGTCACAGACGACATCAGAACCCTGATGGACAACGGTGAAACAGTCGCCCTCATCCTCCTCGACCTCTCGGCTGCCTTCGACACCGTCTGTCACCGCACCCTAATAACCCGCCTCCGCTCCACCGGGATCCAAGGCCAGGCCCTGGACTGGATCGCCTCCTTTCTCTCCAACCGCTCTCAAAGAGTCTACCTCCCACCTTTTCACTCAGACCCCACCGAGATCATCTGCGGCGTCCCTCAAGGCTCCTCGCTCAGCCCGACACTCTTCAATGTCTACATGAGCCCCCTCGCCGACATCGTACGCAAGCACAGCATCATCATCACCTCTTACGCCGACGACACTCAACTTATACTCTCCCTCACCAAGGACCCCACCAGCGCAAAGACCAACCTGCAAGATGGTATGAAGGACGTCGCAGATTGGATGAGACTCAGCCGTCTGAAACTGAACTCAGACAAAACGGAAGTCCTCATCCTCGGCAACACCCCGACCGCCTAGGACGACTCCTGGTGGCCCACGGCCCTTGGCACCGCACCGACCCCCTCAGACCACGCTTGCAACCTCGGCTTCATCTTGAACCCTCTCCTCACCATGACCAAACAAGTCAACGCCTTGTCCTCCTCCTGCTTCCTCACCCTCCGCATGCTCCGTAAGATCTTCCGCTGGTTCCCCGCCGACACCAGAAAGACCGTGACCCACGCCCTCGTCACTAGCTGCCTGGACTACGGCAACACCCTTTATGCTGGGACCACCGCAAAACTCCAGAAACGTCTGCAACGAATTAAAAACGCCTCCGCCCGCCTCATCCTCGACATACCCCGCAACAGCCACATCTCCACCCACCTGAGACACCTGCTCTGGCTTCCCGTCAGCAAAAGGATCACCTTCCGACTTCTCACCCACGCACACAAAGCCCTCCACAACAAGGGACCAGAATACCTCAACCACCGCCTCAGCTTCTACGCCCCCACCCGTCTTCTCCGCTCCACCAGCCTCGCTCTCGCCGCCGTCCCCCGCATCCGCCGCTCCACAGCCGGTGGGAGGTCCTTCTCCTACCTGGCGGCCAAGACTTGGTACACCAACCTCAGGACCACCCAGGACCACTCCATATTCCGGAGACTCCTCAAGACCTGGCTCTTCGAGCAGCAGTAACCCCTTCCCCCTAGCGCCTTGAGACCCACACGGGTGAGTAGCGTGCTTTATAAATGTTAATGATTTGATTTGATTTTGATTTAAATGATTCTGAACACCAATTTTAATAATCATCAATGTATAATAAAACTTTTTTTACTTTGGCGGGAATCTATTTTTTAATTTAAACTTCAGAGAAATAAGTTGACTTTAATTTAATATAGAAGAAGAAGACTTTATTCGGTATGAAAAAATTCATCCATTAAAGCAAATAATCACCAATACATTTGTTAATATAACAATAAAACCATATACAATAAAAACACCCATCAAGAATATAAACATATAAAACCTCATTCATAAAAAACAATAAAATAAAAGAATTCATTCTAAAAACTCTACATTTTTACGCCAAGTAATAGCTCCCTTCAAGAATGATCCCAGGCCCTTCCACACCAATACATCTGAGGCCATTTGCAACCACCTAAAAGCAGGACCATATTGCACGAAACCCTTGGGCCTTAGGAGAGGTAAAAGAAATTGAGTTCTGAACGGTGCATAAAAAACACAAAACAATGTAAAATGGGACAAGGTCTGTTGGGACACCCCATCACAGGGGCAGGGTCTAATCGATTTTTCCCCATACTGACCTAACGGGAAACACAGATTACTTCTAACGATCCCCAAACGGAATTGAGTAATAAGAGACCTTTCCCTCACATCCTTTATCTCTAAGAGATAGCGCTCAGGACCCACCCACATCTTTAGCATAATAAAATCCCTGATCGATTTTTTCCCTAAAGCCTCCCCCTCCCTCTTGGTCTCCTGGATTGTCAGAAAATCATCCTTAACCCATTTCTTATTACGACTAGTCAGGCCCTCAGGATAATGAAACAATTCAGTCCGCCCCAGATCATGGGCCATCTTCCTTATGTGCGTCAGCCAGGGAATATTCTTTACATTGTCACAAGCCAAACAATCCCTTAAAATATCCCTATTAAGAGTGGCATGTTCGTTACTCCAGATTGAGATCCATAACAGAAGGGGAGCCAACTGGATAGTGTCCTGCACAAACTCAAGCTCCAGTTCCAGATAAAGGCAAAAACCAGGGATATTTTGTCCAACTCCCAATAGCCTTCTACAGAACCGATTTTCTTCTACCGTAAGGGCTCGGGTATCCCTATGCCCCCAAGGTGCCGCACCATACATCAGGACAGGGAGGCATTTCCGCCTATAGATTTCAAGCAAAGGCTTAATAGGTTTACTACCTAGCCTTACAGCAAAGTCAAAAGTCGCCCCAACTGTTGCATGAAAAAGCACACCTCTTCTGGCAATACAGGTTTCCAAGATCCTTTCTCATCAAAAATAACCCCTAAATATGGGAACTCATGGACCCTGCTAATAATTTGATCCTCCATCCTTAGCTCCCCCACCCTACTCAAGGGTCTTCCGCAAACCATAAAATGTGATTTCTTAAAATTGATCTTTAAACCCAAGGCTGACATATAGGAGGCATAAGCTCTAACTATTTCCCGGAGACCATTCATAGTGTGGGCCATAAGGACCGCGTCATCCTCGTACGTCAGCACAGGGATATCAATACCATTCACCTTTGGGACATCCCTACAATGTTCCATCAAAAAATCAGACAATCCATTTGTATATAGAAGGAACAAAGTAGGAGCCAGAACACACCCCTGGCGCACACCCCTTGAAAGCTTAAAGGCCTCTGAGCATTCCCCATTAGACCCCACCCTCACATTTGCAGCCGTTCCAGAATGGAGATACCGGAGCAGCTCTACAATATTAGGATCCACCCCTAGCTGATTTAACCTCTCCCACAATATAGACCGGATCACCTTATCAAAGGCACAACTAAGGTCCATAAAAGCAAGATAGAGGGTACCTTTCCTGGCATGCGTGTATTTACCGATCATCATCAATAGGTTAAGACATAGTTCTCGCGTACCGAGGCCTTCCCTAAAACCATACTGGTCCCGGCTTAAAATATCATTTCCTATCATCCAGGCCTCCAGACGCCTTAAAATAATCCGTCCCAGAATCTTCGCAGAAGAGTACAGGAGAGAAATAGGGCGATAAGACTTAGGATCATTTCAATCACCCTTTTTAAACACTGGGACAATACAGGCCAGTCTCCAAGAGGCAGGAATGCCCAAAGTAACTGCCGCATTGAGAACATTTAAGAGAATAGGTGCCCATAACTGGGGGTTAGATTTATACATATCCATAGGGATCGAATCCGGGCCCGGAGCTTTATTACTAGCGCTACTCTGTATTGCATCAATAACCTCCTGGAGCGAAAACCTAATTGCTAGGTTAGGAGCCATATCATACTTGTTATCCCGGTTATTTCTTAGGGGAGTACCCTCAAAAGTTCTGCAAAAGTGAATTACCCAGGCCTCCGGGGCGATGTTACAGCCAAGGCCCTCAGATGTTTCTGTTCCAAAGGAGCCTCTATTTACTACCTTCCAAAACACGCCAGGATCCTTCAGAGCTATGGCACACTCTAACTCTTCCCAGGCTTTATCTTTATGTTTTAACTTGCTATCCCTCAGGGCCCTTTTATACTTAATTCTGGCTTCTTTTACGAGGACCCTATCTCTCGTATGTTTCTTAGTGGCCATCTTCAGGTTTGCCCTTGCATCATAACAGGCCTTGTCAGACCAACCACATTTGCGTTTACTGGGGTGGCTGCCTACTGAAAATAGACAGTCTCTCACTGCTGCATTTACTACTGTTATTGCATCCATAACAGTCTTAGGATTGGGAGCCTCTGTCAAGAGTGTTTCCATAAATAAATGTAAGTTTTCCCCCACCACCCTTCCTACAACTTTTTTCGGAATCTACTTGTTTCCACCCAAGCCGCCTACCCTGGTCCCTTATCTCCACTGCTGCAGGCCTACCTCGTCCTAATTTACGTAGGGCCCCAGGGAGTTTAAAGGGCACTATAAGGGGATTATGATCACTGAAACACTCCCCTAGCACCTCACCCCCGATCACCAGATCTTTCATAGGTGGAGACACAAAAATATAATCAATAGTGGTTCCCGACCCTCTTCCCACATAGGTTGGGAGTTGGTGAGTGCCTACTGCTTCTATATCACAAAAATTCAGAAGGCCCATCTTCCTAAATTCCTTAATTAGAACCCTGCCTCTGGAGTCCTGCAGACCATCCACTAAATAATCCTCGCAGTCACACATAAAGGGATTAACCACAGTACTAAGCCTTCCCAACTTAGCATTAAAATCTCCAGAGACAACAGCACAGAATTCCAGCCCCACCTCCTCCATTCTATATTTCAGAACCTGGAGAACGGAGAACAGGGCCCCAATTTGGCACCCCACATCCCACACAGCATTACAAAAGTTTACCAGCAAAATATTAAAGTTATTGGAAAAAATTACCCATACCAGCAATATACCCTGGTGGTTGCAGTTAATTTGAAAAGCACCCACTATCTTAGAGAGGTGAATTAGGGTAACCAGGCCACCTTTCAAGCGGCCACCAAGAGACTGCACAGCTGGAATTGCAAATCTGTCATACCCATCCCACACAGACATCCCCTCCGACCAGGTTTCCTGAAGCATGATAACATCATAGTTAACCACACACCTAACCCACGCCTGATCAGATAACTTGGCATCATACCCGCAATATTCCATGAAATAAGATTGCACTGTGGAGGTACCTCTTCCCGCATAGTCAGGGTCTTAGCGCATTGTCAGTCCACCCATTCCAAACATAAATTACTGTTGGTGACAGTTCTTCTGCTAGTTGCCTGCAGGCTATTCTGACCTAGGGGGGGATTCCTCCCAATGCCAAGAGAAACCCCAACACTCAATCGCATGTGGTCATAAAAATAACCCAGAGGGACCATACCTATTGTACCTGCTCTTAGAACAGCAGGACGATAAGTAGAGAGCAGCCTTTGAGTCAGGGCAGGATATCTAACATTTATAATAATACAATCTTCATTTCCCACCTTATTTGTAGGCCCGACCCAACCAATTCTTCTGGCAAACAGAATATCATTAAAATCCTTACATGAAAAATCACAGTTCTTACTCAACCAATATCCAACCTTATTTGTGAGTTGGGCCGTAGACTCAGTTACCCCAGGAGCAAGAGCAGGTACATTCGTCAACACCACCACATAGGGAGCACAAGCTGGGGGGAGATCAAAACAAGCCAATGAAGGCCTGACCGTCAGCGGATTCAGATTATCGTTCCCAACCAGCTGTTGGCCGACCCCCCCCAACTATCACAGATTCAGGATCAGGCTGCCTACTACAACTAAGCCTATTGACAGTCCTATCAGCCATTAATAGAGAAGTCGGTGCAGCCCGGAGCAATCTCAACGCGATCACCCTGACCCCCAGAATTTACAGGATTAACCAATAGCCGAGATGTTTTTCCCAGAGGCCCCAAGGACCCCGCAGCTTCCTCCGGTAGGAACAACTCCTCACTAGAATGGGATCGCCTGGTCGGGGCCACACATCCACCTGCACAATGCCTCCCTTGACTTCCTTGCACACATATCAGAGAAACTGCTTTTTCTCTGGCCAACAATTTCGCCACAACAGGGAACAAAATCTCCTGGACCATTTCCTGAAGTTTTGACAATAAAAAAGTTACATCACAACCCAGATGCTGGCAAGGTGTAGGGTCACTGCTCATACCCTTAGGGAGCTCCAAGAGAGGTGTTTTCGACTTGGGCATAATTTTCTTTAAAACCTTTTTTTCCTCGGGGGAGGACTACATTTATCCACGGGGCAGGCCGAGGAAGAAGATAATAAAAGTATTTTGCTTCTTCTGGAGGGTCCTTGGCCACCAGAGCCCTCTATTGTCTCTGTTGGCTCAGCCTGAACAGGCTCAGCAGCAGCCATAACAGCACCTTGGTCCCCCCCGGATAAGCCACCTCCACATCCACACCCTCCCGAGGACCACCTCTTTTCCTGCCCATTTTTCAGTAAAAAAGTTTCATACAGCAAAACAACAAGCGAAGCAAAATAATAAGTAAAAATTAAAAACTATATAAAATCCTAGTCACACCCACTATAAAAACTCCAAATATACTCCAAGTATTAGCAGAGATATATAGTCACCCTCCACAGGAAACGAAAGAGGGGTGGCCCAGCCCAGCCTCTTACGGGCGATGACGGGCGCAAGACGGGCCCGCCCTTGGCCCGGGCGCCGCCCGCGCGCGTCCCACGGTAGCGGGAGCACGAAATCAAATTTAAAGGGCTCCTGCCCTTGTCCAAGACGCCACCTCCTCCTGCTGACACAACGCGCTTTAATTGATTAGTGCTGCAGCATTTTTTCTTTTGTTCTATGTTTAAAACACATATGACATTAATATTTAACATAAAAACATTTGTACTCATTTTAATGAGTTACATTTTTTTACTTTTACCCAATACTTTACAATAGGGAGGTTGCACAGTTGCGGTGGAGATCTCTCTATCGTAAGGTATAAGTACAATTAAAAATACTTTATCATACTGTAAGTTAGTAAAATATCTTCTCTAAATTGTAAAAAGAATATATTCATATTTGGCCCTCTGCTTATGCCAATACCTCGACTGACCTCAGATACTAGACAGATGACAGAACCACTTTTAATTACTCGGGCCACATTCAAGTCCATCATAATTTTGCACACCATGCCACCTCAATTTGGATTCAGTCAGATGCAAATCAGTCATGGCCCTGCTAGAATGAGAACAGTTCACCTTGAACTGCCAGGCAAGGAACTCCCTGAACTCAAACCCAAGTAACCAGGGACCGGTGATGCCCTTGTCAGGGTTCATCAGCCGGGTATAACGTAGTTCCGCCAACACAGTATGCACTGTGCTCATGTTTAGGCATACCCGTCCCGCTAAGGTAAACTAAAGGTACACTAAAGTATACAAAAAAGTGATAAATGGAATACTTGATCTATCAACAGCCATATTAATTGACAATACTCTATCTATTTCTTATTCTGCATAAGTATGAGTCTAGGTAAAATATGATCCTATAACAGCATAAGGAGCAAGTGTTCTGTTATGTTATGCTATGTTGATTTGTATAGGCCACTAATCACCCAAGAGGGTATCCAGGCACATTGGTAGGTGTGTAGATGTGTAGTTCCAAGGTACTTATATGAAGAGCCAGGTCTTCAATTTCTTGTGGATCTCAGTAGGAGTGAGATGGAGGCTCTCATGTGTTGAAGGAGGTTGTTCCATGTCTTAGGTGCGATGTAGAAGAATGAGCGACCTCCAGTTTTGTTTTTGCAGATGTCGGGCTTGTGTGCAATGGAAAATGAGGCAGAGCATAGGTGTATGGTGGGTTGGTGAAAGTGTATGTGACTGTTCAGATATTCTGGTCCTGTGTTGTACAGGGCTTTGTATGTGTGTATGTGTAGTTTGAATTGGCTGTGCTTGTGAATGGGGAGCCAATGAAGCTTATTTAGGTGCGATTTGATATGGATGCAGTGTGTGGGGGGGCAAAAATTAGCTCTGCATCTGAATTCTGGATGATCTGGAGTCTGGTGTATTGGATAAAGTTACGGACCTAATGTCTGTGTCCTTATGCCACAATGTACATCCTTCCTAGGTAAGTATATGCGTATGTCTCATGTCAGCCACTTAATCCATAATTTTCCAATTACAGCCATTCATAGAGTAACCTGCACTTATGTAATATGCATGTAATATGTGATAGTTTCTGACTCTCACTTACACCTTTTTCCTAGTAAGCTTTACACAAGACATGACTCTGAGAATGTTTAATCACTACCTAATACTAACATGTTCCCATGCTCTTACTGTGATTGTGTTGTGTTAACTCAATACTCTGTTTGTGTCACTGACCACAGCTTCAATGACATAACACAAAATGTACTTCCTCACAAAAACATTTATAGAAAGACCCACCATTGCCTCATCAGTGTTTTACACTTCAGGTTGAAATTCTTAAGAGGCACTAATATAGGTAAAGTATGATAACACAAAGGAAGGATCTACACCATATGTAGCAATTTGTGGAGGTGAGCTTTAAACTGTAACTGGCAATGTGCAACAAAGGATTGTTACTGTTAAGAATCTCCTGTAAATTTGTCTATTGTGGCAAAGGGAGTAAATTGAGAACATGTAAGTACAGAGGAGGTAACTGAGTCCCCCATACTAGCGCTCTTCCCAGCAGGCACACGTTGTGTAGAAGAGGCTGGAGTAGTGGCACCTGATTAAAATTGAGCCAGAAACTACTGTAATGTATCTTATAAAATGTGCAATTTCTGAATAAAGTTTAATCTTTGCAATTCCATTGGCAATAGCTTCTAAAGGGGTTACACTAGCTACTGTCTATTGTTTTGTAATGGCCTGGCAAAATGTCAAAACCTGTTAAAATAAGTAATATTGTGGCAGAATGCTTCCACGCAAACTCTGTGCTTCTGTGAGATCCTGCCCCTGAATGTCCATGCGGATCATAAGTGTGGGCTTCAGGCTAAAAAAGGAAGAAAACAAGGAGGCTACAGTGAATGGTATAACATGTTCTCTAATCTCTGCTGGACATTAGTTTTCATTGTGTTTCTTGGGGATAGTTAGTAAGTCAGGATCAGTACCATTCACAAACAGCAATTCAGTATTATAGCTATTCAGTGTATACAAGTTCATTTACCAGCATGCACTAGAGTAAGGCTGTAAAAACTCTCTAAAAGTCCTATGACAACTCTGGCAAGCACCTACATCAAGGGAGACAAACACAGCAGAAAAACTGGCAGCCAACTAAGATTATATCGAACAAGAGGATGAGGGGAAACTGGAGATGTGAGAGACCGAGGATGGACTAAAAAAGAATGGTAAAGTATTGCAAGGCCAGTGAATGAACTTGAGCTAGTAGAAGGAGCCACAATAACAAACACACCTTGTGCCTAACCTCCACCTCAAAGGCAGAACCTCCCTATATTCCTAAAAATGTCTGTTTACATTGTTGAATGGGGAAAATATCCCAAACAATAGTACCAGCAATTGTTCCGAAGTCCCGAAGTAAATTGCAAATCCAAAGTAAAGTTAACACTGTCCCATATAAAACAAATGTCAGTTCGTCAACTCTGATGCTGTTTCTAGACTGCTGTGCTTGGTTGAAGGGAAATGTTTTTGGTCATCCTGAGGATATGATAACTGGGCCATTTTTAGCTCCTACAGCTAGGCTTTGTAGGCGGGGAGCAGGACCTAGCGCCTCCAGAATATTATCACACACTAATGTAATGTGGGAAGCGAAGGCATAAAGTGCACCAAGGCTGACAATGGCAGCTGATGGGGAGGAATGGATTTGGGAATGTTGGGTGGCAGCTGCAGTCCAGCAGGCTAGGAGGAAGCTAATCTCATAATGCTGGATATCTTTCCTTTCTTGTTTTCTTGTTTGGCCAAAACTGATTTCACCACCTCTGCAAAGCACTTACATATTGCCTGCTCACTAGCATTCAGCTACCTGATGCCCTCTGCAACCAGCCATGGTGACATACTGAGGGGCAAGGTAAGGCAAAAGGTTTGAAGGTTGTCTTGATGAATCTCTTGCTGGCCACTGATCCTCTGGGCTGGGACGTTTTGGAGGTGGAAAGGTGACTTGGGATGCAGCATCCAGGTAATGTATGGCCCTTGTCACTTGTCAAGGGGACATCTTAAGGATTTGATAATGATGTGGTTGTTCTCACCACTGTTGCTTGTTGTTCCGGGCCACAATGAGCTGATTCACGTTCTGGAATGTGCTATCCAAATCAACTATCTGTCAGGAATAGGAAGGTTCAAACCTTTTTGCGTAATTGGAGAGCTTGGAAATTACAAAAAATAGGAAGATGGCGATTAAGGTGTAAATTAATGGTTTTAAGGACCATAATACAGATAGGAGGTAATTTGTCTGTTGACCTCTAAGTCTGGGTCAAATATGGTTCACTTGCACAAGAAGGCAACAATGTGATTTGCTAAGGTACTTTGCTTTTGCTATAGTTTGTCACCTGGTCTACTCATCCCTCTCTTTTTTGTATGTTTCCCTTCCGCAGTGCTGTGGTTCAAGGTCACCTGCATCATTAGGCAGATTGTTGTGATGCAATATCTTCACTTCCTCCCTCTGTAGGTATAGACTCCTGTGTCTATTACCTTCACATAGTTGTTGGGAGCATCGCCTGGCCTTTTGCAATTATAATCACAGCACCAGTGGCAGAAGTGGTGGTAAAGGACGTCCGAATGTTTGTACTACTGTGCAACATGCAGTCAGATATACCATTAAGTCTGTACCTTTGTTACTTTGTCATTTGAGATTCCAATTGTGGACTCATTCTAGTAGGTACCTTACGAACACCATTATACATGAGAGAGGTTTTGTCCATCATGTTTACATTCATCCTCTGAATGCTTCAATAGGGAAGTCACCAAACAAGCCTGCACGCACTTATCTTTACAGTGGTAATCCGAGAGAGAGAAAGAGCAAGGTCTCTGCATACCATCTTTGAAAGAGACACTATAGCAGCTGGGTGTGAGGAGAAATTGGAACAAAATAGATCCAGATCCTTGTCTACATGAAGTCATTCACATTAATCAGGCAGCCTTTTTTCCTGTCTATCATATGTGGCAACTCCTCATACTATTTTAAAAGATGTTTATGTAATATGCTCCTCTGTCTCCAAAATGTTAATTTCCAAGTCAGGACTGCCTGAGAAACAACCACAAAGATGGTTTAACTCAGTGTGTTCCACAGTCCGGAGACAGTTTAAGAATGGCTTACAATCTGACCTAGATGTAAACTTGGAGAATCTAAAGTGCAGCGGGTGTGTAAATCTGTCTTTGCTGAATGTAAAGGTACTAAAAGGTAAGGCTTGGGATGATCATTTAGAAGCAGGAATATTAAGGCTAGTTCTAGATTCTGGAAGAAATAAAGCTCCCCTTTTTCACTGACAATCCTTCTTCTGGGATTGGGAAGTGAATCACTTTTCAAAAATATTTGCTTCTGCACAACCAAGTGGGCCTTCACTTGGAATAGCCATGTATGGCACTAGATACCGCAGAACTCCAAGAATTCAGAAAATCACTCACTGTAAATGAGGTATTTTCAGTGATACAAAGGAGAAGGCTCCTGATGGTGTCCTGGAAAGTACTTTTAAAGAGAATATTACAGTATTGGCCCCGCTCCTTACAAACGCTTTTAGAGCAGCAGTTTTAGGCCCAAGTTTGCATTCTTGGAAGACTTCCATCATAGTACTTAATTTTAAGAAAGGGGATAGGAAACTTCCCAGTTGTCACCATCCTATTTCCTTGTTGGGCTCCACTACAAAGATATTGGGCTGGGTCCTTCTGTATAGTGTTGAAACAAATGGGCTGAAGATCAAATTACCTTATCTAATGTACAGTATGAGGTTATCGAGGTATTGGCTCAGTTGATCGGTGTTTTAATCTCTACTTTATTGCCAGGAAATATATCAAGGCCAGGGAAGGTGCATTATACATAACTTTTATCGACCTGTCCTGTGCCTTTGAGTTGGCTACACACTGAAAGCTATGGTCCCTAATTGAGTGGAAAGGGAACGAGTTACCTTGGTAATGTTTGCATTGAGATACCTCTTTTAAGGTTTGTTATGGCTGGCAGGGTGAATGCACCTTCCCTATCAAATTAAACTGAGGTGTGCAACAGGGGTGTATCTTGACCCCTTTTTTGTTTTAATTAGATATTAAGGGTGTGGCCCATCACCTATCTCCTAGAGGCAAGGACCTGCCTCAGCAGGGGCATCGGCCAACTCTAATTTTGTCGTATGTGGAATCTTAAGGTGAACTTTACAAATGTCATTCATTATGACTAGCGGCCCTCTGAACACATCTTCTCGCACGGGGGTATCCAAATAGGCAAGGGTAACACTTTCAATTACATGGGAATCCCTTTTAATGCAGCATTAAATTGCGTCCCCCTTTTCGCTTCAAGAGCACCACAAATTAGCAGAACAATTGGAATGGTCTTTCAGTTTTTTCACAGGCTAGGCCGCAAATCAGTAACAGAAATAGTTCAGATCTATAAGAGCAAATATTTATCGGAAAGACTCTATGGAGTGGGCATATGGCGGTAAAGTAATCCAAGTAATCTACAACAGGTGGCTAGTGGTTTTCTTTGTAGACTTCTATCAGTTCCTTGGAGCATTACCTCCCTTATTTCTCATGCTGAGGTCGGATTAAACCGAATGTAAGATGCTATTTGTCTGTCCCCTTTAATGTTATGGATTAATGGTAAGTTTATTTTTAAAGGATCGCTTAGCCCTTGATAAAATAGGTCCGATTCCCTGGTTTGCCAATGTGAGGAAAGCAGTTATTTTTTTAACTTGACATGTTTAACCCCAAATTGGAAAAATAAAGTTAAAATGCTTTACCACAACTGCCCCAGGGTTCAACTGAAAAGAGCCGAAACCATGAAGACTGTAAGGAATTATGCTGCTGTTTCTACTACGATGGGGATGGATCCTTACTTGATACTAATATCTAATACTACCCATAGATATTACCTTACTTGTCGAGGACTCAGCACATTGCACTTAATGGTAGCTTTTTCGTTGCTGGAAATTCGGTATGCTGACTTTCCTAAATGTCCATTTGATAATGTCTCTAACCTGAGGGCCTCTTTCTTGGTCCCGATTTAATGTGAAGCCGACATTAGTCAATATCAGATCGGGATGGTCTTTTACAGCAATTAGGATCACCAGGTATCTGTTATGCTATAATTATGCATTTTAGGTGATTTAGGTGGACCCTGATGTATTTGAGGCACTGCTATGCTATTTATTTATGTTTTTTTAAACTGTATCAAAGTTGTAGTTTCGAACTTTTAAGACGTGTAGGCTAACTAAAGATTCATGACTGACCGACATTATAGCAGATGTGTTTCTCTCCTCCTTACCGTCCCCCCATTCTCCCTTTCCCTCCACAGTGTTTAGCCATCTATCAGTGACATTTTTGGTAAAAGGAAGAGGTGGGTTCACGTCAAATTCAAAGTTACTTGGGGCCATATGTACAAACACATTTTCCCATTGACACAGAATGGGGAAAACCCTTTGCTACATCTGGCCCTTGGTTCTTAACATCAACTCTTCTTTTATACCCTTAGTCTCCTCTGACAGTTTTTTTTTATTGTGTCTTTGTGACTCTCTGAGCAGACACACCTCCCCTGCTGCTGGCCTCTCCCTCCTCTTAATTTGTTGTGTGGTCACTCTGTACAGTTTCTTGTCCTTCTTTGCCCCTTGTGGTGTCGTTACACGCCGCCTTCTTGGCAGCACCTAGAAAAGTAATGGCAAAGAACAACAGACTCATAAGTGATTATGCCTTCCACTTCTTGTACATAACAATTTATGCAGTCATTACAATAGTCACTGTGACAAAGAGGTACATTCTCAGATATACCCCGTCCTGCCCCAAGCAAGGTTTATATTTCCACGTGCCACTTTTACCCGTGGATGGCTTGTGGCAGCAAAGTTGCAGCTGTAGCAAATGGTTCTTGCCCCTCAAATATAAACCTTTGTCGGCGCTGAACATCAACAAGCCTTATCTTTGCACTTGGCTTGCCTTGACTTAGTCAAGCGATGTCATCGTGAACGAATGTAATTTTGACGTCGCCTGTTGCCTTTTAATACGACTTTTCATTCCAACCTCACATGATAAAAAAAATATGTATCCTCATGCACAGGGTCTACTTTTAAAGTAGTAAACGTATATGAAAAAGATTTCTGTCAAAGATGCTTATTAATACATGCATAAACTCATAGCAACTTTGCTGTACAAACATAACCAAATTTGCGACATGCATGAGAAACATTTTACAAGAATTTTGCATATGCTTCCCATGCCTCGCCTTTTCAATCAAGATTAATTTAAAAAAGATCTGCTATTGCCGGGTGCACAGAGAGACGTGAGAATTATTGTTTAAAACGGATATTTCATCATCTACACAGCTATATGCTATTTCAAGAGGGACACGTTCCCCAGGGACAGTGGATCTCTTTCTGCGTTTTGAGAAGAGCTGTTGTTC
Organism: Pleurodeles waltl; assembly: GCF_031143425.1. NCBI lineage: Eukaryota > Metazoa > Chordata > Amphibia > Caudata > Salamandridae > Pleurodeles > Pleurodeles waltl. The sequence goes on along the minus strand of NC_090448.1, from coordinate 217,382,125 downwards.
ATGCCCAAAGAGCCACACAATGAAACAAACAGCACTCCATCGTTCCAAATAGTTTGCACAAAAAAGTATTAGCCATTGCTAATACTACGCCAGTTTTATGCATGATCCATATTCATAGATGTTGACATGCCCTATCAGCTTCTAATGCCCTCAGTCCTGCAAGTGTGTGTGCCGAGCATAATTAGTCCAATTTGCTTAATTCTGAAACTGCTAAGTATGCAATGAATGTACAGCAAGGTGGCTGTCTCTGGACACCAATGACATATCATGAAATATTTATAAATTTGAAGTGATGTATATCACAATTATTTCAGCAAAATTCCTGTAGTATTTTACTATTTCACAATTCGAAACTCATTTTGGGAATATTTTGTTTATTGGCGCTTGTTGCTCACAAATCATTAGTCACGTTCTTGTACACTTGCCTTGTTTAGAAAACAAGTTTGCTGATGAGATAGGTTTCATTTTATATCTTCTTTCATGTCTTTTAATTAATTCTGATTAGAAAGAAAATGCAAATAAGATTTTTTACTTGTTATGGTTGATGTCATTAAACAAGTTCGCAGGGTCTTCCTACATTATTTGTGATGGAGAAAACGCAGGCATTTTTTTAAAACAATCTTGTTTAATGATAATTATGTGGTATCCGATTTATAAAAGAGTCATAATCTGCACATATTTTTCAACTATTTGGAGATTAACTGCTTCTGGAAATTCAGCCTGCGCTTTTTCTATTTGCTTGAGTTTGTTCCATTTGCCTACTTTGCAGTCAATAACCCCGTTCTCATCATTTCTGTTTGATTAATTGCATCTTTTTAAAACTATTTTTATGTTCATCACTGTTGGAGGCAGCAAGTTCTGGTTCACTAAGGTGAGGCCCTAGCCAGTAAGAACCTAACTCTCCCATCAGGGGTGGGTGATTACACTCACTGTATAACCTGCACTCACCATTGGGTAGCTAGGCATAGAGCAGTCAGGCTTATCACAGGGGCAATGTGTAAAGCATTGGTACAGCACTACATACAATAAATACACAGAGCGTCACAAAAGAGACTTTATATGAGGTGTATGTGGTAAAGTTTGTATTTGACACACACAATTAATTAACACAACATCATGTGAATCTGGTCATAAATCACATTTAGAAATATTACTAGCAGTACTAGGACCAATTGTGTTAAAATAACATTAGCAGCGTGTGCATGTGAGAAAATCAATATTTTCCCTCCCAGCACCCTCATGCAGTACCAACTTGTTACTATTAGTGATTTCCCCAATTCAATGTCATAAGTTTCCAGCATGCACTACGGTTCACAGCAATAGCAGCTATGTGTACATGCAGAGAACAGAAGCACGTTTTGACAGTTCCAGGGCCTAGGCCACACAGGTAAAACCCAATGTGAACCGTGATAATCCTCTGACAAAGGAACAACGTGTACAGCGACACCGTCGTGTGGTGCAGTCAATCACAGACAATCACTTCGACTCACTCACTCCGCACCGTTACACGGTGCCACAGATAACAGGAAGGCTAGTATAAAGCACATGCTCCAAGCACCTTAATGCGGTGCACTGATATCCCTCAGGCTAATGGTCACTGAGCTTGCAGACTTCTCATGGATCCAAACCTTCCCCTACTCTCTAACCAGTTCCTACTACCTGCCACCTTGGGAGCTTTAGATGATCGTACCCTTTTCTAAAAAATTAGGCCACTCGCAACCCGAATTACACTTATTCAGGATCCAAGGGCAAAGGTGAGTTTGAAGCAAAGAGATAATGGCTGATCAAGCAATAGATGACAAATTGAGAACTGGCCACCACTTGGGGAGTGCGGACGGTCTCCGCACTGTGCTTTCCGGTGTGGGCCATGGTCTGTCAAGCACAGGGTAAGGTTCACTCTAGGACACACGCTGTTCTCAGTGGTGCCCAGCCAGGCATCTCAATATACAGATAATTACCAAATCTGCTCCTCCTGGGTAGGAGCACAACGTCTCGGGTGCGATGACATGAGTTGCTCTGGACAGTCCTTGTGGCACATGAAGAGTTACCAAATCCACTTCTCCCTGGAATGAGGGGCAGCGTCTGGTGCGTGATGACTTGAATTGCACCAGATAAATCCGGTAACACACAGAGAAGTTCCTAATGCCGGGCCTCCCTGGAATGAGGCACAACATCTGGTGCATGATGACTTGAGTTTCACCAGACAAATTTGGTTTTACACACAGAGATGCAAGTTCAGTGGTGTTGCATGTGGTAGAATGTGACACTGCTCCAGGGATGGTCCCACCTCTTATGGATGCAACCAGTGACTTGAATACTGCACACTATAAGCATGCAGTCGGGTATCTCACAAGAGAAATGCAGTACGCGGGACAAAGGTGGGCCACGTGGGGTCCCACAGCTGGTGAATCTGCTCACTACCAATCAGACGCTTTTGCATGTCATGGCCCTACAATGAAGGGCCAAACTCTTTGAATGCGGGCAGTACTTTCAAGACTCTGCACCAGGCTAATCTGCTCTCCAGGTGTAATACTTGGTTCCTCGTCCACACTGCTGTTGATAAGAGACATCCAGCAGATGATGTAGGCACTTAAGAGGGCACCGCTCTTCAGATCACACAGGTAGAAGGTGTATGTCCCTTGCCGGAGGTCTTTGATGTCCCTGACACCTCCATCCGAGAACAGGGGGCAAGCCAACAAGCCTTTGGAGAGCCCACTTCAGAGTTCCACACAGCTGCAAACAAGTTTGCCCTATGCCAGCCACGATGCAGGAAGAGTGCACAGTTCCTTCCTAGGGCAGTAATTACTCCTATGCACAACAGGTTCTTCTGGCAGTGTGCACCACATTCCTGCCAGTGTATCTCTACTTTGCTGCAGTAGGGCAGCAGTAGTTATACCGTACTGTGCCTTTGAAGTTGGGGGAGCTTCAGAGGGTTCCCCTTTGAACCACATATGTCTTCCCTAAATTTCAGTCCTGTCTGCCATATGGCTGTGGAATACAGATCTTAATATTTAGAGGGGCCATGATTTGGCTCCATCACAATCTCTCCCTCCAAATTGATCCAGCCAGGCCCATAAAATGGCAGAGGTCTACCTTCCAGTGGTGTGCCAAAGTTTTATAGCTGTCACTGGGGAATGCACAGATGTGCTCCTTCATACCTAAGTGTGCACCTTAGTCAAAATAAAAGGCACACAAAGCCTTTAAGGGCAGAGAAATGTCCACTTCCTAGAAATGGCATTTCTCCATGATTATTGACAGACCCACTTTTACCATAGAAAGAGGTTTGTCAAGACGAATCCAATAACAGTAAACAACTTGAGGCAACTTTGCTAAAATCCACTGTTGCAGTTAGGAGTAATTGAAACACTTCTACCATGGTAACCGATGAGCATGTCATGTCCCCTCTGCAGTGAGAACACACATGGGTATTCTTCATTGTCTGGGCATCCATGCCCTTGCGCACATACATGTCTGCATTGGCAGGCTGGACACACATTTAAAATCACCAAAGGTGCAAGTGCACACACAGGCCTTCTAAGTCAGGCGATTTACCTGTTTAAAGCACCATAGGTGACAGTGCACGCACCTAGGCTTCTATGACAGGCTGAAGACATATTTAAGCCCCCCTAGTTGCTAGTGCATATGCATAGGCCTGCTGCGACAGGCTGGATACATATTTAAGCACACCATAGCGACAAGTGCACACTCAGACCTGCCATGACAGGCCCAGCACATGTTTGGCATGCCAGTAGGCATGATGCACACACTGGCCAGCGCCACTTCCTCATATATTTTGGAAGTTGAACCCATGTGGGGATTTTTCCTTCCCGGGCATGGGACACCCATGTGTACTTGCCCAGCCTCCTGTCTATCACCTGCTCTATGGGTAGTGGAGGGTCCCCTCAGGATTGGCTATGATGCTAGTAGTGCCACCCTAATCCCAAGTGCAACTGCGCCTCCACAGGCCGGCATGGCAGGCCGTCAACATGCTTCTCTGGCTACTGCAGTGGGTAGCACAATCATTGCAATGTTCTACTAGTGGCCCGGGCTGTACCTGCCCCAGGTATGTGGTGTACCCTTTTTTACAGGGCCCTCCAGAGTACAGCACCTGAACCAATCACGTAAACACCCATCCTAGCATGTGGAGGCAGAGCATGTGCACTTTCCTACTGCAGTACAGTGGGAAAGTGCCCTGAGTCCTAAGGCCACGCAAAGAGAGTAAGGAAAAGACCAGGAGAAAAAAGCAAAACATTTCAGGGAAATCCCCTAAGAAAGGCCATCTCCAATAGTTGCTAGCTCCAGCTTTCACTGTTTGTGACATGCCCATTTTAACATATTCTCAGAGTGTGCAATGGGTCTTCCCCTTGCTCATGACTGAGGTGGTCATTACGACCCTTGCGGTCAGAGACCGCCAGGGGTAATGTGGCGTCCGTACCGCCAACAGGCTGGCGGTACGGAGGCCCTTATTACGACCGCAGCGCCTCGGTTGCACCGCCGGGGCCGGCGGTTTACCGCCGTTTTAGCCCTGGCGGTGATAATCCGCCAGGGCAGCGCTGCAAGCAGCGCTGCCCTGGGGATTATGACCCCCCTACCGCCAGCCTGTTTCTGGCGGTTTGCACCGCCAGGAAGAGGCTGGCAGTAAGGGGTGTCCTGGGGCCCCCTAACAGGGCCCCGGCCAGCTTTTCACTGTCTGCATAGCAGACAGTGAAAAGCACGACGGGTGCAACTCCACCCGTCGCACGGCCGCAACACCGCCGGCTCCATTAGGAGCCGGCTCCTATGTTGCGGCCTCATTCCCGCCGGCCCAGCGGGAATGTCATAATGGGGGCCGTGTGAGTGCGGCCGCATTGGCGGCCGCACAGCGGTTACTGCCTGGCGGGCGGCAGTAGCCGCCCGCCAAGGTCATAATGACCCCCTGAATGTCTTTTTGTCTGTTTCAATGACCAGGTCCTGAATTGATGACTTTCCTTCCTATTTTTGTGTTTGTTCAACCTGTGGGCCATTTAGTATTTTTCAGTGTATCCTTCCGCTATTGATGAAAGAGAACTATTCTTCTTTTTTCATTTGAGCTTTTTTGATTTCACACTCAATCCAGTGAAGTGGCCCTATGTAAAGAATGTTCACATCACTAATGGTAGCCATAGAAAATATAGGCGGTCATTATGAACACGGCGGGAAACACCGCTGACCGTCGTGGCGGCGGTGAACAGAATCCCGCCATTGATGGTGAATGGAAACCCGCCATATAATGAACAAAAATCCCATCCCTGCCAAAAATCACCAGACCACCACTCCCCGCCATGATCCTGTTGATGGGAATCCCAGACCTCCCCACCCTGCCACCGCCAAGCACACCCACATCCTGCCATCCAAATAATGATGTACAAATCACATTGGCGGACAGTGGAGGCCGGACGACCATTGGCAGCTGCGACCGCCACAGGCGGCAAGTGGACTCAACAGCAAGAAGTGCACACATTGGATAAGTGTATAACCCACACACCTGACACACATCCAGAACCCCCATAAAACACCCCCAGAGATACCCCACAATCCTTTGCAATTAAAGTAGGCCAAGAAGACTGAGAGCACCAGAGGCAGACAGAGAATGCCAGCATACAGGAGACACACACCGACCCACAGCAGAGCACCCTCACCTCGATCTCAGACCTGACACCATTCACCACACTCACCATGTCACCCCCCAAACATCCACGCTTCACTGAAAGGGAGTTAAGGACCATGGTGGATGAGACCTTGAAGGTGGAGCCACAAAAATTCGGGGCCGAGGTGCAGCACACAACTATCACAAGAAAGATGGAGCTGTGACAGACCAATGTGAACAGGGTCAGTGCAGTGGGACACCATCCACACACCAGGGACGACATCCGGAAGAGATGGAACGACCTGTGGGGGAAGGTCAGGGGCATGGCATCAAGGCACCACATCGCAGTGCAGAAGACTGGGGGAGGACCGCCACCAACACCACCAGAATACACAGACTGGGAGGAAAAGGTACTGGCCATCCTGCACCCTGAGGGACTAACTGGACGCACTGGAGGAATGGACTCGCGTAAGTCATCAACATATACCCCATATACACCATACCTGTAATGCATGCACCACCCCACCACACCCACCAGGACCAACACCCCACCCATGCATCAGTGACTAAATCCACCCCGCATGTCTACAAACACACTAACAGGTCCACATCCCTCCCCCTGTGCACAGCCACCCACCCCTGCAAGTACCCACAATGGAACGACACCCCCCACCACAATGCAACCCCACACTGGCGCAAAATGCAATGTCAACCTCACAAAGGCACCCTGTAAGGCCACTAATCGTAACACAGACTGGTGGAACACAGGTACAGAGGCCACAGTCTCCCACTGCCACCATGCAGACCTGTGACACTTTTTCAGTCTGAATATTTCAAAGCAGATAATGCACATGCCACTAAGCAGCATGTTTTCTCCCCGTGGTGGCAAAAGTATAGTTAAAAAGTGCAATGGATAGTGTCATTTTATATGTCTGGGTAGCTACACTCAAAAAATAAAGAGAGACCATCTTTCCATTGCTTTTCATTGCTTTTACAATATGGTCCACTAAACAATGCTGCATGTTGCCTAGGATATGAACTGTTGCATCTATTTTGTTAATCATTATGAGCAAGTGCATAGGCCCATCCCCTCCACCCACGCACCTGTGACTGGCCCTCCAACTAGTTCTAGGCCCTTTTGTACCCGGCTCCAGCCTCGCTCCCTCTGCTCTTGCTGCTCCCTCATTATTCTCACCCTAGTTGCTTATCTCCTCTGTCTCACACCGCTCTCTCTCTGTCATAAAAGTTTTTGCCTGTTTTCCACTTTCTCTTTACTCTTGTAACTCTTTCACTTTCCAGTGCTGTCCCTTTCACTCTTAAGCATCTTTTTCTCTGTTGTGCACTCGTCACTTCGATTTAGTGGGTTTAAAATGGCTATGCCTTTTTATTTTTTGTGCATTTCTAAATGTTGTGCCTTTTTATTTTGGTGTATTTTTCTCTTTTTTGCATTTCCTTTTTTGTGCATTTTTCTCTCATGCATTTTTTGTATGTGCACCTCTCTGCCTCTCGCCCCCATTCAGACCTCTTGTACTTCATGCGCTCTGCAGCCACCCTCCCACCAAAGCACTTTTCCACCTCCCCAGCTCTTTACATGCTCTTTCCACATTACCTTCTGACCTCATCTTCCCACTCCTTAGTAGCCCCACCCATTGCCACCAAGCTCCTCACCCTCCTAGGACCTACTTAACATTGTCCACTACGCGGCCCCAGTGAGCTTGTGCCTTGGCCCAGCTCCCTACCCATTTACCTGTTAATGATGCTCCAACCAGTCATAGGTTATTTCGGGCACAGCTCCTTGCCTTAAGGCTCCTGTCTCATTCCCTTTGCTTTAATTCTTCTCTCGTTCTTCTCACCCTAGATGCTCCTCTCCTCTCTCTCTCTCACCTGCTCTCTCTCTGTCATAAAACACTTTGCACCTGTTTTCCACTTTCTCTTCACTGTCGTACTTCTTGCAATTTACACATTTGTCCCTTTCTCACTTTTGTGCTTTTTTTATTTTTTGTGCTCCCTTCGATTTTGTGCCTTTTCTCTTTCATTCACTTCCAAATTTCATGTCCTTTTCTCTTTTTTTGCCTTTTTTTCTTTCATGCACTGTTCCATTTTTTTCATTTAGGCTTTTCGAACTTTTATGACTTTTCTCTTTGGTGCATTTTTCTCTTTTGCACCTTTGCATTTTTGTGCACTTCTCTCTCTTATGTATTATTCTATTTTGTGCATCTTTTTCTGTCTCTCACTACCATTCAGGCATTTTCCATCACCTTCTCTGCAGCCCCCCCGCACATTTTACCACCTTCCCCCACTCCTTACCTGCTCAACATCAGCTGAGAACACCAGCCCATTTATGGAACAGGTGCACTTCAAGCTTTACTCTGAACAACCTTCACTTATGTTAGACAGCAAACATTATTAATAAAAATGTGTAATCAAAACGAAATTATTAACATGTATTAAAAAGGACTAAAGAGAGAAACGTGTGTTAGAAAAATAAACGTGTAGCTTTAAAATTGATTGCCATGGTGTCAGCTGCATCAAGTTCAACGTGAAATAAAAAGTGACTGTGAAAATGTATTTTGTTTAATCATAATTAAATGTACTGGCAAAAGATTATTATTAATATGTACTACAAAACTAATGGTTTGAAATTTCTATGAAATGTTTTATTCTTTATGTATTAGCATTAGTGAAAAGGCCCACATTTTACTATCTTTCCAGAAGCACAATGGTTAAATGTTATACTGATTTTACTAATATGCTTTGCAAACATTGTTTATTAGCCATTCTCGCAGTGGGAAGCTACTGCATTCTCAGTTTGGCTTGCCCTGTATTTTCTTGTGATAAAAATTGAAAGTTTTAACAGTGGGCTTTAGTTTTTGTCAGGAAGCAAAATGTCATGTTTTATGTTGTTTGTAAATTGTAGTAATTCTATTGAAGCTGTCTACTGGATAGGAATGTGAACTGTGACCCGATCTTGTAAGGAACAAAGAAGAAATACAACTAAAGCCCAGATAAAAGTTTATTGGCTGCACACTAACCCCCCCCCCCATAGTCTTGTCCAATAGAAGCTTAGCTAGTAACCTTTGGGACTTTAATTTAGCAAAGTGCTTAGGTGATATAAATATGTATTTTATTCAGAGCTGTGCAGTTCAGTTCTACTGAGAGTTACTTATGATTCTAACAGTTCAGATACCTTGGGCCCAACATTACGGCACTGCGGCCCTTCATGTCCCTGATGTGGACTGAAGACCTGCTGTTCCTGAGCTCTGCTGATGAAAATCCACAAGCTGCTGTCTCACTTAAGCGAGGTATAACTAATGTGCATTTATTTTCTTTTTGCAGGATTTCCCCTTAAAAAATCAAACTGCATGTTTTTGGTTAGCACCATAGTTAGATGTTTTCCAAATTAATTTTTGTCTTATGTTAATTTTTGCTTTAAACCCACACATGCTTTTCAAATTAGAGTTTGGTAGTCAGATGTCTAATCCAACAAATAATTTTTCAATTGCACAACTAAATGAAGTCTGTTTCTATTCTTCAAATAATTCTGTTGTTTTTCTGCATAATTCTATAGGAGTTTTTAATGGTAATTGCACATACTAAACTAAGAGTCTTTAGATGCTTTGGATAGTCCGTGTTGTTTCTGTATTGCTATCATTTGGTTTAGCGCATCATTTACGTGACCTTAGCATTTTCAATTTAAGGGCAATAAATGTTTTTAACTTTACTAAATTGGTGTGGTGATTCGTGATTACGTAGGTCATGGTGTGTATACATTTCTGACTCATTATTGCATAGTTTGTTGATGGATTTGAGCCAACCTCTGAGGGTAGTAGATGTCAATGCCCTATTATGTGTCACCTTAGATTAATATTAGGAGGTCACAAGCCCACAGATTTTGGGAGCAGAGGTGAAGGTTTCATCTTTAACCTGAATTTGAGAGGTTTTGTCTCAATAAAAAGGAATCATCCTGAATTTGAGATATTTAGCTTTGCCATTGCTTGTTGAAAATTCTGATTTTTGGAAAATGTGGTTTTGCTAATGTTTGTTTAGATAAGATTTGGTATGTTCCCAGTGTTCCCAGTGTTGTATGAGTTCTAAGTACGGTTTGTGTATGCAATGCTTTGGCAAATTGCAGGTGAATTATGATGTACAAGAGAAGTAGGGAGTTTGCGTACTCAAACATAGTTGAGTAAGGAGTTTGTATACTCCAAAGGGTGAGTGTAGGGAAGTTTGTTGTACTTCAAGTGAATGCGGCACTTTGTACTAAAAAATTGCCCACATGGTTATTGTAGTAACAGACCCTGCGTGGTGTAGGACTCTGGAGTATTGTACAGGTGTAGAAGACACTTGGCTGTTGTTGTAACTTGTTTGCTGTGTCTGGTCAATCTGGTGTGGTTGACAAATAGTATCCTAGTGTGTGTGTGTTAAGAGAGTGCTAGGTTGACAGGTACTAGGTGATTTCTGAGTGCACAAGAAGGATCCTGTACTTGTCAGGAGTAGGTTTGTGGGTCAAATCTTTCTTGCGTTTATGAGAAAGCCAAAGGTCAAAGGACTAGCTGTCAAAGCTAAAAGATGCAGTCGAAAATTCATTAGGGCTTTCAAAGTGATTGAGCCCTACCTGTAGTAAATTCTTTGTTGTTGATTTTTGGTGCTTTCAATATTTACATTTAGGTGTGTGAATTGAGTTTGAGGGACGAGCTGCAAGGCTTTGCCAGCTACTGTATGAGAGAGTGACATCACTCGGTCAGTGCTGAGATTGGTCGGTTGGTGAAAGGACCCATGAACGGATTGGTGGACAACAGTGAACAGCTATTGGTTGAGAGTAGCAAGCTGTTCTGCTTTGCTTCAGGCCAAGAGGGAAAGGAACTTAAGAATTCAAGGAATGCAGCACTCATAGGGGGTTATTACAACTTTGGAGGAAGTGTTAATCCGTCCCAAAAGTGACGGTAAAGTGACGGATATACCACCAGCCGTATTACGAGTTCCATAGGATACAATGGACTCGTAATACAGCTGGTGGTATATCCGTCACTTTACCGTCACTTTTGGGACGGATTAACACCTCCTCCAAAGTTGTAATAACCCCCTTAGTCTGAGTAATGAATTTATTAAGGTACTTCCCAGGTTACACAAAGATAATAATGTGAGCACTCAATGCAGCAACAAACGTGCAACTCTGAAAATAATCACAGCAGTGGAATAATAATAATTAAGGAAAATGCAATACATTAACAATGAATATAATTTATATAAAGTGACTATGTATTCATGCATGCTTACAGCAAAGCTAGATATTAAGAATTAAAAATGCATCACCATGGGGTTTGAATCCAATATCATCCTTTGTCTGCCAACGTCAAGTTGTTGAACCCGTGACAACTGAGACAAAAGAGAACAGCCCCAATAGGATTACTCTCAGAGCAATGCATGCACACCAGAGATAAGTTCCTTCTCTCTCAGTGTCAAGCTGAGTACCTCATATACTTTAAAAAACATAAGAGGAAGGTTCCAGAAACCACCCTCCCTTTGAGTAAGTTGTGAAATTCAAGCCCTGGCTGTACTAGGTCAGCACTGAAAAATACAATAGAGACGGGCCAGATCTCACATCATGGTGTATTTTCAAGACCGAGATGTATCCTGCTCTACCATAAGCATTCTCAACCTGGTACATCCTTATCTGTATTGCCTCCCATATTTATGTTCCCTTCCCTGGAGAGAAAAAGAGAAAGAGAAAACATGTTAACAAGCTGTGTGCCTAAAAATACCTGCACCACCAATGTGATGGCGTTTTAAGCTAAGCGCAAAATGGAGTGAGTGGCCAAGTTGGAGCCTGTGGTTAAATACAGATAGCATCACACAAGTGAAAAGGATTTTAGGATCGAAATGCATCCCATTTTGAATTTAATTTGTAGTTTTAAGCTCAATTAAAGGTAAAATGAAAATTTTCAAAGTGTTAAAAAGTGCGATAAGAGGAGATGGTTTAATTCCAGTCAGAATAGGTGAAATTGTCCCACCCGAAGATACGCCTGCGCACATAGTAATTGAAGAGAATGGTCCATCAGCATGTATTTTGTTAAAATAGTGATGCAACATAACAGTGAAGAAGAGGGGGCCTACCTTTCCTTCTTCATGGAAGTTTCAAGAAGAGAATTTTAGAGAATTTGAGAAGATTACTTTATAAATTAAAGCCCCCTCATAATTGACTCATAAAATGTGTAAGGATGTCACAAATAGAGCAGGATTGGCACATCAGAAATTATCGTAACTTGCAGTAAAACATGAAGTGGATATTGAAAAATCAAAACCATTAAAGAGGAATTACAGATTAGAATTTGAAAAAGATGTTGCAACCATGAGATCTCCTGGAATGAAAATTCATACTTTGGAATTCAATTAAAGTATTCAAACGTGGGGAGCATTAGATAAATGAGAAGGCAGATGGTTAAAGAAAACAGAACAGAAGAAAAAAGAATCTGCGACTTCTAAGTCTACAGACACCCAGTAGACTGGTAATCCAGTAAATATATTACCAATGAGAGAAATTCCTTGAGGGAATTGTGTTTATGTTCCTTGGAGCATGAGATATATTTGGTCATTCACAAATGATTACCCAAGATGGAGAGATAAACCAATGGAATGGTATCATCAGACAGACAGGTTTGTGAACCTTGCAAAATGTTTGTGGGAAGATTAAAATACTCTTTTAGAAAAAGTTGTCAAGCTGATTTATGGATTGAGTGCGAAAGGAATGTTGACTGGCTGACAAGAGAGCCACCACAAGATCCGGTTACAAGTGCTCCTGAAGTAATGAAAAGCTATTACAAAGTGATTGAATTTTCGAAAATGAGAATTTCCCCTAAATATATTGATTGGCTGAGACCTGATAGGCTGCTCAGGAAGCAAAGGAGTCAATACAGTCAATACATGGATATTATGAAAGTGTGTTACAGGCATTCAAGCATTATAGTGGTACAGAGACAAGTAAGCCCAAAGAGATGATTCATTTTGTGTTCCGGTCTGTTGAAGGGTTGAGACCTGGAATTAGTAACATGCTTAAAACTCATTTGATTTGCTGGCAGGCAAAACCAGTTGATGAAGTATTGTGGTTTGCTAAATATTGCAGTGATGAAATTGAAATGAAGCAGACTGAAAGAAAGGGCAATGGTGATGCAGATGAGAGCAGCACAATCAGGGATACAGGGAATTCCACAACAACAGGGAAACATGCAAGTGATACCGGGTCAGGGACAGACAAGAGGAAGAGGACATGGTGGTGGTCGAAATGGAAATTGTGTTGTGTTGATTTGAATACTAATGTAAATCTAGGTGAGATGCAGAAACAGAAGAAGATGCTACCTTTTTAACCTTGTGGGGGTCTTGGACACTGGAAGCAGGAGTGTCTTTTGATGGTCCTTTGATGGTGCATGAAGGTGTTGTGTAGATTAATCAACATAATTTTTTTCCAAATTTGAGAGGACCAAGAAATCGGAATTCTAATGTAAATGTTCAGAATATGAATAATCAAATGCAGGTTCCACAAATGCAAATTTCCCAACAGCAGGTGCCAAGTTTTCAGGTACCACATCAGCAAATGCAACAGCAGATGCAAATGATGCCACAGCAGCAAATACCTCAAGCTCCAATGGCACAGCAGCAGGTAGTGGTTCCTCAGCAGAATATGGGTCAAAGGTTAAGTCAAAACAGTTAGCCTCCTATAACCCAGTTCCCGTTACACAATGAGGATAAATTGAGTGATGACACTGTAAATGAGAGTTTGGATGAAGAAGAATGTGTGCTAGCAGCTTCATTATTGGAGGATCAGAGTGGCCCATATGTAAACAGAACAGTTATGGGTCACAAAGTCTCATATTTGGCTGGCACAGGAACAACATGCTCTACTATCAGAACTGCAGAAGTTTCCAATGTGCCACTTCCTGGGAGAACAGTATAGGTGTAGGAATAGCAAATCAATACTTGACAAATTGGATCACTGAATTGGTTCCTGTTACAATTGGTACTTTTCAAAGGCATACACACATTTTTAGTCTGTGACTCAAGTCCAACATGTCTTCTTGGAAGAGATTTGTTGTGCAAATCAAGATTTTTGAACACTTGAGCGAATGATGGAATTGCCATTCAAACAAATAGTGATGATGAGGAATCATGTTTACCAGCCGGAAGTTGTAATTTGATTAATGAAGAATTCCCATTGATTACAGTTTTTCCCACATTTACAGCTCAGGAGCTGCCAAGTGATCTACAAGATGAAGTTATTTTAAAACTTTGGGATCTTTATGAAAAAGATATTGGTCTAATTAGAGGACTAGAAACATTCAAAGTCATAGATAAACCTAATGCAGTTTTCCTGAAAACTCCTCAATATCACATGGCATCAGATGTAAATGAAGGAGTTGCTCCTGTAATTTCAGATTTTGGGGGTCATTACGACCTTGGCGGTATAAGGCGCTTACTGCCGTGCAGAAGACCGCCAATACACCGCCGCGGCCGCGGTAGACCGCCACAGCTATTATGACACACATCTCAGAATCCGCCGAAATTCAGACACCCACACAACACCACCACACCAAAGGTCAGCGATAAACTGGCGGAAACAAATACTCCACGCCAACAGAAACACGCCCATGGTATTACGACCCCCGAATCCACGCGGCGGTCTTTCAACCGCGGTATTCCATTGGTGGAACACACCGCAGCGCTCAAAATACACACACATCTCCAAAACACCGCCACATTGGACAATTACAAATACACACACCTGATACACATACACACCACTCCCACACACCCAATACAATATAAAACATACACCCACATCACACACAAACCCCTACGACCACAATTTCTGAGAGAAGCACAGAATAGAGAACCCCATCACACAGAGGCACACTACACCATCACCCACACAACACCCACGCACAAAACACCACATACCACTACACTCATCACACTCATCAACACATACACCACCCCACACATCACACACACCACCCCATGGCACGCCAAAGACACCCCCACTTCTCCGAGGAGGAGCTCAGGGTCATGGTCGAGGAAATCATCCGGGTAGGGCCACAGCTATTTGGATCACAGGTACAGGACACATCAATAGCCAGGAAGATGGAGCTATGGCAAAGAATAGTCGACAGGGTCAACGCTGTGGGACAGCACACAAGAAATAGGGAGGGCATCAGGAAGAGGTGGAACGACCTACGGGGGAAGGTGCGTTCCACGGTATCCAGGCACCACATCGCAGTACAGCGGACTGGCGGCGGACCCCCACCTCCTCCCCCACAACTAACAACATGGGAGGAGCAAGTCTTGTTAATCTTGCATCCTGAGGGCCTCGCAGGAGTCGTTGGAGGAACGGACAATGGTAAGTCAAATTTCAACTATCATATCCCCCACCCTACCTGCATGCTATCACACACCCCCACCCTCACACCCTCCCCTATCACTCCAAATCCTCACCTATCTACCCATGACACCAACCACCCATCCCAACCCGAAAAACCTGCATGACTTAACTAAGCATGGATACCCATCACTAAAGCATGCCCACTACACAGACCCACAACACCAGCCAACTATCACCACACAAGCCCCCACACAGGAATGCCTGCACTGGGGTACACGCACACCCAAACATTGCACATCATGAAACACACACATGCAATAATCATGTACTCATACCCCCGCAGGAACCCGAAGGAACGTCAGCACACCAGAGGGTCCAGACAACACCACTCCACCCCCAGAAGAGGCCCACAGTGACGACAGCAGCTCTGCCCCACTGGATCTTGATGACCAGCCCGGACCATAGTGGGCCTCAGGACAGTCGGTTCCCCTTGCCCAGCCACAGCCCAACATCAAACTGCCACCCTCTGGGAACACCAGCACAGCACCCACCCAGCGGGCCCAAACCTCCCTACCCAGGACAGGTCAATCAGCGGTGTGTCCACCACTACAGGGCACCCAGGCGAACCCACCACCCCAACAACAACAGGGACCTGGGGCCAGTGGTAGTGGGCACACGGTCCAGGGGACGGAGGCACAGGAACACAGGGGAACTGGGAGCATACCACCACTCCCAGGAGACGATGGCAACAGTACTGGCCAAGTTGCAGGAGACCCTGCGTCTGCAGGAGGAACAGTATTTGGGGTTCAGGGAGGAGCTTAGGACCATCGGCTCTGCCCTGGGCACCATTGTAGGGGTGCTGACGGACATTCAAAAGACCTTGAGGGACACCGTGGCACTCCAAGGGGCCCCTGACACTAGCCACGACGATGAAATGCCCACCACCTCCGCCGGCGCTAGTGGACAGGAGGCACCGCCACAGGACCAACACACCAGCACCCCATCCACTGCAGACGGACCACCACCACGCAAGCGGGCCCTGAGATCCAGGAACAGGACAGAGCAAGATGGCAAGACCCCCGCCAGGAAATAAGACCACCCTGATCGTCCTCCCACTGTCCCACTTTGTTACCCTGTCCAAATCGGAACTGCCGCAGCTCCACTTCCAATGGCCAGATGTGTAATGTACCTGTGAGACTAATAGACTGGACTCTGCCATGGACATTCCTCCACCATCACCTATCCCCATTTCACAACCCCTCTTCATTGTTATGCACATAAATAAACACCCTTGAAACACTAATAAAACTGGAGTCAGTCAATGATTGTGAACTTTGTATTGTCAATTACAGTGTTAAAAAAGGTTACCCATTGGAAGGCCAACATACCAATGTCACACATCACAAGTCTTTCAAGGGTGCAAGCTGTTGACACGTAGGTTACCACAATAGTGAAACTGAAATGGAAGGGGACAACTCAGTTAACAAATAGGGAGTGAAATGTAGGTACAGGATAGAGGTAGACGTGTGAAAGTTAATAATATTTGAAACATGAAAATGTACTCACCTGTGTCTCACTGGAAATATTGCTGTATGACTGACTCCCTGCTGTCGTTTTCATCTTCATCAGCTTCCTCCTCATCACTGTCCACAGGCTCCCCAGGCTCCCCCGCTGCAACAACACCATCATCTGGATCATCCTCCTGCAGAAAAGGCACCTGCCGTCGCAATGCCAAGTTATGGAGCAGGCGATGATGATGTCGCACACCTTCTTCGGTGAGTAGAATAGGGATCTACCTGTCATATGGAGGCACCTGAACCTGGCCTTCAGGAGGCCGAAGGTCCGCTCGATCACCCTCCTAGTCCGTCCAGGGGCCTCATTGTACCGTTCCTCTGCCCTGGTCCTGGGATTCCTCACTGCGGTCAATAGCTATGACAGGTTGGGGTAACCAGAGTCCCCCAATAGCCATACACGGTGCCTCTGGAGTTGACCCATCATATCAGGGATGCTGCTATTCCGCAGGATGTAGGCGTCATGCACTAAGCCAGGGAACATATAATTTACCTGCGAGATGTACTGGTCTGCCAAACAGACCATCTGGACATTCATCGAATGATAACTCTTCCTGTTCCTGTACACCTGTTCATTCCGGCGGGGGGGACCAGAGCTACATGGGTCCCATCAATGGCACCTATGATGTTGGGGATATGTCCAAGGGCATAGAAATCACCTTTCACTGTAGGCAAATCCTCCACCTCAGGGAAAATTATGTATCTCCTTACGTGTTTCAGCAGTGCAGACAACACTCTGGACAACACGTTGGAAAACATAGGCTGGGACATCCCTGATGCCATGGCCACTGTTGTCTGAAAATACCCACTTGCAAGGAAATGGAGCACTGACAGCACCTGCACGTCAGGGGGGATTCCAGTCGGATGGCGGATTGGTGACATCAGGTCTGGCTCCAACTGGGTACATAGTTCCTGTATTGTGGCACGGTCAAACCGGTAGGTCACGATGACATGTCACTCTTCCATTGTCAACAGGTCCACAAGCGGTCGGTACACTGGCGGATTCCGCCATCTTCCAATATGTCCCAACTGACGGTGCCTAAGAAGGACAACAGCGAAGAAACTGTCAGCATTCCTCCAGGTATGTACCCACAGTCACACACAAGACTACAACAGACAATTAACCCATCCGGGAAAGGTTTTGAGTGTAGGCCTCGGTATGTGTGACGCAGTAATAATTGAAGCCACGTGGGCCCCTGAAATGGCGGCTGCCTGACCTCTAAACTGGGACAATGGGATTGTGGGGTAACTGCGCTGGCGTTAGACACCGTCGCGGTAGGCGGTCGTAGAGCGCGGCGCAATGCTGCATTGGTCAACATTGGATCCTATGGGTCCCAGGAGCCAATGAACAGGTGCGCTGGCGGTGATGATGTGCCCCGCCGCGGACGTCACCATCGCGGACGTCACCACCATTTTCTATCTCTTCAATCACTAGATACCTGACGTTCGACAGGAGAGGACCTACACTGCTAGTGCTGCTGTGACCTCGGTCTGGAAGCGACGATGGCTGCTGCGTCTGGGGAAAGGGTCCCTGCCTTCACTGCACAGGAGTTGGAGAAACTTGTGGATGGGGTCCTACCCCAGTACACGCTACTCTACTGTCCTCCAGACCAACAGGTTAGTACACAGGGAGCACAATGTATGGGCTAGGCTTGGGTGGAGAGGGCTGGTTGGATGAGGGAAGGGGGCAGAGTACATAGAACAGTTATGCATGGGGATGAATGTGCCACAGGGATAGAGTTTGGAGGGGGCCAATCACAACGACGGTGCAGTAGGTAATGACTGTCCTCTTTCCTTGTGCATGTCATGTAGGTCAGCGCCCACCAGAAGAGGGACATTTGGCGTGCCATCGCCAAGGAAGTCCGGACCCTGGGGGCCCACCAGAGACGGGGCACCTACTGCCGTAAGAGATGGGAGGACATTCGCCGCTGCAGCAAGAAGACGGCGGAGGCTCAGCTGGGGATGGCCTCCCAACGTGGGAGGGGTGCCCGTCGCACCATGACCACCTGATGTTCCGGATCCTGTTGGTGGCCTACCCGGAGTTGGATGGGCGCTTAAGGACATCACAGCAGACACAAGGGGGTGAGTACTACCTCATCATATGGACTTTGCATGCAGTGGAGGTGTCTGGGTGGGGGTGGTGGGTTGTGGGTGTCCCTAGGCCAGGGCGAGTTAGGTAGGCAAGGCCCCTCCATTATGTAGGCCATGTGGCACTCCACCCCAGCTCAAAACAGAGGGAAGTTGATGTATAGTTGCCCCTTTGCCATCCATGTGGGCAGATTACTACCATTGCCATGTGGGCCATATCCCAGAAATAGCATGTGCAGAGGTCAGGAGCACGGCGTAATGCATGGGGCTGCTGCGTCTGTCTTGTCCGCCAACGGTAGCGGTATGCCATGCACTAAAACTCTCTTTCTTCTGTCTCCCCCCTTTTCCTGCTCTCCCTGTCCTTTTGTACATCAGCATCAACAGGCGGAGGTACAGTGGCACCAGGAGCACGAGGGAGCTGCATCCCACATGGCCATGGAGGGCCACACCACAGACTCTGAATTCACCAGTGGGACGGAGGGCGAGGGGAGCTTCACGTCGGCCACCAGATCACCAACCAGTGACACGGACTCGTCCGCCGATGGGAGCTCCCCTGTGGTGGCAGCACCATCTGTGCTCCCCACTTCTACAGGTACAGCCGCCACCTCCCCTACCAGTACTGCCCTCCCAGCAGCCCCTCAGCATGTGTCCCGTGCCCACTCACCCAGGAGGGTGGGCATCACCTTCGCCCCAGGCACCTCAGGCCCTGCCCCAGTCACCCCTGCTGCCCTCAGTGAGGAGGCCATTGACCTCCTCAGGTCACTCACTGTTGGGCAGTCTACCATTGTGAATGCCATCCAGGGTGTAGAACGAGAGTTGAAACACGGTAATGCATTCCTGGAAGGCATTCATTCTGGTCAGGCTGTCCTTCAGCGAACCCTGCAATCTCTGGCTTCAGCACTGATGGCAGCCATTGTCCCTGTGTTCAGCCTCCCCCATCCAACCTCCTCCACCCAGACCCTATCCCCTGTACCCCAGCCCATCCCAAGCACACCTACAGACCAGCAGGCACACAAGTCAACACACACAAGTAGCTGAAGCAAACATAGGCATCACACACACACCACAGGCACTCACACAAGCATCACACCCATACAGACACAGCAACATCCACTGTCTCCACTGTGTCCCCCTCCTCCTCTTCTCCCTCCTCACTCCCAGTCTCGTCTACACACACACCTGCATGCACCACATCTACAGGCACTAGGACTCGCACCAGAACACCCAGCACCACAAGCCGCTCACCTGCACTCACCACCTCCACTCCCATTTACACGTCCCCTGTGTCCTCTCCCAGTGTGTCTGTGACGCCCCCTCCCAAAGTATACAAACGCCGGCAATCACTCACCCAACATCCATCCACCTCACGACAGCCTCCAGTACCTGCACCTGCACCCAAAACAGCTAAAGTGACACCTCCTACAACCACCTCCTCTACCTCCACTCCCAGACCCCCTCCAACTACCCATCCCAGTGTCCGTCAGAAACTGTCCCTATGTCAAATTGACCTGTTTGCCCCCACCCCTCCTCCAGTTCATCAGTCCCGTCGTAGCGCCTCAGCCAAAAAGCCTCCAGTACCAGTGGTGCGTGTTCCAGGTTTTTGGAGTGCACCGTCCACCAGGGCAGGCAGTAGGACCCGGAGCCAAGGCACTGTCAGCCCACCCCCTGTAAAGGCACCGAAATTGGAGAGTGGACGACGGGACCGTGTCAAGACTCCTGGTGGGACAACAAGTGAAATGGGATCGAAGGCAATTGGTGAGTCAGCTGTAACTCCAAAGAAGGTGGGGGAGGGTCCGAGGAAGTATGTCCAGCCTGTTGTGAGTGTCATGGCGGAGAAGTGCGCCATCATTTCCGGCGGTCCAGACACAACCGCCAGCACTGTTGTTACTGGTCCAGAGACCACCGCCAGAGTCAGTGCCCAGGAGGGCCCAAGTATCGTTACTGGTCAGGAGACCACCACCAGAGTCATTGCCCAGGAGGGCCCGAGTATCGTTACTGGTCAGGAGACCACCGCCAGAGTCATTGCCAAGGAGGGCCCGAGTATCGTTACTGGTCAGGAGACCACCGCCAGAGTCAGTGCCCAGGAGGGCCAGAGTATCGTTACTGGTCAGGAGACCACCGCCAGAGTCAGTGCCCAGGAGGGCCCGAGTATCGTTACTGGTCAGGAGACCACCGCCAGAGTCATTGCCCAGGAGGGCCCAAGTATCATTACTGGTCAGGAGACCACCGCCAGAGTCATTGCCCAGGAGGGCCCGAGTATCGTCACTGGTCAGGAGACCACCGCCGGAGTCAGTCCCGCTGGGCGATGATGGAACGTCATGCCACACCCCAATGTCCAGTGTGGAGTTCGTCATGCCACACACCAGTGTCCAGTGTGGAGTTCGTCATGCCACAACCCAATGTCCAGTGTGGAGTTCATCATGCCACACCCCAATGTCCAGTGTGGAGTTCGTCATGCCACACACCAATGTCAGTATCTGAACCGCCATCTCAGGCTACCGCTGAACAGTCCATAGCCAGCCATGGCAAAGCACCGCTGAACAAGGCCAAGACCGCCATGGTGAAGACCGCTGAACAGTCCATAGCCAGCCATGGCAAAGCACCGCTGAACAAGGGCAAGACCGCCATGGTGAAGACCGCTGAACAGTCCATAGCCAGCCATGGCAAAGCACCGCTGAACAGTCCATAGCCAGCCATGGCAAAGCACCGCTGAACAAGGGCAAGACCGCCATGGTGAAGACCGCTGAACAGTCCATAGCCAGCCATGGCGAAGCACCGCTGAACAAGGCCAAGACCGCCATGGTGAAGACCGCTGAACAGTCCATAGCCAGCCATGGCAAAGCACCGCTGAACAGTCCATAGCCAGCCATGGCAAAGCACAGCTGAACAGTCCATAGCCAGCCAGGGCAAAGCACCGCTGAACAAGGCCAATACCGCCATGGTGAAGACCGCTGAACAGTCCATAGCCAGCCATGGCAAAGCACCACTGAACAAGGGCAAGACCGCCATGGTGAAGACCGCTGAACAGTCCATAGCCAGCCATGGCAAAGCACCGCTGAACAAGGCCAAGACCGCCATGGTGAAGACCGCTGAACAGTCCATAGCCAGCCATGGCAAAGCACTGCTGAACAGTCCATAGCCAGCCATGGCAAAGCACCGCTGAACAGTCCATAGCCAGCCATGGCAAAGCACCGCTGAACAAGGCCAAGACCGCCATGGTGAAGACCGCTGATCAGGGCAAACACCGTGTGGGTATGAATAGGCCGCCACATCAGGCATCCTTCTCCCATGTGCAGCTGGGACAGTGACAGGACAGGAACTTTCACGGGGAGACTCATCCAGTCTGGCCACCAGTCCCACCCAGTACCAGTTGAGAACTGCATCTACTTGCGTCAATGTGGCTTTGCACTCCCCAGGATAAAGCAGTGGGCAAGCCACCCACTGTAAAGACTTGAGAGACTGTGGCTTTGCACTCCCCAGGATGGCACAGTGGGCAAGCCACCCACTGTAGAGACTTGAGAGACTGTGGCTTTGCACTCCCCAGGATGGTCCAGTGGGCAACCCACCCACTGTTGTGACTTGAGAGACTGTGGCTTTGCACTCCCCAGGATGGCACAGTGGGCAACCCACCCACTGTAAAGACTTGAGAGACTGTGGCTTTGCACTCCCCAGGATAAAGCAGTGGGCATGGAGCCCCGTCGTGGATCTGGCTTTGCAGTCATGTGGCTGAGGTGCCCCCCCTTCCCTTCCCCTTGAGGTGCCTGTAGTGTTTCAATCTGATGCCCCAGCAGTGTTCTCTCGGATTTTGGTCAGGTATCTATTGTGGGCCTCGCCCATGCATTTTTGGACTGTTGGTGCACGGACATTGTTGTGTAGATATCTGCACTACTTCTTGTATTGTATATATAAATATTACAGATTTCGAGATATGATTCAGTATATTTTTATATGACATGTATATTGGCACATTACAATATTTGAACGGATCTCGCTTTGTCTTTGCATTCTTCCGGGTGGATTGTGGGTTGTTAATGTGATATTTTTGACTGCATTGGTGTGTATGTTGTACGATGCGAGGGTGGGGGTGTTTGGTGGGTGTCCCCCTAACTTTTACCTCCTGCGTGTCGTAGCTGCAGTACTCACCGGTATGTTCTGCGCCTACGTCGCTGTTGTTCGTACAGGAGTAGAAAGACAAGGGCAGGGAGTATTTGGAGTGCCGGCTCCATGGAGTCGTCGTTCCTCGTGGAGTGTGTTGAGGTGAGCGTTTTCCCAGAGCAAAGGCTGTTTCCGCCGTGTTTTTATCCACGGTGAATCCGCCCCGGAAAAGGTGGCGGATTGGTGTGTTGTAATAGTGTGGGCTGTACTTTGTCTCCCGCCTGTCTGTTGGCGGTGACCGCCACGCTGTTTGCCTGTACCGCCATGGCGGGCGAAGTGTTAAAGTGGCTGTCTTTGTTTGCGGTTACCTCCAGGGTCGTAATTCCCTTTTTTTGTCCGCCGGCCTGTTTGCGGTATTACCCCACCTTTTACACCGACCGCCAGGGTTGTAATGACCACCTTTGTTTAGTAAGGAGTTTTGAAAGAAGTGTTGAGCAGCCCATGTAACCCACCGATTACATGTTTGCAGAAACCTAGTGGGAAATTTCACGTAGTTCAGGATTTGAGAAAGATCAATGATATTGTAGTCAAATGTTGTCCAAGGGTACCCAATCCAGCAATGATTTTGTTCCAAATTCCATGTGACTCAGAATCGCTCACATTAGTGGACTTGTCACAAGAATTTTTCTCAGTGCCTCTACATGAGGATAGCCAGTTCCCTTCTGTTTCAAATTCTGCAATTGTGTGTATTGTTGGTGTAGAATTCCACAAGGCTTTTCAGAACCCCCATAAATATTTAATTAGGTGGTAAAAAAGAATTTGAAATTATTATAAATGCCTTTCCAATCTACATTGATTCAGTACATTGATGACTTACTGGTTGCTTCAAAGACTGAAGAAGCATGCAGGCAAGATATTGTCACCTTATTTAACCATCTGGTTGAAAATAGACATAAAGGCCCTCATTTGGACCTTGGCGGTAAAAACTGCCTGCAGCTGCCGCGACAACCGCCAAAAGACTGTCACCGCGGCTACCAGCTGTCCGCCATAATATGACCGCAGCCTGATTTCCACCAGAAGGATGGTGGAAATCCGGCTGTGTCCATGCCAGCGATGGCCGTAATGTGGCACTGCTGCCAGCAGCAGTGCCATGCCAGTAGTCTGCCACCAGTCATATTATGAGAATTAATATGGCCTGGCGGTGTTCTGCTGACAGACGTTGCTGCTGGCAGCAACCCCCATCCCGTCTCCTGACGGAGAACCCCCTGGACACAGGTAAGTGGGTGCTCTGACAGGGGAGGAGGGTGTTGTGTGTGTGGGGGTGTGTGTGCGTGAGTTGTGTGTCTGCGTTTTTGTATGTGAGTGTGTGCGAATGCGTGTGTGAATGGATGTATATATGTGTGTATGAATGTGGGAATGGGTGTGTGTATGCGTGTGTGCATGTGTGAAGGCAGGGGTGTGTATGAAGGTGGGGTCTGGAGAGGAAAGGGGGTTGGGAGGGAACCTGTGGAGGGGGAGTGGGGTTGGGTAGACACCTATCAGTGACAGGGAATGAATTCCCTGTCACTGATAGTGCCTACTGTCATGGTTTTCGTGGCGGTAAGGAAGCCACAAAAACCATGGCAGTAGGTGGGGTCATAATCCTGCAGGTGGTACAGTGACGGTCGCCGGGCTGGAGATTGATGTCTCCAGCCCGACGGTTGTTCCAAATGTGGTGGTCAGTGTGGTACATTGACGGTTTGGCTTCAGCCAAACCGCCAATGTCATAATATGGAGGAAAGTACTGCCAGCCTACTGGCAGTACTTTCCTCTATATTACCACTGACTGTTGGGGTTGTAATGACCCTCAAAGTGTCTCCAGCTAAATTACAGTATTGTCAGAAAGAAGTGAAGTAATTGGGACATCAGATAGAGAAATGTGCAAGGAAAGTGTCTAGAGAAAGACAGCTATATTGCAAATTAACCCTTCCGTTACTCAAAGATATGTTACAATGTTTTTTGGAATGGTGAGTTACTGCCACCAAGGGATTCCCAATTTTTCCATTATTTCCAAGCCTTTACAGAGATTGACCCACAAAGATATAACTGATTGATGTAGCCTGTATGAAAGCTTTTACTGAGCTGTGAGAGGGTCTGTGCAGAGCACTAGCTCTGGGAATGCCTGTCTACATGAAACCATTTTCACTGTTTTGTCATGAAGTTGCATGGAGGCATAAATTGCCCTGTAGCATATTTTTCAGCTACTTTGGATATAGTTGCTGCAGCTTTGCCCGGCTGTTTAAAAAATGTGGAGGCAGTTGGTACGAGCCTTGCCCAAAGTGAAAGCCTTGTGATGGGACATCATGAGCTGTACTGGTCCTTCACTCAGTTGAAGTCTTGCTTACTAGGTCCAAGACTCAGTGTTTGACGAATGCTTGTTTGACAAAGTAAGAGCTCCTTATTTTGGGCTTTCCCCCTGTAACCCTAAAGAGATGTACTGTGCCTAATCCTGCTACTTTGTTACCTATAGACATTGCTGAATCTGAAAATGTAAATAAAGGGGAACATGAATGCCTGGATGTTACTGAACTATGCATCAAACCGAGACCTGATATTTAGGATATTCCCTTCAAGAAAATGAACAAATAATTTTTGTTGATGGTTCGTGTCTAAGAGACAATGAGGGAACATAGAGATCTAGTTATGCTGTATACACCATATCTGGCATACTCAAAGCTTCATGGCTTCAAGGTGTGTTTTCTGCACAAGTGGCTGAATTGGTTGCTCTTACTAGAGCATACTGTATTTCATCACAGCGTAAAATTAAAATTTTTACATACAGACAATATGGATTTGGTGTTGTGCATACTTCGGGCACTTGTGATCCCAGAGAGGTTTCATGACCTCTTCTGATTCACAGATTGGGAATGGTGAGAGGATTCATGAGATTTTGAGAGCTTTACAAGTTTTGAAATGTACTGCACATCACAAAACAAATGATTTTTCCACCAATGGCAAAACCCATACAGACCTGGTATCTAGGTATTGTGCACTTAATTGTACCACTTTCAATTAAGAGTATAAAAAAGGTAACAAATATTGACAAGGCAAGTCAAAGTTTTTTGTTGACAATGGTTGATACTTGGGATGAAATTAAAAGACTGCAGGATGAGGTTCCAGATGTTGGACAAGAAGCTGGACAAAATTGGGTTGTACTCAAAGAGAAATTGATCAAATTTGAGTCTCAAATGAGGGGCAGGTGGTTAAGCCAAACTGTCTACTGACACAAATGGCAAGATACTATCATAGTCAAACTCACATTAGCAGAGACGGAATGATTCAAACATTTAGGCAATCCTGGTTCAATCCAAAATGTAGACAGGTTGTAGAAGCTATTTGTCACAGGTGCATTGGATGCCAAATACTGAACATGGGAAAGAAAACTGTTGTAAATTTGAGTCACATTGGAAGAACAGTTGATCCATTTAACAGAATGCAGATGGATTTCATTGAAATGCCTGTCTGTGTAGGTTTGAGATACGTGTTGGTGATTGTCTGTATATTTAGTCATTGGATTCAAGCCTACCCCACACACAGAAATGGTAGTCTCACAGTAGCAAAGCAGCTGCTACTTAGAGAGTTAATCCCCAGATTTGGTTTTATGGTCTCTTTAGAATCAGACAGAGGAAGTCACTTCCATAATGAGGTGATATAAATGACATGTTCAGCCTTAAACATTGAGCAGAAGTTGCACTTTAGTTACGGTCCTGAAGCCTCTGGATTAGTAGAGCAAATGAATGGAACTCTGAAAGCAAGCTCGACTGGCAAATATGTGTTTATCCACAAATCTGAAATGAGAAGATGCCTTACCTTTGGTTCTGATGAGCATGAGAAGTACACCCGACAGAAAGGCTGGGCTCTCCCAACACAAAATTTTGATGGGCAGACCAACGAGGTTGCCAGCTGTTCCTGCAAGTGCACTTGTAAGCATGTCAGATGACTTAGTGCTGGATTACTGCAAAGGTCTAGTTGAAGTGGTTCACTCTTTCTCTTGCCAGATGGAAGCAACAGCCGAGCTACCATCCCAGGATCGGTGTCACAGTCTTCGGGCTGATGATTGGGTGGTGATCAAGAAGCACATGCGGAAGACTTGCTTGGAGTGTAGGTGGAAGGAACCGTACCAGATTTTCCTGGTGGTAATAACTGCTGTGACGTGTGCAGGAGTTCCGAACTAGGTCCATGCGAGCCATACTCGTAATGTGCCATATTCTTTGGATGAAGATACAGTGTTCCTGAGAGCACCAGGAGAAATTGTACACTCTCAAGAAGAGCAAATAACAGAAACAGAGAAAGAGAATGCAGAAGTGAAGACAGTGCAATTTGGTGAAGATCCAGATCCAGGTACTCCTCTGACAGATTGAATTGAGGACAGTCCTGATACTCCTCTATCAGCAGAAACAGAAGTGGATGTAACAGGAGAGTCAAGACTAAGGAGGACTCTCCAGAAGCAGGATCAAAGTCACACAATTTTGACTCCTCCTGAAGTGGCGGATGGTGCAGGTGAAGCAAGCCAGAGTCAAAGAAGAGCTTGTCAAATTCCTGCTAAACCAAGAAGAATCGTAAGTACAGTTGTGCCAACACTGTATAGAAAAAATATGAAAGGAGATAAATGACCTTCTTTGCATGCAACTGAAAAAGTTCCTGATGTACTGTCAAGCATAAATGAGGGAGCGAACACAACTGAAGAACCAGATCTGAGTGAAAAAGAAATAAGTGCAAGTCAAAAACCAAAGAGAAAGAGATTTGCAAGTCGAGGATACTTAGGTCCTGAATGGGAGTCTGATGAGTAGGAACACAAGTTTATGTTCTTTTGTTTTGACCGTGAGAATCCAGTTTGACATTTTGGAATTTTAAATCATAATTGAGCTAAGTTTTGAAATTACATTGCCAAATGATCGAGAAAGGCATTATACACTGGAAGTAATGGTAAGTGATCAACAGATTGTGATCTTTTAAATGGGACATTCAAAACTGATTTTGACAAAGCTGATAAACTGATTTTTGACAAAGTTCTGGAGAGCCTGAAAGCTGTCGTAAATAATAACAAATAAAATTGGAGATTATTATTTCAATTTTTTTTGTTTTTTTGCTGCATAGTTAAATCTATTTTTCTTTTCTTTCACTTTTTGATTCTTTACAGGCAATTAATTCCAATCATAATAGAAACAATGGGTGCAAGTGTTTGTGTTGTATTGATAGTTGTATGTGTGTCAATATGTTTGTTATTGATTATAAGCATGAGTGTTTTTGATAAAGCAGGAACTAAGTAAACACCTTCTCTAGAGACTACTACACTTTCCAAGTTGGACAACTTCTATAAAGATGAGAGTTATTTACTCTTGGACAGTTCACAAGGAGATCTTTCCTCTAATGTTTATTATCATTGTTTGTATGAATATGTTGAGACAATGGATGTGAGAGGATGTTATGTGTACACACAAATTCCTTCTTCTGTGCAAGAGGAAATTATTTATCATAGTTTACTACTACATATGGAATTAGTTGTAGTCTTTTACTAACAAGGCTATATAATCAGGAATTCATTCAGTATTTCGATTCAAATTTTGATTTAGTCTTTTCTTTTGTTCCAGTTAACCAACAATTGAGTAGTATTGGTAATGCTTGAAACACATACATTGTAGGAGGTTTCTTTGAGCCTACACTAACAGTTGGCACAGCTTATGCTCCCCGCAATCTCTTAACTTGCTTGCTTTCACCAAAAGAGATGAGCTTCCTGAATCAGGCTGATGATACAAGAAAAGCAATCAAAGAGAAAATAGAGAAGGGCTTAGTAAAACGGACTTTCAGGAATTACCATGAATATAGTGTGACTAACATACAAGGGAAACTTGCTTTAGATACCATCATATCGGGAAGCTTTGTATATAGTACTTGCAGACCTGTATTTCTATTTAAGAACACATGGGACTTTATGCTAAATGGACATGGTCCGGCGATTCCAGGTATATATTAATTCTGTGGAAGAAATGCCTATTATTGCATCCCTAGGGGACAGTATGGGTCTTGTTACTTGGGAGTAGTTTTTCCTAAGATGTATATGATTGGCAACATAATTGAGACATATGATAACTTCAGACCAAGATCAAAAAGGGCACAATATTCAGAAATAATTGGTGATCCATCTGGAGCAATTATTCCTTCTGTAGGAGTTGTTCTGAATGATATGAAAATTAGAAAACTGTTGACCATTGTGGACAGAATGTTAACAGATGTTTCTGGTGCAATCTTATTGTTGGATACCGAAATGATTGCTGTACATTTGATGGTCCTTCAGAACCATATTGCCTTAGACATCCTTTTAGCAAACAAAGGCGGAGTCTGTCGGATGCTTAAGGTGCAACATTGTTGCACTTTTATCCCTGATAACAGTAAAGAAATCAGGAGATACATTGGAAATTTGGTAAATTTGAATTCTGATCTAAAGGATGTGAAACAACCAAGTGTGTGGGAAAATATAGCTGAAAGTTTCACTAAAATAGGAAATTGGTTGGGAAATCTTAGCCAGGGTGATGTGGGAATGAGACTGAAACCATTATTAATAGTGTCTGTGTGTCTCATTTGTATAATCTGATTTTACAAACTGTTCAATTGCATAAAATTGCAAAAGGTAAAAAATAAACAGAGGAGGGAAGAAATGGAAATGGAATAGATGAGAAACAGATATTTTCGTGATTTGGGAAATTTAGAAAATTTAAGAAAGCCTAACTATAGATAAACTAAACAAAGTAAATTCTGAGTTGTCTCATTAATGAATTAATGTAGTATTCTTTTGTGACTGCATATATAGCCATAAGAGGAGGGATTGCTAGAGAGAACACACTATTAACAGAAATGTGTAACCAAAACAAAATTATTAATGTGTACTAAAAAGGCTAAAAAAGAGAAATGTGTGTTAGAAAAATAAAGGTGCGGCTTTAAAAGTGATTGTCATTTTGTCAGCCACCTCGAGTTCAATGTGAAATAAAAAGTGACTGTGAAAATGTATGCTGTTTAATTATAATTAAATGTATTTACAAAAGATTATTATTAAAATGTACTACAGAACTAATGGTTTAAAATGAGTAAAAAAGCCCACGTTTTACTATTTTTCCAGAAGGACGATGTTTAAATGATATACTGATTTTACTAAAATACTTTGCAAACATTGTTTATTAGACATTCTTGAAGTGAAGAGCTATTGCTTTCTCAGTTACCTTGTCATGTATTTTCTTGTGATAAGAATTGTAAGTTTTAACAATGGGCTTTAGTTTTTGTCAGGAAGCAAAATGTAATGTTTTATGTTGCTTTTAAATTGTAATAATTCTACTGAAGCTGTTGACTGGAGAGGAGCGTGAACTTGACCCTATCTTGGAAGGAACAAAGAAAAGATACAACTGAAGCCGACACAAAAGTTTATTGGCTGCACACTAACCCACCTCATAGTGTTGTCCAATAGAAACTTAGCTAGTAAATTTTGGTACTTTAAATTAGAAAGGCTTTAGGTGATGTAAGCAAGTCTTTTATTCAGAGCTGTGCAGTTCAGATCCACTGAGAGTTACATATGATTCTAATAGTTCAGATACCTTAGGCCCAACATTTCTGAGCTGTGGCACCCTTCATGTTCCTGATGCTGACCGAAGACCTGCTGTTCCTTCGCTCTGCTGATGAAGAATCTGCAAGCGGCTGTCTCATTTGGGAGAGGTATAACCGATGTGCATTTAGTTTTCTTCTGCAGGTTTTCCCTTTATAAAATCCAACCACATGTTTTTGGTTAGACCATAATTGGATGTTTTCCAAAATTAATTTTTGTCTCATTTTAATCTTTGCATGAATCCCACACATGCTTTTAAAATTAGAGTTTGGTAGTTAGGATGTCTAATACAACAATTAATTTAAATGTTGGTTAATTGATTGTGATTGATTCAATTGCACAACTAAATGAACACTCTTTCTATTCTTCAAATAACTGTTGTCATTCTGCATATTTTTTGGAGTGTTTAAGGGTAACTGAACTTACTAAAGTAAGAGTCTTTAGACACTTTGGACAGGATATGTTGTTTCTTTATTGCTATAATTGGAGTTTGTGCACCATTTACGTGACCTTAGCATTGTCAATTTAAGGGGAATAAATGTTTAATCTTTACTAAAGTGGTGTGGTGATTCATGACCACATAGGTCATTGTGTGAATAAATATCTGACTTATTATTGAATATTTTGATTGCCGATGGCTATTGGTTCTCAGGGGGTCATTCTGACCCCGGCGGGCGGCAGTCGCCGCCCGCCTGCCGGGAACCGCCATTTGGCCGCACTGCGGTCAAAAGACCGCTGGTGCAATTCCAACTTTCCCGCTGGGCGCTACCCAAGGTAGCGCCCGCCGGCCCAGTGGGAAAGAAGCCTGCAACACTGAAGCCGGCTCCGAATGGAGCCGGCGGTGTTGCAGGCGTGCGTGCAGTTGCACCCTGCTAGGCAGACAGTGAAAAGCATGCTGGGGCCCTGTTAGGGGGGCCCTGCACTGCCCATGCATGGGCAGTGCAGGGGCCCCCAGGGGCCCCTAGACACCCGTTACCGCCAGCCTCTTCCTGGCGGTGACAACCGCCAGAAACAGGCTGGCGGTAAGGGGGTCAGAATCCCCATGGCGGCGCTGCTTGCAGCTCCGCCATGGCGGATTTGCCCAGCCGGGGTAAATCCGGCGGGAAACCGCCGGACCCGGTTTTCTGACCGCGGCTTTACCGCCGCGGTCAGAATGGGCAGGGAAGCACCGCCAGCCTGTTGGCGGTGCTTCCGTCATTCGCGGCCCGGGCGGTCTTTGACCGCCAGGGTCGGAATGACCCCCTCAGTGTTTAATTGGATGATCTTATGCTCCTATCTGAGTCAAAAGATTCAAGTCAACCTCTGAGGGTAGTAGATGTCACTGCCCTATTACGTGTCACCTTAGCTTAATATTAGGAGGTCATACGCCCACAACTACGACCACCCAGACTGCAAACCACTATCACCAGCCTATTCTCTGACATTGCCCCCTTGCTCACCTTTGACTCCAGAGCCTAAATACTGCTCAGCAACCTCAACTTCCACCTTGAGGACAGAACCAAACAATGCTCCACAGCACACCTCAAAAGCCTGGGCAACATCCGTATCACCCAGTTCGTACCAGGACCCACACACACCGCAGGACACACACTGGACCCCATCCTCGCCACCAGGAACTGCATCATTACAATGCCACCATGCTGCTCACGTGGCCTGTCCACTCCATCATTTGCTTCCAGATCAACACACCAGAAGTCAATGCAGCCAGCAAAACCTGGGCAACAGACTGGCTGTGTACCCTTAGCAGAGATCAACCTAACCCCAAAGACGACCGCAAGAAGGACATCACAAACATCAACAACTGGATCATTGACTAAGCAGACTCCCTCACACCCACAAAATTCAACAGGCAAACAAGATTCACCAAGTAAGTGAGCTGGTACACAGAAGACCTCCAAGAATCAAAACATCACTGCAAACAGCTAGAAAGGAAATGGACAACCGGCCACAAAACTGCAGACAGATCCACATGCAAGACTGCTCTCAGATGGTACCATCACCAACTAAGGTACACAAAGAAATGTGTACTAGCCAAACACAACAAAGGAAGTTTCAAGAGTTGTAAGAAGCTCTTATTATTATTAAGGACTTCACCACACCTTCCGCATCCATCAGTAGCATTTCCCCATTTTCCATAGCAATAAACTAACATCTACAGCAACCTCACACACCAACTTGACCTTGGCATCCTCATGCCTTACTACTCACCACTAACCAAGATCTCCCCCCGACTGAATGGACATCCCTTACCAGAGACGACACAGCGATGATCATCCAGACTTCCACTCATGGGACCCCATGGATCCATGCCCCACAAAATCTACAACTCCGGTAATCAATAGTCAGCACTGCCCTCACATACATCATCACCTCCATTGTATCTGCCACATTTCAGGACGACTGGAAAAACACAAAAGTCAACATCCTCCTCAAAAAGCCATCAGCCAACCGGAAACCAATTGTGCAGTTCCATCCCCTATCCCAGCTAAAGTAATGGAGAAGGCCATCAACAAGCAACTTTCAATCCCCTTCAAGCTTCGCCACCCACTGGACAACACCCAATCAGATTTCTTAAAGAACTGCAACAGGAAAGCAACACTCACTGAAGCACTGACAACTAGAAGACCACCCTTGATGACATCCCTCATCCTACTCGACCTGTCCACAGCCTTCGACACCATCTCTCACTACACTTTAATCAGATGATTTCCCAACGTAGGTATCCAAGTACCCACACCCCAGTGGATCTGCTCCTTCCCAAAAAGTTAGAATGTCACCATTCACATCAGAGACTAAGAAACTGATTTGTGGTGTCCCCCAGGGATCATCCCTCAGCCTGACCTTCTTCAATTTCTACATGACGCGAGTAGCCAACATCGTCTGATCCCAAGGCATCTCCATCATCTGATACGCCAATGACACCCAACTCATCCTCTCCCAGATGGACAAGACAACCATCTCCACAACTAACTTAACAAACTGCATGCCCATGATAGCAGACTGAATGAGAACAAACTGCTTGAAGCTCAGTACAAAGTCCTACACAACATGGGACCAGTATAGCGCAACAGCCTCATACATTTCCACCAGCTGACCAAACACCTGTGCTCTGGTTCACTCTTGCTCACACACACCCCCTGCATTCACAAAAACAGAACAGGTAGACTTTAGTTTTTCTAGATCACAACCAAAACATAAAACAACCTCCCTCAGTACTTCGGGACTCTTTGTCACTCCTTGAGTTCCACAAGAAGCATAAGATCTGGCTCTTGAAATAACTCTGGGAAGTCCATACACCCTCCTACCTACTCACACTCCTGGATATCCTCACTGGTTATTAGTGCACTCTACAAATCTACAAAACATATCAGAACATAACACTATTACTGTGATTATATCTAAGGTACTTGTTTATGCAAACCTATCTGTGAAGCAACAAAGTGCTGAACTGTTGGCTAGTGAACAGGACTTAAATTCACTGGGTTTCCCAGAGGCATATACCTTGTGGACCTAATGACGAGACGATAGTCCTTCTTGAAAGGAAGAATTCTGATGTTGTTCCAGATCCTGGGAGAGAGAATAGAGAAATCATTATTTTATTTTTTTCCTACTTGCAACCCTTTGTCTCCACTCTTGAGATGTCTAGGGTTGGTAACATAAATAGGGGTGCGCCTTCTAAGGACCTTGTAGGTGAAAAAGGCCAATGAGGAAGCCATCCTAATTTCAAGCAAACACGGTTGAAATGTCTCATGCCCTTGATGAAGTGAGCCACGGTATGTAGGATGTCTTTCAGGTGTACCAAAAAGTGGTGCCTCTGAAGCCGTTCAGTATATTATAGCCTGCTTTTATTCTTAGTATTATCATTGCGAGGTTTCACCATTCCTCAACCACTTGCCCTTTAGTGCTAGCGCACAGTCACAAACGGTATTCCCATGATTTTCATTGTGGAAACCTGCATCACCTCAGAGATATTTTTAGTTAATTTATGCACTAAAGAAGCAAAAGAATTACACTGGCCCCATCCATCCCAGCGCAGCACAAAACATGGGATACAGCCCTGAGAACGCTAAGTTAAGACAACATCTGTCACAGTTACGGGCTGACTGGGGCCAGATCATGAAAAGCTGTGCTGGCCCAGCACATTGCCGAATGCCTAACTTTTTTTGTTTGCTGTGTCTAAATGTCATACATATGATTCAGAATGTTCGTGAGTTAATGCATGAAAGATAGACAGCACAAGTCACAAACATTGAGCAAAAACTGCTTCTCTCTGTTACGACTTGTTCTTTCTAATGTTCATCATGCATTCATTTAAGACGAAGCAATTCAGAGTTATATGTATGAACTTTTTCCTAAAATTGTCAGGTTGCATTGACACTTTGGGATGAGGGGAATAATGTACTTTTGCGTCGATTGTCATGGCGTTCATGCAGATTCAGTGCTACACTTACATTAACTTGATTGAGCAATTTACCTCAGGTAGTATTCATTGACATTGAATGAGTGTCAGCCGAAAATTTTGTAAATATGGGCCCCAGTTTGCCTTTATGGAATCCTAGCACCAGGAGGAAGGGAAAGCGGTAATTGGGTAGTTTTGCGCATTTCACCATTGAAAAAGTATGTCTCTCCAGTGAGAACTCCAGTTCTCCGCTGTTGAATTATGCATGAGCCTGTTTGAATTCAATAATAGCAATCACTAATACGAGTCACACAACTTAGCCAGGTACAATCAGTCTGTTAGTTTAAACCCAGTATTCCTGGCACCTACTTGGTGCATCAAAATGCAACCAATATGCACAGTGGCAAGAAGGGCACTGCATTGTGAGGTGCAGATTTTTTATAACTGATAAACTTTGCAAGACAACAAATGGCAGGTATTGGTGCAAGATAGTCAGATATATGTATGTCAGTATGTATGCATATGGTAGTTTCCATACCGCAGAACTAGCCAAAAGGCGGTGGATTACTGTACACGGTCAAAGGCGATCCTAAAGTTGGCAAGTGATAGGAAAAGAAGCTGAGTTGAGGAGGGTTAATGCATGGATACGGGGATGTTATTCTATACCCTGGTTGGAAAGATGGAAAAGGCCTGTTGCCTTGTTTTTTCCTTTTTTGCACTTTGTAGACTTCAGTCTGATGGCATCCTGGCTACGGGAACCCAGAGATCGTAGATCATCCAAGCAGTTCTGCATCAGTTTCTGCTACTCCACTACCCTAGGCTAATACCCCAGAGTACCCCAGGTGAGGCGTATATTACCTTTAATACCCTATTCTTAGAGGGTGACAGAATAATTTACTCCGTAGCCCTGCCAGAGAAATGGGCCCTGTGCCAGGTTATAAATCGAGCTCAGCCGTGGGATTGCTGCAATCGAGTAAACAAAATTGAATCTTGTTTTTAGGTGATTACATCTTTGGCCCAGTGGCAACGCTGGACCTATGCTTTCGGTGGACCACTTCACTGAGGGGTGACATGAGACATCACAGTAAGGACTGGCATCATACTGCTGTTACATCATCTGCTCTGAAGCCTTACCCTCTCCACTTTGACAGCACCTTCCTTCCTATATCCCCTCCCAAAGATACCTTCCCTAAAGTTGTCATGCACATATCACCAACTAAATTAACTATAACATTGCAAATTTCATAATTGATGACATCACTGATGGCACCAGACATTGCAATGTTCGATGACGTTATCAATGGGATGAGAAATGACGTTCTCGACAATATTACAGAGTAAAGTTCTATTTACTGGGCAAAAACATGCACCTTTGCTTGGTTACATATGAAAAGTATGTTCATTTCATTAGTAACAATTTCTACATGACTTTCAAATGAAGACCGGGAGACCCCATAAGTGGTCCTTCATCTTAGAAGTAGTTTACATCATTTAAAGGCCCTACATGCTCACTTCAAAGATACCTGATTTTCCTCGACAAATTTACCATCCCTTGAAGCTCTTCGTGTGCATACTAGAATTTTGAACTCCGTCAAAAGAAATCAGACGTGTAATAGACTTTTAATAGACTGCGTGTTTTTGAAGCCTGGAAATGATACCTAAATTTGCTTTGGGTCACAGGCTCTTTGCACACTTAGGCCCATATTAATACTTTTTTAGTGCCGCATTCGCGCTGCCGTTTGACGCAAAAGCAACGCAAACTTACAAAATACAATTGTATCAATCAAATGTGTCAAAAAGCAGCGCAAATGCGGCATTAAAAAGTATAAATATAGGCCTGTATGCGTCAATAAAGTAGGGCCCATTATCGTCGGCTATCAATCAGACATTTACACAGTGGACGTTTTGTTTAAAGAATAAATTGCATCAGGTAGTGGTGAACAAAATCATTCTAAATTAGATCCCCCTTAAAAGGTTTCATTTAAATGTCCAGAAATGATTCATGCTAAGTGGTGTAGAGAATAGAATCTCCAGAGCAGCATGATTTTCATAATTAAATTCAGGAAATAGTTCAACAAAAACAATTCTTGAATATATATTTGATATAGCACATTCAACTGCTAATGGTGAACATGCTCAGTGGCCCCATCAGGACAAGGATGAAAAAACACACAGGATTTCCTAACAAAGCAGTACAGTAGTGGGTACAATTTTGCAAAGGATCTCTCATCAATTCAATTCAAATATACTTTTTTTAGACAATCAAGTCCATCATATTTCATAAATATAGACAAATTAAAAAGACAATGGTAGACAGATAGCAGCATCTCACACATGAAGTTTCCATAGATTCCTGTAGGGTAAATGCAAAAAGCAGCATAAGGCCAACAACATTTAAAATCCGTCTTGTTAATGTGGTATAAAACAGAAGATTTGGTGCTTATCAAATAATTTCTATACCACTAACAATAGGAGATTTACCAGCAAAACCTGGTAGTTAGTACAGTTTTCTGGTAAAATCATATAGTTTGCTCATGGCAATGATTCTCTAAGAATCGAAACGGGGAAATAAAGAAAACCTCAAGATGTTAAAATACACTTCAGATCTAGGCAAAGTACAGCACAAACGTTAACTGTTTGTTTCAGAAGCATTGAGACTGGGCCCATGTCTCTAAGGCATTTAAGTCAATGGTTTTTTGCCTTGGTGATTTATCCAGAACTGTAATGAGTCCGGTAATGACATGGGGTTGAACAACCTTCAGCAGAAATTTGACGGCCACTGGAATTCCCTGTGTCCCTTTTGTTCAAAGAATATCAGAGGAATCTTCTGCGTTCATCAGGTGAGGCGTGACATATACAAAGCAGATGTGTGGAAGATTCCTGAAACAGGCTGCATAAATGGCACGTTTTGGTAGCTGGTTGATATACCCATGGGGTCAATAGGTCTAACGATGAGAAACAGCCTATTCGAAGTTGGAAAAAGTTGGCTTTTTAATATGATAAGAATGATTCCTTAATATATTTTTTAACCCCTCTTTGGGCACAGCTAGGAAGAACTAAAACAGCATGTTTTCTTTTGCTAAAAGTCCAATAGTCTGATGCAAAAGATTCCCTTTGAACCTTTTTAATGAACGCTTTTTTACATTTTGTGGTAGATTTAAATTCCACAAGACTGCGGCACCTTTTAGCTCCAAGGTGTCCGAAAGGGCTTTCAACTATAAGAAATCCACTACCGTTGGCCAAACTCCACATCAGAGCCTCAGTACAGTAGTGTAGCCAGTGTGTCATTGCTCCTAGTGCAAGGAAGTAAATGGGCCCCAATAGCTGCCCTTTAAATGATAAAATACATCAATGATCAGGGTTCAATGGGTCCGTCAGGCCTCTGGGCCCGAGTGCCACTGCACCTGCTGTACCAATGTAAGTGACACACCTGAGGACATATGTGTTGAACAAAAGCTAATAAGGTCAGTCCCAAGCGATGCCCAAGGAGCTTTCAAGACAGTCACGAGAGATTCACTTGGCATTTCATCACCATTCATAAGCATGGCAATTTGGAAAGCCAAATGTGAATTCCAGTGTCACACTTTTTCACGTTCCTTTAGACACCTCAGACAATCAGGCAATTCAAGAGAGGGTATTGTGCCATTGATTACTTTCTCCTCTCCATAAGCTTCACAAGTGCCTGTGACTGCAGGGACTTTGCAATAAGTGTGCAACTCAGCTAATTACTTACCACCACACCAGTAGATTCATTCTCTTAAACATTTGTTGCCTTAACTACCTACTCAAAATGTGCCCTGGGTATGGCACGAAACTGCCATTCTTCACATCACATGGGTATTCCTACAGATGCAGACACAGAAGAGGAAATTGTGACCAAGGTGAAGACTAACTGCATGCCGGACCTCATTACAGAAGGAGAAGGTTGAGTTACCAACTCAATTTTTATTAGTCGTATATTCAAATTGGCATAGGTGTTTGAGGTCACAAATGTGCTGAGACTCACAAAATAAAATGCGGACAGGTTGAGCTCCAGTATACCAGAATAGCTCAATGGTGCACATCCCTCACCACAGTGCAGGGGATGTGCCTGTAACGTGAAGGCAGGGTACTGTTGCCTGTTAGAGCTTATCCATTTTCTTATGCAGTGTTTAAGAGCTAAATCAGCCCTTCTTTCCCTTCATGAACAGCTTCTTTTCTTACAGAGCTGTGGCAGCTTTTCTTTCTTTTGTTGATGACAATTGCAGTTGAAGTCAATCTTCCATCTCCGTTGTCTTGGCTTCCAAATGTGTTGCCAAAGCACTGGGAGAAAGATTTTGGACAGCTGTGCTGCCTCTGGCTCTCGGCGGCACAAGAACAACGTTTGTTTTGGTGGTTGATTTCAGGTGCCACTTCCCTCTGCTCATCCTCTACTGGAATGATCTGAGCTTGCCTAGCTCCCTCCCACATTCTGAGGAGGGTTTTCTCAAGCTCAGATATTGTTGCTTTGCTACCACACTGCAGGGCGTGTTCATGGTGGCCACTTATGGTCTGGAAAGGCACCAAAGAAATCTCTAAGATTGGAGAATCCTATACTCTATGTAGCTTTTTGGTACATGAAGTCATGAGTCACACTGGTGAGATAAGCAAACAGGTTTTATTCAGTCTCCAGCTCTCCTCCTAGTGCTCATCCTTCTAAACTGTCAACAGCACAT
Source organism: Pleurodeles waltl (assembly GCF_031143425.1). Classification (NCBI taxonomy): domain Eukaryota; kingdom Metazoa; phylum Chordata; class Amphibia; order Caudata; family Salamandridae; genus Pleurodeles; species Pleurodeles waltl. Next base: position 217,342,673 of record NC_090448.1, on the reverse strand, counting down.
ATCACAGCGGATAGTGAAGAGGGAGAGGGGAAGAGGAATGTTCCATTATTAGGTGAAAACTGTAAGGGGTCCATAAGGAAGTATAGAGCAAAGGAATACAAATAATTATTCAAAGATTATAACAGGCTTTATAGTGCCTGTTCCTTTGCATATTTATACTAAGAGATGTAGAGATACATGAATGGAAGGGGATTAAAAATGATGTGTAATGAAAATAAAGGAATATATATAAATTATGCCTTATTGGATCTCACACCTCGGTGAAGGGATAGGATTTTTAATCTCCATAATATTGCATATTGTATGGATAGTCCGAAATATTACAAAAATAATATATCGAATAAGGAGGAGAAATCTGCTGTGATGAATGTGTTTTATCAACAAACAAGGAATCTAGGATGTCAGACATGTGTTGATAATTTTGATTGGACACTCTAGCCCAGATTTACTAATGCTTTGTGCCAGGTTTGTGCTACTTTTGAGATGCAAACCGGACACAAAGTGTTCTGCTGGGATTTACTCCCCATCGTAAATCAGTATTTACATTGCATAGCTTCTCGTTGCAAAGTTTTACTACATATATGAACTTTTAAACATTTCTAAAATAGTGTTACTTTATTCAGAATTAGTAAAGGTTTAAGCACGGCAAGCTTACGTTCGACACAAAGAAAAGACATAAAAAATGTACCAATTGTTTCTCATTGAGGTCAATTGTTGCTCTCCTGTATGTTAGTGTGACGTCTAAGAAGCAGATTTGGATAATATATCTTTCCCGGTTTTCACATTCCTTCACAGAAACGTTTGTTCATCGAAATGTATTGCGACAGTTCTTTGCTGTGATATGGCATTGTGAGTTTTACTGAGGAAACCCATGTGCCGACTGTGATAGCTGTCAGTAGTAAGAACGGAATACAACGAATCTTGTGATATAGAGCTGAATTATTCATCACATGAATATGTTACTTTCCTTACCTTTCAAATACGTCAAAATAGATGCATTCACAGGTAAAAGAGTCTGTGTTCAATAGGAAGTAGATATGAGAACAAATGCATTAAAGAACTGTAACCTTGTACTTGTGGAAGGCAAGTCTCTGGAAGTTTCGAGACGTGTAGTTCAGTTCTAATTCGGAGCATATGTTATCACTGCAATGAGAAATCCCTACTGCTGGGCCACAGGACACCCACAATTGTATTTTTTGTTCATATTATTGATACTCCAGCAATCCAGGAAACGGTGGATGCCAGACTTAAGAGATGGTCCGGATGTTACTACATTTGGGTAGCCATAGCATCGTTCCTGCTCGTCCAGGTAGCACAGGGCTGGCAATTCCAAAACGGTGAGAGGAAGTTTGAAACTTTGCAGCTGTTGCCTCTTACTTGTGCTTCACAACATACTTCATTTCTTTGCCTGGGCTTCATGGTTTTGTCTTTTATGACTAGGATGTGTTTGAGGTCTCTTATTGGCACATTAATCTTGCTGGTTGGTTGACTCTGAGAAGGTAGGCGTCAGAAACTGTAGGACTGACGCTCCTGGTTCTTTAAGCACTGCTAATCATTCCCCAGTGTGGGTGCTCTGACCCCCAAAACATGGTAAAATTGATTAATTCTCAGTTAGCTTGTTTAACTTTCCAAAATGGCCTGAATTATGGTGTAGGTAATACACCCATGGCATAGAAGTTAAATTTCAATTGTGAACTGGAGCACTTGTGTTGGACCTGGCCATTTTGCAGGGTTACCCCAAACGTTTTGGCTTCCTCCTTCTATTTTTCTGACCTTCTTTTTGTTGGATTGGTTGGTATGTTTAGAATGGTAGTGAGAAATCCTCATTACTAGAAAAGTCGGATTTCACATTACTATTTTAGAAATGCCACTTTTAGAAAGTGGACATTTTTCTTTGCTTGCCCCCAGTTCTCTGGGAATCTCTGAACCAGCAAAGATTCCCCCTCTCTTTCCCTGCTGTGGGACTCTGCCCCTGGTGAGGCATGTATTGGGCTTTTTGTTATGTCAGTGTGTGGCTGACCAATGTGGATCTAAGCATCAAACCAGCGCTCAGTGCTGCTTGAGACCGAGGACAGGCTGTCAGAAGGAGAGATACTGCTGGCTGGGAATCGATGTACCCCCTTTGTGGCTCCTGCCATTCCAGCAGTCCATGCTAGCCCCTTAGCGCTGCTCCCGTATGGTGTTCATGCCGCACAGGCAGTGCGCGCTGGATCAGGAGCCTGCCTTCCTCTGTCCCTATGCTGCAGTGAGAAGTAGGAGGTTCCTGTCAACGTGGACCACAGTTTCAGATGAGGAGTGCTGGAATCGTCTGCCTGGGTTGGCATGCCCATTGAGCTGACGCTGACATTAGGGGAGCCCCAAAATGAATAGAGACGAGTGGCCTGTGGAGCCCCCTATCCCCTTCTTCTGAAAAGGCTTTGTGTCTCACGTTGGAGACCTTTGGGATCCCCTGGAATTGCGGTGACTCCTGGCTGTTGTCGACTCATACCTAGGAGACCCATGGAGTCTCAGTTCCTTCCTTGCCTACCTCTTTTGTATTGAAGGTGGGGCATTGTCCTGCTCTGTACCGTACTGGGGGAAGGTGAGTGAGCTGTCCCACAGTGCTATGAATACCCTAACAATATGTATTATTTGCACTGTAAGAGATGTTTCCTAATCCTGCATGGGAGTTGCACTGCAAAGTTACTGTGAAGTGCCTAATAGAATTGTAGGTTCTTCTGTGGCTGCTATGACTCTCATATACATTTAAAGTGATACTCATTTAAAACTGCATAACTTGCAAAGTATTATATTTCATATCACTTTGGTCTTGTTGAATGTATAATATAGAAGTCTAATTTTACATAATCCTGTGTGGAATGTCTTTTGAGGTGTATTCATTGTGCAACTGTGTGAATGTATTTTGCAAACGCTTTATGCATTGCAACTGATGATAAGCCTGCCTGCTCTGTGCCAAGCTACTTGAGGGTGAGCACAGGTTACCTTTGTTGTGTAGATGGCTTGCTCTGACTAGGGTGGTGGGTTCTGCATGGCTGAAGTGCACATCCTAGTCAACCAGAAAACCTATTTCTAACATTGGCGATCAGGAGTGAGGATAGTACTTGCATTTGTGCAATACCATAGTAACTCATTGTTTAACTACAAAATTGAACTAAGACCATTGCATGTTTTTTCTCCTGTTCTTTCACATTAGTCATTCTCTCTTTATTTAAACAACAGTGCTCTCTTTAGGTAAATTATAAATCAGCCCTTTTTTTACAGGTATGACAAATATGGCCATGGGGTGCACCATTCCAGTGGAGGGAGGGTAATACACCTTTCAGGAATTTATGGTAGTTTCTTGGAGTGCTGAACCCCTGTTTGTAGGTAGAGGGAGGTAGAGGCCACTTAGTTCACAGAGGAGAGGAGAATGCCACCTTCGTTTAGAACAAGACCCCTGGGCCTGATGGGGTACCTGCCGACCTCTTTCTCCTTGACACTTGGGTTTGGTCTAAGATTGTAACAAGGTAATTGAATGCAGCCTGGAGAAAAGGTCCTCTTCCTTCTTGGCGATCGTCTATTATTTTCCCTATCTTTCAAAAGGGGGCAAGGTCTAATCCTAGATGTTACAGACTGATTTCACTTATTGATTCATCAGTTAAGATCTTGGGCAGGGTGATCGTGGCCAGGATGACAGTGTGGTTAGAGCAGAAGAATGTGATTTCCTGCTTTCAGTACAGGTTCAGGCGGGGAGGGTAACTCTCAATCAAGCCCTGAACTTACATCTGATAGTGGGTAAATATACTGTGACCAAAAAGGAGTGGTTATATGCAGGATTTATGGATTTATCTTCAGCGTTTAACCGGAGCCAAGTTATGGTCTATGTTAATTGATATGGGGCTGGATGTCTTGGTTTCTTGCATGACCTACATCAGGAGTCTGCAGCAGGTGTTAGATTCAACCATGAAGGGTCCCTTCCGAAACCAATAAAAATTCATAAAGGGGTAAGGCAGAGCTGCATTCTAGCCCCTCCTGTTGTTTACTCAATACATTAACAACTTGTGTCCGGTACTAAGCGCAGTGGTTAAGGATGTCCCTCAGATGGGGTCCCGTCGGATAATGGCATTGGTGTAAGCTGATTATATGGTTTTGTTAGCTAGAACCACAGAGGGTTTGAAAAGACTCCTTGGTGGCTTCATTGAGTTTATGTCCTCCCTGGAAATGGAAGTAAATTACACAAAGTCCCACATCATGGTGTTTGGAAATTCAAATAAGCGTTGTAAAATATCTTTGGGGAAGGACAGGAGGTAACGAGGGTCCCTTTCTTTCCATATTCAGGGGTGATCTTTGATGAATGTGGGTCATGGGCTCAACAAAGACAGGGAAAGATAAACTTGTTGGCCAGGGCCGAGGCTTCGTTATTCGATTTTGCGTGGGGTTGGAGACCAAACCATTGCAAGCATGGGTTAAGGTGTATGAAGCCAAGTGCCTTGCGATAGTGAGTTATGGGAGGGTCCTTGGTGTCACAAAGACTGTAGTGAGATTCAGAGAGTTGAGAACACCTTTGTAAGAAGATTAATCTGCCTCCCACATTCTGTTGCAACCCTTGCGGCCTCCGAAGAACTAGACCTAAGAACTAAACCTGGTTTATGTTTCAGATAAATTGGCTCTTTTGCCCATTGTCAGCTAGTTTAAAGTTCAACCCGGAGCTGGAGCTAATCCAGGCTAATATTAGATATTGCCTCACTCTTTATAAGGGTCTCAGTATACCGTGGCTAAATTGCATCAGGTACTCTCTGGCAAAGCTGGGTTGCCTCACATTTTTTGAGACCCCGGAGCAAATTAAATTAAGAAGCAAGATGTTTGGTGGCTTAAAAAAGCTGTTTTTGATTGGAGCCAAAATGGTGAAGGGGGAGGCTAAAAAACCCACGATTTGGGTATGCATTCCTTTGAAGGAAGATCTAGGTATGGAGCCGTATCTTCAATTTGTGAACTTGCCCCACCACAGTTTTTTATCATCTTGGTTTAGATTAAACCTTGCTCATTAGCGGATCCCCAGATTAATTTTAAAGCGCAAACTCAGAGTTCATGCTCCTTTGATCCTATTCAACTCAGGATACAAGACATTTTGGCCCTCATTACAACCCTGGCGGTAAATCCCGCTTTCCGCCGTGCTGAAGGTTGCCAACATACCGTTGCGGCAGCGGAATTCTGCTACAGGTATCACGACCCACAGCTCGGAATCCGCCACAATACAGACACCCACACAAGTCCGCCACACCAAAGGTCAGTGATAAACTGGCGATACCAAAACCTCCACCATCACACCAACAAGAATACGCCCACACTATCACGACCCACGAATCAACGCAGAGGTCTTTCAACTGCGGTAATCCATTGGCAGTACACACCGCTGCGCTCAAAATACACACACACTTACGAAACACAACTACATTGGACAAATAGAAATACACACACCTGATACACATACACACACCACACCCACACACACCCAATCCAATATAAAGCACACACCCACATTACCCACAAACCCTTACAACCAAAAATTTGAAAGAAGGCCAGAGAGAGAGATTAGCTAACACAACACCAGCATCCACAGACACACAACACCATCAGTCATACAACATCTACGCACCTCAAACAACACACACCAACACCCCCCCCACACATCACAACTGACAGCACCTCACACATCACCCATGCCACATCATGGCACCTCAAAGACACCCCAGGTTTTCTGAGGAGGAGCTCAGGGTCATGGTGGAGGAAATCATCGGGTAGAGCCACAGCTATTCGGATCACAGGTGCAGCAGACATCAATTGCAAGGAAGATGGAGCTATGGCGGAGAATTGTCGACAGGGTCAACGCAGTGGGACAGCATCCAAGAACACGGGATGACATCAGGAAGAGGTGGAACGATCTACAGGGGAAGGTACGTTCCGTGGTATCCAGACACCAGATTGCTGTACAGAGGACTGGTGGTGGACCACCACCTCCTCCCCCACAACTAACAACATGGGAGGAGCAAGTCTGGGCAATAATGCATTCTGAGGGCCTTGCAGGAGTAGCAGGAGGACTGGACTCTGGTAAGTCATATCTTTACTACTATGACCCCCCAACCCCACCTGCATGCCATCACATACTCCCACTCTTACCCTCACCCCCATCACACCATCAACTCCATATGTCCCACTATCACAACCCACACGTCTCAATACCAAGGCCCTGCATGCAACACCTATGCATGGACCACCATCACCAAAGCATGTCCAGTACAGAAACCCACACAGACTCTAAACCAACTATCACAAAAGGGCTAACACAATGACGCAAGCACAGGAGTCGAGGGTATCTTACCCAATGCACAAGATGGCATACACAGATACTAAAATTATGCATTTACACCCCAACATGACCCATACCCAACGACACCGGACAAGAGGTGGCAGACATATCCAGTCCCCCCACAGAAGATGCCCACAGTGATGACAGCAGCTCTGCATGCCTGGATCAAGATGACCAGCCCGGCCCATCAGGGACCTCGGGGCAGTCGGTTCCCCTGACACAGTCCCAAACCGCCACAGAGCCTCCCCCCTCAGGAAACACCAGTACAGCACCCACCCAGCGGGCCCATCCCTCTGTCCCCAGGACACATCAATCAGCAGTGTGTCCACCACTACAGGGACCCCAGGCAAACCCACCAACCCAAGACAATCAGGGACCTGGGGTCAGTGGCAGTGGGCACACGGTTCAGGGGACAGAGGCACAGGATAACAGGGAAGCTGGGAGGACTGCTGTGTGACAGGGGGAGGACAGGCCCAGGGAACCCACTCTCCACGAGGCACTCTCAAACATAATGGGAGCATACCACCATTCCCAGGAGACCATGGGCACGGTAATGGCCAAGTTTCAGGAGACCCAGCGGATTCAGGAGGAACACTACCTTGCGATCAGGGAGGACTTGAAGTCCATTAACACCACCCTGGTCACCATTGCAGGGGTGCTGGGAGACCTTGTCAACACCATGAGGGACACAGCAGGACACAAACGGGCCCCTGACACTAGCCTGGACGATGAACAGCCCTCCACCTCTGCCGGCGCTAGTGGACAGGAGGCACCACCACAGGACCAACAGGCCACCAGCACCCCACCCCCTGCATAAGGACAACCAGCCCGCAAACGGTCCCTGAGAACCAGGAACAAGACAGAGAACTTTGCCAAGACCTCCACCAGGAAATAAGACCCTCCTGAGTGTCACCCCTCTGTCCCACTTTGTCGTCCTGTCCACCATAAACTACCATTGCTCCACTTCCTATGCCCCATTGGACAATGCACCTGTGATACAAATAGACTGGACTCTGCCATGGACATTCCTCCACCATCACCCCCAGCCCATTTCACACACCCCTCCACTTATTTGCACAGAAATAAACACCCTTGATTCACAAAACAATCTGGAGTCAGCCTGTGCTTCACAAATGTGTAATTGCAAAATCTCTGGAATATAGCAATGTCAATGTACTTGTTCACATACCAAGGTTACACAGCTGTAGGCCAGGAGTAAATATAGCAGAGGGCAGAAATTGGGAGCCACATCCGTGAAATGGAAAGCCAAAGTGCCAAGTAAGGGTCCATACACAGAGTGAAAAAGGCAGATTTATGCTAGCTCCAATAATAGTATGAGATGAGGGAAGCAGTTCCATCTTCTTACCTGTGTCTCACTGGAAGTATTGCATGATGATGTTGCTTCGGTTGTCTACACCTTCTTCTTCTGCCTCCTCTTCTTCACTATCCACAGGTTCCACAGCTGCCCCAAGACCAACATCAGGCCCATCCTCCTGCAGAAGAGGTACCTGGCGTCGCAAAGCCAGGTTGTGCAACATACAGCAGGCCACGATGATTTGGCACACCTTCTTCGGTGAGTAGTATAGGGATCCACCTGTCAGATGGAGGCACCGGAATCTAGCCTTCAGGAGGCCGAAGGTGCGTTCCATTATCCTCCTAGTTCGCCCATGTGCCTCATTGTAGCGTTTCTCTGCACTTATCCTGGGATTCCTCACTGGGGTCAGTAGCCATGACAGGTTAGGGTAACCAGAGTCACCTGCAAGTATCGAGGGACAACTGTTAGACATCCCCCAAACATTAGGGAATCTCCCATACCCAGACACCAAATGGAACTATGTGGGGACTTTAGGCTCACCTATTAGCCATACACGGTACCTCTGGAGTTGCCCCATTACATAAGGGATGCTGCTATTTCTCAAAATGTAAGCATCATGCACTGAGCCCGGATACTTGGCATTCACGTGGGAGATGTACTGGTCTGCCAAACACACCATCTGCACATTCATTGAATGGTAGCTTTTCTGGTTTCGGTACATCTGTTCATTCCTGTGGGGGGGGGGGGGCAAATTCCACATGTGTACCATCAATGGCACCAGTGATGTTGGGGATATGTCCCAGGGCATAGAAGTCACCTTTCACTGTTGGCAAATCCTCCACTTGAGGGAAAACGATGTAGCTGTGCATGTGTTTCAGCAGGGCAGACAACACTCTGGACAACAGGTTAGAGAATATTGGCTGGGACATCCCTGATGCCATGGCCACTGTTGTTTGAAAAGACCCACTGGCCAGGAAATGGAGTACAGACGGAACCTGCACTAGAGGGGGGATTCCTGTGGGATGGCGGATTGCTGACATCAGGTCTGGCCCCAACTGGGCACACAGTTCCTGGATTGTTGCACGATCAAGTCTGTAAGTGATAATGATGTGTCTCTCTTCCATTGTCGACAGGTCCACCAGGGGTCTGTACACCGGAGGATGCCGCCATCTCATCACCTGCCCCAGCGGACGTGCCCTATGGAGGAGAACAGTGAGCAGAGGGTCATCCAACACTTAGGTATCACAATGTGTTTTTTGAAAAAATGTTACAAATTCACCATGTTCCTCCGTCTGTCTGTATTCCTGGCCTAAATAGGTGTGACACCGTTTTTTCCCCTGCCATGTGGCCCCCTGAAATGGCGGCTGCCTGACCTGTAAGGTGGGACAAGGTGAAATGAGGTAACTGCGCTGGCACCATCGCGGTAGGCGGTCGAAGGCCGCGGCGCAATTCAGCATTGGTTAACATGGGGCGCTATGGGTTCCAGGAGCCAATGACGATGTACGCCGGCGGTGAGGGTACGTACCGCCGTGGACGTGGCTGCCGTTGTCTAACTGTTCCCTCACTTGATACCTGACCTTCAACAGGAGAGGACCTACACTGCAAGTGCTGCTGTGACCTGTGTCTGGACGTGACGATGGCTACAGTGTCTGGGTAAAGGGCCCCTGCCTTCACTTCGGAGGAGTTGGAGAAACTGGTGGATGGGGTCCTCCCCCAGTACATGCAACTGTACGGTCCTCCAGACAAACAGGTGAGTACACTGTGAGCATGATGGATGGCACATGATTGTATGGAGTGTCGTGGATGGAAGAGGGTGGGGAGGGGGACAGGCCAGCATGTGAGGATAATGTGTGTGTATGTATGTCTGGGCCAGGGTGGGAGGTGTTTAGGCAATGTGTGAGAAGAACTGTACGGGATAGTAACATCCATTCTAACTTCACTTTTCCTCTAGGTCAGCGCCCACCAGAAGAAGGGTATTTGGCGTGCCATCGCCAAGGACGTCCTGACCCTGGGGGTCTACCATAGACGGAGCACCCACTGCCAGGAAAAGATGGGAGGACCTGCGCCACTGGAGCAAGAAGATGACGGAGGCCCAGCTGGGGATGGCCTCCCAACGTGGAAGGAGTGCCCGTCGCACTATGACCCCCCCAGATGTACCGGATCCTGGTGGTGGCCTATCCGGAGTTGGATGGGCGCTTGAGGGCATCACAGCAGCCACATGGGGGTGAGTACACTCTCATTCAGCTGACTGTGCGTGCTTTACAAGGTGTCTGGCTGGGGGAAGTGGGCTGTGGGTTCCCCTAGGCCAGGGCGAACTTGGTAGGGTAGGTCCCTTGTTAGGCAGGCTCTGTAGCACTCCAACCCCAATAGTGGTAGTAGCCATCTACACCTAGTCAGGCTCCTGTGGGTTCCAGGTGTGCAGCAAATGGGCTTAGGCATCGTCCCTCATGGGCATGTGAATTCCCTAAGAACTGTTAGTGCATGGCTTAGTGCATAGTGCTGCTCCCTGTGTGTTGTGTCTGCCAACGGTAGTGGTGTTGCGTGCACTGAACATGTGTTTCCTCTGTCTCCCCCCCCCTTTTGTTTTGTCACCCTGTTCTTGCGTGCATTAGCATCATCTGGCGGAAGAGCAGTGGCACCGGAGCAGGAGGGAGCTGCATCCCACATGACCCTGGAGGGCGAAGTAACGGAGTCTGAAGCCACCAGTGGGACAGAGGGTGAGGGGAGCTCCACGACGGGGACAGGAGCATACACCAGCGACTCCTCCTCTGATGGGAGCTCCCTTGCGGTGGCGGGCACCTCTGTGCTCACCGCATCAACAGGTACAGCTGCCATCCCCCCTACCAGCACGGCCCTCCCAGCAGCCCCTGAGCGTGTGTTCCGTGCCCGCTCACCCAGGAGGGTGGGTATCTCCTTCGCCCCAGGCACCTCAGACCCTGCCCCAGTCAGCCCTGCTGCCTCAGTGAGGGGGCTATTGACCTCCTGAGATCCCTCACTGTTGGGCAATCTACCATTTTGAATGCCATCCTGGGTGTTGAGAGGCATTTGCAACAAACAAATGCATACCTAGAGGGCATTCATTCTGGCAGGCAGCCCAACAGAGAGCATTTCAGGCTCTGGCCTCAGCACTGATGGCAGCCATTGTCCCTGTGTCCAGCCTCCCCCCTCCAACTTCCTCCACCCAGACCCAATCCCCTGTACCTCAGCCTATCCCAAGCACACCATCAGACCAGCATGCACACTCTTCAACACACAAGAGTGGAAATGGCAAACATAAGCACCACACACCCCACAGGCACTCACACAAGTACCATCCCCATGCAGGCACAGCAACATCAACTGCCTCCACTGTGTCCCCCTCCTCCACGTCCTCCTCCTCCTTCCCTGTCTCGTCTCCACTCACACTTGCATGCACTGCATCCTCAGCCACTACCTCCATCACCAGCATGCCCATCACCACACACCGCTCACGTGCAATCACCACCCCCACTACAATTCACACATCCCCAGTCTCCTCTCCCAGTGTGTCTGTGAGCCCTCCTCCAAAAGTACACAAACGCAGGCACACACCCACCCAAAAGCCATCCACCTCACAACAGCCTCCGGCCCATGCACCCTCACCCAAATTCAGCAAACGTACACCTCCTACAAACACTACCTCTTCCTCCACTCCCAAACCCCCTCCATCTTCCCGTCCCAGTGTCTAAGAAACTTTTCCTGGCTAACATTGACCTCTTCCCTACTCCTCCCCCGTCCTTCCCCTAGGGCCAGGCTTTCCAGGTCCCAGCCCAGCACCTCAGCCACCAAATCCCCAAGCACAGTAGTGCTGGCAACTCCGGTCTCATTGAGTGCGCCACCCATCAGGGCTGCCAGAGTGCCACCTAGCGAGGCCAAGGAACAAGGTGAAGAAGGTGCCCACATCCCGGAGGGAGAAGCCGCACTTACCAGCAAGCAAGGGCTTCTCCAAACCAAAAGGGGACAGTGGCAAGACACCAGCGGCAACATCAAAGGTGGGGAAGGGACACAAGCCAAAGAGCAGGTCAGGACAGGGCATGGTGGCTCCTACTGAGGGACTTGAGTCACCCCTTCTGTCAACTAGTACACCAACCTGTACGGCGGTGGACACCGCCACCTGCACGCCACCAGCACCGCCACCTGCACTGCCACCTGCACCGCCACCTGCACAGCCACCAGCACGCCACCTGCACTGCCACCAGCACCACCACCTGCAAGTCTGCTGCCTCAGCAACAGTCCCCAGCATCAATCCCAGTGGGCAGCCATCCGAGACTGCAGGAGACATCCTGCTGTGTCCCTCAACAGGTGCAGACACATGCACCACCGTCAGCACCTCCGCCACAGGCACCGCCCCAAGCACCGCCACCGGCCCCGCGACATGCTCAGACAGTGCCACCACAGCTGACATGGCTATCATCCCCAGTGGGCAGCCGTCCGAGGCTGGAGGAGACGTCCTGGACCTTGTACAGCTTCCATGAGGCATGACTCTCATCACTGTTTGCACCTGCAGGTGGCAGGCGAAGCCGCAGCAGGGTGGGGTTTGTCTCTGCCTCCATGGCGTATCATGCTACCTGTTCCCAGGCAATCTCGTGGCACACACACCCATGTGAGAGAATGGGACCAGCCACACTGCATGTGATGCACTCTGGGCACAATGCCCCCTCCAGAACCAGTGGAGAAAAGCATCCACTTCCTCAGTCCTTGGCAGGATGAAGCACTGTGGGCACAATGCCCCCTCCAGAACCAGTGGAGAAAAGCATCCACTTCCTCAGTCCTTGGCAGGATCAAGCACTCTGGGCACCAAGCCCCCTCCAGAACCAGTGGAGAAAAGCATCCACTTTCTCCGTCCTTGGCAGGATGAAGTACTCTGAACACAATGCTCCCTCCAGAACCAGTGGAAATTCACACCCACTTCCTCAGTCCTTGACAGGATGAAGCACTCTGGGCACAATGCCCCCTCCAGAACCAGTGGAGAAAAGCATCCACTTCCACAGTCCTTGGCAGGATGAAGCACTCTGGGCACCAAAGACCCCTCCAGAACCAGTGGAGATTCACATCCACTTCCTCAGTCCTTGGCAGGATGAAGCACTCTGGGCACAATGCCCCCTCCAGAACCAGTGGAGATTCACATCCACTTCCTCAGTCCTTGGCAGGGTGAAGCACTCTGGGCAAAATGCCCCCTCCAGAACCAGTGGAGAAAAGCATCCACTTCCTCAGTCCTTGGCAGGATGAAGCACTCTGGGCACAATGCCCCCTCCAGAACTAGTGGAGATTCACGTCCACTTCCTCAGTCCTTGGCAGGATGAAGCACTCTGGGCACCAAGCCCCCTCCAGAACCAGTGGAGATTCACATCCACTTCCTCAGTCCTTGGCAGGATGAAGCACTCTGGGCACAATGCCCCCTCCAGAACCAGTGGAGAAAAGCATCCACTTCCTCAGTCCTTGGCAGGATGAAGCACTCTGGACACAATGCCCGCTCCAGAACTAGTGGAGATTCTCATCCACTTCCTAAGTCCTTGGCAGGATGAAGCACTCTGGGCACCATGCACCCTCCAGAACCAGTGGAGAAAATCATCCACTTCCTCAGTCCTTGGCAGGATGAAGCACTCTGGGCACCAAGACCCCTCCAGAACCAGTGGAGATTCACATCCACTTTCTCAGTCCTTGGCAGGATGAAACACTCTGGGCACCAAGACCCCTCCAGAACCAGTGGAGTTTCACATCCACTTCCTCAGTCCTTGGCAGGATGAAGCACTCTGGGCACAATGCCCCCTCCAGAACCAGTAGAGATTCACATCCACTTCCTCTGTCCTTGGCAGGATGAAGCACTCTGGGCACAATGCCTCCTCCAGAACCAGTGGAGATTCACATCCACTTCATCAGTCCTTGGCAGGATGAAGCACTCTGGGCACCAAGCCCTCTCCAGAACCAGTGGAGATTCACATCCACTTCCTCAGTCCTTGGCAGGATGAAGCACTCTGGGCACAATGCATCCTCCAGAACCAGTGGAGATTCACATCCACTTCCTCAGTCCTTGGCAGGATGAAGCACTCTGGGCACCAAGCCCCCTCCAGAACCAGTGGAGACTGTTATCCACTTGTGAGACTGTGGCTTTGCACTCCCCAGGAGAAAGCAGTGGGCAAACCACCACTGTAAAGACTTGTGAGACTGTGGCTTTGCACTCCCCAGGATAGAGCAGTGGGCAAACCACCCACTGTAAAGACTTGTGAGACTGTGGCTTTGCACTCCCCAGGATAGAGCAGTGGGCAAACCACCCACTGTAAAGGCTTGTCAGACTGTGGCTTTGCACTCCCCAGGTTAGAGCAGTGGGCAAACCACCCACTGGAAAGACTTGTGAGACTGTGGCTTTGCACTCCACAGGATAAAGCAGTGGGCAAACCACCCACTGTAAAGACTTGTGAGACTGTGGCTTTGCACTCCCCAGGATAGAGCAGTGGGCATGGAGCCCCCTCGTGGAGCAGTGGCGTCGTGCGTTCATCCGGCTGAGGTGCCCCCTCTCCCCACCCCCTGAGGTGCCTGTTTCATTTCGATCTGATGCCCCTACCGTGTTATCTCTGTTTCGAGTCAGGAATCTTGTGTGGGCTTTGCCCATGCATTTTGAGACACTGATCCACGGACAATGTTTGATTAATATCCGGACTTGTATAGTTGGTGTACATATTTGTATATAGTGATTTTTGAACTTGCACTATCTGATTTTTATTGATTACACTTGTTACAATCATTTCCTTTTGTCCTTGCGTTCTTCCACGGGGTGAGGGGGTGTATATGCAATGTTGCTGCATGTATTTGTGTGTTTGGTGTTGTGGGTGAGGGTGGGGGTGGGGAGATTGCGTGTTGTGTGTGTGTGTCACTTTCTTTTCCCTCCTCTCCTCCCTTGTGTTGTAGGTGCAGTACTCACCCTGGTCGTCGACGGCGTCTTTCATGCTCCTGAAACAGAAGGAGGAAGACCAACACAGGCAGGAGGTGTAGTTCGGGCTCCATGGCGTCCTGGTTCCTAGTTGGGTGTCGAGAGGTGAGTGGTTTCCCTTTCAAGTCCTGTTTCCACTGTGCTTTTGATCGCGTTGGCACCGCCCCGGAAAAGGTGGCGGATAGGCCTGTTGTAATACAGTGGGCGGTACATTGCCTTCTGCCTGTCTGTTGGCGGTTACCGCCGCGGTGTTTGTTTCTACCGCCGTGGCGGTCGGAGTGTTTAAGTGGCTGTCTATGTTGGCGGTTTCCGCCATGGTCGTGATTCCATTTTTTTTCCGCCGGCCTGTTGGCGGTGTTACCGCTGCTTTAACACCGACCGCCAGGGATGTAATGAGGGCCTTTATTTTCATGGGTGGAAATTATTGCTCACTGTTATAACACTACATATTACCTTTGTTGAGGGGTAAAGGTTTTTGTCAGGTCAAGCTGGCTTTGTTTTTTTTACAACTGTTTCAATCACCCTCAATATGTTATTCTGTGGCAATTTTTTCGACAGGAGCTCTTAGACTCGAGAACAGATGTCTAAGGTAAATGGCTTGTTTTTTGTTTTTTGCCAAGGATGAACTTATATGGGATTATGTTGTTTTAATATAGGAATAGGCAGTTTAAATTACTCTGTTTTATTTAATTTTAGCAGGGTATTTATTGCTGATTAGAGAAAATGAATGTACGGATTTATAGTAACTGAATATTTTATCTTGGTTTTATTATTTAAGATGTTTATGTGTATACCGTTTCATGTGTTTTTATGGATTTGTATTAATCCAAAATAAACTAATAAACTGAAACTGAACTAGTCACTCTTTTAATTTACTCCTGTTTCATCTTCTTACGCCTGGGACTCTTGGTGTTTGCAAAAGTAGTCACTACCTTGACAAAATTGAAACAACCTTTGATCTCAATGAACTGTTGTTTTACAGTGAGGAGGAGTTGAAGGGGCTCTGCAGGAAGAAGGGACTAGCTGTGAGTAGGAAATCGACTAATTGGGACCTTCGGGAAACCCTATATCATTTTGAAATGGCACACTGGAAAAAAACATCAACAGAGGACCAGGAGTGTGGTGATTCTAGGGCCGACCATGAGGAGGATACAGAGATCAGAGAGGACTCTGAGTGGGAGGGTTCCCAATCAGCACCCCAAGAGGGCAGTGGCCTGAGGAGTTTGAGAAGGAGGGACAAAATGACTGGGCAGAGGCTCCAGTAGTAGGAGGGGGACAAATACATAGGGAGTCCCTTGCTGGGTTTATAGCCGGGAACAGTGTCACCTCCCACACACTATCATCTGAGGAGCTCAATGACAGCGAGAGGGACCCGAGGCTGCAGATGGCCCAGCTGGCTGTAAATGAGCGAAGGGCTGAGGCTGACAGAGCCTTAGCTGAGGAAAGGATGGCAGAGGATGAAAGGGCCTTTGTCAGCATAAAACATGCTCTTGATGAAAGAAAATTGGTCCATGAGTGTAGTTTTAAAGTTCTGGACTTAGAAGCACAGCAAGTAGAGTCCATTGGTGGCAGCAAAATTATTGAGTCCAGTGTTAAAGATACCATTCACATACCCAGAGACTTGGCGCCAATCTTCAAGGCAGGGAGAAGACATACATCAGTGCATTAAGGATTATGAGTCAGCTCTAGAGGTGCACAGGATCCCTAAGGAGGACTGGGGGACTTTCATATGGAGTTATATTCCTGGTGAAGGGAGGTATGCCCTACTGGCCCTAGAAGGGAGTGGCAGGTAGTGGTACACTCCCATGAAGGAAGCCCCAGTAAAGAAATATCGATTCACCCCTGAAGAGTATTATTTGATGTTCAGGGGCAGCTGGAATCTGTATCATCGGTCTTGGGAGAATTTTGTGGAGGATTTTTGAAGAGCACTGGATGGATGGGTAAAGGGTGTCACAGTAAACACATTTGAAAGACTGTACAATTCAATTGTCAGAGACCTCATGTTCTGTTGTTGTTTTCCAAGGCTAAGCCAACACCTGCTTGAGTGTAAATTTTCTAACCCTAGGGAACTTGCAAAGGAGGCGGACCTGAGGGTCTGGAAAGGCATTTGGGAGTGATCCTAAAGGGAGTGGCACACGTTCCCACAAACGACGGAGGGCGAGGTTCACAGTTGTCCAGACACATTCCAGTGTAGGGGGGTGGTAAATGGTCCCATGTCCCTTCTCGGAATAGGAGGAGAGGTAGGGGTGGGTAGAGGCCCAAGGTGCCCTATGTCCAATGCCAGAGCCTGGATAGTTCCTAGCTTGAGCACCAGGAGAAAAGTCCAGTCTATACTGAGAGACATTCCACTGAGGGGGAGCCCATAGTGTCAGGAAAACTTGGGGGGTGGCTGACACAAGCGTCCAACCAGTTCTTGTTTCTGGCAGTACCACTCCTCAGAGGAGGGTGCAGAAGTCCAGATGGAGGTGCATGGGGAGGAAGAACTTGCCCCTAACCCCTGTTCAGCCTAAGTGTACAGATCCTGGGTTGGAAGACCAGTTACAGGATAGCACACTCTGAACTGGTAGGGTAAATGAGCAGGACAGCTGCCACAAGCATCTGGACAGTTCTGGATTATGGGGTACCACTCCCAAAAGGAGAGCACAGAACCCCAGATGGGGTGGCAGGGGGAGAAATGGCTCACCCCTGACTCCTGCCCAGCCCATGGTTACAGACCCTGGGCTGGAGGTATTTCAGAATACCATCCCTGGACTGGTGGGAGGTGTAGTGTCGAAAGGAGGCAATGCATCTGGTGCTACTGCTCCCACTTTGAGAAGCCACAGAGGATAGAGACCCCTGGATGGCCTGGGGGCTGGCACTGGGCACTGACAGCTGTTAGTGTGCCAGTGGCCTCTGTTGGCTGATGTCCGTGTGGACAGAGTTTTGCTTGGGTATGGGACAGAAGTCAGACTCAAGGGGTAGAATGGGTCACATCACTTTGTTGACCATGCTGGTACTGTCTACCTACTGGGATGCACCTGTGAGTAAATTAAAGTTAGGAGCTTCATAGATGGGTCCACAGATGAGGAGAAAGATTCTCCATGGGTTAGCTTAGTGGCCCTGAGAGTATAGATAGATCGATTCATCTGGGTTCAGAGAGGCACAGAACTGGCATGTGCCCCTGCAGTAGTGGGCCAGAGTCCATATTCTCTCACCCTAAGCAGGAAACCCCATCAAGGTATTGATTAGTATATCCTGGTGGCTTTGGGCTGAACTTGGCCCTTCCTACAGGGTTACCCAAAAATGTTATGCCTTCCTCTTCCTATTTCCCTGACCTTTTTCTTGTTGGCTTCAGGACTCTGGGCACTTTACCACTGCTAACCAGTGCTAAAGTGCACATGCTCTCTCCTCTAAACATGGTATCATTGGTTTACACATGTTTGGCATATTTGATTTACTTGGAAGTCCCTTGGAAAGTGGTATACCATATACCAAGGGCCTGTAAATTAAATGCTATTAGTGGCCATGTAGGACCCATTGAACCACCCTCAGAATTAGCCTGTATGTGCAGTTTACTGGCACTTCAAGTTGGCATTTAAAATGACTTGCCAAGCCTTGAACTTCCCTTTTCTTACTCATAGGTCACCCCTAGGATAGGCCCTAAGTAGCCCAATCGGCAGGGTGCTGTGTGGGTAAAAGATAGGACATGTACTCTTATGTTTTGAATGCCCTGGTAGTGACAACCAGCTTATTTAGTTTTTCACTACTGTGTGTCCTTCTTCTCTCATAGGTTAGCATTGGCAATTCCATTATACCCTTTTAAGTGGTAATTCCTGATCTAAAAGGAGTAGCTTTGTCATGTTTTGTGTGTTTAGAATGGTAGTGATAAATCCTCCTCACTGGAGAAGTTGGATTTCACATTACTATTTTAGAAGCGCCATGTTTAGAAAGTGGGCATTTCTCTGTGCTTATCACTCTGTGTGCTTTGCAGCCTAAGTCCAATACCCGTCCAGCCCATGTGACAGCTACACTTTATTCCTAGTCTCTAGACAGCCACAACACAAGAAGGGCTGGGTGTGACAGGGGATACATCTGCATGCACCTGCATGCTGATAGTCTTCCTAGGCGGGGAGAGGGAGAGGTGGTTCACAGTTGTATGTCTAAGGTTTGTGCCCTGCCCTCACACAAAGGCCTGCTTTACCTCCTATTGATCATCTGGAGCCAGGGCAGGGCTGAAAGGAATTGTTGTCCACTTACAAGGGTTCATTTGAAGTCATCCCTTCATCAAAGATGTTTTTGAGTATTAGTTCTGGGGGTCTGACCCCATATTATTTTGAGGCACTGTGTGGGACTTGGAATCAGATGCTGCTGTCTCTACATTCTGTACATTGCCAGAAGACTGCTGTGATGCCAGAAGGAACCACCATTTGGACTACCTGCTTTGTTGTGCTGGCCTGCTGCCTGCTGGGCTTCTGGAGGGCCTGCCACTATGCAACTGGACCTGTGTGCTGGTCTGCCTGCCTGCCTGCCTGCTGCTCTCTTTGTGCCCCCCAAGTGTTCTCCAAGAGCTTATTGGCTTGCCCCCTGTTCTGTGGGAATCTCAGGACCAGCAAAGATTCTTCCTCTCTGCCCTTGCTGTGGGACTCTTCGCATGGTAAGTCCTGCATGGGGCTTTTGTTATGCCAGTGCGTGAATGACCAACGTGGAGCTAAGCATCAACCCAGTGATCCGTGCTGCTTGAGACCGAGTGTGGGTTGTCAGAAAGAGAGAGAATGCTGCCCGGGAATTAACATGTCTCCTATGTGGCTCCCACCACAACAACAGTGCATCCAGAGCCCTCAGGGCTTCCCCCTTTTTGTGTTCATGGCACACAGGCATGGGTTCAGGAGCTGCTTTCCTCTGTCCCTGCATCTCAGTAATAAGGAGGAGGCTCCTGTTGACGTGGACTGCAGTTTCACAGCACCAGAATCAACTTCCTGGGTCAGCACGCCCGTTGAACTGACGTCAATGTTAAGGCAGCACTGCCCTTAAGAAGGGCGATTGACCTGTGGAGCCCCCTTTTTTCTGTGTAGACTCTGTGTTTCAGATTGGAGACCTGCAGTGTCCCCTGGGATCCCTGGGCCCTGCACGGTGACTCCGGCTTTTGTTGGCACTTACCCAAGAGACCAATGGACTCTCAGTTCCTTCCTTTACTACCTCCTTTGTTCCAAACGTGGGGCATTATCCTCTTCTGTGTTGTACGGGGGAAGGTCAGCGTGCCATCCTGAACTCCATCACAGGGAAAGAATTTTGGATGGCTTGGCTGCTCACATTATTGTATCATGAGTAGTAGCACACATGTGCTTATGTACCAAACGTTTTATGCCTACATGCAATTAATTGGACATGGCTCATAGACATTATGATATAAAGTGGACTAGGATTGCAGGCGCGCTGTGCCTTATGTTCTCAGTGTAAGTTATATGATTACCTAACAATCTGTATTATTTGCACCCCAGGAGAAGTTCCCTAATCCTGCATGGGAGTTGCACTGAGAAGTTACTGTAAAGTGCCTAATAGAAGCGTAGCTGCCTCTGAGGCTGCTATGTGTTTCATATGCATTTAAAGTGATACTCATTTAAAACTGCATAACATGCAAAGTATTATATTTCATGTTGCTTTGGTCTTGTTGGATGTGTAATATAGAAGTCCGTTTCTACATAATACTGATCGGAGATCTTTGCCCTGACTAGAGTGGTGACTTCTGTCTGGCTTAAAAAACATTTCTAACAACATGTTATACCGTTCACACTCCTGACAATGAAAACATGGATTCACACCTATCTGTGTAGCCTGGCTGATCTGCAGGCAGTGCTGTCAAAATAACCCTTTTCTACTTTAAAGTATTAAATACATCGTCCATACGCAGACCTTGTAGCTCACAAGGTGTGACGCCTAGAAGTTACAAGTGGAACATGTAAGAATTTAAGATTGCCATGTTTCTGTAGTGAATAGCCCCCAAAAGCCATATTCACTATATAGAGCTGTAGTTGTTTCTATGAGATAAAAAGAAAGTGACTTGTTCCTTTGCAGCCTAAATCGGTGACCCTATTCACAAATGATAAGGAGAATGGATTGGAAATCTGAAAATGCACATTAAGCACTCATTTTGAGTTGCTGGAAGTACATTGATGCTATCTTATACATTTGGGATGGCACATCTGAGGACATGGACCATTTCCACAAATGACTTAAGTTCAGGTTGAACACAAGGAGGAACATATTTATTATTGTTTAAATTTGGGTGAAACACCGCGATGCCAACATAGGATTACATTATATAGTAAAAACATGGATAAAAGCAGTTTCACATTTTAGTAGTGTATGTGAATTCAGTCTTTGGACTAACTTATCATCTGACCAGTTCCTCCACATCAGGAGGAAATGCACCTTGAAAGAAGAGTGCTTCCAACACTAAGAACCATTGATTTTCATGCTACAAGAGAGTTGCCTAAACAAACTGCTCAAGTATTCCAGAATGTGAACATGATACATCGCCCAAACAGGAACACCTAAGCTAAATTAAAACAATCACTTTGGCATATATCATAATGTTTGGCCATGATTATATAAGGGATAAAGCACCCCCTGTAGTACATTATAAGGATATTGCAAGTCATCAAGGTGTCCCATAACAATATAGGGGAACAAGACCGATGGCTGAGTTGCTTTAGTAGTTTATGGAACTCTGAAGTGACTTGCAATGTCCTTATCATGTATGCTAGGGGGCACTTTATCCCATATAATACATGGTCACACCATCACCCTTCCCACAAACCACTTAAAACCTTGGTGTCTAGAGCTTTTTATATGAAAGAGGGAACATGTTTGCAAACATGAAGAATATAAATAAGGCCTCTAGTGCAAAATTAAGCACGTACAAAACGTGTTAGGTATTTATTGCAAGCAGATATTAGAAACAATTCAATACAAGTCAATTTGTTTGAAAAAAAGCAGTAGTTGTGTAGAAACATGAAGAAAGACTGCCTTTTCTCTATCTAAGCAGTGCAAAAAATAAATATATTATCTCTGCTTGTCATTGTAAGCTATTAAAATAGAGCAGACGGAAGGAAAGCAATGTTCTGTTTTTGTTGTTTTTAACAGTTGCTTCAATTATGCTCTGTGGCCTTTCACTTGGCTGCTAACTCTGGCAGCAGACATTGTGACATCAGAACTCAACTGTAATAACTTATAATAGTTAAGTTCTGATGTATTTTTCCTCATAATTAAAATCTGGGTGCGTCACAAATCCCATATATATAAAGGAGAGAGTACTCCCTGCAATGCATTTTAAAAGGATATTGCAAGTCACTGAGGAGTTCCACAACCTTATAGAGGAATGAGATTGAAGACCAAGTTCCTTTATAAGGCCATGAAACTCTGAGGTGACTTGCAATATTCTTATCTTGTTTGCAACAGGTATTTTAGTCCTATATGATACATGGTCACACATTACCTTTCCCCAAAACCACTTACAATCTTCGTGCTTAGCTCTTTCATAAACATGTTTGCAATCATGAATAATAAAAATACTTCTAGTGCAAAATTAAACACATCAAAAACATATTTGTTGCATCCAGATATTAGAAACAGTTCAATAAAAGTCATTTAAAAACAATCTGCAGTAGCTCGTAATGAGTAGAAACATGTAGAAAGATTATATCTTTCTTTAACTATCTAAGGAATGAAACAATTAAACATTTTCTATCTGCTTGTTATTGTAGGCTAAAAAAACATACCGCAGAAGAAAGAAAAGCAATGTTTTGTTTTTGTTGCTTGAAACAGCTGCTTTTGTTATGCTCTGTGACCTGGCTTACCTTTCACCTTGGTTGCTGACAGCAGACATAGTGACATCAGAACTCGACTATAATAACCTTATAATAGTCGAGTTCTTTATATTAAGGGGCTTAGTGCATCATAAGTTGCTGATTAGAAATACATTAGAGACTTACATATATAGAGGTATTACTAAATCCCATATATTATTACGAAATTAGAGACTAGCATTTACACAGTGATTACTGAATAACATGTATTATAATAAACTAAAAAAAATAACTCATTAGCAAGTGGTCCCTGCTTGAGGCAGAGCCAAGATGACATATACAAATTGACTGATGAAAACCTGACCTGGAGTGGCTCTTGAAACCTGTATCTACTGCTTGAGCGATAAAGGAATGTATTCTATTCCTCACAAGCAGCTTTTGTAGAAAGTGTTTAGATTGGTTCCCATGCAATGGATTTAAACAATTACCCTAAATTGAAAATTAATTATAAAAAAACACCCGCAATTGTACATACAACTAAGATGCAGGCATTAAATGTTAAACCACCAGGTATTTTTCCGTTCCTTATCACATGCTTCACAATTGTTGACACCACAGAATTAATGTGAAAATTATAACAAGTGAATTTGTCTCCTAAAGAGAACATGTTCATATTACTTCGTAGAAAACAATAACCTTGAAGATTCCTTCTGAGCAGGGATAGGTTTAATTTCAAAATCCTAGTAAACTGGTATGTGTTAAAAATATTAGTCAATTTATTAGCAGCACAACCTTCATTGTAAGAAATTGAGTTCTCTAGCCCATTTTGTAGAAAGTTCCCATCCTGACTACGATTACACCCCAGTACCTATTAAGAGTTTTCTCAGATGCCCAGGGATTGGTGGACGGTTCTATGATTGAGGTGGAAATGACGAAGTTTCACTTGGTTGCACATATGTGCGAGTAAGAGCTACAATATAACATTGAGAGAGTTATTGACTTCCTGTCTGTCCGTGTTTTGAACACTTTGTCATTATCATTGATTGGTAGAATAGTGTTTTCCAAAATGTTGTTGTTGTCTCACTGCCTGTACATGACCGAATTTCCCTGTGCCCCTTGCGGGCAGGGATGTTCCGACAAATGAATTCCCTTCTCACCTCACTTATCTGGCAGGGAAAATAGGTTACGGTAGGCAGATGACTCTGATGAGGCTTAAGAGTACGGGAGACTTGGTGTCTAGAATTAGAAATATTATTATTATGTGTCACACATGCATCCCACAGTAAAATGGCTTGATGTGGGAGATAATTGGGAGAAGAATCTCCTTGCAGAGTTGGTGGAGGGGAACAAGCTCCCTGTGTATTTGATGGCAGGTACCGGGGTGCCCCAGGATGTGTCCTATGTGGTGCAACAGACAGCAGCGGTTTGGCACAGGGGGTGTTGGTGGTGATTGGTAGGGTTCCCTTCCATAGAGAACTTCTGATATGGATCTTGGCTCTGATTCACCAGAAGCAAGAGACTATGGGGGTCATTCTGACTCCCGCCGGCCGCGGTAACCGCAGGGCCGGCGGGAGCCACCAGAATACCGCTGCGCGGTCAAATGACCGCCGCGGGTATTCTGGGTTTTCCGCTGGGCTGGCAGGCGACCGCCAGAAGGCCGCCCGCCAGCCCAGCGGGAAACACCCTTCCATGAGGATACCGGCTCCGAATGGAGCCGGCGGAGTGGAAGGGGTGCGACGGGTGCAGTTGCACCCGTCGCGATTTTCAGTGTCTGCATGGCAGACACTGAAAATCATGGTGGGGCCCTGTTACGGGGCCCCCTGCAGTGCCCATGCCATTGGCATGGGCACTGCAGGGGGCCCCAGGGGCCCCACGACACCCCAAACCGCCATCCTGTTCCTGGCGGCCAAAACCGCCAGGAACAGGATGGCGGTATGGGGGTCGGAATCCCCATGGTGGCGCAGCAAGCTGCGCCCCCATGGAGGATTCCCCAGGGCAGCGGAAAACCGGCGGTACACCGCCGGTTTTCCGTTTCTGACCGCGGCTGTACCGCCGCGGTCAGAATGCCCTTGGGAGCACCGCCAGCCTGTTGGCGGTGCTCCCGCGGTCGTTGGCCCTGGCGGTCAATGACCGCCAGGGTCAGAATGACCCCCTATGTGCCTCGTTATGAGGCTGGCAGTCCAAAAACCACCAGCCTTGCAGTGATGGTCAGAACACCGCAATGTGGCAGTCTGACCTTCACAATGCAACCCTCGCAGGTGGACCCACCAGGGGACCCCAGTTTCTGCCGGGAATGGGGTTCCTGACAGGTCGACAGCAGCCGCAGTAACTAGCCAGGGCGGCGCTGAACTCAGTACCGCCTGACTGATTGCAACCCCACTTTCCACCAGCCTTTCCATGGCGGTCACCCGACTGTGGAAACACTGGTGGAAAGCCACTGCAGGAGGCCTGAGGCAAAGCAAACAGTGCACATTCTGATGGTGCTGGGGTGCTATGGGAACAAAGGCCAATACCATGGCACTGTTCTCACCGGGCAGCCCAGCGGGAACCTCGTAATACAATGTTCCCGCCCGTCAGTCAGGCTGGAACATTGCAATACGGTTGGGGGGATGCCATTCTCATGGTGATGACAGCCTTCCCGCTGCTTTGGTGGACCCATGGTGGGCTGCCAAAGTCATAATCAGGCCGTATGTCTTTCCATGTGTGGCAAGAGGGTGGGTGTTATTCAGTGCGGGATCTGTATCCTACTGAAGTTTTTATGTCCTTTGATGAAGCGCGGAATCGGATTGCACCTAGCCTGGGGCAGTTGCTTCGTTATACTGCTGTGACTGACATGATGAGAGGGC
This sequence comes from Pleurodeles waltl, assembly GCF_031143425.1. NCBI lineage: Eukaryota > Metazoa > Chordata > Amphibia > Caudata > Salamandridae > Pleurodeles > Pleurodeles waltl. The sequence continues at coordinate 217,317,435 of NC_090448.1, read as the reverse complement.
TTTGGTTGTCATACCAATTGGCCCCAACTGCCCCGGATACACTGGGGGCAAAATTGGCACTGGGAGTGGGGCGGCGCCTCCTTTCTTTGATTTACAAGGCATTGCAGGTTGATACAATTCAGGGACTGCTGAGGGAGCAGGATAATTGGTGGGCATAGGGGCCTCTATCTCAGATGTGGATTGAGCTCGGACATGTGAATTGTTGATGACAGTGTCCAGTAATGCCTGGATCAGGCTAGTTCAATTTAACTTTATGCATCACACATATTTGACGCCAAAGAGCCAGAACAAAATTAATGTTAAATGTGCTTTGACATATCCTCGGTGTGTGGAGGTGATCAGGTGCAGATTTCATGCATTTAGCATGGAGTTGTGGGAAGGTGAGAGACTTCTGGGAGACAGTATGTGTACAATTGAATCAGGCCACTGCCCTAACTTATGAGATCATGCTACAGCTGTGCCCCAAGAAGTGAAAAATTATGGTTATGTTTATGCAGCTGGCACTTGTGCTGGTGAGAAGGCGAGGTGCCAACAATTGGATGGGGGCTAGGGCTCCATTTGAGGAGCTTTGGGTTACAGATGTTTAAGTATGGGCTGTGGCTGAAGAGATGCAAATGCATTGAATTAGAACTGATGACAAACTCCTGATTGATTTAGAAGTTTGAGGGATGCTATGTCAAACGTTTCTGGATCAGGGGGCAGAGGAGGAGGGTGACTCCCCGGATATTGAGGGTTAAACATGGAGGTGATGAGCAAAGGTGGGTCAGGAGATTTGGAGCCTGATACATATATGCCCTGTGCTACTACTCATGATGTTACAATGGGATGTTGGTTCTTCCACATCATCTTCTTCTTGTAGTTTGATAATTTATGTGGGCTCTGTACCCCTGCAGTGTGTGTATTCTGCCTTGCTAAGTTGCTGCTTTGTTTCTTGTTGTGTTTATTGACATGTACATCTTCCATAGGAAGTTCTTGTGTTTAAAAAATGACAAATAAAGATGTCAATAAAAAGAGGTTTGAAAAACATAGACCTCTATCTGAAATTGGGACATTGAGTAATCGGAATGAATCTGTAACAGAGCCTCTAAAATAGATGATTTATACAACCAAGAATGCAACAATTGGATCTGTATCTACTTCAAACACAGGCAATGCCACCCTTATTTATTGAAGGAAGAAATATAGAGAGAGTTCTCTATCTGTCTTTGTGCATATAAGATGTAAGATATGATATCTCCAGTTTAAAATTAGCTGGCTCACAGATATTGTTAAAATACTTTGTATATGTTTTCTTTATGAATATTGATGCTTTTCACCTTACTGAAGGTATATATTCATGCTCACCAATTCATGACGATGGCTTCGTACATGTAACTGCAGCCATGTATGTAATGCAACTATATTGATGTAATTCATTGTCAATATACAGAATACTGATAACTTCTCCCAAGTTTACTTTGTGTTTTTTCTAACTTATTTTGGACAGTTAAATTCCTGAAGTAAAATACAGATAACATAAACCTCATGGGTGTAGGAGTTTAGTCATTGTACATAAAGGGAATAGGTGGTTGGTTATGCCCCAACCCAGATTCAATGATTCTTCTATTTCCTTACCTGTATAATAAATCTGTACTTCCGTTTTGGTTTTTCACTGAAGACTGAAAGCCACCAATGCCCTCCGCTATGAGGAGTGCCACAGGAGAGGACCTAAAATTATTTTCCCTTTTTATGGTATGATGGAGATGGCCTATAAAAAATGAGGTCAATGAAATACAGATTTTAGTAATTTTCCATTTTGCTGTATTGAGTGGGTTCAATAGTAATACACTAAGGTGCTCAATTTGTGTCTGGTGATCCTTGGACCGTCAGACTCGCTGTGGCTGTCTTACCACCACAAGGCCGTCCGTAAAGACTGGCATTTTATGACTTCGGCGGTTAGGCGGTTGGACCGCCGGGCCGGAGGTGAGCACCTCTGGCCCGGTGGTAACAGTAATACCACCAACTTTACAACTCAGCAGACCGCCAGCATTTCCGTGGCAGCCGTACCACCACGAAAATGCTGGTGGTCATGCACCTGGTGACAGGAAATGCCATTCCTGTCGCTGGCAGACACCCCCCACACATGACCGCACACCTACATTCACGCACCACCACTCACCCACGCATTTGCTTACATACACCCCCACACACTTGCACCCAAATACACACTCAGATATATCCATTCATGCGCACACACGCACTCAGACACATACACTGTCATGCACGCACTCAGACACATACACATGCATGCACGCACTCAAACAGACACATACACTTACATGCATGCACTCAAACTGACACCTCCTCCCCCCCTCCGCATTCACACAAACATACACACACTCACACACAGGCACAACACCCTCCCTCCCCCCCTTGGCATACACATACTCACAAACACACCCACAGACACCCTCTCCCCACCGTATTCATACACACACATAGTCACCACACACATTCACACAACACAATACACATTCACACAACACCCCCCACCCTGTCACACCCTCCCTTTCTGCCGAATAACTTACCTGCTTTGGTGCGGTGGCCGTCCAGGAGGGGATGGGACCCGGTACTTTCACCGATGGCACTGCACCGCAGCCGAGGAAACCGATGCACCGTATTGCAGATCGTAATACGGCCGGCGGTGTCCTGTTGGTGTGGTGGTACCAGCTGTGGAAACCTCCTCTATTACAACGTCGGCCAGGCTGACGGTGTCGGATTTCCACCCGAAATCCGTCAGAAATTGACACAACGCCATAATATGGCAGTCTTCAGACTGCCAGCACTGGCGGTCTTTATGTGCCCCTGGTTTTGGTGGCCTTTCGAAAAGACCGCTAAAGTCGTAATGAGCACCTAATTGTGTATCTACACAATAATACTGTTCCTGAAAGTGATGGGAAATGTTAAATACTGGAGTAGACATGGACATCATCACAAACATCGATAAGATAAAAAATGTGCTGGATTTGATGACATACTCAGCATCTTACTATAGATACAATATATTTAAAATGTTCCCTAGTGCTGAAATGTCAATGATGTGATAAATAAGACCTATACTGTGTCAGGCTTAAAGTCTACTTTGTTTACCTGTGGGTTTGGTCTGCCAATACTGGTTCTGCTTTCCTTGCTTGCTACAGCTTCTAACTAGAGGATGGTGGATTATCAATTCTCTGACTATAATATCACTGTACCAAAGTGGCTCCTTTCAACCCATCCTTCCGTATGGAATCCATGCCAACTATGAATGTTTCAGCCATTCTCAGCTCACCTAGTAAATTACACTCATCATTACACCATCCCCATCCACTCAGTCAGTAAAGACATCACAGCAGTGTCAAGGATCAAGAGTTTATTAACCTGTGGTCTTTGCAGGAGAGACAGGAACTCCCACTGCTCCTATTTCACTTACTATGACAATGAGCCATCACCAATGGCTAAGGCAAACGGGGGTCATGATTAATGGATGTATTTAGATTTGAGACAGCAAGACGATTGCTCTTTATGCTCTTTCACTTCTCTCATCTGGGGAATATACCATACAAAAAAAAAAAACAACAAGCTAAAAGTATGTGGATAAATATTCACTAGTATGATTTGAACATAGGTTGTATTTAAGCTATGAACTAGTTTTATGAACTATTGCCACTTTCAGGACAAATATATTCAAGGACTGACTTCCAAAAATGGAAAATACTATAATAACATCAGATTGAATTGATTGTACATCATTGTTTTTTTCTACCCATTCAGTTCCCGGAGGACGTTCTGTAGGGAACGTAATGTTTGGTGGCCATAGTAATTCCGAACTTCCAGGGAAAAGGTTGTATTTCCCTCATAAATACACCTCAAACTGTTTCAACCACTCAGACCTAATCAGACCTGTCAGTATGTGTTATCAAAATGTCCTTCCGAGTCTATTAAAGAATGACCTTGCTTCAAACATTTTAGCACTAGCTTTTATAATCATATCTCTGTTTTTGTTTTTGATTGGAAAGGTTTATAAAAAAATACAAATGTTCCCTGGGTTTATACTGCAGAGGAAGCAAGATTTCAAGAAAGGTTTGATTTGTGGCACAATAAGCAACATTCAGTAGCCATTACTGATCGAAATTTGCAGGTGATTAAGTGAGGGTAGAATAAATTATACTCGAGAGTCTGTGATAATGCAGGTTTTCAGGACCGGTTGCTCGTGGTTTACAGCTGTCCCATGAAACAACCTTGAAGGTGAAGGGTCGGCAGTGCTACTACATTCAAGTGGCAAATGAATATACGCTAAAAAACAAAGGTCCGGGTCCGATGTAATTAAATAGAATCCCTAGGATGAGCACCAGCAGCACCATTAAGTAAAAACCCTAAGATGAGCACACAAGCACAGAAACTCTTGCAGAATTTGAGGGACCGAGTTACAATCCAATTCCCAAGGATGTTGCTAAAGTCATTTTTAACTGCCTATTAGTCATCTACTCTTCTCTGATTGGGGACAGCACAGATAGATGTGATCCAAGAGCAGGAAAAAGCAAAAACAAAAATGCATCTTTGCAATGTCTCCGTATTACTGCCAGTACCAGATCTTCAGATGGCCGAAGATGTAATGAGACTGGTGATACTATGGAAGGCGTCACCAGTAAGCAAGAGGAGACATGACAGTGACCTCTCATTACCTCATTCAATTCTTGCTCAGTTTTCATGAATCTCCTATGACCATGCATCTCCTCATTCCCTTCCCCTCCATATACATGGATCTCATTCCATTGTACTCTGACACATTTGTGAGGTGATAAATATTAATAACTGCATAATACCCACTGTTGCCATTGAGGATTACCTCTGGTATAACAGAGGAAAACATTCTAATCAGGTACGACATCAGCATAGCTGCTACCATACCATTATACAGCCAATGTATATTGACGCCTTCATCACTACATTCAGCAATGCAGCAACAAGTCTGTTTTACCAGGAATTCATTTAGAATTAATTGATGGAATCCAAATGTTTACTTCTGTTAGTAAATTTGTGTTGAGCGTTGGTAGATTGGATTCCCAGAAATAACTTTAGCATCCACACCCGTAGGGCCTCATTATGAGGTTGGCAGTCACAAGACCGACAGCCTCGCAGTGGCGGTTGGACCGCTGCGGCTGTGGCAGTCTGACCTCCACATTACAAGTTTGACAGTCGGACCGGCATCCGACTGCTGTCTCCGCTAGGATCCTAGATCCCCATGGGGTGACGACGGTCTTGGTTGCAATCAGCCAGGGCGGCGCGGAACTGCTGATTACAACCTTGTTCTCTGCCATCTTCACCACCATGAAAAGGCTGGCAGAGAACAATTGCAGGGGGGCACAGGACAGTGCATGGACTCCCCTGCCCAGCACTCTCGGAATGCGCACTGCCTGCTTTGCAGTGCACATTTTGAGGGTGCTGGACAGCCCCCTCTGTGCTATGAGATAGAACCCGGTCCTTTAAGGGAGCCGAGCACTATCACATAGCATGGTTCCTGCTGATCAGACCAGCGGGAATGATCTATTTCAAGGTTTCCGCTGGTCAACCAGGTCAGGCCTGGCAAAAACCTTGTAGTAATAGGGCAGGGGGGATCCCACTGCCATGGCGGTGGCATCCTCCCTGCGTCAAACCTGTAAAGAGCTCCCTTGTGAGAAAAACTCTCTGCAAGTGGCACAGTCTGCCAAGAATTGCCCTCCTCATCTAATTGTGCAAATACAAAGTAAACACTACAATGATATGGAAGGAACCAATTCACTCATTACAATAAGGACAGCATCCCTTCAATAGAGATAAATCAAAGTTGAATATGTAGCTTCACTCATATGGACTGGCTTTTATCCATTGGAAGCTGGCAAGCACAATGCTCAAGATTTGGGCACTACTGGAGCTAGGACCTTACCATCATTCTAATAGAATTGTAAATACTACATATAGGCAACTGTAGACACACCTACCAGCAGAACATTGGATTTTTGGGCAGCTGCCCAGAAACCTGAGTGGCAAGTAAACTTGAACACAGAAACAATTATTGAACTGCAAACAAAAAATAGTGATGCTGCTGTGCTCCTTTTGTCTTATAGATGCCAATAATCCATGGCTGTTGGGACATTAGTGTTCTTACTCCCCTGAGGACAGCTCCATCCCTTTCTATCTCTGATGTATTTGCAGAACAATGATTAGGACATTGTAGCCATGGTCATGTTAACACATTCTAAATTCTGATTCTAAAACTTTGCCAAATCTTTAGAGTGTGACTACAAGCACACCCCCTGCCCGAAGGAGCTATGATATGAGAACCCAAATACTACTGAGTGGGTTATGCATGCACCACGTGTGTGCTGTTTAGTGTATTTCACATGTTTACATGTTTAAAAGTTTCAAATGTATTATGTCTTGTACTGTTGATTGTGAGAGTACTTTAGTCTCTCAGTCCTGATATTCACGAGTGCTGTTTGCCACGAGTGGGGTGCAGTTTGCAAATAGGTGGCACCACACCCAGAAACAACATATATAGTGTCCCATTACAAATAGGGGCTATGATAATTATGCCTCTCTTGTATTTCCACAGGTATCACTGACGGACACCATAAACGATAGGTATCATCTTATGACACCACATTAGTAAGGTGGATTGCAGCATTTCACAGAGCATGTATTATTTATGCTTTCATTAGAGGTAGTCAAACAATGAGTGGCACCAGGGAGTCCAACTTGGTCCTGAAGAGGAGCCTAGGGGTAAGGCTCTGAAACATGTAGACTAGGAGGTCAGGTACATTACATCCCCCACTTTTGCAGCCCCTTTTTAATTATACTGCCTCCAAGAGATCTATTAAATCATTGGAATTACTGGGAGACAGGTACTTTTAACTCACCCAAGACCTCACCACTCCTACCCCTCCTGTGATTCACATTGACAAGACTACATCAGTGCTTCCACGTATCCTGTAGGTTGTAGCACGCCCGCTCCGTAGCGGAACGGCAAGAAGCCCAATGATGAAGCATGCCACCAAGGGGAAACCCTGGTTGGTGAGGGTTTTTTTAACAGACAGGAAAATCCTTTTGGTAGTTCGTTTAGCTGGGCCTCTTTTGTAATGTCATGTTAACACACTGACAATTCCATCCCGAGGCCCTTTTGTCCCTTTGTCAACATTCAATGCTTTTGAGGAATGACGGTGAAAGGTAATTGCCTCTTCTGTAGTTTACGTATTTGGTAGCTTGCCCCATTCTGGCTCATGTCTAAATACACTTCTCTAGGTTTAATCACCCCTTTTCCTCTCTCTCTCTTGGTCCTTTTTTCCCATTCCATTATGCTCACTGTCTCAGTGTCCCTGCTGACTGAGGGATGATGCCCCTCTCTGACCATGTGAGGGCCTGTGGCACGGAAATGGCAGCCACAGCCATGTTACACCAGACCAACTGAACTCCCCACAGCTTCTTATGCTACTCTCTTTTCACTGCTGTCATTGGGTAATACTGCTGCTAGGTAGGCACCTCATCTAGACCTTCTTGTATTGAGGTTCAATCTGATCCTCTTTTTAGCCCACCTCCCTGTTTTTCTTTTGGTTTACCCTACCTTTCTCATGAATACTCAGCTGCCTTCTATTGTACTTACAGCCTCAGTTTTTCTTGTCCACTGAAGGCATATTGTCTTTTCTAAACCGTGTGTCATAACCCCCTCTTTTGTCCTCTGTACTGTGGGTTTTGCACACAAGGATCATGTTGTCTTTCCCCTGTGACTCCTCATGGCTTCTTGCACCCCATGGTCCCCCTCCCAGAGCTCTCACCCTCTTGAGCCTCCCGTACCGTTGTTCCTTCTGTTTGCACTCATGTAAGAGAGTCCTGTGTTTACTGGTTAATTAGCTCCATCTGCCATTACCCATTGAATGTAACCATTTATTCTTATTCATTCCACCTGCCTTGCTCTTTGGCATCAACTGCTGTGACCTACTGACTCCAAAGGCTAATGCTCTTTGGTTCTGTCTGCCACGGTGAATTGAATCCCGCAGTCGCTTGCACCTGCCATCAGCTAAGGTCACGTCCATCATTTTAAAACATGCTCTTTCCGAGGTTTCCTGTGGAACTTTTCGACCTTCCACGTGAGACACATGGCCTTTTGGAACAGTCTCTCCCATCGGGTATAAATACCCTGTCTGAACCTTAGTTGGGGCTCGGCCCTGTTCCAGTCCTGCGCATGCATCTGCACTCACCCTCTGAGTTGCATGGAACCCTCCAGCACTCTAGTATTCCAAGCCTTCCTGTTGATCCCCTGCTCCTGATTCTGTCGATGTTTCCAGTGTCTTCACTTCCCGAGCTACGATCCTACCTCCTCTTGGGCTTCTTGCACCACAGCCTCAAGTCTTCCTCTGGATTCCAGTTGCAGAATTAAAGTCAAGGCTAAGCACTTGAAATCAGGGTAGTTCACACTAATCCTTACATAGGCTTGAGATAAAACCAAGACTGTGTTCTTTTGAAAGTGAAAACCCGTTCTTGGATATTGGACTTTATTTGTTTCTACGTTTCTAGAAGTCCTAGCTCTCCAGACACTTTATCTCATTGGACCTCCAAACTGTAAATGCCTCAGAACTGAAGGTCTCCACGCCCTTTTTTTTTTTACATGTTTCATTTCAAAAACATGGAAAGACTTTGAGTGCACAATCTATATATTAAAACATTCTTGGGAGTGCCAGAATCTCCAGCTTACTTTTGAATTGTACCTGCTCTCCAGCATTAATTGTGAAGAAGCCTGTAAGTGATATCAGTGAACATAACTGCTAAAACACGATATACTGAGACCTGTTAGTAAAAATCTCTTCTTGTTGTTTCCAGTGCACTGCATCCTCACCTATACTAAAAGGTCCAAGGAGTGCAGACCCTCCTGTGTAGTGTAGCGGACTCAGTGAAGCAATTCTATCTCTTTTTGGTTTATCCCAACCCCCCTTCCGCTTGGGGGCAGTGAGTGAATTAAGGTTGTGGTTACTTGTTTCATTCGCTTTCCCAGGTGGGATTAGAGGTCCATGATTGTCTTCGTGGTCAGAACCAGGTGAGTGTGTGACACTGTGTAGAGCACGTCTCAGAAGAGGTCCTTACCCCAGAACTTCTCTCCAGGAATCATCAATAACAGTAATGTTATTTATTTTGTCCTAATATGCCCATCAGTATTTTCTAGAATTTGTTTTTTAATTTCACTGGCTATCAGAGTGTTCCCAACCCTTCATGCAAGTGGTGGCATCCACATCTGATAGTGAATTAATTAACAAACAGTTTTGAAAATGTATAGTAATTAGATTATTCCAGTCCCTAACCTTAAAAAAATATATATTTTTTTTTTCTGAAAAAATAAATTGATGAGGTCATAACTGACCTTCCATATGGAAAGGCATGTGGTGATGATGATTTAGCAGCAAATTTGTATGGCTATTTTTGAACAACTGATTGCTCCTTCAGACCAACTGTTTATTCGTGTATTTGCAACAAATTAGTTAGTTTCTAATTGAAATATTGCCAACAACACATACTATCCTTATTGACAGTATTCATTTCTTGTCTACATGTAAGATATCTACAATGAACTTGTTCCAGGATACACAGAAAACAGTATTATGATAGAATATTGAGAAAAACAACATCGACATACCAGTTTAATGTGTCAAAAATATTCTCCACAAAAATATCTCGTTTACATACTTTGAATGTACACTACCGAAATATTGAGTCAACAATACTGTTAAACAGAATATCAAGAAAAATAAGTTAAGTACTTACTTTTACCATTGTGCCTAATTTATTTAAAACCTTAAATACTAAATTATAACCTGATTAAAAATATGTAGTTCTAAGCATTAATGCAATTTACATATATACCTGCATATTCTTTAAAAATATAAAAACATTATTTAATTAATTTGAAAGAACATTAGATACAATATTAAAGTTAATGTAAAAGGAAAAAATATTAAACATATATAAAATTAAAACATATATGTAACATAAACATTAAAATGAATATAACAATGTTTAATTAATACTGTGAAATAGATATATAAATTAAATGCATATGTAGATGTAAAAATTGTAAGAACTGTATTTAATTATGTTAATAGTATTAAGAGTAGCTTAAACATTGAAAGTAACAAACATATATTAACAAAAAGGTATATCACAGTTAATTAGAAAACAAAGGGTAAAAATAAATACAAATTTCCAACTTTTTCAATAAATAATATAAGCATTAAAAAACATTAAGAAATAAACAACAGTAACAAAAGCTCTGAATTTCAAAGGAATCAAACTGACAATTGTAACTCCAGTTTTAGCAAAAAGTAGGAAAAGTGTCTGACTTTGGATGGTTTAGATGTACTAGTCTCACTCCAGTGTAAGGGAAAGTGTTGCACTTTGGATAGGCTAGATTTACTGTTCCCGCTCCAATCTAAACATCATTAGGGATAGTGTTAAACACTGGAAGCACTAGATTTACTATTCCCACTTTAATGTAGGCAAAATCAAGGACAGTGTTAAACTTTGCAAATATTTGATTTACTATTCCCACTCCAAGCCAAGCACCAATAGGGAATATGTCGTATTACGGAAGAGTTACATATACTATTCCCACTCCAATCTAACCAAAAGTAGGAAAAGTGTTGTGCTTTGAAGGGGTTATTTTTAAACCTCTCAGCATTAGGGTGGTCTTCCTTCAAATCTTTTGCTTTATTCTTCCTTATTTTTCTGATCTCATTTTTGTTCACCTTAGGACTCTGTGCACTTTAATATCGCTAGCCAGTGCTAAAGTTATGTGTACTCACTCATTAAAACCCAACAAAATAGGCTTGCCCTCAGTTGGCATTATTAATGTACTTGTATGTTCCTGGTAAAGTGGTACTACATGTACCCAGGGACTTTAAATTAATTGCTGCTAGTAGGCCTACAGCACTGATTGTGCCACCCACTTAAGTAGCCCCTTTTCACGTGTCTCAGGCCTGCCACTGCAGAGCCTGTGTGTTCAGTTTTAAAATTCTATTCCAGCCTGGCAAAATAAACCTTCTGCCAGGCCATATCTTCCTTTTTAATACATATGTCACCTCTAGATTAGGCCCTGGACAGCCCAGTGGGCAGGGTGAAATGTATTTAAAAAGTAGAACATGTACTTATGCTTCATATGTCAGCGTAGTGAAAAACACTTACATTCATTTTTCACGTCAGCAAGGCCTAGGTATCCCATGGGAGAACATTGGTATTACCGTATTACATGCTAAAAGTGTAATTTCCAAATAGAAAGAGATAAGTCCTTCAAGTTTTGTGTTTCTGGAATCACAATTTAAAATCCTAACTTATGGTTATGTTGAATTTTAAATTGCAATTCTGAAAGTGCCACTTTTAGAAATTTGGCATTTTCCTGCCTTAACCATTTGGTGCCTGCAGCCTGTCTCTTGGTTACATGGCTGGGTGTAGTTGGGAGTTGGCCTTTGTGCATTCCTCCTAGGCAGCCATAAACAATAGAGAGCTTGGGTGTGCCTGGATGGGAGGGTGGAGTTAGGCACAGCCTAACTTACACATTAATAGGCTGTGTCCTGCCTTCACACAATGCATTGCATACCCCCTGTAGTTAGTCTGGAACCAGGGCAAGGAAGGCAGGAAAGCTGGACACTTCAAAGGGAAACCTCTAGAAGTTTCGCACACTTTAAAGGGGACACCAATTATAAATATTGAACCTCAGACACCAACTCTTCAATACACTTCTGCTGGACCTGTGGAAGACTTAGGACTGCTGTGCTGCTAAAAGGACTGGCACTCTTTTGGATTGCTGTCCTGAAGGACTGCTGCCTGCTGTGCTGACCTACTGTCAAATGCACTCTTGCCTGAGTGAGAAAGACTGGACCTGCAACCTGTACTCATGCCCACTAGAGTGACTCCAAGGGCTAGTCTCTTACAACCAGCACCTGGACTCTGCAACTTTGAGTTCTAACCTGCCAAGTGGTGCCACCCTAGTCCTGGACACTTGGAAGTGGGCCTGAAGATTCTCTGCCAACCCATCTGTTGTCCACCAAACCAACACATACCATTTGTTGTGCGTCACAACCCCGAACAGAACCGATGCATCTCCTCTACTGCTAGGATTCTTCCAGCGCAAAGGCTCTTTATCAACCTCGCACCTGCAGCCTCATCAGAACCGCTAGTGTGCAACGCATCCTTGACACAGAAGTATACATTGCAAGCTTCCTTCATCGGCGGCCTCCTTGAAAACGACACAGGACCTTGCATCACAGCCTCTCATCTCCCTGGAACCAATGCTGCTTGACATTTAAAATTTTTGGCACAGATCTTTCATTGCCTCAGCTGCACAATGCATCCTTGAAGCAGGAACTCGCAATGCTTCACATTCAGAATTTAAGCAGAGGTGGGTGATAAATTCTGCTCCGCCGGCAGAGTTGGTGAAATTTTAGCCACTCTGCGTTATGTTTGTAATGAGGAGTTCTGGCCAAATTCCACCAACTGCTGTGTGGTGGAGCTTTTTCACAAGCATGTCTTGCTCATGAAATGTTGGCAAGCATGTGCTAGATTTGGTATCCCTTAGCACAATGATCTGTTGCTAGGTGACCACCATGCGAGATTTCCCCAACATAGGGGGTCGTGTGCAGCTGTGACCATTCGCGGTGGGAAAACTGCCACTTAAGTCAAAAATCTACTCGAGCAGCAGCAAAATCAACTTCAGAAGCAGCACCCTCTGGCATTCCTCAAGGAACCATTCACACTGATTTTGCAACACAGAACAAGCTCCTGGCACTCAAAATCAGCAGGAGAAGCACCACAAGCCTGTTTGCAGAACTCCCCGGAGTATCACAGAGTTTTCTTGTAACTCCACGGAAATTCACGGAGAGAAACTCTGTGAGTACCGCCCACCCCTAGACTTAAGGCACTCTTGTGCAGCTGGCCTAACTGGGTCATTGTAGCCAACCTGCGCTCTATTGTAGTAAGCCTGAACTTGTGGCTTTCTCCCACTGCGGCATGACCAGAATTCAACCACATTTATTTGGTTCTATTTTCACTGAACTCTTTAAACTTGCATGTCTACTAATTAGATTTTTGTAATTTTGGTCTTGTTTTATTTATTAAAGTTTACTCTGTTTTTCTAACCTGGTGTGGGATCCTTTTTATGGTGTGTTTTCACTTTGTTACTTTTTGAAGTCTTGCACAAATAATTTACGCATTGCCTTTGAGTTAAGCCTGACTGCTCTGTACTAAGTGACCCAGGGGTTCAGCACAGGTTAATGTAGGGTTTGCGTATGACTTCACTCTGACAAGATTTGTGATTCCTGCTTGTGTAAGGTTTTACTCCCTTAACCAGAAACCCATTGTCTTGCAGTTATATTTACTATTCAAATCCAACAGAGCAAAATAATTGAAAGTGTTATATTTTGGATGAGTTAGCCAATCTAAAAAACAGTAGGGAAATTGCTGGACTTTAAATTGATTAGATGTACTGCTCCTATAACAGCATAGGCAAAATTACGGACAGTATTGCACTTTGGAGGAGTTAGATTTACTATTCCTGCTAAAACTTATCAGTAGCAAAAAAGTGCTGGACTATTCCCTCTCCACCTTCAGCAAAAGAAGGACTAGTGTTGGACTTAGATAAGGTTACATATTTAACAACATAAAAATATTAAAAAGTATTCAAAACAATAAAATGTCAAAAAGTTGAAAAATGCAAAAATAATAATTTGACAAATGGAAAAATGATTAAATGAAAAAATAAATATATCTTCTTGCCTACTATCCCCCCAAAACACAGCGCCCAAAATAAATTATAACTAAGGCGATAGCAACATTAAAATAGTAAAACAACCAACATTAGAACCAATAATATATGTAAAATGCACAGTTTAAAATGTATGAAGTTTATTATTAAATCACCTAGCTATCAATGAACAAATACATAATTTACACCATTTCACAATTAAATATTTAATTAACATGAAAACTTACATTGTAAAAAAAAACACTTTTATAATATAAATGATTTTAAACTGTGGAGAAGGCCTTATGACCGAAACGCATCTTGGGTGAATAAACAGATACTGCTTTACTTACAACCTTCATGGAACAACTTTGTTTCTGGACTATTGAACATGAATGACTTCCTGCTTTATTTTCCTGCAAACCCAACGACCCATCACTGGATTTTTAATTTGTAATTAAACTATAAAACTATAGAAACATTAAAAGTCTCAAAGTACAAATAAATAATTCAAACAACTATTCATCAATTAAAAGGATTCACATAATTAATTAACAAATACATAATAAATTAACAAAGAATGAAAAGCAAATACTATTCCCCAACAAACCCTAAAACCTCCTACTAAAGTGTATTATACAAAACTAACATTAAAAGTCCCAAAATGCCCTGAACTAAAATAGCAACTAATCAATTAAATAGCATATGTGATTAATATCAATTAAATATTTAAATGAAACATAAATATTAATTTGAAATAAAAAAAAAACAATTTAAATAACTTCCTAGCCTATTCTCTTATAAACTGAACAATCTGCTACTAAATTATAAATTGCTAAACAAATGTATAAGATATTTGATTGCACATACTATAGGAGCAACTAAAACGATGACATTAATAACAGTAGCACCTTCAATTATTAAGAATGACTAATCTATTTTAAATTAATTAAAAATGATGATAAATACAATCACATAAAAAACTATCTTGAACAATATTCTGAAAACGAATTTTCTTTACATGGAAAATGACATTTTCACATTCTATATTCTGTTTCTCGATATTTTTGCATTGATGATATTTTTGACTGAATATTCATACAGCCTGGTATTTCATTTGTCCATTTGACATTGTAGGATTAGAGCTAAATTCTGTGGTTTTGGGGGGCACAGGTTTAACTTCCCATCTCTGGAGAGCTACAACACCACTGCATGCAGTATCCTCTTCTAAACTTGTAATTAACTCAGAAAGGCCGGCTTGATAAAAATGATCAGAGGGATTTGTCAATGGTGTCCATTATACCCTATTTTTTTCTCATATTTATAGAACCGATCGCTATTGTACACATACAGCTCTTGGTATCTATTCTCATGCCAAGGCAACCAATACTAAAATGTATTCTGGATGACATGGACTTGTGGTTGAGAGAAGTTCCTGGAAACATCAATCGAGTTATCACATACATTTGGGTATTTAATAAACTACGTAGATAGATATCTATTTAGATATAAGATTAACATGTCCAAGATGGAGATTTTGTTGTTGTCTTCTGTCATTCTTTTATATGTTATGCAGACGCAATACTCATAATGTCATCCTATTGAGTATTATACTTAGGAATGTGAGTGTCCAAATATTAATGATATCTTAAACAAGAATCTTAAACAAGAATGTGTTGATAGATTCTGGGCTGCTTATGCATGGTTATTGGTGCATACACATGTGCATGCATGTGTGCGTTGAGCGACTGGGGCTTACAATCAAACTCAGAGTGGTATCTGTGCATAGTTCACTGAGGAGACCTTTAATACATGTTTAAGGTCTCTGCAAGCCTTATGGAATATCCCCATTCCTTTTTTACTACATTGTGAGTTTACAGTGGTTCACTGTAAGCCTATAGTGTTTTACAATATTCACGCTGTGGGGAGAAAACTGCACCAAAACAATGATTCTGATTTGGCTCAACTAAGAGAAAAGTTAAACATTTCCTGTTACAGGTAAACAGATATACTTTGGGGTTTGGTCACATGTGTTCTGAACCAGTCCTTAATTAGATTAGGACTTTGAACAAGCCTGATGGGCTACATTAATTATTCTGCAGGTAGATCAAAGTCTCACCCACACAATAGGCCCATATGGGGAGAGTTAGCATGTTCCTGGGAGAGGAAGAGGGTTGGGACAGATTCGTTATCAGTTAATTGCATTCATACTGCTTGACAAGCCTGGGCATTACTTTCCCACAGAAACAAAAGACAAGTACCCATACCTCTATCTCCTTTCTGGTCAGAAGCCAAAACAACAGGGGAACCAAGCCAAGAGCTGACTAGTCTAACACTCAATATATGATTGTTGGACCTGACCCTCTCTGCTGGGCCAACCCCAAACATTTTGCATTCACCCTCAGATTTTTCTGAATTAACTTTTGTTGGCTTTAGAATTTTGTGCACTTTACCACTGTTGCCTAGTGCTAAAGTGCTTTTGCTCACTCCCTAAAAATTTTTAAAATTGCCTTTCACCTGACTGACATATTTAATTTACTTTTCCATTTTAAAATATATTTTATTGAGCAAGATGTAGAACCATACATTTCATATAGAGCACAAAATATATTCATCATCAGAATATATTAGCAGCAATATCAACCCCACTGGCAGTAAAACAAATTACCTATTTAGGAAAACAAAATCCTATTTCAATTTTGAATGCAGACAGTGGCAAAATATTAAAGTGCTGGAAAATAAACACCAAAGTCTCTCATGGAACCCAGTACTGAGCCACTTCAACTGTTGGCGCGTCACACCTTAATAAGTAAACTTACAAGGAGACTTGAATAGGTCGATGAACCTTTTGACTTGCATTTAAGGTATTCCCACCATATATCCCGTACATGCAGCTCAATAATCAATGACCAATCAGTAACATCAATAATCAATGATAATCAATAGCATTAATAATCAATTGGAGTCAGTATTTATCACACACCATGACCTTTCAGTCATGAATAACCACACCTTTCAGTAAAAGTTAGAATTTTATTTCCCTATATTAAGAATGCTAATGTCATGTAAGATAATCTCAAAATCAAATGATAAACATACAGAAACATACAAAATCAAATGTCCAAATCTGAGAAAGAAACACAATCTAATCAAAGCTTGAATAATTACACATTCTAAGGTTATGGTGCAAAGTAATAACAAGAACAATTGTGCAAACGATATCACATACATTTAGATTCAGCAAAGAAAAGACATCAACTGTTACTCCATGTAGCGGACTTTCATTAGTGAGGGTTCTTATCTAACACCAGATTAGTACTAGCAATTTGGGCTTCATGCAAGACAATTTAGTCAACACAACTTTGGAAAACTTCTATCTATGGCTCTAACAAAATAGTGCGGTTGGTACCGAGAAAGAAAAAGCAAATAGACATAGCAAACAATCTCTTCAGTAGATATACCTGTCCCCAGTTTGGATCAGCAAGCTGTGACAGTCTTCGTCATCAGGACATCAGTCTGGTCAGCAAGGCATCTGGATTCAGCATCAAAGTTCAGAAAATGCAAGTTCTTTAAGCATTAAAGTTAAGCACGTCTCTCGACGCTCAGTAAAGTAACGGCCTTTCAGCAAGAAAGAAAATGGGCAAATGTGCTGTCTTCCACCAGTGCAGTCCGGCTAAGTTAGATTTTCTAAAGCTACTTCCCAAGTCCCTATTGGTCAAGGGATCGTATGTTCACACTTTGTCCAATAAGACTAAAACTTCAAACCTACAGTTTCTACTAGTTCACGGTTCACATGTCGCTGAATGGTTTCTCTTGTAATCAGTGCTTAATTTGTAAATAAAAATGTGCCGGTGCCAAAGCCCTCTGCTTAAACACGCGGCTGCTACAATTAAATGTGGGAAAAGTGAATCCTGAGGCAGCCTAACTCTGAAGCCATCTCGGGCTCTACAATGCATTTAAAGCCACTCCCTGCCCTTTCAGCTCACTCTTGCAGCTTTCTGTTTCCTCACTTTGTGCCGCTTTTTCGTTTTTCTCTTCCTCCGTCTTTCCCATATGTGTCTGTTGCTCGCAGCAAATGCTTGAGGCAGAAACATAAGCCCTGGTCCTCAAAAATAAGTGCTGCTGCTCAGCACCGGAAACAACAAGCACAAATTAAGCACTGCTTGTAATGTCCTCATCATCCGGCCCGTCAGGTAACAATATTGTTGCAGCTTTTACACCAGTCAGTGTGGTTATTGTTCTCTCCTGAGAAAGTCAGCCTTACACATGTTACATTTACAATTTTTCATTCAACAGGAACAGCATCTTCTCGCAAGCAGTTCTCATGAGAAAGACTTTTAGCTACGGGCACATTAGATCAGCACAGTGGAAAATCGCAGTTTAATTCTCTAAGCAAACATTTATTAAACGCCAAAGAAATACAGGTTGACATGAGACCGTGCAACTAGGCCAAGATCTCCGCTAAGTTAAGGCCTACAATTAATAAAGCTAATACATAATGTATAACCTTCAATATGACATATTACTACATTAATCAAACATAAGCCCCATATTTCATATTAATAAGCCATTAATAAGTACGCTTCGTGAACATTGGCGGCCACTCATGTGGACACACTTTCAAATGCATGCATTATTTCTCTCTTTATTATTACATTTTCTACACAAATCCATTACTCAGAATACATGAATAGTCATTATTAATATTGCCAAAAACATCTGCTTTAGCACAACTCATCTAGCTCCTAATACATATATATAGCAGCAAATGTTCAAAGAGTATAAATAAAGAGCAAGCCAAACACGTTGTGCAGAATTATTTCCCTGAGTACAACCTAAATCGAGAAATCAATATACAGTTCATCATATCGCTCACATAATATTGTAGATCACAATAATGAAGGGAATAAAGGGAAACAACTCCTCACATATGAAATCTTGTTGAAATTTTAAAAGAGTTCTGCAGCAAAATGTTAAAGTGCTGGAAAAAAAACAATGTGCCTTGTGCAACCCAGTACTGGGCAACTTCAACTCATCCAGGACCTAATCCGTTTGTACAGCAACAGATGTTTAAAGTATATAAGTATGTAGCAGCCACATACGTTGATTGACATAATTTTGCTGAGTACATCCTAGATCGGAAAATCAGTATACAGTTCATCATATCACTCACAGAATAATATAGATTACAATAATAGGAGAACAGGGGAAGTGACTACTCACATATAAAGACATCAATTCATAAAGCCAATGCTAAATCATAGTAAGCTCAAAATCATTAGACCTTCCCTAGCTACCCATCCTTTAGGATATACTACAATTTAGCAAAAAACACCCAACGTTGCATTGAACCTCCGAAGGGCCCCTACCCACTTAGCATAGGCCTCTTCAAGGGATCCAGCCCTAATCATTTTGTTATGCCATTGAGAAAATGAAGGTACTGTATCTGTTTTCAAATTTTGGAGAATCAGTGAATGAGCCAACACAACTGTTACTGAAATAACATTTAGTTGGTATGTTTTGTAGATGGTAGACCTCATAAGATGACCCAAAAAGAACCAGCATCTAAGATGGAAACATTATAATGCACAGGAATTAACTAACTGCATGACACACCTCTTCCGAAAATTGTTGGAGCATTGGGCACT
Source organism: Pleurodeles waltl (assembly GCF_031143425.1). Classification (NCBI taxonomy): domain Eukaryota; kingdom Metazoa; phylum Chordata; class Amphibia; order Caudata; family Salamandridae; genus Pleurodeles; species Pleurodeles waltl. The sequence continues at coordinate 217,298,010 of NC_090448.1, read as the reverse complement.
CATAAAACATATGGACCCGACCACCCCCATCGGCTGCCTTGCATCTAAAGCACTGGTCTGGATGCGAAGAAAGCATCATATGCAACCTTTGAGGTGTATAATATCCTGACCATCTAGATAAAAACTCCATTCTCTTAAATTGGCCGCTCAGACTGATCTATAGCCTACCTTGGAAAAGCACTTCCACTCTTTAATGACTGATGGACTTTAAGCAAGAGATCAGGAAATACAGATTTACTAATCTGTAACAATTGCTGCCAATTGCCTACTCACCCCAGCTTTGTCTCAAAAATACGAGAAACAATTTTTTTTTAAAGTTAGTTATCTGGGTACAACTAAACCATAATGACATATTCTGATTGTCAAATTGTTGGATTAATAATTCCCATTAAATCAGATCGACCCATTATAAAAGTCCCCTAGCTTTACTAAACCTAACACTTGTTATAACTGAGCCACCTTTTTAGATACAACCCCCCCCCCAGACTTCACAATCCTACAGCGGAGTGTTTTCATGACATTGCGGGATTTCCCAAGATTTAAAGAAGGTCCGTATACAGAGGCAAAGGCCTCCATTGTCTTATGCCTCATTTTCTTGGGGAGTTTGGAGGTATGAAGAACAACAGGCAGGGGTACTTGACTTTCCCCACTCATACAATCTAATAGAAAACTGTTGTGGACTGTAGTATATGCTGCCAGCTAAACCAGGAGATCTATTAAGGCAGCCAGGTAATATTTTCTAAAATACAGCAAAGCTAAGCCTCCCTGCATTGTGTCCAGCTGTAAAGTAGACATTTTGACCTGAGATTGTTTCTTAGACCAAAAAGAGCTTTGTAAAATAGGCATATAGGTGGTCATTCTGACCCTGGCGGTCTTTGACCGCCAGGGCGGAGGACCGCGGGAGCACGGCCGACAGGCCGGCGGTGCTCCAATGGGGATTCCGACCGCGGCGGTAAAGCCGCGGTCGGACCGGCACCACTGGCGGGGTCCCGCCAGTGTACCGCGGCCCCATTGAATCCTCCGCGGCGGCGCAGCTTGCTGCACCGCCGCGGGGATTCCGACCCCCCCTACCGCCATCCAGATCCCGGCGGTCGGACCGCCGAGATCCGGATGGCGGTAGGGGGGGTTGCGGGGCCCCTGGGGGCCCCTGCAGTGCCCATGCCACTGGCATGGGCATTGCAGGGGCCCCCGTAAGAGGGCCCCTACATGTATTTCACTGTCTGCTGCGCAGACAGTGAAATACGCGACGGGTGCAACTGCACCCGTCGCACAGCTTCCACTCCGCCGGCTCGATTCCGAGCCGGCTTCATCGTGGAAGCCTCTTTCCCGCTGGGCTGGCTGGCGGTCTGAAGGAGACCGCCCGCCAGCCCAGCGGGAAAGTCAGAATTACCGCCGCGGTCTTTCGACCGCGGAACGGTAACCTGACGGCGGGACTTTGGCGGGCGGCCTCCAAGGTCAGAATGAGGGCCATAGTTCTTTAAAATAGACACTCATGGATTTTTAAGGGAAGATTTAAAAAGAAGAATAAAAACAAGGGGAGAATGGACATTTTAATCAATGCAACTCTGACAACCAGGGGGAGAGGCAATTGGTAAGAGTTGCACCATAATTTAAGCAAAATAATTGTGTAAAATAATTTGCAACAAAGATCACTATATACTTGTCGGATGCTGTGGCACCATCCCCAGAATAGGTGGGAGCTTGGAAGGAGGTGAGTTAAACAATAAATGTTTAGCCTTGACCTGATTAGTATTATTCCCACCTATTCATGTGAAATTTTCAATTTCATTCATGTCATTCAAGATGTTGGAACTGTCAGCCCTTAAATATAAAACCATATTATCAGCAAATATCCTGATTTTCACCATCCGCTCAATAGGTGGTAAAATGTCTTGATTATTCAGATCCTAGATGGAGGAGGCTGGCCTGGCTTGTAGTGGGTACCAAGGGGTACTTACAATCTGTACCAGGTCCAGTTATCCCTTATTAGTGTAGAAGAGGTGTTTCTAGCAGCTTAGGCTGATAGAAGGTAGCTATAGCAGAGCAGCTTAGGCTGAACTGGGAGACATGCAAAGCTCCTACTATACCACTGGTGTCATATGCACAATATCATAAGAAAACACAATACACAGATATACTAAAAATAAAGGTACTTTATTTTTATGACAATATGCCAAAAGTATCTCAGTGAGTACCCTCAGTATGAGGATGCCAAATATACACAAGATATATGTACACAATACCAAAAATATGCAGTAATAGCAAAAGGAAGTAATGCAAGCAATGTAAAGTTACAGTAGATTGCAATAGGAGCACATAGGTATAGGGGCAACACAAACCATATACTCCAAAAGTGGAATGCGAACCACGAATGGACCCCAAACCTATGTGAGATTGAAGAGGGTTGCTGGGATTGAAAGAAAACAGTGAAGGTTATAAAAATAGCCCACCCCAAGACCCTGTAAGGTAGGTGTAAAGAGCACCTACAACCCCCAGAGAGCACAGAAGACGTGATAGGGGGATTCTGCAAGGGAAACCAACGCCAGCAATGCAACAACAGTGGATTTCCGGATCTGAGTACCTGTGAAACAAGGGGACAAAGTCCAAGAGTCGCGACAATGTCGAGAGAGGGCAGATGTCTAGGAAATGCCAGATGAGGGTGCAAAGAAGCTGCCACTGGATGGTAGAAGCTGTGGATTCTGCAAGAACGAAGAGGACTAGGAACTTCCCCTTTGGAGGATGGATGTCCCACGTCGTGAAGAAGCTTGCAGAGGTATTCCCACGCAGAAAGACCGCAAACAAGCCTTGCTAGCTGCAAGGGTCATGGTAAGGGTTTTTGGATGCTGCTGTGGCCCAGGAGGGACCAGGATGTCACCACCAGGATGAGGAGACAGAGAGGGCACCCAGCAAGTCAGGGAGCCCTCACAGAAGCAGGCAGCACCTGCAGAAGTACCGGAACAGGCACTTGGATGAGGAGTGAACCGGAGTCCACCTGAAGTCAGAAAAGGGAGTCCCACGACGCCAGAGGACAACTCAGAAGGTTGTGCACTGCAGGTTAGAGTGTCGGGGGACCCAGGCTTGGCTGTGCATGAAGGAAATCCTGGAAGAGTTCACAGGAGCCGGAGCAGCTGCAAATCACGCAGTACCCAGCAATGCAGTCTAGCGTGGGGAGGCAAGGACTTACCTCCACCAAACTTGGACTGAAGAGTCACTGGACTGTGGGAGTCACTTGGACAGAGTTGCTGAGTTCCAGGGACCACGCTCATTGTGCTGAGAGGGGACCCAGAGGACCGGTGATGCAGTCTTTTGTTGCCTGCAGTTGCAGGGGGAAGATTCAGTCGACCCACGGGAGATTTCTTCAGAGCTCCTGGTGCAAGAAGGAGGCAGGCTACCCCCAGAGCATGCACCACCAGGAAACAGGCGAGAAAGCCGGCAGGATGAAGCGATACAAGGTTGCAGTAGTCGTCTTGGCTACTTTGTTGCGGTTTTGCAGGCGTCCTTAGCAGTCAGCGGTCGATCCTTTGGCAGAAGGTGAAGAGAGAAGTGCAGAGGAACTCTGGTGAGCTCTTGCATTCGGTATCTGAAGAATTTCCCAAAGCAGAGACCTTAAATAGCCAGAAAAGGAGGTTTGGCTACCTAGGAAGGAGGATAGGCTAGTAACACAGGTAAGAGCCTATCAGAGGGAGTCTCTGACGTCACCTGCTGGCCCTGGCCACTCAGAGCAGTCCAGTGTGCCAGCACACCTCTGAATCCAAGATGGCAGAGGTCTGGGGCACGCTGGAGGAGCTCTGGGCACCTCCCCTGGTAGGTGCAGGTCAGGGGAGTGGTCACTCCCCTTTCGAGCAGGGCTGGGGGATCCCTGAACCGGTGTAGACTGGCTAATGCAGAGATGGGCACCATCTGTGCCCATCAAAGCATTTCCAGAGGCTGGGGGAGGCTACTCCTCCCCAGCCCTGACACCTAATTCCAAAGGGAGAGGGTGTAACACCCTCTCTCTGAGGAAGTCCTTTGTTCTGCCTTCCTGGGCCAGGCCTGGCTGGACCCCAGGAGGGCAGAAACCTGTCTGAGGGGTTGGCAGCAGCAGCAGCTGCGGTGAAACCCCGGGAAAGGCAGTTTGGCAGTACCTGGGTTCTGTGCTAGAGACCCGGGGGATCATGGAATTGTCCCCCCAATGCCAGAATTCCATGATCCTAGACATATTACATGCCCATGTTCGGAGTTACCTTTGTGACGCTGTACATAGGTAGAGACTTATGTACAGTGCACGCGTGTAACGGTGTCCCCGCACTCACAAAGTCCGGGGAATTTGCCCTGAACGATGTGGGGGCACCTTGGCTAGTGCCAGGGTGCCCACACACTAAGTAACTTTGCACCCAACCTTCACCAGGTGAAGGTTAGACATATAGGTGACTTATAAGTTACTTAAGTGCAGTGGTAAATGGCTGTGAAATAACGTGGATTTAATTTCACTCAGGCTGCACTGGCAGGCCTGTGTAAGAATTGCCAGATCTCCCTATGGGTGGCAAAAGAAATGCTGCAGCCCATAGGGATCTCCTGGAACCCCAATACCCTGGGTACCTCAGTACCATATACTGCGGAATTATAAGGGTGTTCCAGTATGCCAATGTGAATTGGTGAAATTGGTCACTAGCCTGTTAGTGACAATTTGGAAAGCAGAGAGAGCATAACCACTGAGGTTCTGGTTAGCAGAGCCTCAGTGAGACAGTTAGTCATCACACAGGGAACACATACAGGGCACAGTTATGAGCACTGGGGCCCTGGCTGGCAGGGTCCCAGTGACACATACACTAAAACAACATATATACAGTGAAATATGGGGGTAACATCCCAGGCAAGATGGTACTTTCCTACAACCCCCCCAAACGAAGGACAATAAGACTAGCCATGACCTGATGAGTCTTCATTGTCTAAGTGGAAATATCTGGAGAGTCCATCTGCATTGGAGTGGGTACTCCCAGGTCTATGTTCCACTGTATAGTCCATCCCCTGTAGAGATATGGACCACCTCAACAATTTAGGGTTTTCACCTTTCATTTGTTTTAGCCAAAGTAGAGGTTTGTGGTCTGTCTGAACAATGAAGTGAGTGCCAAACAGGTATGGCCTCAACTTCTTCAGTGCCCAGACCACAGCAAATGCCTCTCTCTCTGTGGCAGACTGCCTTTTGCAGGGCCTCTAAAACCTTCCACAGGTGGACCAGGTGATCATCCCAGGTGGAGCTAAAGACAGCTATATCGTCCAGATATGCTGCACTAAAAGCCTCCAATCCTTGCAGGACTGTATTCACCAACCTCTGAAAAGTGGCAGGTGCATTTTTCAAACCAAAGGGCATTACTGTGAATTGGTAGTGCCCTCCAATAGTCGAAAATGCAGTTTTTGCTTTAGCATCCTCTGATAACTTGATCTGCAAATACCCTGCAGTCAAATCGAAGGTGCTTAGATACTTGGCAGATGCCAGTGTATCTATGAGCTCATCTGCCCTGGATATATGGTGAGCATCAGTTTTTGTTACCTGGTTGAGACCTCTGTAGTCTACACAAAACCTCATCTCCCTTTTTCCATCTTTTGAGTGAGGCTTTGGTACAAGCACCACAGGAGAGGCCCATCGGCTTTCAGAGTGTTCAACCACTCCTAGTTCAAGCATTTTCTGAACTTCTTGCTTTATGCAGTCCCTGACATGGTCAGGCTGCCTACAGATTTTACTTTTGACAGGCAAGCTGTCTCCAGTATCAAATGTGTGTTCACACCAAGATGTGGTGCCTGGCACAGTTTAAAAGAGTTCAGGAATCTGACCTAGGAGATTTATGCAGTTGTCTTTCTGCTCAGCAGTAAGACAGTCTGCCAAAACTACACCTTCCACTAGAGCATCCTCTTCTGTGGAAGAGAAGAGATCAGGGAGAGGGTCACTCTCTTCTTCCTGTCCCTCATCTGTTGCCATGAGCAGGGTGAGATCAGCCCTGTCATAGTAGGGTTTTAGGCGATTGACATGGAGCACCCTAAGGGGACTCCTGGCAGTGCCCAGGTCAACCAAGTAGGTGACCTCGCCCTTCTTTTCAACAATGAGATGGGGTCCACTCCATTTGTCTTGGAGTGCTCTTGGGGCCACAGGCTCCAATACCCACACCTTCTGTCCTGGTTGGTACTGAATCAGAACAGCCTTCTGGTCATGCCATTGCTTTTGGAGCTCTTCGCTGGCCTGAAGGTTTTTATTGGCCTTTTTCATGTACTCAGCCATTCTGGATCTTAGGCCGAGTACATAGTCCACTATGTCTTGCTTAGGAGCTTTTAAAGGTTGTTCCAAACCCTCCTTTACAAGTGTTAGGGGACCTCTTACAGGGTGCCCAAAGAGGAGTTCAAATGGGCTGAAGCCCACTCCTTTCTGGGGTACCTCCCTGTAAGCAAAAAGGAGGCAAGGTAACAGGACATCCCATGTCCTCCTGAGTTTTTCAGGGAGTCCCATTATCATACCTTTGAGAGTTTTATTAAACCTCTCTACCAGTCGATTTGTTTGTGGATGATAAGGTGGGGTGAATTTGTATGTTACACCACATTCCTTCCACATGGCCTTCAAGTATGCAGACATAAAGTTGCTACCCCTGTCTGATACAACCTCTTTTGGGAAACCCACCCTGGAAAAGATTCCCAGGAGGGCTTTTGCCACTGCAGATGCTGTAGTGGTCCTTAGAGGAATTACTTCAGGATATCTTGTGGCATGGTCCACTACACCAAGATAAACCTATTGCCTGAAGCAGTAGGAGGGTCAAGGGGGCCAACTATGTCAACCCCTACCCTTTCAAAGGGAACCCCAACCACAGGTAGTGGAATAAGGGGAGCCTTTGGGGTGCCACCAGTCTTGCCACTGGCTTGGCAGGTCACGCAAGATTTACAAAAGTCTTTTGTGTCCTCTGACATCCTAGGCCAGTGAAACAGGGGGACAAGCCTTTCCCATGTTTTAATCTGACCCAAATGTCCAGCCAAAGGAATGTCATGTGCCAGAGTTAGGAGGAACTCTCTGTACTGCAGGGGAATGACCAATCTCCTGGCTGCTCCAGGTTTTGGATCCCTTTCCTCTGTGTACAAGAGGTTGTCCTCCCAGTAAACTCTATGTGCGTCACTGACATCCCCATTGTGCTGTTTGACAGCTTGCTGTCTTAGACCCTCTAATGTGGGACAGGATTGCTGTGCCACACTCAGCTCCTCCCTGGCAGGCCACCCTCCACCCAAAAGCTCAGCAGTGTCTGCTGCCAGCTCCTCTGGTGAAGGTTCTGTACCGGGGGGATATTCTTCTTCCTCAGAAGTTGAATCATCTGTAGAGGGAGGGATAGTGGGAAGGGAGTTACCCTTACTAACCCTAGCTTTAGGGAGCACTTGGTCCATTGTTCCAGGATCCAAGTCACCCTGTCCTTTTTGCTTTTTGGCCTGAGCCCTGGTTAAAGCAAAAATATGCCCAGGAATGCCCAGCATTGCTGCATGAGCCTCCAACTCCACTTCTGCCCAAGCTGATGTCTCTAAATTATTTCCTAGTAGACAGTCTACAGGTAAATCTGAAGCAACCACAACTTTCTTTGGACCAGTAATCCCCCCCCCCAGTTGAGATTCACAACAGCCATGGGGTGGCTAAGAGTGTTGTTATGAGCGTCTGTCACTTGGTACTGGTGACCAAGTAGGTGTTGTTCAGGGTGTACCAGTTTCTCTATTACCATGGTAACACTGGCACCTGTGTCCCTGTAGGCCTGAACCTCAACACCATTTATTAGGGGAAGTTGCTTGTACTTATCCATATTAAGGGGACAAGCAACCAAGGTGGCCAAATCAATGGCACCTTCAGAGACTAGCACAGCCTCTGTGGTCTCTCTAACAAGACCAACCCCAACTAAATTACCAAAAGTGAGCCCAGCTACTCCCTTGGATTGGCTATTAGTAGGTTTGCTCCCACCACCACTGCTATTACTAGGGGCACTAGAGGTTGCAGTAGGGGTTGTGGTAGTGGGAGGCTTGCTGCTTTTCTTTGGACAACTGGCATCAGTTGTCCAATGGCCTTTTACTTTACATAAATAGCACCATGGTTTTTTTACTTGATTAGAAGAGGATTTGGACCCACCACACCCACCAGAGTGTTTTTGTGGGCCTGATGTAGACTCATTTTTAGATTTGTCCCCAACCTTGTCTGAAGACTTACCATCCTTCTTCTTGCCATCCTTGTCACCCCCTGTATGACCTTTTCTGTTCACTCTTGTTCTGACCCATTTGTCTTCCTTCTTTCCCAATTCTTGGGGAGAGGTCAGACCTGAGTCCACTAGATATTGGTGTAACAAATCAGACACGCAGTTATTCAGAATATGCTCTCTCAGGATCAGATTATACAGGCTTTCATAGTCAGAAACTTTACTGCCATGTAACCACCCCTCCAAGGCCTTCACTGAATAGTCAACAAAGTCTACCCATTCTTGTGAGGACTCTTTTCTGGTTTCTCTGAACTTAATCCTGTATTGTTCAGTGGTTAAGCCAAATCCATCCAAGAGTGCATTCTTCAAAACTGTAAAATTATTGGCATCACTTTCTCTAACAGTAGGGAGCCTATCCCTACCCTTTCCACTGAAAAATAGCCATAGAATAGCAGCCCACTGCCTTTGAGGGACCCCCTGTACCACACAGGCCCTCTCAAGTGCAGCAAACCACTTGTTAATGTCATCCCCCTCCTTGTAAGGGGGAACTATCTTATGCAGATTCCTAGAATCATGCTCTCTCATAGGATTGCTATCAGATATACTGCTGCTTCCACCATGGGGTCCTAACCCCAAACTCTGTCTCTCTTTTTCTAAGTCTAGGGATTCCCTGTCTAGAGCCAGCTGTTGCTGTTTAAGCTTCAGCCTGGTCTCTTCCACTCTCAACTTATTGAGTTCCCTTTCTAACATCTTGTCATCAGGGTGGGTGGGTTGGGAATGTTTTGACACAGAAGAAAGATTTGAATGAACAGAGGGAGACCTGTCCCTAACAGTTGGCACCCTAACAACCTGGCCTCCAGGAACAAAAACATCCCTACTATGATGGGAGCTTCTATTACTACCAGCATTGCTAGGTGGTCTGCTAAGGGGCAGATTAGGAAGGGAACCCTCTAACACTCCTACTGGGGGCTCCCCTGAGTCAGAGTGTGAGCTATCGCCTAACTTCTCAATTGAACTGCCAGCTAAGGCCTTGTCATTTTCAATAAGCATGTTATACAATAATTCTCTAGAAGGGTTCTTTCCTACCACTAAACCTCTATCAATGCAGAGACTCCTTAGGCTCTTAACGTTAAGGTGGTCATAAACTGTATTGACCAAATTAAGAGGAGTTCCTACACCAGACATGATAGGAAAAGGTTTAGAGACAGATAAAAGAGAGAAAAAGTTTCAGGACTTTTTAAGGAAACAGAAAAAAACTTTTTCAACTTTTTGAAAACTTTTTGAAAGTTTAGGGGTACTTTTCAGCACTTAGCAGATAGTGTAAGAGAAGAAAAGCAAAACTTTTTGGTTAGGTGTACATACACTGAACTTGTTTTGTATATTATTCTCTTATGAAAAGTACACAATGACAAAGTGGTAAGTAGTTGCAAGTACTCATCCCACCGCTGCACAACCAATGTAGGAGGCTGACCTGGCTTGTAGTGGGTACCAAGGGGTACTTACACTCTGTACCAGGTCCAGTTATCCCTTATTAGTGTAGAAGAGGTGTTTCTAGCAGCTTAGGCTGATAGAAGGTAGCTATAGCAGAGCAGCTTAGGCTGAACTAGGAGACATGCAAAGCTCCTACTATACCACTTGTGTCATATGCACAATATCATAAGTAAACACAATACACAGATATACTAAAAATAAAGGTACTTTATTTTTATGACAATATGCCACAAGTATCTCAGTGAGTACCCTCAGTATGAGGATGCCAAATATACACAAGATATATGTACACAATACCAAAAATATGCAGTAATAGCAAAAGGAAGTTATGCACGCAATGTAAAGTTACAGTAGATTGCAATAGAAGCACATAGGTATAGGGGCAACACAAACCATATACTCCAAAAGTGGAATGCGAACCACGAATGGACCCCAGACCTATGTGAGCTTGTAGAGGGTCGCTGGGACTGTAAGAAAACAGTAAGGGTTAGAAAAATAGCCCACCCCAAGACCCTGTAAGGTAGGTGTAAAATGCACCTACAACCCCCACAGAAGTCGTGATAGGGGGTTTCTGCAAGGAAGACCAACACCAGCAATGCAACAACAGTGGATTTCTGGACCTGAGTACCTGTGAAACAAGGGGACCAAGTCCAAGAGTCGCGACAATGTCGAGAGAGGGCAGATGCCCAGAAAATGCCAGCTGAGGGTGCAAAGAAGCTGCCACCAGATGGTAGAAGCTGTGGATTCTGCAAGAACGAAGAGGAAGAGGGACTTCCCCTTTGGAGGATGGATGTCCCACGTCGTGAAGAAGCTTGCAGAGGTGTTCCCATGCAGAAAGACCGCAAACAAGCCTTGCTAGCTGCAAGGGTCACAGTTAGGGTTTTTGGATGCTGCTGTGGCCCAGGAAGGACCAGGATATCGCCACTTTGATGAGGAGACAGAGGGGGCGCCCTGCAAGTCAGGGAGCCCTCATAAAAGCAGGCAGCACCCACAGAAGTACTGGAACAGGCACTTGGAAGAGGAGTGAACCGGAGTCCACCCAAAGTCAGAAAAGGGAGTCCCACGATGCCGGAGGACAACTCAGAAGGTTGTGCACTGCAGGTTAAAGTGTCAGGGACCCAGGCTTGGCTGTGCACGAAGGAAATCCTGGAAGAGTGCACAGGAGCCGGAGCAGCTGCAAATCACGCGGTACCCAGCAATGCAGTCTAGCGTGGGGAGGCAAGGACTTACCTCCACCAAACTTGGACTGAAGAGTCACTGGACTGTGGGAGTCACTTGGAAAGAGTTGCTGAGTTCCAGGGACCACGCTCGTCATGCTGAGAGGGGACCCAGGGGACCAGTTATGCAGTCTTTTGTTGCCTGCCGTTGCAGGGGGAAGATTCTGTTGACCCACGGGAGATTTCTTCAGAGCTCCTGGTGCAAGAAGGAGGCAGGCTACCCCCAGAGCATGCACCACCAGGAAACAGGCGAGAAAGCCGGCAGGATGAAGCGATACAAGGTTGCAGTAGTCGTCTTGGCTACTATGTTGCGGTTTTGCAGGCGTCCTGAGCAGTCAGCGGTCGATCCTTTGGCAGAAGGTGAAGAGAGAAGTGCAGAGGAACTCTGGTGAGCTCTTGCATTCGGTATCTGAAGAATTCCCCAAAGCAGAGACCCTAAATAGCCAGAAAAGGAGGTTTGGCTACCTAGGAAGGAGGATAGGCTAGTAACACAGGTAAGAGCCTATCAGAAGGAGTCTCTGACGTCATCTGCTGGCCCTGGCCACTCAGAGCAGTCCAGTGTGCCAGCACACCTCTGAATCCAAGATGGCAGAGGTCTGGGGCACTCTGGAAGAGCTCTGGGCACCTCCCCTGGGAGGTGCAGGTCAGGGGAGTGGTCACTCCCCTTTCCTTTGTCCAGTTTCGCACCGGAGCAGGGCTGGGGGATCCCAGAACCGGCGTAGACTGGCTTATGCAGAGATGGGCACCATCTGTGCCCATCAAAGCATTTCCAGAGGCTGGGGGAGGCTACTCCTCCCCAGCCCTGACACCTATTTCCAAAGGGAGAGGGTGTAACACCCTCTCTCTGAGGAAGTCCTTTGTTCTGCCTTCCTGAGCCAGGCCTGGCTGGACCCCAGGAGGGCAGAAACCTGTCTGAGGGGTTGGCAGCAGCAGCAGCTACAGTGAAACCCCGGGAAAGGCAGTTTGGCAGTACCCGGGTTCTGTGCTAGAGACCCGGGGCATCATTGAATTGTCCCCCCCAATGCCAGAATGGCATTGGGGGGGACAATTCCATGATCCTAGACATATTATATGGCCATGTTCGGAGTTACCATTGTGACGCTGTACATAGGTAGAGACCTATGTACAGTGCACGCGTGTAATGGTGTCCCCGCACTCACAAAGTCCGGGGAATTTGCCCTGAACGATGTGGGGGCACCTTGGCTAGTGCCAGGGTGCCCACACACTAAGTAACTTTGCACCCAACCTTCACCAGGTGAAGGTTAGACATATAGGTGACTTATAAGTTACTTAAGTGCAGTGGTAAATGGCTGTGAAATAACGTGGACGTTATTTCACTCAGGCTGCAGTGGCAGTCCTGTGTAAGAATTGTCTGAGCTCCCTATGGGTGGCAAAAGAAATGCTGCAGCCCATAGGGATCTCCTGGAACCCCAATACCCTGGGTACCTCAGTACCATATACTAGGGAATTATAAGGGTGTTCCAGTATGCCAATGTGAATTGGTGAAATTGGTCACTAGCCTGATAGTGACAATTTGGAAAGCAGAGAGAGCATAACCACTGAGGTTCTGGTTAGCAGAGCCTCAGTGATACAGTTAGTCATCACACAGGGAACACATACAGGACACACTTATGAGCACTGGGGCCCTGGCTGGCAGGGTCCCAGTGACACTTACACTAAAACAACATATATACAGTGAAATATGGGGGTAACATGCCAGGCAAGATGGTACTTTCCTACACTAGAGACTAAGGGTTCAATAGAAAAAGTAAAAAGGAGCGGAGAGAGAAGGCAACCCTGACAGGTGGCACGATTAATCTCTACTACCCTGCCTCATGGGTATTAATTAAAATCTTAGCCCCAGCCCCTGATAAAGGCAGTCATTATGAACATGGCGGTCCGGACCCCTCCATATTATGTTCATGGCAAGACTGCCTCAGGCGGAACTCTGCCACTGCCAGGCTTCCGCCATCAGGCAGCCTGGCGATGGCAGAGTTACATATCAGACAGGGCAGTGCTGCAAGCAGTGCTGCTCACCAGATAATGTGCCTGTTATCCCCTCGCCTTTCCCTGGCGGTTTAGTCCACCAGGGAAAGGCTGGCGGAATGGGTGCCCCTGCACTGCCCATGCACTTGGGCTGGCTGGCGGAAACACTGTTTCCGCCCGCCAGCCCAGTGGAATGTTGTTTATGTGGCCGGCAGGGTCTTCGACATGCTGGCGGTCTTTTTTAAACCGTCAGCACCGAACTCAGCGGGATTTCCTGCCGAGTTCATAATGATCACCGCTTAATCTTGTCTATAACTGATGAAGAGAAGCCCAATCTGTCCAGAGCAAGAAAAGGACTGACCAATTAACAAGGTCAAATGCCTTTTCTGCAACCATCATAAGTATAGCCACTTTCTCTTTATTAACTGAAAAATAATCAATGGATTGTATCAATTGGTAGTTAGTAACTGCATCTACCTTCCGGGCAGAAAACCATTTTGATGTGGATGGATCAATGATTGTGCACATAAAGCAAGCCGATCTGCCCAGATCTTCATGAATAGTTTATAGTCTACATTCAGTAGACTTATGTGACGATATGATTTGGGGTTTGCTGGGTCTTTACCTTTCTTAATGAAACCAACCACAAGTGATTTGTTTGAGTATTTCAACTCCCTCTTTAACACTATTAAAAAGGGTTAGGAGAAATGGGAGAAGTTCATCTAAGAACATTTTATACACTTCTGTAGGGATCCCGTCACTTCCATCCACTGTGGCATTGGGCATACTCTTTAAGGCTGTGGCAATATCCTGAGATTCCATTTTACTATTTAGGATACCTTTTTGAATGTCTGATGGATGCTGCAGCCAACTAAAATAATGTTCTAAATCATGCTCCGTAACCAGCTCAGCTTCTTCATAAACAGACCTACAATGATTAAAAAAGACCCCAGCTATTTCTGCATTTTCCGTCTCCAATGTTCCTGTTACAGGATTTCTAATTTTATTAACTATTTGTTTATTTGACTTAGTCTTGGTTAACCAAGCCAGGAGTTCCCCACCTGTTGGTTCTCATCATAGAGCTTCTGCTGATATGCTCTGCCACCCACTATTTCCTCTAAATGAAAAAAATCCCTAAGTTTTTGTTCTGCTCTTGATATCTGATCTTGGAGAGTCTGAAGATTTGTTGATGGAGGGAAAGTTCCCATCGATCCCAATATGTGGCTACAGGCATCCTCTATCGCTACCTGAAGCTCTTGAACCCATCTGCCTTAGCCCGTCTTAATTTAGCTATGTACAAACTAACCTGCTCCCGAATGTGGCTTTGAAGGTTTTCCAGACAGCTAAGAGAGAAGCAGAAATAATTTTATTGCAAACAATTCATGAATAAATATTTTAGTGTCCCTAGCCCAAGATTGGTCCGAGAGCAGAGCCCTATCAAATTGCCATCCTGACCTTATTCTCTGTTTTGCTTTTAAAATTAAGGGCAAGGAAACTATTGAATGGTCTGAAAAGGAGTTGGCTCTTATCTCGACAATACCCCTTCTTAAAGATTGAGCAACAAGAAAAAAATCAAGACGAGAAGCTCACTGAAATCTTGAGGAATAATAAGCATATTGGGAGAATTTGGGATAGGCCACATGACAGGCATCCTCCAATGCAAGATCTTGCACAATTATACTAAGACGTTTGGCGGTTTTTTATTTTATTTGCCTCCTATCCCTGTTGGATGTATCATAGCTTAAATTTTGTATTAAATTAAAATCCCCCCTATTATCAATGATCACTCTGGGGGTCATTCTGACCCTGGCGGTCACGAATGACGGAAGCAACGCCAACAGGCTGGCGGTGCTTCCAAGCCCATTCTGACCGCAGCAGTAAAGCCGCGGTCAGAAAACCGGGGCCGGCGGTTTCCCGCCGTTTTTGCCCCGGCTGGGCGAATCCGTCAGGGCAGCGCTGCAAGCAGCCCTGCCCTGGGGATTCTGACCCCCTTACCGCCAGCCTGTTTCTGGCGGTTTTCACCGCCAGGAAGAGGCTGGCGGTAAGGGGTGTCCTGGGGGCCCCTGCACTGCCCATGCCGCTGGCATGGACAGTGCAGGGGCCCCCTAACAAGGCCCCATGAAGCTTTTCACTGTCTGCCTAGCAGACAGTGAAAAGCGCGACGGGTGCAACTGCACCCATTGCACCGCCGCAACACCGCCGGCTCCATTCGGAGCTGGCTCCTGTGTTGCGGCCCCCATTCCCGCTGGGCCGGCCGGCGCTAACTTGGTTAGCGCCCGCCGGCCCAGCGGGAATGTCGGAATGAGGGAAGCGGTATTTTGGCCGCATGGCGGCCGGAATCAGGCCCTCTGTCTGAAATGCCAAGTTATAAATTTGTTCTAAAGTCTCGGTGTCATCTGATATGGCGCCATAATTATTGAAAAAATTCCATACCTCGCCTACCAAACTCGCTTTAACCGAGATCGATCTGCCCTTATAATCCTGTGAGACTGTTTTAATCTCCCAGGTGACAGAGCTGGAGAGTAATATCCTCACCTCAGGCATTGCAAACCAGCTGAGATGTAGAATGCCAACAAGTATTTCCCAGGAATAACCAATATAGGTCTGTTGCTTTTAAAATGTTTCTGGGGAAAAATCACCTCAGAATTGAACGAGTAAAGCCACTTCAATAAAGCATCCGCCTTCTGCTTATTAGACAACCCATTTACATTACATGTAATACTTTGAATTTGTTTGCCCATTTGTTAATCTTTATAGTCAACCCTTGCCTCTCCCCAGATGGATGTTATTCACCATGATGTGCACATTTTTCTTTTTAAAGTCACACTTCTTCCCAGCTGTAATTTACTACTCATGATGAAAATTAACGAAGAAAACCATACCCTAATCCTGCTAATTTTTACTGCAGCCCATCCCCTCAAACACCCCTAACCAACCCTGCCCATCTTTGGATATGGGATTTAGTCACCCCCCCTTCCCTAAGGTGACCAATCCTCCAAAGGTGCCCTCTTGTTTCACCCTGCATCCCTTGTGTGGCCCACTCCTCGTGCTCCCCTGTAATATGCAAAGGTGATAAAACTAGCAAACCCTAATTTGTGGCTTGTAATCAAAATATCATCACATATTTCCTATTCACAACTTTTTAGACATTTCAGCAAGGACAGCCTGTGCCTCCTCAACTGCCGTAAACACATGGCCATCGGCAAGGACCTTATGCTTAGATTGCTGGACCAAGGATGCTACAGCCCCTATCAATTTAAGTTCCTGGATCAACCCTTAAAAGTGTTTATGTCTACGAGCAGCCACTATTAACAGATTTGAGAAGACTCTCATCTGCTTATTGTCTGCCAACAGAAATGTTTTTTTTGAATTGCTGCAGTCAAGATCCACTCTTTTATCCTGTAGTCTGCAAAACTGACTATGATTGTTCGAGGATACTTCATGTGTGCAGGCTGATGCCCAGGAATTCCATGTTCTCTCATGATCGCCAAGTCAGCTGGTGCATCTGGTAGAATACATTCTGCAGGGGATGGTGGCAGGCATAGTCCACATGGCCTGCACCAGCGCTCGTGACTCCTTCCCCCTCATGCACATCTTCGACAGTGGAGCCGGCAGTCTGTGGTGGAATAGCAGCATGATGGCTGGTACTCTCAGGCTTTGGTTGCCCTATCTCATGCGTTTACAGCCGTAATTCAGTTCCAGATGGGTGTCCCGATGAAATGCAGAAATGATTTGGCTCTTGAAGGGTGGTTTTTGAAGATGCAAGGACGGACAGAGAAGTGGAGCTGTGACGAGCTTGATGAAAGCAGCGGGTGGCGGTGGCGGCTTTCCCTGGTTTACCTGGCTTCCTGAGGTGAGAGTCGGTCAAGAGGAGTTGCGGCGTGGAACTCCTTACAAGGGATTTAAGGGGATCCTGAGGTATGCCCCAGGTGGCTCCAGGAGTCTAACTAGACTCATTTAAAATTCGACAACTTCATATTAAAGCGTCAGGATCAGTACATAGTACACTAGTAGCTCAGAAACTCAAACAACGGGCAGATCAGGGTCAGCTTGCTGCAACAGCCCACAGGAACATGGGGCAGAGGGACGCAAATACAGGTGAAATGGCAGAGGGCAGTCTATCCTCCAGTCAAGAGGGTCAGCAAGAGAAATTAGATGCAGCTGAGGCAAATCTCTCTTGACTCCACCATGGTCATCCCAGTGCTGGTAATTCAGCTCAATCATGAGCATGTGCTTGACTGCAATGAAGGGCCCACAGGACAATATCTGCCACGCAATAATATGGGGCCAGGATTGTATCTCCATGGTCTGTATTTATTCTAATACATAAGCAAAAGTTAAAGAAAGACCCATGTTTCATAAACCGGGGACCAGCCGGCTTGATAAGTAGAGGAAATTGATTGAAGAAAAACAAGGGGAGGGAGTTAATCAACCTATCACTGACCCGCAAGAGGAGAGTGATTTAGTGGGGAAAGCGCCAGCCCGCATAGAAGAGCCAGCCTTGGCAGGCTGGATGGATATTTCAGGCCTGGGGGTTGGCTTTCAGGGGGCCATGAATCAAACGAATTCCCCTTGAGTCCAAGGTTCTGACAAGGGCGGCAAATATAGTTATTATTGGGCCTACATAACGCAAACAGAGACCTGAAAAACTTATTTGAAACAATTTTGATGGAAATTAGAGAGCTGAAGCAACAGCAGGTTCGTGAGATTGAATAATTAAATCAAAGACTATCTAAAATTGAGCAGAGTTTGTCTCAAATGCCCCAGAGATTGGTAGAAGCAGAGCAAAGAATCTCAGACCTTGAGGACAAGTTGCTGTCTGTCAGTAAAGATGTCTCGACTGAGCAAAGGAAGATGCACCAAATAGAAAACAAACTGGATGAAATGGAAAATTATGCAAGGCACTCAAAGGTCAGATTCACTCAGGTATCCTAGAGGGAAGCAAGTCCCAAAGGGGGACCCAGAATATATTTAATTTAATGGACTCACTCATTCACAAACATATTTTAACAGATGCATATTAAATTTACTTATAAGTCCCTGCAAAAGTGGTATACCATATACACAGGGCCTGTAAATGCTGAAATGCTACTAGTGGGCCTGCAGCACTTATTATGCCAGACATTTAAGTAGCCCCTTAAAACATGTCCTAGGTCTGCCATTTTAGCCCATTTGCAGTTTTAAACTGCCAATTCGACTTGGCAATATAACCCCCTTGCCAAACCTTATACTCCCTTTTTATTACATATGTCATCCCTAATGTTCACAAATTCGTTTTTCACTACTTTGAGGCCTACATATCCCATAGAATAACACTGGATTGACTTTTACATGATAATGTTTCATTGGGAATAGGTGAGCATTTCATGTTTGGTGTCTAAGAAACTGTAATTAAAACTCCTCTATAATGGTAAAGTGAGATTTTAAGACACTATTCTGAAAATGTCACATTTAGAAAGTTGACATTTTCTTATTCCACCCATTTGCGCATGCTGCCTGTTTTTGGGTCACAAGAATAGGAGTGAGTGGCAGTTGAACTTTGTATATTTCTACCAGAGAATCAGACTATAGAGGGATTTGGTGTGCCTGGATGGGCCATCTTAGCCAGGCTGTGGGGCAGAGCTCTGCATAACCCCACTTACACATCAATAGGTTGAGCCCTGATCTCACAAAAAGAACTTTACACTAGTCCATCGTGCTTGTAGCCAGGCTGGAACTCGAAAAGGAGTGCAGGAAATTCTTGATAGGGGAGCTACTAGAAGCTTTTGCCACGTCAAAGAATGTACAAGATTTTAAAAAGTGACTCTCAGACATGTTCTTCCATTCACTGTGGCCTGCTTTGTACTTTAGAGGGACTGTTTTGCTGTGCCAAGAAAGACGGTTCTGCTGCCTGGAGCCTGATCTGAGCCCCAGAGTTCTGCCTTGCTGCTTGAGCCCTGTTCTTCTCCTTGAACACAGGACTTCCAGAAGTGACTTTAAGGGATAGTTGGCTGGCCTCCTGATCAAATCGTCAGGGACAGAAAAAGCTGTAATCATCTTGAACCCACACTTTGATTCTGTCTGAGTGAGTCCTGACACTCCAAGTGGTGTCTCTCCAGTCCTGGATCTTTGGCAGTGGCACTAATGGTGCCCAGATAGCTAAAATCCAAACCCTGGTACTTTGTGGCTACAAATGTGCTCTGAGAACCGAGAGAAGACCAGGACCTACCTCTTCGTCGATCCATCCAATGTCCATTGCCAGTTGGCCAGACTTCACAGCCGCTCCTGCTACATACTTCTCTGCAGCAGCAAACTCTTTTCAGCATCTCTTCGCTGAATGGTTATACGGTTTGTGGAGCCATTATTGGCTACAGCCTGTAGCTTTGTCCTTACTGGTAATCCTCGACTTTCAAAACAGTCTGAATGTAGAAATCGTCACCACAACTTCATCCAGTAGCTCCCCAATGACAATGCCTCTTTCTTGGACAATGCCAGATACCTTGTCATGCTGAACTTCACCTTCTCAGCCATTTTTCTTCAAACTTTCTTCTAAGTCCGAAGATAGGGTGAGACTAGGCCCAATCCCCTATTATATCTGAACCGCGTTCCATCGTGGTCAGCCATAACTTTTGACATTTCCCCAGACTTGTGTGACTAGATAGCCATGATTTGTACTTTGATCTTTGAGACTCAAGGTTCCACTATAAAACTTAGAAATTCATCACTCTGGTTGTTCTGATTGCATTTTTGTGGTTTTGGTGTCAAATAATTCATCACAGTTTACTCTATTTTTCTAAATTAGTGTGGGATTTATTGTGTTGTGTTTTCACTTTATTATGGTTTGTGTGCTGCATAAATACATTTTACATTACCTCTAAGTTAAGCCTGACTCTTTTCTTCTGCCAAGGTACCACAAGGTTAAGCGCAGGTTAACTTAGTGACTTTTGTGGTTCATCCTGACAGGGATTGTGGCTGTTGTTTGAGAAGGCCTCACACCACCCTCATTCAATAACCCAATTTCTCTCAAAAATGTTTTATCCCAGCCTGCACCACATTTCCAAGATCTTACCTCAGAGATCCAGATTTTGTAAAGAAGTGAGGCAGCAACTCTATATAAATGTGGTGAATACCAATCCTGACTTATTACCTGTCTGCCAAACGATATACTGGTAAAGGTTACATGACTGTCTGTCACTATTACTAGGTAACATTTTGAGGAATAACAGAATGCGTATATGTTGCACATAGTGTGGTTGAGTTTACTCTATGCAAAACCAACAAGTGATGGACGGAATGCTGAACATTGTCAAACATTCACCCCCAGTCACAGATCTGGGTTTAATCCATCGTTTTTTTGCTGCCCATGCCATTCCAGTTTGGACCCAGCCATATGCAAATCAGTCTTGACCCTGTTCCCCGTGGGAACAGTCTAGCCCGAACTGCTAGGCCAGGTCTTCCCTGGACTGGAAACAAGCATCCTGGGACCGGTTTCGGGGTTGACTCTATAAACACCCATGCTATTCTGAACCGAAATTTTGATTTTGTCTAAATAAGCACACTGTTCAGATTTGTCACCATTATTTTAATATTAAACAGCCATGTACAATATGCAACATTGACAGTGAATCCCTGACTACAGCTGTTTGTGCTGCTATTGTTATCCTTTATGGATGCGTGGTACGTCATGCCATATCATGGCTGCTATAGACACAATGGGTCATGCAGGGTTAGAACTGATTTTTCTGGTATCTGCACGTATGCTGAACAAGAATCAGTAGCTGTGAACATGAGAGCTAAAAATCTTCTCATTGGTTAAGTAGGGCAACAGTGATCCATTCTAGGTAAGGACATTGGAAGGAGCAAGAGATGCAATCAGATTACAAACATTCAGGCACCACTGGGGTTGCATCTACTGCACTGTAAATCTAGCCCCATATCTAACTTCGGAAGTTAAACCCTGCACGAGAAGGCACAATTAGCATTACAGGTTAGCTCCACACGTCTGTCAAAAAATTGTGCAAATCTACCAAAACAAGTCTGGCATACATCCACCTGCTCACAGCAACAGTTGTCTACACATGACAAGATAGAGCTTACTAAAACCTCTGAAAATTAAAAAGGGCTGTCACATAGTTAAATAATATATTGCATGTAAGTTTTAGAGCAGCTTCGCAGGATGCCTCAATGAGTGACTATTATTTCTACAGTGTGACAAAGTGTTTGTGAAAACACATGTCACTTGAAAACATTTGAAGGTGAAAGTTTGTGTAACTTACATCACAATGTCAAGCTCATTTTCAATAATGATATAGCACAGAAGTTTAATTTTACTTTGCTTGCAGATGGCAACATTTACTCA
This sequence comes from Pleurodeles waltl, assembly GCF_031143425.1. Taxonomy (NCBI): domain Eukaryota; kingdom Metazoa; phylum Chordata; class Amphibia; order Caudata; family Salamandridae; genus Pleurodeles; species Pleurodeles waltl. The sequence goes on along the minus strand of NC_090448.1, from coordinate 217,276,795 downwards.
AGTTTCTAAGTCATAGCAAAATGAACAGTTCCTCAATGAGAGCTCTGGGAATATTTACCACTAAATATAAACACAGAGAATAGAGAAATTGTTTTTTTAATTGAAGTTTTAATTGTAGTAATAAGCACAACAGATACATAATACAAACCACACCTCAAGAGGAGAAAAAAAATAGCGCCACACTGTAAAACATTGACCCGTTACGGATAGTAAAGTACAGCATTGCAATACAGATAAAGGCATAGCAAGGCAATAGCTATCTCTTCAAGATTCCATCTACTCCCAGTGTCTGCCAAAAGGCAATGCCCACCAACCCCAACTCCCACTCGGCAAACCAGTCCTGAGTCATGCACAGCCGCAGTCCAACAGAAGCCTTGGGTTACACATGAACAAGTATTCTATACCCTACTCAGTTCCTTATTTTGTTGTTTTGCAAGCAGAAAAGCCATCAAAGGAGCCCAGATATTCTTCGGACGGGAGCGCACGGGCATGAGTCCCCAGTAGGTGTCCATTTGCTTTTGACAGCAGGCAGCATCCCACAGCCAGCAAGATACCTGAGGCACCAGATGCCTACCCCAGTGGATATGCACCCTGCGCTTGGCAAGTTAAAAGAGGATGGCCATTAGTTTGCACACCTCACAAGGAACATCTTTCACATAGCCTAGCAAGGCAACCAGCAGCGTCCTCTCAAGTGCATGATCCGTAGTCAGGGTAATAGTATCGAACACTGCTGACCAGAACCATGTCACCTCAGGGCATTTCCATGCCAGTTGCAGAAAAGTGTCCTGAGATGCTGCGCAGGCAGCGCAGCACAGGCAGCGCAGCTCTTCAAGCAAGCCTATCCTGTGCAGCTGTACTGGTATAGGATAGACATTATCCAAATGTTTAAAATGGATGAGGCAAAATCTGTAATTTGGTGAAAGGACTTATGACTAAGCACATCAGTGGCGCCAATGTTTATTGCTAACAGAGACTGCCAAGTCAGCAGACCTGCTGTCTCGGACTATGGGTGTACAAATTTGACCATTCTCCTGCATTGTGACATAAAGGCAGATAATGAGCTTGCGTGGTGATGGATTGTTGAGCATGATTTCCAATGCTAAATACGTCTGGGGCATTTGGGACTGTATTGTGTATAGCACGCAGTGCCAACCACAGTTGGTGGCAGGTGAGAACATCCAGTGAGGAGGAATCAGGCTCTCCAAAAATACTCTGCAGGGAAATTAACTTTCCCTCGGGGTACACGTCCCTAAAGGACAAGAGCTGCATCCTTCCTAGTTGGCTGCGAGTACCAGCGTCTGCGGTCACAAGGATTAAGGGATGCAAACCTAGGCGGGCTCAATCTGAGTTTTCGTGTGCCGAGGAAGGAGATACAAGGCAGCCAGCAGGGGGTAAGGAGCCATAAAGTCATGTTTTTTTGCCATGTAGAGCTGAAACTGTGAAGGGTGCAACCAGAAGTAGGCAAATTGCGCTTGAGCCTAATACAAGTAAAGATCCATGTCCTGGCACCAAGACTGCCCTGTTCAAAGGGAACAGTTAACACCTCCCAGGCCACCGAGGATAGCTGCTTGCCCACGCCAATGCTATCAGGTGTGATATAAGCTGTCTAGAACATTGGAAAGTTAATGGACAAGTATATGAACTTTGGGAGGACCACCATTTGTAATCCTCCAGTAAATGACAGTGGCAAAATCCTCCACACTGCCACTCTGTTTTACAGCCAAGTCATCAGCTTCCCTAAGTTTGCCTACCACAGTTTGGCCATATTGCATCTGAGCCAGACCCCCAGGTACCTAACTGTTTCCCCTGCCAATGTAAGATGATACTCCAAGTCGAAGGGTTGCATGGCGTCCATCAGCAGGAGTATAATAGACTTGGTTCAGTTAATAGTGATGCCAACGAGTCCACCAAATTGAACCAGCTCATGAATGAGAGATTTGATCGGAATCTTGGGGTCTCTGACATAAAGCATAACATCATCTTCATACATTTAGACCAGAATCTTTGAAGGGTAAATACAAGACCCCGATTGGAGTGGTGTTGTCGCACCTCAGCAGCAAGGGGCTCCATTGCAATGGCAAAGAGAATGGGTGACAAGGTCAGAGACTATCTCCACAAAACTGTAGAAGATATCGTATTTTGGATGGGGATGAGGTGCAAATGCATGACTCACAATGCAAAATAAACAATATTGTAGAATCTCTTTGTCTCTGGGAGGGTATTTCAAATGTTCTATTTTCACTCCAAACTAATCATCATTCAACATTAAACAACACAACATTGGAAACAATGTATTTAACCAAATATAAAATGAAAAAAAAACAATAAAAATATCAGAAATGTGTTACTTATTAAAGTTAAAAATAGCAAAATTAGCCTTCTTTGAAAATTAAACATATAGAATTATTATTCATGTAAATAGTTAAAGGTAATTAACTTCGCAATTCTTTTTTTACAAATAACAAATTGTGAAAAATGAAAGAATGTTTTTAAACAAACAAATACGTATTTAAAAAAAGAATAAAATATGTTAGAACAGTAAAATGTACAAATGTTTGAAAAAAAAATACATATATATATATATATATCAAACACCAACATTGCCAGACATCCGAGGCTACTAATTCAGTAGCGGTCCGGGTGTGGACCTAGCCATCCACAAATTATTACCAACATTCCTCTTGTTCCAAACAGAGAGTTCCCGGACACAAGTGGAAGTCCAAAATGCTTTATTCACCGATGCTCCCTCCCAGAACAACGCGTTTCAGACGTAGCCTTGATCACGTAACAATTGAGAGTATCAAACACAACAACTATATCCCACACCCAACATACACATTAGAAAAAATGAAAAAAGGACTATCGAACTACAAGACTAACCTGCATTCTGCAAGTGTCAGCACGATCTTAAAATGTCCAGAACTACCCATATATAATGTTAAAATGCTCTGATAATTTCATAATTTCCAAATTTGTCCACATTATTTACTTAATTTAAACATTAGTTGATTATAACCATTTAAATAATTTAAATATTAAATAGTAAATAATAAATATTGTTAATATCCAACGTGGTCCAAAATATATAAAAGCATAATACATTAGATAATATTATATTCATGAATGTAAGAATGCTCATTGATGTACATATGTACCTAGAAAGCCCTAAAATTGATATTCAAAAATTATGTATATGTGTATTCGGATATGTACACCCGTGTCACCTCTATCAAAAAGTGTATCATGAAACCCACTCATTGCACAAATACATTAAAATAAAACTGACAAAGATACCTATCCAGCAACTACAATTAACCTAGATGTACATTCATCTCCTCACTTGAGTTCAACCCCCCAGGGCTCAGGGTGTTAAGTCTGATAATCATTTTAGATTCCAAAATTCTCATCTTTTTCTCTCTATTACCTCCCCTCATGCTCGGTTTAATCTGATCCATGACTGCAAAGCTTAACAATCTCTCATCCCCATTGTGTTTTTCATGGAAATGTCTTGCCACTGGGTGTGTTCGGTCAAAATTGCAAATCACTCGAATGTGTTGAAGAACCCTCTTTTTAGCCTTGTGTATTGTACTGCCCACATACAGTTTCCCACATAGGCACATCAGGCAATATACACAGAAATCTGTATTACAATTGAAATGTCCTCGAATTTGATGAGTCCAATGCCCATTGTCACCAAACACTTTAAGGCAATTACTGCTATATTTACATGCCTTACATTGTCTACAGCAAAAAAAAGCCCACAGGCTGATCAAGGGGCAGGGCTCTAACACTATCCCCAATTATTCTGTTACGGCTGAGGTCATCTCTTAATGATCTACCAATCCGAAAGGTGATCGCAGGTACCTCCGGAATGACATTACCTAAGGTGGAGTCAGTCTGTAATATATGCAGACTCCTATTCAAAATCTTTCTCAGGACCTGTGACTGGTTGGAATATGTTGTAATGAATCTCACCTTTTGTTCATCTACATCTAAGTCCTTCCTCAGGTATATCAGATTCTCTCTCTTTATATTATCAGCCTTTCTTTTGGCTTGGAGAATCAATTTGCTCCTATACCCTCTCTCTTGAAAACGTAATAGCATCTTATCACTTTCTTTTTGATAATCCTGGTAAACACTGGTACATCTGATGGATTTTAAGAAATCCAATACTCAATACTTTGAAATGTTGTTGGATTGGAGGGACCAAGGGTTGCTTAGTTGGGAGGAGTATCATTTCCTTAAGTGTGAATCTCCAGTAATTCCTATTTTGTACCTTTTGCCAAAAATACATAAGAACACCATGAGTCCCCTGGGGAGACCCATTGTTTCGGCTATAGGGTCTCTCCTGGAGAACACATCTAGGTACATTGATTACTTTTTGAGACCCTTTGTTGAAAGCCTTCCATCTTATATAAAAGATACAACACTGTTTCTAAGGATAATTGATGGAATCCAATGGGAAGATGATTCTCTCCTTACTATGGATGTTACTAGTTTGTACACCTGCATCCAACATGACTTAGGGTTAACAGCAATCCACCATTTTTTAAGGGCAAGATCGCTCTCATTTCTGATGCATACCGAGGTGATTTGTGACATGATCAGCTTCTGCCTTAATAACAACTTTTTTCTTTTTGATGACAAAATGTACAGACAAACACAGGGTACGGCTATGGGGACTTGTTTCGCACCAAGCTATGCGAATCTGGTGATGGGCTGGTGGGAGGAGCAAATATCTACTAGCCCACCTGACATTGACGAAAGGGTTATTCTATGGTGCCGGTATAGAGATGAAATTTTTGTGATCTGGAAGGGAGATGAGAAATCGGCAGGTAGTTTTGTAGCCTCTCTAAACAGCAATGATTACAACTTACATTTGAGTGACCAGAGTAGTAAGCAACAGATTGCATTCCTGGATGTGGAAGTTATGGTCCAAGAACAATCATTAAGGACCAAATTCCATAGGAATGCGATGGCTGGTAACAGCATATTAAATGCAAACAGTGCCCATCCTCCTAACCTTATTGCGAGAATCCCCTTTGGTGAATTTTTGAGAGCTCGCAGAATTTGTAACACTTGGGAGGATTATCAAAAAGAAAGTGATAAGATGCTACTACGTTTTCAAGAGAGAGGGTATAGTAGCAAATTAATTCTCCAAGCCAAAAGAAAGGCTGATAATATGAAGAGATAGAATCTGATATACCCGAGGAAGGACTTAGATGTAGATGAACAAAAGGTGAGATTCATTACAACATATTCCAACCAGTCACAGGATCTGAGAAAGATTTTGAATAGGAGTTGGCATATATTACAGACCGACTCCACCTTAGGTAATGTCATTCCGGAGGTACCTGCGATCACCTATCGGAAAGGTAGATCATTAAGAGATGACCTCAGCCGTAACAGAATAATTGGGGATAGTGTTAGAGCCCTGACCCTAGATCAGCCTGTGGGCTTTTGTTGCTGTAGACAATTTAAGGCATGTAAATATAGCAGTAATTGCCTTAAAGTGTTTGGTGACAATGGGCATTGGACTCATCAAATTCGAGGACATTTCAATTGTAATACAGATTTCTATGTATATTGCCTGATGTTCTCCTGTGGGAAACTGTATGTGGGCAGTGCAATACACAAGGCTAAAAAGAAGGTTCTTTAACACATTCGAGTGATTCGCAATTTTGACCGAACACACCCAGTGGCAAGACATTTCCATGAAAAACACAATGGGGATGAGAGATTGTTAAGCTTCGCAGTCATGGATCAGATTAAACCTAACATGAGGGGAGGTAATACAGAGAAAAAGATGAGGATTTTGGAATCTAAAATGATTATCAGACTTAACACTCTGAGCCCTGGGGGGTTGAACTCAAGTGAGGAGATGAATGTACATCTAGGTTAATTGTAGTTGCTGTATAGGTATCTTTGTCAGTTTTATTTGATGTATTTTTGCAATGAATGGGTTTCATGGTACACTTTTTGATAGAGGTGACACGGGTGTACATATCCGTATACACATATACATAATTTTTGAATATCAATTTTAGGGCTTTCTAGGTACATATGTACATCAATGAGCATTATTACATTCATGAATATAATATTATCTAATGTATATTATGCTTTTATATATTTTGGACCACTTTGGATATTAACAATATTTATTATTTACTATTTAATATTTAAATTATTTAAATGATTATAATCAACTAATGTTTAAATGAAGTAAATAATGTGGACAAATTTGGAAATTATGAAATTATAAGAGCATTTTAGCATTATATATGGGTAGTTCTGGACATTTTAAGATGGTGCTGACACTTGCAGAATGCAGGGTAGTCTTGTAGTTCGATAGTCCTTTTTTCATTTTTTCTAATGTGTATGTTGGGTGTGGTATATAGTTGTTATGTTAGATACTCTCAATTGTTACGTGATCAAGGCTACGGCTGAAACGCGTTGTTCTGGGAGGGAGCATCAGTGAATAAAGCATTTTGGACTTCCACTTGTGTCCGGGAACTCTCTGTATGGAACAAGAGGAATGTTGGTAATATATATATATATATATATATATATATATATATATATATATATATAAGAATACCCTACTTACCCATAGCTTTTATAAAATGCAAACTATGACCAACATATGAATATATGGTATTATTTGTTTTTTCAAACAATCAAATGTAAAAAAATAAAATATTATTAACTTCAAAAATGTAAAAGCATTTTTTATAAACACTCTCTGCACTAAACTCCTATAAATCCCAATGTGCTGAAAACTAATTTCCATTAAACTTAAATATATGCATTCTTGAAAATATAATTTAAACAATCACTATTTTTAATTATTGAAAATATATATAAAACATTAATTTAAAGGTTTAACCACCCAGAACCCATAGAAAACCCAAAACCCTAAAAACATCACAAATACAAATGTACTCAAAATTAAAATTAAAATAATATTCAACTGAAAAAAATCTGCAGACCCCCATAAAAGAAAATGAGCAAGAACATTAGTAAAGGAATTAAACATTATTAACATAAAACACCTCAAACTCACATCAAATCTATGATATTAAAGTGATAGATATTTAATATTATGATATCTTTATTAAAGAAAAGAAAAACAATATATTTACCATCAGTATTTAATACTTTGATATGATGGCACCCACGATTTTATGGCGTATATATTAAGTACCATTTATATTCTACCTTCGATATTAAGACTCCACACCTGCATGGTGTACATGTGTGCTGCCCAGGACCGTGCACTATCTTGCCCATAAAAGATCATTTTTAGGATCCCCCAAAAATCCCTATATTCTCACTGATAAAGGCTCATATGTTACATTTCTGAAGTTACAAACTCCATTTTCAAGAGTTAAACGTATCCTGCTCAGGCAGTCCTGGTAATGTCCCAAGATGTTGGATTACCCTATTATATGACATATCCCCAAATAGTCATAATATCTGTGTTCTGGCTTTCCTGGTAATGTTTAGAACTGTGTTAATAATGTACTCTCAAATCCTTTTTCTAAGTTCATTTTAAGATTTTTACTGCAGAAGGATTCAATCGAATATGGTAGGTCTATCTTCTGAAAATGAGGCCCAACTTGTCTTGAGACATTGCAATACATGGCTCTAAATGTTTACGTTTGTTCGCAACTTTCAGCACTGCAGTGAAAACAAAAGGATATTTCAAGGTCCTACATCACTGATTAGGGATTACATAGGTGTCATCACTACATTAAGGAGCAAAGATTAAGGCATCCCAATTACTCACTCCTGTCCTAACAACAAAAGCTAAGAAGGTTGGTGTGGTGTGTCAGGAGACTGGATCCAATAGAGAAGGCACATGCAAAAGGTGCACTTGACTCTGTGATTTGCGAGCATCTCCGGCTTACCTTGGACAAGTGGCATGTCAATGTAACACACACATGGCTCAATAATCTAATTGCACATATCAATAGGTAGATACATGAATCCTCAATTAACAGCAGTGAAAGGTCACAGGCTTAAAGAAATACTTTCTTTGCCACTGGATCATTGTATCCAAGGCTTGACCCTGACCAAGGTCTCTTACTCTCATTTCATGGTAAATGGACTTCTTAGCTTAACTCCTGCTCTTGTGTTGAGCAGTGGGAGTTCTTTGTGCCAATATTTCCTGGAATAGCCAGGCATCCAGAATTGTGCTTCGGAGTGTAACATTCTTACTATTCCATATTCTGAAGAGGACATTTACCAAGATGGGTGAACCATCAAAGTTTGGGGAGAGGACGTCTGATTGTCTGGAAGTTCAAAGATGATTTTCTTCCTTTCCATTCAACTCCATTGTTTGCTATAACTCCTACCTTCCCTATCACTCCTTAACAGTGAATTTCCCATATGCGTTTTGCCGTTTTACATTGTCAATGAGGAAGAGTCTTTGTGCACGTCATTCAAAACCACTTTGTATTTGTCTTTTTAAAGAATTATACAGATTTTCATAGAAATAAATATAATCAACAAGTGCAAAAGTTACAACACCAAAGTAAACTATGAATAATTTGCATGAAACATGCAAAATGTTAAACAATCACATTTATTTGGAAAGCATAGGCTTATAGTGGAAATATCTCATTCAAGTGTTCTATGTGATGCAGGGATTTATTGAACAAGCTCATGAGTAGTTCCTAAACCTGTTTTTAAGCTATAATTTACACAGAAATGTAAAATTTAAAAAAAAGTTTGTAAAAGTATCCATTCATTATAGTTTGTTTTGTAATGGGAACGTACTATCTCCTGCATGGTAAGCCAATGTGTACCAATGCCCAGAGTGCTCGCCTGCACATTAAACTTATATTGTGACTTTTTTTGGCCCTGGAATCTCACTAATGTAGCATGTTCGCATAGACCTAGGCCTGTCTCAATTAATGTGAGGATCAAACCCTTTTCTGAGAACTGCTGCTATTCACCAAGCATGTCCTCATATTGGGCCCTTGATGTATCTCGTAAAGCGGTAGTTGTAGGAGGCTGACCTGGCTTGTAGTGGGTACCAGAGGTACTTACACCTTGTGCCAGGTCCAGTTATCCCTTATTAGTGTAGAAGAGGTGTTTCTAGCAGCTTAGGCTGATAGAAGGTAGCTATGGCAAAGTAGCTTAGGCTGAACTAGGAGACATGTAAAGCCCCTACTATACCACTGGTGTCATATGCACAATATCATAAGAAAACACAATACACAGAATTACTAAAAATAAAGGTACTTTATTTTTATGACAATATGCCAAAAGTATATCAGTGATTACCCTCAGTATGAGGATAAGATATATACACAAGATATATGTACACAAACCAAACTTGGGTAAGTAATAGCAAGAAAAGTAATGCAAACAGTGTAGAATTACAATAGATTGCAATAGGAGCGCATAGGTATAGGGGCAACACAAACCATATACTCCAAAAGTGGAATGGGAACCACGAATGGACCCCAAACCTATGTGAGCTTGTAGAGGGTCTCTGGGACTGTAAGAAAACAGTCAGGGTTAGAAAAATAGCCCTCCCCAAGACCCTGAAAGGTAGGTGTAAAGTGCACCTACTACCCCCAGAGAGCACAGAAGTCGTGATAGGGGGATTCTGCAGGAAGAACAAACACCAGCAATGGAACAACAGTGGATTTCCAGACCTGAGTACCTGGAAGGCAAGGGGACCAAGTCCAATAGTCGCGACAGTGTTGAGAGTGGGCAGGAGCCCAGGAAATGCCAGCTGAGAGTGCAAGGAAGCTGCCACCTGTTGGAAGAAGCTTGGAGTTCTGCAAGAAAGAAGAGGACTATGAACTTTTCCTTTGGAAGACGGATGTCCCACGTCGCGATGAAGCTTGCAGAGGTGTTCCCACGCAGAAAGACCACAAACAAGCCTTGCTAGCTGCAAGGGTCACAGTGGAGGTTTTTGGGTGCTGCTGTGGCCCAGGAGGGGCCAGGATGTCGCCACTTGGAGGAAGAGACAGAGGGGGCACCCAGTAACTCAGGGAGCCCTCACAGAAGCAGGCAGCACCCGCAGAAGTACCTGAAAAGGCACTTGGAAGAAAAGTGAACCGGAGTCCACCCAAAGTCAAAATAAATTGGCCCCACAACGCCAGAGGGCAACTCAGAAGGATGTGCAATGCAGGTTAGAGTGTCGGGGACCTAGGCTTGGCTGTGCATGAAGGAAACCTGGAAAAGTGCACAGGAGCTGGAGCAGCTGCAAATCACGCGGTACCCAGCAATGCAGTCTAGAGTGGGGAGGGAAGGACTTACCTCCACCAAACTTGGACTGAAGAGTCACTGGACTGTGGGAGTCACTTGGACAGAGCTGCTGGGTTCCAGGGACCACGCTCATCGTGCTGAGAGGGGACCCAGAGGACCAGTGATGTAGTCTTTTGGTGCCTGCGGTTGCAGGGGGAAGATTCCGTCGACCCACAGGAGATTTCTTCAGAGCTCCTGGTGCAGAGAGGAGGCAGGCTACCCCCAGAACATGCACCACCTGGAAACAGTCGAGAAAGCCATCAGGATGAAGCAATACAAGGTTGCTAGTAGTCGTCTTGATAATTTGTTGCGGTTTTGCAGGCGTCCTGAGCAGTCAGTGGTAGATCCTTTGGTAGAAGGTGAAGAGGGAGATGCAGAGGAACTCTGATGAGCTCTTGCATTCGTTATCTAAAGAATTCCCCAAAGCAGAGACCCTAAATAGCCAGAAAAGGAGGTTTTGCTACCAAGGAAGGAGGATTGGCTATCAAGGGAGGTAAGAGCCTATCAGAAGGAGCCTCTGACGTCACCTGCTGGCACTGGCCACTCAGAGCAGTCCAGTGTGCCACAAACACCTCTGATTCCAAGATGGCAGAGGTCTGGGACACACTGGAGGAGCTCTGGGCACCTCCCCTGGGAGTTGCAGGTCAGGGGAGTGGTCACTCCCCATTCCTTTGTCCAGTTTCGCACCAGAGCAGGGCTGGGGGATCCCTAAACCGGTGTAGACTGGCTTATGCAGAGATGGGCACCATCTGTGCCCATCAAAGCATTTCTAGAGGCTGGGGGAGGCTACTCCTCCCCAGCCCTGACACCTATTTCCAAAGGGAGAGGGTGTAACACCCTCTCTCAGAGGAAATCCTCTGTTCTGCCTTCCTGGGCCAGGGCTTCCTGGACACCAGGAGGGCAGAAACCTGTCTCTGGGGTTGGCAGCAGCAGCAGCTGCAGTGGAGACCCCGGAAAGGCAGTTTGGCAGTACCCGGGTACTATGCTAGAGACCCGGGGGATCATGGAATTGTCCCCCCAATGCCAGAATGGCATTGGGGTGACAATTTCATAATCTTAGACATGTAACAACATATATGCAGTGAAATATGGGGGTAACATGCCAGGCAAGATGGTACTTTCCTACACAACCCCCCCCAAACGAAGGACAATAAGACTAGCCATGACCTGATGAGTCTTCATTGTCTAAGTGGAAATATCTGGAGAGTCCATATGCATTGGAGTGGGTACTCCCAGGTCTATGTTCCACTGTATAGTCCATTCCCTGTAGAGATATGGACCACCTCAACAATTTAGGGTTTTCACCTTTCATTTGATTTAGCCAAAGTAGAGGTTTGTGGTCTGTCTGAACAATAACGTGAGTGCCAAACAGGTATGGCCTCAACTTTTTCAGTGTCCAGAATACAGCAAAGGCCTCCCTCCCTATGGAACACCAACACTTTTCTCAAGGGGTCAACCTTCTGCTGATAAAACCAACTGGTTGATCCTGGCCCTCAGAATTCAGTTGTGATAAGACTGCCCCTACCCCTAATTCAAATGCATCAGTTTGAACAATTAATTTCTTGGAGTAACATGGGCTTTTTAGGACAGGTGCAGAGCACATGGCCTGTTTGAGCTCATCAAAAGCTTTCTAACAGCTAGCTGTCCATAATACCATTTTAGGCATCTTCTTACTAGTGAGATCATTAAGTGGGGCTGCTATGGAGCCATAGTTTTCAATGAATCTCCTGTAATACCCAGTGAGGCCTAGGAAGGCTCTCACCTGGGTCTGAGTTGTAGGGGGAACACAATCCATGATTGTCTGGATTTTCCCCTGAAGTGGTGCAATCTGTTCTCCACCTACCAGCTGTCCCAGATAAACCACCTTTCCCTGCCCTATCTGGCACTTTGAGGCCTTGATAGTGAGGCATGCCTTTTGCAGGGCCTCCAAAACTTTCCCAAGGTGGACCAGTTGCTCATCCCAGGTGGAGCTAAATACAGCTACATCATCTAGCTATGCTGCACTAAAAGTCTCCAACCCTTGTAGGACTGTGTTCACGAACCTCTGAAAAGTGGCAGGTGCATTCTTCAAACCAAAGGGCATCACTGTAAATTGGCTGTGCCCCGCTATAGTTGAAAATGCAGTTTTAGGTTTAGCATCCTCAGCCAATTTGATCTGCCAATACCCTGCAGTCAAATCAAAGGTGCTTAGATACTTGGCAGATGCCAGTGTATCTATGAGCTCACCTTCCCTGGGTATAGGGTGAGCATCAGTTTTTGTTACCTGATTGAGACCTCTGTAGTCTACACAAAACCCCCCTTTTTCCATCTTTTGAGTGAGGCGTTGGTACAACCACCACAGGACTCGCCCATGGGCTTTCAGAAGGTTCAACCACTCCTAGATCAAGCATTTTCTGAACCTCTTGTTTTATGCAGTCCCTGACATGGTCAGGCTGCCTATAGATTTTACTTTTGACAGGCAAGCTGTCTCCAATATCAATTGTGTGTTCATACCAAAATGTGGTGCCTGGCACAGTTGAAAAGAGTTCAGAAAATTGTCCAAGGAGATTTATGCAGTTATCTTTCTGTTCTGCAGTCAGACAATCTGCCAAAACTACTCCCTCCACTAAAGCATCATTTTCAGTGGTGGAAAAGAGATCAGGGAGAGGGTCACTCTCTTCTTCCTGTCCCTCATCTGTTGCCATGAGCAGGGTGAGATCAGCCCTGTCATAGTAGGGTTTTAGGGGGTTGACATGAATCACCATAAGGGGACTTCTGGCAGTGCCCAGGTCTACCAAATAGGTGACCTCACCCCTTTTCTCAACAATTAGATGGGGTCCACTCCATTTGTCCTGGAATGCTCTTGGGGCCACAGGCTCCAATACCCACACCTTCTGTCCTGGTTGGTACTGGATCAGAACAGCCTTCTGGTCATGCCATTGCTTCTGGAGCTCTTCGCTGGTCTGAAGGTTTTTACTGACCTTTTTCATGTACTCAGCCATTCTGGATCTTAGGCCAAGTACATAGTCCACTATGTCCTGTTTGGGAGCTTTTAAAGGTTGTTCCCAACCCTCCTTCACAAGTGTTAGTGGACCTCTTACAGGGTGTCCAAAGAGGAGTTCAAAGGGGCTGAAGCCCACTCCTTTCTGGGGTACCTCCCTATAAGCAAAAAGGAGTCAAGGTAACAGGACATCCCATCTCATCCTGAGTTTTTCAGGGAGTCCCATTATCATACCTTTGAGAGTTTTATTAAACCTCTCTACCAGTCCATTAGTCTGTTGATGATAGGGAGTGGTTAATTTGTAGATTACACCACATTCCTTCCACATAGCTTTCAAGTATGCAGACATAAAGTTGCTACCCCTGTCTGATCCAACCTCTTTTGGGAACCCCACCCTGGAAAAGATTCCGAGGAGGGCCTTTGCCACTGCAAGTGCTGAAGTGGTCCTTAGAGGAATTGCTTCAGGATATCTTGTGGCATGGTCCACAACCACCAAGATAAACCTATTGCCTGAAGCAGTAGGTGGGTCAAGGGGGCCAACTATGTCAACCCCTACCCTTTCAAAGGGGACCCCAACTACAGGTAGTGGAATAAGGGGAGCCTTTGGTGTGCCACCAGTCTTGCCACTGGCTTAGCAGGTCATACAAGACTTGCAAAAATCTTTAGTGTCCTCTGACATCCTAGGCCAGTGAAACAGGGGAACAAGCCTTTCCCATGTTTTGATCTGGCCCAAATGCCCAGCCAAGTGAATGTCATGTGCAAGAGTTAGGAGGAACTCTCTGTACTGCAGGGGAATGACCGATCTCCTGGCTGCTACAGGTTTTGGGTCCCTTGCCTCGGTGTACAAGAGGTTGTCCTCCTAGTAAACTCTATGTGAGTCATTGACATCCCCATTTTGCTGTTTGACAGCTTGCTGTCTGAGACCCTCTAATGTGGGACAGGTTTGCTGTGCCACACTTAGCTCTTCCCTGGCAGGCCCCCCTCCACCCAAAAGGTCAGCAGTGTCTGCTGCCAGCTCATCTGGTGAAGGTTCTGCACAGGGAGGAAATTCTTCTTCCTCAGAAGGAGAATCATCTGTAGAGGGAGGGATAGTGGGTAGGGATTTACCCTTGCTATCCCTAGCCTTAGGGAGCACTTGGTCCATTGTTCAAGGATCCAAGTTACCCTGTCCGTTTTGCTTTTTGGCCTGAGTCCATGTCAAAGCAAAAATATGCCCAGGAATGCCCAGCATTGCTGCATGAGCCTCCAACTCCACTTCTGCCCAAGCTGATGTCTCTAAATCGTTCCCTAGTAGACAGTCTACAGGTAAATCTGAGGCAACCACAACTTTCTTTGGACCAGTAACCCCCCCCCCAGTTGAGATTCACAACAGTCATGGGGTGGCTAAGAGTGTTGTTATGAGCGTCTGTCACTTGGTACTGCTGACCAAGTAGGTGTTGTTCAGGGTGCACCAGTTTCTCTATTACCATGGTAACACTGGCACCAGTGTCCCTGTAGGCCTGAACCTCAACACCATTTATTAGGGGAAGTTGCTTGTACTTATCCATATTAAGGGGAGAAGCAACCAAGGTGGCCAAATCAATGGCACCTTCAGAGACTAACACAGCTTCTATGGTCTCCCTAACAAGACCAACCCCAACCCCAACTAAATTACCAAAAGTGAGCCCAGCTACTCCCTTGGATTGGCTATTAGTAGGTTTGCTCCCCCCACCACTGCTATTACTAGGGGCACTTGAATTTGCAGTAGGGGTTGTGGTAGTGGGAGGTTTGGTGTTTTTCTTTGGACAACTGGCATCACTTGTCCAATGGCCTTTGACTTTACACAAATAACACCAAGGCTTTTTAGGTTGATTATTAGAAGAGGATTTGGACCCACCACCCCCACCAGAGGATTTTTGTGGGCCTGATGAAGACTCAGTTTTACTTTTGTCCCTACCCTTGTCAGAAGACTTACCATCCTTCTTTTTGCCATCCTTGTCACCCCCTGTATGAACTTTTCTGTTCACTCTTGTTCTGACCCATTTGTCTTCCTTCTTTCCCAATTCTTGGGGAGAGGTCAGATCTGAGTCCACTAGATATTGGTGTAACAATTCAGACACAGAGTTATTCAGAATATGCTCTCTCAAAATAAGATTATACAGGCTTTCATAGTCAGAAACTTTACTGCCATGTAACCACCCCTCCAAGGCCTTCACTGAACAGTCAACAAAGTCTATCCAGTCTTGTGAGGACTCTTTTCTGCTGTCTCTGAACTTAATCCTGGATTGTTCAGTGGTCAAGCCAAATCCATCCAAGAGTGCATCCTTCAAAACTGCGAAATTATTAGCATCACTTTTTCTAACAGTAAGGAGCCTATCCCTACCCTTTCCATTTGAAGATAGCCACAATATAGCAGCCCACTGCCTTTGAGGGACCCCCTGTACCATACAGGCCCTTTCAAGTGCAGCAAACCACTTGTTGATGTCATCCCCCTCCTTGTAAGGGGGGGCTATCTTGTGCAGATTCCTGGAATCATGCTCCCTAACAGGATTACTATCAGGAATACTGCTGCTGCTGCCATGGGTCCAAACCCCAATCTCTGTCTTTCCTTGTCCAGGTCTAGGGATTCCCTATCTAAGGCCAGCTGTTGCTGTTTAAGCTTCAGTCTGGTCTCTTCAACCCTCACATTTTTGAGTTCCCTTTCTAACATGTTGTCTTCAGGGTGGGTGGGTAGGGAATGCTTGGACACAGAAGATAAATTGGAAACAATAGAGGGGGATCTGTCCCTAACTGACTGAACCCTAGCAACTTGGCCTCTAGGAATAAAGACTTCCCTACTGTGATGGGAATCTCCATTACTACCAACATTACTGGTGTCTTGTTAGAGGGCAAATCCTGATCAGAACCCTCCCTACCTCCCTCAAGGAGATCCCCTGAGTCAGATTGGGAACCTTCTATTAACCTCTCATTTGTAGTGCCTGCTTGGGACTCATCATTCACAATAAGCATGTTAAATAGAAATTCTTTGGTAGGGTTCTTTCCTATCACTAAATCTCTCTCTAAGCAGAGACTCCTTAGGCTCTTATCATTCAAATTGTCATAAGTAGTATTGACCATTTCAAGAGTAGAATCTTCTGTAGACATGATAGTAAAAGGTTTAGAAATTGTGAGAAGGAAGAAAAAGTTTCAGAACTTTTTGCAAGAACAGAGAAAAAAACCTTTTTCTAACTTTTTAGGAACTTGTAGAAGTTTTAGAATACTTTTCAACACTTGGTAAAAAAAGTTTAAGAGGAGAAAAGCAAAACTTTTTGGTTAGGTGTACATACACTGAACTTGTTTTGTATATTATTCTCTTATGAAAAGTACACAATGACAAAGTGGTAAGTAGTTACAAGTACTTATCCCACCGCTGCACAACCAATGTAGGAGGCTGCCCTGGCTTGTAGTGGGTACCAGAGGTACTTACACCTTGTGCCAGGTCCAGTTATCCCTTATTAGTGTAGAAGAGGTGTTTCTACCAGCTTAGGCTGATAGAAGGTAGCTATGGCAAAGCAGCTTAGGCTGAACTAGGAGACATGTAAATCTCCTACTATACCACTGGTGTCATATGCACAATATCATAAGAAAACACAATACACAGAATTACTAAAAATAAAGGTACTTTATTTTTATGACAATATGCCAAAAGTATATCAGTGATTACCCTCAGTATGAGGATAAGATATATACACAAGATATATGTACACAAACCAAACTTGGGTAAGTAATAGCAAGAAAAGTAATGCAAACAGTGTAGAATTACAATAGATTGCAATAGGAGCGCATAGGTATAGGGGCAACACAAACCATATACTCCAAAAGTGGAAAGCAAACCACGAATGGACCCCAAACCTATGTGAGCTTGTAGAGGGTCGCTGGGACTGTAAGAAAACAGTGAGGGTTAGAAAAATAGCCCAGCCCAAGACCCTGAAAGGTAGGTGTAAAGTGCACCTACTACCCCCAGAGAGCACAGAAGTCGTGATAGGGGGATTCTGCACGAAGAACAAACACCAGCAATGCAACAACAGTGGATTTCCAGACCTGAGTACCTGTAAGACAAGGGGGCCAAGTCCAATAGTCGCGACACTGTCGAGAGTGGGCAGGAGCCCAGGAAATGCCAGCTGAGGGTGCAAGGAAGCTGCCACCTGTTGGAAGAAGCTTGGAGTTCTGCAAGAAAGAAGAGAACTAGGAACTTCTCCTTTGGAAGACGGATGTCCCACGTTGCGATGAAGCTTGCATATGTGTTCCCACGCAGAAAGACCACAAACAAGCCTTGATAGCTGCAAGGGTCACAGTAGAGGTTTTTGGGTGCTGCTGTGGCCCAAGAGGGACCAGGATGTCGCCACTTGGAGGAGGAGACAGAGGGGGCACCCAGCAACTCAGGGAGCCCTCACAGAAGCAGGCAGCATCCGCAGAAGTACCTGAACAGGCACTTGGAAGAAAAGTGAACCGAAGTCCACCGAAGTCACAAAAGGGAGTCCCACGATGCCGGAGGAAAACTCTGAAGGTTGTGCACTGCAGGTTAGAGTGTCAGGGACCCAGGCTTGGCTGTGCATGAAGGAATTCCTGGAAGAGTGCACAGGAGCCAGAGCAGCTGCAAATCACGCGGTACCCAGCAATGCAGTCTAGCGTGGGGAAGCAAGGACTTACCTCCACCAAACTTCGACTGAAGAGTCACTGGATTGTGGGAGTCACTTGGACAGAGTTGCTGAGTTCCAGGGACCACGCTCGTTGTGCTGAGAGGGGACCCAGAGGACAGTGATACAGTCTTTTGGTGCCTGCGGTTGCAGGGGGAAGATTCCGTCGACCCACAGGAGATTTCTTCAGAGCTCCTGGTGCAGAGAGGATGCAGACTACCCCCAGAGCATGCACCACCTGGAAACAGTCGAGAAAGCCAGCAGGATGAAGTGATACAAGGTTGCTAGTAGTCGTCTTGCTACTTTGTTGCGGTTTTGCAGGCGTCCTGTGGTACTGAAAATTCTGGACCCGTGTTATAAACGTCGTCGTATCACAACGATTTTGGTATCAGCAGACCGGGAATGATTAGAATAGTATGCACAAGCATTGTATTCATATTCGGGTAACAAAATCACCCGAATATCAGAGTTTCCGTCCTGAACCCTCGTGTTCCATTTAAACGACAGCCATTTTATGATTGCACTCACATAGGCCAATGTCTAATGCTGAAAACGAGGCTGAAGGACACGTACACCTTTGCTGACTCCTCTGTGACCTGGGCAAGCTGACTCCACTGCCTGAAGCCAAACCTGTTCGGCCAGTTTCTTTCCCAGTGGCCGAATGAGATTAGTATCAAGGCACAACACATCATAAACCTTTAATCACACACAAACCATGCCTAATCTTACACACACCTGTACCTGTTTCTTTCTTTATGACTTGCTTTACAAGGAGGAGGTGACCGTTTATATTGGGGGTCCGCCGCTATCTGATGAAAGTACTAAGCCTTGCCGGGTAATTGATTGAGGGCTGGACAAACTAGAATATGGGCTTGTCATCATAAACCTGCTATTTCTTTGTAGTGAAAATATGTGAATGGTCAACTGTAAAATAAGGAATGTTTGCCTAAAGCATAATATTTTGTATAAAAGAGAAGGTTAGCTTTGCAAGAGGAGCAGTCTCCTGAGAATATACACCGTGTTGTACTTCTAGGATACCTGTTGCTGGCTGCAGCCAATAAACAAGATCTTTGACTTCACCAAGAAGACTCTGTGTTTCTGTAGTCTGAAACAGGAAGGACTCAAAGTCTTAGGGTGTGTTCCCTGGCACCGCTGGGTTCTGAAAAACCAAGTACTTCAGTTGACGCCCAACGTGGGGCGATTTCAGCAGTACCAGTCCAAGCCAGAGGTTCGTGAGGAGCTTCGTGTGAAAATTCTGGAGGGAGGCCGCCACTTCATCGACCCCTGTATGTCGACGTGGTCCGAAAGTCTTTGCTGCGAGGTTCCCCGCTTTCCGACGGCTACGAAGGACTGCTGCCCTGACTATCGCCCTGTTTTGGACCTTTGATGATTTGGTAGAGCGAAACGATAAACGAGTCTTCTGGTGACGTCATCGATACCTCAGTTAAGTATAAGTGGAGCGTCTCCCAGTCCTTAGTTTGGTTCTTAGTTTGGTATCCCCTTGGGATCTTTGATTTGGAACTTGCAAGTACCAAAGCCGAGGGATTCGTGTATTGACGAGACTATCGTATTCGATAATCCTTTGAAGTTTGAAGCTAGACTAGAGAGCGAAGATGCCTGGTCTTAGCAGATATGGAAATGTGTTTTGTCTTGGTTATAATAGGGATTCCCGATTGGAGGACTCGTGTCCGGTTCCTCCGATTGGAACTCCAACCTATGAATTATATGTGAAATATGGCATAGGCCCCATCATATATAATGAAGTATGGATCCGATACACCAGGAAAGATGGAGTTTTGAAATGGCCCCAATATGGTAGTTTTGACACAGAGATTCTGAATAATCTGGAGGTTAAACTTTTCAAGAAGAAAGCCCGGCCGGCGATGTTTGACTCTTTCCGCCTATGGCGTAAGGAAGCCAAACAGAAGGAAATTAAATTAGCAAAGAGAAATAAGAGGGGAGAGGGTATCTTGATAATGCAAGCTGCCATGCAGTTTAAAGATGATGAAGAAGAACAGATGAATGAGCAGTTGCACAGGCAACATAAATTGGTGACCGATAAATGTTATCCAGTTCTTCCGCTTCTTCAGCAAGATGCAGCAAAAGAACTTGAGAAAGATCCTTTAATGTCACACTTGTTGAGTTTGCCACCCCCTTATGCTCAGAATGCTACAGCACCTCCGCAACCTTTAACTGTTCAACCTCCGGTTATTGTGCCTCAGGTTCTTCCACAGCCGCCAGCTCCTTTTCAGTTGGCTCCTACTACTATGGCGCAGCCCCTTCAAGGGCCGCCAACTTCGCTACCTGCTCCATCTGTACCTCCTACGACTTTATGTACTACATCGACTGCCTCTTCTGGTGTTCTTCCTGATACTGCCTCTGCGTCTGCTTCTGCCTTGCCTCCCTCTGTTTTTCCTCCTGTTCTTTCATCAACTTCTCCTTCATTCCGACAGAGAATGACAGATACTGTTGCCAGCCTTCTATTTCCTCTCTTTGGGTCGTCTGGTGTGACCCCAGATTCGGAGCGTAAGCAGTCGCGTAGTCAACTGCCTAATTCTCAAGAGAGAGAAATGTTTGACCGTATGGCGCGTAAATGGATTGTTTACCCTTTAAGATACGATGTAGAGTCTGTTATGGATGTCTTCCGTCAATGGGGAGCACCAAAACAAAGATATGTTTTTGAGAAAATGTGTGCTTTCCTTTGTGAGGAATTGGAAGATAATGATTTGGAAACAAATCCGCCTGATTTGTGCCGTGTATGGTTTGAGTTTGCGAAGGGTGCGATTGTGGGTCCCGATGTTGAGACAGCAGTTGCGACGTTGTTGTCCTTTAGGAATAAGGATCCTTCTCAGTCATTGTTCCAACATAA
Source organism: Pleurodeles waltl (assembly GCF_031143425.1). Lineage (NCBI taxonomy): Eukaryota > Metazoa > Chordata > Amphibia > Caudata > Salamandridae > Pleurodeles > Pleurodeles waltl. Next base: position 217,256,022 of record NC_090448.1, on the reverse strand, counting down.
CTCCTCTGTTAAAAAAAAGGTGCAACAGTACCCAATGAGAGAAGTCCCTCCGGTATGGAAGGATGCTGTTGAGGCTGATGATGCTAATCACATTGATGCTGTCCCAGCTCATTTTCAGCGTGTTTGGGTACATGTTCCGTGGAAGTGAGCTGAAGTTTTAGCCCTTAAGCAGACTTTGCCTGATCCCCGTAAAAACCCTGCAGGGTATTATAAGGAATTATCACAGACTGCAGACTCATGCATTATGAATTTAGCCGACATAGACATGTTATTTGGTAATGTTGTTCCACAGCCTTTGTGGGGATGGATTCGCCATACAGATCATGCACAAGAGTTAGGTGACTCCTGGGCTAATATTAGTGCTGCAAATGATAGACAAGTTGGTGGTGCCAAGCCTGAGCCTTTGGTAGCAGAACTGCCTGCTAGGATTATTACTTACATGAAGACTTTAATGCCTGCGATGCGTGTGAATTGGGATAAATTGTCTGCGTGTAAGCAGAAGAAAGATGAAACAGTGTCTGATTTCTTCACCAGGTTTGAGGAAACGTGTATCGACCACAGTGGTCAAGATATGAGTACAGAAGGTGGTCAGCGGTTGTTCGTCGACAAGTTTGTGCACAATTTGCTTGCCGAGCTGTGTAAGAAATTGAAGGATTCAGAGAGTTCTTGGGCCGTTTCCTCTTCAGCACAAATATTGGCTATTGCACAGTACTACGAAAATAGGGATAAAGATGAGAAGGATAGAGCAGACAAGAAAACTAAAGAATTAAAGACGAAGGTTCTTTTACAACAGGCGTATCCGCCACGTGGTGGTCAGAGTAACTATCAGCAACCTCAACAGTTCCAGAGAAACTCGCAAAGGTTTGAGTTTTCTCAACCACGTGTTCCTGTAGGTCCCAATCAGTGTTCATATTGTAAAGAAGAGGGTCATTTCAAGTATAGTTGTCCTATTTTGTTACAGCGTACGAATGGTGCTTCTGGCGCAAGAGGTCGAGGTGTTCAACAAGCTCCTAGAGGTAGAGGACGTGGAAGTTTCCCCCAGAACACGCGTTCCTTTCCGTCTCAAAACTCAATGAATAGTTTTGACCAGCAACATAACGCGTCTGGTAGGATGGCTCAGTACTATGCTGACGACTACTATGCAGAAGATGAGAATCTGGAAGGTAATAATTGCTAGGACAGCCATAGACGAAGGGAGGGAGTTTTTTTAGTTCCAGTGGATCAGAATGGACCTTATGTTAAGGTGATTACATCAGGTGTGTCGGAGCCTTTTCTGTTGGATACTGGTGCTACAAAGAGTTCTATTATGCACTCAAAACTCCCTGCGCACCTTTGTCTGGCGAGATGAATGTTTCAGTAGGTTTTTCTGGCACCCCGGTTAGGAACCCGATTTCTAGTCCTGTGTCCCTTTCTGTTGGACCTTGTGAATTGGAAGCACCCCTTATTCTGACGACAGGTTGTGGTGAAAACTTGATAGGATTGGATTTGTTGAAAAGATTGTATGCAACATTATATTGTTCTCCTTCGGGAGTACAACTTACACTGGGTAGGAAAGTGGTCTCTCCAATGTATTTGTCGAAGGATAAACTTCCGACCGAATTGTCGTTTCTTCCTGATACCATTTGGGCTACTGGTCCTAATGACGTGGGTCTTTTGGAAATACCGCCTATGTTGTGACATTGAAAGCCAATGTTAAATTACCACGCATTCAACAATATAAGATCTCTAGTGAAGGTGAAAAGGCGTTACTAGCGATCATTTATGATTTAATTGAAAAAGATGTAATTGAAGAGACAAGAGGCAACATTTGTAATAGTCCTGTTCTGCCTGTTTTAAAACGTACTGACCCCTCTAAGCCACCTGTTTACAGGCTTGTGATTGATCTTAGAGAGGTAAATAAAATAGTTGTGCCACAGTTTCCAGTTGTTCCTGATATCACTGCCATATTGACTATGATTCCAGCTTCCGCCACCTGGTTTTCGGTGATTGACTTAAAGAATGCTTTCTTCAGCATCCCGATTGCAGAGGAGAGCAGGGATATTTTTGGCTTCAGTTTAGGAGGCCGAAGTTTCCGCTTCAAACGCGCTCCACAAGGCTACTGTGAAAGTCCATCAATATATAGTCAGGCTTTAAAAACACAGCTTGATGCAATTGTTTTACCTGACGGCGCTACCCTTATTCAGTACATTGATGATTTGCTAGTCGCTACAGATACTGAAGAGATTTGTAAAGAAGCCACCTTGTTGTTGTTGCGTCATTTGTCTGATTTACATCACAAAGTGTCCCTTTCAAAACTGCAATATTGTCGACAAGAAGTGACCTACTTAGGTCATCTCTTATCGAAGGAGGGAAGGAAACTGACCTCAGAAAGAATTCAGGCAATTGCAAAATTGAGTGTGCCAAGGACACAGAGAGAAGTACGTGCTTTCTTGGGCATTACATCATACTGCAGACAATGGATACCGAATTTTTCTTTGCTGGCCAAACCTTTGGTAGCATTGACCTATAAAGATACACCAAACCCCGTTCCGTGGTCTGAGGATTGTCAGAAAAGTTTTTCCGAATTGCGTAATGCATTGTGTTCGGCTCCTGTGTTGGGTACCCCCGACTACAGTAAGCCCTTTACACTGTATGTCCATAAGAAAGAGGGTTGTGCATTGTCAGTGCTGACACAGTTTTTTGGAGACAAGCAGCGCCCATGTGCATATTTTTCGTCGACTTTGGATCCGGTAGTTAAAGCATTGCCGAGTTGCTTGAGAGCCACAGCGGCAGCAGCTGTTTCTATTCGACAGTCTGCTGGGTTAGTGATGAATAATATGTTGATTGTGATGGTTCCACATGCAGTGGACATGTTGTTAAACAGGACCAAGACACAGCATTTAACTAGTGCTCAATTGTCAGGTTATGAGTTGACACTGTTAGCGAGTCATGTGCACATAAAGAGGTGCAATATGTTGAATCCAGCCACGTTATTGCCAATTTCAGTAGAAACAGATGATGTTGAACAACATGATTGTTTTCTTAGGACAGAAGAAGAAACGAAAGGGAGAGTAGATCTTAAAGATACTCCTCTTGTAAAGTGTGATGGTACCTTATGGGTGGATGGTTCATGCTTCAAGCTTCCGAATGGTGATACGACTGCAGCATATGCTGTCACAACTTTGCATACGATTGTTGAAGCTGCACGTATACCACATAATTCAGCTCAAGCAGCAGAGCTGATTGCACTTACGAGAGCATGTGTGTTATCGAAAGGAATGAAAGTGACCATATATACCGACAGCCAGTATGCGTTTGGTGTGGCCCATAGTTTTGGACGATTGTGGAAAGAACGTGGGTTCCTGACTTCGCATGGAGCTAAAATTCAGCATGGTCAGTTGGTGAATGAGCTTCTTGAGTCACTGACCTTGCCATTACAAGTTGCGATTGTGAAATGCAGTGCACACAAGAAGGTTACTGATGATGTTGGTCGCGGCAATGCATTTACTGACAAAATCACAAAAGAAACAGCAAAAGATGTGATGAATCGAATGTATGTTGCAGGCCCCGCAAGATGGGTTGGTGACGTTGGAATATGTGAAGATACGATAGAGGGTGTGAAGTCTATTCAAGCTGAAGTTTCAGAGAAAGAATTGAGCGTGTGGAAAGAGAGTACGGGTAAATTGGATGAAAATGGTTGTTGGGTTGATTTGTTAGAACATCAGCGATGGTTGTTACCCGATGCGTATGTACTTGCAGTGGTGACAATGGCTCATGGAATGGCCCATATCAGTGTGAAAGGGATTTGTAAGTTGTTGGCTCCAGTATGGCAAAATGCTGGAATTCCTAAATGTGCAGAGAATGTGGTCAAGAATTGCATGGTGTGTCTGAAATACAATCCTGGTAGGGGAACCCCAACTCCAGCTGGTCATTTTGCGCCTCCAACGTATCCATTCGAGGTTTTGCTGCTAGATTTCATCCACATGGAAAGGTGCAACAATCTGAAATACGTACTCGTTGTTGTTTGTGCTTTTTCAAGATGGGTAGAAGCATATCCCCTAAAAGACAACACTGCCTTATCCACAGCTAAAGCCCTTGTCAAAGAATTCTTCCCTAGGTTTGGAATACCGCGAATGGTCTGGAGTGATAATGGGAGTGAATTTGTGGGTCGAGTGATGAAAAGAGTATGTGAAGGGCTAGGTATCCAGCAAAAATTCCATGCTGCAAATCACCCCCAATCAGCTGGACTAGTAGAGTGCTATAATGGCACGCTAAAACTGAAGTTGGCAAAGATACAAGCGAGCTCTGGTCTTAAATGGCCTGACGCTCTGCCTCTAGCACTCCTATCAACAAGAATGACTGTGCATTCGCGAGTGGGACTTAGTCCCTATGAAATCGTGTTTGGCCGCCCGGCCAACATATGGGGAGTGCCAAGACCAACAAAATTCAGTGAGATCGAACACCAAGTACTGCTTGATTATTTGTATGAATTGACGGCTAAATTGCGTGTTCTACACCAACAGGTTCACAATACTCTGCCTCAGGTCTCTGAAGCTCCAGGACATCTTATCGATCCTGGATCATGGGTGCTGGTCAAGAACTTCCAGCGGACAAAGAATGACCAGCCCCGTTGGACCGGCCCCTACCTCGTCCTTCTCTCAACAAGATCAGCTGTTCCAGTGGAAGGGAAAAAGAACTGGATCCACGGCGTACACTGCAAGAGAGTCCCTTTTCCTCTACCGTACGACCGGTGGGTCCAGGAGGGGATCGCTGACTCTGAGACTGAGATTGTGCCTCGTTTTTTGCCATTTAGCGATGCACGTGTAAAAGGAACAATTTCTGAACAAGAAAGTGACAATAATTTGCAAGAAGCTGTGCCACCGTCAATTCGATTGAACACTACAGAGCCTGAACTCTTGTTCCAGAACCAGACAGTTCCTGGAAAAAGCCGTTATAATTTGAGACCAAGAACTAAGGACAAATAATTTTTTTCCCATTCCTTTGCTATTTTTTTGAAAGTGCAGCTCTCTCATCTGAGAAACTTTCTTATTTTAGTTTTTTTCTTTTCGAACCGCCATCCGGGTTCAGCTGTAGGGTCGTGGTTGCCCAAGTCTTTGGAGTGCAGCTGAAGACGTTAGGTCGACAGTTCTGGTCGGTCTAAGGGAGTTGCCCTGGACTGACAGAAGCATTCCCTAGCATAGAACACCCTACCACCACGAGCAGCAATTAGAGAGGATGGAGTTTTTCAAGAATGAGAGACCTGCCAGACAGATGGACTTTAAAGCCAGAATGGGTATAATAATGACAAAGAAACGATTTTTGATTGGCTGAATTAGTTTTTGTTTGCCTTCGGACTCAGTGCACTTTACCACTGCTAACCAGTACTAAGGCCCGTATTTATACTCCGTTTGCGGCGAATTAGCGTCGTTTTTTTCGACGCAAATTCGGCGCAAAACGAACGCCATATTTATACTTTGGCGTTAGACGCGTCTAGCGCCAAGGTATGGGCAAATAGCGTCATTTTTTTGCGTGAACGCCTTCCTTGCGTTAATGAGATGCAAGGAAGGCGTTCCCGTCTAAAAAAATGACGGCGACGCAAATGCGTCGTATTTATACTCCCGGGCAAAAATCACGCCCGGGAGTTGGCGGGTCAAAAAACCCCGCATTTGCGCCACTTTTTAACGCCTGGGTCAGGGTAGGCGTTAAGGGGCCTGTGGGCTTAAAATGAGCCCACAGGTGCCCTCCCCTGCCCCCAGGGACCCCCCCTGCCACCCCTGCCCACCCCAGGAGGACACCCAAGGATGGAGGGACCCACCCCAGGGACATTCAGGTAAGTTCAGGTAAGTATACATTTTTATATTTTTTAATTTTTTTTGGTGGCATAGGGGGGCCTTATTTGTGCCCCCCTACATGCCACTATGCCCAATGACCATGCCCAGGGGACATAAGTCCCCTGGGCATGGCCATTGGGCAAGGGGGCATGACTCCTGTCTTTACTAAGACAGGAGTCATTTAAATGGCGTCTGGGCGTCGAAAATAATGGCGCTAATCGGGTTGAGGCGATTTTTTTGCCTCAACCTGACTTGCCCCATTTTAAGACGCCCTAACGCCATTTTCCCCCTACGCCAGCGCTGCCTGGTCTACGTGGTTTTTTTCCACGCACACCAGGCAGCGCCGGTCTGCTAGCGCCGGCTAACGCCATTCCATAAATACGGCGCCCGCATGGCGCTTCAGAATGGCGTTAGAGGGCGCTAAATATTTTGACGCTAAACTGCGTTAGCGCAGTTTAGCGTCAAAAAGTATAAATATGGGCCTAAGTGCTTCAGCTTTCTCCTTAAACATGGTTTGACTGGGATATACCTAATTGGCATACTCAATTTACTTATAAGTCCCTAGTAAAGTGCACTACACATGCCCAGGGCCTGTTCATTAAAGGCTACTAGTGGGCCTGCAGCACTGATTGTGCCCCCATTTCAGTAGCCCTTTAAACATGTTTCAGGCCTGCCATTGCAGCCTGAGTGCAGTGTCACACTGCCATGTCGACCTGCCATTTAATACCCCTTACCAAGTGTAATGTAGGCCATAGGTAGCCCATATGTCAGGTTGCTATGTAATTAAAAGGTAGGACAAAACTCCTAAATTCATTTTTCACTACTGTGATGCCTACCCATCTTGTAGGATAACATTGGGGATTCCTTATTACATGTAATATGTGTAATTCCTGATTGAAAGGTGGTAGATCAGTCATGTTATGCACCTAAAGCTTGTAATGATAAATTGTCTTTAATGGTAAAGTCAGATTTATTGTTACTAGTTTGAAAATGCCACTTTTAGAAAGGTGGTATTTTCCTGCTTTTAGCCCTGTGTGTCTGTAGTCTGTCTCTAATCACTTGTCTGGAGTGACAGCTGGGCCTTCTGTGTTCCCTCTAGACAGACACACTGAAGCTTAGGGGTGACTTGATGGTCCCTGCTGGGCCATCAAGACAGGATGTGAAGAAGGAGCTGACAACAGCCTCACACTTACACCTGAATAAGCTGTGTCCTGTCCCCACACACAGGGCTGTACAGCCCCCTATAGTGACTCTGGCGCCGGGGTGGGCAGGAAGGGAAGACCTCTGTGCACTTCAAAGACTCCTTTGAAGTCTCCCCCACTTCAAAGGCAACGCTGGGTACAAGGATTGGACCTCAGACCCTACCACTTCAGTATACTTCTGAACCTATGGATACTCTGTTTGGAAGAAGGACTGCTGTGCTGCTGAAGGACTGCCACTCTGCTGGACCGCTGCTCTGGAAGACCTGCTTTCTTGCTATGCTGACCTGCTGCCTGTTGTCCTCCTTTCCCGGGTGAGAAGGAATGGACCCACACCACTTAAACCCAAAAACCAGAGTGACTCCAAGGGCCAGCTGACTGTTCTCCTGTTTTCAAAAGTCTAGAGCCATAAAAGGCCTCCAACTGACATACATCTACACCTGGACTCTGCCATCTTCGAGTCTGCCCTGCCAAGTTGTGTCACCCCAGTCCTGGACCCTTGGAAGTGGGCCCAAGGTGTTTGCTGCAGCTGAAATGATGCATTGCTGTCAATGCGTGGATCTGAACTGGCACATCACCCCTTTGCATGTGTTGGAACTGGCACATAGGCCCCACTGTGTGGACTGGAGTCAATGCATCATCTCTACAGTGCAGATCCACCTCAGCATACCACCTTTAGATCGGCTGCATCTCAGACCCAAAGCATCACAGCTGATGCATGGAGAAAATCAACACATGTTGGCTATTTGTGGGAAGTATCGACGCATCTCCATCACTGCTGGGATCAACAGAAGTGCATCACTTCAGCCTGCTGCCGGCATCTTCAGCGTCAATGCAGTTTAAGGTACTTTTCTTCAGCAGGCCTCACTGAGTCCCTGTAGTAGGTACATCGTCCATCACGGTCAGCCAGCACTTTTGACTTTGTCCCAGTCCAATAGCTCCTGTTGGAGCTTTCTGTTTCTAAGTGCTTTTGTACAGTTTATTCTTAAAAAATACATATCTCAAGCTCTAGGTATTATATTTTTTCTCTTGATGGTCTTGTTTTATTCACTAAATCAAGTTATATTTATCTAACCAGGTGTGATATCTTTTTGTGCAGTGTTTTTACTGTTTTACTGTTTGAAGTGTTGCACAAATATTTGCACATCATCTCTTAATTTAAGCCTGTCTGCTTTGGGCCAAGCTTCCAGGAATTGAGCACAGGTTAATTTGGGGTGTGTTTGTGACTAACCCTCACTAGTATGACCTGTGCATACCGCTGCAAACCAAAAACCCAAGGGCATATTTAGGAGAGGCTTGCTTCAGATGTTGCATTACTTTTTTGATGCTCTAGCGGAGCTAGCCTCTCAACCATGTCTATGAGGCCACGCAAAGCCACTTTGCTTTGCTTTACATGGCCTCACAGATATGGAGTAGGACAAAGCAGCAGAAGTCGCTGTGTTGCCGACTGGAGGCGTTCCATGTTATGTTATGTTATGTTGTATTATTTATAGAGCGCGTGGCTACCGACCGGCTTCCCAGCACTAGAGGACTGTGGACCAGTGCAGGGGGGAGAGGGAAACTTAAACCTTGAACAGTAAAGTTTTTAAAGATTTCTGAAATTTAAGTTCATTGGTAGTCATACGAAGGCCAATGGGAAGAGAGTTCCAAAGTTTGGCCCCCCGGTAAGCAAGAGTTGCACCTCCCCATCTGGATTTCTTAATTCTGGGGAGGTTAGCAAGGAACCCTGAGGCTGACCTCAACTCTCTCTTAGGTTTGTAAGGAGAAGAGATAGTTCTTAGAATATGGGGACCCCTGTTATGGAGAGATCTGTGTATATAGTATAATACCTTAAACCTAATACGATGGTCTAGGGGGAGCCAGTGAAGTAGATTCAGTCCTGCCTTTACAGAATTCCTTCTGGGTATTTCTAACAAAACACGTGCTGCTGCATTTTGAACTCTTTGTAGTTTATTCTTAACATATAAAGGAGATCCGGCAAAGAGACTATTTCCATAGACTAATCTGGAAATAATAAGAGCTTGGACAATAAGGGGGTCATTATGACCCTGGCGGAAGGCGGAGAACCGGCGGTAAGACCGCCAACAGGATGGTGGTCTCCCCTCATGGGATTATGACCACGGTTACCGCCATGGTCATCTGCCGGTTCTCCGTTCCGCCCACCGGGCTGGAGACCTGGGTCTCTAGCCCGGCGGGCATCACTAGACCGCCGGCGGTATTTTGACCCGGCTTACCGCCGTGGATTTCCTACGCTTTGAACCGCCATGAAATCCATGGCAGTAAGCACTATCAGTGCCAGGGAATTCCTTCCCTTGCACTGATAGGGGTCTCCCCCACCCCCCACCCCCACCTTGACTCCCTCCCCTACCACCCACACCACCCCTGCCACCCCCCAAAGGTGGCAGGGTCCCCCTCCCCACCCCGACCCCCAACATCACATCACCCATTCCCACACGACACGCACGCAGGCACCACCTACACACTCACACGCACACACGCCAACATACATGCCTACATACACACACACAGGCAGACAAGCACACCCACATTCAAACATTCACGCACACATCCATACTGACATACCCACAGACATACACGCACTCATTCCCATACACACAACACCCCGCAAGCATACACGCACTCACACCCCCTTCACATACACACACGCACACCCCCATGCACGCACACAACACCCCCCCAACCCCCTCCCCTCATGGACGATCGACTTACCTGGTCTGACGATCCTCCGGGAGGGGACGGGAGCCATGGGGGCAACTCCGCCGACACCACACCGCCAACAGAACACCGCCACGGCGAATCACAGGACGTGATTCGCTGGGCGGTGTTCTGTTGGCGTGGCGGTGGAGGTGGAGCAACCTCCACTTCCCCGCCTCCCGCCAGTATGGCTGTTGGCAGCTCTCCATCCGAAAAAGGACGGAGAGCTGCCAACGGTCATAATGGGCCGAGCGGAAAATCGTCACCACTGGCGGTCTTCCGCACGGCGGTCCCTCGGCAGTCTTTCAAAAAGACCGCCAAGGTGAAAATGTCCCCCTAAGCCTTTTGGCTACCGGCAGAAGAATATGCAAAACCTTTCTAAGAATTCTTAAGAGGCTAAAGCAGATACCGGATATCTACTTGGCGTGTTGATCCATCGAGAGAGATTGGTCAAGCCATATCCCTAGGCTTTTGATATTCTCACTAGGGGCCGGTATCACTCTTCTGGAACCATCAATCTCCAAAGTCTGAGGAGGGCCAGACTTATGTCCCAGGATCCATCCTGCAACCGCTTGCAGGCAGGAGGATAGCGAGGCCGTGTTTTCCCTAGAGTTGTAGTTGAGCGAAACCACCAGTTGCGTGTCATCAGCATATGTGACAAGTGAGAATCCCCATGATTCCACCAACTCGGCCAGGGGAACCATGTATATATTAAAAAGCGCGGGGCTGAGTGATGAGCCTTGCGGTACCCCGCAGATGTTATGGAATTTGGCTGAGAGGTGGGATCTATCTTAGACCTGAGAGGATCTGTCTTTCAAAAAAGATCTCAGGTAGGCCAGCACCAATCCTTCTATACCCAAATTTGTCATCCTCTGAGCCATCACATCATGATCCACTGTGTTGAAAGCTGCTCTCAGATCTAATAGTATGATTGCTGTAAACTTTCCTTGATCCATGCTCTTCCTGGCTTCTTCCAGGAGAGCAATGAGCGCAGTTTCCGTGCTGTGCTGTGGCCTGAAACCTGTCTGGGTGGGGTGAAGACAATTGTTTGATTCCAGAAAGGAGGATAGTTGCTTGTTGATATGTTTGTCTAGAATTTTTGTGGGACTAGGTAGAAGGGAAATAGGTCTGTAGTTCTTCAATTCTGTAGGATCTAGATTAGGTTTCTTAAGTAGGGGATTCACTATGGCATGTTTCCATAATCCAGGGACTTCACCTGTAGATATGGAATTATTCAGCATATTAGTTATTTCAGGAACAATCACCCTGGCACCTTGTGCAAGTATTTGCAGAAGGGCAGGATCTACAGGGGAGCCGGACTTGAGATTAGTTAAGTATGAGGATACTTCCTCTGGATAAATAGGGGTAAACTGAGTGAGAGAGGCCCCGTCCTTTATAAAAGGAGAGGCCTAATCTTCTAGCCTAGAGGGAGATTCTAGAAAGTTGGAATAAATATCCAGGATCTTTTGATGGAAGAATCCTGCTAGTTTGTTACTGTGTTCTACTGCGGCTTTAATGGGATTCTCCTCACCAGGTACTTGAATAATCTCTTTTAAAATCTGGTATACTACTTTAGGAGATCCAGCCGATCCCTCAATCCTTTCTGCGTAGTAGGTCCTCTGTGCTAGTTTTATCTCCCGGTGGTAGGCTCTAATCTCCTTTCTATAGGCCTCCCTATCTGCTGATTCATATGATTTCCTCCATATTCTTTCTAACCTCTTACAGTTCTTTTTAAGTCGGTGGAGGTCCGAGGAAAACCAAGGGGAACTGGTGTTCTTACGTGACCCTGTTTTAGTCTGGCAAGGAAGAATGCAGTCCAGTCATTGAATTTCTCTGGCTCACAGTTAGTCCAAACAAGGGAGTTAGGTTTCCAGATCTCAAGTACCCTATTCCACTCTTCAGCAGAGAGCTTGTGCCAGCTCCTGCCCTTTTGCTTAACAGGCTGTAAGTGGGAACTTCTCAGTTTCATAGTGAGGTTCTAAGGAACGGAGAAATGGTGTGTCCAAGGTAAGGGAAAAGGGGGTTTCGGTATAAATGACGTCAAATTGCTGAACACTAAATCGATTGTATGCCCCCTTTCATGAGTGGGGCCCTTCACTAATTGTTCTAGCCCCAAGGCTTCCAATTCACCTACGAGTTTTTTCGTGGTGGGTAGGTCTAAATTCTCGGCGTGGATATTAAAATCCCACAATATAGTGAAATTAGGTGTCTTGCAGATTAGGTCCGCCATGAGGTCAGGGAAGGAGTTGAGAACATTTTCATATGACCGTGGAGGTCGATACAATAGTACTCCTGAGAAAGTAAATAGTGGGTCTAGAGCCAGGGAGAATGCCATACCTTCTCCTTCTAATACCTGGTGAGGTTGAGAAGTCATCTTAAAAGTGTCTTTGTAGATCATAGCGATACACCCCCCCCTCTAGAGGTAGTTCTATCTACTCTAGCTATTGAGTAACCTTGGGGTAGGGCTAGCCGGATGCCCAGACATGAAGCTTCATGAAGCTAGGTTTCAGTGAGAAACAGTGCTGAAGGCAATGTCTCATTTAAAAAGAGATTAATGTCCATTTTATGCCGTGACATGGACCAGCAATTAATAAGGAAGAAAGAAAAATGCATATTCCATACTGGATGTAACTGTGCCTCGGCCAGGTGTGGGGTCCAGTGACAGGTCGGACATTTCCAGCTGCTGTCACCTGGGTCCAGGCATCCCTGACAATTTTTATGGACACTTCCTCTGAGAGAAAGCAGATGGTCTCCAGAATATGTAGGAGCCACAGAAATCGGCTCTGGGGCAGGATTTTGTCCAGGGGGGCTGGCCCTACAGCCCGGTCGGGCACGGATGGGCACAGATGGCTTGCCTTTGGCGCGCAAAGCGCGCCAGTGGCAAGCCCACTGCGATTGTCCGCTGCGCACCCGCACCATGCCGGCAATTAAAGGCTTAGAGGGAGAGGTCATCAACAACTAGACCGCTCTCCTCCCAAAATGGCAGCTGTGAGCGTGCAGCCGGCCGAAAGTAAAAATGGCAGCCGACCAAACCACTCTAAAAAAGATCGATACCAGGGCAAACAAAAAGTCTGAGCAAAAAATGCGTCTCAAACAGCTCACGGCCACCGAACACGGCCCTGTTAGCACACACAGTCACACACAATAAATCCCAGGGGTCTTAAAACACAGTAAAAAAACATTTTAAAAGGTGTATAAATTACTAAAAATGCTCATAAAAGTAGAAAGCTAAAAATAACTAAGAGCGGAGGACTCTCACCGCCTGACAGGCCCGAGTCCGCTGCGCGCCCGCACCATGCCGGCAATTAAAGGCTTAGAGGGAGAGGTCATCAACAACTAGACCGCTCTCCTCCCAAAATGGCGACTGTGAGTGTACAGCAGGCGAAAGTAAAAATGGCGGCCGACCTAACCACTCTAAAAAAGATCGATACCAGGGCAAACAAAAAGTCTGAGCAAAAAATGCCTCTCAAACAGCTCACGGCCACTGAACACGGGCCTGTAAGCACACACAGTCACACACAATAAGTCCTAGGGGTCTTAAAACACAGTAAAAAAACTTTTAAAAAGGTGTATAAATTACTAAAAATGCTCATAAAAGTAGAAAGCTAAAAATAACTAGGAGCGGAGGACTCTCACCGCCTGACAGGCCAGAGTCCGCTGCACGCCTGCACCATGCCAGCAATTAAAGGCTTAGAGGGAGAGGTCATCAACAACTAGACCGCTCTCCTCCCAAAATGGCGGCTGTGAGTGTGAAGCCGGCCGAAAGTAAAAATGGCGGCCGACCTAACCACTCTAAAAAAGATCGATACCAGGGAAAACAAAAAGTCTGAGCAAAAAATGCCTCTCAACGCCTCTCAAACACCTCACGGCCACTGAACACGGGCCTGTAAGCACACACAGTCACACACAATAAATCCTAGGGGTCTTAAAACACAGTAAATTTTTTTTCAAAAAGGTGTATAAATTACTAAAAATGCTCATAAAAGCAGAAAGCTAAAAATAACTAGGAGCGGAGGACTCTCACCGCCTGACAGGCCCGAGTCCCATGGGCACTACAGTGGGTTTTCCCATTCAACACCAAAGGATTTTGGCACTGCACCAGATTTACAAAATCATGTGAACCTGGGGCAATGCAAAACATTATGGCTCCCCAGAGCAGGTGTAACAAGGAGAAATATATTGATTTCTCCTAATTTTTCAATGAGTCAAGGCAGCCAGTTGTGCACCACCATAGGGGGAAAGGACAGGAAGCACCATATTTCACAAATATGGTGCATTCCTGCCCTTTCACATTGGAGTAGGGCAGCGCAGCAAGAATACTTGTGGCACTGCCCTACGCCAATTCCTCATAAATATGGACCCCAATTTCTAACAACATGTGTCAAGGTTTACATATGTTCTGCTATAGAGGGATGGAAGTCACTGCTGGGAGAGATGGAAATAGTGATACCAGTATGACATGTTTTGTTAGTCAGATAGAGAAGGCACATCTAAGTATGTCCTTCTCAGCAACTGAGTGTTTTTGGGCTTCAATTACTTATAAACATGTGTAGATAGTGCACCAGTGTGTGGTGGGAGGTCATTAGTCTGCAGAGGTTTGTTGGCTAGTCCTCGGAATAGATGACAAAGGGGACTGAGAGAGGTGGCCTACAGACTTTCATACTTCTCCTAAGATTGTGGACTGTGTACACACCTACATTGCACCCTGCTGCCTCTACCTCTGTCTTTTCCTCTTCCTCTATCCCATTTCTCTCTGTCTCTTTCTCTCTGCCTCTCCTTCTCCCCTTGCTTAGCCTCTATTTTCTTCAATTTTTTCATTGTTCCTCTTCCAGACTTCTCTTCCTCCATCCCTCTTTTCCACTAGGTAATAAGTTCCCACTTCATCATTTTTTGGCTTACTGGAGGTACTGGGAAAGCGATGTGGTCATATGGGGCATTGCCCACCTCCTTTGTCTGAGTTGCTTGGCAAAACGGGCCTTTCAAGTGCCAGTAAGGCATGTACTAATGTGGCAAGACCGGACACATGGTTTGTGCAGGTGCAGTGTTCAGCACTGACACTTCAAAGAGTTTCTCGGAGTAGAGGACCATAGGGTGGCAAATGTAGAAACTGTAGCATGCTGAAACATGCAGCAACCCGAACATGAAGAATGCATAACATTATAGCAAAGTATCTATTAATATTCTTTTGTAAGGGTGATAGCAAAGATTAGTTTGGAGGCAATTGAAAAAAGGTGTAACCAGATTAAGCTTTATATAACAAAAATGTATTCCTCCTCTATTCAGCTCTCGTTTTCAAGACACTCAGCCAGGTATGGCACAACTAGAATAGGTACATCTTAGAGGTTTTAAGCTTGTCTACTGCACATATTGTTACTTTCTCACATGATATTTGCATAAGGATTTCTAATTCTAAAAAGGTAGAGCATAAAAGAACTACCCGATCAGTCATTTTGAGGTGATGCACAGTTTAGGTTGACATAAGTATGCTGTTGAGGATAAGGTGAGACTATGGTAAGAATAAAGTGAGTTTGAGAGGCAATGAATCTTCAAGGGTGGAGTATAGATAGTCTTAAGCAAGGTGAAATTGATCCTAGGGATGGCGTTCAGATTAGGTGAGTAGAATGTGATCATTGTCAGGAAGTGCACTTGTCCAGCATTGCGCAACAGAAAGTGGAATATGTTAATGGAACATGTACACAAGGGTTAGCTCCATTGGGGGTGTTTAGGGTGTTACACCCCCCTAAAAAAATTATTCTGTAGTAAATAGTTGGGTATGAGTGCTTTCAGCTCGGTAATGTGAAGTGTCTATCAGATTACACTGGAATTCTTGCATGCCTACACTAACATAACACACACACACTCTCTCCTATGTTTTGAAGGCCTTAGAAAATGTTGATTAGATTGAAAAATATTGCATTTTAAGCAACCCTAACAAGGCACACTCCTCTTTCTTTCTTATGCATCATCAGCTCCCCTCCCTCATGTCCTGCTTCTCATGTAATGTGTTTTCTCAAGATGTCCCATCATGATTGTTGGAAAATCTGAAGCCCACATCCCCGATCATACTGATCAAGATTCGACCCTGCTTGAGCAACACTACTGTGCTCTGATGGCCCCACACTGTGATCCATGTGGGCAAAAGGCAAACAATTCCCTGATCCAACCACTGTAGTTGAGTACCTCTCATTCAAACATGGAATGAGCCTTTTTAGGTCTGGATTTACAGCCCAGTTGTCTGAAGACCACTCATTACCAAATCTTTAAAGTGTGCATATTGTTGGTCTCAGAACCCCTTTCACAGGGCCATACACACACAGGGGCTATTGGACCCAACCAAGGTGGTTGAGGCCTTTTACTCCTGATGTGCCAGGCTTGACCTACCCCAGATCCTGAGTAACTGGGCCAAGTACCCCTTCTGCACTTGACTCTCTGTGGTAGCACTGGATGGACAGTCAAAGGCTTTCTTGGGCAGAAGTGTAGATACAGGTAAGTGAACCTGACTCATAACTCAGAGTGAGCAAAGTACCAACAATAAATCAATGTCCAGTCAAATATTTGTTTTTATAAGAAAAAGAGGTATTTATATTATAACTCTACTCATTGAAAGAAATAATTACATTTCCACGCAATTACACAATACCTTTGAGGTCGGGTCTAGAGTTGTCTGGCAGTACCCTGTCCCATCCTCTCACTTATAACATGGTCATGGGTGTTCCCCATTCAGTGGTAGCCACATTAAGGGAATGCTCACTAATGGGCCTTATTCAAGATTTCCCCTTTGACTCTTAGAAATTAATGAAAAGTTTCTATGGTGCCACAGCACCTTTAACAGTGAACCCCCTGGGGACCACAGGCCAGGTCAAGACTTACCTGCTTCTTCAGCATGGAAGTGTTTGGCAGTACAGCGGTGGCCTGAGTGCAAGACGCTCATGACTTCAGATCCTGCTTGGGAAAGTTGAGCTTCTAGAGGCACATGCAGCAGCACCTGCAGGCACAGGCTTACTTTCTTAAGTGGTGCAACCCATTCTTCCCAGCGCTCGTAGCAGCTTCCAGCTAACAAAGTTGTGGTAAATCAATTTATCCCCAGCAGGGATTGGGAGAGGGAAATTCAATCCTTCTGCACAAAACTGGAGTCCAGCATGGATGCAATGTCTTTTCCAGCATCCTCTTGGCCCTTTGGGTCAGTAAGGGAAGATCTCATTGGGCAGGCTCGACCCACTGGCCATAGCCTCAATCCAGTTCTGGGTGATGGCCTGAAATCCTTGGCATATTAAAAGCAGAATCTCCTCCTGCCATACAGGGTTTTTGCAATACCTCCGGACAGCACAGTCTCCTCCATTGGAACTGCCCACACCACTGCAGCCCCTCCTGGTACAAAGGGTTGCCACTAAGGCTTTCATGAGTCCTGGCTCGCTGGTCACACTACTATACCCAAAGTTGACCCCTCTGGCAAACAGGGTCACTGCAGTGAGGCAGCATGGGAGTGGTGCTCTCTGCACAGTGCCCATTGCACAACTGGCATACAGGATTCGCTGGAATATGGGAATCGCTGAAAACAATCCTGTACACAGGCTACGGCCCAATCAGTACACACCCAAATCCTTGCACAGGAAGTCCCCGCGATTGGGCGCACTACTAAATCTCACTCCCTTGAACATTCTCCTCATACTCAAAGGGCACATTGGTCTTGGCAAGCAAGCGCTGCTGCTCCAGGCATGTGATCTTGGTTTTCCCTGAAGCATGTCCCCTCACCCAGTAGGGAAAGTAGAAGACCTTGCCCTCCCAGTCATGATCACAGACAGAAGTCTTTACAGAGCTTCCCCTCCTCACAAGGTCCATCTAGCTACTTGGCAGATGACAAAGTTTGGGGTTTAACCTGCCCTTCTTATAGATCATTTTCAGACACCAGGTTCTGAGTCTTTGAAGTTTTATGTTGGGGTTCTCCTTTTCTTCTGTCCCTTTATAAGAGTGTCTGTCACAGTGGGTAAGACCCCGAAGCTGACTGACCCACAGCAAAATTCATGGAAGTGACCAAAGTTCATACCTGGATGTCAGCTACCATGATAGGTGCATCAAAAGGTTAATCTCTGGCTCCCAGCCCTCTTGTTTGTGATTCTCATATAAGACCCATCTACTTTCCTGAGATGTGTCCAGGCCCATTCCTTGTGTGTGGGGACGTTTCTTCCTCCTTTCCTCCAGTGTGTGTCCCACACAGCTCACAGGAATGAAGCAATACACAAATCTGTCTTGGCAGGGGGGTTTCCCTACTCCTCATGTCTTCACCAGGCAGGTATAGGCTTTCCAAAATGGAACCCAGGGCCCCCATGTCCTGTTGCATTACACTCATACTTGCATTCAATGTGCTTTCACGACACACATGCTCTCAAGTACTATTAACTCCATGCATTGTGCCACTACAGACACACATACATTAAGCACAAGCATTCAGTCTATGCACACTTCTCAGTACTGTAGCTTTTCTGTATTGTACCTGGGCGTGCCATTTACAAACACACACTGCCAGCACACACACTCACCATGTGTGGGTGCACAACACTTCACCCTTCATGTTTTACACTTCACACAAGCTACATACACCCAGCACATGCTTCCATTGTGCACACACTGCACAACACTACTTCTCTCATGTAATGAATCTCTTGCAGGCATACATATATAAAGTACATGTACTAACCACACATATACTGCACAATACTGCTCTGTTCTCGTACTGTATTATTCCCAGGCACACATACATCCAGCACAGAGACTACTGCTGTGCTGTGCTGTGCAGCACTCCACCTGTACTTGACATAAGCCATGGGTGAGTTAAGCACACAGCAGCTGGACTTTAAAAAATGTGAGAGAGCCTGAAGACCTCACTGCAGTGACACGGGGTAAAAAGGAGCTTTTCACTGCTATGGATCGCTACACAGTATGCTGCCACCACTGTGGTTGTGCTGCTCAACTTTTGGTGATATATCATAGTCTGGATTGGTTTCTGCAGAGGATCTTTGGAGGATTAAAGGAATTGATTTAGACTCTCTGAGGATTTGGAATGGAGTTAATGCAGCAAACAGAAAAGAACCAACCAACTGTTTTTTATGTTTTTTGTATAGGTTTTTGATTCATTGGAATATGTATTATTCTTTTTTCTATTTATCACAAGCACTTTTCTTTTTCACACTATCTGTCCCTTGGTGTGTTATTTTACTAGATGGGTTGTCCATATAGGATGAATATATTAAACTGATATTTATGTATAAGTAAAAAAATGAATGTATATATTTATATGAATAAATAGTTTTTCTGTTTTCACCTATGTTGTTTTATGATATATAAATAATTTGTCGATCTTTCCCCGTCAGGGCATTGTTGTATGTAATGATCAACTTTTGGAGAAGGCGGTAGCCTTCCACCACTGTAAGTGTAGCACCTGGGTGCCCCTCCCAGTCCAACAAGACCTCAATCCGTGAGACATGCCTTTGTCTTGGTGCATATGCATGATCCATGTTCACCTTTGACAAAAATCAGCATTAGGGATCCAGACAACAGTACAGTGGGTACTCAGGACAGGGGTACACATCCTCAAACATGCAGAGGACGTTTCATTCCCAACAGAGGACTTTGGCTCCACCCAGAAGACAGTTACTCTCTCACCTTGTGCTATTTGCTGTTTTGGGTATCCTTCTGTTCCTATGGAGTGCTTGCACTTCATTATAGAACATTTTACATACTGAATTGTAATACATTTAGGGGCAGATTTATGGAAAGTGGCGCTGCACTATGTGCAGTGCCACATTCCCTGCGCCCCTTAGCACCCCCCCTACTGCCACCATATGTGCACTGTATTTAAAATACGGCACACCATGGTGCATGGTAGGGGGCAATAATGTCATTTTTCATGACGATATTGATGTACTCTGCAGGAGTAGCGCCAAAATATTGGTGCTACTCCTACAGAGCACATAGGAGCCCATTATAAATAATAGAAGCCCCCTTTTAACGCCTGCTCTGAGCAGGTGGAGCTAGGGGCTTATAAATATGCCCCTTAGTGCTTACAGAAAGCAATCATTGTTTATATTTTTAGGTCTACATATAGCTTCAATAGTGTTGCCAGCCTAATGTAATAAAAAATAAATACATACATATAGAGGGGATGTGGTCGATCCCTTTCATCTGCTGTTCAACTGTCATTTACATTTTGCTTCTACCTATCACAGCATACAGAATAGGGTAATGGGTCTGCTCACTTCAGTCACTGAATTTCTTCCGCTTTGAGTCATGACGATGCGGTCCATCACATATTTGCCTAATGGGTTTCAATTCTGGTCATTCAGTAATTCGGTGTGAACTTTGGCACTGATTTAGAGTTTGGAGGACGGGTTACTCTGTCCCAAACGTGACGGTCATTCCGTCCACCATATTACAATTTTCCTAGGATATAAAGGAATCATAACATGGCAGATAGGATATCCGTCACGTTTGTGATAGAGTCACCCAGTCTCCCAAAACTCTAAATAAGGCCCTTTATCTTTTTAGTGCTTTTTCTTTCAATTCTTTCTCCTTTGTTAGTCATCCTTGTATGTTTAAACTATGGCCCTAATTTAAGAAAAATTACGCACAAGTTGTGTGTCAAAAAAATAACAGCGGGTAAATGCCATTCATTAGTGCCATCCATGCACCATATTTGAAAAACCACATACCATGGCACAAAGGAAAGGTTAGCGTAAAACAATGACAGAAACCATTGTGACATACTGGAAAGAAAAATGACGCTAATGCTGTAAAAGTGTTGCGAGAATGTTTTGCTGCACGTTTTTTATGCTAAACATGTTAGTGCCATATTTAACAGCATTAGCATAAAAAAGAAAAACACGCAAGCAAGAAAAAGAGAATGGGGGAAACAAGATAGAGAATGCAGGCCAGGAGAGACCCCAGAGAGATCCCAATGAGTCGCATACCAGCCAGAAGGTACCAGCAAATTTCCATGAGAAGGAGAAGATGAAGCGTAAGTGTCGCTTCAGTGAGGAGGAGAATGACATCTTGGTGAGAGGTGACGGAGCACCAACAACAGCTCCAAATTGCCAATAGATAGGAGAGAGCCTATATGGCAGGCAATAGAGGTTAAAGTCAACAGCGTGGCAGAGGTGAAAAGGACTGTCACTGATTGTACGCTGCACTGAACTAAGGAGACACTGTCCAGGAACCGAACGGCAGCACTGCAGACTGGAGGTTGAAGTCCTGCCCCCAGGAGGACCTGGATGGGTTGGAGGAGATGGTGGCAGCGGTGATCCAAATAGAGCTGGTCACTTGAGTCACAGGACAGGACAGTGGAGACTGCCAAGACCTACCACAAATGCATGGTAAGTTATGGGGGGAACTATCTTGAATTTTACAAATGGCAGAAGGGGAAGGCACATAGGACACACTGAATGTAGGCAAAAGGGTTGCATCGGACACATAGGCCCTCATCATGACATTGTAAGTGATAAAGTGGTGGAAGCACCGCCAACAGGCCGGTGGTAATTACTGCCAAATTATGACCATGGCGGTGAGAACTCCGATAGACAGCTAATATATCACACCATCCGCCAGGCGTTAACACCATGCACGCCGGAGGTCGCCATCAACAGCCAGGCGGAAGACAAAGTACTGCCCCCATATTATGACAGGAAACCCCCAGGAATTCCAGGGCGGTGTCTACACCATCAAAAACCTGGATGAAACAGAACACAGAAAACAAAAGACTCACAAACAAGTAGACAGAGGACTCCGCCACCGCCATAGAACCGGAACTTCAAGTCTTCCCAATGGTTTTCTACGTCATGCTCCACCTGGAACACTAACACCAATGAATATAACGGTGAGTACAGCCACCTAGTGTTCAAAAGGGAGGGTGGGAGGAAAACGAGAGTGACACACACAGGCACAACACATACCATTCACACACACAGCATACACCCAACCAGCTGCAGACATAAACCAATGACACACGACACACAGCACAATAAAACAAGGATCAGATTTTGGAAGTACTGAAAATGTATTAGAAAGGGAAAAGCCACCACATGAACCAGATATGTACAATTGTCCACAAAGGGCTAATGCCCAGTCCAAAGTTCAAAGGGCCCACATGTCCACAGGGCACAGTCCAAGGCTCAACTTGTCTCCTGACATCAACTGCACAGAACTCTGCAGAGGCATCATTTTGCAAGTGGGCAGGCACCTCAGGGCGATGGGGGATGGGGGCCACCTCAGCCGAAGTCAGGAACTCTCCCACTGCTTCTGGAGGGGGCTCCAATCCCATTTCTCTATGCTGGGGAGTGCAAGGCCACAGTCTCTCTGGTGGGTGATGTTCCCACTGCTTCTGGAGTGGGCTCCTTCTGCAGCAGTCCCAGGAGGGTAGCCTACATGCCCTCTGCTGGAGGTGAGGGCTGCACTATCTCATGTGGAGGTGAGGGCTGCACTATGTCAGCAGGTAAAGGTGTATCCTGGGCAGTCTCTGATGGAGGTGAGGGCAGCACTGTCTCAGCGGGTGAAGGTGCAGCCTCTGCAGGAGGAGTGGGCAGCACTGCCTCAGCTGGAGGTGAGGGCTGCGTGACCACTGGTGGCGGTGGGGTCATCCTGCCAGCCTCTGCTGGAGGTGAGGACTGCACTGTATCAGGTGAAAGTGCCTCCTGGGCAGCCTCTGCTGGAGTTGAGGGCTGCACTGTCTCAGCGGGTGAAAGTACAGCCTCTGCAGGAGGAGTGGGCTGCACTGGCTCAGCTGGAGGTGAGGGCTCCATGACCACTGGTGGTGGTGGTGTCATCCTGCCAGCCTCTGCTGGAGGTGAGGGCTGCACTGTGTCAGCAGGTGAAGGTGCCTCCTAGGCAGCTTCTACTGGAGGTGAGGGATACATTGTTTCAGCAGGTGAAGGTGCAGCCTCTGCAGGAGGAGTGGGCTGCACTTCCTCAGCTGGAGGTGAGGACTCCATGACCACTGGTGGTGGTGGTGTCATCCTGCTAGCCTCTGCTGGAGGGCTTCTTCCCCTTCATGGCAGATGTCAAGGGCTTCTTCCCCTTCATGGCAGGAGTTGAGGGCTTCCTCCCCTTCATGGCAGGAGGTGCGGCCTCCTTCCCCTTCATTGAAGGAGATGCAGCCTCCTTCCCTTTCATGGCAGGAGTCAAGGGCTTCTTTCCCTTCATGGCAGTGGCTGTGGGATCCTTACCCTATCTGACTGGTGGAGTGGGAACCATCACTGTCTTGCCTCCACGACTAGGAGGTACCTCCACTGTCCGCATGGACTGTTTGGCTGAGGTGCTGTGCTGGGTCGTTGGGACCCTGCTCTTACGGGCAGGATGGGGGAGAGTGGGAGGGAAGTGGTCAAGTTGGGCAAGGAAAAGCTTTTTAGGTACGGTGGGGTGGGAAGAAGGAGGAGGGATGGGAGTGGAGGTTGAGGGAATGGTTGTTGGAGGAGTACGACTGCTGGGCTTGGGTGCAGGTGCATGGGGAGTGTGCTGATGTGAAGTGGATGCCTGTTGGATGTCTGAGAGCTTGCGTTTGTGACCTTTAGGAAGGGGGCCAGACAGGGTTGGAGGGGACACAGGGGACGCGTGCATGTATGTTGTGGAGGTGTCTGCTAGTGAGATGTGTGTGCTGCTTGATGTGGTGATGGTGGTGGTGGATGTTGAAGCAGTGCATGCAGGTGTGAGTGTGGACGTGACTGTGTGGGAGCTGGAGGGGGAGAGAGTGAAGGCAGTGGATGTGGTTGTGTCTGCAACTGTCTGGTGTTTGTGTGAGTGCTTGTGTGTTGAAGTGTGGTGCCTGTGTTTGACTGTGCCACTCTTGTATGTTGTCTTGTGGGCATGCGCGTCTGTATGTGTGCATGGGATGGATTGGGGTTGAGGAGACTGGGACTGGGAAGTGGTAGTTGGAGAGGGGACAGTAGAGACAGGGACAATGGCTGCCATCAGAGAGGAGGCCAGAGCCTCAATTGATACATGTTGGGCCGCTAATTCACTGTAGATGCCCTCCAGGAATGCATTGCATTCCTGAATCTGGGATGCCAGCCCCTGGATGGCATTCACAATGGTTGACTGGCCAACAGAGATGGATCTCAGGAGGTCACGAGCCTCCTCACTCAGGGCAGCAGGGCTCACTGGGACAGGGCCTGAGGTGCCTGAGGCGGAGGAGATGCCCACCCTCCTGGGTGGGTGGGCACGGGCAACTCGCTGAGGGGCTACTTTCAGGGCGGTGCTGGTATGGGGGTGGTGGCTGTACCTGCAGCTGGGGTGGTCACAGAGGTGTCCGCCACCACCCGGGAGCTTTCATTGGAGGAGGTATGTGAGTCTGTGTTGTCACCTCCTGTCTCCGCCGTGGTGCTCCCCTCGCCCTCCGTCCCACTGGTTCCCTCGACATCGGTGGACTTTCCCTCCTGGGTACTGTGGGATGCAGCTCCCTCTGTCACCGGTGTCCCTGCTCCTCTGCCAGATGATGCTAATGCACACATGGACAGGATGACAGAAGATAAAGGGGGAGAGTGAGAAAGAGAACACTGGGTCAGCTACAGCACCAACTCCACAGTTGGCCTACACAACACTGTCACACACAGGGATCAGGATTGAGCACTATGCATTGCACTGCCATTGATTTAGCTAGATACCACAGCAAGATGAGGGCCAAACACCGCCAACTGCACACCTCCTGGGACCCACTAAGCCATATCTGACATGGAATCCAACCTCGCTAGGTAACTTTGTTTTTCCTATCAAACATTACCCTGGAGCTGGATCACGCTGCAATGTCTGGCCTGGCATTAAGGGGCACCCACTAACTGACAACCACCACCCGGATCCCATACCACCTACAAAATATTGTTGTAATGGCAACTGTACTCACCCCCTTCAATCAATCAGGGAATTTGTAAACTGCACTACTCAGCTGTGAGTGTCTCAAGGTGCTGAGCGGGGGTGCTAGTGCTTGAAGACAGCCATGTCTTGAAATGTCTCCTGAAGGTAAGGAGGTATTTGGTCTGATGCAGATGGGTGGGAAGAGTGTTCCACGTCTTGGTGGCGAGGTGCGAGAACGATCTGCCACCGGTGGTTGTTCTGCAGACGCGTGGGACGGTGATGAGGGCAAGGTGGGTGGAGCGAAGCTGTTGGGTCAGGGTATAGAAGGAGAGCCATCTGTTGAGGTATTCTTGTCTGGTGTTGTGCAGTGCCTTGGGAGCGTAGGAGAGGAGTTTGAAGGTGATTCTCTTGTTGACGGGCAGCCAAGGTAGGCCTCTCAGGTGGGCTGTGATGTTGCAGTGGCAGGGGATGTCCAGGATGAGGCGTGAAGAGGCGTTGTGGATGTGTTGCAGTCATTTCTGGAGGTTGGCTGTGATTCCTGCGTAGAGGGTCGTAGTCCAGTTTGCTGCTTACGAGGGCTTGGGTGACTGTTCTTCTGGTTTCAGTGGGGATCCATTTGTAGATCTTCCGACAATGCGGAGGGTTTTGAAGCAGGAGGAGATGGCATTCACTTGCTGGGTCATAGATAGTGAAGAATCCAGGATGAATCCCAGGTTGCGTGCGTGGTCGGTTGAGGTTGTGAGATCGGGCAATGTTAGTGAGCAGAGCTATGTAGACGTTGAAGAGGGTCAGGCTGAGAGACGAAACCCTGGGGTACACCGCAGATGAGTTTGGTGGCTGCTGTGATGCCCTCAAGCACTCATCCAGCTCTGGGCAGGCCACTGCCAATATGCAGGCCACCAGGGGGTGGTCATTTTCCGACGGGTACCCCTTCCTCGTTGGGAGATCATCCCGAACTGTGCCTCCGTGGTCTTCCGTGCCCAGCATCTCAGGTCCTCCCACTGTTTCGACAGTGGGTGCTTCACCTGCAATAGGCCCCCAGGGTCCACATGTCCTTGGCGATGGCACGCTATAACCCCTTCTTTTGATGGGCACTGACCCGCAGAGGCGATACAAATGGGAGGACAACATTACACATACAATCCAGCCTGTCACACATATGGCCCACCAATCCCATTTTCTTCACTATTGACACACACATCGGCCAGCGTACACCATGTACACCACCACATGACATCCCCCCCGATGACACGATGCTTGTACACACATCTCCATGCATCCTTCACACATGCATCGGGCCCAAGGTGCACTCACCTGTTGGTCTGGAGGCCCATACGGCAGTCTGTACTGAGGTAGGATCCCATCCATCAATCTCTCCAACTCCTCCAAAGTGAAGGCAGGGGCACTTTCCCTGGTCACACGGGCCATGGTACGTTCCAGACACATGTCACAGCAGCACACGCAATGTAGGTGTTCTCCTGTTGAAGGTCAGGAAACAAGTGAGGAATCAGATAGAAAATGGCGGTCACGTCCGCGGCGGTGTACACCGTCACCCCCGGCGCAGATCCCCATTCAATCAATCAATCAATCAAAAAAATTATAAAGCGCGCTACTCACCCGTAAGGGTCTCAAGGCGCTTGGGGGTGGAGTTGGGGAGGTTAAGGGGGGGGCAGGAGGGTCACTGTTCGAACAACTATGTCTTGAGGTTCTTTCTGAAGAGCAGGAGGTCTTTGGTTTTGCAAAGGTTGGTGGGGAGGGAGTTCCAGGTTTTCGGGGCAAGGTAGGAGAAGGACCTGCCTCCTGTGGTGGTGCATTGGATGCGTGGGACTGTGGCTAGGGCGAGGTCAGCTGATCGGAGGTTGCAGGTGGGAGTGTGGAAGTTCACTCTTTCATTGAGGTAGGTCGGGCCGGTGTTGTGGAGGGATTTGTGTGCGTGGATGAGGATCTTGAATGTGATTCTCTTGTTTATGGGGAGCCAGTGAAGGGATTTGAGGTGTGGTGAGATTCGTTCGTGGCGGGGGAGGCCAAGGACGAGGAGTGCGGCTGTGTTCTGGATTCTCTGGAGTTTGTGTTTAAGTTTGAGTGTGGTGCCGTTACCATAGTCTAGTCTGCTGCTGATGAGTGCATGGGTGACTGTCTTCCTGGTCTCTGGGGGAATCCATTTGAAGGATTTTTTTAGAGTGCAGAGTGTGTGGAAGCAGGAGGAGGTTAGAGCATTGATTTGCTGTGTCATGGATAGGGAGGGGTCCAGGATGATTCCGAGGGTGCATGCGTAGTTTGGGGGGGTGGGTGCGGGGCCTAGGGCGGTGGGCCACCAGGAGTCGTCCCATATGGTTTTGTTGGGGCCGAAGATGATGATCTCGGTTTTATTGGAGTTAAGCTTGAGGTGGTTAGTTGTCATCCAGTTGGCGGTGTCGAGGAGAGCAGCACGTAGGTTGGTTTTGGCGGTGGGGTTGCAGGTGAGGGAGAGGCTGAGTTGGGTGTCATCTGCATAGGAGAGGATAGTGATTCCGTGTGATCGGAGGATGTTGGCTAGAAGGATCATGTTAATGTTGAAGAGTGTGGGGCTGAGGGAGGACCCTTGGGGGACTCCGCAGATGATCTTGGTAGTGGTGGAGTGGAAAGGTGGAAGGCGGACACTCTGGGACCAGTCTAGGGCTTTGTGGCGAATTCCTATGTTGTGGAGGCGTGTGCGGAGTGTATGGTGGCAGACAGTGTCAAAGGCTGCGGAGAGGTCTAGGAGGATGAGTGCGACGGTCTCGCCTTTGTCGACTTTGGTCCTAATGTCATCAGTGCATGCGATGAGGGCGGTTTCCGTGCTGTGGTTCTTGGAGAACCTGGATTGTGAGGGGTCAAGAGTGTTGTTTTCTTCGAGTAAATAGGATAGGCGGGAGTTGACTAGTTTCTCAGCGACCTTGGCTGGGAAAGGGAGGAGGGAGATGGGGCGATAGTTGGAGAGGATCTCCGGGTCGGCTTTGTTTTTTTTTAGGAGAGCTGTGATTTCCGTGTGCTTCCAAGGGTCTGGGTAGGTGGCGGACAGAAGGAGGAGTTGATTATGTTGCGGAGTATGGGGCGATGGTTGGGCTGGCTTTGTTGTAGATGCGATGTGGACAAGGGTCGGAGGGGGATCCGGAGTGGATGGAGTTCATGTTTTTTTCGGTTTCTTCGTGTGTGGTGGGTGCCCAGGTGGTGAGTGTGGTGGGGGGGTCATGAGTGGGGGTTGAGTTGAGGGAGTGAGGGGTGTGTGTGGTAGGTGTGTGTGGTATGAAGCTGTTGTGGATGTCCAGGATTTTGTGGTGGAAGTGGTTGGAGAGGGCGTCACATAGGGGCTGTGTGTGTGAGGGGTCTATCCTGCTGGATTTGGGTTTGGCTAGTTTGTTAATGATGGTGAAGAGTTCTTTGCTGTTTTGAGAGTTGTTGTCAAGGCGTGTCTTGTAGTGATCTCTTTTGGCGGTGTGTATGAGTTGGTGATGGGTGCGAATGGTGGCTTTGAGGGTGGAGAAGTTGGTTGTAGAGGGTTCTTATCGCCATATTTTCTCCACTTGGCGGCATTTGCATTTGGAGTCTTGGAGTTCGTGGGTGAACCATTGGGCGTTCTTGATGTTGCAGGTGGCGATGTGTTTTCTGAGGGGGCTAGTGTGTCTGCGCAGGTAGTGATCCATTTCGAGAGGTTGTGTGCTCCTGTGTTGGGGTTGTTGGTGTGGGGGTTTGTGAGCCAGTTGGCAGTCCAGGCGTTCTGTGGGGATCTTGTCCCACATGCTGTCGGGTGTGGTATGTTGATGGTGGTGTGTGGGGGGTTTGGTGAAGGAGAAGTGGACACAGTGGTGGTCAGTCCAGAGGAGTTCGGTGGTGTGAGTGTAGGCTATGTGTTGCCTTGAGGTGAAAATTGCGTTGAGCTTGTGTCCTGCTGAGTAGGTTGGTGCGGCCATTGGCCACTGTACTGCACAGAGCCCCATATTATCCAATGAGGAATTGTTCAGCGGTGCAAGACCGCCTTCCGCCACAACGCCTAACGTCGGCGGAGTTACCTCACTTCCACCTGTCCCTCCACACAGGACAGGCGGTCGCCATGTCATGGTAATGGACAACCATCAGATTAACCTTTACTGAGTCACTGCCTAGATTTGCACATACCTTGTCATTCCCACTGTCCCATCACATAAAAGCTACATGTACACTGAGGTTGTGGTTCCAATGTTCAAGTTGTGAAAGCCTACTCACTCCTGTGCCCCTTAGATACCTACCGCTGCAGCTGAATGGGAGGAAAAGACAAACCCCCATGTACAGACCCCTTGTGGACTTGGCTACACTGGTAGACAGGCACATTATACTGACTTAGAGACTGGACAGGGCCACAATCACCGAGCTGTGTGCCCAGTTGGAGTCTGACCTCATATCAGCTATCCGTCATCCCACTGGGATCTCCCCTCTTGTGCAAGTGCCATCAGGGCTCCATTTCCTGGCAACTGGTTCTTTCCAAGTGACAGTGGGCTTGGCAGCTGGAATGTCACAGCCAATGTTTTCTATCGGGCTGGCAAGGGTCTTGTCTGCCCTGGTGAAACTCATGTGCAGCTATATTGCTTTCCCCCAGGTGGAAGAATTGGCCACTGTGAAGGCAGGATTATATGCAATGGGCCATATCCCTAATATAATTGTGGCGATTGACGGTACACGTATTGCGTTCATCCCTCCCCCCCACCAGAATGAACAAGTGTTCAGGAATCGTAACAGTTTCCACTCACTGAATGCGCAAATGGTGTGCTTAGCTGACCAGTACATCTCCTACGTCACTGCCAAGTATCCTGGGTCGGTGCATGACGCCTTCATCCTGAGGAATAGCAGCATCCCAAATGTGACGGCCCAAATACAGAGGCACAGGGTGTGGCTAATAGGTGAGCCAGATCCCCCACCCACTGTATGTCAGTGTATGCCTTCAGGTGTTCTCCCCATAGGAATGTGTAAGGCTAAATGTTGTCCCTAAATACGTGCAGGTGACTCTGGCTACCCAAACCTATTGTGGCTGCTGACCACTGTGAGGAATGCCAGGACAGGGACCATTATAATGAGGCACATGGGCAAACCACAAGAATAATCGAGCGGACCTTCGGCCTCCTGAAGGCAGGTTCAGGTGCCTCCATCTGACAGGTGGATCCCTATGCTACTCACCCGGAAAGGTCTGCCAGATAGTAGTGGCATGCTGCAAGTTGCACAACCTGGCCCTCAGATGACATGTGCCTTTTCTTCAGGAGGAGGGGACTGGAGATGACCCTGTGGCAGCAGAGGACCCTGAGGACAGTGAGGCTGAGGAGGCAGAGGATGAGGATGAGGACAACAGAACATCAGTTATACGGCAATACTTCCAATGACACACAGGTGAGACAGTAGAACTGATTGCTACTCTAACTATTCATTTATCTGTGTGGCTGTAGCATAATGGCATTCACTTCCTTTGAATCTCAACCTACTGTCACCTATGGCTTGTCATTTTCCAGATGTTGGTGATATGACAACAATGTCCTGATGTGATCACTACAGACAGTTACAGGTCATTATTTGTATGCTATCACAGTGTTCAGATCTATTGCACTCAATGTCACTGTTCCCACAAATGCACATTTTCAAAACATAAAATAGTGTCATTCAAATTGTGTTTAAGGGTGTTTGTTGTAGTGCTATAAAATTGAGGGTAAAGTGCAATGGAATGGGGTGATGGTGGAGGAAAGTCCAGGGTATTGTTCCAGTCTGTTTGCAGCACAGATCCAGGGTTCAAGGGGCCATTGGAAGGGGGAGCAAAGGCAGTTCTAAGTGGGCAAGGTGACAGGATGGGACACAAAGGGGACAATCACGAGAGTCTCCTTTCCTGGCGGTGGTCTTTGTCTTGGCAAGTATCTTTGGCTTGTGACTGGTTCGCAGGGAATGTTTGCTGGGTGGTTCACCTTCTGCAGGGGGAGGGGTGCTGGTGGCCTGTGGGTCCTGTGGTAGGGCTTCCTGTCCACTACCTGCAGCGGATGTGGTGGGCTGGTCAATAGACTGGCTGATATTAGGGGCCTGCTGCTGTGCTGTCCATTCCCTCATGATGTTGGCCATGTCTGCCAGCACCCCTGTTATGGAGATCATGGTGGTGTTGAGAGCCTGCAAGTCCTCCCTGATCTCCTGATGGTTTTCCTCCTGCAGCTGCTTGTTCTCCTGCATGTTGTTCAGGATATGGCCCATTGTGTTCTGGGATTGTTGGTAGGCACCCAGGACATTAGTGAGTGCTTCCTGGAGAGTTGGTTCCCTGGGCCTGCCCTCCCACTGGTGCACCTCGGTCCTCCCAGTGTCCCTATTGCCCTGTGCCCCTGTCCCCTGAAGGGTGTACCCAGTGCCACTGACCACATGTCCCTGATTGTCTTGGGTGTGAGGTGTGGACTGGGGTCCCTGTACAGGTGGGCACACTGTTGATTGATGTGTCCTGGGGACGGAGGTGTGAGGATGCTGGGTGGGTGCTGTGGTGTTGGTAACTGATGGGGGAGGCT
The DNA here is from genome assembly GCF_031143425.1 of Pleurodeles waltl. Lineage (NCBI taxonomy): Eukaryota > Metazoa > Chordata > Amphibia > Caudata > Salamandridae > Pleurodeles > Pleurodeles waltl. The sequence continues at coordinate 217,224,951 of NC_090448.1, read as the reverse complement.
CTGTGGTGGACTGTGTGTGGACTGGGGTGACAGACTGACCAGTGGTCCCTGATGGGCCAGGTTGTTGATCCAGATCCTAAAGTCCAGAGTTACTGATATCACTGGGGGCACCTTCTGTTGGGGGACTGGATAGTCGTGGCACCTCCACTCTGCTGAGATTGGCTGGGGCACCTGTGGGGATGTACGTGATGTATTATGCTTCATGCCTGTGACATATTGTACATCCCTATCTTCCCCTCTATGGTTGCTGTTGCCCTGCCACCTTTGTTTCTGTATTGTGGTGTATTGTGTGCTTGTTAGTTCTCCATACTGTGCATGCTTTGGTGATGGGTGTCCATGCAGGACTGGGAGGGCTGACCATGTATTTTTATGGCATTCAGGGCTTGGCATTGGGGTTAGTCATCTGTGTAGGTGCAGTGTGTGGGATGGAGTAGAGTGATGGGAGTGAGGGTGAGGGTGAGGGTGTGAAATGGCATGCAGGTATGGGGGGTGATGAGTGGTAAATGTTGACTTATGAGTGTCCAGTCCTCCGGCTACTCCAGCGAGTCCCTCAGGATGCAGGATTGCCAAAACTTGCTCCTCCCATGCTGTGGGGGAGGAGGTGGGGTCTACCACCAGTCCTCTGTATGGCGAGCTGGTGTCTTGGTGCCACAGAACGTACCTTCCCCCGTAGGTCTTCCTGATGTTGTCCCTTGTTGTTGGATGCTGTGCTACGGCGTTCACCCTGTCCACGGTTCTCCGCCATAGCTCCATCTTCCTTGCAATGGATATCTGCTGTACCTGTGATCCAAACAGCTGTGGTTCTGCCTTGACTATTTCCTCCACCATGACCCTCAACTCCTCATCTGTGAAACGGGGGTACCTTTGTGGGGCCATGGGTGTTGTGTGGATGTGTGTGGGTGTTGAGTGGGGTGATTTGGTGTGCGTAATGGAGTGCGTGAGGGATGTATGGGTATGTGTGTAGTTGTTGCAGTGGTCTTGATGTCTGTCTGGTGGCAATGATTTGGATTCATAAAGGGTTGTGGGTAATGTGGGTGTGTGTTTTATAGTGGTGTGAGTGGGTCAGTGTGGTATGTGTGTAGGTGTCAGGTGTGTGTTGTTTGAGTTAGCCAATGTTGTGTAGTTTAGTATTAGTGTGTCCATTCTGAGTGGAATGGTTTACTGCCATTGAATGTCCGCCGTGGTTATTTGTGGGTCTTATGTGGTGGGCGTTGTTCTGTTGGTGTAATGGTATGGGTATTGGGACCGACAGTTTACCACTGACCTTTGGGCTGGCAGATTTGTGTATGTGGTTGTATTCTGTCGGTTTGGTGTGTGTGTGTCATAATATGCCGAACGGATAATCACCACCCCGGTGGTATGTTGGCAGCATCAGCGTGGCGGTAAACACTTTTTTACTGCCAATGTCAAAATGGCCACCGTAGTGCCAGAATCAAAAGGCCCCATCACCACCAGAACGTCACTTTTAGTGACGTTCTGGTGGAGCTATGCACTCCAACATATACACAATGTGGTGTTAAGCCACTTACTGGGGCTTAACACCATCTTGGAAATATGGCCCCTACACACGTAGCACCTTACCTGGAAGGGGCATGCAATTAGTGTGGTTGTGGCTGTGCAACAACAACACCCATTGCATATTCTTGTTGCCCCAGATCGAAGACTACATGTTAACCTGAGGCTGTGACTAAATTCAACACCATCCCAGGGGTGGTGTATGGATGGCGCAACAACCCAAAATTCTATCCTTCCTCCTTGTGCCATTGCCCTTCTTATGTGTGCTGTATCCTGCAGCACACATAGAAATGCCAAATAGCCATAATGGATTGTTTACGTGCAGGAAGGGGCACCTTCCTTCATATAAACAATGTATCCCCTTGTCGCGTAGGTTCTCATTATCCTAATGAGACTACTTGATTTGGGCCGCAAAATCACTTGTATTGCGAGGTACTGAGTCTGATCGCGTACCATGGGACACCTGTTGGCCTAATCCAGGTTTTGTTCCGGCTAACTAGCAGTGCCTCATCCCAACCCAAGAGCAGGGATGATTGGGGCAACCGGGCACATGACATACATGACTCCTCAGGGGAATCGTGGTCACTCAGATCTCATCCATTTCTCTCAGATACGTTAGTCTCATGTATGCAAGGACATTCAGAGGCAGAGTATAGTTCAATAAGGTTTTTATTGAAGTAACTGCATCTTAGATAATAATGCATGTGTTGCAATAACTAGGAAAATGAAGCACAACAGGATTAAAACTGTAACAAGGAGAGTAAAACACAAGAAGAACGCTACCGCGGACAGTATCTCATTAGTTTTGTGCTTAAGATTACGCCAGTGTTGTGACAGTGGGCAGTGTGCCCTCTTCACTCAACCACTGTTAACTTATCTGCTATGGACTGTCATTGTCTCAATTCCTACCTACTGTTAATTTGGAAACCTTCTCACTAATGCACACTTTTCCTACACAAGCCTCATGACATGTCCCTCACCCATGGACTCTGAATGTACATCAAATGGCTCAGGATCGCTCATGGGGTCACTAAACTGGACATTTTACTGTATTGGAACCAAAACTTGCATATGTACATAAATCACCATCACAATCAGAGTGTCATGAACTGCACTAAAAACTGTCTTGAGAAGCTGATATCTTAGCGCTACCAATCAGACAGGTCCTTGGACATTTCGGATAGACATAGTCATACATGTAAATACATGTAAATCAATACTGAATGCAGACCCTAAGGCATTTCCCCAACTTGGCCAGTGAAGACATGAGGACACCCAGACAGTCAATCATCACGGACACCTAATTGTCTGAAATATAACAGGTTTTTTTGGTACAGAGAAACACAAGCTATTTAAAACCTAACCTACTCACTAACCTACACTAAGCTAACCTATACTAACTTATCTTAACCCTACAGTTATCTATCCTATTTTAAACTTAACTTATACACATAACGCCACTCAATAAACATTGTTTCCCCATCCCTCTTATGAGAAAATAGACGTGTAAGACAACATGAACTAAACTACACACATACTAACTAATCCTATGTTCTAAACAAATATATATTGTTTTGTATTTTTTGTATTTTTACTACACTAACTATATCCTACAACAAACCTATACTATCCTACCTAACCTATGTCTAACACCCTAAAACCCACTATACCTTTGAATTATGCATACCGAGGAAGGGAAGGTCCATGGAAGCTTCTTGAGTTTTCTCTTAATGAATTTCAGTATTTTATCATTTTGGGCATTGTCTGCCTCCAGTCTTGCAAACCTAACCTTCAGCTCGGCCACGTCTAATCACATTTCTGCATCAAAGTAGGTACCAGTGGCAGATAGTGGTGGCTGTCATGGTGCTGGTGCAGTCTAATGTGCTGCAGATGTTGAGGGTGCCGGAACTGAAGGAGCACCACAGACTCTGGGTGCTGAGGACAACCCTGTACTTGAGGTGGTTTTCAGATATTTGGCTGGTCCACCATTAGGGAAGGCCTTCCACGCCCCAGATGGCTTTTCCATATGGTATCTCCTTGCCATCTTCCTGTTACCAGCCTGGACCTTGCAAATGTGCCTGAAACTTTCCACACGTTTATTGAACTTCTGTTTTTGCAATGGAGTCATTGTGGCAGCTAAAACATGAGGAGAACATATCATCAGTAACTGCATTGGGTAAAGGAAGAACAAGCAGGCATTGTAAACAGCTTTTTCTGATGACACATGTTGTCAAGCAGTAAGCCAACAACAAGGGCAAGACACAAGTCCATACAAATCTGCATAGCAAGCAAGCATCTACAGTAGGTGGTACATGTCACGGGATAATGGCTCTCCAAAGTTGCACACTAGGGCCAAGATGTGAGAGGGTCTAGGGCCTCCTTCCACCACATTAGAGTTATAAGCAATATGACACAAATAAGGCACAACAAGGCCAAAGGTCAGCAGAATCTCAACAAAGGGGTGCAATACCTGTATTGTGCCACTTTGTCACCCCTTGCCCCACATTAGGCCTCTACCAAGAATGATGACAAGACATGATGTATGCAAGGGTTGTGTTACCCCGGTTGGGTGACTGCCAAAATAGCGCACTGCAATCTAAGAGATTCAGCTGCCTTATTTTTTATCCCTAGTTTGAATGCCAGCTCAGAGATGGAACTAAAAGGGGGCACAGCATTGGTCAAAACGGGCCCCCATGTACTGTCCACTGTTAGCATTAGATTCTCTTGCACTAACCATAAATGGTACATCATGTCCATCAAGACGGCCAGTGCCATGGTGCGCCATATATTATATATGGCACACACATGAAATCCTTTAGGGGGAGCTAAGGACTGCAAGAGAAGTGGTGCAGCACTGAATGCAGTGCCTATTTACCTCTGTCTGCCCCTATCTGTGCACAAACCTGATACACCTCGTAACTATCAGGTACACAATCACCATGCATAGTTCATACACACATGATGTGATCATGCTGGCTCACAATTATCATGACTAAAACCTGTCGTTTCATCTACACACATCCTATTAACTACAATCAATGGACTTGTCCCACATCCATCTGGAGAAGAGCGCAAATCTCAATGTGTACTCAACTGACTGTTGTCTTTCTCAACAGAGCTCCTTGTCTGACTGGTGCCTCCCTTCATTATTGAAGAGCAGTGAAACACCGGGTGTACAAGTGTCTCCTTGCGAAAGGCCCTTAATGATGTATACCCCGGTACATATATTGTCCCATGTCCTGACAAAATTTGTGCAACGTGTGACACACAGTGTTGGAACAGTTTCTGTGAAAACATATGTTTGCTACATCCATGCATTGCAGAGAGCCAGCACCTGTGACACATATCGTGGCTGACATCAATGTGTTTGTGGCCATACAAAACATTTCCTGAGACCCACTAATCCATAGCAGCACATGTTGGTACCTATACAACATTTTATAAATTCCACATCCTCAGCATACCATCAGACATAGCGGGTCATTCCGACCCTGGCGGTCGGTGGCCGCCAGGGCCACCGACCACGGGAGCACCGCCAACAGGCTGGCGGTGCTCCTACGAGCATTCTGACCGCGGCGGTTTAGCCGCGGTCAGACGCGGAAAGCCAGCGGTCTCCCGCTGACTTTCCGCCGCTCGTAGGAATCCTCCATGGCTGCGGAGCGCGCTCCGCAGCCATGGAGGATTCCGACTCCCCCTCCCGCCATCCAGTTCCTGGCGGTTCTCCCGCCGGGAACCGGATGGCGGGAGGGGGAGTCACGGGGCCCCTGGGGGCCCCTGCCGTGCCCATGCCTATGGCATGGGCACGGCAGGGGCCCCCGTAAGAGGGCCCCTAAAAGTATTTCAGTGTCTGCAAAGCAGACACTGAAATACGCGACGGGTGCAACTGCACCCGTCGCACCTTCCCACTCCGCCGGCTCTATTACGAGCCGGCGTCATCGTGGGAAGGGAGTTTTCCCCTGGGCTGGCGGGCGGTCTTGCGAAGACCGCCCGCCAGCCCAGGGGAAAACTCGGAATACCCTCCGCGGTCTTTCGACCGCGGAGCGGTATTTCGGAGGGGGGAAGTCTGGCGGGCGCCCTCCGCCGCCCGTCAGACTCAGAATTAGGCCCATAATGTTGATACCGAAGGATAGACAATGGTGTCGAAATTGACACATATGTCATTTATACATGACTTAATACACATAAAACCCTCTCAGACAAAACACTGTATGTACATACGTGACTGTGACGGGCCGGACGGGGCCGGCCTGCACACCGCACCTACTTGTTCTGCTGCTGCCTCTGGTGACCTCAATATGCCTTCCACTTGCTCCAATCATAACCTCCCAGGGCTGCCCCGGCGGGAAGCCCGGTGTTCAAAAGGTCCGCTACTTCTCCCTGAGTTGTTGGCGTCCAGGAGTGCTGCAGTGGAGAGGAAGACGTCCGACATAGAAAAGCAGGAAGGCGAGGACGACGGAGAATCCAGAGCCGACTCCATAGTCTCTTCGAGCGGGGCGGAGGCGACCATGCCATCAGCCGAATACACCGCAGAGGAAGAGCCCAAGAAGCCGGTGGTCCCGTCCAGGGTCGAAGGAGACGACCTCTGGGAAGCAGGACGCGAGTGCCAGCCACGCTTCAGGAGAAGCGTGGCAGACGCAGGTGTGTGGATTTTTCGGGGCTAAGGGTTAGGGAAGACGGGAGGAAGGGTGGTGGAAAGGACGGGAGGAAGGGTTTTGGAAAGGAATGGAGGAAACATAATAAAGTGTGAAGGACACAGTTACACCGGGATTGCACGAGGGATGGTACAGAGAGAGAGAGAGAGAGAAAAACGTAAAAGACCAGAGGGAACGTGAAGAAGTATAAAAACAGGAAAACAGGAAAAAAAGGAAAAGAAACATAGAAAACAAGGTGAAAAGGAAAAGAAATGGAAACAAAGAAAGGAGAAGAACAGTCAGTCTACAGGAGAACGAAATAGCGAAAAACCAAAGAGGTAAAAAGGAAGGACAGCGAAGAGAGCACAGAAACCCTCTCCTGGGAAAGGGAGAGGAAAACCGACGCAGGGCACAGACAATCACAGGAAAGGAAGGAGGAACAAAGACTGAGAAATAACAGAGTGAGACCCAGGGAAAGACAGAGACAGGAAGGGATAGGAAAGGAAAACGAAACACTTACCAGGTGTATTCTTCTTCTTTCCACATGTGCTTCCTGAGAGACCTAGAAGAAAAGGAAAAGAGAAGAAGAAGTTCCTAAAGACAGCCAGAGGACAAGTCACGGAGAACACGAATACAACACATCAAGCCCAACCAACCTTTACAAACTGTACTAAACCATCAATAAAGAGAACACTTACGTATAGAGTTGACGAGTACCGAGTGGTGATTGGCGTCCATCCTGTAACAGTGACATACAAGGTGACCCTTACTGGTTTCATCAGGGTCTTTAAAAGGGGAAACCTCTCCTATGGTGTAGTTTGGAGGTCCCCCTGCAAGACATGACAGGAAATCATAGCTTAATGATTTGTGAACAAAGATTAGTGTGGACAGATGTGACACATTGTACTTGTTTAGCCGAGTGACCTAGTCAATTTAGTGCTCAGAATGACCCCCTGCAATCTAGAACATGTGAGTCATACAGGCATAGGTAGCACCCAAAAACATATAGCAATGTAGCTCACCCATACATGCATATCTCTGATTCATACGTCACACTTACTGGGGGACAGGACACTGTTAATTGTGCAAAGGTTAGGGGCAGATAATGGGGAAGTGTTGCTGTGCCACTTTGCTTGCACCCCTTATCATCCTCTAATGCCACCATGTGTGCGCCGTATCGGCGCAGCAACACTTTCCTTACATCTGCCCCTTGATGTCCTCACCTTTCTCATGAAATGCTATCATTTTCCTTATGCACTAATGTCGTGCACATGCAGAGGTGAATGTAGCAATGTTACAGGTTTACTTACCAAGTCCGCCAACCCAAACCACCAGGTGATCCAGGAGATCACCTTTCCTTGCAATGAGGTCTGCCCACCAATGCTTGATCTGATGGTCTGTCCGGTCCACCTTGAAGATCCTGCACAGCTGGAACAGGACCTTCCCTCAGCACAGCTTCGTGGCCTCAGTAAGGTAGCCCATGATCACAGGATCACTGATTTTCAAAATATCGGGAAGGTAGTGGCACACTCACCAAATTAACTCCCCTGTTCATATGGACACATGCAGTGGGCCCTTCCCTTGCCAGAAATCCTGCTTTCTCCCTCCACAGCAACCAATGACATAAAAAAATATAGAATAAGCCCACCTAAGCCCAAATACCCCAAAAACTACACTATCCCAAGACGAACACCTGACAATACTAATATAATGACAGGAAAATGACTGCACAAACAACTTGAAAATACAACAAAAAGTCCTGAACAGCAACATGACACAGCACAAAACTCACAAACCACCACACCTCAACCAGCACCAGCTCCACACAACCTCTCTCAATCACAAACAGATTAGACTGTAAAGTAAAAGTGAAATTAAATTCACTTTACCATGTGTGCAACAAGGAAGTCCTGTTACATCACTTCCTGGGCGTATGTGTCACTTTTCCGGATATGCGTTGTTTTTTTTACATATGACAGCCATGCGTGGAATTTTTAAATCAAGGCGTGTCAACTTGCAATAGATGCTCAGAGGCTAGGCATCATTTTTTGAATATGTGATGTTTGTAGGACAATGGTGTGCATCAAATCTTTTGACGCATACTGGCCATGTGTGGATTTTTGAGGGAAAGCTGAGACAGGAAGACAGTTCAGACGCACATGGTGCCAGGCATCATTTTAGTTATTTGCACTGTATTGCCATTTGCGTCAACATTTTTGACGCATAAGGTCAATTTGTGTATTTAGGTGGAAAGGCTGACAGTGCACCCACATGCACATTTCTTGTTACAAGGGCTATGCATCTATGTATTTTGTATGGTATAGCTACATGTGTGTGCATGTGCATTTTACTGTGTACTGGTAACATAGGAATGCGTTATCATATGTATGAATGTGTGTCTGATGCATGTAAGGACTGAGGGCCTGATTCTAACTTTGGAGGACGGTGTTAAACCGTCCCAAAAGTGGCGGATATACCACCTACCGTATTACGAGTCCATTATATCCTATGGAACTCGTAATACGGTAGGTGGTATATCCGCCACTTTTGGGACGGTTTAACACCGTCCTCCAAAGTTAGAATCAGGCCCTGATACAGTTTTAAAATGTGCCTGTGTATGAAGACTCTTAGCCACATACATGTTTACACATGTGTACTGAGTGTACATATGGGATGCTATTCATGTTGTTTGTCTACCTCATTATCATGTTAGAATTCCAACTGTACCTTACTATACCCAACATAAGATGGGAAGGCCCCTGTGCACTACATGTTCTGGCATATCATACTCTTGACAAATCTTTCGCAAAGGTTGCTATTGATTAAGCCCAGCATGAGATTGTGTCAGCCATTTCAATGTGAGTGCACGTACGTGTACACTCAGGTGTGTTGTAAGGAGCAGAGTTAATGATGCAGAGCAACACATGTAACGTTTGGTTCCCCATGCATGCAAAATGTTAGAGATGATGTGCTGGCATGTGTGATTGTAGTTATATATGAGACATGTGTTATGTGTGCTAATATATGTGTCATGTCTGATAAGTGCTACATGATATAGTGGTGTGTTTAGTGATTGGACACATACCAAATCGGGTATACAGCTATCTTAGACGTAGGCCATAGTTCCAAGGCTGTGTACTCAAATCTGTTTCACAATGGGGGGACATTTGTACTGGTCATGATCAGTTGTAAGTAATCATGTGACACGTACACATATAGGCCCTCATTATGGCATTGGTGGAACATCCCGCTTACCACCACGGGGACAGCCGCCGCAGTGGCAAATAACCGTTCATCATATTATGACACACACACCAATCTGACAGAATACTACCACATACACAAATCCGCCAGCCCAAAGGTCAGTGCTAAAGTGGCAGTACCAACATCCATACTGTTACGCCAACAAAACAACGCCCACCACATCATGACCCACGAATCACCGTGGTGGACATTCAACGGCGGTAAATCATTGGCGGTACACACCGGCGCACTTAGAATGGACACCCAAATACTTAACTGCACAACATTGGCCAATACCAAAAACTCACACCTGACACTCAGACACACACCACACCCACCCACCCACAGCACTATAAAACACACACCCACATTACCCACAACCCTTTACGAATACAAATCATTGGCACCAGACTGACACCAAGACCACTGCGACAACTAGACACACACACCACATACAGCCATACATCCCTCATGCACACCACTACGCACACCCAAACACAGTACCCAACACCCACACACTTACGCACACCACACAATACCCATGTCCCCACAAGGGCACCCCCGTTTCACAGATGAGGAGTTGAGGGTCATGGTGGAGGAAATAGTCAGGGTAGAGCCACAGGTACAGAAGATCTCCATTGCCAGGAAGATGGAGCTATACCGGAGAATCGTGGACAGGGTACACGCTGTGGGACAGAATCCAAGAACAAGGGACATCATCAGGAAGAGGTGGAATGACCTACGGGGGAAGGTACGTTCCGTAGCAGCAAGGCACCAGCTCACCATACAGAGGACTGGTGTTGGACCCCCACCTCCTCCCCCACAGCTCACAGCATGGGAGGAGCAAGTCTTGGCAATACAACATCCTGAAGGACTCACTAGAGTTGCCGGAGGACTGGACACTGGTGAGACAATATTTACTACTTATCACTCCCCATACCTGCATGCCATCACATGCTCTTACTCCCATCATTCCACTCCATCCCACACACTGCACCTACACATATGATTAACCACAATGCCCAGCCCCGCATGCAATACCAATGCATGGACAGCCCTCCCAGCCCTGCAAGAGCACCTATCACTAAAGCATGCACATTTTAGGGGAACTAACAATCCCACAATACATCAATATACACAAACCAAGGTGGCAGGGAAACAGCAACAATAGACGGAAAGCTAGGGATGTACAATATGTCACAGACATGAAGCATAATACTTCACTTACATCACCGCAGGTGCCCCAGCCAATGTCAGCGGAGACGAGGTGCCACGACAAACCAGTCCCCCAACAGAAGATACTGCCAGTGATGACAGTAACTCTGGACTTCAGGGTCTGGATCAAGAACCTGGCCCATCAGGGACCACTGGACAGTCGGTCACCCCAGCCTACTCACAGTCCACCACAGAGCCTCCCTCATCGGTATCCAACACCACAGCACCCACCCAGCATCCCCACACCTCTGTCCCCAGGACACATCAATCAGCAGTGTGCCCACCTGTACAGGGACCCCAGTCCACACTTCAAATCCAAGACAATCAGGGACCTAAGGTCAGAAGAAGTTGGCACACCGTTCAGGGGACAGAGGCACAGGGCAACAGGGACACTGAGAGGACCGCTGTGCACCAGGGGGAGGACAGGCCCAGAGAAAAGACTCTCACGAGGCACTCACCAAGATCCTGGGTGCCTACCAACAATCCCAGGACACGATGGGAAAGATCCTTGACAACATGCAGGAGAGCAAGCGGCTGCAGGAGGAACACCATCAGGAGATCAGGGAGGACTTGCAGGTGCTCAACACCACCATGATCTCCATAGCAGGGGTGCTGGCAGACACGGCCAATGTCATGGAGGAATCGACAGCACACCAGCGGGCCCCTACCACAAGCTAGTCTATTGACCAGCCCACCGCCTCCGCTGCAGCTAGTGGGCAGGAGGACCCGACACAGAACTCACAGGCCACCAGCACCCCTCCCCCTGTAGAAGGTGAAACACCCCGCAAATATTCCCTGCGACCCAGACAGAAGCCCTAGACCCTTGCCAAGACCAAGACTACTGCCAGGAAATGAGACTCTCTTGATTGTCCCCCTTTTGTCCCACCCTGTCCCCTTGTCCACTTTGAAATGCCTTTGCTCCCCTTCCTATGGCCCCTTGCATACTGCACCTATGCTACAAACAGACTGGAACAATACCCTGGACTTTCCTCTACCATCACCCCATTCCATTGCACTTTACCCTCAATTTCATAGCACCACAATAAAAACCCTTGAAGACAACTTGACTGATAGTATTTTATGTGTTGAAAATGTGCATTTAGGGGAACAGTCAGTTCCAGTGCAAATGATATGGACACTGTGATAGCATATAATTACTGACCTGTAACTGTCTGTAGTAATCACATCAGGACCCTGCTGTCATATCACAAACATCTGTAAAATGACAGGCCAAAGGTGACAGTAAGTTTAATGCAAAGGAAGCGAATGCCATCATGCCACAGTCACACAGATTAAATCAATATTAAGAGCAATGACCAGTTCCACTGTCTCATCTGTGTGTCATTGGAAGTACTGACGTATAACTGATGTTTTGTTGTCCACATCCTCATCCTCTGCCTCCTCATCATCACTGTCCTCCGGGTCCACTGCTGCCACAGGGGCATCTCCAGTCTCCTCCTCCTGCAGAAAAGGCACATGTCATCTGAGGTCCAGGTTGTGCAACATGCAGCATGCCTCTACTATCTGGCAGACCTTCCCGGGTGAGAAGCACAGGGATCCACCTTTCAGATGGAGGCACCTGAACCTGACCTTCAGGAGGCCAAAGGTCCTTTCAATTATTCTGGTTCGCCCATGTGCCTCATTATAACGGTTCACAGCCCCTGTCCTGCATTCTTCACAGGGGTCAGGAGCCACGAAAGGTTTGGGTAGCCAGAATCACCTGCAAATAGTGAGGGACAAAGTTTAGCAATACATAATCCTATGGGGATAACACCTCAAGGCATACACTGACATACAGTGGGTGGGGACTCTGGCTCACCTATTAGCCACACCCTGTGCCTCTGTAGTTGGCCCATCACATTTGGGATGCTGCTATTCCTCAGGACACAGGCGTCATGCACTGACCCAGGATACTTGGCAGTGACGTGGGAGATGTACTGGTCAGCCAGGCACACCATTTGCACATTCAGTGACTGGAAACTCTTTCGATTCGTGAAGCCTTGTTCATTCTGGCAGGGGGAGACTAACGCAATTTGTGTACAGTCAGTCGCCCCAATAATGTTGGGGATATGGCCCATTGCATAGAATCCTGCCTTCACAGTGACCAAATCATCCATCTGGGAGAAAACAGTGTAGCTGCACATGTGCTTCACCAGGGCAGACAGAACCCTTGCCAGCACAATTGAGAACATTGGTTGTGACATTCCTGCTGCCAAGCCCACTGTCACTTGGAAAGAACCAGTTGCCAGGAAATGGAGCACTGATAGCTCTTGCACAAGAGGGGGTATCCAAGTGGGATGATGGATGGCTGATATCAGGTCAGGTTCCAATTGGGCACACAGCTCAGTGATTGTGGCCCTGTCCAGTCTATAGGTGAGTATAATGTGAGGGGCCTCCAGTGTAGCCAAGTCCACAAGGGGTCTGTACACGGGGGTTTGTCTCCTCCTCCTATTCATCCACAGCGATAGGTATCTAAGCGACACAAGAGTGAGTAGGCTGTCACAATTTGAACAATGGAGCCACCACCTCAGTGTACATAGAGCATCAATGTGATGGGACAGTGCGAATGGCAATGTATGTGCTATTTTAGGCAATGTCACAGTTATGGTGTCCACCACCATGAAATTGTGACTGCCTTTCCTGTATCTTGGGACAGATGGAAGTGAGGTAACTCCACCGACGTTAGGCATCGTGCCGGAAGGCCGTCTTGCTCCGCCGTGCAATTTACTCTTTGGCTACTATGGGGCTCTATGGAGTACAGTGGCCAATGGGGATCAGCAGCAGCGGTGATGTATACACCACCGCAGACGTGACCACCATTTTCTATCCAAATCCTCTGTTGTTTCCTGACTTTCCGCAGGACGACACCTACACTGCATGTGCTGCTGGGATCTGTGTCTGGAACCTACCATGGTCCGTGTGACCAGGAAAGGACCCCTGCCTTCTCTTCGAAAGAGTTGGAGCGACTGGCGGATGGGGTCCTACCCCAGTATGGACTGTTGTATGGGCCTCCAGACCGACAGGTGAGTACACCATGGGCACATACATGTGGGAAGGATGCATGGGGATGTGTGTGCAAGCATTGCATCATCGGGGGGATGTCTGGTGGCAGTGTACATGGTGGGCGCCGGACGATGTGTGTGCCAATGGTGATGGAAACGGGATTGGTGGGCCATATGTATGACAGGCTGGATTGTCTGTGTAATGGTGTCCTCCTGTCTGCATTCCCTCTGCAGGTCAGCGCCCATCAAAAGAAGGGATTGTGGCGTGCCATCCCCAAGGACAGCAGGCGGAGCACCCACTGCAGGAAACGGTGGGAGGACCTGAGACGCTGGGCACGGAAGACCGTGGAGGCCCAGCTGGGGATGGCCTCCCAACGAGGAAGGGGTGCCCGTCAGAACCTCACCCCTATGATGTCCTGCATACTGGCGTGGCCTATCCGGAGCTGGATGGGCACTTGAGGGCATCACTGCAGCCACAAGGGAGTGAGTACAATAATTGGTAGGTGGCATGGGATCTGGGTGCTGCGTGTGAGTTAGTGGGTGCCCCTTAATGAAAAGCCAGACATTGCATCGTGATCCTGCTCAAGGGTAATGGGTGTATGGCAAATGCAGGTAACCTAGCTTGTTTGCATTCCATGTCAGTCAGGGCTTTGTGGGTCCCAAGAGGGGTGCAGTTGGTGGTATTTAGCCCTCATCTTGCTGTGGCATCTACCCAAATCAATGCAGTGCAATGCATAGTGCTCAATCTTGATCCCTGTGGTGCTGTGTATGCCAACTGTGGTGTTAGTGCTGTAATTGACTCAGTGTTCCCTTTCTCTCTCTCCCCCCCCTTTTTCCTTCTGTAATCCTGTCCATGTGAGCATTAGCATCATCTGGCGGAGGAGCAGGGGCACCGGCGACAGAGAGAGCTGCATCCCACCGGACCCAGGAGGCAGAGTCCATCGAAACCGAGGGAACCAGTGGGACGGAGGGTGAGGGGAGCACCACGGTGGAGATAGGAGGTGACAACACTGACCCAGATACTTCCTCCGATGGAAGCTCCCTGGTGGTGGCAGACACCTCTGTGACCACCCCAGTTGCAGGTACAGCCGCCACCCCCTGAACCAGCCCCACCCTCCCAGTAGCCCCTCAGCCAGTTTCCCGTGCCTGCTCACCCAGGAGGGTGGGAATCTCCTTCGCCCCAGGCACCTCAGGCCCTGCCCCAGTGAGCCCTGCTGCCCTGAGTGAGGAGGCTGTTGCCCTCCTGAGATCCATCTCTTTACGGCAGTCAACCATTGTGAATGCCATCCAGGGGCTGGCATCCCAGATGCAGAAATCCAATATATTCCTGGAGGGCTTCCACAGTGGATTGGCAGCCCAACAGAGATCGATTCAGGCTCTGGCCTCCTCTCTGATGGCAGCCATTGTCCCTGTTCCCACCATCCCCCCTCCAACTTCCACTTCCCAGTCCCAGTCTCCTCAACCCCAACCCATCCCATGCACACTTACTGACGAGCATGCACATAAGACAACATACAAGAGTGGCACAGTCAAACACAGGCACCACACTTCAGCCCACAAGCACTCATGCAAAAACGAGACAGTTGCAGACACAACCACATCTACTGCCTCCACTGTCTCCCCCTCCTCCTCCTCGTCCACCTCACTCACAGTCATGTCGATACTCACACCTGCATGCACTGCTTCAACATCCACCACCAGTATCACCACACCAAGCAGCACACATACCTCACTTGCAGACACCTCCACAACATCCATCCATGCTTCCTGTGTCCCCTCCCACCCTGTCTGTCCCCCCTCCTAAAGGACACAAACGCAGGCACTTAGATACCTAACACCCATCCACCTCACATCAGCACACTCCCCATGCACATGCACCCAAGTCCAGCTGATGTACACCTCCAACAACCACTTCCTCAAACCCCTCCTCCCTCATCCCACCCCACCATCCATAAAAAAACTTTTCCTTGCCCAACTTGACCTCTTCCATCCCCCTCCCCCGTCCTGCCTGTAAGAGCAGAGTCCCAACGACCCAGCCCAGTACCTCAGCCAAACAGTCCACAGGGATAGTGGAGGCACCTGCTAGTCGTGGAGGCAAGACAGTGAAGGATCCCATTCCACTAGCCAGGAAGGGGAAGGATCCCACACCAACAGCCAGGAAGGGGAAGGACCCCACACCAACAACCAGGAAGGGCAAGGATCCCACTCCAACAACCAGGAAGGGGAAGGATCCACATCCAACAGCCAGGAGAGGGAAGAAGCCCTCACCTCCTGCCATGAAAATGAAGAAGCCCTCACCTCTAGCTGAGACACAGCAGCCCTCGCCTCCAACGGAGGCTGCCCAGGAAGCACCTTCCACAGCTGTGACATACCAGCCCTCGCCTCCAACGGAGGCTGCACAGGAGGCACCTTCCACAGCTCAGACACAGCAGCCTTCTCCTGCAACAGAGGCTGCCCAGGAGGCACATTCCACAGCTGAGACACAGTAGCCCTCACTTCCAGCAGAGGCTGGCAGGGTACCACCACCAGCAGTGGTCAAGAAGCCCTCACCTCCAGCTGAGATGATGCAGCCCTCACCTCCAGCAGCTGACATGCAGGCCACCCTCAGGGACTGCTGTGCAAGGATCCCCCTCCAGAAGCAGTGGGCGAGTTCCCCACCTGAGAGACTGTGACCTTGTACTCCCCAGCAAAGAGAAATGGGCATGGAGCCCCCTCCAGAACCAGTGGGTGAGTTCCCCACCTGAGAGACTGTGACCTTGCACTCCCCAGCAAAGGGAAATGGGCATGGAGCCCCCTCCAGAACCAGTGGCAAGTTGCTGACTTTGGCTGAAGTGCCCCCCACCCCTCTTCCCCCTGAGGTGCCTTTCCACTTCAATAATGATATCCCTGCACAGTTCTCAGAGGATGTTGTCAGAAAACGAGTTGGGCCTTGGACTGTGCCCTGTGGCCATGTGAGCCCTTAGTACTTTGGACTGGGCATTGGCCCTTTGTGGACAATTGTACATATCTGGTTCATGTGGTGGCTTTTGCCCTGCTAATACATGTTCAGTACTTCCGAACTCTAGTCCTTGTATTATTATGCCGTGTGTTGTGTGTCATTGATTTACGTCTGCCGCTGGTTGTGTGTATGGTGTGTGTGTGTCTGGTTGTATTGTGCATGTGTGTGTGTCACTATCCTTTTCCTCCCTCCCTCCCTTGTGTGCTAGGCGGCCTTACTCACCGTTGTGGTCTTCGTCAGCGTTGGTGTTCCAGCATTGCGTAGAAGAGCATCAGGAAAACTTGCAGTTCCGGTTCCATGGCGGCGTTCTTCTTCTCTGTGTCTCTGATGCTGAGTCTTTGGTCTTCTGTGCAGTGTTTCTGCCAGGCTTTCGATGGAGTTGGTTCCACCCTGGAAATCGTAGCGGATTGCAAGGTCATGATATGGTGGATGGTACCTTGTCTTCCGCCTGGCTATTGATGGCTACTTCCATGGTGAGTGGTGTTAATGCCCTGGCGGATGCTGTGGTACATTGGTTGTCCATGGGACTTATCACCGCCATGGTCATAATTTGGCGGTAATTACCGCAAGCCTGTTGGTGGTATTTTCGCCACTTTATCACTCACCGCCAATGTCATAATGACCACCATAATGATGTCAATTGTAGACATTTGTCCATCCACAAATTGACAGCCTGGTCCACATAGCTGGGACATGTGTGGATACATTTAGGTATGTTGAGTTAACAACATACATTTTCTAAATTCAATTACTCAAACTGTACAACAGGGGTGCTCTCATGCAGTGATGGTACCCTAGTCATCAATTTGCAATTTGAATGGGCAAACAGGACCATTATTGCATGTATGAACACCGGTTGACTGTGGTCACCTCAGCTCAGTTCACTGTGCACAATCAGCAGGCCCCTGACTGTGTCAAGGATCAATGTAGCCTACTCAGGATTTTGAGGTGGCATTGGTTGGTGATCTCACATCCTCATGATGGATCATCTGCACTGTGATGCACAGTGCCCTGCAGACATACACCTGCACATTTGTGATCCCATGGCCAAATATGTGTAGTTGCCCTTGTGTCCTATCATATACTCTGGAATGGCAGCTTGTTTGTATAGGACTTGTCTCATCAGTTTCCATTCTTTCACAGGATTTGGAAAGAATTGGTGTGGTTATTCCTTGGATGCTTAGTTAGGTCACTGATTTCTTTTTTTTACTGTGTCTTGTCTGTAGACCCAGGGTACAGATACTGTCCTCCCTGGGCTTCCCTTTTTTGTGGATGACCACTACGGGAGCCTGGCACTGGTCTAATGGGAGTACTCACCCATTCTGGCTGTTCTCATACAGCTGCTTCAGATGTGAGGTAAGCGAAGGAGCTGTCAATTTATATGGTTCCATTTGACGGGCTTCACATTCCTGATGCCTCTTACATTTTTTTCCAGGGAAAGTGCATCTCCTAAGGCTTTCCTATCCTCTGTTGTAAGGCTTGTTTGAGGCATGCCACCCAGGAGCATGCATGCTTTGTTTTTTGTGGTGAAATACCTTGCATGATCAATTTTCCAACATGCGTGGCCAGACATTTGGGCTATGGTTTGTCCACTACTGGCAAGTTCCACTTTTCCTTCTGGATCCCAGGTACCCATCTATCTGCTGCCTTATACATGTCCAGCCAGGTCAACAGTTTTCCTGTTGTGCCCCCCATTACATTGATGTTATACTGGCTTGCCTTTTGGTGCATATTTGCAGCTTTCTGGGCCACGTATTGATTTTGCTTCAGGGCTAGGATGTGGGCTCCCTCTGATCCCTCCTCATCAGGTATGAGGCCTCAAGGGACAAAACCCATGTTCTAGATCCTTCAATTTGTCACTTTTTAGTTGGTTTCCTTGCGCCATCAAGGTGAGACCCACCCACTTGACTACTGTCACATAGGCAACCCCCAATTTGAGTGGAGACTCAACTGATGTGGTGTTTCTCTGTAAATGATGGTCTTTTGCGTCTAACATCCATTCTCAACTTTTTGGTTCTTCAAGGTACCAAGGGCTCAATTTGATGGGGGTAGCATTTGTCCCCTCGGCCCCACCCTTAACCAGCCACAGGGTAGAATAGTCAAAACTACCCATGATTAAGTTAGTGACCTCACTGACTTTTAACAGCTGGTGATCTTTTCAGGAAAGACTATCATGCACCCCCATGCACCCCCAAGTAAAAGGATGAAGTGCTGGCTTGCTGGGTTAAGGGTACACCATACATATGCCAGTCCCTGGGCAGTAAGGAAGTCTGCTAATGGTTGTTTGACTGAGTCTAGGGGCCTGGGGGATGTAGGTGTATCACTCGGTGTTGCATTGAGGTCCCTTCATATGATCACTTCCCCATCTGGAAGAATGTGTAGCAGAGTGGTCAGGGCTGGTAGGGCGGAGTTATGAAGTCATGTTTAAGATGCTCCCCCTCCCAGGTCCCAGAGAGCATCACATAGGGGCCATCTTTGCCAAATGGCCAGGGGCAGAGTTCTTCTCACAAACATTACTACCCCTCTAGAGGAGGTGATATGGCCCACATTAGCAACCTTATTATTTCCTTAATTATGAAGGGCATTACGCCTATGGCCTAGGAGGTAAGTCTCTTGTAGGAGAACCATCTTAGGGGAATCGGGTATGATGTACTGGGGCACCACTCCCTGTTTGACTTTGTTGGATAGGCCATTGACATTCTAGGATACTATCCTAAGGGTTAATGTACTAACTTTGGACATCCCACTGTATGGTTAAAGGACCACACACGAGGACTGCCAGCCCTAAGCTGTTTGGGGTTCAGACTGTGAGAGTGGTTATCCTATATTGACAGGCCGTATGTCTCTTGCTTTAACATCAACTACAACTATTAAAATAACCCTCTGCAATCATCACTTCCCCCTCCCTGCTACACTACACTGCAGATTCCTAACTGCCCACCTCCCCAACTGTGCATAGTGCCTGTTGACCCAAACAAACATATTGCTATCAAGTATGTGTCACTACTGCCTTCTGGCCCCCACACAGCCCCTTACTGGAATGTCTTTACCAAGATGGTGTCTCATCTCCTCTGTCTCAATCTTGCTGCCAATTTCCAATTTAGGACCATCGCAGCCTGCTCCCAGTCCACCCACAAGACGCTTTGGGTGCATATGCAGTGCCACATTACAATCCCACAAGCCCCTCTCGTCTCCCCCATGGGTCCAAAGATCCGTTTGGGTGATCTGGACGATGCCCCAGGTTAGGCATTATGGTGGTCATTCTGACCCCGGCGGTAAAAGGCGCCTACCGCCGGTCAGAAATCTTCCATAATCCCGCCGCGGTCGCGGAAACCCGCCACGGTCATTCTGACCCGCAGCAGGCAAACCTCCGAAAATCCGACAGCCACAACAGACCGCCAGACCAGCGGTCGGCGGAAAAGTGGAGGTGACAAAACCTCCACCGTCACGCCAACAGAAATACGCCCATGCCATTACGACCCACGAATCCACGCGGCGGTCTTTCAAACGCGGTATTCCATTGGCGGGACACACCGCCGCGGTCAGAATACACACAAACGAACAAAACTCAGCCACATTGGCCGATTTGAATTCCACACACCTGATACACATACACACACCACTCCCACACACACAATACAATATAAAACACACACCCACATCACCCACAAACCCCTACGACCAAAAATTCTGAAAGAAGGCCAGAGCGAGACACCACCATCCACAAACTAGCAGCCACAGCCACTCAACACCATCACCCACACAATATCCACACACAAAACAACACACACCACCACACTCAACACACTTAACTACACATACTCCACCCCACACATCATACACACCACCCCATGGCACCCCAAAGACACCCCCGCTTCTCAGACGAAGAACTCAGGGTCATGGTGGAGGAAATCGTTCGGGTAGAGCCCCAGCTGTTCGGCACACAGATCCAATACACCAGCATTGCCCGGAGGACGGAGCTATGGCAGAGGATTGTCGACAGGGTCAACGCTGTGGGACAGCACCCCAGAAATCGGGAAGACATCAGGAAGCGATGGAACGACCTACGGGGGAAGGTGCGTTCCATGGTATCCAGGCACAACATCGCCGTGCAGAAGACTGGCGGAGGACCCCCACCTCAACCCCCACAATTTACAACATGGGAGGAGGAAGTCTTGAACATCCTGCATCCTGACGGCCTCGCAGGAGTCGGCGGAGGAATGGATACTGGTAAGTTGAAGCTTCACTACTGCTTCCCCCCCACCTGCATGCCAAATCATACCCCAACCCTCACCCCCATCCTCGAACCCCACCCTCACCCCCACCCCCATCCTCACCCCCACCCTCACCCCACCACCATCCTCACCCCCACCACCATCCTCACCCCCACCCCCAGCACACCTATTCCCTGCCAATGTCTCACCATCACAACCCACACATCCAAAAACCTAGGCCTGCATGCGTCCACTAAGCATGGACACCCATCACCAAAGCATGCCCAATGCATATACACATCCCCCCCACAAGCCACCCTCACCAAAGCCCCCACACACGAATGCCAGCACTTGGGGACACGGGAACCCACAGATACACCCATATGCCACACATTGAAACTATAACCATACCTCTATACCCCTGCAGGACCTGACCGTCAACACACCGCCGCAGAGGGCCCAGAATTCTCCACACCCCCCACCCAAGAGGCCGTCAGCGATGACAGCAGCTCTGTCGACCTGGACACCGATGACCAGCCCGGACCATCGGGGACCTCTGGACAGTCGGTTCCCCTCACACAGGCCCAGGCCACTACAGACCCAAACCCCTCTGGGAACACCAGCACAGCTCCCACCCAGCGGGCCCATGCCTCAGTCTCCAGGGCGCGTCAATCTGCGGTGTGTCTACCACTACAGGGCACCCAGGATAACCCACCACCCCAACAACAACAGGGACCTGGGGGCAGTGGGAGTGGGCACACCGGCCAGGGGGCAGAGGCCCAGGGAAACAGGGCAACTCGGAGGGCAGCTGTGCGACAGGGGGGGGACGGGCCCAGGGAACCCACTCTCCACGAGGCCCTCACCACCATCATGGGAGCATACAACCGCTCCCAGGAGACGATGGCGACGGTACTGGCCCGGTTCCAGGAGATCCAGGTACTGCAGGAGGAACACTATCGGGGGTACAGGGAGGACATCAGAGCCCTCACCTCCACCCTGGTTACCATGGTAGGGCTGCTGCGGGACCTCATCAACACCAGGACGGACACTCAACAACACCAAAGGGCCCCTGCCACTAGCCTGGACCAAGAACAGCCAACCACCTCCGCCGGCGCTAGTGGACAGGAGGCCCCCGCACAGCAGCAGCCCACCAGACCCCCACCTCCTGCAGGAGAAGAACCACCCCGCAAGAGGGCCCTGAGATCTCGCAAGAAGACAGAGTAGGATGTCAAGACCCCCGCCAGCAAAGGATACCACCTGATGTCATCCCACTGTCCCACATTGTCACCCTGTCCATCCTTGAACTGCCCATGCTCCATCTCTCCACAGGCCTCTGGACAATGCACCTGTGTGACTGTTACTCTGGACTCTGCCATGGACATTCCTTCACCATAGCCCCCACCCACTTGAAACCACCCATCCCATTTTGAGCACTTAAATAAACACCTATTTTGCACAAAACTATCTGGAGTCTGGCTGTGATTTCAAAATATTGTAATTGACATGACAGTGCAAATATGTCCTTGTACATAGTGAAGTCAACAAACAGCTGCCACAAAGCTGTAGTCCATGGGGAAATGAAGCACAGGACTCATAGTGGGGACCCCAGATCTGAAATAGGGAGGGAAAAGCCACAACTCAGTCATCATACACTGGGGCAAATAGACAGGCAGCAGAGATGCAGGAGAGTAGTTCACATTTACTAAATTATCTTTGAATTGTTACCTGTGTCCTATTGGAAGTACTGTTCAATGATTCTGTCCCTGTTGTCTGTTTCAGCCCCGTCGTCTTCCTCCTCGTCACTCTCCACAGGTTCCACCGCTGCCACAACACCACCGTCTCGACCATCCTCCTGCAGGAAAGGCACCTGGCGGCGCAATGCCAGGTTGTGAAGCATGCAGCAGGCCACGATGATGTGACACACCTTCTTAGGTGAGTACATTAGGGATCCACCTGTCATATGCAGGCACCTAAACCTGGCCTTTAGGAGGCCAAAGGTGCGTTCGATCACCCTCCTAGTACGCCCATGGGCCTCATTGTACCGTTCCTCTGCCCTGGTCCGGGGATTCCTTACTGGGGTCAGTAGCCACGACAGGTTGGGGTACCCAGAGTCCCCCAATAGCCATACACGGTGTCTCTCTAGCTGTTCCATCACGTAAGGGATGCTGCTATTCCTCAGGATGTAGGCGTCATGCACTGACCCTGGGAATTTGGCATTTACATGCGAGATGTACTGGTCAGCCAAACACACCACCTGGATGTTCATGGAATGGTAACTTTTTCTGTTCCTGTACACCTGCTCCCTGTCTCTTGGGGGAACCAAAGCCACATGGGTCCCATCAATGGCACCAATGACGTTGGGAATATGTCCAAGGGCATAGAAATCACCCTTCACTGCAGCCAATTCGCCCACCTCAGGGAAAATGATGTAGCTCCTCACGTATTTCATCAGGGCAGACAACACTCTGGATAACACCTTCGAAAACATGGGCTGAGACATCCCAGAAGCAATTCCCACTGTTGTCTGAAATGACCCACTTGCCAAGAAATGGAGTACTGACAGGACCTGCACCAGAGGGGGAATCCCTGTGGGTTGGCGGATGGGGGACATCAGGTCGGGCTCCAGCTGGGCACACAGTTCATGGATAGTGGCACGGTTAAGACGGTAGGTCAGGATAATGTGGCGTTCTTCCATTGTCGACAGGTCCACCAGCGGTCGGTACACGGGAGGATTCATCCGTCTCCTCGCCAAACCCAGCGGACGGTGCCTAGGAAGGACAACATGGAGCACACAGTCAAGCAACCCACAGGTACCTACTCACAGCTAGCACAGTAAACGATTCTCTATGCAGTGAATGGCGTGTCTGAGTGGCTATGCAAGGCCTAGGCCTGTGTGACGCAGTTGAAATTGAGCCATGTGGACCCTCGAAATGGCGGCTGCCTGACCTGTGAAGTGTGACAATGGGATGTGAGGTCAATGCGCTGGCGTGGCACACTGCGGCGGGCGGCGGGCGAAGACCGCGGCGCGAAGCCGCATTGGTTAACATTGAAGCCTATGGGTTTCAGGAGCCAATGGCGAAGGGCGCCGGCGGTGGCGGTACGCACCGCCGCGGTACGCACCGCCGCGGACGTGACCGCCATTTTCTATCTACTTATCCACTTGCGACTTGAACTTTCACAGGAGAGGACCTATACTGCAAGTGTTGCTGTGACCTCGGTCTGGAAGGGACAATGGCTGCTGCGCCTGGGGAAAGGGCCCCTGCCTTCACTGGAGAGGAGTTGGAGAAACTTGTGGATGGGGTCCTCCCCCAGTATGCGCTACTCTACGGTCCTCCAGACCAACAAGTGAGTTTAATTCAATCTGGATTTGGGGCCACTGGCTGGCTTGGGGGCCTGGCGGGGGGCCTGGCGGGGATGGGGGCATGTTGGGGCTGGCGGGGGGCCTGGCGGGGGGCCTGGCGGGGATGGGGGGCATGTTGGGGCTGGCGGGGGGCCTGGCGGGGGGCCTGGCGGGGATGGGGAGCATGTTGGGGCTTGGCGGGGGGCCTGGCGGGGATGGGGGGCATGTTGGGGCTGGCGGGGGCCTGGCGGGAGGCCTGGCGGGGATGGGGGGCGTTGGCCCACTGGCAACGAAAATGCAGACAAACTTGAACGTGGTATTTCTCCCTCCCTGTACGTGTCACATAGTTCCGCGCCCATGAGAAGATCGGGATTTGGCGTGCCATCGCCAAGGAAGTCCGGACCCTGGGGGTCCACCATCGACGGGGCACCCACTGCCGCAAGAGGTGGGAGGACATCCGCCGCAGGACCAAGAAGACCGCTGAGTCTCTGCTGGGGATGGCCTCCCAACGTAGGCGGGGTGCCTGCCGTCAACTGACCCCCCTGATGTTCCGGATCCTGGCGGTGGCCTACCCTGATTTGGATGGGCGCGTGAGGGCAGCACAGCAGACACAAGGGGGTGAGTCCAAGCATTATCTACTCTGTTGTCGCGCAGTGGAGGTGTCTAGGTGGGGGAGGAGGGCTGTGGGTCCCCCTAGGCCAGGGCGATATCTGTAGGCTGGGCACCCCCGTAAGCCCCTGTGTCCCCAGCCAACACCCTCAGTAGTGTGTCAGTACAGCCATCCCTGGTCCGTGTCATCCATGGGTGCAGTTGTCAACTCTAGGCGTGTAGGGCATGTTCCACGGAATGCGTAGCGGACCCCAAGTGCGCAACTTAGTGCAGGGGGCATCTGTGTCTGTCATGTCCGCTAACTGTACCGGAGATCCATGTACTCAATATCCCTTTATTTCTCTCTCCCCCCCCCATTTTTGTTTGTCTTTCTGTGCTTGTGTGCATCAGCATCATCAGGCGGAGGAGAAGTGGCATCGGGGCAGGAGGGAGCTGCATCTCACATGGCCCAGGAGGGCCATGCCACAGAGTCTGACTGGACCAGTGAGACGGAGGGCGAGGGGAGCTCCACAACGGGGACGACTGGACCCTGCAGCGACACGGACACGTCCTCGGAAGGGAGCTCCCTTGCGGGGGTGGCACCATCCGTGCCCCCCGCCATTACAGGTACAGCCGCCACCCAGCGCACCATCACCGCCCTCCCAGCAGCCCCTCAGCGTTCGCCCCGTGCCCGCTCTGCCAGGAAGCCGGGCATCTCCTTCGCCCCAGGCACCTCAGGCCCTGCCCCTGTTACCCCCGCTGCCCTCAGTGAGGAGGTCATTGACCTCCTCCGAACGCTCATTGTTGGGCAGACTACCCTTTTGAATGCCATCCAGGGGGTGGAGAGGGAGGTTCATCGCAGCAATGCGTACCTGGAGGGCATTCATTCGGGTCAGGCTGCCCATCAGCGATCGTTCCAGGCTCTGGCCTCAGCACTGACGGCAGCCATTGTCCCTGTCTCCTGCCTCCCTCTACTAACTCCCTCCTCCCAGTCTCCTGTTCCTCTGCCTGTCCCACCCACACCATCAGACCAGCCTGCACACACCTCAACACCCAAGAGAAGCTCATCCAAACATAAGCACCACAGATCACGCAGACATTCACACACGCAACATTCCGATGCAGACATGCCAACAGTCACTACCACCTCTGTGACCCCCACCTCTTCGTCTCCCTCCTCCCTCCCTGTGACGTCTACACTCACACCTCCATTCACCTCACCATCAGCCAATGTTTCCATCACCAGCACACCCTCCAGTCCAGTCCGCACACGTGCAGTCACCACCCCCACTGCCATTTACATGTCCCCTGTGTCCTCTCCCACTGTGTCTGTCACCCCCTCTTCCACACCACACAAACGCAGCCACCCACCCACCCAACAGCCATCCACCTCACGACAGCCTATCCCTCCTGCACCTGCACCCAAAGACAGCAAACGTGACTCACCTACAACCACATCCTCTCCCTCCACTCCCATTCCCACTGTACCTACCACTCTCCATTGTCCCAAGAAACTCTTCCTCGCCACTGCTAACTTCTTTCCTGACCCTGAGCCCCCCCCT
Source organism: Pleurodeles waltl (assembly GCF_031143425.1). Taxonomy (NCBI): domain Eukaryota; kingdom Metazoa; phylum Chordata; class Amphibia; order Caudata; family Salamandridae; genus Pleurodeles; species Pleurodeles waltl. The sequence continues at coordinate 217,198,643 of NC_090448.1, read as the reverse complement.
CCTTCTCGTCGGGGTAAGAAGAGCACCTCAGCCACCACCAGCCCTGCAGCCCCCTTGACAAGGGTGCAGGGGTATTGGAGCCCACCAGCCCGCATGTCTGGATCTTCGCCCAGCAGCAAGGGGACAGCCAGCCCACCCCCTGGGAAGAGGAGCAGAAGGCGGAAGGGGCGCCGCAGGAGCCCGGCTTCTACATCCCCCCCGGACACCACCCAGACACAGTCACCAGCCACAGCTCCAAAGGGAGGAAAGGGCCACAGACACCCGACTAAGGAGGGCAAGGGCAGCAAGTCGGAGAGGTCAGGCTGCAGGCCTGCTGCCCAGGAGGAGCCCACCACCCCCATAGCCGCTGGCCAGGGAGGACCCAGCCCAGCTGGCCAGGAGGGCCCCACCACCCACAGCCCAGGTGGGCATTGAAGGAGCACCATCCCCGCTGCCCAGGAGGGCACCACCAGGCAATGAGCAGTTGGCCATAGACCGGCCGCCGTCTCAAGAACCACTGAACTGGGCCCCGCCGTCTCCAGCACCGCTGAACTGGGCCCCGCCGTCTCAAGAACCGCTGAACTGGGCCCCGCCGTCTCAAGAACCGCTGAACTGGGCCCCGCCGTCTCAAGAACTGCTGAACTGGGCCCCGCCGTCTCAAGCACCGCTGAACTGGGCCCGCCGTCTCAAGAACCGCTGAACTGGGCCCCGCCGTCTTAAGAACCGCTGAACTGGGCCCCGCCAACTCAAGCACCGCTGAACTGGGCCCCGCCGTCTCAAGAACCGCTGAACTGGGCCCCGCCGTCTCAAGCACCGCTCCGCTGGGGACCGCCGTCTCAAGAACCGCTGAACTGGGCCCCGCCGTCTCAAGCACCGCTGAACTGTTCCCCGCCGTCTCAAGAACCGCTGAACTGGGCCCCGCCGTCTCAAGAACCGCTGAACTGGGCCCCGCCGTCTCAAGCACCGCTGAACTGGGCCCCGCCGTCTCAAGAACCGCTGAACTGGGCCCCGCCGTCTCAAGAACCGCTGAACTGGGCCCCGCCGTCTCAAGAACCGCTCCGCTGGGGACCGCCGTCTCAAGAACCGCTGAACTGGGCCCTTCAAGGCAAGACCCGCTGAACTGGGCCCTTCAAGGCAAGACCCGCTGAACTGGGCCCTTCAAGGCAAGACCCGCTGAACTGGGCCCTTCAAGGCAAGAAGCGCTGAACTGGGCCCTTCAAGGCAAGAAGCGCTGAACTGGGCCCTTCCAGGCAAGAACCGCTGGCCCTTTGGCAGACGTGGCAGGGCAGGATCTGTCTCGGGCAGGGCTGCAGGATGTCCTCTGGCCAACATGCCTCCTCCAGTGGCAGTGGAGTCTGTTATGGACTGTTTGGACTGTGGCTTTGCTCTCCCCAGGATGGCCCAGTGGGCAGGCCACCCACTGTATGGACTGTATGGACTGTGGCTTTGCTCTCCCCAGGATGGCCCAGTGGGCAGGCCACCCACTGTATGGACTGTATGGACTGTGGCTTTGCTCTCCCCAGGATGGCCCAGTGGGCAGGCCACCCACTGTATGGACTGTATGGACTGTGGCTTTGCTCTCCCCAGGATGGCCCAGTGGGCAGGCCACCCACTGTATGGACTGTATGGACTGTGGCTTTGCTTTCCCCAGGATGGCCCAGTGGGCAGGCCACCCACTGTATGGACTGTATGGACTGTGGCTTTGCTCTCCCCAGGATGGCCCAGTGGGCAGGCCACCCACTGTATGGACTGTATGGACTGTGGCTTTGCACTCCCCAGGATGGCCCAGTGGGCAGGCCACCCACTGTATGGACTGTATGGACTGTGGCTTTGCACTCCCCAGGATGGCCCAGTGGGCAGGCCACCCACTGTATGGACTGTATGGACTGTGGCTTTGCACTCCCCAGGATGGCCCAGTGGGCAGGCCACCCACTGTATGGACTGTATGGACTGTGGCTTTGCTCTCCCCAGGATGGGCCAGTGGTCATGGAGTCCCCTCGTGGATCTGGCGTCGTGTACTCAAGTGGCTGAGGTTCCCCCCCTTCCCTTCCCCCTGAGGTGCCTGTCCTATTTTCTTTCTGATGCCCCTGCAGTGTTCTCTCCGTGGAGTTCTTGTCGTGGGACTGGGCCTTGCCCCTTTGCACAGGACCCCTGTGGTCCACGGACAGTGGTTGGACTACATTTAGTAGCTGTATATATTTTGTACATAGTTTATTTATTTATTGGGATTACTGGTGTCCATATTTCAATATATCTGCCCGTTTATGATCTCTTCTTTTGGTCTTTGCATTATTTCGGAGGGGGGGGTTTGTGGGTTGTGACAGTGATCTGTGGGAATGCATTGATGTGTGTGTTGTAGTGGGTGTGGGTGGGTGGGTGTGTGCCGGTAATCTTTTCCCTCCCCTGTGTCGTAGGTGCAGTACTCACCGATGTCTTCCGCGCCGCCGGGCGTGCTCCTGGTACAGGAGCAGGTATAGGAGTGCGGGGATGACCTGCAACTCGGGTTCCATACTGCCGGAATCTCGCGTGGAGTGCGTAGAGGTGAGCGTTTTCCCGTTCGTAGTCTGTTTCCGCCGTGTTTTTATCGGCGGTGCTCCCGCCCCGGAAAAGGTGGCGGATTGGTGGGTCGTGATAGGGTGGGCGGTACATTGTCTGCCGCCTGGCTGTTGGCGGGGACCGCCGTGCTGTTTGTTTGTTCCGCCGTGGCGGGCGGAGTGTTAATGCGGCGGGCTGTGTTGGCGGTTCCCGCCAGGGTCAGAATTGCATATTTTGGACCGCCGGCCTGTTGGCGGCTTGGCCGCCGCATTATCACCGACCGCCAGGGTCAGAATGAGGGCCTATATGTTTTGACCCTCACCTCCACTTCAAGTCTACCTCTTTGCCATGCTGCCAACCTGGCGCCTCTTAAGGCTGTTGCAGTGTCTTGACCCTCCTGCCATCTGACATTCAATCCAGCCAATCATGACCAGCTTCTGGGCTTGCTGAAAAGTGAGTTTTGCATGCTACGACTAATGAAATCTGTGCTGGAAAAGTCATTGTATACTTGTGATCCAGTTCCCTCAGAGCCTTCTTCACTGAGAGGACAATGCGATGCAGAGGAATTTTTAGGAGATGATCATTGTTCCTGATTATGGGGAAGATTAAAGTAAAGTGGTGCAGAAGGCAGTGCAGGGCCACTTTTCTTTCCACCCTTAGCATCCCCCAACCACAACCATGTGTGTGCCATATTTTACAGATTCCACACCATGGGACAGGGTAGTGGGCTATAGCATATGAGGTTTTTGATGCAACTGATGTACTGTTCAGGCTCTGAGATGAGATTCAGGCCCTTACCATGAACAGTACTCAGGGTCCCATTGGTACCAATGGTGTGCCCCCTTTAAACAGCTTCCCTGAGCACATTGATGGAGTGGGTATGTTTGCAGTTCTGATAGGGGTGTTTGGTTGCTGCAGGAGGGATAAGTTAGACATGGGTGCAGTCCATAGCACCCAGCACATGCGGAAAGCCAGCAATCCGATAGAAACCTTGCTTGGTCTCCTGCTGCAGTTCCTGGGTGTTGGGCAAGCAGATGTGGCAGGGTGTAAGTCTGATGATGGCATCCAGAGCCTTTGTAAGGAAGGCATAAAGGGATGGCTGTGAGACCCCACCCACTTGTGTGGCAGTTGTCTGGAATGAACCTGATGCCAGCAAGTGGAGTACAGCCAGGAATTTGGTCATGGCTGGAATTGATGAGTGACTCTGCACTCTCCCTGTGATGTCTGGCAGTAGGTGGTGGAGCAGGAGTGCAATGGACTCCAGCCTCAGACGGTAGAGTCTGATCACCTCTTCTTCCCTGAGGGCCAGGATGCTTGCACACTGGCAAAAGATCCCCTTCTGTCTTCTATGCTACATTTGTGGCTGCTGTGGTGGTGTTTGCAGTTGCTGCAGTAGTGCTAGTAGCACTTGGCATCGTCACTGTCATCTTCTACGGGTGCCAAGCTGTAGGATTAACACTTCCATGGTGTCCTGTTGCTTTCCAACGCTCCTTCTGTGTGTTTCCCTTATGTAGTAGTGTGTAGGTCTCATTTTAATGCCTAGTCTGACCAGGTGATAAAAGTTTGACGGTAATTGGACTTAGCGTAATTTTTTGGAGATGGTCCTTTGAGTGCATTGTTTTTCCGTTGGGTTGCATATTTGGCGCTAGCGGCCTAGCGGCATTTTTTAGGAGGGAACACCTACCTTGCATATCATTGTCGTTAAATGATGCAAGGTGAGGTGGGGCTCCCAAAAATTGACGCTAAGTCAAAAATGTTGACGCTAGACTGCTCTAGCATCAAAATCTAAATATGCCATTAAGTTAGCGCTGCTTTTGCGTACAAAAAATGGCGCAAATGCAGAACTAACTTCTCTTAAATCTGGGCCTATGTTCAAAGCCACAGATATCTTCCTGTGCACCAAGAAGAATCATATTTTCATATACTTTGAATTAAAACAAAAAAGGTTTTTTATACCTATTCTGAGCTTAGCACAGTAGGACCCTGCCTTAAAGTTTGGCGGAGAGAGTATTCTGTAACAGCAGCCGAGTTCTCTGTCCTCAAAACTGAAGTGCTGCCTGCCTTTTTTAGAGTCGAGCAGAACTTCAGTATGTTATTTGTCTCCACCACTGACATACTCCTCTGATGGCCTAACGAAGTAAGGACCATTTGAGGTTTGGCCACTGGACGTCCTGCCTGATTTAGAGAGGGTGGTCAAATGGCCAGATCTCACTACCCTTCACTTCCTGGTAAAACCTATGGGTAAGGAGCAGTGCAAACTGCAGAATTACCCTGGAGAAAACTCCCCTAGTGGGAGAGTCATTTGTTATTTTATTTTCAAAAACAAAATCCTACTTTGGGTTTTTATTTTTGAGAATAAAAACACAGGTTAAAAGTTTGATGGACCATTCTGTCATGTTGATGAAGCTGTCAGTCAAGCTTTTAATACATTGACAGGAACTGCTATGACAGCGGTTCCTGACAATGTAGGGGATGTCTGGTGGACTGCTGGGCATCTCTAGATTTCGAATGATGGTTACTTCGTCAGGGTGATGGAGTATTTTAAATCTAAATCAGGCCCTTACTTTTTTTTGTTTCACATTTCTTCATTAACATATTATAACAGAATCTGGTTTACAAACTGGGGTAGAGGACAGCAAGGGATTACGATATAGCATAGGGAGATTGAAGTTCATACGTTGCAAAATGAAGAGGAAGTTGTTTTACCTAGTTTGTGTAGCAGTCCTAGGAATCCTGGTTCACACCTGGGGTCTGGGTATACATTTATTTACTCAAGACCCTGCACCATAATACCTGTTAGTGGTGGAGGGGAAGCAGCAAAGGTGATGGATGGTGTGGTATTATATAGTATAGTGTAGTATAGTATGCACCTGCGGGGTGTAGGGGAGTAATAAGACACATCAGGGTAGAGGAGGATGCGGGGTGTCACTGGTTTCTGCAAAATCCCGGAAAAGGGGTGTCCATGGTTGGAGGAGTGCTTCAGCACAATCCTGGAGGTTGTGGATAATGCGTTCGGGCGAAGCACCTAAGAACATCACTGATAGCCACTCTTCATGTGTGGATGATGTTGGGGAGCTCCAAATGTTCGCCGTAGCGAGGGCAGTGTGCAGAAGGCGGCACTGGTAGCGTGATAGGTCTACTGTTTCACTAGATCATGCAGAATGATCTGGGTGCAGGATAGGGGAAGTCTAACCAGCAGAGTCTCCATAAGACTGGACTCACCACAGTCCAGAAGGGCTGTATCGAAGAGCAGTCGCTAAGAATGTGTAGTGTGTCACACCTGGGGACAGGGCAGTGCCAGCAGTTGGCACGGGGCAGAATACCTGCTGCATGCAGTTTCACTGGGGCCAGAGCCATTCATGTAGAATTTTGATGAGGTAGAATTTCAATTGTGCTTCCCTTGCACTGCAGTTGAGGGACAGGAAGGTGTATTCTTTGTCCGCTGGGTGTGCAAGGCGCCAGTGGTCCACCAGCTCATGGTCCACAAGCAGGTCCACCAGGATGGCCCTATCTTCATTGTTAGCTAAGTCCAGTGGGCCTTGTGGTCTAGTACAGCATCATGTGCCAGATTCCAGTCTTCCCCTAGTAATAATTGGGGCGACACAGTTTCCGTTAGATGATGGTTAAGCCAGATCAGGAAGGGTGTTCACCGCTCATAGAGGCATATACAGAGTATACCCAAATCGCCTAGTCACCAACCTTCAATTTGGTAAAAAAGTAATGGCTGGATGGGTCTGACCAGCTCTTAAAAATAGTGGCAGGGAGGGATTAGCAAATAAGGATTGCTACTCTGCAATTCCTTGGGGGTGGCAAGATCCATTGTGTCTGATGGTGGGCAGCTACTGTGGAGCACACTCCCCACCAAGTCCAACGCAATTTCTAGGACTCTAGGTGGGAGAGGTGGGTCTCTTGAAGTAATGCCATGTGCACTAGTTTCATTTGCAAGTATGAAAGCACCTTATGATACTTGATACAGTGCGTCAGGCCATGGACATTCCAGGGGACAACCCACAGAGAGGAGGAAAGTCTGGGGTATGGGGGGCTTCATCAATGTGGGCAGAGGTTGTCACCTGTCGTGGGTATCAGGGACTGTGGGGGGGGGGCTGCAGGCACAAGGAAGACAGTAAAGGGGAGTGGAAGGGTGTGGCCAGTCTAGCAGGTGAGCTCCTCAGTGAGGGTGGTGAGGAGAGGAAGGCGGGGTAAGGGATGGGAATTGGGGAAGCGTGTGGTATTGAACTGGGGTGTGCCCTAGGAAGGGCTGGAGGCTGTGAATCACAAATCCAGGTGTGAGGTGTCAGCACATCAGTGGTCACAAGGGGAGGACCAGGGTAGGAAGCTGTTGAGGGCAAATCGGGCGATGAATGAATAGGTCAGAGGGGGAGGGGGCTGTGTCTGTGAGTACTGGAAGTCAAGTGCCCCATGACTCAAGATCAGAGGGGGGATAGGAGGGCAAGAAGTGAACTAGGCAAAGGCCAGCAAATATTGTCATGAAACATTATAGAACATCTTTTGAAAACCATGTTGTGAAACCTTACGGATGCAAATATGTGTCTGAACATGAAACAACATTTTGACGAAGAATATGATGTAATGAAGCAGTATAATGTAATATAAATACATGGGGTGAACATGCAGGCAAAAGGGGTGCCTGGAGCATGGGGGGAACCAAGCAAGTACAAATGACATGCAGAATACTCAGCCTTCTGGGGCTTAACAGTACTGGTTTCAACTCTCCATGGTTGCATTTGGCATCACAGTAGAGAGTTCAGGTCAGCCACCTGGATTATGAGGCTTCAATGGGGAGCGGGACTTGTCCCAGCTCTGATGGTTCATGAGGGCTGCAACTGCCTTGAGGGCCATGTTCCTGTCACCTTGTGATCTGGCCGGTCTCTCCATGTCCCTGCCTCTTGTGTGAGCACCACCAAGGCTCCAGAACCTGCTGTGCACAATCACGGCTGGCAATCCATGGGAGGAGTGAGGGGCAGTCTCTGAATCTGCGGGGGCGAGGTCCATATCTTGTTCCTCTAGGCCACCCAGTAAAAGGATGAGGGTGTCCAGGTTGTAGAAATCTTTGGACCTGCCATCTTTCGTAATCCACATCCATGCGGGTTCAGGCCAAATTCGATGTCCATCTTGTGGAGTTGGAGCCGGAGGGCCAGAAAAGCCTGCCTCCTGGTATTAATCTCCCAGGAGAAATCAGCTGCCACGTAGCAAGTCACAAGGGCCATGGGTTTGGGCCGCAGTCAAGAGTTGGTGTGCTTGTTCACGACGGAGAAAGCAGGCGATGATGGGACGTGGCCTGTCTAGCGTGGTCTAGTGCACAGGACCTAGACAGTAAGCACACTGGAGTTCTAGCGTGGGGGGGGGGGAAGGTGAGCCTAGTGAGGGAGGGTATGTCAGAGTACCTTGATTTGATTTCCTCAGGAGCAGATGATAAATCCTCAGACCCAACCCAGACTACTCGCAACGTTGGAATCTTCGTATTGAGGACCCTGGAGGGGGAATGGGATTCAGAGAGACTGCCTCAGAGATGATGGTTAGTCAAATATTCAGTCTGCCGCCTCACTTCTTATATGACTTTTTACGGCACCTGAAAAATTCACATTCACAATCACTAGGGACACACTATGATCAGTTACTATACTTTCTTTTTAATTAGCCTTTTATTCTCTCTGACATTCAATGTTATTCTCACTCACCCTGAGATCCCTGAGATCTTGCTTCTCTCTGTTGGTGTATTTGAGTGTTATGGCTATGATAAAGAACTTTGTGGAATAGTTATCAAATAAACACGAAGAGTTGTCAGCTTCTTATGTGATGACATTTTCTGTTCTGAATGCGTTTCTCTGCACGTTCTTAATTATTATGTTGGGTTGCTATATATATATATATATATATATATATATATATATATATAGTTATTTATGGTTGAATTAGGTGAGGTATCGATTTGCTCTTGACTGTCTATTAAATGCTGTATCAGTGAATGCTTACTCGTCAATAGTTTGTTCCTGCTGTAACCTTTTCAGAGGTTTCAAAAGCTTCCTGTATCTGTAAGTGCTTTATTTGCTAATAGTTTGTTCCTTCCGTAAGCTTTTTAGAGCTGTCAAGAACTTTCTGTATCTGTAAATGCTTATTTGCTAATAGTTTGTTCCTTCTGTAAACTCTTTGGAGCTGTCAAAACTTCTTGTATCTGTAAATGCTTATATGCCATGAATTATTATTATCAGCAGTCAACTTGTTATCTGTAAAAATGCATGCGACATCTAGTTTTCCTCACAAAAACGTTTACCTCGAAAGCGCGCTCTCTCCACACATCTGGATTCCTCTCAGACCACAGTTGAAGTGCGAAGCTTCCAAGCGTGCACGTGGATATCCTAGCAACTAAACTGAAATCAACACTAGTACTGCAACTTAACTTTATGGATTCTTGTCGGCCATCTTGGATTCCTCTGTTTGGCCTTTTCTTTGTAACGAACGCAGTACAGCTTGGAAAACCTTCTTCCAGCTAGGACGTCGCTGTCTCCACCGTGGATTCCTTTTTGCCTGCATCCTTATTGCTTTTCTTAGACGTTTTACTGTTACAACATGGCAGGTTTGAGGGGTCATGACAGGGTAGGAGGCCTTTGAGAAAGTCCTTGGCGTTCATCCGTTCAGGGAAGCCAAAAAAACTGACATTGTCTCTGCAGCTCCAGTCCTCCAAGTCCGTAAGCTTAAGCCACAGGTATAAAAGTTCTTGATCTCTTCCAGGGTGGTATTGAAGCATTCTTCCAAAGCTGTTATCCTCCTTTCCAATCCCAACACTCTGTCCTGGAAGCCAGCGTTGTCAGTGTGGATAGATTTAGGGCCGAATTTAAGAAAGGTGGTGCTGCATCCAATGCAGTGCCACTTTTCTTGCACCCCAGTGCCCCACCTAACGCCACCATGTGTGCCCCGTATTTATGATAAGGTGCACCATGACCATATGAGAAACAGTAGAGTCAACATTTTTTACCCTATTCTGGTGCTTTGCTCCACTAGAGTCAAAAATGTTGCCGCTGGTGGAACAAAGTGCAAGGAGGCCCATTGATTACAATGGGTGTGTCCTTGTAATGCCTGCTTTCAGCCAGCAATAAAAATTACACCACAAATGTAGCACTAAAATCTTGTAGATTTCATTGCACCATTTTTGCAGGCCTCCTTGCGCTTGAACGCCCCCTTTGCATACATTATGCATGGCTCATTCATAATGTGGCTCAAAGGGTTAGAAAGTAGCCCAATGCATGCATCATGCCACTTTCTAAATATGGCACAGGAAAAAGGCCACCTTAGCGTTAAAAAAATGACACTAAGGTGGCAATAAAGTGGTGCAAGGGGCTTTTAAATCTGCCCCGTATTCTCGGCTGTGAGATTTGAAATCTTAGTGTCCATGCCCTCCAGTTGGCGGGCAACTGCCGTCACCTCCCTCAGGATACACTCCATTGTGGATTCTGGGGTTCAGCCTGGAGGTGCCAGAAAAGGGTCAGCAGAAAACAAGATCTGTGGGACAGCCATGGTTTAGTGCTGTGTGACAGCCTCCAAGAAGAGTAGTTGGTGAGAGGATTTTGCAAATGGCTTGCCAGAGGGCATCACTAGAGTAAGGCTGCGGGAGGAGGCACAGCTTGGGTCCCCAAAGTGTGAGGGGCAGGTAGGTCACTGAGCCAGGGTCTGGCCAGTCCCAGCCAGTGGTGTGTGAGAGTGTTCAAAGCTGTGCCTCGCCTAGGGAGGGTAAGTCACCAAAGGCTGTCTTTCCTCTTGGCAGCATGGCTCGCCCACAGGGATTCCGTTGTCGGTGTTGGTCTGTGGGTACTGTGTGTCACCTGCCAAGTGGCAGGCCACCTTACTGTACCAAGGTCAGTTTAGTGGTTCCCAGAGGCTGAGCAGTAGTAGGCAAATCACAGCAGGTCACAGTCCCCCAACGACTGGGGACAGTCCGGCCGGTGAGGTTGAGGTTATATAGGAGCCGGGGTCCAAGAGAGGAGGCTGGCCGTATCAAGGTGTCCTAGAAGTCAGTCAAGGCCTGTGCTGGTAGGAAGCCAAGTTGCAGACCCCGAGGCAAGCAGTCAGCGGTTCACCCCCCCACATAGTAAGCAGAACGGACAATGGGTGGAGAGGGTGAGGCAAGCAGACATGGCTTTTAGGCCACTGTTTTGGTGTGTATCTTCTGGGAGGGGGTCTCAGCACCCCTTACCCATTTTGTAGCTTAAGATAAGGTCCCAGAGCGATGCAGTTCGAAATTCAGGCAATCCACTGTGGGTTGTGTCTTTCAGACCTCAGGGGCCATGATGAAGGACTGGGCCGTTCTTCCATATGTAGTGAAGGGGAGGTGGTGCGCGCCAGCTCCCAGAGCTGCAAGAGTTCTAGGCCTTTTATGTGGTTGGGAGAGCGGGACAGTCAAGCAGCAACCGCGGCACCCCGCCCTGTAGGTGGATGCCCTGCAGGTGTGCTTTCTGCCAGAAAGAGATCTTCAGGCTCTCCTGTCCGAGGCGCGGCCTGCATGGCCAACTCTCCCACTGTGGGCCATGGCTTCAGGAATGGCAGCAGGCCCAGGCATTCATGCTCTGCCTCCTTTGGATGACTAGGGCCTTCTGCCCCTCAGGGAGTCGCAGTGGAGGCCCAGGTGCCTCTCTGGGAGCACAGCAGCATCAAGGACAATGAACAGTGGTGTCCCCACAGTCGCAAAAGCTCTGCCGCTAACGGAGCTTCAATCTCAAGCAGCCATCACTTGTTGTCGCCAGACCACCCCCCCAGGCCCTTACTTTTGTATTAAAATTATGGAGCATACTTATAAGCTCCTTGAGCTGCCCTAGCGTCAGTTCACTTTTACACTAAGGAGGTGTTAATGACGCCCCCACCGTGCACTATATTTACAAAGTGGCGCAATGCATGCATTGGGCAACTGTGTAACCCCTTGCGCCACATTGTACCTGCGCCAGGTATAATGTATGCAAGGGAGGTATTCCCACACAAGGAGAGCCAAAAAAATGGCGCAGTGAAATATACAAGGTTTCACTGCACCATTTTTTCCATCATTTATGATGCCTGCTTAGGGCAGGCATCAAAGTGACACTCCCATAATGACCTATTGGCCTCCCTGTGCTTTGCTGGACTAGAGCCATAATTTATGGCACTAGTCAAGCAAAGCGCCACAATAGCACAATAAATTATGACGCTGATGGGCTAACGTGCGCCATGGTGTGCTGTGTAGTAAATACAGCGCTACCGTGGTGACGTTAGAGAGCGCAGGTCGATGCAAGAAAAGTGACGCATCAGAGCTAATACGCCACTTTCTTGTAAATCTTACCCTATATATGGAATGTTTATTTTTCATTTAAATGTCAGTTTTTTATGACAAGAATATCGCTACCAGACTTAGCATCTTTTCTTTCTTGTAATTCTTTTCATTTTGTGGCATAGGTTGGCAATATGGAATGAAAAAAAAGCACAATAACCACCACTGAAGCTTGCTAAACCAGTTCTATTTGCTTTGCTAATTCTTGTTTTTTTAATGCAGCAGCCTAATTCATGTTTTTGTCAGGGCTCGTAAAAACCATTATCAACACCACCACCTTTGCTACCATCATCACTACCACCCTTGTTCCTACTATTGCCATAACTATTAACAGCTTCACCATTACTACCACTATAACTACCAAATTTAACATCACCGCAAATACATCATTTGAGCATAGCTGCGTTTGCACGCGTTGTCACATGAATGTTAGGCTTATTTTCTGTGCCAACCCTTGTTAATATTTATGATTGACATTTTGAAGAATATTTATTGCCTTTATTGGTTGAGTATGTCACATGCAATTGGTGTGCATTGCTTACGTGCTGGACAACACTTGTGCAGAACTTGTCACACTAAAGGGTGCACTTTTTGGTAGCCCTTATGAGTGAGGTTGTGGATTAGATGAGCAGCAATAAGAAGCAGTGCTTAATTTGTAAATAAAACCGTGCCGGTGTTCAAAGCTCTCATCTGAAACACGCGGCTGCTGCATTTAAATGTGCGAGCACGAAATACTGAGGCAGCGTAATCCTGAAGCCATCTAGGACCTCTACAATCCATTCACAGCCACTCACTGCCATTTAAGCTCACTCTTGCATCTTTCTGCTTTCTCCCTTTGTGAAGCTTTTCGTTTTTCTCTTCCTCCGTCTTTCCCATCAGATGCTTTTGCTCGCAGTAAATGCTTGAGGCAGAAAAATAAGTGCCGGCCCACCAAAATAAGGACCGGTGCCCCGCAGAGGAAACCACCGGCTCAAATTAAGCACTGCTAAGAGCACGGGGTGACAGCATCAGAGCCTATTCTTATTTACTTTGCGTGTATATTTCCCCTTACCAAGTTGGAGGGTCAGTGACCACGCTTCCCTTCCCACAGTGACATTGTAGCGGCACTGGGGTATGGGGTCCAACATACCGCTACATCCATGTACATGAAATGAATCACTATGCCACAGTTTGACAGGGTACACAAAGTCAAAGACATCCTCCCAACTATGTCGAAAACAGAAAGGTGCCCTGATCGCCTTATCAACCCTCCCCTACTGTTATAACACAATTCACTGTTGCAGGTAAATACACTACATTCTAAAAAGAAAGCCCTGCTTTTACCCTGTCCGTGTTAGTTTGCCACAGAAGAAAACAAAAACAATTTGATATATCTATTTAATTCGTAGATGTTAATAAGGTATTTAAAGAAGTAAGAACTGCACCAACAGGGAATTATTTTAGGAAAATGTTTTGCTGTGGATAGTATTGATATCATTGTTCAATCACAACGCTCAAGGCAGCACAGATACACATTGTATATTTTCAGATATTTGTATTACAGCAAGACATTGATAAAACTGGCCTTTGCTGTCTTTCCCGACCCTGACCTCTTGCCCATTCGCATTGCTCACATCGGTGTATCTGCTGGGGCCCACCTGTAACAATTTCTATATGTGACTTATCCTTGATCCTCAGTGCTCAAAAGATTGGCCATGCATTTATCTCTCTCAGCCTTCATGGTTGTGGCACTTTTATTCAAAGGCCTTTCTATGTATTTGTTTCCTTCTGTGCTCAAAATGCTGACACAGCTCCTTCCCGACACAACGAAAATATGACTACACTGTTGAAGCATCATAGTTTAGGATTATGGCACCATCGTTTGAACTTTTCTTGTGAATATATTTTTATTTTAAAAATGAGTATTATAATTAAACGACATTACATAATCTGCTTCTAAATAGAAAATCATTGTAAATATTACAGGTGTAATTTTCACATCAAAGGAAAGTTATATATGCTGTTTCTGTGAAGGTATTTGTAAGAGACTATGATGATAATGATGACGATGATAGAAGCATGCACTCTAAAAAGCTAAAAAAATGTCTCTACACAGTGCTCCTCAAGTCAAACAAGACACTTGCCAGGGATGAAGTTTAACAGACCCTGGCTGCTGGACCAGTTTGGCCGACTCAACTTGGAGGGACACAGAGGGGTATATTCACTAAGATTATGCGCCGTGTTTGTGCCTCAAAAGTGACACAAGTCATCGTAGAATCTTTTTTTCCCTATTTACACTCAAGCAAAAAACTTGTTTCGTGCTGGAAAGTACCCTAAAAGTATCACAAAGAGCTTTGCGTTGCTTAGCGCCAAGGGGGCATTACATGGGTGGGACATGGGCATTCCAATGTAACAACCCATGCTTTTTGACACTAAACCATGTTTACTAATATTAGTAGACATAGGTAGTGCTGAAAATTTACACCACTGAAAAGCAGGCGTTAAAAGGAGAAATGTTTTTATTTCTTCTTTCTTTTCCAACTTTGCATGCGTGCTGCACTGTGCAGCACACATGCAACTTAGGAAAAGTTTAAAAGTGTGTCTACACATTGCACTTTGTTCTGGAAGGATATCCTTCCAGTACAAAACCTACGCTAGACTCACACACACACACCCTAGCACTATGGCACTAAGGTGTGTGCTTGGCGGTCGGTATCTAAAATCAATCTAGGTGCTAGGAAGAAGGAAGGATAGAACCATATTTCTGAAAACACAGTTCTCCCCTGCTCACTCCTTTTCATGCAGTGCAACATTTTTTACTGCTGCACTGCACGACTATTAAGTAAATCTGGGCCACAGTCTCCTAAGCATGATGTTTGCTTTCATGTTACCCTAATTGGAGGGTATGACCCTTTTGTGAACTTTACACTAACATTTTAGTTTACTTTAAAAACATGTGTTTCTCTGTTTGGCTCTCAATCAGTCATATCCCATCCCATTGCTTTTTTTATACTAAATTTAAATTGCACCACCAATTCACTACTAGTGGTGCCCTCAGCACAGCTGAAAGCCACACATAGGCCCATATTTATACATTTTGATGCAAAACTGCCCAAATGCAGTTTTGAATCAAAAAGTATAGTGCCGGCTTGTCATTCCAGAGCACCAGCCGGGCACTACATTTATGGAATCACGCAAGCCGCGTGCAAAGGGTGGGCTAGCGTAAAAAAAATGACATTAGCCGGGCGGGCGTGGCGGTATGGGAGAAGGCACCAAAAAATGACGCTAGGCTGGTTAGAGGCAAAAAAAGGCCTTTAACCAGCCTAGTGTCATTTTCTGATGCAAAACCATCCATACCACATGACTCCTGTCTTATAAGAAGACAGGAGTCATGTCCCCCACCTCAATGGCCAGCACAGCGGACAAGGGTCCCCTGGGCATGGCCATTGCATCCAGTGCCATGTAGGGGGGCTCATTTCAGGGTCCCCAAAGGCACTTTAAAAAAGTTTTAATAATACTTACCTCTACTTACCTGGGATGGGGTCCCCCATCCTCCTTTGTCCCTCTGGTGGGGGTGTTTCTAGGGCTTGGGGAGGGCACCTGTGGACCTATTCTGTGGTGTCTGACCATGGAAATGGTTCCACAGGTCTCCTAACGTCTGGTCTGACCCAGGTGTTAATTACGCCTGGTCTGACCCAGGCGTTAAATAATGGTGCAAAGCAACCTTTGCACCATTATTTCGACCCTCCTCCCACCCATGCGTCATTTTAACACGAGGGATAAATATGGGGCTATGGGGTTAGCATCATTTTTTAGATGGGAATGCCTACCTTGCATCTCATTGACACAAGGTAGGTGCAAGCACTAACAAAATGGTGCTAACTCCAACATTTTGACGCTAGACGTGTCTAGAGTCAAAATATAAAATTGGAGTTAAGTTTGCGCTGAATTTGCGTAAAACAAATGAAGCAAATTTGCTGCAAACATAGTATAAATATGCCCCATAGTATTCTGTTATAGAAATGCACAACATGACAACTCAAGCACTTAAAATACTGTCTAGATAAAACAGATGCAAAAAACTATACCCCAAGCACATGATATTGAAAGACAAACAGTTTATCTTCGACTTGAAACATTGTGCTGAAGATTTTTTTAAAACGGTGAAACATAGCGGGTTTCAAAACAGCCCCATAGACACAACAGAACGTTCCTGCATATGCAAATGTGTATGCACACGTAATTCAAAAAGCATGCACTGTAGCTCCTTAAGCACAACATATTGGCTCCAAAGTTAACTTCAATTTGTTTGTTATAGTTGCAACCCAATAAAATGGTCTTGATCCATTCCATTTTATTTGATATATAAGTTAACGCATGTAAATGGCCAATGTTTGTGACAGAAATGTTAGGAAAACAGACAAGTTGAGAGTATTGGTGGTGTCCATTTAAGACCATGACTAGTTCCTTCATGGAGTGCTTCCTAACAATGGGAAAATAGAGAGCATGGCACTCAGATTTAATTTATTTTTTCAAAAAAAGTTCCAAGGTTTACAAGTCTTTTATCTCAGTGTTGGATGTAGGAGGAATGGAAACAGCCTTGCTCACAACTATTGATGGTCTCAGAATGAGAGTGGATGATGAGCACTCTGTGGTACTGATTCTACTTGACCTTTTGGCTGTTTGCCATTGTCTGTCATAATACCCTCCTTTCCTGGTTGATCGACATATGGATTGGAAGGACAGCGCTATAATGATTCTGCTCTCACCTAGTGGACAGATATCAGATAGTTGCACTCCCTCCTTTTCGTTCAGAATTTAGGAGGTTGAATCAAGGAGTGCCTCCGGGCTTGGCTATTAGCCATATTTTTTTCAATATTGATATGGCCCCATCAATTGCATTGATTAAGTCTTATAACTTACAACTCGTTACCTATACTGACAATGCTCAGCTCAGATTGTCGTTGTTTGAGAACCAAGAGTTGTATGCTTTTCATGACTCTATGCAAGGAATTAGGCGAAGACTCAATGCCAATTCTCTTAAGTTTAATGGGGATAAGACAGCTGCGGTGTTGCTTAGGCAACAAAGGACCAACAGGGCTCTCTACCAATTTCTGGCCTTTTCCTTCAGATAGTAACATCCTGCCCATAGATATGGTGACTAATTTGAGAGTTCTGCTTGACAGCAAGCTAGGTCTGGAGAATCATGTGACTAGAACTGCAGGCACTTGTTTTGCTCTTTAGAGAGTCATACAGAAGATTCTTCCTCTGCTTCCTTCCTCAGTCAGGGCCCCAGTGATACTCAGTGTCATCCTTAGCCAGCTGGACTAATGCAACTTTTTGTTGTTCCTTGCCCAAGATTACTTGCTTCTCCAATTGTCTAGAATTCAGATCTTGGTGGTCAAACTTGCCCTGAATAAACCAAGAAGGGCCTCTGCTTCCGCAACCTTGAAGGAGTTACACTGGCTGTCTATCAAACAAAGAATCCACTTCAAGTCTCTTTCCACTGTGTTTTGAGCATTGCAGGGTCTTGGCCCAGCCTCAGTATGTAGTAGTATTAGGAGATATACCCCAAATAGAGATTTTTGCTCCTCATTAGCCCAGGTAGTGAGATTCAAGAGGGCAAGACAAGGAGGCCAGCCCTTTATGGTTGGGGCGGCTACGCTCTGGAATCATCTCTCGGCTTCCCTAAGATCGATCTTTAATCTTCTCTCTTTCAGGAAAGCTCTTAAGACATTGCTTACCACAGTGACGTGAAAATTGTGGAAGGAACGGAACGGCAGAAGTACGCTGATGCATTGACGCTTGTAGGTGGGCGGAGCTTGGAAGGCCGAAGCGTGGAGCTCAGAGCATGGAGCACGGTGCTGCTTGTGATGCTGCTCATGGAGCTGCCCCGCTGTCCCTGGACTTTGGGCCCGTTTGGCCTGCTCGGCCCACCTGACCTATTTGGCCCGCTTGGTCTGCCTGACCCACCTGACATGTTGACCAGTCCCAGTCTCTCTGGGCCCTCCGGTCCCCCCTCAGGAGTTCACCTGGCCGCAAGCCACTAGGCCCCAGCTGCAGCCCTTAAGCCCCAGGCAATCCACAGGCCTCTTCAGATTGATTAAGCCTGGGGCCCGGGGCTCGCCATCAACTGTGCTGCACCCGCCTCCGCTCCTTGTGCTGTTGTCGCTGCTGGGTTCCAACTGGAGTGTGTTAGGAGCTTCGGGCACAGAGTGGAGGCGAAATTTGAAAATTAGAGTGTGGAGCTGAGTGGAGGACAAAGGTGAAGCTGGAAGTTGCGAGGCAAGTGGGGTTATTTTGGGGTGGTGGGCCAGGCTGAAGCAGGCAGCTAGCGTTGGGCAGAGGCGGCTGGTATTAGACCAGGGCGGCTTGCACAGGCTGTGCTGTTCTGCATTGCCCTGTCCCCAATGCCCAACCCTAAATCTTCAAATCCTCAAGCCACATTATCCCTTCCACTGTCTGTTTTGCTGCAGTATCACAATATTGTTGTTTAAAATTGGAGGGACCTGCAGCACGGTGAACTTTTTTGCAGTTCATTGGTCAAGTTTTGAAGGGGGTCGCACAAGGAGGAGGGAGCAGGCTGTGAAGTCTGGTAAAGCAAGAAGAAAACCAGTCATCTCCCAAAAACGCAAGAAGTGCCGACAAGGCAATGTAATGTGCAATGCTATAGCCCAGCTGTCTCCAGACCAAGGAGATGGGCACTAACCTTCTCCTTTAAGCCCTACTGCACTAGTGGCCCCTCAGATTACTTTACAAGATGTTGAACTGTTCAACACTGCAGTTTTGAATCCCCTGGATCCTGTCGTAAATATGCCTCAATCAAGTTCACTGAGGTTTCACAAGTCTCCTTTGCTGGCCTATTTTAACTAAAAACTCCAGTTGCAAAAAAGGTGGGCAGTGGTGGCACTCAGTACTTGATGGGTTTGAGTGCATCCTCGATGTCTGACAACTTGGAGGTGTCAGTAAAGGGCGCTCGATCTTTTGAAATACATGCACAATTACATAACCCCATTTTACCAGCCATCTTTGTGAATCACTCTGGCCCAGTCAGTACTTCAGAGGTCGAGAAATCAGGGACATATTTGTTAGCCCCCAAAGAAAACATAACTCCATTGGTGTCACAGGTGGCTACTTTGGCTGTGGTTCCACTGAAGCATGAGATCTCTTGAATAGTCATTTCAAGTGACCATTCCTTTGATGACAAGGATGGGGGTTTCTTCCCCATTAGTGCTTTCTCAGCAGAATGTCCAGGATCTTGATAGTCAGGTTTGCCAGCAAGACAACAGTATGGACTATTTGATTAGCTCGCCAGCCGCACAATGGACTTGTAGTTCAATTTGCTTCCCATGGGATCTACTAGTGGAGCATGCAGGGGTAACTCTCAAACAGAGCTCTATGAGAGAGAGCTTAATGATCAATCACTCTTGGAGTTATCTTTGTTTCTGACCTGAATCTGTGGAGTGTGCAGATACTCATTTCAAGCGTGTGTCCAATGTCACAGCTGAATCCAGCGACCCTGTCTGGTCTCAGTTTCTCCAAACTTTGCAATCTACTGTTCTGGCCTTGAACTACCACTCCGTCAAGCTGGATGTGCAAGTTGACTTGTTGAATACATTAGCCACTTATGTGGTGGGGATCGATCATAAATTAGATAATTTAAATCAGTTAATCATTAGAGCGCACACAAGTGCCAATGTAGTCCAAGCAGCCTGCTGTTGCTCTCCGATTATAGAAAGTCTTTCTTCCCTTTCTACTTTTTTAAGCTCAGTACTAGCTGAAATCAAGAGGTTTTCATCTTGCTCAATGTCCTCAGCTACTTCATTAAATTTGAGGCCCCTCCCTGACCTGGTACAGAATAAAAACAAAATTACCACACTGGATGATTACTTTTTCCTGGCAAAGAGTTCATCAATCACAAAATCGAGCCAGCACGATGCCACTGGAGCTCCCGAACAAGGTATTTCGGCCAGTCCTGTCTGTCAAAATGGTTGCTAACTTTGAGTCAATCTCATAGATTAAGTTCGATCCTCCCACCCTCATTGTGTTCCATAAGCAGGTCTTTTAAACTCATCCCCGTTAGAGGTAGATCCTGTTGTGCAGCATACAGTAAGTAGGAGAGCAAAAAAAGGCTTTGAAAACAGCAAAACAAAAAGCGGAGTCCACCGTCAGCTGGGAATGCACACAAATGTCAACAACTGGCTCAATATGATTCACGGCAGCTTCAGGAGGTGAGAAACCTGACTTTGCAAACTGGTCTAAATGTGGATAAACAGGGTAGTCTGTCACCACCCAGTGTGCCTGCGTATAGTCTACCGACCAGCATTCCACACAATGGGGATGGAAGCTCATGCAAAGAAACTTTGGGCCCCCTTAAAAAAAAGCACAGTTGACAGTTTTTGCATTACCACAAGCTCTGGGGGTGGGGGGCTTTGTGGATATTATAATAACATTAACTAACCATACAGCGGCTTTCAAAACAGCCAGTTGTGATATAGTGGGTCAGAGAGTTGACAGCTCTTATGGGATGCCTCTTAAACGTCAAAGTTGCCAGCTCCTTCCATTGGTTTTAAGCCATCAAGACTCTATTGCTGATTGTTTGGTAACAATGCCAGATATTTCTAGGGGCATTTCTGGCTGGAGGGCCAGTCCCATCTAAGGCCATCATCCTGTTTCTCAACGTCTCCATCTGAGTTTCCAACTGCCAAATTACTTTTTAAGATGAAATATCGCTCAAGAGGTGCCCACGACATCTTGAATAGAGGAAACATTCTAAGACTTTTCAAAGCTATTCCGGAGCTGAGTGGCATTGGATCTGGCAATATTGTTTCCACCAAATTTCTTCCCCAAAAGGGTTTACAGACAGGGAAAGCTACTCTGGTGTCATTGGTCTCTGTTGCCCTAGCACAGTCAATTCTTGCCAGAGAAGGCACCTTTCACTGCTGGGGTATTACGATCACTCTCCATAAGAATCCTGGCTATCCTGCATTATTTTCTGAACCATCGAGTCCTAAGGCTCCCTTTGTGTTGAAGCCATTTTTAATTTTGAAAGGTGCTAAGGGGAGCTCCATTACTCATGGTGGTATAGATAGGATGACGTTGGTAACCAGCTGGGGGCTAATTGAGATTGAGTGCCTTCAGCCCTATCGCATGGGCGGTCTGAATGACCCTTACGGGAAGTGTCTCCCATGCCAAAGCATGAATCCCTGTCATTATGCTCTTGGAATATCATCGGGTTTGCCCAGAAGATCAGATCTGTGGATCTATTGTAACTTTTAAATTGCCATGAAATAATTGCTTTGCAGGAAACATGGGCTGAGGTTAGCTGCCTGCTGCCAGGGTGTTTGGAGGTCTGGAAAGCTGCTCATAGAGAGTGTATAGTGGCCGTGCTCAGGGGTGGTAGCCATCTATGTTGTCATTAAATTAAAAGGTCTTATTATTACACTTGCTTGGGAAGAAATCTGTGTTCTGGGTATTAAGATTAGTAACTGGAGATTGCAGCAAACCCTTTTTGTGATAAATGTTTATATTGCCCCGGGATCAAAAGAAAAAAGTGGAAATTGGCTCGTCTAATGGAGATTCTGGGTGACTTAGTTGGTGAACATCCTTATGCTGATTATTTGGTAACTGGGGACTTTAATACAAATTTATTTCAGGATATCTCTGAAGCCCTGGAGAGTCCTGATCATTGTAACTATCTCTTAGTTCCCGAACAGTCAAGCCTAAGGGACTGCCCTCATAGCCCTTTGGGTGAGTATGTGGTAATGCATTTAAACAGCATGGGATTTAAAGTGTTGAACAGCCATTTGTCACAAGACACCCCCGAGTTGGATTATACTATCTGTAATATGGAAATGTTCCCCTTTATTGAAAACATTTCAATATTCACTCAATGTGTGAGTGATCATCACCCCCTAGACCGTAGTTATAGAATCTAGCTTCCATCACCATGTTGTGGCTCGGGCTGTGGGTAATGGCATATGTTTTGAGACTTAAACGTGCATAAAATGGAGCTCTTCCTCTAGAGGTGCAGAAATGGCTGAGTGTGTTAACCACCTTGACTCCGGAGTGACAGGTAGTGTGTCTCCAATTAAACTATGTGACAATTTTGTCTTCTTTTTATGGTCAAGATTTCATCAACCTGTAAATAATTCTATTTTATCTATGCAGTTTGTTGCCTCAAGGGAGACCCAGGAGTTAAAGAAAGCTCACAATAAAGCTGATAGGGCAATCAGGAAGAGCCATGAATCAAAGGCCTTACTAATTAAGTTTAAGGAATTCTAGAAAGGCTATGGGAAGGCTGTCTATAAAGGAAAGTAGAGACGCTGTAAACTGTTTTGGGCAAAACTTAAAAGTCTGAGTAAGGACTCGGATTCAAGAAATGTTTTGTCCCTTTTTAACAATCTAACAAACAGTCAAGGAGGGCTTGGAACTGTTAATATCTCAGAGGGTGAATGGGCTTCCTTTTTGTCAGACATTTTTCAGCTAGCATGCCTGAAAAAAACCAGTCGCGTGTGGGGGCGCAGTCCTCTACAGCAGTACCAACTAAATTCCAGCTTCAGCCATCGTGCCCCTGTCCCCTCAATCAGAAGCCATGACTTTTTCTCTGCCCCGTCTTTGTCATATTATTTTCAAGGCAAAATGGGATGGGGCTCCAGGTCGCAATGGCCTTCTGCAGACGCTGTTCAAACAGGATATATCCCTTTGGGCTGACCATCTTGTGAATCTTTTTGATTACTGTGTCTTGTCTTCGTAAATTCCTGAGTCTTGGTGCTGTGCCATAATTCACCCATTACATAAAAGTGGCTCAAGGTCAGATCCAGACAATTTTATGCTGATAGCATTGCTTAATAATGAGGCTAAGTTTTAAGCTAGCCATCTGTTTGAAGAGCTTTGATCCTGGGGAGAGTTGAAGGGCTTGATTCCAATAAGCCAAACGGGGTTTTCAGCTGCATCAGGCACATCTACCAATTAACTGGTTCTGTCCACTTTGATGGACAAGGCAATTTTATCAGGCTCTGTGATGCATTGCTGTTTTGTGGATTTTGAGGCAGCCTTCGATAGTGTCCCCAGGGGGTTCCTTGTGGGTTCCTTGTGGGTTAAACTACAAAATTGGGGAATTCCATCTGTGCTCCTGGGGGATATTATAGACTTACATACAGACACCTGGGTCCACCTTTAACTAGGAGATGGCTGCTCCCTTTCTAGGAAAATTTCCACCATTGGTGGTGTGAAGCAGGGATGCGTGCTTTCCCCCTTGCTTTTTAATTTGTTCATTGAAGACCTGTCACCTGCTCTTGATGCTGTTTATTCTCACCCCCCTAAGATCGGGGGTCTTCTGCTTAGTCATTTGCTCAATGCTGATAATTTGGCAATGTTCAGCTATACCAGGGTAAGGCTACAAGGGCTGCTGAACCAACTTGCACTCAATAGAAATGTGAACTATTTGGAAACAAATGTGCTAAAAACAAAAGTGATTTCTTTTGGCAGGAAAAGGCCTTTGGGAAGTAACTGGTATTATAAGAGCAGTAAATCTATTTCAGACCACTGTTCAAATACTTAGGGATGCCAGGGGTTAGTTTTGATAGGCTTAGGAAGGAGATTGAAGTCAAAACCGTGGCTCTGCAGGTGTCTTTTTCAAAACTATTTAAAACCCTTAGGGGGTGTAACCTGTTCCCACAATTGGAAGTTATGAGAACAAAGACTACTCCCTCATTGATCTATGGCCAGGAAGTCATGTTGGATAGAGGTACATGTCTACTAAACAGGTTGGTTATCAAGACATATAAGAGGGTTTTTCATCTACCTCAATTCACATCCCCTGCGCAAGTTCGGCTGGAATTTGGCCTTTTAGATCAGTGGGCAGTAGGTGCAGGAGCCTTCTTGAAGCTCTGTCATAAGTTACGGAGTGCTAAAGTGGGTAGTCTGGAGTCAGATTCGTGGCTCGAAATTAGTGTGACTAAGGCAAAAGGGTCTCACTCCCGCCTCTTGACTGATTGAAACGGCTATTGAGAGTTGAGTATCTCTGGGCTAACAATCCATCTCAGTCCCTTTTCAAACGTGGTATTAAAAAGAGTGTTCAGTATTGGTCCCAATCTGCGGATCGGGCTCTCCTTGCCAAGCATAAACATGCCTGGGAGGTAATTTATTTGTTCCGGCCAGCTACCCCAGCTGGTTATTTCTCCTTGGCATTTGTTTGAAAGAGAAATGTATGCCTCAAGGATGGGTGATTGGGCTTTTTTTAACCATTTACCTGCCTGGCTGCTCAACCCGGGGGAGGTAATGTGTAGAGGTTGTGGTAGCTGGGAAGAATCTTTGGAACATGTGGTCCGGCTTTGTCCAGCTTTGTCGGAGGAGCGTAGATCCTTGTTGCGGAGCAAGTGTAATGAACTGGGGGTTCACTACTGTCTGCAGGCCGTTATTTAGTCCCTGGATCCTAAGAACATAGGCCCTCATTACAACCTTGGCAGGCGGCAGAGGCCGCCCGCCAAGGTTGTACCGCTGAGCGGCCGCCAATGCAGCCTCACTCCCGCCGGCCCCATTTTGACATCCCCGCTGCAGCTGCACCCGTCGTGCAGACAGTGAAAAGCAGTGTGGGGATGTGCCTGGGGGCCCCTGCACTGCCCATGCCAAGTGCATGGGCAGTGCAGGGTCCCCCAGGGGCCCCACGACTCCCCTTCCCACCAGCCTTTCCATGGCGGTCGCTGCCCTGGAGGATTAAAACCGCCGGGACCGGCGGTGCGACCGCGGCGCTTCCGCCGCGGTTGTAATCAGCAATATTGTACCGCCAGCCTATTGGTGGTACAATCGCCAAAACAGCCCTGGCGGTCTTTGACCGCCAGGGTTGTAATGAGGCCCATAATATTGAATGTTCTGTTGACCAAATTTGTGAATGCTGCTCCTGTCCAGTTTATTAAGGGCACTGTCAGCAGTGATTAACGGTGTATGAAAATTATCCTCTGCTCTTGCTCTTCTGGGCTGAACCAACTTTGCACAGTCACTGAGTTTCTAATCCTTTTATTATGGTTCTCAATATATTGTTGACTGCTTCTTCATGATGAATTAACCAATGCACGTAAGCACTTTAAGGATCCAGATCTGCTCCATGTTTATTGTTCATGGGGAGGGTGTCTGCCTTCTAGGGAAGCATTTTTGGAGCCTGGAAGTAACTTTAGTAACAATCGTGCAATTTTGTATCTCATAGTTGGATCCCCTGCTATTATTGGAATGTTTTTTTTTATGTTAATCTATATGAACTAACTGAATATTTTATTGTGATTATAATGTTTGATATTAGCGTGTTTTATTGGTAGCTCGGGGTCTCAATTTGTGTACTGTATTATTTGATTGCTCTCGGTTTTACAATAAATTATACACACCCTTAAGATCTGGCTCTTTCCTAAGTAGCTGATTTTACATACATGTGAGTAGCCTTGACTGAAATGTCTTTTGTTTATGGCTAGCACGAGGATACCAGTCTGGTGACACAGTGCATTATAAATGCTATAACTAAATATATAACTAAATAAATAAGAAGTAAGCAAGTCACTAGTGCCACTTGGTGCATGCAGATAATAATGTATTTGTTATTAATATTTGAGCTTCAAGATATAATTAAAACATGTCAGCAGCAGTATACACAATTTTTAAGCATTAGAAGCATTAAGAGATTTTTTTAATAGTTTTTGAACATTTGCATATAAACACTTATTTATAAACTGTAAAACACTTTGCTTCGCACCTTGATGAACTACACACATTTCTCCATTCAAAGCAGCTCCCTTCCCATACCAAATGCATGGCAGCTGACTTTCCTTCTCCTCGTAAAGAAAAAACAATGCCCCTACCTTCTCCTTCATCTGTCTGCCTTGTTGAGCAAGGACCGCAGGAAATAAACTTTCTCTTGTGATCGCTAAGAAAGGGGTTAGAAGAGCAATGCCAGTGTTCGCAAAGGGAAAGAAAGCCAGGAATCACAGCTGAAACCACTGACGACCCCTAATGGATGCCCACGCATATTTTGAGAACTCTCCATGATGATGGTCGTCATTTTGCCAAAAGTGCTTCACTTTTGGCAAAAAAGTAATGTATGGCATGTCATGGGAACAATACCTTTTTTCGAGTATTGCAGGATAAAAACAGTGTGGGTGTATATTTCTGAAAAACAAAATCCCTATTGACGTGGCATGCAGGGTAGTTTCTCCTCCATTGATTATTTTTCCTGCCTGTGATTACCAAGCCAGACACAGTTTGAAAAAATTCTGGGGACTTCCAGGAGCCAGGCCCTCCTCCTACAGGAAAGTGGTTTGCTGCCCCACTTTTCATCTTTGGGGACATATTTATTAGAGTCTTAGGCCGGCATTGCATCACAAATTGTGACGCAATGGTGGTGTTGGCATTAAATGACACATTTGCAAAATAGCGTCATTTTCAAAGGGTTGTGTGGAACAAAACCTGCGCTGAAAACAGCTGCATGATGCAACATATAATTTATGCATTGTAGGTGTTCTCCTACAAAATCTGATGCAATCATAATGCAGTGGTATTTATGGGTTTACCAACGTGTCACTCTTCTTTGGGAAGCTCAATGCAACACCTAAAAGGCACCAGAATTCCCGCACATTGGCAAACCAGGAAATGACGCAATGGCTGTGGTGTAAAAAGATCAACCCCACAAAACAATTTAGCAAGCTCAACTATGCCGTGGAACTCATCATACTGCAACTTGGAGTAGCTAAGAGACCACCACCACTGCATAGGCAGTGAAGGAGGAGGGAGCGTGGTTTCTGGCAGCACAAATCCCTCATTGATCTCAGGGAGCAGGAGGTCATAAAGCTTTACAGTCTTAAGAGGGAGTCTATCATGGAACTGCTGGAGAAGATTGAGCCAATTCTCTAACCACTAACTTCAAGGCTCACTAACGTCCCACCACATGTGAAACCTATGGCTGTGCTCCTCATGCTGGCATCAGGTTGCTTCCACGTCACAACAGCCAGATTGGCAGGAAACTCACAGGGAGCTCTTTCAACCTTCCACCCCTCTGTTTTAGATGTCATCATTAAACTAATCGGCACTACGTTCTCTTCACCAAAACCCCACAACAACAACTGGCTACCAAGGAAGGATTCCGCAACATAGCTGGATTTCCATGTGCAATTGGTGCCCCTTGCTGCAACATCCCACCTGTACATAATCCATCAATGTCCAAGCTATAGTCGACCATCAGGGAATGTTCATCAATGTGCTGGCTAAATATCCAGGGAGTGCACATGATGCCTTTATCTCCTGCCAAAGTATCATCAATGAGTGGTTTCTGAAGGGGAAATATGGTAATGGCCTAGTCTTTGGTAAGGAAATCACAACTATACTAAATACCAACTAAGAAGCTGAATGTATGACATAATAGCCATCTTTGTGTTTGTGAATTGACCTCGTGTTATATGCACATAATGGGAATAACGAACTCTAACATATAGAGAATGATGTTCCATGGTGTCATTCCCCCACTAATCCTACAATAAAAGTAGGGAAAAATCAACTGTGAGAGATATTGTGGCATCTCACAATGTGTGAGTGGACAGAAACACATTTTTGCACTGGTTAACAATTCAACACAATAATCATGTGGTTCACAAGTGAGGTCATTATGAGTAGAAAGGGTACATATCAGCTAAGTGTGAGATGTGTATGTATGTTCAGTGGTTTGTTTAGTCCTGGTCATTTCTGGAAGTTACACAAAAATAACTGGTGTTGAACATTTTATGTGTTCCCAAGTAAATGTGTCCCACATGGCAGAAAATGTGTTTGTTGACCAAAGTATCAGGAACACTAATGGAATAAGTTGTTGTAAATTCAATTTATGTCATTCACTGTAAGTGTAGCTACAATTCTTGTTTGAAATTACAAATTTAGGTACATATGTGATACTAAAAATATAAAGTACACATATGCCTCACCCATTCTTACAATACAGGTCCAAATGTCATTTATGTGATAGATGACAAGTTTGGTGCATCAAGTTGCCTACATGTCCTCGCTCTCTGTCTATCTATGGTAAACTGGCACAGTCAATTAATATGCTGCCAAACATGTAATACACCAGTAAATCATTTGGAAATAAATAGAACTAGGGTAAGGTATCACAGTGTACTCAGGATCCTAAACTGAACACTCTCTTGCCTCACCAATGCTGCCATAATCAAGGCATATCAGTACTGAATAACCTACAAGGCTAATTCACATAGATACATCTAAAACATGTGTGGTCAGTGTATAGGCCTGCAATATAAGACTACCAATATCTACATCAGCTTGTCCAACATAGAAACTGTCTACATTGCTATACCTATGTGTCAGTCTACGTTCAGCACAACACCTTTCCCCACAAAAAGCAGTAGCTGTTGTTTGACACAAAACTTTAAAAGTATCCATGCCACATTTTGGAAAATCACTACTTGTACTGTGCAAATAGCCATGTTTAATAAAGTGAAAAAGCAAAGGCTATGCTAATGTCATGTAGGCAAGCAAGGACATCACATGTGACAAAAAGGCAAATGTATGCATGAATGTCAAACATGTTGGCACTGTCACAACCTACAGAGGGCAGAATATATGCCAAAGATTTGTAACTTTACACATATAGTAAGTGAAAATAGCATGGACCTGTTAAGAACATTCCAAAGTACTTATCATAGAAATCTACTGCCTAAATATGACAGTCACCAAATGCAAAAACAACAAGGTGATGGATGGAATGCTTGAATTAATCTTAGCCACTGGCGACTGCTTGTCTGGACATGGTTTTGTTGCCTATGTCCATATTTCCATATTTAAGTATAAAACTGGTATTGATGAAGTGGAAAAAAATACTCAGATAGAGTTATCAAGTGTAAACATAATGGTATCATGAAATCTGACTATTAGAAAATGCGTGTCAATATGCCACCTATATTGCTCCATCTTGCAGCATACTATGCTCATACATACTGTATATGTTTAACCTCTCCTGCAACATAATTGCACTGTGACTGACTGTTGGTGTAGGTAAAGATTCATGTTGATCAACACTTAAAATGTTTGGTGACACATACCTGTCCCTGTAGTTGTGTGTCAAATCAAAAGTGAAATTGTTAAATCAGAAATAGTTAAATCACTTAAGGACAGTGTCAGCAAGGTAGCCATCACAATTAAGCCAGTTTCATAAGTATTGATAAATGATCATTTACTTTCCCTGAGGCATGGCTGTTCTAATCCAGCCTCAGGGGGACTCAAGCCTCCTTCAGAGTAGTTGATGTCATACATATGGAAAAGAGAGTGAGAGTGGAACAATTACAATGATGCCCTGGATGCCGTAGCGATGTATGCCTACTGCTTTATTTAACCGCGGTGTTGTACAAATCATTACCAGACTGCCTGACATTGTGAGTGTATATGCCCACATGGTAGGGGTCTGGTCATATGGCTTTGCATGTCTAAACTGGATGTCAGACTTCATATCTCAGTGAAGCGTGTATGTTTTGGAGCACATAGTGCAAATGTCATTACTGTTAAACCTATAGACTGCCAGTAGGCCTCAATGCATGGATACAGTGTCATTGGCATTGTGTGGCCAGGTGGACAAACGTATCAGTCTGCACATGGATTGGCATTGAAATGCCAGATTCATGACCCCCTATTTCACCTATGTTCCATTTTTGGGAGGCATTAATACAATGCATGGTATTAAGTCATGTTGCTGCAGTGTGTAAAAGTATATGCAGGAATGTACTGTGTTAGCAGCATACAGTGCATTAGACTACTGGTGGGGTAAGTTAGACTGGAAAGCATCAAAGCAGTCACCCTTGCATCATGGTGCAATGCTGCCTGCATTATACCCAACAAAGGTCCTGGACAGATGAGTACTCCAGCATGCATACACACATGCCTGAGATGCATTTTCCTATTTAAATTGTGTGCTGATGAATGCAGCCCTGGGAGAATGAGTGTACAGAAAATTGTTTATGTAAAGGTCATCATGGTTTTGCTAAACTCTGTATACCAGAAGCTGTATGTCAGATTTCACTGTATTTGGCAGAGGGTAACAAGCGTATTACAGTAATATCTTGCAGGAGGGAGTCAAGCACCCTCCATTTATATATTGGGCACATGACACTGAGTAAGTAAAGTCAGCAATGTGTGCTGCCTTGTGTAACTCTAGATGAGTCAGGTATTGCAGAAGCACACTAACTGGACTTACTCACCTTTTCACCTATTGCGCATGATTATGGCCAGGCTTCACCCCGCTTCCATGATGCAATACCAACACCAAAAGTGTCCATATCAGGACCATGTCTAAACTGGATGTCAGCCTTCATAGTGCACTGTGTATATTTTGGGCCACAGCATGAGTATGACTTACTGTTATGAGTAATATGGATTTAATCATATTGTGACTGCATTTCCATATTGTACACCCACACTGACCGCCCTTAACTCAGTTTGCCCTGTTCCATTAGGAGATGTCTTTGTACTGAAGTTATACTGACCATATCTCTATCTCAAATTTTGGTGTAGGTCTGGACTGCACATATGTTTATATGACAAAATCAGCTTATTTTCGAAAACATCTTGTACATTTACACTTGAGCTAATAAGCTTTTACTTTAACTCCCTAGATAACGTGACAGCTGATGAAGCTAGAACCTTTGAACTGAGGAAGGAATGCTATTGCCACATCCGCCACATCGCAAAGGCATACTGGAAGATGGGGGTGATATATGAAAGGGTAAAGGCATTGGGGACATGAAAGAGTGGAAGGAGGATGACCACCACACAATCCGGTGGGCCAAAATGTTTGGCGGGTGTCCAACAGAAGTAGCAGGCAGTCCAGACACAGGCCACAGCAGGACCATCAACTGCATCACAGCAGACAACCACAAGCGACAGGAGACCAAGACGTGCCAGAGGATCTTTATTCAATTACATGATTCTCAGGGAGTTGCACAAACCTAAGAGGAGAATGCATGACATTGAATAGGCTCAGGCCAGTCTCCGCAGAATAATGTTAACATTGTAAAAGACCATGGATAAGATTGCTGCCAAAATTTTAATCTCTCCCTCTGGACATTCCCTTTCCTGGTTATTATTATGTCAGTTAATTGTTTCTTGTTATTAAGCATAGTGTTAGTTGGAGTTTAGTATAGGTGTAGGTTTAGAATAGATAAGTGTAAGGTAAATAGTATTTTTTTAGCTAGTTGTTTTTAAGTGTGCTATTTCATGGTAGCATTTTTAAGTAAGTCGGCGTTGATATTTAGGGGGTCATTCTGACCCTGGTGGTCCAAGACCGCCAGGGCCACGGATGACTGAAGCACCGCCAACAGGCTGGCGGTGCTTCATTGCCCATTCCGACCGCGGCTGTAAAGCCGCGATCGGAAAACAGGGTCCGGCGGTTTCCCGCCGGATTTCCCCCTTGTTGGGCGAATCCTCCATGGCGGCACTGCAAGCAGCGCCGCCATGGGGATTCTGACCCCCTTCCCGCCAGCCTGTTTCTGGCAGTTTTTACCGCCAGGAACAGGCTGGCGGGAATGGGTGTCCTGGGGCCCCTGGGGGCCCCTGCACTGCCCATGCCACTGGCATGGGCTGTGCAGGGGCCCCCTAACAGGGCCCCAGCCTGCCTTTCACTGTCTGCCTAGCAGACAGTGAAAAGCGCGACGGGTGCAACTGCACCCGTCGCACACCTGCAACACCGCCGGCTCCATTCGGAGCCGGCTTCTGTGTTGCAGGCCCCTTTCCCGCTGGGCCGGCGGGAAAGTTAGAATGGCCCCAGCGGTCTTTTGACCCCGGGGCGGCCGAATGGCAGTTCCCTCCAGGCGGGCGGCGACCGCCGCCCGCTGGGGTCAGAATGACCCCCTTAGTGTTTTAGAAAATGAAACAAAAGCATTTAAAAAAAACTAAATACCACAAAAATATATATTTGTTTAGGATTACATGTGTAGATAGTATATGAATAGGATAGTGTTTATGTTTGTATTGCACGTAGCTATGTGCATTGGGTGAGTGGGCTTGATGTTTAACTTGTCATATGAGTATACGTCTTGAGATAGTTTAACATAAGTTAAGATAGTTGAGGCTAGTGTTAAGGGAAGTTAGTGTAGGCTAGATAGGTATAGGTAGTTTAGATAGTTTTGATTGATTAAAATGTTTTTGTACTCCCACTAGCTCATAATTATTTCATATTTATGAGTTAGTACCATTGTGTAAGTTGAGTTGAGTACATGATGTAGCAATTGACCTGCAGTCTTTGAAGGTATATGTTGCTTTGTCAGAGGCCTATGAACAAGTATGGATCCTTTTCCATAGTTTGGACACAGTATGTATCCCTCATTTGGTGATTTTACACACTGCACAACACAGGTAGTCTCCAACTGTTGCACTCTGTGTGAAAGTGATAGGGCAGGTATAGGTTATGTAGTTTTGTCACTACAGATTGTAAATCCCTGGCTGCGCTGGAGCATACACTGGTGCCTGGCACGAGCGCACACACCCTTGCACCATTGTTCAAAGGGGGTCATTTGTGTTGACGGTTACAAATTATGAATGTATTTACACCTGCCTGAAGAACATCCATCATCATTGACATTGACTAATTCCTAAGTGTGGCACTTCATGCAGTTCACTTTGGTTAACTACGTTCAAAGTTTAATGCCCATAAATCTCTTGTGTCCTCTTCCCCTGGGGAGGTATTGCATTGTTTCTGGTTCTGTGCTCTGGCTCTTATGCAAAAATATGTACGTGTAATGTACAATTGCTGTAATGTATGGATGCACTCACACTCAGTACAAATGAGGCCTCTCAGGTGCAGAGGGACACACTTTGCCTACTTATCACACTGTAGCATTATTCACTATTTAACAGTTAACAAGGAGCCCTTACTTTTTAATGACATTTAAGGTATTGGACTGGCCTAGTGCATCCTTTTGGGCACAGGTATGATGGTAATTCATGAGGAATATGGCCATGACTATATGGTTATTATTAGCACAACCATGCAAATGTACGTGCCATAAAATCGCTTCAGTGTGGGAAGTGAGGTTATCATATTAGGATGATCACGTTGTCATTTTAACTGAACGCGTTTATGTGGATGAGTCAAACAGTGTTATGGCCTTGCATGCCTCATGCATCCCATTTATAGCTGGTAAGTATTTGTGTGATTAGAACAGATTCTGTGTGTCAGTCAAGTAATTGCAGCCCTTTGTCACACTCTGAAGTTCCATTGGAAGACAACACTTTTCTCATAATACCAGTGCAGTGGATGTACTTGGCGTAGATGCATATTCAAAGACAGCATGTGCAATTGACTTTAGCTCACTGTCCTTGAGATTCAAACAAGTGGGTTAGGATTTTACACTTCCACCATGGTATAAGTAGCTCTTTCAACAAAAGTCATACAGTACTCTGTGGCTTTAAAAAAATAGGCGTATATGAGTTATTTTTATTGAAGATTGTAGGTCTCCTACAATGTTTTTGGGGAGTCTAATTGTAGATTTTTGGGCAACACCAAAAGTTATTGAAAGCTTAGCTGACCAGAGAGAGTCCATTTCTGAGACATGTCAAAGCAACATGTGGCGATGAGAAGTATATAAGTTAGGAGGTACAAATTGCCATTTGGGAAGGTAGGATTGTTAAAAAGTCTACAAGTCGATAAGATCAAAGGGTACACAAACAAACAATTCAGTGCTGGGTGACAAAGGAGGTGGCATAATGTTAAACAAAGGACCCCTAGGAAACTGGCCAGGAGGCACTGACAACAGAAACTTTGGAACTCGAGGGGCCCAACTCACAAAGGTCTAGGTTTTGACCAAAAGTCTAAGTTTATGACTTTTTGGCATTCACAAAGATAAGTTACGATTGGTATCTTTACGTCCACACTTGGGGTGGAATTTCTGCACCGGGTACAGAGGTTCCATTCCGGAACCAGAGTGTAATCTTTGTAACCAGAGTGTACTCTGCGCACCCGGAGTGGAATCTATGCACTCGGGGTGGATCTCCGCCCTGAGTGTGGAGATTCCACCCTGAGTGTGGATGTAAAGATATTACTCAAAAATTACCTTTGTGAATACCAAAAAGTTGTAAATATAGACTTTTGGTCTAAACTTAAACCAAAAGTCTATGTTTACCTTTGTTCATGAGGCCAAAGATCTTCCTCCTCTAATGGGTGTTGTGCCTTGCCTGCAGTTGGTGGTGTTTGTATGGGAGGCATCTGAGGTACACATCAGATGCAGAAGATGTGGCTCCCCGTCACCACCAGCATTTGTCTGTTCTAATAAGGCATCCAGCAAATCCCTGACAAGGATCTGGTGACTTGCCAACAAAGCAACAACGTTGCAAATGAGGGTACCAATTGTTGTAATATAGGAGTCCAACTGGCACTCCATGGATTCCATGATGTTACGGATGGCCCCCATCTGTGTGGCAACTTCACTGGTGCCAGAAGTAGAGGGCTGTTGTTCCCTCTGCATATTGACACCAGCGATGTCAGCTAGGGACTCATCAATCCCATGGAGCCAAGTGTAGGAGTCTGTAATAGCCTTTGGCATACCCCTATTAGGGCTCCGACACCTATGGACTCCTTCTAGTGTGGCGACTCAGGTCTCCATCCCTGCCTGCACTTCATCAGCCATTCCCTGTTGAAATTCAACTTGGGATTTGCACAGCAAGATGAAGCATGGCGGTTCCTCTGGAGACCCTGCAATGTCATCTTCACTTTCCAAAACTGAAGGGGGAGACTCAATAGAGTCCAGGAGTTGTTGGAAAGTGTCATCATCCGTGGGCAGCAGGATGGCACACCCAACACATTGGTCATCAAGTAGAGACTGCTGTACAGAAGGTGTTTTTTTTGTCCATCTGAAAAGAGATAGCAATATGGTAATAATAACCCATGCTAATTGTAGTCATATGTAATTTTGGTGACACTCATAATGACTATTTTCACTTTCAATTATACGAGGATATGTGGAACATATGTTACAACATGTAACATTATTGTTGCCTTTCAAATAGCAATAGCTTTCCATTTTACACACTAACTCTCTATGAACAAAAGACCCTATTAACGTAATGATACGCGCAGCTCAGGTAGGCAGCTTGCTTGTCTGCCCTGCCTAAAAGAGTGAGTGCAGGTAAGGGCCCCATTTGACATATTATGGTGTTTTTCTTGTTCATGCCTCCACTGATGTAACATTGGCTTCTTTATACCACTGCTGAAACCATTGCACCATGTCACCAGGATGCCTGCATTCCGTCTAGCCAGCAGTTAACACCAGAGCACAAACGAAGTCATGTTATTTTGTTATGTCTTACAAGTAATTGTGCACTCTGCCTTTTGCACAGTAAAACACACCACCCTGGCATTTTACTGTAATTTGAGCAAATATGTCTACTAGGAGTCACATTTGACACACATCCAGACAACTCTAAACAGCAAGCAACCTTGCTACACTTCAGAAGTGGGTAAGGACCTGTATATACCATGCTTCATTTTTTTGTGGAATCCTGGAGTTGCCTAACACACACACATTCATCTCCAGAGTCCAAAACAGTAGACACTGATAACCATCTCTTAAGGGGGTAGCTACTGTCACACTTGGAAATATGCAATAGCTCAAAGTCACTCCATTTCCTCAGGACCCAAGATGATCTGCAGAGCCCACTAATCACTTCAGTCAGCCCCACCTAGGGACTCTGCTTAATCTCACACACTGATGACACCCAGATCGTACATTGATTCTCAGGAACATGAACACCACCAACATTTGCCACATTATGCAATTGATGAACATGCCTACGTGCATATGACCGTAATGGCTCATACTGAACCTCACAAGATAATAACGAGCAATATGTACCTACCGTGGTTGCCTACACGACTAGGCCCAAACCCTTCACCCTCCTATCAGCCCAGAAACCTGCCCATTATCCTGGACACCTAGCTCACCCTAACACTTCTTCACAATTCCCTGTTTCACCTCCGCCTGCTTTCACATATGTTGCATAGTCAGACTTCTCTTCTTCTGGCTTTCTCCTGACTCCTATG
Source organism: Pleurodeles waltl (assembly GCF_031143425.1). Taxonomy (NCBI): domain Eukaryota; kingdom Metazoa; phylum Chordata; class Amphibia; order Caudata; family Salamandridae; genus Pleurodeles; species Pleurodeles waltl. The sequence continues at coordinate 217,162,770 of NC_090448.1, read as the reverse complement.
AGATATTCACCCAGGCCCTCATCACATTTAGACTCTAGTACACCAATGCCCTCTACCACAGCATCTCTGCAGAGCTGCAACACAAGTGACAAACTATCATACCTAGCAGTGCCTGAATATTACTCAGCCTACCTGGAGGCACACATCACCCCTCACCTCCTTGAGATAAAATGCCCCCCCATTCAGACCCAATGGCAGTTCAATAAGCTCTGACACACCTACAAGGCACTATGTTGCCAGGGACCCACTTAGCTCACACACCATCTATTCTTCCAAAACCAATCATGGACCTCTGCTGTGCATCACTTGGATTAACCCCTACCCCCAATATCTGTATGAGAAAGACAGGAGGTAGGGTGGTTTCTTACGTGGCAGCCAACACCTGTTAAAACCTCACCCAGAACATCAGGGAAGCTGTGTGCAATATGGTTTAGAGGTATTGACTATACACCTGGCTCTTCAGGTGATCCTACTTGAAGAGCTGTCACATACTCAGCACCTGGATACTACCTTGGGTGAGGGGTTAACCCTCTGACAAAGCACATTACTTAACATTACATTCTAATTGTTTCAGCCTAGCCGCAAGACAAGCACATGTGCTTCATGGAAGAGGGGGGCGGGATTGGCACTGACATATCTGCACAGTTTCCAGGGTCTATGCATGATGTTCTGCTCCAGTCCAGGATTTTTGCTGTGTATTGTGGGACTTGTGCTCCTACTCATATTGTAGATTGCACTACAAATCCTAGGGTTAAATGGATAAACTGGGCTGGGCCAATACATCACACATAGATCAGAGGAACTTTGCAGGCCTGGACATAAACATATGCGACTGGGCAAGTAATTCACAGTTATGTGATGGGTGAGTTTATATGTGAGACATTGCTGCCCTTTCACATGCACACAGTGTAGTGCAGCAAACTGTCTTGCCTCAGACATTAATGTTTGGTCCTCCTCCTCATTCAAATTGGTCCTTTCTTTTCCTCCTCCCCCGGTCTTCTGTCTGGTCATCTTGGCTGGGTTTGAGGTTGCTGCCCTCCTGCCTGGTAATTGGTCCTCCCTGCAGTTTTTAAGTTATTGTTGTTTTGAAATTCTGTGGATTGAAATGCACTTTTTTTTTAAAGCTTCCCGCTATGCAATCCTGATTTGTAGCACATAGAAGTGCTTTACGACACGCAAATTAGCATTGGGCCACGTAGGTGGCATTTGAGTTATGACACTTTGCATCATTCTTCTCGCCAATGTGACAGCATTTTTGATGCACCTTGCAACAGGGTGCCCGTACCTTAAATATGGTGCATCCATTTTGCAAAAAAGTAGCGCAACACAGCACAAGATTTTATGATGCAATACTGCTGCAATGCAGTGTTGCATTAAAAGTCATAAATATGCCCCCTGGTGTATAATGGAAATGATTCTTGCTTAAGGGTCATGGCCATGCATGAACCTCAGGCAGGAATCCTTTCGGGTGGCAGAAGGCACTTTTAAAACGGAGAGGAACAGGACAGTGTCTCCCCGTCTTGTTGTGGTTTCAAGGATATGATGCAGCTTATTAGTATGCCATTGCAATTTCAATGGCAGCAGTTCTGGAGTCAAGACGTGATGCCAGCACAAGGTTACAGAGGAATCTTCATCCTTTCAAAGAAGGACCTTTCGGCGCTAATGTAGGTGAATTCATTGCCAACCAGGAAAGAAGCAGTCACCAGAGAATCCCCTGCATTTCAGTTCAAAATCATTGATGTCACATACTCAATATAGAAAACATAGGGCCATATTTATGGCCAAGTGACTCAGGGCAGCAAGTCACCTGGCTGCATTGCGTCACAGGGAAAAGGCAGGAATACACTGTATATAAAAGAATACTGCACATTCCGACCTTTGTCTCTGAGGTTGCGCTGTTTTGGCAGCATAGCGCCAATGCAGGCACACTTGCACCATGGTGCAAGTGTGCCTCTGTAGTAAAGAAGATTGTTTTTGTGCATAAAGGTGCACCTTCCTGCACAAAAACAATACCGCATGAGGCATATTCATTTTTCTATGTGTGCTGCAACATATGTAAATGGCTCCACTCATTTTGTAAATTTCTTTCCATAGTATTGCAGTCCTGTAATTGATTGTGGCGGTTTGTCTTTTGATATTTGTTCCAAGCTTATGTATTCACATTTATGTATCAATGTTCAATGGTACTATGCGCATGCGCATCTTACTGATTCATTTATTTGGTTAGGAGTAGGTATTTGTCAGTTGTTGTGCTGCATTGTCCTGAGCTTTGATTTATTCATTTATATCTCTGTCTACTTGCAGTTGAATACAGCACTAACAATATCTACTGGCGGTACAAGAATGTTTTACAAAAGGTTACACTGCTAGTTAGATTAGTGAACAAAAACAGAAAACAAATATTTATACTTATTGGTAATTCTGCTTTAAGTGCCCATAAAATATTTAACAAGATGTAATTTGGTAGATATTCCATGTTAAATTGACTCAAGAAAAACATATCTACTCAGCAACAAAATGTTTGCAAATTTTTTAAAGCTTGTTTTTATTAGGACTTGTGCGTCCAGAAATGAAATCCGGTAAATGATTGTGAAAACCATCAAGTCTGGTGTTGTATTTTGAAGGTTTGTTTTCTTTATCTACCAGCTTACAAGATATGCTTGCTATGATCATCTCGTAATTAGTTGTCATCCGTTGCATTGGCATCTGCTTTTCAATGCAATGAAATTCTAGATGTCCCAGCAGTTTTTGGTCTAAATTGTTGTTCTCTCATGTTGTGGGAGGCACCTTCTCGTTCTCACTCTTGCCTTGTGCCAGTGGAGCATCTGACTTTTTTTTATCTCATTTGCCCCATAGTGGTGGCTTCAATTGGTTGTGCACTTTAGAGAAGGCAATGTGATGCTTCGTGAGGAACAACGGGCAGAAGAGACAAACTGCTTGATGTGGGAATATGCACTCCAGAGCCACATGCAGATGGTAAGCTCACAAGGACAAGATGGTTCGTAGGGCAGGAGTCCGGTGTTGGCGCATCTGACCTTAATAAGTAAACTTACAAGGGGACGCAAACAGGTCAATGAACATTTTGTCTCGCATTTGGGATGTTTCCACTGTATATCTTGTACATGTAGATCAATAATGAATAACCAATCAGTAACATCAATAATCAATGATAATCAATAGCATTAGTAATCAATAGGAGTCAGTAATTATCACACACCATGACCGAGAGGTTATGAATAACCACACCTCTAAGTAAAAGTTAGAATATTTATTTCCCTATATAAACAATACTAATGTTACGTAAGATAATCTCAAGATCAAATGATAAACATACAGAAACAACACTGGCTGACCGAATCTGCGAAAGAAACGCAATCTAATCAAAGCTTAAACAATTACACATTCTAAGGTTACGGTGCAAAGTAATAACAAGAACAACCCAGCGGAATTCATTAGTTACGATCCTTAACTAACACCACATTAGCATCAGCATGTTGGGCTTCATGCACAACAATTTAGGCAACACAAATTTGAAAAACAGAATCTAACTATGGCTCTATCAAAATAGCACGGTTGGTACCTAGAAAGAAAAAGCAAATAGACATAGCAAACAATCTCTTCACTAGATTTACATATCCTCAGTTTGGATCAGCAAGCTGTGACAGTCTTCGACATCAGGACATCAGTTCGTTCAGCAGAGCATCAGGATTCAGCATAAAAATTCAGAATATGCAAAAGTCTTTAAGCAGTAAAGTTAAGCGTGTCTCTTGTCAAGATGCTCAAGAAAGTAGTGGCGATGGCAAAAGGCAAAAGCGCAATGGCCTCTCTTCCCTCAGTGCAATCTGGCTAAATTAGATTTCCTAAAGCTACTTCCCAAGTCCCTACTGGTCATGGGATCGCATGTTCACACTTTGTCCAATAAAACTAAAGCATAATTTTTTTTAGGGCATGTTCCAAACTTTAGGACGAATGCCATGGACTTCAATGGAGTGGTCTTCATGCAGGTGGTGCAGGCGGAAGGATGCTCAAGGATTCCCCAGTTGAGGTACAGTCAATGGGGATGTCTTTGGGCTTATTCCTCGGTCCACTGGTGGAGTGGGGTGACTTTGGCCACAGAGGGTGGGGACTCTCAAATCCTCTATGTTGCTGTAGCTGTGCAGCCAATGCTGGGCTAGTGGTCTCCTTGCACCTCAGTTGGAGCAAAATCCACAGGTGGGGGCAAGTGTCCTTTGAGGGTGATGAACCTGGACTCTGATAGCACTTCTGGGTCTGGCAGACTTGAAATCAACTTTTGGCTATCATGAATTGGTCCTTTGGTGCGCCCAGCAACTTGTAGCAGCAAAACTTCTGCGGTGGCTACCAACATATCAGTTTGGACTTCTTTAGATCTTTTGCTCCTGGAGCTGTTTCCAGGGCATCAGCAAACTGATCAATGGAGTCACTGCTTTGCTGTAGGGCTTGGAATCAACTTTTTCCCAAGCCAGGAGCCACAGACATAGTCCAAACTTTACTGGAGCAAAGTGTAGCAGGTGCAGTCCTTCTGATGGTGCAGCCACTCTTTGTGTAGGTTCTAGGAAAACTTGACAGTCCTTCTTTGGTCCTTTATCCAAATCCAGTGTGATCCGAGGGACAGGGTGCCAGGGGTGCCATATTTAACTCAGGAAAGAGCCCTGAGGAAACCATGTGGTCACTAGCCAATAGGCTACTAGGTCCCCTCACTTCTGGTGATGTGTTTCCCAAACTGTGTGGCATCTGACTATCCCAAAGTACACTATTGTAGCCACTTTCAAAATGAGAGGACCCATCTTTGGTCATTAGGAGCTTAGTAAGCCACCTTACAGATGTGGCTTCCTGAGGGCTACAGTCCCATGGGAAAACCAGTCTGCGCACTGAGTTTCCCTTTCTGTCTTCAACTTGTCCATATATTATAACCATTTGCCCAACAAAGGTGGCTTCTCCTTTTGGGTTATTATTACACTGTGGTACGTCTGCCTGCAGCCTGATATTCATGTGAACCCTGATAAGGTGAGTGATGGTATAATCTTATTTAGTATAGTGTACATAACTCACACCTATCATTTCTTACATTGTACTGCTGGGTTACATATTTGTCCATACACTTGTACACATCTATTCCTGCAGTATGATGTGTGTGTGATGACATTTTAGAGTCAAATGTCACATACCTAAAGATTGTCTAGAAGACAAATTTGAAGACATTGATTTTCTGCTTAGCATCCCTTGAAGCAGACTTATTCTGTCCAACACAGCATTATCCTGTAATTTTTCTATTTACTTCAGAATTATCCCTCAGGAAGGGCAGATGATGGTACAATCCAGACCCCAGTGCATAGTTATCAGCCCACAATCTTTCAACACAGTTGTATTGACATTCCATGGCCATTGACATGAGGCAAACATCACTAATCTCCCTCACAGTTGATGTGTCACATTACACAGAGACAAAGTTGTTGTGTAAGTGCTTAAAGTGTTGTAGTGCAATATTTACATAGTCCAGGATTGTGAGTCCATTAGTGTGACGCCTTCTATTGCGATACTACACAAGTGAGAAAGGACATGTCATTGGACATGCTGGGGTGGAGTGTCATACAGTGCAGAGGAACATGAATTGCCAATGAGATAGTGAGAGACAATCACAGAGCATAGTGTCAAGGTAAACAGTGGGCTGGAGAACAGTGCATGTGAGCAGCTGTCGCAAGACTGGCATGTTACAAAGCACAGGACTGTGGTTATAAGTCCCCATTTGGCATGTACTTGTGCTACTGGGTACTCTTACGGGTGAAGGTGATCTGTTCCACGTCTTCATCTTCTGATGTGTGTGTCATCTCCTCTGCCCTTGGTGGTGGTGGGTTTGAAGGGGCAACACACACTTCAGTGTTTGAAGACATGAAGTCAGAAATCCCAGTAGCTGCCAACTGTGGGGATATTAAGGGCATTACAGCTGCAAGGAGTAGGCTGGCTGCCATATTTTGCATCCCCACCCGCACCTCCTTGGCCAGCTCCCGCTGTACTCCAACTACAGTCCTCTCAAACCTGGTGCCTGTGTCGTCAGAGTCCTCAGCTGGGTTGGAGCTGGCAGGTCGTACACTTGGGGTGGTGGGTGGCTCCTCTGTGATGGCTGCTACTTCAGTGCCCCTCATTGCGACTGAAGGTGGGGTCTGGAGCGTTCCAAGAACATCTTGGAGGGTCTGCTGGCTGATGTTTGTCAGCTTGTCATCCATATCATCAGGGAAGTCCAGGACAGGCATATCCCCAGGAGAGCCATAGTCCTCTGCAATGAGATATTGTACAATTAGTGTGTCTGTGTTGTGGCATTTGTAATGTGACGTGCCTGACTTCCTATTAGTTGCACATTGTGATCTTGGTTCCTGTTCTTTGTTCCTGTCATTAAGATTAACATTCTCCCAGGCCTATGGCCCATCTGCAATTCACATGTAGTATGGGCAGTTTAGGGAATTGTCTGCGTCACATCCTCTAGGTGTAGGTTCTGCCCAAATTGTATGTTGCCACCTTATTGTACAGCTCAACACTCCGTCTACGTCCATTCTCATGTTGTGGCCTTGCACTGGCTGTGGGTGTTCTGATGGCACTTGCACCACACTTAACAATCTGGAACTAACCTAGTCTCTGATATTTCACATCCAGCTATATGTTGCTGAGACCTAACATATACTATGTATAGCATTGGCATTGCACAATACAGGTGTCAGCATTGGTAGTGTGTAATGTTGATGTTGGGGAATGTGTGCTACATTGGATTGCACTAATGGTCCTAGCAGTGTTCCATTTCCTCCTCTGACTGTGCGGGTGTGTTTCACTAGCCAGAAACATATGTCCTCCCCCTCAATGCTGTTGTCTTAGCAGTATGACAGTTGGGATGTTGCGTGTTGACATTGCAGCTATTGCGACCCTGGCACAGGGTTGACCCTGACATGTGCAGCATGGGTATGACACTACTGCTGTGTACCTCATAATGTTGATGACAATGCCTGATGTTTGTAGCGACTATGGACATTAGCATTTGACAGGATTAGCACATATTTATGGATTACAGGGGATTGATAACGTTGTCATCCTGAACCCTCTAATTTGGGTGTGTTTGATCCATGGTCACGTAACTGCCATTAGCTACTTGACCTGCACACACAGCAGAGGTGGTAGTGGCAACTGTTGTCAATGTTAAATTCCACTTGCGGATATGGCCTGAGACGGTTAATTGAGCCCTAGTTCATGTAGTGACAATACCAGCTGTCGTGTGACAGCATGCCAGTTTTACGTTGTACCCCACCCTCCTGGACTGGCTTTGCTTTCCCAAGATTCTTGGCATGGCAGCATACCCCAATGCAAAGGTTGTTGGTGTAGTGTTGTGCTGTGCCCCAGGTTTGACCTGCACAGCCCATTCTCCCATGCCGTGTCCCTTTGCCCTTTCCACTCCCTGATTATCATGACTTACATGCATTGTGTAGTAGGTATGTCCCCCCGCTTGCAGTTAACAATTAGGCATTTTAGTTCCCCATGCCACTTACCCTGCATCTGTGTTGTATCCTGGTAGTCTGCGCTGTCCTCTCCTTGAATCCCTGTGACGATCTCCTCTGGGATGACGGCTGCCACCATCTCCTCCATGTGGTCCAGGGCCTTCTGCAGTGCTGGACTCCCACCTCCAGTCTGCAGTGCTGCCTTCCTGTTCCATGCCATCTTTTCCTTGGTCCTGCGCTTGCAGTCATGTCAGCGCTTCTTGCACTCGATGACTGTTCTCCGTACTTCTGCCACACTGTTGATTTTATCGACAATTTGTTGCCAAATTGCCTCTCTCCTCCCAATTGGCAATTTAGAGTTGACTAAAAGTTGATGCTGGTGTTCCGTCACCTCTTTCACCAGTGTTTCCTGCTCCTCTGCACTGAACCAACACTTCCTTTTCATCTTCTCCCTTTCCTGGGTCTTGTGTGGGTCCTCCTGGCTCTGGGGTCCGTTTTGGCTCTCCTTTGCATTGTTTGCTGTGTTTGCGCTGCTTTTTGACGCAATTGTGGCAAAAAAGGCACGTATCTGGTTTGCGACGTCGTAAACCGGCTAAAAGTCATTTTCACCGCGTTAACGTCGTTTTTCTTTACGACGTGGCGCATTGGTTTGAGTAAAAAAAAATGACTCCAACCAGTGGTTTGCGCTGCCGAGCGTCAAAGTATAAATTTGACGCCCGAGCGGCGCTAAGAAATAGCGTTAGCCAGCGTTAAACTTTTTTACACAAAACTGCGTCGGCGCAGTTTTGCGTAAAAAAGTATAAATATGGCCCTTAATGTAATGCACTTAACAGTACCAAACAATGAACTAAGAAAGTCACACAACAGGAAAGAACCAGGCTACTAATTTACAACAATAGAGTAAATTTGTATAAATTTTAAGAAACCATGATGAGCAAAATACACCGGAGAGTTCAGTAGATAAGATTTTAGAAGATATGATCACTTTTAAATGCAACTACAAACAAGCATTGGTCAACATAAAGTTTGGAAACTTTTGAAAAATTTTGAGTTAGTTCAGCTGTGCTGGCCCAGCTTGGCCAAACAAATCTTACAGGATGGTGGTCTGGGGGGCAGAAAGGATATTTTGAACAGTTACCTGGCCACCAGAGTGTTTTTAAGGCAAGTTCCAAACTTTATAGGCCAATCATTATAGACTTGAATGGGGCAGTCCTGATGCTAAGGATGCAGGCAAAAACATGCTCAATGATGCTCGAGTTGAGGTGTGGTCAACGGGGTGGCTTTGGGGTTTTTCCTTGGTCCATGGGTGAAATGGGGCAACTTCGACCACAGAGGCCAGGGACTCTCGAAGTTCACTAGGTTGCAATAGCTTTCCAATCAATGCTGGGCTACAGGTCTCCTTGCACTGTGGTTGGAGCAACATCGTTAGGTGTGTCTAGTGTCCTTTGAGGGAAATGAATCCTGACTCTGATAGCACTTCTGGGTCTGGCAGACTCAGGTGCAATTTTTGGCTATCTCGGAATTTCCTCTTAGTGTGCCCGGTGACTGGTACAGGCAAAACATCTGCGGTGGCTGCCAACTTGTCACTTTGGACTTCTTCAGCTTTGTGGTTCATGGAGCTGGTTCAAGGGGAACAGCCAAATGTTCCTTTGAGTCACTGCTTTGATCTGGGGCCGGAAATCAACTATTTCCTAAGCCAGGAGCCACAGTCACAGTCCAAACTTCACAAACCCTATGTGCAGCAGGCGCAGTCCTTTCGATTGTGCAGCATCTCTTCACGCAGGTTAAAGGGCAGCTTGACAGTCGTTCTTCAGCCCTTTCTCCAAATCCAATGTGATCTGAGGGACAGGATGCCAGGGGTGCCATATTTCTCCCAGGAAAGTGCCCTGAGGGGACCACGTGGTCACTAGCCAATGCTCGCCTAGGTCCCCTCCCTTCTGGTGATGTGTTTCCTACAATGTGTGGCATTTGGCTAACCCAGAGTGCATTATTCTAGCCACTCTCAAGATGCTGGACCCCTCTTCGGTCATCAGGAGCGTGGTAGCCCAACTTAGAGGGCTACAAACCCAGGGGAAAACCGGTTTAGGCACTGGAATCCTCTCTCTGTCCCTGTGTCCATCTTGTCTGCATAAAAAAGGCAGCCTGCATTAGAGTGTTAGGACCATTTGCCCTACAAAGGTAGTGTCTCCTTTAAAGCTCGCCCTTTGGGCTAAAACCCAGAGTAACTATCCTGAGAGAGGAGGTCACATCTCAATCTGCAGCAACTACCTTTGTTCCTAAGCCTGGTCCTTCACAAGTCTCCCCGGGGGAGCAGAAAGCTGCCTGTATGCCAGAGCACGTGTGAGGCTACTGAACCAGCTGGCACTCAAAATTGCAGCATTTTAAAAGGTTCAGAACTTTAATTATGAGATTAAATTCTACCTGGTGATTAGGCTAGTTTTAATGCCATGATCAATTTGATACCTTACTGTACCTAGTTAGGTAGTCGCATTCTGGAGCTAGCCAGCTGAGGTGCCAGCTGGTAACCCTTGGTTAGCCATTGGAGCAACTAACTACACAGTAAAAGAACAATTTTGAAGTGTTGCTGTTGAGAATTAAGAAAAACATATGTCTTGCTTCATAATATACAGCTCCCTGCCATAGCCTTCCATAGGGGAGACTTACACATATTGTTAAGGAAAGTGGTGTCTTTGCCACTGGTGTCAATGGCAAAATTGAACTAGCAGTGTAAATACTGCTCTTCCAGTCTTTAGTGGCATGCTGGGAGCCATATTTGCTTTGTCACACTCAGGGTGGCACAAACAGTGCTGCAGCCCTGGGTGGACACTGGATTATACATGTCTTAGTACCACATACCTGGGAAATATAAGTAAGTCAGAACTTTCCAATTCAGTATAGCCTATTCGACATATACTTTGTAATGGGTTGGAGCACTGGCACTTCCGACTGGTTGGTGGGCCTCAGTGCACTCTCAAAGTCGAGGAGCCAGAAGCTGGTAGTCCAAATGGGGGCATAAAATGTGGGGAAACACGGAAAAAGCCCGTTTCCCTACACAGAGAATTTTGTTATAGATGTTTTCTACATTGAATGAAGGAAGATTAAGCCTGGATGAAACAATATTCTGAAGTGAGCATGACCCCCTGATAAGGACAAGTTTGGAGTGAGGTAGCCAAAGTCTAGTGCTTTATGGGTGATGCAGGGTAATTTGACTTAACCTCTTGCTTCTGTAATGAACAATTTAGATGTGGTGTAATGAGGTCATAAGATCTCACAGCGGCATGTAGAGCAGTATTAAGCAGGGCTTGTTGGATTTTAGGGATTTTAAACTCTCCTACCCAAACAGTTCAGGTAGCCTAAATATATTAGTTTCTGTTGCACTGTTTCTGAAGATTTATTTTTTAATCAAGGAATGGTTTCTTTGGATTTTGAAAGAATTACCCAAAGTTGGTTTTCATGGAACACTGAATGGCAGATAGACAATACTCGTGTTTTGTAAGAGTCAGGGACATTCTGATCAAAGTGCTTGTTTAACTCTATATCCGCTGTATAACCATCTGCGCTGTAGAGTTGGCACACATACACAGTAAACAACTTACCTCGTCTAACTGAGCCTGGTCATAAGGAAAGAATTATCTATCATTTCAAACACATATGATGAATCCAAAAGGATCACACGTCACATATTCCTCGTCACAATGTTCCTTAACTCAGCCTAGCGTTGTTGCAAGAGACATTACGAACCACGCAGGTGTTCGTTAGAAAGGGGTTTCTCTCCAAAGAGCGTAATACTAATATCCCAGAAAGTCCCTCTGCTACGTACTACTCTCTTAAGCTCCATGGGAGACATTTTACATTTCTGAAAATGTACTCATCATCCTATTTCTGCTCCCAAGTTACGTATTTGTCAACCTCCATACTGCATTCGGTGCTAATCTTTGTGTGCATGCTGACGTTCATTCGTCATTTTTGTGTGCAGCTGTTCGTGTAGGCTCATTTTTAGCAGGGCCATTCTGAAGCTGACGGTAACCTCTGACCTAGAGGTATTTGGTAGTGAATTTAAGTGTTAAAAACTGTCACGTGTGAATCTCAGATGTATGTAGACTATCTGCATCTAATCCACTGGACACTTGGATATCCTTCTTTTAAGTCACTTCACAGTAGCAACTTCCCACCTGGTGGATAAAGTGCACCTATCCAGAACCAGGCTTTCCTACTCTATCCGGTCTAATTATTTTCCAATAACACATAGATGTTGACGTGATTCCACTGATTACCTTAAGGGTGCCCTTCCTCCTCTTTTTTAATCAGCATTTTTATTGCACTGCCATCACTTGACGTTTATGTGACTGGCAATATCAAATGATGTATTATAAAGGTTCACGTTGCTTATCACTTCAATAGAAAGCTAGTATGAGTCGTGAGAAGGGGATACAAGTGACACAGTGGTGGCAGGACTTGCCATCTTCCCTACTAACGGCAGATCTTTGGAGACCCGTGGGAAATCGATGGAAAGCTTTCGTTTTGCTCTTTTTGTTCATGTTGTGGTTTGAAGCCCTTGATGGAAAACACCTCAAGCAAAAGTCACATGTGGGAAAAACAGAGGCGGAGAAACACCAAAAAGAGTCACAATGGGAGAAAGCAGAAAGCTGCAAGAGTGAGCTTGAGGTGCAGGGAGTGGCAGTAAATGGATTGAAGAGGCCAGAGATGGCTTCAGGATTACACTGCCTCAGTATTCTGTGCTCGCACATTTAATTGCAGCAGCCGCATTTTTAAAAGGAGGGCTTTGGCACTGGCACGTTTTTATTTACAAATTAAGCACTGTGTTACTGGCAGCTACCTATGCAAAACCATATATTGTTCCACAAGGGTACCATCATGATTCTCAGTGGGGAACCGCTGAAAAGAAACAAAAAAGAAAAAACAGCCATGAACATTTGGGTAATTTTCTAGTGTTTTTTTAAATGAGTTGGCTTCATTGATGATCCTAGGCAAGTGCCAATGTCTTAAAATCAGCAGCTAATAACCATTATTTGCTGCCTCAGATGAAAAGCCAGTAAGCACAAAGAAGTACCCAACCTACCCCCTTGTTCTTCACAGCAGAGATCATGCATATGGCTGGGATCAGAATTATGTAACCTAACCAGCTGCTCTCAGAATAAAGTTCATTCACATTGTAGAGTTAAGATGGAGTGCTTTACTTGCTGTGAGGTTAGTGGAGTTTCAGTTCACAGATTGCTATATGGTTGACTCAAGCAGTTTGAGGATAATGAGTCTCAATTGAGAATTTGTGCCATGCATCATTAGTTCGTGTGAAGCAAATCCATTTCCTAACAGACTAACTATGCCTGATTTAGAATGGTGACACATATCCCGTCCACTGAAATCTAAATCCCATAGGACATAATGGGATTCAGATTTTAGAAGACAGGATATCCCTCACCGTTGTGATGGCGTAATCCGTTCACCAAGTTCTAAATCAGGCCTCAGTTGACTTACTGGCTCACTCAAATCTTGCTTCATCTGTATAGAAGATATCGATTTATTGGCTGTGAAACGTGCGTATGTGCATCAATAAATTTGTGGAGAATATTAAACAGCTACAATAGTGATGTCCCCTGACTGAATTTCTATGGTTTTTAAAAAGAAAGTAATTTTCAGTACTATACGTTAATCCAACCACTGCCGTTCACAGCCTTCGGCGGTGCATGGTGGGGGCAGGCCACTGCCAAGCCCTTATAACCACCCAACTCTGTGCTGCGCAGCTCCAGCAGTAGTTGGCCACAGGGCCTGTCTCTATCAGTGGATCTGTGAGTGGGTGCTACTACTGAACAGAGTTACACCAAATAAGTGAAAGCACAATCTGAATACCGAAAGCTAGCTTTCTGCCAAATTTGGTGTAATTCTATCCAGCGGTTGGGGCTGTAGTCGTGTCCAAAGCTTCTACAGGAATTAACATGGGAAACACAACTTTTTGGACTCCCCCACTTTTTCTTGGGACCCACTTGAGGGATCACCCAAAAACTTTCCACGCACAACAACGATCACCAGCACACTTTTTTGAGAACATTTTGTAAAGATTTGTCAAACAAAGCCAAAGATATTGTAAAAAACACGTTTTCCATGGAAATATGGCCTTAACTACAACTACCTAGTGGTGACTGCCAGTAGGTAATATATATATATATATATATATATATATATATATATATATATATATTACTTAGTGGCGGTTGCCACTAGGTAGTAAGTGTTAGGACTTTTTCTTACCATAGATGGACTATGTTTTGTTTTGCCAATAACTCTGGTGCCGCTTGGCAAATCTTCACAAACTTTTCTAAACGTACACCTTCAGTTCAGCTGCTTTCAAGAAAGTTTTGGGGTGATCTGTAAAGTGGAGGCCTAGAAAAAGAAGTGATCCCAAAACACTTTTCCCAATGTTAAGGGATTTTTCAAAACTTTGAACACGACTACAGCCCGAACTACTCAACGGAATTACACCAAATTTGGAAAATACACCTCCTATGATTTGGTGTACATCTGTTCAGTAGTTTTGGAGAAATTAGAGTTTAAAAAATATAGATATCTGGGTATGCGGATACTCCATGGATCAGACTGTCCCCGTGCAGATATCTGATTGGCTGTCAACCCTTAAACCAGCCCTGCGGCCAACCGCAATTGCGCATGGCCAAAGGCAGTGTGGGGTTGTGGTTGGATTAATGCATAGAATTGAAAATTACTTTGTGTTTAAAAAACTGTAGAAATGTAAAGAAAAAAACAGAGGTTACAGGGATGTTATAGTTAGGAAATAGAATGTAAAAAAACCTAGAAATTCACTGAAAACAACAAAGGTTACAGAGATGTTATAGTTAGGCTCACATACAAAACCAGTGAAATTCAGCAGTAATAGGTACCTCAGCTAACTAAAACTTGCTGCCCCATAATACACTGATTATGACCACACTTATTACATTACTCATGACATGGTCAGTTACATCACTGACATCTCAACTGACATCACTGACGACATCATCCACAAAAAACCTCAAATATCAAGTCATATTCCTATACAAACAATTGTAGATCTACATACATACTACTCACACACTCATTCATACCCCCATAACACTACTGAAACACACACATTCACTCATTCACACAGCCGCTTAACCAATGACTCCCTCACCATACATTACTAAGTCAGCTATTCATACACCTACAGAGCTACTCACAAGTTTACTCACACACTCTTTTAGCTACTCAGACACCAATTCATACACCTGTAGAAACACTCACAAAAACAAATACCATCCCACACAGCCACTAATATACCCACTCACTCACCCATACAAGCAGTCAAATACGCGCACACAGAGCTATCTAGTCACAGACACAGTCACTCACTCTCTGATACAGACAATTACACACAAAGTAACTCACCTGTACAACAACTACCACACCCAGTCACTCACCCGTACAATCACTGACACACTCAGGTAGTCACCAATGCAGCCATTAACACACCAACATCCACTTACTCTCACATACAGTGACGAATACAGCCTGTCACTTACGTATACAGTCACAAATACACCTACTTAGTCACCCATAAAGTCACTAACTCACCTACTCACTCACCAATACAGCCACTAACACATCCATACAACCACTCACACACCCATGTAGCAACTCATACACCCACTCACTCACAAAGGCACACACTGAAACACCCAGTGACTAACCAGTATAGCTACTAACACATCCATTCACTCTCCCATAAAGGCACTGACACATTCACACACTTAAGCATACACCTAGTGATACATCTCACTCACCCGCTCAGATACTGACTCAACCACTCACTCATTGATAGAGTCTCAAACACACTCCATCACTCACTCATACAAGCAAACTCGCACCCAGTCATCTGTACAGCAACTCACAAATCTATACAATCATTTACAATCACTGTATGATGTCATCAGTGATGGCGTTTGAGATGTCATCAGCGATGTCATCAGTGATGTCACTGACCATGTCATGAGTGATGTAATATGTGAGGTCATAAGCAGTGCATTACGGGGGCGCAAGTTATAGTTAGCTGAGGTAACTCTAACTGCTGAATTTCACTGGTTTTGTTCATGTGAAATTTGAGCCTAACTATAACGTCCCTGTAACCTCTGTTTTTTCAGTGAAAAAAATTAGATATAGACATATATACATATATATATATATATATAGATATATAGATATATAGTTATATATATCTATATAGATATAGATATGGAGATAGATATAGATATAGATATTGATATAGATATAGATATAGGGCCTCATTATGAGGCTGTCGGCCTGACATGTTTCCAGACAGTTCGACAGTGGTCTGAGTTTACTCAGCCACGGCGGGACGAGTTAAGTGCTGCCTGGCTGATTACAACTCTACTAACCACCAGCATTTCCTTGGCGGTCTGAGCGCCATGGAAAGATTGATGGTAAGCCTGTGCTCGGGGCCGCAGGGGGGCCCTGCACAGCCCATGGCATGGACAGTGCTGCCCCCCCGCCCAGCAACGTCGGAATGCACACTGTCTACCTTGTGCGCATTCTGAGGGTGCGGGGGCCCCCTTGTGTGACAGCATTGACCTTGGCTCCATATGGAGCAGAAACCAATGCCGTTGCACATGGCTGACTGGCAGAATGCTTGGTTTCTGCTGGTCAGCCAGTGGAAACCTTGTAATGGGGCTGGCGGGGAAACCACCAGATCCGCAGCGGTCTCCTCAACGCGAGTCTGGCGGTTGGCTTGTTTGACCACCAAACTCATAATGAGGGCCCATAGATATCGATATATAGAGATATATATATTTTACCTTCAGTGCATGCATACTGACTGCCTATTTTGCATCTTTATTTCCATGAGAAAATATTTTTCCAATGTGGGGAAACTGTGAGTTATGGGTAGTGTCGCCTTGCATTTCTTACGTTGGCAAAATATTTGCTCCTGCCCTTGATAGTAGGATTTTATTCACTTTTCCTGGGGATCAGAAAATGTTAGAAAATTATCAAATGTATGTGTCCTAGAATGCCAATTCCCTAGTTAAAATTTAGTATACTCCCATGGACACCTCCATGTGAGTGGATACCTTTAGGAGTGCAAAACCCCTTTTCGGATTTAGAAAAGGGGGGATGAAATCATGGAAAGGGTGATTTAGGTGTCTAACACAAGCTTAAACATGAAGAGGGTTGTGCATTGG
This sequence comes from Pleurodeles waltl, assembly GCF_031143425.1. NCBI lineage: Eukaryota > Metazoa > Chordata > Amphibia > Caudata > Salamandridae > Pleurodeles > Pleurodeles waltl. Next base: position 217,146,029 of record NC_090448.1, on the reverse strand, counting down.
GCCTAATAGGTTGATATTTATACACGTCAAAATTTACAACATAGTTATATTGGTCATTTGGGCTCTTTCTTTTCTCCACAGCAAACTATTTGTTCATGAAGAAAGCATGTCAACTATTTTTCCAACTATTTTTGTGGTTGCATGACATTATACTGACAATATTGAAATGCAAAGCTATGGCTAAAAAATGTTGACAACCTAAATATTATGACCCTATACTTAAAAAAGAAAAGGACATACATTCACAACAAAAACAGTGTTGAAAATATATCCACACATCAGCAATGTTGAACACAACAATAACCCCTTCTGTGCCCAGGACGCAATGGTTACGTCCTGAGGCACAGTGCTGCTGTGCCCAGGACGTAACCATTACGTCCTGGGCACACAGCCCAGAGGGAGCACTAGTGCTCTACCTGTGGGGTTCTCCCCCTCCCCCCAAGGCAGGGATGGAAGGGGAAGCCCTTTCCCTTCCACCCCCGACCCCCCCACCCCCCTGTGACATCAGCACGCGATCGCACGCTGTTTGTCACAGGGTCTCCTCCCATCAGAAGAGAAATGCTTTGCATTTCTCTTCCGATCACGTGGGGGAGGCCGAGAGAGGCTTCAAAGGGAAGGAAAGTTATTTCCTTCCCTTTGAAGTCTCTCTCTGCGTTTTGGCAGCCGGATTACAAGTAATCCGGCTGTCAAAATGCCCACTAGACACCAGGGATTTTATTTTAAAAAGGAAACTGGCACGAGGGAGCGACCCCTTGGGCAAGGGTCGCTCCCAGGGGAGGCATTTTTTTTTAAGGCCTTTTCTGCCCCCAGGGGGTAGAAACCTCTAGGCACCAGGGATAATTTCTTTTTTTTTGTTTTGTTTTTGTTTTGTTTTTTGTTTTAGAGGTGGGGAGCATCCCCTTAGGCAAGGGTCGCTCCAATAGGGGGCAAATTATATTTAGGCCATTTCTGCCCCCCTTGGGGGCAGACTGGCCTATTTTTATGAGGCCAATCTGCCCCCAAGGGGGACAGAAACCACTAGATACCAGGGAGTTTTTTTTTTTGTTCGTGAATTTCACGTAAGGGGTGCGACCCCTTAGGCAAGGGTCGTTCTCCTGGGGGGCAAATTTATTTTAGGCCATTTCTGCCCCCCAGGGGGGCAGATCAGCCTATTTTAATTAGGCCGATCTGCCCCCAAGGGGGGCAGAAACCACTAGTCAACGGGGATTTTTTTTGTTGTTGTTGTTTTACAGATGGGGAGCGACCCCTTAGGCAAGGGTCGTTCCCCTGGAGGGGCAAATTGTATTTAGGTCATTTCTGCCCGCTTTGGGGGCAGATCAGCCGATTTTAGGCCAATCTGCCCCCAAGAGGGGCAGAAACCACTAGGCACCAGGGATCTTTTTTTTTTTGCGCCGTCACGCAAGGGGAGCGACCCCGTAGGCAAGGGTCGCTCCACCGGGGGGGGGTGGGGAGGCAAATTTATTCTAGGCCATTTCTGCCCCCCCCTGGGGGCTGATCGACCTATTGTTATTAGGCCGATCTGCCCCCGGGGGGGGGCAGAAACCTCTAGGCGCCAGGGCTAATTATTTTTTTTGTGGTTTTTTTTTTTTGTTTGTTTTTTTAGAGATGGGGAGCGACCCCTTAGGCAAGGGTCGCTCCCCTGGAGGGGCAAATTGTATTTAGGCCATTTCTGCCCGCTTTGGGGGCAGATCGGCCGATTTTAGGTCAGTCTGCCCCCAAGGGGGGGCAGAAACCACTAGGCACCAGGGATCACGCAAGGGGAGCGACCCCGTAGGCAAGGGTCGCTCCCCGGGGGTGGGCTGGGGAGGCAAATTTATTCTAGGCCATTTCTGCCCCCCCTGGGGGTAGATAGGCCTATTGTTATTAGGCGATCTGCCCCCGGGGGGCTGAAACCTCTACGCACCAGGGCTAATTTTTTTTGTGTTTTTTTTTTTTGTTTGTTTGTTTTTTTAGAGATGGGGAGCGGCCCCTTAGGCAAGGATCGCTCCCCTGGAGGGGCAAATTGTATTTAGACCATTTCTGCCCCCCTTGGGGGCAAATGGGCCGATTTTAGGTCAATCTGCCCCCAAGGGGGGCAGAAACCACTAGGCACCGGCGATCTTTTTTTTTGCGCCGTCACGGAAGGGGAGCAACCCCGTAGGCAAGTGTCGCTCCCCAGGGGGTTTGGGGGGGCAAATTTCTTTTAGGCCATTTCTGCCCCCCCTGGGGCCGGCTGAGCTAGAGGCCAAAATCCACAGGTAGGCACTTTGCAAAAAACACCTCTGTTTTCTGTGAAAAAATGTGATGTGTCCACGTTGTGTTTTGGAACATTTCCTTTCGTGGGCGCTAGGCCTACCCACACAAGTGAGGTTCCATTTTTATCGGGAGACTTGGGGGAACGCTGGGTGGAAGGACATTTGTGGCTCCTCTCAGATTCCAGAACTTTCTGTCACCGAAATGTGAGGAAAATGTGTTTTTTTAGCCACATTTTGAGGTTTGCAAAGGATTCTGGGTAACAGAACCTGGTCAGAGCCCCACAAGTCACCCCATCTTGGATTCCCCTACGTCTTTAGTTTTCAAAAATGCACAGGTTTGGTAGGTTTCCCTAGGTGCCGGCTGAGCTAGAGGCCAAAATCTACAGGTAGGCACTTTGCAAAAAACACCTTTGTTTTCTGTCAAAAAATGGGATGTGTCCACGTTGTGTTTTGGAGCATTTCCTGTCGCGGGCGCTAGGCCTACCCACACAAGTGAGGTATAGTTTTTATCGGGAGACTTGGGGGAACGCTGGGTGGAAGGAAATTTGTGCCTCCTTTCCGATTCCATAACTTTCTGTCACCGAAATGTGAGGAAAATGTGTTTTTTTTGTCAAATTTTGAGGTTTGCAAAGGATTCTGGGTAACAGAACCTGGTCAGAGCCCCACAAGTCACCCCATCGTGGATTCCACTAGGTCTCTAGTTTAAAAAAATGCACAGGTTTGGTAAGTTTCCCTAGGTGCCGGCTGAGGTAGGGGCCAAAATATACAGGTAGGCACTTTGCAAAAAAACCCTTTGTTTTCTGTCAAAAAATGGGATGTGTCCACGTTGTGTTTTGGGGCATTTCCTGTCGCAGGCGCTAGGCCTACCCACTCAAGTGAGGTATCATTTTTATCGGGAGACTTGGGGGAACATAGAATAGCAAAACAAGTGTTATTGTCCCTTGTCTTTCTCTACATTTTTTCCTTCCAAATATAAGAGAGTGTGTAAAAAAGACGTCTATTTGAGAAATGCCCTGTAATTCACATGCTAGTATGGGCACCCCGGAATTCAGAGATGTGCAAATAACCACTGCTCCTCAACACCTTATCTTGTGCCCATTTTGGAAATACAAAGGTTTTCTTGATAGCTATTTTTTACTCTTTATATTTCAGCAAATGAATTGCTGTATACCCGGTATAGAATTAAAACCCACTGCAGGGTGCAGGTCATTTATTGGCTCTGGGTACCTAGAGTTCGTGATGAACCTGCAAGCCCTGTATATCCCCGCAACCAGGAGAGTCCAGCAGACGTAACGGTATATTGCTTTAAAAAATCTGATATTGCAGGAAAAAGTTACAGAGTAAAACGTAGAGAAAAATTACAGTTTTTTTCACCTCAATTTCAATATAATTTTTTTTCAGTTGTTATTTTCTGTAGGAAACCCTTGTAGGATCTACACGAATTACCCCTTGCTGAATTCAAAATTTTGTCTACTTTTCAGAAATGTTTCAGTTTCTGAGATCCAGCATTGGTTTGACGCCCATTTCTGTCACTGACTGGAAGGAGGCTGAAAGCACAAAAAATCGTAAAAATTGAATATGTCCCAGTAAAATACAAAATTGTGTTGAAAATTGGGTTTTCTGATTCAAGTCTGCCTGTTCATGAAAGCTGGGAAGCTGGTGATTTTAGCATCGCAAACCCTTTGTTAATGCCATTTTCAGGGAAAAAACCACAAGCCTTCTTCTGCAGCCCCTTTTTCCCATAATTTAAAAAAAAAACGAAATTTTCACTGTATTTTGGCTAATTTGTTAGCCTCCTTCTGGGGAACCCACAAAGTCTGGGTACCTCTAGAATCCCTATGATGTTGGAAAAAAGGACGCAAACTTGGCATGGGTAGCTTATGTGAATAAAAAGTTATGAGGGCCTAAGCGCGAACTGACCCAAATAGCCAAAAAAAGGCTCTGCACAGGAGGGGAAAAGGCCTGGCAGCAAAGGGGATAAAGAAATACCAAGGCCCATATTTATACTTTTTTAGCGCCAAATTTGCGTCATTGTTTGACGCAAAAGCGGCGCAAACTTACAAAATACAATTGTATTTTGTAAGTTTGCGCCGCTTTTGCATCAAAAAACGGTGCAAATGCGGCGCTAAAAAAGTATAAATATGGGCCTAAGTGTCATCATTACATGAACACTAACAAGACTTAGGGCACATTACAAGTCTGGCAGTCAATAGACCATCAGACTCACGGTGGCGATCATGTCTGCCACCGGTTTGGCACTCCGACTGCCAAATTAAGAGTTTGACAGTCGGAGCACCAATTGACTGCCGTCTCCACTGGGAACAATGTTCCCTGACGGGTTGCGGTGGTGCAGGTCACAATCAGCCACAGCAGCAATGAAGTCAGTGCCACCCTGCTGATTATGACCTGGTTCTCTGCCAGCCTATCCATGGTGGTTTCACCACATGAAAAGGCTGGTGGAGAACAGGTGCAGGTTCCCCTTGCCCAGCACCCTCATAATGTGCACTGTCTGCTGTGCAGACAGTGCTCATTATGAGGGTGCCGGTGCCCCTTGTGGGCGGCAGCATTGCCGCTGACTCGATTATGAGCCGGCGACAATGCTGCTGCCACTTTCCAGCTGGGTTGACGGTCTGGAAAACTTGGTTTCTGCCCGTTAGCCCAGCAGGAAAGTCGCAATGGGGCTAGCAGGGGGGTCACCAGTACGGCGACAGCATCCCTGTCGGAAGTTTGACGGACGGGTCTTCCCGTTCGCTGAACTCATAATGAGGCCCATAATTATAACCATGTAAGCAAAAATATTGAACACTTGAAAATTGACAAACTAAAATACAACCATAAACGTGACTTCAAAATGTATATATATGTAATAAATACCATTAATAAACATTACATTTAAAAAGAAAACACAAGTTAGCAAGAATGTGACCCACATCTGGGCATACCTTTCCGCAATCTGTCCATCATCTGCTCTTTTGAAAAGCAACCAGAGCAGGGTTGAGTCACTCTGCTGGATTTAAACTTAACATTTTAAACTCTGAAGAAACACTCAATAAAAATGACAAAGGGCCTCATTACGAGTGTGGTAGTCCAAGGACGGCCACAATGTCAGACCGCCGACTCTGGGCGGTCCTACCACCACATTACAACCCTAGCGGGTGGACCCACCTAAGTACCTCTGTCCCTGCCAAGAACATGGTTCCCAATGTGGTGATGGCAGACTGAGTTGAAATCAATGAACTCAGCACTGCCTGGCTGATTACAACTCAGCTTTCCACCAGTCTTTCCATTGTATTGACCCCGTCAAGGAAAGGCTGGTGGAAAGCCACTGTTGGGGCCACAGGGCCCCCCCCTGCCCTTGCAGACAGTGTGCATTCTGAGGGTGCTGGAATACTAGAATATTGGCCTCAGCTCCTTGAGGAAGCTAAGACCAAATATTGTAGCACTTTTCCCACCAGGCAGGCCGTCGTGAACCATGTACTACAATGTTCCTGCTGATCAGCCCAACGGGAATGTTGTAATAAACTTGGGGGAGCGTCACGGCCACAGCAGTGACGTTCTCCTTGCCAGTTTGGCAGTCCTGCGGTGGGACTGTCAATCTCATAATGAGGCCCAAATTTAGTTTTAAAATGCCACTTGATAATGGCTACACATATATGTAAAAAATTATGACTGATAACAAAAACTATGCAATACATTTACAACTCCAAAATACAGGTGTCTCAACTTCAAGAAAGACAAGAGTAAAAAATAAAAATAAAATCAATCCACAGGCATCTGAAAATCAGAAGTGCAAAAACCAAACTTAGGTCCTAATTACGAGTCTCGCATTCACTAGACCTCCAGACTCGCAGAGGTGGTCTGGACTACTGTGGTTTTGACGGTCCGACTGTCAAATTAAGAGTTTGGCTGTTGAACCACCAAAAGGCTGCCGGGATCAGTAATTCTGATGGGATGATGGTGGCCATGGTTGTAATCAGCCACAGCAGCACTGAAGTCAGCACCACTGTGCTGAATACAAACTTATTACCCGCTAGCCTTTTCATGGCAGTCTGACCGCCATGAAAAGGCTGGCAAAGAACTAGTGCAGGGACCACAGGGGGCCCCTACACTGCTCATGCAAATGGCATAGGCAGTGCAGGCCCCCTCCTGCCCAGCGCCCTTGAAATGCACACTGCTTTGCAGACAGTATGCATTTCAAGGGTGCTGGTGCACCCTGCATGCAGCAGCATTGCCGCCGACTCAATTATGAGCCAGGAATGATGCTGCCACAACTTTCCCACTGGGATGACTGGCAGAATCCCTAGTTTCTGCCAGTCAGCCCAGGGGGATAGGTGTAATAGGGACACTGGGGAGACTGCCAGCACCATGGTGGTCTACTAGTCGAGCGTTTGGTGGATGGATGTTTCCATCCACCAAGCTCCTAATGCTTAATTTAAGCATTATAACTAAAGCGTGAAATTAACATTTGAAGTAAATATATTGTGTAGGTATCATTAAAAAATACACCAAAGCTATGAAGTTCTAGATATAAAATAATGATACATAATGTAATGTTAGACCTGGCAGCTTTGGTGTGGTTTCTCCTGTCTTTTTGCCTCTGCTTTCTGTATTTTTGACTGTGTGCTGGACTTTGTTTTTATTGGTTTTTGTACTATGGGCACGTTACCACTGCTGACCAGTGCTAAAGCGCAAGTGCTCTCTGTGTAAACTATATGTATAATTGACTTTTCCATGATTGGCATATTTGATTTACTAGTAAGTCCCTAGCAAAGTGGACTAGAGATGCCCAGGGCCTGTAAATCAAATGCTACTAGTGGGTCGGCAGCACTGATAGTGCCACACCAGTAACACTGTAAATATTGCTCAGACCTGCCACTGCAGTGTCTGTGTGCAGTTTTAAAATTTCAATTTTACCTGGAAAGTGTACCAACTTGCTAGGCCCAAACCTTCTCATTTTGTACATGTAAGGCACCCCAAGGTAGGCCCTAGGTAGCCCCATGGGCAGGGTGCTGTGTATGTTAAAGGTATGACATGTACTGATGTGTTTTACATCTCCTATCTGTGAAATACTGCCAAATTCAGTTTTCACTGTTGCAAGGCCTATCTCTCTCATAGGTGAGCATGGGGACTGCCTTTTAATATTTTTTAAGTGTAGTGTTCCATTGGGAGAAGATAAAGATATGGAGTTTGGGGACACTGAACTCACAATTTAAAAATACATCTTTCAGTAAAGTTGGTTTTTAGATTGTCAGTTTGGAAATGCCACTTTAAAAAACTGGGCATTTTCTTGCTTAACCATTCTGTACCTTTGCCTGCTTGTGAAATCCACATCTGGATCAGGCTGACAGTTGGAGTGTTTGTGAATTCCCTTTAGACAGTGAGACAAAGGGAGCTGCGGTGTAGCCTGTATATCCTGATGAGACTCTGAGGCTAGAGTGCGGAGGGAGGAGATGACACTTACACCTGAAAGGGCTGTGCCTGTCCTCACACTATGCAGTCTCCAAACCCCTGGTGTGTGTGTCTGGGTCCAGGCCTGGACAAGGCAGGATCTTGTCAACAACAGACTTTCCTTTGAAGTTTGCCTACTTCAAAGGCAGAAAGGGGTATACGTACTGGACCCAAAACCCCAGATTCTTAGATTACTTCTGGATCAAGAGGAACATCTGCCAAGGAGAATAGCTGAAGAGCTGGAGGAGGAGTGCTTCCCCTTTGTCTGTGAGTGTGCTTTGCTGGGTTGGCCTGCAGTTGCTGCTTCTGCCTTTGAGAGGACAAAGACTGGACTTTGCTGTGTGTTCCTGCTTGTGAAGTGTGATTTGTACTGAGCTTGCCCCCTGTTCTGAAGTCTCAGGGCCATCAAAGACTTCCTAGGCAAGCACCTGGACTCTCTTGCTGTGACTACTACCCTGCCAAGTGGTGCCTAATCCAGTCCCTGGGCCTTTGAAAGGAGAAACTGGTGAACCAAGACTGAAATTCGCGCATACAAGATGTGTGGGAGAAAAATCGACACAGCACCTGCTTTGCGGCTGAACAATCAACGCACCACCTGCATCGCGGCTTGAAAAATGATGCAAAACATGTGTGTGGCTGCCAAAATTGGCTCATCACCCACACAACATGGCTCTTCACCACCGTGCACTGGAATTTTGCATGCATCGTCGCTGGCCAACAAAACCACAGTGAACGTGCGAGGACCCGAGGTTGCCCATCCGAAAGTCTACGCATGGCTCTTCTGCAGGAGAGAAAAACAACACATTGCCTACCCGACCGAAGAAGAGACGACGCATGGCCTCACTTGCGAGTAAGGAATCAACGCATCGCTGACTTTTCTGATGCATGCTCGCCCGTGCAGCTTTATTTTTTACGCAAAAGAGGCACTTTGTGCAAAAACAACACATCCATTGATTTTTATTGATTAAGCTTCTTTTTTACTTTAAAAATTCATATATTTGCTTGTGCATGTTGGATTTTTGTCATTTTGGACTTGTTTGATTTAGATAAATATTGGCTATTTTCTAAACTGGTGTGGAGTCCTTTTGTGGTGCTTTCACTGTGTTACTGTGTGTGCTAGTACAAATACTTTACACATTGCCTCTGAGATAAGCCTGGCTGATTTTGCCAAGCTACCAAGGGAGTGAGCAGGGGTTATCTTAGGTGTGTATCTTCCTTACCCTGACTAGAGTGAGGGTCCCTACTTGGACAGAGTGCAAACTGACTGCCAACCATATACCCCATTTCGAAAATATACAGATATAACTATTGTATCTCTTACTCTTGACAGACCACAGCAAGCACCAACTGTCAAAGAAATCAGAAGCAAACAGCCCTCCAAAAAGAAAATCTACAAGAGAACTAATGTAGCGAAAACCTCGGAAATGTAAGTAAAAAATATGCATCTTTTATATTATATAAAAATGCAAAAAAATTTAAACATGTAATATCTTTTACAATAATTAACATATTCAAATATTTTAAAACCCACAGCCAAAATGTCAGAAGCAGCAACATACATCAAGTCTCAAACAAGAAAGCTGCTTTTAAGTTATAGGGAATATAGCTATAGTAAGGAGAGTTTCATCCATGAAAAAACACGGAATGCATCAAATTTTATTCAAAGATATGCTAAGGCAGGGCTAAGGCAAAAAAATTTAGAACTGTGGAAAATATCAGAGAACATATTAATCCCCCAAATATTTCAAAAATATAAGCAAGAAGTATCCTACATGCCTTGATAGAATCAGGTAAGGGCTTACAAGAGTTAACGGTAACTATACTCGAAAATATTATTACAAATGTTCCCGCACCAGCAATAGGCCAACTCCTTGGCATACTAAAGCTAAAAAGATTATGGGCCTGATTATGAGGCTTGTCATCCAAGGACCATCAGCCTCGAGGTGACGGTTGAACAGCCACAACTGTGGTGTCGGACCACCACATTGCAACACTGGTGGGTGGACGAATCTAAAGACCGCTGTCCTCACCAGGAGCTCGTTCCTGACATGGTGACGGCAGTCTGAGTTGTTCTCAGCCAGAGTGGCACTGAACTCAGAGCTGCCTTGCTGATTACCACTGAGGCTTCCTGGTGGGTACCCTGCCACGGAAAGGCTGGCTGAGAGCCAGTTCTGAGGGACCCCTGACCATCACCATCAGAATGTGCACTGTCTTCTTTGCAGACAGTGTGCATGCCGAGGGTGCTGGAGTACTACAAAATTGGCCGAGGGAGCCGAGGCCAATATCATAGCACTGTTCCCGCTGGTCAGTCTGGTGGGAGCACGCAATACCACGTTCCTGACAGTCAGCTCAGCAGTAACATTGTGACACATTTGGGGGGATACCAGTGGTACACTAGCAGTGCCTAAATGATATTAAGAACTACACATTCACTAACACTAATTAACCACACATAAAGACCACCTTCTTACTGAAAGACGACCACAATAACGATAGAAGAATTATAGTTTATGCTAAAATATGCGAGCCAAAACAACCTTAATTCATATAAATAACTAAGCATTTTTACATTACATATCCTGACATATTAAAATACATAGTAATGCACTACATCGCAAATTTAACAAAGTAATAATGCCGACCCAAGAATATAAATGTAGAATTTAAAGTTACACTTAAGATTTCATTGCTAAAGTCCTTGTACATAAAATTGCAACATGAAGAAGTTCCACAAAAGTATTCATTAAAAAGAACCCCCCAAAAATGCAAATATAAACCACACAAAAATAAAACATCCAGTATGACTAATCAAGGGAATCCATCTAAAACCTGAAAAATGAAGGAACCTTCCAGGAAAACAATTTAGGTTAATACATAATTAGCTATTTTTCCTTGAAAAAAAATGTCGAGTTCAGTTTAAAAATAATCTCCAGCATCCAAAATAAAAATCTGTTAACCAAAAATATATACACCCAGACAACATTTACAACTCACATATAAAATACATGAAAACCTCCAACATGAAACTCCTAAAACGTAACTGTATATTACTCTTACCTGAACCAGAGAGAATGAAGTATACACCATGACTGAAATGTTCGCAAAAAGACAAAAATGATGAAGACAGAATAAAAAAATCAAGGCAATGGTAATGGAAAAAGAGAAAAAATGGCATTAAAAATTACTTACATCCCATAGGGAACAATGAAAAGAAAACAGTTGTTTTCTTATTAATGTTTGTAAGTCAAACAAGTTAAAAATGTTACAATGGATTTTCATTTTGAAAAGAATTACAAAATGTAACATAAGTACATAAACTAAAATACTGCAAAACAAATGTTGATAATCTTTTTACGGTAACTTTTAATATATTAAAATGAGTAAAAAGCAAAAATAATGTGAATACATTAATTTTGTATTTAAAAATTATGATAAACATGATTAAATATGTATGTACACTAAAGGTCTATTAAAACGTGTCAATTTCTTGCACTAAAAACAACTATTTTGTATGTTATATGTTTCAATAAGGTTATGATTATAAAAAATTGTTTTATTAAATACGCGCCGAACACTTTTGTGGGACAGAGGAGGCGGGCAGCAGCTGTGTGCTGCCTTTCCAATCAGGGCAGGAGCCCTTTAAAAACCAGTGAGCGCTCCCGCTCCGCGGGACGCGCCGAACACTTCCGTGGGACAGAGGAGGCGGGCAGCAGCTGTGTGCTGCCTTTCCAATCAGGGCAGGAGCCCTTTAAAAACCAGTGAGCGCTCCCGCTCCGCGGGACGCGCCGAGCACTTTCGTGGGACAGAGGAGGCGGGCAGCAGCTGTGTGCTGCCTTTCCAATCAGGGCAGGAGCCCTTTAAAAACCAGTGAGCGCTCCCGCTCCGCGGGACGCGCCGAACACTTTCGTGGGACAGAGGAGGCGGGCAGCAGCTGTGTGCTGCCTTTCCAATCAGGGCAGGAGCCCTTTAAAAACCAGTGAGCGCTCCCGCTCCGCGGGACGCGCCGAACACTTTCGTGGGACAGAGGAGGCGGGCAGCAGCTGTGTGCTGCCTTTCCAATCAGGGCAGGAGCCCTTTAAAAACCAGTGAGCGCTCCCGCTCCGCGGGACGCGCCGAACACTTTCGTGGGACAGAGGAGGCGGGCAGCAGCTGTGTGCTGCCTTTCCAATCAGGGCAGGAGCCCTTTAAAAACCAGTGAGCGCTCCCGCTCCGCGGGACGCGCCGAACACTTTCGTGGGACAGAGGAGGCGGGCAGCAGCTGTGTGCTGCCTTTCCAATCAGGGCAGGAGCCCTTTAAAAATCAGTGAGCGCGTCCTCGCGCGCGGGCGGCGCCCGGGCAAAGCCCGGGCCAAGGGCGGGCCCGTCCTTGCCCGTCATTGCCAGGAAGAGGCAGGGCAGGGCCACCCCTCTGATATCTGCTTCAATCTGTGGTCCCAGATAACCATTTTGCTTTTGACTGCCCGAAGGACAAATTCAAGCTTATTTTATTGCGTAGGGGTAGCTTTTCCCACCAAGCACCAGGCCTCCATCAAGCTAGTGGACAACTACCAATATTAATCAGCTTTTGCTTGCCCGCTGTGTTTCCAGTTGAATTTCCCACTAATTCCCCACATACTCTCTAACCGAAATACGTCTTTTGGTGGGTGGTAGGAGGTCAAGGGGTTATAACTCACCTTCCATTTCTCGCCCTGTGTTTGCTTGTTCATGATAAGTGGTTGGGCCAAACCACATATACATATATGCATTTGGGTCTTTGATTGCAGTTTTGTCCGTGAGATCCGCAATTAGCAGGGTTTGAGAAGTTTATTTAACGCTTGCTTTGGGTAGAAGTTGGGTTCCAAAGGCCTCAGTATTACCATTAATCAGGAGCTTATTAAAGGCCCCTGGTTTTTAGTAAAATGGGCAGACGACGTGGGGGGGGGCTCAGATGGGAAACAGCATTCTAACAAAACCCTAGACGTTTTTTTACAAAAGGCCGTTGGGGAACTCGAAAGAGAAATAGAATTAGTGCAACGACGCCTTGCTGCCCCTCCTTCTGCATCTATTAGTTTAGCCCATGATAGCCCAGCCTCACAGCCCCACCCGCGATTAGAGCTTCAGTCTGTACCGATTATCCCTTCCCCTTCTCCGCCCAAAATTCCTCAAGAGATCCTTGACGATACTTCAACTGCAACTGCCATTTGTGCCGCACCATTTTTGTTGGCCCAGCATCCTCCAATAGAAGGTTCCCTTACTTTAACTGAATCTAATACTAAAGGGAAAAGGAAGCGAAGGGAACCTGTACTCAAGAATAAACGATCTAGGACCTTGAGTCCCTCTAACTCGGCCCAACCCTCTATTAAAGATATGGCATCAATTTCCTCACACAATATCAACATTCCCCATGCAAACGAGTTCATTAGGGATCTCAAAAGAGATGAGCTCTCAAAACTACTTCTTCCTATTTCCAACCGTCTTCAAATAATCGAGGACAAACTTGAAATCTTACGACTAGGCAAATACCTACAATTTCTTTACCTGTAGAAATTCAACCTAATCATGACTCTATTATTGCCAATAGACACACTGGCCAAACACCCAAAAATTTTCCTCCCATTCTAAATCACGAATGGCCAAGTTCTGCCAAAATTTCTAGTACCCTGATGAGCAAACCTCATATGGCTTTAGCCTCCCTATCAAAAGGAACCGTCTTATGGAACAATCCAGCAACTATTTCGGGAGACGGCATCCCTATCAGGGAATTACCACATCCAGTACACCAAAAGAAGGTTACGAGCAGGGACTCCCGAGAACCAAAAGCGCTCCATTTACCACCAGAATCATGCCCTTATGTCCTCATCATATCAAATGTTCCTGAACTCAAACCTCACTTTTCTGAATCTTTTATCGAACTCAAAAACAAGGTTATTCACTGGTTGCATGTGAATGCGGGGTTCGCTCTTTCCATGTCTTCCTCAATATTGATGGTGAGAAGGGTAGGGTGGGTGGGACCCTCTAGCGAAGATCGGTTCAGGGGACTGTATTGTCATTAATTTTAATTCCCCCGATCTTGTCCAACGACTTTTTTTAAATGCTAACAGACCTTATCCTACAACGGGCAAAACTTCTCTTTGCAGGCTACAAGTGTTTTATCCACCTTTTATGTCGTCTTGGAGCACTCAATCGCCACCATCATACGGGGTTGGTCCGGTTACTCACACACTGCCTACCCCTGTAATTGGTCCTAGACGTCCTTTATCTTCTTTCTCTGAGGCAGACTGACTAGGAGATGCTTCTCCGGATGTGGTATTGCCTAATTGTGAAGCTGAGACCATTTGCCCTATTGTTTTTAACATCTCTACTCCTCCTGCCCCCCTTATCTTGGCAGATTTTGTTGTCCTGGGATCACCCAAAAATATAACATGTCAAGCAACTGAGGAATGCATTTCTAACCTGTCAAACGCTCCTTATACCTTGGGGCCTATCCATATGGCCAATTTACCAAACTCAAACGCTGTTGGGGTTACATCCAGCGAGGTTCTAAAGATACAGAGCGAGAATTCTCTTGGTCCTAATCCACCCGAGGGAAGTACCATGGCCTTTAACAGTTCCCCCCCTAGTACGCTATATTTCCAGAATAAAGCTGGGTCCTCATGCTCAGAGGATCTCGATAAGGTACTCAGCTGGAACATAGCTGGATTGGAAAGCAAATTACAAAGTCCAGGTTGGGGTAACCTTATTGATGATCACTTGATCTGTCTCTTTCAAGAAACTTGGGCATTAGAACCCAAATATAGACTCGGTTTCAAAAGCTATTGGGTTTCGGCCCGTAAGTCATCTTCTGGGAGACCTTCGGGAGGGTTGCTTGTGTGGCTAAATACTTCTCTCAGGTGCAAGATAGAAGAAATAGATACAGGTTGCCCAGATCTGCAAGCACTATCGCTAATGATTTTTGAAGGAAAACCCCTCCTTTTAATTATTATCTATAACAGGAATGCGAGTCCCCACTCCGAGTCGGACGTTCTGTCTAATTTGGATTATTTTCTAAAAAGTAATCCCTCCCTTCTTGTCTTAATTGGAGGAGACTTCAATGTTACTTTTGAACCTAATCCTTTAGTCCAAGGAATTTGTAAAGAAGAGGATGCCCATTGGGGCATCCCCCAGCTAGTCTCCAACAAAAAACCAAGATTGAAAAAATCTGCGCGCTTATTGGCTGACATTGCACTAGCCCATGGCCTCCGAGCCTGTAATGGCCGCTCACACTCGGATGCTATTTTACGTCCCACTTTTAGGCACGGAGAATACAGCAGTCGCATTGACTATATATTTCTTGACATTCGTCTTTGGCGTTACATGGTAGATATGAGGGTAGATGAGCAGCCTGTGAGCGACCACGACCCTCTGATTTTATCAACCAGAGGTCTTTTTCCTTCGTTCATAGCGCCCCACTCCAGGACAAATGCCTCCCAACTGGCCTTAACTAATAATAGACGCAATCTCAAATGGGAATCTGTTATCTCTTCCCCAAAACACCTGGCATCTATTTACAGTTTGCTCGCAAATCAAATGGAGCGCATGACTCGGTTCATTGAGTCTGAGGAGGGCGACAGCCTTCTTATAGCCCACACTGATCTGTTTCAATCTTTAAAACAACTTTTTACAAAAGAGACTCTTAACAACTTCAATAAAAAGTACAATGCCCCTTGGTTCAATAAATCTTGCAGAATAGCACAACTAGCCCTCTTGGATGCAATTAAAGAAGGCCATGCTGTGACGTTGAGAACAGCCAGGGGGGATTATAAGAAGGAATGTTTAAAGGCACGTAGAAGCTGGGAGGAGGCCAGATGGGCCACTATTTTGGATTCTGCCTTATCCAATAATACATCCAGGTTCTGGAAACTAATAGCTGATAATGACAGTGATTCCCCTGCCGCGCCTGGCTCTACAATCCTCTCAGCAACTTGGGTAGAGCATTTTGGGCAACTTTATGGAGGTCCGCCTGAAGTTTCCTTGCGGCCCCCCAACGATTTAACAAACCAAGAGATCATTCCAATTTAATTTTCCCTATCCAAAACTAGAGTAGCAATAGACTCCCTGAAATGGGGGAAGGCACCTGGCCCAGACAAAATCCCAGGTGATCTATATAAATCTAGACCTGACATATGGGCTCCTTACCTCAATTCTATCTGCAATGCAATTGCAGCGGGAGCTCCAGTTCCATCCACTTGGAAAGGGGCTGAAATTGTACCGATCTTTAAAAAAGGAAATCCAAACATTCCGGCTAACTACCGCCCCATTAGTCTCCTCGATAACTTCCAAAAAATCTATGCGAAACATCTTCTGTCCCATCTTGAGGAATGGATTATTGAGTCTAAAGCTCTCTCTGATTTACAAGCGGGTTTCAGACCCGCAGTGAGCACAGTTGACCAAGCTTTAAGATTTATGTCAATAAAATGGAAGAATGTAGACCTGGGGAGGGGTAACCTTTATGTGGTTTTTATAGATCTAAGAGCCGCATTTGACCTGATCCCCAGGAATCTTCTGTGGTCAACATTATTAAATATGGGAGTGCCATTTGGCCTCCTGAAACTTATAGTTCAATTGCACCAAGATACCTTTGCCCAAATCAGGTGTGGACAGGGGGGCGAGCTGACTGATCCCGTAGCTATTAAAAAAGGAGTTAGACAAGGCTGTGTTCTGGCACCTACTCTTTTTTTGCTCTACATTAATAATTGTATCCACTACCTAGAGAACTGCTTAAATGATTCTCCAAAACTGGGTGGGACAAAAATCCCTTGTCTGCTATACGCAGATGACACGATCCTACTATCAAAATCGCCAATGGGAATTCAACATCTGATCAACCAGTTTTGTGCTTACTGTAGCGACTATGGTCTAGATGTAAATGTCAAGAAAACCAAATTTATGATATTCACTACCTCCAAAAAATGATTGCGTGTTAATATCGAGATGAATTCGACCCCACTGGAGAAAGTAGAAGAGTTTGATTATTTGGGTTTCAGATTATCTAACTCAGGCAAATGGAAGGCAGCTATTGATAAAGGGGCTCTAATCATTGGCCAAAGAGGTGGGGCCTTAGTCCGTAGATCTAGAAAGGCTCCGAGCCCCCCCCTGAACATTCTTGCGGAGATTTATAACGCTCAAATTAGAGCAGCGGCCTTATATGGAGCGGAAATTTGGGGATCCCACAAAAACCTGGACATTCTGCAAACCAAGGAAAATATTTTCCTTAGGCAGGTGTCCAGGCTCGGTACGGGTACACCAATGACCCCTTTAAGGCTTGACCTTGGTTTAAATAGCATTAAAACCATAGCGGCCTTAAGACCCCTTTCCTATTGGATCCGATTATGGAAATCTGCTGAACTTGAACCATATAGGCTGGCTATAAGAGAGTTGATAGCCGCCCCTAAGGCACTGGAGAAAATCCCTTGGCTGAAAGAGATGAAAATTGCCTGGGACAAAATGGGTCTTCCCCATTATTGGAAATACCCGGACCAAATCCCTGATAATGCTAGGAAATTTGTTACAAGCAGATATTGGGAGAAAGTTAACGAATATTCCCTGCACCAAAAGGGGGCAGGTAGGTTAACAATGGATTTTCTGCAAATTAAGCATGAACCCTGGGCTGAGAATTTCCTGAACCTCCCTATCCCTCCATATGCCCGCGCTTTATACCTGCAGTTAAGATATGGTACACTGCCTACCAATGGCTTCACGGCCCACTGGTCATCTAACATCGCTTCAAATGACAGGTGTATCCTTTGCCAACACTGTAAAGAAACAATAGAGCATGTATTATTCTTCTGCCCTTTGTATAAGATACCCAGAAAGAGGTGGATTATTCCCCTTTGCAAAAATATGTCATCTCAGGATAGAGTGACTGCCATTAGAATCTGTACGCATGATTCCTCTCCCAGGGTAGTCATTCCAGTCACTAAATACTTATCGGAGGCCTGGTACATCCGTCGTAAGTCCATTGTACCCAAAGGCCCCTGAGTTATTTTTATATTAGTGTTTAGAAGGATTTTAATCTGCTCTTTTTATCTTCTTTGCATTATTTTTAGCAGGAAATCTCCTTTAGGAATTTGTCGCTTTCTATATGATCACCTGAGATTGCATAAGCTTATAGAGTCCTTCCCTATAGCTTTTACTGTTGCTCTTTTTTTTTTTTTTTTTTTGATTGGTATTCTGATAATGTCTCTTTTAGTCAAATGGGAACTCTATCTTTGTCCTTTTGTCTCCTGGTTGTGCACACTGGTCCTCTAGACAAAAAGCCCTATATTTTAGCTCTTATCTTTTTTTTTAACATATTTTTTGTTGTATTTATTGCATTTATATTTATGATCAAATGCTTTGTCCTGCTGTTTTTACTGTTATAATGTTCTGACGATTATTGGTTTTATATTGTCACTATGCTTTTACCACATTCTTTTCTTTTATGTACGATTGTTATTATTACGTCAAATGGTCTAGACTTCTATACCGAATTAATCAAAATAAAAAAAAAATACTATACATACTAAAATATGTATTTAGAAAATGTGCATAACTAAATAATTTAAACATTTACATTCATAAAAATATAAAAGAAAGACTTTAATTATGTAAACTACAAAATTAAATATATCACCAAAGGATAACACTTTTTAGAGGTCAGATTTGCTGTTCCTGCTCCAAAGTAAGGCATGTTTTGGAAAGTGTTGGATTAGGGGGCATCAGGCTTACATTGCCACTCCAAACGTACACACTTTGGGAAAGTGTTGGACTTTAGCGGCATAGGATTGCTATTCCCACACTAAATAAATCCTCCAAACAGAAACTAATTATTACATAAACAAAAATTAAAATGTTACTAAAAAATACAAAGTACAATACTACATAAATACATATTATATATGAACATTAAAAACATTAATTTAAATATCATTGACCATCTCACCAAAATAATATTTTCTCAAAATTGGTACTTTTCTGTCATTCAGTAAACCTAAAATAAAAACTTAAATGAATCATCCAAATAAAAGAAATCATTGCAATATGCAAAACAAAGCAAAAACAAAATAGTGTAAACACCATTTCTATATTTTGAACATTTCATAAAAAAAATCCAAAGAATGAATTCCATTAAAATCTAAAAAGTTAATACATGTATTATTTTTTCAATTACTAAAATAATTTAATTTATATCTCACTGAGAAAAATTTAAATTGAAATAATTAAAATATGAATTACTCTGCATCCTATTCTGTTACAAACCTAACATCCCTCTACTAATCTTAAAACAACAAAACATATTCTAATTACACATAAAACAACAATAAACATTAGAACGATATTAAACACAGTACTATTTTCAACAACAAGAGTTTAAATTGTCTCAAATGCGATATTCTGTATCATGACAATCTTGATACCCCAATATAGTATTTTTGACAGAAAATATTAGGGCCCATGATATTTTTGAATCAATGTCATGGTAGAACACCATTTGTGGATCATCTTCTCTTCAATGAATGAATTACATTTTTATGAAGCATGCATATGCCCATGGACGTCTTGGTGCTAGCAAATTGTTTGGGACAGACTATGATCCTGCAGGAATTGTTAGTTTGTGAACAGTTAGGTTTTGAGCTATTTCTAGAAGTAAGTGAAGTTAGACTGAGATTTTAAATGCAAAGGTAGACTGCTCCACATTTTTCCGAAGGACAGGATGTAACTTCTACCTAAAAGTACCCTTTTAGATTTGGAAATCGCTATATTCTTAGAGAATGTAGTCCGTAGCGTTCACTTGCGGATGTACCATTGGAATCTGGACTTCAAGTATTCTGGCCCTGAGGGCCTCATTTTGACTTTGGTGGTCCCAACAAAGGACTTCCATAGCAGCAGGGAGGACACCACTGCCATAGTGGTGGCATCCTCCCTGCCCTATTACAATGTTCTCACCTGTCTGACCAGCAGGAACATTGCAATAGAGCATTCCTGACAGTCAGACCAGTAGGAACAGTGCTACGAGATAGCACTCGGCTCCCTTAAAGAAGCTGAGTGCTATCAGGTAGCTCAGAGGAGGCCGACTAGCACCCTCAGAATACGTTAGTTCTGCAAAGCAGACAGTACATGTTCTGACGGTGCTGTGCAAGGCCCCTCCGTGGCTCTCAGCACACCCTCTCTGTCAGCCTTTCCATTTCAGCAAAACCACCAAGAAAAGGCTGGCAATGAGGGGAGTTGAAATCAGCCAGGTGACGCAGAGTTCAGCATCACCCTGGCTGAGGACAACTCTGATGGCTGTCATGCCGTTAGGAACCATGTTCCAGGCGGGGGCAGCGGTCCCCTAGCGGGTCTGCCTGCCAGAGTTGTAATTGGCCAGTTGGACTGTCTGGGGTGCAGCAGTCCGACCGTCAACACGAGTGTGAATGTCCTCGAACTGCCACACACGTAATGAGGCCCTATGCCATTTTCCCCAGCACCCCTTGCCTGCCTGCCATATACACACACATCAGCATCCAGTTTTTAAAGATTATTCCATTTTCCTCACACCCCTGTGCCTGCTTTGGCACACACCCCTTAGATGCACATAAAGCAAACAGTTCTGTATATTGTTATCCTGATTGAAATATTATCTTATGGTGTGGATTGGAATTGGTACACTATTTTTGATAATTATTTGGGATAGCCTCACTAAATTATTGTCTATAGTATAAACAGTTCAAACCGCAAAAATGCCACTTTTCACTGCAAAAATGTAAAGTTTCACTAAATATATATATTTTTTTGCTTTTAGATGTACAAGAGGCATCACCCACACTACTGCCAGACAGAAAGCTGGCACAATGTGCTACGACCACAACATGTGACACCTGATCTTCCACTTGTGCAGCTGAGTGCCAACTGACAGAGCTTGAAGGTGGCCTCAAAGAAAAGTGCTGCCAAGAAAGTGGTCCCTGAGGAGGAGATGAAAAAGCAGATTGCCACCACTGGCTTGCCACCCTCCTCCTTTTTCAGGCAACTTTGTGTGCCTGCTGCACCATCCTCCGGCAGCAAGCTAGGAGCACCACTCCCACATCAACAACAGCACCACCTCAACATAAGCTCATGTCTCTCAGCGAGGCAGCCACTGCAATCATGGCAATGAACAGTGAGTCTGAATTGGATTTGTCTCAGCTGTAAATTAATACCCAATCGTCTCAGGAAACTGAAAAAGTTGACAACAGGAGCCACAGCTAGTAATAGTTATTCCTGAAGGAGGAGCAGAGCAGGAGGTTGAGCTTCTTGCTGAGCAAGACACACCTGTGCTTGAACCATTGGCATCCAGAACTCCTGCAAGAAAATGAAAGGGTACTCTACCATATTCTAGAAAGCCACTTTCTGATGATCTGGACTTGGATTCGACCCTGGTTGAGTGTGAGACCCACCACAAGAGAAAAGGGATAAGGCACATTCCTGAAAGCCTTAGAATTATGAAAGGGGATGAGGGGGGATGAGCCAGTCGTTGTCATGGAAGCTGGCTCAGAGGACACCAACATTATCCCTCCTATCTGACCTGCTTAGGGGCATCTGGCATAGGTTTCATCACCACCACTGCCAGCTTTCATATTTGTAAGGTCTTCGCTGAGACCTGAATCCACCACTACTTCATTCAAAGTACACACTGGAGAGGGGCAATTATCAACACACCCACCTGCTTCCAGTTCTTTGGACATTGGCACAAGTGGCACACTAAAAAAGTTCTCCTCTCCAGTTAGGGACTTCTCTATGATTAGCAAGCAGGAAGACAACTTTGCAATATGCTCAATTTGCCATGCAAGTGTTCATCAAGGTAAAACTAGTTCCCGCTATGGTACTGGAGGCCAAACGACCTGTGGACAATTGCAGTAACATAGTCAAGACCATGGGAGATGGTAGATAATTCAGGGTCCTCTGTATGGTGCATTGCATCAACTAGATTTTTTAGAACTGTCACAAAAAAGAAGACATAGGGCCTGATTTTAAGTTTAGTAGAGGGGTTACTCCATCACAAATGTGGCGGATATCCCATTTGCAGTATCACTATTCCATTATAGCCCATGGAACTCGTAATATGGCAGATGAGATGGGAAACATCCTTTTTTCCGACTTTTTTATTACGAAAGTCGTGGTTAACGAAAGCGCAACAACGCTTTCTTTAACCACGACTTTGTTTTTTTGTGCCTTAACTACGTATGTTCTGAACAACGAACATGCGTGGTTAAGGTACGAAGAAGGGAGTTGGCGAAGGAGGACGACGCAGGTGACAAGGGGTTGACTAAGGTAAGTAGTGGGTTTAGGTTTTGGGGAGGGGGTGGGGGGTGGGGGGTCAGGGGGTTTTAGGTTTTGGGGTGGGGTTGGGGGGATGGGGAGTTTTTGGTTTTGGGGAGGGGGTGGGGGATCAGGTGGTTTAAGGTTATGGGGTGGGGTTGGGGGGGTGGGGTGTTTTTGGTTTTGGGGAGGGGGTGGGGGGTCAGGGGATTTTAGGTTTTGGGGTGGGGTTGGGGGGATGGGGCGTTTTTGGTTTTGGGGAGGGGGTGGGGGGTCAGGGGGTTTTAGGTTTTGGGGTGGGGTTGGAAGGATGGGGCGTTTTTGGTTTTGGGGAGGGGGTGGGGGTCAGGGGGTTTTAGGTTTTGGGGTGGGGTTGGGGGGTGGGGCGTTTTTGGTTTTGGGGAGGGGGTGGGGGGTCAGGGGGTTTTAGGTTTTGGGGTGGGGTTGGGGGGGTGGGGCGTTTTTGGTTTTGTGGAGGGGGGTCAGGGGGTTTTAGGTTTTGGGGTGGGGTTGGTGGGGTGGGGCGTTTTTGGTTTTGGGGAGGGGGTGGGGGATCAGGGGGTTTTAGGTTTTGGGGTGGGGTTGGGGGGATGGGGCATTTTGGTTTTGGGGAGGGGGTGGGGGGTCAGGGGGTTTTATGTTTTGGGGTGGGGTTGGGGGGGTGGGGCGTTTTTGGTTTTGGGGAGGGGGTGGGGGGTCAGGGGGTTTTAGGTTTTGGAGTGGGGTTGGGGGGATGGGGCGTTTTTGGTTTTGGGGAGGGGTGGGGGTCAGGGGGTTTTAGGTTTTGGGGTGGGGTTGGGGGGATGGGGCGTTTTTGGTTTTGGGGAGGGGGTGGGGGGTCAGGGGGTTTTAGGTTTTGGGGTGGGTTTGGGGGGTGGGGTGTTTTTGGTTTTGGGGAGGGGGTGGGGGGTCAGGGGTTTTAGGTTTTGGGGTGGGGTTGGGGGGGTGGGGCGTTTTTGGTTTTGGGGAGGGGGTGGGGGGTCAGAGGGTTTTAGGTTTTGGGGTGGGGTTGGAGGGGTGGTGCGTTTTTGGTTTTGGGGAGGGGGTGGGGGGTCAGGGGGTTTTAGGTTTTGGGGTGGGGTTGGGGGGTGGGGTGAGGGATGTAGGGTGAATGGTGCCTATTGGTAATGGTTTTATCAGGAATGCCTTTACAACGAAATTTCATTGTTAAGTCATTCGTGGTAAAATCATTAGTAGTAAGGACGAGGTCGGTGTTCCGACCTCGTTGTTAAGGTTAGTAGTTGTTTTTAATTCGGTGTTCCGTCGTATAATCAGATGAGATATCTGTCATGTTTGTGATGGAGTAACCCCTCCACTAAACTCTTAATCAGGCCATAGTCAGCAACATACTAGCCACTTGCAGAAGAATCTGCACTCATTTCAACCATTCTTTTAAACCCTGGAAGCAGTTGAGGATTATTCAGCACAGTAATAGAGTACCAGTCAAAGCCCTCATACTGGTGGTCCAAACACAATAGGAAATTCTACCTACTACATGTTGCAAAGTCTGTTTGAGCAGTACAGACCAATCACCCATCCATTCACTAATTTCAGCCATTCTTTTAAAGTCTGGAAGCAGTTCAGGATCATTCAGCATGCTAATAGAGTACCAGTTAAAGTTCTTATACAGGAGGTGCCAACACGTTGGAACTCTACCTAATACATGTTGCAGCGTCTGTTTGAGCAGTACAGAGCAATCATAGACTATGTCCTTGAAAGGGAGGGAGCAACTGGGAAAAGCATGACCATGGAGAAGGACAAATGGAGCCTAGTCGAATGCCTGACACAAATGCTACTTCCTTTTGAGGTTTTCCCCTGGGAAGTCAGCAAGGGGGACTGTATGATGAGCCAAGCTATCCCGTTGTTCCATCTTCTACAGGAACAGTTAAAAAAGGAGTTGCAAAGGTTCACCTGCGCGAACAAAGAAGCGCATAAGTTGGTTGAGAGCTTAATCCTTCACTTGGCAGTCAATTGAAGGCTGCAGAGAGAGATTGTGTGCTCCAAAGAGTACATCTATGCCACAATACTTGATCCACAGTACAAGAAAATACTGCCTACTTTCATTCTTTTTTCAGAAGGGGATGTTTCACTATACAAGACGTGGATTGTGAGACACCTGGAAGAAGAATGGCTGGAAGTTAGAGTCCCAGGCAGAAGTTCTGGTGTTCAGCCTTTAACCTCTACAGGGGAAGTGCTGCTGTCTCACAGCAGCCAACACCAGCAACACCTGCAAGAGCATCACCAACAACACCAGATACAGATGAATTGGACCCAACCTCTGAAATGGCTTGGTGTCAATTGGCAGGGCTTATGTTAAATGCAGAGGTAAAGGAAACAGAAGTTGTGCAAGTGGCAGCACCAATGACCATTCAGAGGATGGTACAAGACTATCTAGATGACCCAAAAGAGGTCTATGTGGACAAAACCCTATTGGTCTATTGTTATGGGAAGATGCACTAATAGCCAAAGCTCAACAGGCTGGCAAAAAAGTATCTGGCTTCTGAGGTAGCCATTGTATTTGCTGAGCATGTGTTCTAGTGCATCTAGCCTAGTTGTCACAGTCAGAAGGACCAGTCTCTCGCCTGAAAAGGTGGAAAGATTGACCACGATTAAAATTAACTAATACTTCATATCACACGATAACACTGTTCCTGAAACACCACTGGAGGAAGATGAGGGCGACTGGTAAGACTCAAGTGTGTTAGCTGACCAACCTCTAGGTGAAACCCTTAAGCTTGAGGCTGAACTGCACTTCCCTCACTGAGTAGCCACATCAAAGAATTTCCAGATTATCGTCAAACTGTTTTGCCCAAAAAATGGATCTAGCTAAATGAACATTATATATTTTGTGTCTGAGCTATACACCTCCACCATTTATTTACATGAATGATTGGATTTGGACCAGTGTGCAGTAAAGAAGCCTCTCCATTCTCTTCAAAGACATTGGAGACAATGCCTGCCTCCATCCCATGCCAAGCCTTCTTTACTTGATTTCCTAGCAGGGCTGTCTCAGTAAAGATAATTAATTTACAATAATGCCAATGTGTTGCTTCCATGGAAAAAGAGGAGATACAATATGACTGTTGTGTACCACTGTGCTTGAATTTGAACAGAAAACTATTGCACCAATGAGTGAGATATTATTGAGTGAGTGTGAGTGATGATGATTCATGTGGTAGCAGACAGTGAGGGTGTTCAACTAATTTGTAAACTGAGCAGTCTTCCCTATTAGCATGTTAGCCCACTACTACTACCACCACCATTAAGAAGGCACCTAGGGAAACCCTGCAATACGTCTTTGAAAGATTGAGAGAGGTAACAGCCATCTCTTCATCTATTCAGGTAAGAGAACTAAGAAGTGAAGTGAACTAGTTTAATTAGGAACTTCTACTGAAGATTAAGGTCCGTCAAACTCTAAATCAGGGACTTAGGGCCTCATTACGACTTTGGTGGTCCCAACGCAAGACCACCAAACTCACAGGGGGATGCCACGCCATGGAGGGGACATTCCCACTGTGCATATTACAATGTTCCTGGCAGGTGGGAGCATTGTAAGATGCGTTCCCACCGGTCAGTCTGGCAGGATATCACGGGGGTGTCCAGCACCATCGGAATGCGCACTGTCTGCACAGCAGACAGTGCTCAATCCGACGGTGCTAGGCAAGAGGTCCCCTGCACTGCCTATGCCATGGGCATGAGCAGTGCAGGGGTCCCCCTGTGGCCCCTGGCACTGAATCTCCACCATACTGTAACTCCATCAGTGTCTGTGATCCTGGTGGAAACAGTGGTCTTCAGATGGGTCTGCCTGCCTAAGTTTTAATTTTGCGGTCGGATCACCTGGAGTGCAGCAGTCCGACTGTCAAAACTAATGTGGCAGTCCTTGGACCGCCACACTTGTAATGAGGCATTTGGTCTCACTTTACACCCTGGAGTCACACTCCACCACACATTATTTTCAAAAATACCTTCATTTGGCAGTAGGGAAAGTTTCTCTACTGTAAGGTAACTTAGAGGGATTAAGTAGGTAGAGGTTTAGCAATAGAAATGTGAGGTGTCACTGATCATCATACGCTACACTTTTGCGTAGTCAATCACTGTGACTGACGAATGTTGAAAGGGAACAGTTTGAACAGACATAAATCCATCATGGAAGCCATGAAATATAAATTTCTTGGGTAAAAAAATGTGATATATGCCAAGATGGAATTTTCTATTTTTTGGTGGGACGGGATAGAAGGAATGCATAATGGAGTGCAGTACTATTAGGAGGTGACTGAGTGGGCACTGGGAATCACACCTTGTTTTTGGTTTGTACTGCATTGCAAAGTTCATAATGCCACATTCACTGAAGCAGACGTGCATTATACAGCCAACACTGCAGTGCTGAATTCAACCGTGCTGTAGTTAGGCCACAGGAGCCGAAGAGCTGTGTGCAGAGAGGTGTTGATGATGGGTGGGATATCTACCTCACCTAACAAATACAGTATGTTTAATTTGTCAATAAGCAAGCAACATGATTTACCACTCATCCCTGCCACCCCTGAACTCCTCCCCTTCCAACCACCTGGGCGTCCTCTGTCACACTCCTTCCTGCCTTATGGATGGAAATGGCTCTGGCACTGCTAGAAAACCAAGTTACCCATTTTAGACACCAGATTTGCCCTCCAAGTAATTATCATTTTGAACAAAGTACAACAGCACTACCTCTCTACAGTTAACTTAGCACTCCAGTAACTGCTATCAACACTATCGCTTTGGGAGGTTTGCTGGTTGAACGTGTTAGAAAAGCCAGGTAGTCAAGTCAACCAAAAAACGTTTTCTCTTATTGGAGGGAGAGAGTTATGATGAGAGTGAAACGCAATGAAGGGATGGAATGGTCAATGAAGGACATATGGGCTTGTTTGGCAAATGCAATGGGATCCCATTCCTTTCCTGCCATACTGCACTGTCATTGAAGCTGCTGGTATAGTGTATTATTGGTAAAAAAAATTGTGGGATCCATGGCCATGGCTGCTCTTTCTTTTTGACTGCTTGAGCAAGAAATCCTTCTCAAATATATTATGTGGTGAATAATAGCTTACTTATGCCTGAAATCTTCTTCACAGTACCAAAATTCTGTTCTCCTTGTCTTACAGTACCAAAATACATATAACAGAGGGGAGAGAGAAAGCTTACTTAAAGAGCAGAAAAAAACTACAAACAGGAGAAAACCAGCTACAGACACAGGAAATATAGAAACAAAGGAAAATGTTTGGATAACATTTAACAAACAATAGAGAGAGGAGTTGAAAAAGGAGACATTATTAAAAAACAAGGTGAAATTATTTTACTAGTAGGGAGAGAGAGGTAAAGGTTAGGGAAATAATAATAAACAGTACTACTGGGGCCAGCAGAACCATCTGCCACAGCCGCAGTGCTGGTGGTGCCACCCACCGCAACACTGGTGTACTGGCTCCTTTCGCCCTGGTACAGTGCCCTTTTGCCCTAGAGTGCTGATGTAAGAAGTAAAGAAGATTAAAAAAAAAGATTAGTGGTATAGTTAGTCTCCAACAAATATTTTGACAGGCACACGCAGTAGCATTGTACTTTCTAAATCTGTTGGTCCATTGCCTTATTCCTATTTTCCTAAACCTAAACTACATTTTGAACTACCAATGCATTGCAATGAATGATCTTTGCTTTTCCATCCCCTTTGATGGGCCAATTCAGCCTTCCTTTTTCAATGCATATGACACATCAAGTCGAATGGGATTGCATGAGCTACAGAAAGAAAGGCACAGAGAATGCGAACTTCCTGATAAACTATTATCTTAATAGCGACAGGACAGAGATGTCTGTATCATTTCTTAAATAATCAGCCTAAGCAAGCACTGAATAGGTAGTGCTGAGCACCTGTCTAGCTTTAGCTAGATCAGATATTATTTGTTGAACTTAACCTTAACCTCTGAGTGTGAGCAGCATGCTATTTGAAAAAAATATAAAAATACAAAAAAAACATAAAATACCTATTACTCACTGTGCCTCACAACCTCAACACCTAACAGGTCAAGTGGGTCCTGTTCGCGGTCTATAATGTCTTCCCAGCTGTGCGTCAGCTCCTGTGTAGTGCGCTGCACACCTGTGCTGCTGTGCACGCACCAACGCACACTCCCACAAACAAGGTGTACCCTTTCTCAGTCCTGCCATCAGCTTCCAGCATGGAGGAGGGGTGGCGCTGAACCCAGAAAACCAGCACAGCCACCTCTGCCTCAGGAAAAATGGGGCAGGCCTGGACCCCTGAAAGGCGCCAGGACTCACAGGGTGTGTGTGTGTGTGGTGCTGGCACCACAACTGCTGTCTGTTTCTTCTTTGGGGCCAAGGAAAAGAAGTAGGGCAAGTTAAGCAGAAAGGAAGAAGAAATGGAATAGGAGGAGGAGGACAGCCTCACGAGAATAGGTAAAACAAAAAAATAGTACAAAAAGTACAAAAAAAATACAAAAAAAGAAAGAAATGTCTAATCTACACACAGAAAGACACAGTGATAAAAAAATAAATGAGGTGGGGATGAGTAGGATAAAGATCGCATAGGGAAGGATTGAGAGAGATTTGGTAAAAGGCCCAGTAGCATACAGAGAAGCAGAAAGCAGGTTAAGCAAAATGGCCATGCCCATGCGCAAGCATGGTGCTATTCACACTGAATTTCAGTGTGAAATGAGCTACCGGTGTGAAAGAAACAGCAGACGAGGCAGACAAGCATTCTTCTGCCCATTTGCGGAGTTCTGTGGAATCACATCAAGTTTTTTTGTAACTCAGAGGAATTTCACATAGCAAAGTTCGGCGAGTTCTACCCAGGCCTAGTGTGTAAGAGCCAGGACCCAATTTCTTGTGCAACTCAAGAAGTGAAGAGGAGGCTTTATTGGCTCTGCTGTGTTAAAGGCGGTGGTTCAATGTCTTGGGTGTAGGAGAATGAGCAACCTCCAGTTTTGCTTTTGCATATGCGGGGAATGTGTGTGAGTGAGAGTGAGGCGGAGCATAGGTGTCTGGTGGGTTTGTGGATGTGTATGCGACTGTTCAGGTATTCTATTCAGGTATTTTGGTCCTGTGTTGTGCAGGGCTTTGTATGTGTACCAAGGAAGTTTGAATTTGGCTGCGCTTGTGAATGTGCAACCAGTGAATCTACTTGAGGTGCGGTGTGATATGGGTGTGTCATAGGAGGTTGAGTATGAGTCTTGCACCAGGGTTCTGGATGGTTTGGAGATTGTGTAAGAGTTGTTTGGAGATTCTGGCATAGAGAGTGTTGCCATAGTAAGCCTGTTGGTGATGAATGCTTGTGTGACAGTCTGTCTGGTGTTCTGAGGCAACTATTTGAAGATCTTTCGCAGAATGCATAGGAATGTGGAAGCTGGAAATGCACACTTGGTCTGTCATTTTGAGCTTGCCATCTAGGATGACCCCTAGATTTGAACTTGTTGCCTAGGATGATCCCTAGATTACTTGATCTGTGGGTGGCAGTGTTAGTCCTAGATTCAGCAACCACCAGCTGGAGCACCATGGGGTGGTTATGTGGCAGAAGACCAGTCCTTCCTTCTTGTCTGAGTTGAGCTACAGGCAGTTCGTTTGTATCCAGCCTGCTACCATGGTCATGTAGTTGATGAAGTGGGTTCTGGTGGTGTCTGTCTTGTCCATCAGGAACAGGAAGAGTTGGGTGTCATTGGCATATAAGATGGCAACTATGTCTTGGGTTCAAATGATGGTGCTGAACGGTGTCATGTATATGTTGAAAAGGGTGGGGTTGAGGAACAATCCCTATGGGACTCTACTTATCAATTTCTTGGTCACCGAAGTGAAGGGTGGCAGTCTGACTGTGTGGGTTCTTCCCATGAGGAAGGAACAGGCACATTTGTTAGCACATCCTTGTATGCCAATCTCGTGGAGTCTTCTAATGAGGGTGCTATGCGAGACAGTGTTGAAGGCAGCAGAGAGATAGAGCAGGATGAGGGCTGGTGTTTGTCCCTGGTCCAGGATGATGTGAATGTCATCAGTGGCCAGGATGGGTGGTTTTACGGTGCCGTACTTGTTGATGGCCTTCTCAATCACTTTGGCTGGATAGGGAAGCAGAGAAATGGGTCAGAAGTTGCACAATTGATTCGAGTTGACTGTGGGCTTCTTGAGGAGGACATTGATTTCTGCAAGTCTCCATTCATCCAGGAAACTGGCGGATGTGATGAAGGTGTTGATGTTGTGGGTCATGGTGGTGTTGATTGGTGATGTAATACTAGAAATTGTATGTAATAGATGAAGGACTTATAAGCAGATTATCTATTTGAATGGTAACACTACCGAACACAAGCCCGATCTAGTTGTTAAGCTTCAAAACTTCATGTTTTCTGACAATGTTCAAGCTAACAGGACACCAAAGGAAAAAACTTTCAAAATCTCTTGTGCATGTTGCAATTGATGCTGCAAAGAAGAGTGACCTTGCATAGATCTGTCTTGAGAGGTAGAAGATAAAGTATCATTAACTTCTTTATGCTTCAGCGAAAGGTCATTGTTTGCACATTTTTTCTCATGAAGGAGCTGAGCACTAATGTTTCTTCCTTGCTCCATCAGTGGTGTAACATAGGACCGTGCAGCCCCACGGTGCAGGGCCCCCAAGCGTGAAGGTTCCCCTCAGCACAGAGCCCTGGCTTGTTAACTCCTGATTGAGTCCAGAGGAGGGGTGCCCTCCTTTTACCTTGCAGGACCCCCCTCCAAATTTTGTTACGCCACTATGCTCATAAGACATCAATGTGATAATGGTGACTAATGCACCACTGCAGGTTTAGACCCATGGAAGGTTGCTAATGAAAGTGGATGAAGGACTGAATTTTGACTAGTGACCCAATGAAAGCATAAAGGTATACAGGGAAACTTTAAATTGCCTGGCATTTTTTAGATTTAGTAAACTCATACAATCAAACAAGTCTATTGGATAACAATGTTAAGGTGTTTAGGGAAGGGAACAGAGAAGCGGGTTAGTAATGTGTGATGCAATATGATCAGGTATTATTTAACATTCAATCTGATCTGCATATTATCTGATCATCTTTTTTTAATAATTGTGTTCATTCTGATACACATGGTTTGTTGGTAAATACTGCTAATAACTGAACATATGATAGTAAAATACTAGACAATGTGAGTGAATACTGATTTTCAGGTACAAGAATAGGGCAGAAAAGAGATTGTCTTACAGCCCCCATTAACGTGAGGTGACCATCATATTGTAGCCCTGCAAAATATTCTGTCTTCAAATGGCCTCCTTCTTGTTTCATCACACAACCCTTCCTCTCCCATCATGTATATCTGCTCATTCCTACCCTCCCTCTCCTTCTGCCTTCCACACTTGCCCTTATTCTCCATCCTAGGCCTTTCACCCCTTTATCCCATCATCCACCTTCTTCCAGTCCTTTCTCTGTTCATTTTACACAGATTTCCTCTGCTTCTTCACCATACCAATTCTACTCTGCATTGCACTACCTCATCACCTCTAAAGAATGTCCTGTTACCCTATATTCCTCCTCCACAAAGCACCCAAACACTGGATCCCTGAAGTTAATTTGCAATTTTCTCATTCATATCATCCTGGCAAAAAGCGCCTTTCAGGTGGACAAGCTGGGATGGGATTCAAACCTGTATCTTGCAGGTAGATGGTTGCAGAAGGCACAATCCTGGCACATATACAGAGATATGTTGTGCACATTTATTAGAATGATCTTAGTACCTGTTGTATTGCAGTTGTATTTATATAGCACTTCATGACGTTGCTGATCAATTGCAGTCTACGGGAGTACCTCAATAAAAGATAATGCATCAGGCATGTGGTCTAATTAAGTCATGTTTCAATCTGTATGTGAGGGCTAAAGTTGTATTCTTATCCTGTTTTTGCTGCTGCACCATGACGTGAAATAAAAAAAAAGAAGAGCACTTGACACGCTTCAGTTTTATAACCTGATGTTTGGATGGATAGAAAGTATATGACTGCAATGTGGACTATGTGGGAATTACTGTATTGTTGTTCGTGGTTGGTAAGGATTGCGGTGAAGAGTATGAGAATAGATGCAGTCAGGAAAGTGGCTGCATACCATTTTGAAGTTGTCAATAGGTTACAGTTCAGCCACATTATCTATAGAATAAAAGGAGAACTGACCACAGGAGAATGGCACTACCCTTCAGGGGTAAAATCCTCCATCCACTATAGTATGTAGTGAGGAGTCCATACAAGAGCGACATAGCAGCAGTCCATAGGAAAACACACTAATATATCAGTATTAGCTTATGGTCTCATTAGTCCACCCAGGAATAGCAGAACAGAAATGTTAACACTGATGTACAATATCCTCTGAGAAGTCCAGCTGGGAGCAGCAGAGGTGCAATCAGTATGAAGTCTGGTATACTATATGCTCTGAGGCATCCACTGTGGAGTTGCATGAAGCTACTCATACAAATGCTGCCTAATCAACCAGCCATCGTTTGGTCTGTGGAGTCCATCAGGGCCAAAAGCAACCATTTACAGCCTGCTATTCGCAGTATCAATAGTTCAACCAGAAACGACAGAGAACAACCCACACAAATGTTCAGTCCACTAGCAGCCATATTATAGTTTTGACATAGCTTAGGAGCAGGGTGTGATTTGGAACCTAAACTATAATAAGTGAGGAATTATCCTGTTGTAATGGGATATAACCCCTAATGACTCCTGTCAAAGATGTCAACCAAAAGTAAAATGTTGTTAGGCAAATCGGTTTGGGTTGGATGAGAGGATTGAAATGGTCTTTAGAAACACAGTGACTTTTAGATTTTAGCAGTAATTAGGTCCCTGCAGGTGCACTGGATGGGTGAGTTTAAGTCAAGATTAATTCTGTGGAGGAGTATGGTCAGGTTAGGAGGATGATATTAACGATTGATGGAAGGCTGAAGGGAGGCAGGGCATGTGTTCTTTCCCTATGTCGTTCCTGGACCAAATAGGGAAGAAGCAGTTAATCTTTCTGACTTTCTTCAAGAACTGCTGGTATTCCATGGGGTAGGAAATTAAACAGGCGATGAGTAGGGCCAGGCAAATGACCTCTCACCGATCCCCAGATCTGGCAAAGCCAAGTCAGGGCAGACACTAACAACTAAAAAATATGAGAGTAACAAAAAGCGAAACAGACAGGGTCATATTAACGTTTTTTCTATTGCAAAGCTCACTGCAGTTCCAAACCTTTTACATTGACACAGCTAATATCATTATAAGCTTACTTATACAAAAGAAACATGCACATATGGAGCTACAAATGTTGTGCAAATGCACTGTTTCAGCTGGGTTCCAGCAGGCCCCCAATATAGGGCTAGAGGCCAGAGGTTGTGAGGAGGAGGAAGATTTTTGTTGATCTGCTCCAGCCAGTCGATTTACCTTCATCTTCACCCGCACACTGAGGTCCTCATTGCGAGTTTGGAGGTCCGAGGACTGCCATGTTGGCGGTGGTGGTGCCATAGAGGATCGCCAAATTATGACTTTGGCTGTGATGCAGACAGAATACAGCCAAAGCACCGCCTGCGCTGCCAGTGCGGTCAGACCACCGCAGATGAATGAAGGCACCAGGAGGCCGGCAGAGACCAAGTTTCAGTCAGCCTTATTTTGAGCTTTCACACCGCCAACATTTTTGCTGCGGTTGGACCATCACTAAAACCTAAGGTGGAAACAAACTGGATAAAAGGAGAAACTCACCTCCAGGAAGCCATACATGTCCGGAGCCAACATGAAACCACTAATATATGTCATCTTGCTGCTCCTGCTTGCCGTACTGCAACAGAATCTTTGCCACCGCCGACGACAGCAGCTGTAAGTACATACACTCATCTGTTACAGTTGTATATTGTGACAATTTTGTAATATTACATAATGTACCATAGGGAGGGGGCTTTGAGGGCAACACTCACACGTAACAGTACACCAACACGCACACTCACCTACAAAACCAAAGACAGTCACACACACACAGCCACACACTGCAGCCAGCACACACCACACATCAAGAACACACACTTACGCATGCCAATACAGCACAGGCCCAGTCTCACACAATCCCACACAAAATACCAACACTTCACAACAACAGCACAACCGAAACATCATAAACACATTGTCAAGCACTTACAACTGACAATGGCCAGGGACTCATCACACATACAATACAATGTACAACCAAAAGGGAACAAACACACACAGGGGGTCATTCTGACCCCGGCGGTCTCAGACCGCCGGGGCCAGGGTCGGCGGGAGCACCGCCGACAGACCGGCGGTGCCCCACAGGGCATTCTGACCGCAGCGCTTTGGCCGCGGTCAGTGCAGGAAAACCGGCGGTCTCCCGCCGGTATTCCGCTGCCCGTCAGAATCCTCCAAGGCGGCGCAGCATGCTGCGCCGCCTTGGGGATTCTGACACCCCCTACCGCCATCCTGTTCCTGGCGGTTCGACCGCCAGGAACAGGATGGCGGTAGGGGGTGTCGCGGGGCCCCTGGGGGCCCCTGCATTGCCCATGCCAATGGCATGGGCACTGCAGGGGCCCCCGTAAGAGGGCCCCGCTTGTATTTCACTGTCTGCATAGCAGACAGTGAAATACGCGACTGGTGCAGTAGCACCCGTCGCACCTTCCCACTCCGCCGGCTCGATTACGAGCCGGCTTCATGGTGGGAAGGTCGTTTTCCCCTGGGCTGGCGGGCGGCCTTTTGGAGGCCGCCCGCCAGCCCAGGGGAAAACTCAAAATACCCGCCGCGGTCTTCCGACCGCGGTACGGTATTTTGGCGGCTCCCGCCGGGCGCGCGGTGACCGCGCCCGGAGGGAGTCAGAATGACCCCCACAATTACACAATCATACAACTTAGCATTCAATGCACACATCACACACACGCACAGCACATCATACCTATCATACCATGCACAGTACACGCAGACTCACAGTGTAAAAGCACACAAAGCCACACACCAGAACAACAAACACATGTCAACACAAACACCACACAATACCATCACAACAACATGTCTGCAACATACACATTCCCATCACGCAACACACATCCTATCCCTGGGGGACAAAAGCACTGTACACACCCTCACATACTGCCAAGACAATACAGGAAGAACAAGCACCACACACACACAAATACTCTCACACAAACAATGTCAGACAGGAACAACTCAAGCCTAGGAAAGGAAAACCAGGACAAAGATGTATCGAAAACCAACAAATGGTTGCTCTGAATATATTATTATAATTATCAAATAGAACAGATCAAGGACATTGGCCAGTTCTGAGTTAAAACAAAGTGGTGTGCCAAAGGCACTATATGGTGTCCCAACTTGACTCCTGACTGCCATGTAACCTCCACAGGTAGGGGCATCAAGGGGGCAGGCAGGCACCTCAGGGATGATCTGGGTGGGCTGAGGTGGGGGTGTTTGGGATTACGTTTGGGAGGGGGTTGGGCTTTGATTTGGGAGGGGTGTTTGGTTTTGACTTGGGGGAGTGTATGGTCCTCTGGTCCTCAGGGGGGTTGACCTCCTGGCAGGGGAGAGGCATGGGTACTGGCAGAGGGGTAGAGGAGGTCTTTGAGGTGGAAGGGATAGCCTTGAGGAGGGAACCTGTTTATCTAGGGGGGTCACAGGGGAGCGAGAAGGGAAAAGGTCAAACTCCTAGAGGAAAGACTTTTTGCACACATGGGGATGGTAATAACAAAAGGGTTTTGGTGTGGAGGGAGAGGGAGTGGTTGTCTGAGGCATTTGTGTGGATGTCTTGGGTTCACGTTCATGGGAGGTATGCTTGTGGGTGTCTGTGGGGTGGGTGAGTGCAGGCATTTATGTGCCTTGGGCTGAGGGATGTGGAGGTGCTGGGGGATGCTGTAGTGGGTGGGTGGCTACCTGTTTGGATGGTGACTGCAGGTATGGTAGATGTGCTGCATGTAGGCATGTCTATGGTTGTGGTATCTGCAAGTGTGATGACTGGGGTGGATGTCTGAGGGTCTGCTAGGGTGGTGTCTGCAGGTAGGATGGGTGTGGTGGCTGGATCAGTGAACGTTGGTGTGGTGTCTGCATGTGTGTCAGGTGTTGTGTTTGTGATGCTGGGGATGGTGGGGGTGTCAGGGCAGGTAGTGACTGATGTTGTGTGTGCAGGTGTATGTTGCTTGTATGTATGCTGGTGGTGTGTCTTGTGGTGCTTATGTTTGTCCACGCTACTCTTGGATGTTGAGGTAGATGCATGCCTATCTGTTGGTGAGCTTTGGCTGGGTTGGGAAGGGGGGATTGGGATTGGGAAGAAGAAAGTGGAGGGGGGACGGTAGACAAAGTGTGACTGGCTGCCATCAGTTCCAGAGCCTGAAATGATATATGTAGGCCAGCCAGTGCACTGTGAGTGCCCTCCAGAAATGCAATACTCTTATATCTGAGTTGCCATTTCCTGGATGGCATTCACTATTGTCGCCTGACCCATAGAGATCAACCTCTGCACTGAAAAGCCTCTGCACTGAGGGCAGCAAGCCTGAGAGGGACTCGACAGAGGTGCCTGCCGCGAAGGAGACGCCCACCCTCTTGGGTGAGCAGGCATGGCCAACGGCGTGGAGAGCTACAGGGAGGGCAGTGATAGAAAGAGGGGTGGTGGACAGAGATGGTGCTTGGTTGATCCCAGATGAATCTGCCACTGCTACGAATGGTCCACGGCAGGAGGATTATGAAGATCACGACTTGGATCCAGTCTCCCCATGGCACTCCCCTCAACCTTCAGGCCACTGGGTACCTCAGTGTTGGTGTCCTCGTGACTGGAGGTCCTGTGTCCAGAAGCTTCCCCACTCCGCTGTGCCCTGTCTCCTTTGTCTGCCGATGCTGATGCTGGGAAACAGAAAGCAAGGTAGGGTGTCATCACATTCTTTACATATCACTTACATCACATTGTACACATCAGTAACATCACATCTAGTTGTACAACACCCCCAGGTAGTACCAGTTTAGTGCCAACATCATGTCACAACAAGAGACAATGTACATCCCTCAATTATGTCTTAGTAACATACCAGCTAAGCTACCTATCTCACACCTACAATAACATTATATTAGCAGAGCCATCACACTAACCACTACGTGACACAGTGACTTGTCCACATGGTATAGGGTCCCTATCCACAGCAACGTGTACAACAAACAACCAAGCTATGGGAAATAGATGTGACATAGAGTTCTACATATTACATACACAAAGTAATGTACCAGGCAAGGAAACATATTGTAAAGCAAACACAAATGCCAAACTCATCTCATGTCACTGAGTATACAACCTTCACGATGGAAATGTGCAAACATGCAACTACTCTAATTCACAGAGCCAAAATGTTAGAAGTTGAGAGAGTAAGAACACGTCACCTACACATGTACCAATTGTGATGTGGAAAGGATGATACATGCTATGTGGACCATGTCATTTAAATGATTGTTCTCCTGAAAACAGAGTATAGCACTCATATAAGGGCGTAATAAGCTCAGAGCATTTGCTCACACACAACCACGGGTAGTATATCAACTATTTCAAGACAATGGACACCTGTCATGTGCATGAAGGTGACATACAGTGCAATGTATCATGCAATAGTTCCATCAATAGCCCAATGATTGAGTGGCAACTTCACTAAACACACATCAGACATGACAAGCCTTACAGCTGTTTGGGGAAACAATCAGAGAGATGAACCACATCTGAGGTTACCATGACGCGTACACCAACCATGGTATAAGCCAAATGCCTGACTGCACATACCATGCCACTCACATGTTGATGGCATCTATCACACCTGCACTACAATGGTGCCAGTGTCAACAATCAGTTTCCATACAACAACTCTTTTCATTGTTGATTCATGACATAACCTTTCAATGTAGACATGATATTGGCAAAAAACAGTTAAGATTGTAACTGTTAAGAATATGACTTGGCCTATTTATCATACCTACAACATGATGGCCAAGGAAACAGCTGTGTAGCCACTTGCCTCCTACAGAACATGAACATGGTACAAGCATTCATAGCCCTAATGCCACTGTATGGGATCCAGTAGGAACCTAGTAATACCTCTGTGGTTACCAACATGTAGGATGTGCACTCCGATGACACATTCCACAAGCCAATGTACATCTCTTACTTACCAAGGGGGTTCACCTTGTAAGGTCTGAATAAGTCATTCAAGTATGGCATGTGAAATGTGAGATGGACATCACAGCCCCACATGATGTTGTCACTCATCAAAAACCTTTAGAAAAGTTGGAATGATATCAAACTGTCAGACTATATGTTGCACATAGACATGGATCAAGGGACATTGGAATGGACAGACGGCAAAGACCAGGACAACTTACCATCATGATATTGGGAGTATTGACCTGTGGGTGGGAAGGAACAACCACCACTGTTGGAGCAAGGAACCTTCATATGTGCATCATCATATGCTTGTGAACAGAGGGAACAGCATAGGAGAGGAATATTTCCCTATACAAATTAGAATATGCACATCTGTGCACCAATGTTAGGGACTGTACATCAATGTGTTCTTTGGAGATCCATTGCCACAGCTACGAAACCTTTACATCATACACTTACCTTGTAAAGGGATGTAAATGTGTAAAGTATGTACTTACCCCCATTTGGATGCTGTGCTGCCTATAAAAAACACCCATCCAACTCTGAGTAGGTCACTGCCAATATCGGGGCTATTAAGGGGGGTCAATGTCTGACAGGCACCCCATCCTCATTGGGAGGACATCCCGGGCTGGGCCACTGCGGTCTTCCGGGCCCAGAGTCTGAGATCCTCCTACCGCTTTCTACAGTGAGTGCTCCGCTGGCTGCGGACCCCCAGGGTCCACACTTTCTCGGCAATGTCACACCAAATCCCCTTTTTCTGATGGGTGTTGACCTGCATGGATGACACAGACAAGAAGAGAATGTAATTTCCACATGCACAGTACCATAACAAGCAGGGTGAAAATACAAGTTACTCCAACTAGTCATAAACAGACTGCCTTCAAGATCCCCTTCAATGAGGAATGACCATCTGCAGTCAGACCATGTGTTATGAAGAGACAGGTATACAACATGCATATCCAGCACTGGGTATCAGCACTAGGTATCAGCACTAGGTATCAGCTTGAAACATGTGACCAGACCACAAGCATATCTCTAAACATGGTATATCTCTCCAATTATTTCACACATTCACAAATCATGTATTACATTCTGCACTTGGGTCAGGGTACATACATACAGACACTCTACTAGGTGTCAGGACTGAAAATCTATATGTACACAAATAAATAAGCCCATCTACCCACACATTTTACCACAATCCTTCATTCCACCACATTCCCTGGACACCCCCATATACCTCACCCTTAAAACATTGCACTTGCATTGCAATTAACTGTTCCTCTGGTGCACCAGAGAGCTGCTCACACATGGGGTAGGACCTCCTCCACTAGCTTTTCAAGCTCCTCATTGGAGAAGACAGGGGGCCCTATCACCTGAAGGACATGTCATGATTGCTCCCAGAGGCAGTACCCAGCAGCTCAGGTTGTGGATGTCTTGCTGGCAGCAGCGTCAGGAGTCAAGTGAGAGATAAAGCATGAGATCGCGGTCACATCTGCCACATAAGGGAGCGTCACCGCTGGCAGACCTCACCATTGGCCCAAGACCATCAAAGGCAGCACTGTGCTCCAATGGCAATGTTGTCCGTGGTTGTATCTGCCTACCGCCATGACGACTTCCGCCAGTGGACTTAGGGCACTTCCTAATGTCCAGTGCATTAGGTCAGATAGCTGCCATTTTAAGGCTCTTATATGAATAAAAAATATATTTTTAAATTGAGTCACAAGCTGTGAAACATATCCCTGACATTGAGTTCACTGCTGGCTTTGAGCAAACATGTTGCAATGTGCATGCATTTTATACAGGATATCAAACGGATGTGTTTTATGAATTGTAACATGTGGTAGTATAGTCAGTAGAGCAATAACAATCAGACATATGGTATGTGTTTCATATATGTGCCACATGTAACTAATGTTAATGACACATAGGCGGTCATTACAACATCGGCGGTAAAAGCCGCTTACCGCTGTGCAGAAGACCGCCAACACACCGCCGCGGCTGCGGAATACCGCCACAGCTATTATGACTCACATCTCGAAATCCGACAAAATTCTGACACCCACACAAGTCCGCCACACCAAAGGTCAGTGATAAACTGGCGAAAACAAAACCTCCACCGTCACGCCAACAGAAATACGCCCACGCTATCACGACCCACGAATCCACACGGCGGTCTTTCAACCGCTGTATTCCATTGGCGGTACATACCGCCACGCTCAAAATACACACACACATACAAAACACCGCCACATTGGACAATTCGAAATACACACACCTTATACACATACACACACCACTCCCACACACCCAATACTATATAAAACACACACCCACATCACCCACAAACCCCTACGACCAAAATTCATGAACGAAGGCCAGAGAGAGACACCACCATCCACAAACTTGCATCCACAAGCACTCAACACCATCACCCACACAACTTCCACGCACAAAACACCACACACCACTACATATCACCACACTTATCACCACACACACCACCCCACACATCACCCCATGGCACAGCAAAGACACCCAAGGTTCTCGGAGGAGGAGCTCAGGGTCATGGTGGAGGAAATCATCCGGGTAGAGCCACAGCTATTTGGAGCACAGGTGCAGCACACCTCCATTGCAAGGAAGATGGAGCTATGGCGAAGAATAGTCGACAGGGTCAACGCAACGGGACAACACCCAAGAAATCGGGACGACATTAGGAAGAGGTGGAACGACCTACAGGGGAAGGTGCGTTCCGTGGTCTCAAGACACCACCAGGCGGATCAGCGGACTGGTGGCGGACCCCCACCTCCTCACCCACAACTAACAACATGGGAGGAGCAGGTCTTGGCGATTCTGCATCCTGAGGGCCTCGCAGGAGTCAGTGGAGGAATGGACTCCTGTAAGTCAAACCTTTAACTACCATATCCCCCACCCTACCTGCATGCCATCGCATACCCCCACCCTCACCCCCATCACTCCAACTCCTCACAAATGTCCCAATATCACAAGCCACATATCCCAACAGCAAGCACTGCATGCAACAACAAAGCATGGACACCCATCACTAAAGCATGCCCACTGCACATACCCATACACCCCCCTAAACCATCATCACACAAGCCCCCACACAGAAATGCTAGCACTGGGGTACACGGTCACACACCCATTGCACACCATGACACACACAGATGCAATAATCATGCTTTTCCACCCCTGCAGGACCACTACCCAACGTCACCAGACAGGAGGGTCCAGACATCGCCACCCTACCCACAGAAGAGGCCCACAGTTATGACAGCAGCTCTGTCCAACTGGATCTAGATGACCAGCCCGGACCATCATGGGACTCGGGTCAGTCGGTTCCCCTCACACAGGCACAGGCCACCACAGACCTTCCACCCTCTGGTAACACCAGCACAGCACCCACCCAGCGGGCACATACCTCCGTCCCCAGGACACGTCAATCAGCTGTGTGTCCACCACTAAAGGGAACCCAGGATAACCCACCACCCCAACAACAACAGGGACCTGGGGGCAGTGGGCACACGGTCCAGGGGACGGAGGCCCAGGAACACAGGGGAACTGGGAGGGCTGCTCTGCGACAGGGGGCGGACAGGCCAAGGGAACCGACTCTCCACGAGGCCCTCTCCTCCATCATGGAAGCATACCACCACTCCCAGGAGACGATGGCAATGGTCCTGGCCAAGTTTCAGGAGACCCAGCGCATGCAGGAGGAACAGTATTTGGGGTTCAGGGAGGAACTCAGAACCATCAGCTCCGCCCTGGGCACCATCGTAGGGGTGCTGAAGGAAATACTCAACACCAGGAGGGACACTGTGGCACTCCAAGGGGCCCCTGACACTAGCATGGACGATGAACTGCCCACCACCTCCGCTGGCGCTAGTAGACAGCAGGCACCGCCACAGGACCACCACACCAGCACCCCACCCCCTGCAGATGGAGAACCACCCCGCAAGCGGTCCCTGAGATCCAGGAACAAGACAGAGCACGATGCCAAGACCCCCCCCCAAAAATGAGACCACCCTGATTGTCAACCCACTGTCCCACTTTGTCACCCTGTCCATATTGGAACTTCCCCTAGCTCCACTTCCTATGCCCATATGGGAAATGCACCTATGAGACAAAGAGACTGGACTCTGCCATGGACACTCCTCCGCCATCACCCCTCACCATTTAACTTCCCCCTCCAATATTTTGTATGTAAATAAACACACCTAAAGCACCAAAAGATCTGGAGTCTGTCTGTGATTTTGAAATAGTGTATTTGCAATTACAGTGACAAAATATCCAGCAAATAGTAATGTCAACATACCTATGTCACACAGCTCTAGTCCATGAGGAATCTAAGCAGATGACACACGTTGGGACCCACACCTGTGAAACCGTAAGGGAAAGTGACAACTCAGTGACCATGCACTGGGTGAAAACGACAGCCAGGAGAGAGGTAGAAGTGTAAAAGCACTTGTAGTAGGCAGGAATGTATTCTCACCTGTGTTTCACTGGAAATATTGCTGGATGACTGAGTCCCTGTTGTCAATGTCTTCTTCCTCTGCTTCCTCCTCATCACTGTCCACAGGCTCCACAGCTGCCACAACACGGCCATCTGGACCATCCTCCTGCAGAAAAGGCACCTGTCATCCCAAAGCCAAGTTATGAAGCATACAGCAGGCCACGATGATCTGGCACACCTTCTTTGGTGAGTAGAATAGGGATCCACCTGTCATATGGAGGCACCTAAACCTGGCCTTCAGGAGGCCGAAGGTGCGTTCGATCACCCTCCTAGTCCGCCCATGGGCCTCATTGTAGCGTTCCTCTGTCCTGGTCCTGGGATTCCTCACCGGGGTCAGTAGCCATGACAGGTTGGGGTAACCAGAGTCACACAATAGCCACACTCGGTGCCTCTGTAGTTGACCCATCACATAAGGGATGCTGCTATTCCGCATGATGTAGGCGTCATGCACTGAGCCAGGGAACATGGCATTCACATGGGAGATGTACTGGTCTGCCAAACATACCATCTGTACATTCATGGAATGATAACTCTTCCGGTTCCTGTACACCTGTTCACTGCTGTGGGGGGGGGGACCAAAGCCACATGGATCCCATCAATGGCACCTATGATGTTGGGGATATGTCCAAGGGCATAGAAGTCACCTTTCACTGTAGGCAAGTCCGCCGCCTGAGGGAAAACGATGTATCTCTGCATGTGTTTCAGCAGGGCAGACAACACTCTGGACAATACGTTGGAAAACATAGGCTGCCTTGATGCCATGGCCACAGTTGTTTGAAAAGACCCACTTGCGAGGAAATGGAGCACTGATAGCACCTTCACTTGAGGGGGGATTCCTGTGGGTTGGCGGATTGCTGACATCAGGTCTGGCTCCAACTGGGTACACAGTTCCTGGATTGTGGCACGGTCATACCTGTAGGTGATGATCAAATGTCTTTCCTCCATTGTCGACAGGTCCACCAGCGGTCGGTACACCGGAGGATTCCGCCATCTCCTCACATGTCCCACCGGACGGTGCCTAGGAAGGACAACAGCGAGCACAGAGTCAAACAACTCAGAGGTATGTACCCACAGTCTACACAGAACACCATTCATACACAAAATCTGGCCTGTATGTGTGTTGAGAGTAGGCCTAGCTATGTGTGACGCAGTTGGTAACTAGGCCATGTGGGCCCCTGAAATGGCGGCTGACTGACCTGTAAATTGGGACAATGGGATGTGAGGTAACTGCGCTGGCGTTGTACACCGTCGCGGTAGGCGGTCGAAGAACGCGGCGCAACACTGCATTGGTTAACATTGGACCCTATGGGTCCCAGGAGCCAATGACGATGTACGCCGGCGGTGATGGTACGCACCGCAATGAACGTGACCGCCGCAGACGTGACCGCCATTTTCTATCTGTTCAATCACTCGATACCTGATCTTCGACAGGAGAGGACCTACACTGCAAGTGCTGCTGTGACCTCGGTCTGGAAGAGACAATGGCTCGTGCGTCTGGGGAAAGGGCCCCTGCCTTCACTGCGGAGGAGTTGGAGAAGCTCGTCGATGGGGTCCTCCCCCAGTACACGCTACTCTACGGTCCTCCAGACCAAGAGGTAAGTACACAGGGAGCATGCTGTATGGGCTATGCATGTGTGGAGAGGGCTGGTTGTAAGAAGGAAGGAGGCAGAGTTCTGAGTGAATGAAAGACGGTGGGTGCATGTGCCACATGGCAAGGGTAGGGTTGGGGGCCACTCACTTTGACGGTGCAGTTGGTAATGACTACTCTTCCTCCCCTGTACATTTCATGTAGGTCAGCGCCCACCAGAAGAAGGATATTTGGCATGCCATCGCCAAGGACGTCCGGACCCTGGGGGTCCACCACAGACGGAGCACCCACTGCCGGAAGAGATGGGAGGACATTCGCCGCTGGAGCAAGAAGACGGCGGAGGCTCAGCTGGGGATGGCCTCCCAACGTGGGAGGGGTGCCCGTCGAACCATGACCCCCCTGATGTTTCGGATCCTGGCGGTGGCCTACCCTG
This sequence comes from Pleurodeles waltl, assembly GCF_031143425.1. NCBI lineage: Eukaryota > Metazoa > Chordata > Amphibia > Caudata > Salamandridae > Pleurodeles > Pleurodeles waltl. The sequence continues at coordinate 217,101,352 of NC_090448.1, read as the reverse complement.
AGTTGGATGGGCGCTTGAGGGCATCAAAGCAAACACAAGGGGGTGAGTACACTCTCATTCTGCGGACTTTGCGCGCAGTGGAGGGGTCTTGGTGGGGGAGGAGGGCTGTGGGTTTCCCTAGGCCAGAGCGAATTCCGTAGGCTAGGCCCCTTCGTTAGGCATGGCCCTGTTGCCCCCCACCCCACCTCTGTAGAGTGCCAAGTACAGCTATTCATGCACCTGTGTCATCTATGTGTGCAGATGTCGTCCATAGCCTTGTAGGCCATTTCCCATTGCACTGTAGATCCCAACAGCGCGACGTAGTGCAGGGGGCTGCTGTGTCTATCTTGTCCGCCAACGGTAGTGGTAAACCATGCACTCAACCTGTGTTTCTTCTGTTTCCCCCCCCCTCTTTTGCGGTCTCACTGTTCTTGTGTGCATTAGCATCATCAGGCGGAGGTGCAGTGGCACCGGAGCACGAGGGAGCTGCGTCCCACATGGGCATGGAGGCCCACACTACGGACTCTGAATACACCAGTGGGACAGAGGGCGAGGGGAGCACCACGGCGGTCACAGGATCTGCAACCAGCGACACAGACTCGTCCTCCGATGGGAGCTCCCTTGTGGTGGCGGCAACATCTGTGCCCCCCACTTCGACAGGTACAGCCGCCACCCCCCCTACCAGCACCGCCCTCCCAGCAGCCCCTCAGCCTTTGCCCCGTGCCCGCTCACCCAGGAGGGTGGGCATCACCTTCGCCCCAGGCACCTCAGCCCCTGCCCCAGTCACCTCTGCTGCCCTCAGTGAGGAGGCCATTGACCTCCTCAGGTCCCTCACTGTTGGGCAGTCTACCAGTTTGAATGCCATCCAGGGTGTAGAAAGGGAGTTGCAACACACAAATGCATTCCTGGAGGGCATTCATTCTGGTCAGGCTGCGCTTCATCGAACTGTTCAAACTCTGGCCTCAGCACTGATGGCAGCCATTGTCCCCGTCTCTAGCCTCCCCCCTCCAACTTCTTCCACCCAGACCCAATCCCCTGTACCTCTGCCTATCCCAAGCACCAGACCAGCCTGCACACACCTCACCACACAAGGGAAGCTCAGGCAAACATAAGCACCACACATCCCACAGGCACTCACGCAAGCATCACACACATACAGACACACCAACATCCACTGCCTCCACTGTGTCCCCATCCTCATCGTCTCCCTCCTCCCTCCCAGTCTCATCTACACTCCCACCTGCATGCTCTACCACTACAGCCACTACGTCCCACACCAGCACACCCACCACCACGCCCCGCTCACGTGCAGTCACCACCCCACTACCATTCACACGTCCCCTGTGTCCTCTCCCAGTGTGTCTGTGACGCCCCCTCCCAAGATACACAAACGCAGGCACACACCCACCCAACAGCCATCCACCTCACGATAGCCTCCAGCGCATGCACCTGCACCAAAATCCACAAAAGTTATACCTCCTACAACCACCACCTCTTCCTCCACTCCCAAACCCCCTCCAGCTACCCATCCCAGTGTCTCCAAACAACTTTTCCTGTCCACCCTTAACCTATTTCCCACCACCCCCCCTGTCCAACTCATAGGTCACGTACTAGCACCTCAGCCACAAAATCACCAGGACCAGTGGTGCCTGTTGTCACAGGTATGTGGAGTGCACCGGCCACCAGGCCAGCCAGTGTATCACGGAGCCAGAGCACAGCCACCCCCCCCCCTGTGAAGCACCAGAAGTTGGCCAGTGTCCGGCGGGAGAGGGGGAAGACTACAGCCACCCAAGCCACTCACAGGGGTCCTGGGGGGAGTGTGGACTCAGCTGTGACTCCTCCCAGGGTGGGGAAGGGGCAGAAGAAACCCGCAAAGTCTGGGAGGGCCAGCACGGCGGAGAAGACCGCCATCATCCCCGCTAGCCAGGAGGCCACCGCCAGCCCCATTGTCGCTGCCCAGGAGGGCCCCGCCAGCCCCATCGTCGCTGCCCAGGAGGGCCCCGCCAGCCCCATCGTCGCTGCCCAGGAGGGCCCCGCCAGTCACAGCCCAGCTGGCCAGGAGGGCCCCACCAGCCACAGCCCAGCTGCACTGGAGGGCCCCGCCAGCCACAGCCCAGCTGCCCAGGAGGGCCCCGCCAGCCACAGCACAGCTGCCCAGGAGGGCCCCGCCAGTCACAGCCCAGCTGGCCAGGAGGGCCCCACCAGCCCCATCGTCGCTGCCCAGGAGGGCCCCGCCAGCCACAGCCCAGCTGGCCAGGAGGGCCCCACCAGCCACAGCCCAGCTGCACAGGAGGGCCCCACCAGCCACAGCCCAGCTGCCCAGTGGAGAAGTGTGGCTCAATGGTTAGAGCGGCAGACCCTCATGGAGAAATCTGGCCCGAGGCCAGGGTTCAATTCCCGCCTCGGCAGGTCTTGGGCTCAATTTCCTCAGACCTGCTAATTCTCGCATCGGTGCCTAATCTAATTCATGGGTCCCACTCTGTAACTCTGGGCAATAGCTTGCTTAATCTCCACAACGGCCCCAACAGCGCTGGGATGCCTGGCTTCACCTTGGAGGTTGCCCAGGAGTGGGCACCTCACAGGGAAAAGCCAGGAGGGGGTTCCACAGCGGTATGCGTACAGCGCCTTGAGAGCATAACGGGTGAGTAGTGCGCTATACAAGTACGAAGTTTACAGTTTACAGCCACAACCCCGCTGCACAGGAGGGCCCCGCTAGCCACAGCCCAGCTGGGCAATGAAGGACCGCCAAGTCAAGCACCGCTGAACAGGGCAAGGACCGCTGAACAGGGCAAGGACCGCCAAGTCAAGCACCGCTGAACAGGGCAAGCACCGCTAAACAGGGCAAGGACCGCCAAGTCAAGCACCACTGAACAGGGCAAGCACTGCTGAACAGGGCAAGGACTGCCAACTCAAGCACCGCTGAACAGGGCAAGGACCGCCAAGTCAAGCACCGCTGAACAGGGCAAGCACCGCTGAACAGGGCAAGGACCGCCAAGTCAAGCACCGCTGAACAGGGCAAGCACCGCTGAACAGGGCAAGCACCGCTGAACAGGGCAAGGACCGCCAACTCAAGCACCGCTGAACAGGGCAAGGACCGCCAAGTCAAGCACCGCTGAACAGGGCAAGCACCGCTGAACAGGGCAAGCACCACCAAGTCAAGCACCGCTGAACAGGGCAAGCACTGCTGAACAGGGCAAGCACCGCCAACTCAAGCACCGCTGAACAGGGCAAGCACCGCTGAACAGGGCAAGGACCGCTGAACAGGGCAAGGACCGCAAACTCAAGCACTGCTGAACAGGGCAAGGACCGCCAACTCAAGCACCGCTAGCCCATGAGCGGCAGGGGCAGTGACGCAACAGGGACCGTCATGGGGTGAGTGATGCACTCTGGCCACCAGTCCCCCTCCAGAACCAGTGGAGACATGCATCCACTCCGTCTGTCCTGCACAGGATGAAGCACTCTGGGCACCAGTCCCCCTCCAGAACCAGTGGAGACATGCATCCGCTCCGTCTGTCCTGCACAGGATGAAGCACTCTGGGCACCAGTCCCCCTCCAGAGCCAGTGGAGACATGCATCCGCTCCGTCTGTCCTGCACAGGATGAAGCACTCTGGGCACCAGGCCCCCTCCAGGACCAGTGGAGACATGCATCCGCTCCGTCTGTCCTGCACAGGATGAAGCACTCTGGGCACCAGTCCCCTTCCCGAACCAGTGGAGACATGCATCCGCTCCGTCTGTCCTGCACAGGATGAAGCACTCTGGGCACTAGTCCCCCTCCAGAACCAGTGGAGACTGTTATCCACTTGAGAGACTGTGGCTTTGCACTCCCCAGGATTGAATAGTGGGCAAACCACCCACTTGGGAGACTTGTGAGACTGTGGCTTTGCACTCCCCAGGATTGAATAGTGGGCAAACCACCCACTGTAGAGACTTGTGAGACTGTGGCTTTGCTCTCCCCAGGATTGAACAGTGGGCAAACCACCCACTGTAGAGACTTGAGAGACTGTGGCTTTGCACTCCCCAGGATACATCAATGGGCATTGAGCCCCCTCGTGGATCTGGCGTTGTGCACTCATCCGGCTGAGGTGCCCCCCCCCTTCGCTTCCCCCTGAGGTGCCTGTTGTGTTTCTATCTGATGCCCCTGCAGTGTTCTCTCCGTCATGTTCGGGTATCTTGTGTGGGCCTCGCCCAGGCCTTTTGGGCCCAGTGGTCCACGGACTATGAATGGTGCATTACCTGGACTACTATTCGTGGTGTATATTTTGTTAATAGTGTATATATGTATATTTTTGCTTGCTCTATTTTGATATAATACAATGGTTACACTCATTTCCTTTTGTCTTTGCATTCTTTAGGGTGGGTTGGGGGGTGTTACTGTAATGTTTGGATATGCATTGGTGTGTGTGTTGTAGTGGGTGAGGGTGGGGGTGGGGGTTGGGGTGTTGCATGTGTGTGTCCCTGTTTTTTGCCTCCCCCCTCCCCAATGTCGTAGGTGCAGTACTCACCGTGGTCTTCGCCGCCGGCGTTGGTGCTCCTGGTACAGGAGCAGGAAGACTAGCGCAGGAAGAATATGGAGTTCCGGCTCCATGGTGTCGTCGTTCCTCGTGGCGTGTGTAGAGGTGAGCGTTTTCCCTTCGAAATGCCTGTTTCTGCCGTGTTTTTATCCGTGGCGAATCCACCCCGGAAAAGGTGGCGGATTGGCCTGTCATAATAGTGTGGGCGGTACATTGTCTCCCTCCTGTCTGTTGGCGGTGACCGCCGCGCTGTTTGTTTGTACCGACGTGGCGGTCGTAGTGTTAAAGTGGCTGTCTTTGTTGGCGGTTTCCGCCACTGTCGTAATTGCTAAATATTTACCGCTGGCCTGTTGGCAGTCTCACCGCCGCTTTAACACAGTCCGCCAGGGTTGTAATAACCACCATAGACTTTCAGTGACATGCTTTCCATTTCTAACATATGATAGAGGGAAGTGGATGTGAATGCAGTAATAAGCCATTATGTGGCTAGATATGTTCAGTGTACAACGTTTCAATAGTTTCAAGAGACAATTTATAGCATAATATGTGACATAGGTATGATGATATTTATAATGTAGAGAATGAGGGCTACACATACATTCTGGTTTTCTCCCACATAGTTACCCTGGCATAAGAAGAGTGAGAACCTCCAGTGTACCATCCACTAGCAGGCCTGCAGACCATGGAGGAGCAACATGTGATTCAGATCTACCACCTGGAGAGTCATACAATAATGAATCATTGTTGTCAGTTGGAGCCAGATCTGATCCTGCCATTCATATTCCCCATAATCCTCATAGCAAACCACCCATTGTACAAGTTATGTTAGTGCTGCACTTCCCGGTAAACAGGCTCCTTTCAAAATACAGTGGCCCTAACTGCAGGGATGTCTCAGCCTATGTTCCTTCTGGTCTTGGAGGCTGTACTGTCTGCATTATTGAAACATCTGGACAGGTACATCAGATTTTCACAGTGTAAAGATTTAGCCATGTAAAGGCTGATTATTGTGCTTTTGACCCATTCAACATGTGGTGGGGCCATAGAAGGCTCCCATGTAGCCTTGGTTTCCCCAAAAGACAATGAACAGGTGTATAGGAACAGGAAAAGCTTCCACTCCATCAATGTCCAAGTGGTCTTGTTGGGTAGCCATTTTAGTAATGTCTCCAGGTATGTTATTTTAGCAACTAGGCCTGCCGCGTGTGCCCTTTAGCCCAGTTACATTTTATTCTGCTTCATTTTTATTATTTCATAATTAGCCACATTTGTGGTGCTGTTTTATTTTCTTTATCTAGTTGTTCTTTTGCCAACTAAAGCATTGCATTTCTTAGCAAGACATTATTTTCACTTTGTGCTTTCCTCAAGGCTGCAGCGAGATAGAGTTGCCAGCAAAGTGGTACACTGCATCGCCAACATTCACAGAAACATACACATTATTTCATGTGGAATGTTTTTCAGATTATCATCTGTTTTATTATAAAAACACTTCTCTGTCCCATGCACATTAGAGGGAGATTCCAGTCAGATGACCATGACTGCATGCTTACTGACTTTGCTACAGCAGCTTGCTGAGACCACCGATTCTCAGGCCTACATGAGGATGGTTTCTCTATAGATAACAGGCTTCCTTGTCCAGGTATGGGGGGTGATGTCTTCCCAGGGGGGAATCCTGAAGGGTGTATTAGGGCTTATCACACTGTGCTCTAACATAGCTTAGGTAGGAATTACTACTACTATCATTAAGCATAGTGACAGCATGATGGGACTTTTCCTGTGTTTCACTTTTCTTGAAACCATTTTGGGGGTGATTTTAACCTTGGCGGACGGCGGAGGCCGTCTGCCAAGGTACCGCCGTGAAATGACCGCACCGCGTTCAAAAGACCGCGGCGGCCATTTAAACATTTCCGCTGGGCCGGCGGGCGCTCTCCGAAAGAGCGCCCGCCGGCCCAGCAGAAATGCCCCTGCAACGAGGACGGGTTGCAGGGGTGCGACGGGTGCAGTTGCACCCGTCGCGTATTTCAGTGTCTGCAAAGCAGACACTGAAATACTTTGCGGGGCCCTCTTACGGGGGCCCCTGCAGTGCCCATGCCATTGGCATGGGCACTGCAGGGGCCCCCAGGGGCCCCGCGGCACCCCCTACCGCCATCCTGTTCATGGCGGGTTTCCCGCCATGAACAGGATGGCGGTAGGGGGTGTCTGAATCCCCATGGCGGCGGAGCGTGCTCCGCCGCCATGGAGGATTCAATGGGGCAGCGGTAAACCGGCGGGAGACCGCTGGTTTACCCTTTCTGACCGCGGCTGAACCGCCGCGGTCAGAATGCCCTCGGGAGCACCACCAGCCTGTTGGCGGTGCTCCCGTGGTCGGTGACCGCCAGGGTCAGAATGACCCCCGTAATTCTGATATGCATGCAGAATGTTACTCTTACAGGTGCTGCTAGGGGACTTTCGGAAGCCTGGGAATCACCTTGAACACTTATCTAGAGTCCATTGCTGCCTCCCGTTTGTTTCTCTTTTCACCATGGTATACTTTTGTAGTATTACATTTGCTTCCTGGGACTGCAAATCCCATAATGCGCAGCCTGGTAGTCAGGAAAGTCTGGATTCTGTTTCCTATTGTTTTCTATCGGAGAAGTCCAGTTGCTCCTTTTCACCAGATCCTCTCCTCCAGGGCTTGCGAGTGTCTGAAACTACACACACCTGAGACCTCTCTTGGTTGTGCAGCCCAGTCATGTGATTCCACCTGGGGTTTTCTGCAGCTTGGAACTGCTTATAAGCAGCCATTTCCTCAAGATCCCCGTCGTGCATTGGAGTTCGATTCCTTTGTGTTTCAGACCCCTATTCGAATGGTGTTCCAGTCTTGTTCCTGTTCCTGTTCTGTTCCAGCTCAAACCTGTTTCCTGTTTCTCTGCCCTGCTCCTGATTGTTCCAGCCAGAGTCTGCTACCTACCTCTTAGCCTTGTACCTATTTGTTTCTTCCAGAGCCTGCTCCCTGTTTCTCTGTCTTGCTCCTACCTTGTTTCAGCCTGAACCTGCTCTCTGTTTCCCAGTTATGTTTACTGCTTATTCCTACTCACCGTATTCCAGCCCTGTCATTGTCTGTTCCAGCCAGAACCTGCTCTCTGTTTCCCAGTCCTGCCTCTGTTTGTTCCAGCCAGACGTTTGCGCCCTGTTTTCCAGTCCTACTTTGCTTCAGCCTGAGCCTGTTCCCAGTTCCTGCCTCCACCTCTTAGTTTGTTCCTTTTGTTTCTGTTTCCTCTCTGTATTTGTGTCTGGTAAGCGTTCTATCAGTCTTCACCAGTGTATAAGTGTCCTCCTTTGTACTGGGGTTGGCTCCTGGTTTCCAGAAGGCAATTCCAGCCCCCATCCTTGTCTAGTGTTATACGTTGTCTTTCGTGCCTAACAGTGACAGTGTGCTATTGCTGTTTTTCCAGGAATTGCCACTGTGTTTCCAGCTGGACCCACAAGAGCTTGTCTTGCGTATGTAAGTACTATCCCTGTTTGTGCTCTAGGGGCCAGAGATAGATTCACTTCTGATGCCTCCTTTCTATGGGGCTGGCAGGGTGACTATCTGTAAGAGCAAATGGCACAGAGGCATTGACATTCTCTGTCACTGTGGGAGGTTCTGCGCCCTACTCTGTGTGCAATCCCAGAGTGTTTGTCCATTAGTAATCCGTTTCGTGTTTGTTCACACAAGGGTTGCTCTGCTTATACTTTCCTTTTTCCTGTGTCTGTCCATAGCTGTCCTTTCTGTGTATGTCTTTAGCTGCTCTTCTGCCCCAGTACACTACCTCTTTAGGTTATTCGGTGACCTCAAGGGGTGTCCCAACCAGAGTCCTGATCAGACCCGCCCGAATCCGTGACAGTTACATGAAGTAGTGGGCAGATTTTTATCACCATTGTTGTAATTTTCCCCCAATGTACAGTCTGTGTCACCCTTGTATATGGGAATTTGCTGTATGGTGTTTTAGTTTCAATTCGGCCTATACCTTATGTTTGTCATTTGAAATTTGCAGATAACTTCACAAGCTCATCCTCATTTGGCAATATCTGACAGTGTCACAGGCAGATTAAATCTACAGACTAACAAGTGAAGTTAACATGAATTGTACTAGGTACTGTCAGGCATGAAATTTGTGGTGTGTAAGTTTCATGTCCAAACTGTCATAACAGTGGGATTGTTGTCTCTCACACATCATCCTGTGCTATCCAACCCTCAAACATCAGAATGGTTTGTGTTGGTAAAAATTAACTTGTATGTAGCAGTCACTGTGTTTCCTGACTGCAGGCCTCTAAGGATGTGTCTCAAGACTGAAATAGGCGAGTGGCATGCCTACTGATACCTGACCATGGTAAGTGGAAGGTTCGGTGTTGGTTTATCTTGGTGGGTAGATGACTGTTCATTGACTCATATCTTGTCTGATTGATAACTTGACATTTTGAAGTCATCTCCAAATTAGGTGTATAGCATAATTATGTAACTGACAGCTCCACAATGTACTATGGTAGCAGAACTGGCCAAAATTATAGGTGTAACCATTATTCCTATGCCTCTGTATGGGTGTATTCCAAGTAAATCCAGCTTCCTATATTGGTGCCCCCCTGGTTAGAAAATTACATTGTCTGGATGTTGATTTAAAGGCCAGTTTAGTAGGGAACACAGCTGTAACTGTGTGTTGCTTTTAATAGTACTGGCAGATGGCCATAGCATTGCTGTCATTGCCATGGACTGTAGAATTGTGGAGGAGTCAGGTGGGTTGAATTGATTGTTAGTTTCACATACAAGGCTACTTAACTAGTAGTACAAAGTTCTGGTTTCCTTAATGGTTGTACAGTGCATGCTGGGAATTGTAGTGCCGTACTACTTATGCCACACACAGACAGTGTACCCCCAGATAAGTTTAACTGACATCTGGTATGACAGAGAAGGGTATTTGTATATTTGAACACAGGAGTGGTGAGTAGGGTTGGCTGTTAAGGTGGCCAAAGGGCATCAAAGAGCATGCAGGGCATTTGCAGTTTGGTGACAGTTATTGTATTGTGACTTACTCGACTCCACTCCCACAGATATTCCTGTAAAGTCCTTAGGTTGCAGGATGTCAAAGACCTTCTCCTCCCATGATGTGAATTGTGGGGGAGAAGGTGGGGGCCCACCACCAGTCTTGAGGATTGCCAGCTAGTATCTGGCAGCCATGGAACGTACCTTCCCCCTGAGCTCGTTCCACCTCTTCCTGATGTCCTCCCTTTTGCGTGGGTAGTTGTCTACAGAATTTACCCTGTCGACTATTCTTTGCTACAGCTGCATTTTCCTGGCTGTAGATGTTTGCTGGACTTGTGCTCCAAATAGTTGCAGCTCTACTCTGATAATTTCGTCCACCATGACCCTCAATTCATATCTGTGAAACAGGGATGTTTTTGTGGGGACATGGTACTGCTGGATGAAACGGTGAGGATGAATAAAATAATTAGGTAAATCAGTGGTGATGAGGTGTGGGTGCTGTAATGTGTGTTGTTGACCGGTGGTGTTGAATGTGTGGGGTATTAATGTATGCTTTGGGAGTGTTGGGCAGGTGTTGGATGTGTGTTATGTGATGTGTGTAGGGGTGCCTATCCTATGATTGATAAATATTTTTGTGCAGCCTCTACCTCACGGTGTATGGCATTCTGGATGCAAAGGATTGTGGGATGTGAAGGAGTGTGTTTTATAGTGCAGTGTGTAGGTGTGGATGTGCGTCAGGTGTGGGGTTTTCAAACTATTCAATATAGTGTGGTGTATTACTGATGTGACCTCCGACCCCCGCGGTTTGCACCTCCATTGGTGTTCTGCCATAGAACATGATTTGTGGGTCATAATAGGATCTGAGGTTTTTTGGTGAGCTTGCAGTGCTTATGGTGGGACCACCTCTATCCTGCCCTTCAGAGTCCTGCCAGTTTTGGAATTTGGGCTGCCTTTGGCAGGCTTGGCTGTGTAACTCGTAATACGGTGGTCTTTTAGCAACCACAGTGGTCTTACCGTCAGACTGCCAAACTCGTAATGAGGCCCTAAGTCAAAGCTTGCCTCAAAGAATGAAAAAAGAGGGAAGCCACGCACACATGGTGATGGTAGGGGGGCTGTAAGGGTGCAAGGAAGGTGGCGCTGTGCTGGGTGCAGCGCCACTTTTCTTAAATCTGCCCCTCAGTTTATCAGTTTGTTCCATTTTATTTCCTAGTCTTTCCTAGTAATGCTAAATCCATTTTATATTGTTTCTGTCATTCCCAAACCTCATTGTCTTTGTTACATTTTGTGTGACATTGTCTGCCTGTTGCAGTAGCTAGCTGTTATTCCTGGCATCCTTGGCGTGGTTTTCTCCCTAATATTTTGTCTTCAGACCTCCTGTTTTTCCTGACTTCATTTTTGCTGGCCTAAAGAGTCTGCACACTTTACCACTGCTATCCAGTGCTAAAGTGGTTGTGCTTACTCCTAAAATCATGTCATATAGCTTATAACCAATTAGCATATTTAATTTATGTGTAAGTCCTTAGAAAAGTGCCACTACCCATGCCCAGGGCCTGTAAATTAAATGCTACACTGATTGTGCCACTCACTTAAGTTGCACTTTAAACATGTCTCAGGCCTGCCAGTGCAGCCTGTGTGTGTGCGTAATTTTAAACTGCCATATCGACCCGTTAAAGTAAACCCTTTGCCAGGGCCAAACCTTCCTTGCTAATACATGTAATTCACCCCTGGGGTAGGCAATACACAGCCCATAGTTCAGGGTGCAATGTATTTAAAAAGTAAGACATACTTGGGAGAGCGAAGACCTAGAAAATTATCAATGAACAGTCTCCACTCTTCACTGTACTCCGAGGTGATAAACTTTGGAGACAAGTGAGACGAGAAGAATCTGCACCTTTAAGCAGTCATTTATTACAACTTTCATTTAATTTTGTGAGTCAATAATGACAGATTAGTTCTAGTTTAAGCAATTTTAGTAATCATTAGTTCACCAAATCTATTGTTTTACAAATCAGTACAAATTACAGAACATAGCATAAAGCGTGTCCCATAAAGATCTGATACCTAATCAAATTCTCTAAATAAGGCAAGTATATTTAGGAAGGTATATTTAGCTGAATAACTCATAAAGAGTTCTCTCATGTGGCAGTTTCTGGAAAATTAAGTAACATAGAATAGTCTGAGTCAGAGAGTTATCAAAGAATATAACATCAAATAGTGAAACGGAACAAGCGTCTAAGAGCCTCTCTAGCCACTAAGGCTGTTGATTGTCTCTAAGAAGAAAGAGAATGGCAAGGTCTAAGCTGAAGAGCGAGCTCATTAGAGCTCCAAGGGAACAAACAAATAAAAACACACTGGCCCTCATTCTGACCCTGGCGGTCGGTGATAAAGCGGCGGCCAAGCCGCCAACAGGCCGGCGGTCTAAAATATGCAATTCTGACCCTGGCGGGAACCGCCAACACAGCCCGCCGTATTAACACTCCGCCCGCCACGGCGGTACAAACAAACAGCGCGGCGGTCCCCGCCAACAGCCAGGCGGCAGACAATGTACCGCCCACCCTATCACGACCCACCAATCTGCCACCTTTTCCGGGGCGGGAGCACCGCCGATAAGAACACGGCGGAAACAGACTACGAACGGGAAAACGCTCACCTCTACGCACTCCACGCGAGATTCCGGCAGTATGGAACCAGAGTTGCAGGTCATCCCCGCACTCCTATACCTGCTCATATACCAGGAGCACGCCCGGTGGCGCGGAAGACATCGGTGAGTACTGCACCTACGACACAGGGGAGGGAAAAGATTACCGGCACACACCCACCCACCCACACCCACTACAACACACACATCAATGCATTCCCACAGATCACTGTCACAACCCACAAACCACCCCCCTCCGAAATAATGCAAAGACCAAAAGAAGAGATCATAAACGGGCAGATATATTGAAATATGTACACCAGTAATCCCAATAAATAAATAAACTATGTACAAAATATACACAGCTACTAAATGTAGTCCAACCACTGTCCGTGGATCACAGGGGTCCTGTGCAAATGGGCAAGGCCCAGTCCCACGACAAGAACTCCACGGAGAGAACACTGCAGGGGCATCAGAAAGAAAATAGGACAGGCACCTCAGGGGGAAGGGAAGGGGGGGCACCTCAGCCACTTGAGTACACGACGCCAGATCCACGAGGGGACTCCATGACCACTGGGGCATCCTGGGGAGAGCAAAGCCACAGTCCAAACAGTCCATACAGTGGGTGGCCTGCCCACTGGGCCATCCTGGGGAGAGCAAAGCCACAGTCCATACAGTCCATACAGTGGGTGGCCTGCCCACTGGGCCATCCTGGGGAGTGCAAAGCCACTGTCCATACAGTCCATACAGTGGGTGGCCTGCCCACTGGGCCATCCTGGGGAGAGCAAAGCCACAGTCCAAACAGTCCATACAGTGGGTGGCCTGCCCACTGGGCCATCCTGGGGAGAGCAAAGCCACAGTCCAAACAGTCCATACAGTGGGTGGCCTGCCCACTGGGCCATCCTGGGAGAGCAAAGCCACAGTCCATACAGTCCATACAGTGGGTGGCCTGCCCACTGGGCCATCCTGGGGAGAGCAAAGCCACAGTCCATACAGTCCATACAGTGGGTGGCCTGCCCACTGGGCCATCCTGGGGAGTGCAAAGCCACGGTCCATACAGTCCATAACAGACCCCACTGCCACTGGAGGAGGCAAGTTGGCCAGAGGACATCCTGCAGCCCTGCCCGAGATAGATCCTGCCCTGCCACGTCTGCCAAAGGGCCAGCGGTTCTTGCCTTGAAGGGCCCAGTTCAGCGGTTCTTGAGACTGCGGGGCCCAGCGGAGCGGTTCTTGAGACGGCGGGGCCCAGCGGAGCGGTGCTTGAGACGGCGGGGCCCAGTTCAGCGGTTCTTGAGACGGCGGGGCCCAGTTCAGCGCTCCTTGCCTTGAAGGGCCCAGTTCAGCGGTTCTTGAGACGGCGGGCCCAGTTCAGCGCTCCTTGCCTTGAAGGGCCCAGTTCAGCGGTTCTTGAGACGGCGGGGCCCAGTTCAGCGCTCCTTGCCTTGAAGGGCCCAGTTCAGCGGTTCTTGAGACGGCGGGGCCCAGCGGAGCGGTTCTTGAGACTGCGGGGCCCAGCGGAGCGGTTCTTGAGACGGCGGGCCCAGCGTAGCGGTTCTTGAGACGGCGGGGCCCAGCGGAGCGTTTCTTGAGACTGCGGGGCCCAGCGGAGCGGTTCTTGAGACGGCGGGGCCCAGCGGAGCGGTGCTTGAGACGGCGGGGCCCAGTTCAGCGGTTCTTGCCTTGAAGGGCCCAGTTCAGCGGTTCTTGAGACGGCGGGGCCCAGTTCAGCGCTCCTTGCCTTGAAGGGCCCAGTTCAGCGGTTCTTGAGACGGTGGGGCCCAGCGGAGCGGTTCTTGAGACTGCGGGGCCCAGCGGAGCGATTCTTGAGACGGCGGGGCCCAGCGGAGCGGTTCTTGAGACGGCGGGGCCCAGCGGAGCGGTTCTTGAGACTGCGGGGCCCAGCGGAGCGGTTCTTGAGACGGCGGGGCCCAGCGGAGCGGTTCTTGAGACGGCGGGGCCCAGCGGAGCGGTTCTTGAGACGGCGGGGCCCAGCGGAGCGGTTCTTGAGACGGCGGGGCCCAGCGGAGCGGTTCTTGAGACGGCGGGGCCCAGCGGAGCGGTGCTTGAGACGGCGGGGCCCAGTTCAGCGGTTCTGGAGACGGCGGCCGGTCTATGGCCAACTGCTCATTGCCTGGTGGTGCCCTCCTGGGCAGCGGGGATGGTGCTCCTTCAATGCCCACCTGGGCTGTGGGTGGTGGGGCCCTCCTGGCCAGCTGGGCTGGGTCCTCCCTGGGCAGCGGCTATGGGGGTGGTGGGCTCTCCCGGGGCAGCTGTGCCGGTTCCTCCCGGGGCAGCGGCTATGGGGGTTGTGGGCTCCTCCTGGGCAGCAGGCCTGCTGCCTGACCTCTCCGACTTGCTGCCCTTGCCCTCCTTAGTCGTGGGCCTGTGGCCCTTTCCTCCCTTTGGAGCTGTGGCTGGTGACTGTCTCTGGGTGGTGTCCGGGGGGGATGTAGAAGGCGGGCTCCTGCGGCGCCCCTTCCGCCTTCTGCTCCTCTTCCCAGGGGGTGGGCTGGCTGTCCCCTTGCTGCTGGGCGAAGATCCAGACATGCGGGCTGGCGGGCTCCAATACCCCTGCACCCTTGTCAAGGGGGCTGCAGGGCTGGTGGTGGCTGAGGTGCTCTTCTTACCCCGACGAGAAGGAGGGGGGGGCTCAGGGTCAGGAAAGAAGTTAGTAGTGGCGAGGAAGAGTTTCTTGGGACAATGGAGAGTGGTAGGTACAGTGGGAATGGGAGTGGAGGGAGAGGATGTGGTTGTAGGTGAGTCACGTTTGCTGTCTTTGGGTGCAGGTGCAGGAGGGATAGGCTGTCGTGAGGTGGATGGCTGTTGGGTGGGTGGGTGTCTGCGTTTGTGTGGTGTGGAAGAGGGGGTGACAGACACAGTGGGAGAGGACACAGGGGACGTGTAAATGGCAGTGGGGGTGGTGACTGCACGTGTGCGGACTGGAGTGGAGGGTGTGCTGGTGATGGAAACACTGGCTGATGGTGAGGTGAATGGAGGTGTGAGTGTAGACGTCACAGGGAGGGAGGAGGGAGACGAGGAGGTGGGGGTCACAGAGGTGGTAGTGACTGTTGGCATGTCTGCATCGGAATGTTGCGTGTGTGAATGTCTGCGTGATCTGTGGTGCTTATGTTTGGATGAGCTTCTCTTGGGTGTTGAGGTGTGTGCAGGCTGGTCTGATGGTGTGGGTGGGACAGGCAGAGGAACAGGAGACTGGGAGGAGGGAGTTAGTAGAGGGAGGCAGGAGACAGGGACCATGGCTGCCGTCAGTGCTGAGGCCAGAGCCTGGAACGATCGCTGATGGGCAGCCTGACCCGAATGAATGCCCTCCAGGTACGCATTGCTGCGATGAACCTCCCTCTCCACCCCCTGGATGGCATTCAAAAGGGTAGTCTGCCCAACAATGAGCGTTCGGAGGAGGTCAATGACCTCCTCACTGAGGGCAGCGGGGGTAACAGGGGCAGGGCCTGAGGTTCCTGGGGCGAAGGAGATGCCCGGCTTCCTGGCAGAGCGGGCACGGGGCGAACGCTGAGGGGCTGCTGGGAGGGCGGAGATGGTGCGCTGGGTGGCAGCTGTACCTGTAATGGCGGGGGGCACGGATGGTGCCACCCCCGCAAGGGAGCCCCCTTCCGAGGACGTGTCCGTGTCGCTGCAGGGTCCAGTCGTCCCCGTCGTGGAGCTCCCCTCGCCCTCCGTCTCACTGGTCCAGTCTGACTCTGTGGCATGGCCCTCCTGGGCCATGTGAGATGCAGCTCCCTCCTGCCCCGATGCCACTTCTCCTCCGCCTGATGATGCTGATGCACACAAGCACAGAAAGACAAACAAAAAGGGGGGGGGGAGAGAGAAATAAAGGGATTTTGAGTACATGGATCTCCGGTACAGTTAGCGGACATGACAGACACAGATGCCCCCTGCACTAAGTTGCGCACTTGGGGTCCGCTACGCATTCCGTGGAACATGCCCTACACGCCTAGAGTTGACAACTGCACCCATGGATGACACGGCCCAGGGATGGCTGTACTGACAAACTACTGAGGGTGGTGGCTGGGGACACAGGGGCTTACGGGGGTGCCCAGCCTACAGATATCGCCCTGGCCTAGGGGGACCCCCAGCCCTCCTCCCCCACCCAGACACCTCCACTGCGCGACAACAGAGTAGATAATGCTTGTACTCACCCCCTTGTGTCTGCTGTGCTGCCCTCACGCGCCCATCCAAATCAGGGTAGGCCACCGCCAGGATCCGGAACATCAGGGGGCTCAGTTGACGGCAGGCACCCCGCCTACGTTGGGAGGCCATCCCCAGCAGAGACTCGGCGGTCTTCTTGGTCCCGCGGCGGATGTCCTCCCACCTCTTGCGGCAGTGGGTGCCCCGTCGATGGTGGACCCCCAGGGTCCGGACTTCCTTGGCGATGGCACGCCAAATCCCGATCTTCTCATGGGCGCGGACCTATGTGACACGTACAGGGAGGGAGAAATACCACGTTCAAGTTTGTCAGCATTTTCCTTGCCAGTGGCCCAACGCCCCCCATCCCCACCAGGCCCCCCGCCATGCCCCCCGCCAGGCCCAACATGCCCCCCATCCCCGCCAGGCCCCCCACCATGCCCCCCGCCAGGCCCAACATGCCCCCCATCCCCGCCAGGCCCCCCGCCATGCCCCCCGCCAGGCCCAACATGCCCCCCATCCCCGCCATGCCCCCCGCCAGGCCCAACATGCCCCCCATCCCCGCCATGCCCCCCGCCATGCCCCCCGCCAGGCCCAACATGCCCCCCATCCCCGCCAGGCCCCCCGCCATGCCCCCAAGCCAGCCAGTGGCCCCAAATCCAGATTGAATTAAACTCACTTGTTGGTCTGGAGGACCGTAGAGTAGCGCATACTGGGGGAGGACCCCATCCACAAGTTTCTCCAACTCCTCTCCAGTGAAGGCAGGGGCCCTTTCCCCAGGCGCAGCAGCCATTGTCCCTTCCAGACCGAGGTCACAGCAACACTTGCAGTATAGGTCCTCTCCTGTGAAAGTTCAAGTCGCAAGTGGATAAGTAGATAGAAAACCATGCCCTTCGCCATTGGCTCCTGAAACCCATAGGCTTCAATGTTAACCAATGCGGCTTCGCGCTGCGGTCTTCGCCCGCCGCCCGCCGCGGTGTGCCACGCCAGCGCATTGACCTCACATCCCATTGTCACACTTCACAGGTCAGGCAGCCGCCATTTCCAGGGCCCACATGGCTCAATTTCAACTGCGTCACACAGGCCTAGGCCTTGCATAGCCACTCAGACACGCCATTCACTGCATAGAGAATCGTTTACTGTGCTAGCTGTGAGTACGTACCTGTGGGTTGCTTGACTGTGTGCTCCATGTTGTCCTTCCTAGGCACCGTCCGCTGGGTTGGGCGAGGAGACGGATGAATCCTCCCGTGTACCGACCGCTGGTGGACCTGTCGACAATGGAAGAACGCCACATTATCCTGACCTACCGTCTTAACCGTGCCACTATCCATGAACTGTGTGCCCAGCTGGAGCCCGACCTGATGTCCCCCATCCGCCAACCCACAGGGATTCCCCCTCTGGTGCAGGTCATGTCAGTACTCCATTTCTTGGCAAGTGGGTCATTTCAGACAACAGTGGGAATTGCTTCTGGGATGTCTCAGCCCATGTTTTCGAAGGTGTTATCCAGAGTGTTGTCTGCCCTGATGAAATCCGTGAGGAGCTACATCATTTTCCCTGAGGTGGGCGAATTGGCTACAGTGAAGGGTGATTTCTACGCCCTTGGACATATTCCCAACGTCATTGGTGCCATTGATGGGACCCATGTGGCTTTGGTTCCCCCAAGAGACAGGGAGCAGGTGTACAGGAACAGAAAAAATTACCATTCAATGAACATCCAGGTGGTGTGTTTGGCTGACCAGTACATCTCGCATGTAAATGCCAAATTCCCAGGGTCAGTGCATGACGCCTACATCCTAAGGAATAGCAGCATCCCTTACGTGATGGAACAGCTACAGAGACACCGTGTATGGCTAGTGGGGGACTCTGGGTACCCCAACCTGTCGTGGCTACTGACCCCAGTAAGGAATCCCCGGACCAGGGCAGAGGAACGGTACAATGAGGCCCATGGGCGTACTAGGAGGGTGATCGAACGCACCTTTGGCCTCCTAAAGGCCAGGTTTAGGTGCCTGCATATGACAGGTGGATCCCTAATGTACTCACCTAAGAAGGTGTGTCACATCATCGTGGCCTGCTGCATGCTTCACAACCTGGCTTTGCGCCGCCAGGTGCCTTTCCTGCAGGAGGATGGTCGAGACGGTGGTGTTGTGGCAGCTGTGGAACCTGAGGAGAGTGACGAGGAGGAAGACGACGGGGCTGAAACAGACAACAGGGACAGAATCATTGAACAGTACTTCCAATAGGACACAGGTAACATTTCAAAGATAATTTAGTAAATGTGAACTACTCTCCTGCATCTCTGCTGCCTGTCTATTTGCCCCAGTGTATGATGACTGAGTTGTGGCTTTTCCCTCCCTATTTCAGATCTGGGGTCCCCACTACGAGTCCTGTGCTTCGTTTCCCCATGGACTACAGCTTTGTGGCAGCTGTTTGTTGACTTCACCATGTACAAGGACATATTTGCACTGTCATGTCAATTACAATATATTGAAATCACAGCCAGACTCCAGATAGTTTTGTGCAAAATAGGTATTTATTTAAGTGCTCAAAATGGGATGGGTGGTTTCAAGTGGGTGGGGGCTATGGTGAAGGAATGTCCATGGCAGAGTCCAGAGTAACAGTCACACAGGTGCATTGTCCAGAGGCCTGTGGAGAGATGGAGCATGGGCAGTTCAAGGATGGACAGGGTGACAATGTGGGACAGTGGGATGACATCAGGTGGTATCCATTGCTGGCGGGGGTCTTGACATCCTACTCTGTCTTCTTGCGAGATCTCAGGGCCCTCTTGCGGGGTGGTTCTTCTCCTGCAGGAGGTGGGGGTCTGGTGGGCTGCTGCTGTGCGGGGGCCTCCTGTCCACTAGCGCCGGCGGAGGTGGTTGGCTGTTCTTGGTCCAGGCTAGTGGCAGGGGCCCTTGGGTGTTGTTGAGTGTCCGCCCTGGTGTTGACGAGGTCCTGTAGCAGCCCTACCATGGTAACCAGGGTGGTGTTGATGGCTCTGATGTCCTCCCTGTACCCCCGATAGTGTTCCTCCTGCAGTACCTGGATCTCCTGGAACCGGGCCAGTACCGTCGCCATCGTCTCCTGGGAGCGGTTGTATGCTCCCATGATGGTGGTGAGGACCTCGTGGAGAGTGGGTTCCCTGGGCCCGTCCCCCCCCTGTCGCACAGCTGCCCTCCGAGTTGCCCTGTTTCCCTGGGCCTCTGCCCCCTGGCCGGTGTGCCCACTACCACTGCCCCCAGGTCCCTGTTGTTGTTGGGGTGGTGGGTTATCCTGGGTGCCCTGTAGTGGTAGACACACCGCAGATTGACGCGCCCTGGAGACAGAGGCATGGGCCCGCTGGGTGGGAGCTGTGCTGGTGTTCCCAGAGGGGTTTGGGTCTGTAGTGGCCTGGGCCTGTGTGAGGGGAACCGACTGTCCAGAGGTCCCCGATGGTCCGGGCTGGTCATCGGTGTCCAGGTCGACAGAGCTGCTGTCATCGCTGACGGCCTCTTGGGTGGGGGGTGTGGAGAATTCTGGCCCCTCCGCCGCGGTGTGTTGACGGTCGGGTCCTGCAGGGGTATAGAGGTATGGTTATAGTTTCAATGTGTGGCATATGGGTGTATCTATGGGTTCTCGTGTCCCCAAGTGCTGGCATTCGTGTGTGGGGGCTTTGGTGAGGGTGGCTTGTGGGGGGGATGTGTATATGCATTGGGCATGCTTTGGTGATGGGTGTCCATGCTTAGTGGACGCATGCAGGCCTAGGTTTTGGGATGTGTGGGTTGTGATGGTGAGACATTGGCGGGGAAAAGGTGTGCTGGGGGTGGGGGTGAGGATGGTGGTGGGGGTGAGGATGGTGGTGGGGGTGAGGATGGTGGTGGGGGTGGGGGTGAGGGTGGGGTTCGAGGATGGGGGTGAGGGTTGGGGTATGATTTGGCATGCAGGTGGGGGGGAAGCAGTAGTGAAGCTTCAACTTTCCAGTATCCATTCCTCCGCCGACTCCTGCGAGGCCGTCAGGATGCAGGATGTTCAAGACTTCCTCCTCCCATGATGTGAATTGTGGGGGTTGAGGTGGGGGTCCTCCGCCAGTCTTCTGCACGGCGATGTTGTGCCTGGATACCATGGAACGCACCTTCCCCCGTAGGTCGTTCCATCGCTTCCTGATGTCTTCCCGATTTCTGGGGTGCTGTCCCACAGCGTTGACCCTGTCGACAATCCTCTGCCATAGCTCCGTCCTCCGGGCAATGCTGGTGTATTGTATCTGTGTGCCGAACAGCTGGGGCTCTACCCGAACGATTTCCTCCACCATGACCCTGAGTTCTTCGTCTGTGAAGCTGGGTTGTCTTTGGGGTGCCATGGGGTGGTGTGTATGATGTGTGGGGTGGAGTATGTGTAGTTAAGTGTGTTGAGTGTGGTGGTGTGTGTTGTTTTGTGTGTGGATAGTGTGTGGGTGATGGTGTTGAGTGGCTGTGGCTGTTAGTTTGTGGATGCTGGTGTCTCGCTCTGGTCTTCTTTCAGAATTTTTTTGCGTAGGGGTTTGTGGGTGATGTGGGTGGGTGTTTTATATTGTATTGTGTGTGTGGGAGTGGTGTGTGTATGTGTATCAGGTGTGTGGGATTCAAATCGTCCAATGTGGCTGGGTTTTGTTCGTTTGTGTGTATTCTGACGGCGGCGGTGTGTCCCGCCAATGGAATACCGCGTTTGAATGACCGCCGCGTGGATTCGTGGGTCGTAATGGCATGGGCGTATTTCTGTTGGCGTGGCGGTGGAGGTTTTGTCACCTCCACCTTTCCGCCGACCGCTGGTCTGGCGGTCGGTTGTGGCTGTCGGATTTTCGGAGGTTTGCCTTCTGCGGGTCAGAATGACCGTGGCGGGTTTCCGCGGCCGCGGCGGTGTTATGGCGGTCTTCTGACCGGCGGTAAGTGCATTTTACCGCCGGGGTCAGAATGACCACCACTATCTCCTGGGTCGCTTTTATACATTCATACAACATTATACAATTTAACAATTGTACAGATAAAATTATTTCAGCCAAATAAAAGGCGAGGTTTCCATGTGACTGGGACAGTTTCCGTTGATTTGGTAATTTCTAGCAAAGAACATTCTAAACATGTGATACATTCAACTAAACTTTTAACTACACTGCAACATCTAACCGGTCTCCCATCTGCACTGAGTTTATGAAAAAGAGCCATGTAGGTTTTAGGTTTTTATCTTCACACAAGAAGTCTGTTCACAAAGAAATAAATGTTAAAATTAGTCAAGCATAGTAGCAATTTCCTAACAGGAAAAGCAGATAAATACAAAGGGAGCAATATTCTTATTTGCTAGCATAGGGAATTTGCCTCATGAAATGTTATGTAAATGGTCATGACTTGGGTCAGAATAAAAATTTCAGCTGTGCTATAGTTAGGAATTTGCCAACATTAGCATTTTCTGTCATCTGCATGCCTTGCAGATTTAGAAAGGAACGTTTATGTTTAATATGCAGCATTTAGTTGGATTTATAATCCACTCATACAGGTTAATGTATTAATGCATTTATTTCTATTAAAATCTCTAGCAACTTCCATCATCAGATAGTTTGGAACCATCACAAAATATAATTCACAAATGTATGTCAAGGTGTAGTTTCATCTTCTTCTGAATCTCTCCTTGTTCTCTTTAAATTTTAACTTTCTTTCAGTCTTTTATAATCTTATTTACATGTTCTTTTAATTACTAATCTCTCTTCGTTCTTTTGTTCAGTTGTTATTTCTCTTTTTTTATTAAAAACATTTTATTGCCCTGTAAACTACTAATGTAGAAAGGAAGCAAGCTACTACTAATAATAAAGGGGCTAAAAAAAGTTTTAAGTATTCCGCCTCCTATTGCCTTCAATCAATTACCTCTGGTAGGAATCCGTTTAGTAAAACTTTGTATTATGCTTGTGGTTTCTAAATGTTCCAGATCAAGCTTCCAATAAGAAATATTCTTTGCATAATCTATTATTTTCTTGCTCCCATCAGGTATATACTTGCAGACTCTGGCTTTTTCAGCTAATATTATGTCTAAAGATAGAGCTTTGGGGCCAGATGTAGGAAGCCGTTTGCATGGTGCAAACTGCGAAAATCGCAGTTTGCGCCATCCAAGCAGCCTTCTGCGATGCACATTCATAAGTTGCGAGTAGATATCGACTCGCAAATAGGAAGGGGTGTTCCCTTCCTATTTGCGACTCGCATCGCATTGCAGAATTGCTTTGTGACCGCAAATGGGGTCGCAAAGCAATTCACAGTTACCACCAGTGTCACACTAGTGGTAACTCATTCGCAAAAGGGAAGGGGTCCCCAGGGGACCCCTTCCCCTTTGTGAATGTTGCCAAAAAGTTTTTTTCAGAGCAAGCAGTGGTCCAATGGACCACTGCCTACACTGAAAAAACGAAACCAAATGGTTTCGTTATTTTTTTTATTTTACAACTCGTTTTCCTTTAAGGAAAACGGGCTGCAAAATAAATAAAAAAAACTGCTTTATTGAAAAAGCAGTCACAGACATGGAGGTGTGCTGACTTCAGCAGGCCACCATCCCTGTGAGTGTAGGGACTCGTTATGGGGTCGCAAAATGCGACCCACCTCATTAATATTTATGAGGTGGGTCTTTGCGACCCCATAGCGAGTCGCAGAAGATGTCTGAGACACCGTTCTGCATCAGGATTTGCGATTCTGAAATTGCGAGTCGCACCGACTCGCAATTTCAGAATCGCAAATTCTGACCTTGCTACATCTGGCCCTTAGTGATACCATAGATCTAATAGCTATGATTTCTGTGTTTTCCACTAATAAAGCTCCAGACATATTAGTTGCTACAGTTAATCTATCTAATACTGTTGAAAGCTTTCTGTTTTTCTCATCATTTAACACTACTCCCACAGCAGGTATAATTGCTCCAAATATATCTCCGACTAATTATTTCCCTCATTCACACTATATGCACACCTATGTACAGGTGTCATTGTTAATGCATCTAAGATTTGTGTAGGGTACACCTTTGGGAAAAGCAAGGCTTAATAACAAATACCCTCCAAATCAGCAGGCATTCTCTCCACATATAACATAAACGCCAGGTATAGTTGGATCATCCTGTTGTAAAATCTGCCATGTTCCTCCAGACAATTCAAAATATGATCACAGTGACTCTTCCCTACTGGAGTCTTTCTCCCACTGATCTTTCTTTAAACATGTGTACTTTCCCCTTGTGTCTCATCTAATTTTAATCTAGGAACAGATATTTTCTTTCTAAATTTATCTTCTTTTCTCCATACATCCTTTTGAACATCTTCCTTTTTAGATGCTCTTTTTGCAAACTGTTAATTTCTGTCTTCTAACATTAAGACAAAAGCTTTTTCTAGTGGGATCATTAAGCTTGCCAGTCTGTTTCATGAGCTGTAATAGTATTAACAGGAAGAAATGGTCTAAAGTAATTCCATGCAGTCTCCATTTCTCTAGCTTGAGGATGCAAATTCATACTCTTGATTAGAGGAACTTTTGTAAGTACCATATCAAAGTTTGAATAATAGCATTCAAAATGTATTTTCCTATACATTAAATTAAACTAATTATACTACAAGAGATAGCGTAGGAAAATAGAATGTGGTGATAGCATACCTGTTTATTTGCTGAAGATGGCATGTGTGCACAAACATAGAAATCCTTTACATTAATAGCCCTAGTGTAGTCTTGTATTAGACCAGAATACACATTTGTTGAATAATCTTCATTCATGTATCCTACAAATGGTGCTTTTAGCTCATCTTCATTAGTATTTAGCCTACATGTTGCATTACTAAATTCAGTTACAGATTTCTCTGTCTGCTGTAAAGTGCATAACTTATACTATTGGTACTCCTAATAAAACTATAAGTGTAAATAAAATCCCTATACCTTTTTTTTGCATTTGTTTCTACTTAAGGCACACATGTTTTTCTACAATCAGATCTCCTACCAGCAAATGTGTATTCAGCAGAGTTAATGACTTTCTTTTTATATAAGTTGAACTTCGACTAAATTCTCCTTCAATTTAGTTTCCTTCAGGCTTTAATTACAGCACTCTTTGTAGAGTCTTCTTTAACCTTTCTCCGTGTTCTTCTAAAATGCTATTCGTACTCTTCTACTGCTCCTATGGACTGTGGTAATCTTTTTTTTCTCCAAATTTATATTAATCTCTTAGCAATTTCACAAGTCATAAAATGGATTTGCCTGAGTTTCATTCTTTGAGTGTCAGTATTGTGTCTGGCCAAACATCTTTTGTTTGACGCTCGAGAAGGTTACGGCAATTTTTTTTTCCAGTCATGCAGATCTGAAACTGGAATGTCCAAAAATGTACTCATATTAGGTACTCTTTTAGATCTTCTGAGTCTTCTCTTGTTCTTCTTCTGTGTCACTTTACCACTTAATTTTGCTTCTTCTATGATTGTTGGTGGTATGGATTCAACTGACACACTTAACTTCAGCATCTTTCAACTATATGCCTTGAGCCATTTCACATCATGAGAATAATGTTTCATTCTTAATCCAGAACGTATACCTTCTTCTTGATTGTTCTGCTGTTCTGTGGGCAATCCAACTCTCATTTCAACTTGGTTTCTTGTTAACTTTCCTCCTATACCAACAGAGCCAATGCCACTTTGTGAAATGTCCAACAATCAGACTTCTTCACTCCTTCCTTCTTGCTGGCTCTGATCAAAACCTTCTTTTCTCTGGATTTGAGTTCATAGGACATGTGGTGGTGCATTGACCAGCGTTCTTGGTGCTAGTTCATAAAACACTATTTTTTCATAAGGATCTTGAGTTCTGTGTGTATGTGATGCATGCACCCAGTTTGGTACTCCAGCACATTTAACAGCTGAATTTGTGATCAAAATAACTTGGAATGGGCCTTTCCACTGTGGCTCTAGACAGGACTTTCTCATGTGTTTTTTTATTAAAACTTAATCTCCTGGACTGTGATTGTGACACTGCTCTTAATTGGATTCGCAGTGGCAGCTTCAACCTGTCAAGATACAGAGCACACCACATCAGTCAATCCTTTTCAGATATCGAGTACCATGCCATCTGTTATGTTTACAAGCGCATTTTCAGGAACAGCAGGTAATAAAATTGCTCTGCCCATTAGTATTTCATGTGGCTAAAACCAGTTTTTTTGTCAGGCGCACTTCACAGACTCATCAACACTAAGGGTAAAGCATCAGTCCATTTCAGTGAAGGGGATACACAAACCTTTGCCAATCTTGACTTAATAGTGGCATTAAGGTCGGTAATTTGAATGTAACTTCTGTTACACTTGCAAAGCTGCACACAACATTTTTATAATTCTCTTATTAAAGTGTGTGCCTCTGTCTGATTCCAGAGAAACTGCTATACCGTTCCTAGGTACTAGCTCCCTCAACAGTAATTTTGCAACAGTGAGAATATTATGTCACCATGTTGGGTAGGCTTCCACCCATCTTAAGAAAATGCACACTGTGACCAGGACATATCTCAGTCCGTTGCAAACATGAAGTCCATCTACATCTGGTTAAAAGAACTGCCTGATCTCTCTATATGACTCAGTGCAACTTGTGCTCATTTGCCTACATTCATTGGTTAACATGTCACACATCAATGACACAGTTCTTCTATCTGTGCTCTGAATCTGGGATTAAACCAGTGCTGCTTAAAGCACCTTACCATTCTGTCTCTTTCAAGATGTGTAGGCCTTGTCATTGGAAATAGTAAACTATCTGGTAGGACTGGTCTTCTATCAACTGAAACCCTAATTCCATTCTTATCTTTGCCACAGCCTGCTCTAATCCAACCTGTTGTTCTGCTTCAAACACATTATCATGCATCAGTTTCAATTCATCCCAGTTGTCTGCTATTTACATTAGCATAGAGAAAAATATTTTCTTCTTGAGATCCATTTGTGAATGTTCCATTAAATGTACAAGCCACCACTGCACAATGATGTGCCATTTCATCTGCAAATCTATTGCCGACTGTGACATAACTATTTTTGCTCCTGTGTCCCCCTCATTTGACCACAGCAATTTCAGTTGGAAGTTGCAGAGCTTCCAATAGTCTCCTCACCTGCTCTGCTTTCCTTATGGACAAACCAGATGAGGCCATGAAACCTCTCTGTGACAATAACAGCCCATCATCTGTAAATATAGTCACTCTTATTTGGCTGTTAAGCTGCAAGCTCTAGTAAGAACAATCAGTTCTGCAACTTCTGCTGAGGAAAATCCTTGAAGCCATGAAGCTTCTATTATTTCGTGGATTGTACAGAGAGCATAAGCTGCTCTCAAAGATCCTTCATTTGTCCTAAAAAATTAGCCATCCATAAATAGAATACAGCCAGGGCTTATCAATCACTCATCTTTTATGTCTAGTCTTGGCTTGGTGCATAAATCTGTGACATCAAGACAATCATGCTCAAACTCCTCAGACACATCATTTTCAGGAAGAGGTCTTTGGATTTCAAATTTGGCACCTCTTCAGCACAATATTATGGACAACAACAATCTGTTGCTCATACTTGGTCAAAAGGGTACTTGTCATGTGCTGTGTTTTAGTTTTGGTAAGCAGAACGTACCTGAAAAAGGAATCATTACAGTCAAAGGGTGTCCCATCACTATGCTTTCAGATTTCTCCAAAGTTGCCCTCCATGCAGCTACAGCTTTAAGATATCCAGGCAAAGCAGCAGCTACAGGATCAAGGGTAACAGAAAAATATGCAATTGGCTTCTCCATGTATCTATGTAAGCAATGAGAGAGAGCATTCTTCCCTCTCACTGTAAAACAATGTTGAATTATTGGTATAATCAAGCATTCCCCGTGCTGTGGCACAACAGAAACTTTCTCTCAGCTTTGGTACATCTGTGTGTCAATCTCAGTAGAAGCTTTGCCATCAGATAAAAGTTGGGTTTCCACCGTGTACAGTAGCCAACCATTCCCAAAAACATCCTGACTTTCCTTCGGTGTCCTAGGGGGACCTCTTTGCAAGATTGCTTCAACTCTTTCTTGTGACATTGCTTGTTCCTTTTTCACTGATGTGTCCCAAATATTGGATCTCTTTTTGACAATAATGCAATTTGTTTGGAGGCACTTTGGCCATCATTATGAGTATGGCAGTCCTAGGACTGCCAGACTCGCGGTGGTGGTCAGACCGCCACAAATGCGGCAGTCCGACCTCCACATTATGACTGTGGTGCAGCACCACCACTTTTTCACTGGCCTGCAACCTGGCGGTGCTGGCTGTCTTAATCCACCAGGGTGGCACTGCAAGCAGCACCGCCCTGGAGATTACGAGTCCCCCCTCCACTGACTTTTACATGGCTGTTGCACCACCATGTAAAAGCTGGCGGAGACTGGGATGCGGGAGGGCCCATGTACTTGGCATGGGCAATGCAGGGTCCTCCACGGACAGCCTGTTGCACTTTTCTTTGTCTGCTTGCACACGACCCACCACAACATGGCTACTGGCTCGATTACGAGCTGGTGTCAATGTTGTGGGCTGTTTCCCGCTGGCCCAGTTGGGAATTCATAATAGGGGCTGGGGAAGGCTGCCGCATAATCGGTATCCCGACTGTAGTAGTTTGTCTGGTGGGCTTTTCTGCCCGCCAAACTCATAATCAGTGTCTTTATGTCCATTCTCTGCCAAATAATTCAATAAGGCAATGGTGTCGATTTTGCAAGATTCTTTCATCTGTGTGCCACAAGTAAATCCATCCATCATGACTGACTTCCAGGGCATTATCTTTTTCAAGATCTGGTTAAAAATTGATGGACTCCCCAGATAGCCTTGTCAGACACGAGACCATGCTAATAGGTATTTTTGAACATGAAGGAAAAAAGGTATTGGCTATGTTCTTGGAATCCAGTTGTAGCAATGAGATTGATAAATTTTGTGTGGCAGCACCACCGAGCGTGGGGGACTGAATCTGATCCCACACCATGTGACAGCTGTCAGCCTAACTCTTACGGATAGCTCGCAGCACTTCACCAGTACCAGAGGTAAAAATGATTTGTGGCAGTCTACCGCATGATACTCAAAAGCTCTGCAGGGAAGTCGTGGTAGAACAGATTGCACCCCTTTCTTTCAGCTATGCAAGTCCATGCACGCAAAGACAAACAGAAGCAGGATTTGGTTAAGTAAGTTTTACTGAAACAACTGTGTTCCATGTAAAAAGGCATAAATTGCTATTACAAGGGTAAGGGTAAGGGTAATGAAACACTCTTACAGCAGTAACCAGGAAAGTGAAATGCAGGAAGATACCTACCATATTGTCACAATAGTGTATCTAATATCCCTACCTACACTACTAAGGCCCAAACTTAAGAAAAGTGGTACTGCATCCAATGCAGTGCCACTTTTCTTGTGCCCCTTAGCACCCCCCTAGCACCACCATGTGTGAGCTGTATTTAACATACAGTGCACCATGGTGCAGGGTAGGGGCAATAGCTTCAAAATGTTTGATGCTATTGCTGTACTTAGCAGGATTAGCACCAAAATGTTGGCCTAATCCTGCAGAGTGCATAGGGGTCCATTAAAAACAAAGGTGTGCCCCATTTTAACACCTGCTCTGTGCAGGCGTTAAAAATAGCAGCTACAAATGGCACAGTGGAATCTTTTAGATTCCACTGTGCCATTTTGGTGGTCCCTCTAGCGCGGGAATGCCCCCCTTGCATACATTATGCCTGGCACAGGCATAATGTGGCGCAAGGGGTTACAAAGTGGCGCAATGCATGCATTGAGCCACTTTGTAAATATGGGACACAATAGCATCATAAAAAATGATAGTAAAGTGGGGAAAGGAGGTGCTAGGACCTGTTAAATCTAGGCTTAAGTTTCTACATGAGAGCAAATTGCAGTGGTAGCCCTGATCCGCCTATCTAATTCCAGGAAGAAAGTCTAACCCCCATACCTGTATAGGTCTGTTACTCACTTGGGAGTTCTCCCATGTAGGCAAATAGGAAGTGTGAAGTTTCAGCAGAAACTGCAAGAATGTGCAGTATGAGATGGTTGGTTGAACATAGATATTTAACACAGCAACAGAGATAAATAAGATCACAGTGAACTTTGTAGGTAATTAGTGTTTTAGTAAGAACATTCTTGAGACATTTAAATTCTACTAAACACTATAAGAGATTAAGGTGGTCATTACAACCCTGGCGGACGGTGTTAAAGCGGTGGTAAGTCCGCCAACAGGCCGGCGGTAAAGAAATTGCAATTACGACTGTGGCGGAAACCGCCAACAAAGACTCCGACCGCCACGGCGGTACAAACAAACAGCGCGGCAGTCACCGCCAACAGACAGGTGGGAGACAATGTATCGCCCACACTATTATGACAGGCCAATCCGCCACCTTTTCCGGGGCAGATTCACCACGGATAAAAACATGGCGGAAACAGGAATCCCGAAGGAAAAACGCTCACCTCTACATACCCCACGAGGAATGAGGACACCATGGAACCGGAACTCCAAATTCTACCTGCGATAGTCTTCCTGCTCCTCTACCAGGAGCACGAACGCCAGCGGCGAAGACCACAGTGAGTACTGCACCTACGACACAGGGGAGGAGGGAGGCAAAAACAGGGACAAACACACGCAACACCCCCACCCCCACCCACTACAACACACACACTAATACATGTTGATACATTACAGTTACACCCCCCAAGCACCCCGGAAGAATGCAAAGACAAAAGGAAATGATTGTAACAATTGTAATCTATTAAAATCCAGTACTCCCAAAAATATATACACCATAAACAAATATATACATCAATAATACAAGTCCACGGTATTGCACCATTTATAGTCCGTGGACCACTGGGCCCAAAATGCATGGGCGAGGCCCACACTCGATACCCGATCAAAACAGAGAGAACACTGCAGGGGCATCAGATAGAAATACAACAGGCACCTCAGGGGGAAGGGAAGGGGGGACACCTCAGCCGGATGAGTGTACGACGCCAGATCCACGAGGGGGCTCAATGCCCACTGTTCAATCCTGGGGAGTGCAAAGCCACAGTCTCTCAGGTCTCTACAGTGGGTGGGTTGCCCACTGTTCAATCCTGGGGAGTGCAAAGCCACAGTCTCTCAAGTCTCTACAGTGGGTGGGTTGCCCACTGCCATATCCTGGGGAGTGCAAAGCCACAGTCTTTCAAGCCTCTATAGTGGGTGGTTTGCCCACTGTTCAATCCTGGGGAGTGCAAAGCCACAGTCTCTCAAGTCTCTACAGTGGGTGGTTTGCCCACTGTTCAATCCTGGGGAGTGCAAAGCCACAGTCTCTCAAGTCTCTACAGTGGGTGGGTTGCCCACTGTTCAATCCTGGGGAGTGCAAAGCCACAGTCTCTCAAGTGGATAACAGTCTCCACTGGTTCTGGAGGGGGACTGGTGCCCAGAGTGCTTGATCCTGTGAAGGACAGAGGTAGTGGATGGATGTCTCCACTGGTTCTGGAGGGGGACTGGTGCCCAGAGTGCTTGATCCTGTGAAGGACAGAGGTAGTGGATGGATGTCTCCACTGGTTCTGGAGGGGGACTGGTGGCCAGAGTGCTTGATCATGTGAAGGACAGAGGTAGTGGATGGATCTCTCCACTGGTTCTGGAGGGGGACTGGTGCCTAGAGTGCTTGATCCTGTGAAAGACAGAGGTAGTGGATGGATGTCTCCACTGGTTGTTCTCGAGGGGGACTGGTGCCCGGAGTGCTTCATCCTGTGAAGGACAGAGGTAGTGGATGGATGTCTCCACTGGTTCTGAAGGGGGACTGGTGCCCAGAGTGCTTGATCCTGTGAAGGACAGAGGCAGTGGATGGACGTCTCCACTGGTTATGGAGGGGGACTGGTGCCCAGAGTGCTTCATCCTGTGAAGGACAGAGGTAGTGGATGGATGTCTCCACTGGTTCTGGAGGGGGACTGGTGCCCAGAGTGCATTACTCACCCCGTGACGGACCCAGTTGCGTCAGTGCCCCTGCCGCTCATGGGCTAGCGGTGCTTGTGCTGGCGATCCTTCATGGCCCAGCGGTGCTTGAGTTGGCGGTCCTTCACGGCCCAGCTGTGCTTGTGCTGGCGGTGCCCTGTTCAGTGGTGCTTGTGCTGGCGGTGCCCTGTTCAGCGGTGCTTGAGTTGGCGGTCCTTCATGGCCCAGCGGTGCTTGTGCTGGTGGTGCCCTGTTCAGTGGTGCTTGAGTTGGCGGTCCTTCATGGCCCAATGGGGCTTGAGTTGGTGGCCCTTCATGGCCCAGCAGTGCTTGTGCTGGCTGTGCCCTGTTCAGCGGTACTTGTGCTGGCGGTGCCCTGTTCAGCGGTGCTTATGCTGGCGGTGGCCTGTTCAGCGGTGCTTGAGTTGGCGGTCCTTCATGGCCCAGCGGGCTTGTGCTGGCGGTGCCCTGTTCAGCGGTGCTTGAGTTGGCGTCCTTCATGGCTCAGCGGTGCTTGTGCTGGCGGTGCCCTGTTCAGCGGTGCTTGTGCTGGCGGTGCCCTGTTGCGGTGCTTGTGCTGGCGGTGCCCTGTTCAGCGGTTCTTGAGTTGGCGGTCCTTCATGGCCCAGCGGTGCTTGTGCTGGTGGTGCCCTGTTCAGCTGTGCTTGAGTTAGCGGTCCTTCATGGCCCAGCGGGGCTTGTGCTGGCGGTCCTTCACGGATCAGCTGGGCTGGGGCTGGCGGTGGCCTCCTGGGCAGCTGCGCCTCCTGGGCAGCTGGGCTGGGGCTGGCGGTGGCCTCCTGGGCAGCTGGGCTGGGGCTGGCGGTGACCTCCTGGGCAGCTGGGCTGGGGCTGGCCTCCTGGGCAGCTGGGCTGGGGCTGGCGGTGCCCTCCTGGGTAGCTGGGCTGGAGCTGGCGGTGGCCTCCTGGGTGGCCTCCTGGGCAGCTGGGCTGGGGCTGGCTGGGGCTGGCGGTGCCCTCCTGGGCAGCTGGGCTGGGGCTGGCGGTGGCCTCCTGGGCAGATGTGGCCTCCTGGGCAGCTGGGCTGGGGCTGGCGGTGGCCTCCTGGGCAGCTGGGCTGGGGCTGGCTGTGGCCTCCTGGGCAGCTGGGCTGGGGCTGGTGGTGCCCTCCTGGGCAGCTGAGCTGGGGTTGGCGGTGCCCTCCTGGGCAGCTGGGCTGGGGCTGGCAGTGGCCTCTTGGGCAGCTGGGATGGGGCTAGCGGTGGCCTCCTGGACAGCGGGGATGATGGCTGTCTTCTCCGCCGTGCAGCTCTTCCCAGACTTGCTGGGTTTCTTATGGCCCTTCCCCACCTTGGGAGGTGTCACAGCTGACTCCACACTCCCAACGGGACCCCTGGGAGCGGCTTTGGTGGCTGGAGTCTTCCCCCTCTCCCGCTGGGCACTGGCCAACTTCTGATGCTTCACAGGTGGGGGACTGGCTGTGCTGTGGCTCCGTGCCAAACTGGCTGTCCTGGTGGCCGGTGCACTCCACATACCGGTGACTACAGGCACCACTGGTCCCAGAGATGTTGTGGCTGAGGTGCTACTTTAGGACCTATGAGATGGATGGGGTGGGGGAGGTGTGGGAAAGAGGTCAAGGGTGGACAGGAAAAGTTTCTTGGACACACTGGGACGGGTAGCTGGAGGGGGCTTGGGAGTGGAGGAAGAGGTGGTGGTAGTAGGAGGTGTACGTTTGGTGACTTTGGGTGCAGGTGCATGCACTGGAGGCTGTCGGGAGGTGAATGGCTGTTGGGTGGGTGTGTGGCTGCGTTTGTGTACCTTGGGAGGGGGTGTCACAGACACACTGGGAGAGGACACAGGGGATGTGTGAATGGTAGTGGGGGTGGTGACTGCACGTGAGCGGGGTGTGCTGCTGGGTGTGCTGGTGAGGGACGTAGTGGCTGTAGAGGTAGTGCATGCAGGTGTGAGTGTAGACAAGACTGGGAGGGAGGAGGGAGACGACGACGAGGGGGACACAGTGGAGGCAGTGGATGTTGGTGTGTCTGCATGTGTGTGTTGCTTGCGTGAGTGCTTGTGGGATGTGTGGTGCTTATGTTTGCCTGAGCTTCCCTTGTGTGGTGAGGTGTGTGCAGGCTGGTCTGATGGTGTGCTTGGGATAGGCAGAGGTACAGGGGATTGGGTCTGGGTGGAGGAAGGTGGAGGGGGGAGGCTAGAGACAGGGACAATGGCTGCCATCAGTGCTGAGGCCAGAGTTTGAAAAGCTCGGTGAAGGGCCGCCTGACCAGAATGAATGCCCTCCAGGAATGCATTAGTTTGTTGCAACTGCCTTTCTACACCCTGTGTGACATTCAAAATGGTAGACTGCCCAACAGTGAGGGACCTGAGGAGGTCAATGGCCTCCTCACTGAGGGCAGCAGGGGTGACAGGGGCAGGGGCT
Source organism: Pleurodeles waltl (assembly GCF_031143425.1). NCBI lineage: Eukaryota > Metazoa > Chordata > Amphibia > Caudata > Salamandridae > Pleurodeles > Pleurodeles waltl. The sequence goes on along the minus strand of NC_090448.1, from coordinate 217,067,767 downwards.
GAGGTGCCTGGGGCAAAGGTGATGCCCACCCTCCTGGGTGAGCGGGCACGGGGCGAAGGCAGAGGGGCTGCTGGGAGGGCGGTGCTTGTAGGGGGGGTGGCGGCTGTACCTGTAGATGCGGGGGGCACAGATGTTGCCGCCACCACAAGGGAGCTCCCATCAGAGGACGTGTCCGTGTCGCTGGTGTCAGCTCCTGTCCCCTCTGTGAAGCTCCCCTCGCCCTCTGTCCCACTGGTAAATTCCGAGTCCGTAGTCTGGCCCTCCGGGGCCATGTGGGATGCAGCTCCCTCGTACTCTGGTGCCACTGCTCCTCCGCCTGATGATGCTAATGCACACAAGAACAGGGAGAACACAAAAAGGGGGGTGCGACAGAAGAAAGACATGTTGAGTGCATGGATTACCGCTACCGTTGGCGGACAAGACAGACACAGAAGCCCCCTGCACTACGCCGCGCTCTTGTGCTCCACTGTTCAATTACTGGGAAATGGCCTACAAGCCTATGGACGACATCTGCACACATAGATGACACAGGGGCATGAATAGCTGTACTTGGTACTCTACAGAGGTGGGGTGGGGGGGCCACATGGCCTGCCTTACGGAGGGGCCTTGCCTACGGAACTCGCCCTGGCCTAGGGAAACCCACAGACCTCCTCCCCCACCCAGACAACTCCACTGCACGGAAAGTCAGCAGAATGAGAGTGTACTTACCCCCTTGTGTCTGCTGTGATGCCCTCAAGCAACCATCCAACTCCGGGTAGGCCACCGCCAGGATCCGGAACATCAGGGGGGTCAAGGTGCGACGGGCACCTCTCCCACGTTGGGAGGCCATCCCCAGCTGAGCCTCCGCCGTCTTCTTGCTCCAGCGGCGAATGTCCTCCCATTTTTTCTGGCAGTGGGTGCCCCGTCTGTGGTAGACCCCCAGAGTCCGGACGTCCTTAGCGATGGCACGCCATATATCTTTCTTCTGGTGGGCGCTGACCTACATGAAATGTACAGGGGAAGAAGAGAAGTCATTACCAACTGCACTGTCAAAGTGATTGGCCCCCATCCCTACCCTTGCCATGTGGCACATGCATTCACCGTCTTTCATACACGCAGCACTCTGCCCCCCTCCTTCTTACATCCAGCCCTCTCCACACAGGCATAGCCCATAAAACATGCTCCCTGTGTACTTACCTGTTTGTCTGGAGGACCGTAGAGTAGCGTGTACTGGGGGAGGACCCCATCCACGAGCTTCTCCAACTCCTCCGATGTGAAGGCAGGGGCCTTTTCCCCAGACGCACGAGCCATTGTCTCTTCCAGACCGAGGTCACAGCAGCACTTGCAGTGTAGGTCCTCTCCTGTAGAAGATCAGGTATCGAGTGATTGAACAGATAGAAAATGGCGGTCACGTCCGCGGCGGTCACATCCGCGGCGGTGCGTACCATCACCGCCGGCGTACATCGTCATTGGCTCCTGGGACCCATAGGGTCCAATGTTAACCAATGCAGCATTGCGCCGCGGTCTCCGACCGGCTACCGCGACGGTGTACAACGCCAGCACAGTTACCTCACATCCCATTGTCCCACTTTAGAGGTCAGGCAGCCGCTATTTCAGGGGCCCACATGGCCTCATTTTCAACTGCGTCACACATACCTAGGCCTATTCTCAACACACATACAGGCCACCTTTTGTGTATGATTGGTGTTCTGTGTTAACTGTGGGTACGTTCCTCTGAGTTGTTTGACTCTGTGCTCGCTGTTGTCCTTCATAGGCACCGTCCGCTGGGACATGTGAAGAGATGGCGGCATCCTCAGGTGTACCGACCATTGGTGGACCTGTCGACAATGGAGGAGCGACATTTGATAATCACCTACAGGTTTGACCGTGCCACAATCCAGGAACTGTGTACCCAGTTGGAGCCAGACCTGATGTCAGCAATCCTCCATCCCACAGGAATCCCCCCTCAAGTGCAGGTGCTGTCAGTGCTCCATTTCCTTGCAAGTGGGTCTTTTCAAACAACTGTGGCCATGGCATCAGGGATGTCCCAGCCTATGTTTTCCAACGTATTGTCCAGAATGTTGTCTGCCCTTCTGAAACACATGCAGAGCTACATCGTTTTTCCTCAGGTGGAGGATTTGCATACAGTGAAAGGTGATTTCTATGCCCTGGGACACATCCCCGAACATCATAGGTGCCATTGATGGGACCCATGTGGCTTTGGTCCCCCCCCCCCACAGGAGTGAACAGGTGTACAGAAACCGGAAGAGTTATCATTCTATGAATGTTTGGCAGACCAGTACATCTCCCATGTGAATGCCATGTTCCCTGGCTCAGTGCATGACGCCTACATCCTGCGGAATAGCAGCATCCCTTATGTGATGGGTCAACTCCAGCGGCACCGTGTGCGGGTATTAGGTGAGCACCTGGAAGCAAGACAGTGGGAATGGTTGTTTGGGTATATCCCTACAGGTTAGTGTGTGTCTAACAGTTGTCCCTCGCCATTTGCAGGTGACTCTGGTTACCCCAACCTGTCATGGCTACTGACCCCAGTGAGGAATCCCAGGGCAGAGGAACGCTACAAAGAGGCCCATGGGCGAACTAGGAGGGTGATCGAGCGGACCTTCGGCCGTCTGAAGGCCAGGTTCAGGTGCCTCCACATGACAGGTGGATCCCTATTCTACTCACCAAAGAAGGTGTGCCAGATCATCGTGGCCTGCTGTATGCTTCACAACTTGGCTTTGCGACGACAGGAGGATGGTCCAGATGGCGGTGTTGTGGCAGCTGTGGAGCCTGTGGACAGTGATGAGGATGAAGCAGAGGAAGAAGACATGCAGAACAGGGACTCAGTGGTCCAGCAATATTTCCAGTGAAACACAGGTAAGAATACAATCCTGCCTACTACATGTACTTTTACACTACTACCTCTCTCCTGTCTGTCGTTTTCACCCAGTGTATGGTCACTGAGTTGTCACTTTCCCTCACGGTTTCACAGATGTGGGTCCCACTGTGTGACATCTGCTTAAATTCCTCATGGACTAGAGCTGTGTGACATAGGTATGTTGACATTACTATTTCAAAAACATTTTATCACTGTAATTGCAAATACACTATTTCGAAATCACAAACAGACTCCAGATCATTTTGTGCTTTCGGTGTGTTTATTTAAATGCAAAATATTGGAGGGGGAAGTTAAATGGTGAGGGGTGATGGCGGAGGAGTGTCCATGGCAGAGTCCAGTCTATTAGTCTCACAGGTGCATTGCCCATATGGGCATAGGAAGTGGAGCTGGGGCAGTTTAATTCTGGACAGGGTGACAAAGTGGGACAGTAGAATGACAATCAGGGTGGTCTCATTTCTTGGCGGGGGTCTTAGCATCGTTCTCTGTCTTGTTCCTGGATCTCAGGGACCGTTTGCGGGGTGGTTCTCCGTCTGCAGGGGGTGGGGTGCTGGTGTGGTGGTCCTGTGGCGGGGCGTCCTGTCCACTAGTGCCGGCGGAGGTGGTGGGCAGTTCATCGTCCATGCTAGTGTCAGGGGCCCCTTGTAGTGCCACAGTGTCCCTCCTGGTGTTGAGTACTTCCTTCAGCACCCCTACGATGGTGTCCAGGATGGAGCTGATGGTTCTGAGTTCCTCTCTGAAGCCCATATACTGTTCCTCCTGCATGCGCTGGGTCTCCTGAAACTTGGCCAGTACAGTTGCCATCGTCTCCTGGGAGTGGTGGTATGCTCCCATGATGGAGGAGAGGGCCTCGTGGAGAGTGGGCTCCCTTGGCCTGTCCGCCCCCTGTCGCACAGCAGCCCTCCCAGTTCCCCTGTGTTCCTGGGCCTCCGTCCCCTGGACCGTGTGCCCACTGCCACTGCCCCTAGGTCACTGTTGTTGTTGGGGTGGTGGGTTATCCTGGGTTCCATGTAGTGGTGGACACACAGTTGATTGACGTGTCCTGGGGACGGAGGTATGGGCCCGCTGGGTGGGTGCTGTGCTGGTGTTTCCAGAGGGGGGAAGGTCTGTGGTGGCCTGTGCCTGTGTGAGGGGAACCGACTGTCTAGAGGTCCCCGATGGTCCAGGCTGGTCATCTAGATCCAGTTGGACAGAGCTGCTGTCATCAATGTGGGCTTCTTCTGTGGGTGGAGTGGACATGTCTGGACCCTCCTGTCTGGTGACGTTGGGTAGGGGTCCTGCGGGGTGGAAAGGCATGATTATTGCATCTGTGTGTGCCATGGTGTGCAATGGGTGGGTCACCCTGTACCCCAGTGCTTCCATTCTTGTGTGGGACCTTCTGTGATAATGGTTTAGGGGGGTGTATGGCTATGTGCAGTGGGCATGCTTTGGTGATGGGTGCCCATGCTTTGGTGTTGCATGCAGGGCTTGGTGTTGGGATGGGTGGTTTGTGATATTGGGACATTTGTGAGGAGTTGGAGTGATGGGGTGAGGGCGAGGGTGGGGGTATGTGATAGTATGCAGGTAGGGTGGGGGATGTAATAGTAAAGCTTTGACTTACCAGAGTCCATTCCTCCACCTACTCCTGTGAGGCCCTCAGGATGCAGAATCGCCAAGACCTGCTCCTCCCATGTTGTTAGTTGTGGGGGAGGAGGTTGGGGTCCGCCGCCAGTCCGCTGAACCGCCAGGTGGTGTCTTGAGACCACGGAACGCACCTTCCCCCGTAGGTCGTTCCACCTTTTCCTGATGTCCTCCCGATTTCTTGGGTGTTGTCCCACTGCGTTGACCCTGTCCACTATTCTTCGCCATAGCTCCATCTTCCTTGCAATTGAGGTGTGCTGCACCTGTGCTCCAAATAGCTGTGGCTCTACCCGTACGATTTCCTCCACCATGACCCTGAGCTCCTCCTCCGAGAACCTGGGGTGTCTTTGCCGTGCCATGGGGTGGTGTAGGTGATGTGTGGGGTGGAGTGTGTGGTGATAAGTGTGGTGATATCTAGTGGTGTGTTGTGTGAGGTGCGTGGAAGTTGTGTGGGTGATGGTGTCATGTGCCTGTGGATGCTGTTGTACTTGCTGGTGGTGTCTCTCTCTGGCCTTCTTTCTGAATTTTTTGTCGTGGGGGTTTGTGGGTGATGTGTTTGTGTGTTTTATATTGTAATGGGTGTGTTGGAGTGGTGTGTGTATGTGTCTCAGGTGTGTGTATTTTGAATCGTCCAATGTGGGGATGTTTTGTAGAAGTGTGTGTATTTTGAGCGCTGCGGTATGTACCGCCAATGGAATACTGCGGTTGAAAGACCGCTGCGTGGATTCGTGTGGGCGTATTTCTGTTGGCGTAATGGTGGAGGTTTTGTTATCGCCAGATATCACTGTCCTTTGGTGTGGCGGACTTGTGTGGGTGTCTGAATTTTGGTGGGTTCTAAGATGTGGGTCATAATAGCTGTGGTGGAATTCCGCAGCTGCAGCGGTGTGATGGCGGTCTTCTGCATGGCGGTAAGCGGCTTTTACCGGCAATGTTGTAATGACCGCCTAAGTCATTACCAGTAAAGACTAACCTTTTAAACTTCACCGTGCTAGATCACAAATAAAGTGTGGGCAGGTTATCAAATGCAGTAGATAGGTCTAACAAAATCAAAAAAGTCATTCAGTAGAGCTGTTTCTATTCCTCTGCAGGTCTAGGGGAGAACGTAAGATTGCCCACTAGATTCTTGGTCTCATTAGATCACTGATACTGCAGCATAGAACTGTTTATTAAGAATGTAAAATTTGAAAATGGGAAATTAGGTTTGCTATCAATAGGGTCCAGGAGTGAATTTTTTAAGTAATTCATTAACTCATTCTCACTTTAAACATTGGATACTAGGGCTATTCTGAATGAGCAATCACTAAATTTCATAATTTTGGAAAAAATTGTTGCATACATTTCCTAATAATGAGGGTGTGGAGGAACTCCCTTTTAAGAGATGGTGAATTATTTGCTTTAATGAGGTTCCTTAAACTAAGCTCTCTAAATTTAGCTCTATCTCACAGAGCATCTTGAAACTGCATTGGTTACCAGTCACAGAGCCGATTAAGTTCAAGGCTCTCCACTGGGCCCATAAGGAAATACACAAGGTTGGCCTTCTTTCCTTCCAAAAGATTTTTAAATGGTATGTACCTATATGTAATCTATGTTCCACCACTGCTAATATGGTATTTGTCTCTAGAATTAGAAAGGCCCAGTAAGGACAGTAAAGTTTCTCCCTTACCACATGTATGTGGTGGAATGCATTGCCTGATCATCTCAGGTCGCAGACCAATCTGTTACGTTTAAGAAAACAATTAAAAACCTGGCTTTTTCCCTCCAACCACTAATTAGGTCCCAATTGCCTTCATTTCAGAATACGGTATAGACATTAGTGTCAAGACACCATTCAGTTACTTCAGTAAATTCAAAGTCTGTTTTAGAATCAAATTGTGGTGGAATTGGGAAACACAAACCCTATCACCCGTGATTCCAGATCTTTTCCTTCCCACACTATTGTCATGGTTGTTTTTCATATTTCTATTTCAGAACTAAGTATGCACATTATCGCAGTGATCTTAAAAGGCACTGGTCAGATGGAGAGCATCACCATGTGACTCAAATGACTTAGACATTTTAATAAATGTTTAGAAGAATTGCCTGTCTTTAAGGGCCTGATTCTAACTTTGGAGGACGGTGTTAAACCGTCCCAAAAGTGGCGGATATACCACCTACCGTATTACGAGTCCATTATATCCTATGGAACTCGTAATACGGTAGGTGGTATATCCGCCACTTTTGGGACGGTTTAACACCGTCCTCCAAAGTTAGAATCAGGCCCTAAGGCCCTCATTCTGACCTTGGCGGGCGGCGGAGGCCGCCCGCCAAAGTCCCGCCATCAGGTTACCGTTCCGCGGTCGAAAGACCGCGGCGGTAATTCTGACTTTCCCGCTGGGCTGGTGGGCGGTCGCCTTCAGACCGCCCGCCAGCCCAGCGGGAAAGAGGCTTCCACGATGAAGCCGGCTCGGAATCGAGCCGGCGGAGTGGAAGCTGTGCGACGGGTGCAGTTGCACCCGTCGCGTATTTCACTGTCTGCGCAGCAGACAGTGAAATACATGTAGGGGCCCTCTTACGGGGGCCCCTGCAATGTCCATGCCAGTGGCATGGGCACTGCAGGGGCCCCCAGGGGCCCCGCGACCCCCCCTACCGCCATCCGGATCCCGGCGGTCGGACCGCCGGGATCTGGATGGCGGTAGGGGGGGTCGGAATCCCCGCGGCGGTGCAGCAAGCTGCGCCGCCGTGGAGGATTCAATGGGGCGGCGGTACACTGGCGGGAGCCCGCCAGTGGTGCCGGTCCGACCGCGGCTTTACCGCCGTGGTCGGAATCCCCATTGGAGCACCGCCGGCCTGTCGGCGGTGCTCCCGCGGTCCTCCGCCCTGGCGGTCTTTGACCGCCAGGGTCAGAATGACCGCCTAAGTCTCTTGGTGTGTATGTCCACTAATGGTTTTGTATTTTGTATTTTTTTAGCCCTGGAGGGGTTCCCCTAAGACCCCAGCACCAGAGCTAAGGGGTCAGGGTGACTCTAACCTGGGCCCTTGTCTTATTTTTTTTACTTTTTTTTGTGGCCGGCTGTAGATGGGTCCCAAGATGGCTTCCAACACTTCCTGGTTGAAGTGTTGGCAGTCAATCAGAGCTCTGCAGCTCTGTGCACGAGCTTGTAATTATTTGCAAAGTCGTCCGAGAGGATCAGTGGCCCTAGATATACAAATTTATTTTCTCTTTAATTTCTCAAAAACTACTTAACTGATTTACAACAAATAACCAAAAGCTCAATCTGTGTAACATAATATAACTTTCTGCCAAATTTGGTGTAATTCGGTTCAGCAGTTTGGTTTGTAGTAGTGTTCAAAACTCCTATGGGAATTAACATGGGAAACTAATGGGAATTCATTTCCATATGATTCTTTAGACACATCTACAGGCTGACCCACTTTACGGAATTACATCAAATGTGGCAGAAAGCTAGCTGTCAGTACGCAGATTACGTTTTTGTGTATTTGGAGTAAACCCATTCAGTAGATTTTGAGACATTTAGGGAAATACAAATTTATATATCACTGACTGCGAAGTATTCATGAACAAAGACGAGCTCTTGCAGGGAAATGCACAGCTCTTGGACAGGTCCAGGGGGCATTAAAAATTTAGTCTGGGGGCCTCCAGGACCACCAAAGCTCCGGGAACCACCACCCCAGAGCTTTTTTTTTATATGTAGGGACTGTCACCTCCCCAGGGCCTTCATTTTAAAATATGCAGGTAGTCCTGCAACCCTCCCTACCCCAGATAGCAGCCCATAAAGGGCTGAAATAAACCTAAACAAAACACCACAGCTTCACACTGAATTTTAGATGTTTGAGTCCAAGAAAACTCATTTCATTTTGTTTTGTTAATTAAAAAAATATTATATTAAAAAAAAATACATTTTTGATTTTTAACTTCAAAACAAATAACTCTTTCTATGTATATCTGACATTAAAGACTAAAACACTCTATCTCTCTCCCTCTCACTTTCTTTTGCTCTCTCTGTCTTTCTTTCAATCAATTCTCGCACTCACACACCTACTCAGACACTTGCACACCCACTCACAGTGCCACTCAGACACTCATGCACCCACTCACAGACCCACTCAGACACTCACACACTCAATCACAGACCCACTCAGACCCTCATGCTCCCACTCAGCGCTCCAGTCACACCCACTCAGATAGTTACGCACCAACTCACACACCCACTCAGACAGTCACACACCCACTCACAGACCCACCATACTGACGCACCCACTAAAACACTGATGTATGCAGATTCACATCCAAACAGACACTCTGACAGCCACTCTCACTCCCAGATACAGCTTCTCACACCTATTCTCAAATCCAGAGAGGTTGCCAACAACTTCTGCAGTGCATGGACATAGGGCTGTGCGCAGCATCAGAAGGGTTGTTAGGGGGGTTGGCAGCAGGGACTGGATGCATGCCAGCCCCTTTGGGAAACATCTACTGTGCACGGAAAAAGACCGCGCAAGCTGCAAAGTTGGGTGCTTTTAGGGGGTTGGCTTCAGCCCTCCCTGTGGCTGACACCACGTATGTCCAAAGGCCATGCATAGAGGGATTTCAAATAACATATAGGCCCTCATTACAACCCTGGCAGTCGGTGTTAAAGTGGCAGTAATACCGCCAACAGGTCGGCGGTAAAAAAAATTGGGATCACGACCATGGTGGAAACCGCCAACATAGACTGCCCCATTAACACTCCGACCGCCACGGCAGTAGCAACAAACACCGCGGTGGTAACCGCCAACAGACAGGCGGAAGACAATGTACCGCCCACACTATTACAAGGCACCAATCTGCCAGCTTTTCTGGGGCGGTACCAACGCCATTAAAAGCACGGTGGAAACAGTACACAGAAGGGAAACCACTCACCTTTCAACACTCAACGAAGAACCAGGATGCCATGGAGCCCGAATTGCAGATACTACCCATGTTGCTGTATCTATTAATATACCAAGAAATGGAAAGAAGGCAGCGGCGGCGACGACGGCGGTGAGTACTGCACCTAGCACACAGGGGAGGGGAGGGGAGGAAGGAAAAGAGAGTGACACACACACAAGCAACACCCCCACCCACAACAACATACACCCACCCATCCAATAACATTACAGATACAACCCCGTCACCTCCTGGAAGAATGCAAGGACAAAACTAAATGAGTTGAACTAGTGTAATATTCGAACAATTAGTTGACTAAGAGAACAGCAAATAAACAGTATACATAAATATTTACATCAAGTACACCAGTCCGTACACTGTCCCATGAAATGTCCGAGGACCAGTGGTCCCAAAAAGCATTGGCGAAGCCCACACATGACACCTGCCTCAAAACGGAGAACAATGCAGGGGCATCAGGTCGATAAAAAAACAGGCACCTCAGGGGGAATGGGAGGGAGGCACCTCAGCCGGATGATGGTACAACGCCACTGCTCCTCGAGGGGGCTCCATGCCCAATGCTTGGTCCTGGGGAGTGCAAACCCATAGTCTCTCAAGTCACTCAAGTGGGTGGTTTTCCCACTGCTTGGTCCTGGGGAGTGCAAAGCCACAGTCTCTCAAGTGGGTGCACTGCCCACTGCTTGGTCCTGGGGTGTGCAAAGCCACAGTCTCTCAAGTCTCTCAAGTGGGTGCACTGCCCACTGCTTGGTCCTGGGGAGTGCAAAGCCACAGTCCCTCAAGTGGATGGCTTCTCCACTGGTTTTGCAGGGGACCTTGTGCCCAGTGTGCTTCATCCTGCAAGGATAGTGATAGTGGATGCATTTTTCCACTGGTGCCGGAGGGGGCCTTCTGCCCAGTGTGTTTCATCCTGGCAAGGAGAGTGATAGTCAATGCTTCTCCACTGGTTATGGAGGGGGCATTGTGCACAGTGTGCTTCATCCTGGCAAGGACAGTGATAGTGGATGCATTTCTTCACTAGTACAGGAGGGGGCATTGTGCCCAGTGTGCTTCATCCTGGCAAGGTTGGGCTGAATGGATGGCTTCTTCCATTGGTTCTGGAGGGGGCCTTGTGCCCAGTGTGCTTAATCCTGGCAAGGAGAGTGATAGTGGATGCATTTCTCCACTGGTTCTGGAGGGGCCTTGTGCCCAGTGTGCTTCATCCTGGCAAGGTTGGGCTGAGTGGATGGCTTCTTCCACTGGTTCTGGAGGGGGCCTTCTGCCCAGTGTGTTTCATCCTGGCAAGGAGAGTGATAGTCAATGCTTCTCCACTGGTTCTGGAGGGGGCATTGTGAACAGTGTGCTTCATCCTGGCAAGGACAGTGATAGTGGATGCATTTCTCCACTGGTACTGGAGGGGGCTTTGTGCCCAGTGTGTTTCATCCTGGCAAGGAGAGTGATAGTGGATGGCTTCTCCACTGGTTCTGGAGGGGGCATTGTGCCCAGTGTGCTTCATCCTGGCAAAGATAGTGGATGCATTTCTCCACTGGTACTGGAGGGGGCATTGTGCCCAGTGTGCTTCATCCTGGCAAGGTGGGGCTGAATGGATGGCTTCTTCCATTGGTTCTGGAGGGGGCCTTGTGCCCAGTGTGCTTAATCCTGGCAAGGAGAGTGATAGTGGATGCATTTCTCCACTGGTTCTGGAGGGGCCTTGTGCCCAGTGTGCTTCATCCTGGCAAGGTTGGGCTGAGTGGATGGCTTCTTCCACTGGTTCTGGAGGGGGCCTTCTGCCCAGTGTGTTTCATCCTGGCAAGGAGAGTGATAGTCAATGCTTCTCCACTGGTTCTGGAGGGGGCATTGTGAACAGTGTGCTTCATCCTGGCAAGGACAGTGATAGTGGATGCATTTCTCCACTGGTACTGGAGGGGGCTTTGTGCCCAGTGTGTTTCATCCTGGCAAGGAGAGTGATAGTGGATGGCTTCTCCACTGGTTCTGGAGGGGGCATTGTGCCCAGTGTGCTTCATCCTGGCAAAGATAGTGGATGCATTTCTCCACTGGTACTAGAGGGGGCATTGTGCCCAGTGTGCTTCATCCTGGCAAGGTGGGGCTGAATGGATGGCTTCTTCCACTGGTTCTGGAGGGGGCCTTGTGCCCAGTGTAATTCATCCTGGCAAGGAGAGTGGTAGTGGATGCATTTCTCCACTGGTTCTGGAGGGGGCCTTGTGCCCAGTGTGCTTCATCCTGGCAAGGAGAGTGATAGTGGATGCATTTCTCCACTGGTTGTGGAGGGGGCTTTGTGCCCAGAGTGCTTCATCCTGCCAAGGACTGGGTGAGTGGATGTATCTCTCCACTGGTTCTGGAGGGGTCTTTGTGCCTAGTGATGCTGCACCTGGGGTGTGGCAGTTCACTTCGTCTCGCCAGGGTGTTTCAGCCACGCGATGTACCTGGAACAGGTAGCATGATACTCCATGGAGGCAGAGCCACACTCCATCCTGCGGTGACTTAGGCTGCCAATTGCTGGTTCATGTTAGTGCTGGAGGTGGTGTCTCAAGTGGCGTGTCCAGGGTCCAGGACGTCACCTGCAGACCCTGACGGCTGCACACTGGGGATGGGGCTGACATCCGACAGCGTGGCATCAGCTGTGCACGTGGCGGTGCTGATGGTGGTGCAAGTGGCTGCGGTGGAGATGCTGCCAGTGTTGGCCGTGGTGCAAGTGACTGTTGTGGTGGATGGAGACACCATATTGTCTCCGGCAACCTCAGATGGCTGATCCTTGGGGAGGATGCTGCAGACTGACCTTGTGGCATCGGCGGTGCAGGTGGTGTTGCAGGTGGCGGTCAGAGCGGCAGTGGTGACTGGAGAGCATGTGGCTGCCATTCCTGATGACATGGTGGTCACCAGCCCCTCACCAGGAGACATCGTGCCCAGAGGTGATGTGCCGTTTGGCTTGTGGCCCTTCCCTATCCTGACAGTTGCTGCAGGGACCTTGGCACTGTCCACTCGGTGTTGGGCGAGGCCTTGCTGGGTGGGTGGTGTGACTGCCCCCTGCTGGAAGTAGGCCCCTTTTTTACCTTTGCAGGTGGTGGAATAGGGTGGTCCTTCTTTCTGTCGGTGGCACACTGGCAGCTCTGACGGATGCCCTCTTGGACCGTACTGGAGTAGCTGGGACCACAGCAGATGTAGATTTGGTGGCTGAGGTGCTGGGCTGGGATCTAGACATCCTGGCCCTAGGGGAAGGACGGGGGGAGGTGTAGGGAAGAGGTTAATGTTTGCTAGGAAAAGATGGAGGGGGTGTGGAAGTGGAGGAAGATGGAGTGGTTGTAGGAGGTGTACATCTGCTGAGTTTGGGTGAAGGTGCATGGGTTGGAGGCTGTTGTGAGGTCGATGGCTGTTGAGTGGGTGTGTGCCTGCGTTTGTGTAGTTTGGCAGGAGGGCTTACAGACACACTGGGAGAGGACACAGGTGACGTGTGAATGGTAGTGGGGGGTGGTGACTGCATGTGAGCGGTGTGTAGTGATGGGCGTGTGGTGATGGAGGCAGTGGCTGATGATGTAGTGTTTGCAGGAGTGAGTGGAGATGAGACTGGGAGGGAGGTGGAGGACGTGGAGGAGGGGGACACAGTGGAGGAAGTGGATGTTGGTATGTGTGCATGAGTATGGTGCTTGTATGAGTGCCTGTGGGATGTGTGGTGCTTAAGTTTGCCAGAGCCACTTTTGTGTGTTGATGTGTGTGCATGCTGGTCTGATGGTATGCTTGGGATAGGCAGAGGTACAGGGGATTGGATATTGGTAGTGGAAGTTGGAGGGGGGAGGCTGGACACAGGGACAATGGCTGCCATCAGTGCTGAGGCCAGAGCCTGAAATGCCCTCTGTTGGGCCGCCACGTCAGAATGAATGCCCTCCAGGTATGCATTTGTTTGCTGCAAATACCTCTCGACACCCTGGATGGCATTCAGAATGGTTGATTGCCTAACTGTGAGGGATCTCAGGAGGTCAATAGCCTCCTTACTGAGGGCAGCCGGGCTGACTTGGGCAGGGCCTGAGGTGCCTGGTGCGAAGGAGATGCCCACCCTCCTGGGTGAGCGGGCATGGAAAACACGCTGAGGGGCTGCTAGGAGGGCAGTGCTGGTGGGGGGGTGGCGGCTGTACCTGTTGTTGGGTTGGGCACAGAGGTGTCCGCCACCGCCAGGGAGCTTCCATCAGAGGAGAAGTCGCTGCCACTGGTATCCCCTCCTGTACCCATCGTGGAGCTCCCCTCGCCCTCCGTCCCACTGGTGCCTTCACCCTCTGTAGATTCACCCTCCAGGGCCATGTCGAATGCAGCTCCCTCCATCACTCAGCTCCTCCGCCAGATGATGCTAATGCTAATGCACACAAGGACAGGGTGACAAAACAAGAAGGGGGAAAGACAGAAAACACACATGGTCAATGCCAGTAACACCACTACCGTTGGCGGACACAAAACACAGGGAGCAGCCCTATGCACTAGGCCATGCACTAGCAGTTAGTAGGAAAGTAAGCCCATGGGGTACTATGCCTAACACCATTTGCTGCTCACCTGGAACCCACAGGTGCCTGCCCAATTGTAGATGGCCACTAAAAATATTGGGGTTGGAGTGCCTCTGAGCCTGCCCAACAAGGGACCTACCCTACCAAGTCCTCCCTGGCCTACGGGAACCCACAGCCCACATCCCCCACCCAGACAATTAGTAAAGCATGCAGAGTCAGCATAATGACACTGTACTCACCCCCTTGTGGCTGCTGTGATGGCCTCAAGCACCCATCCAACTCCGGATATGCCACCGTCAGGATCCGGAACATCAGGGGGGTCATGGTGCAACGGGCACCCCTTCCACGTTGGGAGGCCAGCCCCAGCTGGGCCTCCATCGTCTTCTTGCTCCAGTGGTGCAGGTCCTCCCATCTCTTGCGGTAGTTGGTGCTCCGTCTATGATAGACCCCCAGGGTCTGCACTTCCTTGGCGATGGCATGTCAAATACCCTTCTTCTGGTGGGCGCTGACCTAGAGGAAAGGTACAGGAGCAAATGAAATTACTCAGCCGTCCCGACCGTCATTGGTGGCCACCAATACCCACCTATGCCCTGATGCAGATACACTCACCATCCTCACATGCAGGCCTCAACCCCCCAAGTATCTTCCATCCACACGACTCAAAACAGGCATTGGCCAAGCAGCATGCTCACAGTGTACTCACCTGTTTGTCTGGAGGACCGTAGAGTAGTGTGTACTGGGGGAGGACCCCATCCACCAGGTTGTCCAACTCCTCCTCGATGAAGGCAGGGGCCCTTTCCCCAGACACTCGAGCCAATGTCGCTTCCAGACTAAGGTCACAGCAGCACTTTCAGTGTAGGTCCTCTCCTGTTGAAGGTCAGGTATCAAGTGAGTGAACAGATAGAAAATGGCGGTCACGTCCACAGTGGTGTGTACCGTCACTGCCGACGTACATCGTCATTGGCTCCTGGAACCCATTAGGCCCAATGATAACCACAGCTGAATTGCTCGGTGGTCTTCGGCCGCCTACCACGACGCTGCAGAACGCCAACGCAGTTACCTAATTTCCCCTTGTCCCTCCTCACAGGTCAGGCAGCCGCCATTTCAGGGGGGCACATGGCATGGTACCTAACTGCGTCACAGCACAATTTGGCAGATATACGGACAAACTACACCACACACAGATTTACTATCATTACTGCAAAGACACTTGTGCAACCTATGTGTTAGCTGACCCTCTGCTCACCATTCTCCTCCATAGGGCACATCCGCTGGGACAGAAGATGAGATGGCCTCATCCTCCAGTGTACAGACCCCTGGTGGACCTGTCGACAATGGAAGACAGACCCAGCATTATCACCTACAGACTTGATCGTGCCACCATCCAAGACCTGTGTGCCCAATTGGAGCCAGACCTGATGTCAGCTATCCGCCATCCCACCGGAATCCCCCCTCTAGTGCAGGTCCTGTCAGTGCTCCATTTCCTGACAAGTGGTTCCTTTCAAACAACAGTGGTCACGGCATCAGGGATGTCTCAGCCAATGTTCTCCAATGTGTTTACCAGAGTGTTGTCTGCCCTACTGAAACACATGCACAGCTACCTCGTGTTTCCACAGGTGGACAATTTGCCCACAGTGAAAGCTGACCTCTATGCCCTTGGACATATCCCCAACATCATTGGTGCCATTAATGGTACCCATGTGGCATTTGTCCCCCCCCGCAGACATGAACAAGTGTACAGAAATCGAAAAAGCTACCATTCAATGAATGTGCAGATGGTGTGTTTGGCGGACCAGTATATCTCTCATGTGAATGCCAAGTATCCTGGCTCTGTGCATGATGCCTACATTTTGAGGAATATCAGTATCCCTTATGTGATGGGCCAACTCCAGAGGCACTGGGTGTGGCTAATAGGTGAGCCCAGGGTCCCCACACAGTATGAGTATGTGTCTGGGTATGGGGTAATCCCTAAGGGTTAGTGTGTGTCTAACAGTTCTCACTCGACATTTGCAGGTGACTCTGGTTACCCCAACCTCTCATGGCTACTGACCCCAGTGAGGAATCCCAGGATAAGGGTAGAGGAACGTTACAATGAGGCACATGGGCAAACTAGGCGTATTATTGAGAGGACGTTTGGCCTCCTGGAGGCCAGATTCCGGTGCCTCCATCTGACAGGTGGCTCCCTATACTACTCACGGAAGAAGGTATGCCAGATAATCGTGGCATGCTGCATGTTGCACAATCTGGCATTGCAACGCCAGGTGCCTTTTCTGCAGGAGGATGGGCCTGATGATGGTCTTGTGGCACCGATGGAGCCTGTGGACAGTGAGGAAGAGGAGGCAGAGGAAGACGATATTGACAACCGAACCAACATCATCATGCAGTACTTCCAGTGACACACAGTTAAGAGATTGTCACTGCTCCTCACATTTCTGAATACTGTAGGACATTGTAAAAGTCTGCCTCTTCACCTCTGTCTATGGACACTGGCAGTTCACTTTGGCTTTCCTTTTTACAGATCTGGGTATCTCATTCTGCCTTCCGCTATATGTACTGCTGCCCAACAACTGTCATACATTGGTATGAGCAAATGAAAGGTTACATTGATATTTGTTGGTGATGTTGTAATATTACATTTGTGAAAGAACCGACTGATTCAAGTGATTCAAGGGTGTTTATTTCAGTGCTCATAAGTATAGGGGGATATGCAATGAGCTGGGGTGATGGTGGAGGAAGGTCCATAGTAGAGGCCAGTCTCTTGGTATCACAGGTGCATTGTCCAATGGGGCATATGAAGGGGAGTAATGGCAGTTCAAGGTGGACAGGGTGACATAGTGGGACAGAAGGGTGACAATCAGGAGAGTCATATTTCCTGGCGGGGGTCTTGGCAATGTTCTCTGTCTCCTGCCCGGATCGCAGGGACCATTTGCGGGGTGGTTCTCCTTCTGCAGAGGGTGGGGTGCAGGTAGGCTGTTGTTCCTGTGGCGGGGCCTCCTGTTCACCAGCACCGGCGGAGGTGGAAGGCTGTTCTTCGGTGTGGCTAGCGTCAGGGGCCCTTTGTTGTGCCACTGCCTCCCCTGATCATCCTGTGTTTGTGGGTTTGCCTGGGGTCCCTGTAGTGGTGGACACACTGCTGATTGACACGTCCTGGGGAGGGTGGCATGGGCCCGCTGGGTGGGTGCTGTGCTGGTGTTTCCTGAGGGGGGGAGGCTCTGTGGTGGGTTGGGACTGTGGCAGGGGAACCGACTGTCCAGAGGTCCCTGATGGGCCAGGCTGGTCCTTTTGATCCAGGCGTGCAGAGCTGCTGTCGTCACTGTGGGCCTCTTCTGTGGGGGGACTGGAAATGGCTGGCACCTCCTGTCCGGTGACGTTGGGTAGGGGTCCTGTTGGGGTGTAAATGCATTGTTATTTTATCTGTGTGTGCCATCTTGTGCAATGGGTGTGTTTCCCCGTATTACTGTGCTTGCACTGTCGCGTTGGCCTTTGTGTGAGTGGTGATTGTGTGCCCTGGGTGAGTCTCTCTATTGGACATGTTTTGGTGATGGGTGTCCATGCATGTCTCTGATGGGTGTCCATGCATTGTTGTTGAAGGCAGGGCTTGGTTGTGGGAATGGTGGGGCGTGATGGTGGGGTGATGTGGGAGATGGTGAAGTCATGGCAGTGAGCGTGAGGGTGAGGGTGGGAGTATGTGATGGCATGCAGGTAGGGTGGGGGGATAAAGTAGTTAAGGTTTGCCTTACCAGAGTCCAGTCCTCCAGCTACTCCTGCGAGGCCCTCAGGATGCATGATCCCCAAGACTTGCTCCTCCCACGTTGTTAGTTGTGGGGGAGGAGGTGGAGGTCCACTGCCAGTCCTCTGCACAGCAATCTGGTGTCTGGATACCACAGAACGCACCTTTCCCCGTAGGTCGTGCCACCTCTTCCTGATGTCATCCCTTGTTCTTGGATGCTGTCCCACTGCGTTGACCCTGTTGACAATTCTCCGCCATATCTCCATCTTCCTAGCAATGGAGGACTGCTTCACCTGTGATCCAAATAGCTGTGGCTCTACCCGGATGATTTCCTCCACCATGACGTTGAGCTCCTCCTCAGAAAACCTGGGGTGTCTTTGAGGTGGCATGATGTGGTGTGAGTGATGTGTGAGGTGATGGTTGATGTGATGTGTGGGGTGCTGTGTTGGGGTGTGTGGTGTGATGTGCGTGGATGGTGTATGAGTGATGGTGTTGTGTGCCTCTGGATGCTGGTGTGGTCTTTGCTTTTCTCTCTCTTTGCTTCTTCCAAATGTTTTGCTGTAAGGGATTGTGGGTAATATTGGTGTGTGTTTTATAGTGGTGTGAGTGTGTGGGTGTGGTATGTGCATGTGTGTCAGGTGTCTGTATTTTGAATTATCCAATGTGGTTGTGTTTTGTAAGTGTATGTGTATTTTGAGCGCAGCGGTGTGTACCGCCAATGGTTTACTGCAGTTAAAAGACCGCTGCGTTGATTCGTGGGTCGTGATACTGTGGGCGTATTCCTGTTGGCCTAATGGTGTGGGTTTTGCTTTTGCTAGTTTATCACTGACCTTTGGTGTGGCGGACTTGTGTGGGTGTCTGTATAGTGGCGATATTCTCAGAGTGGGTCATAATATCCGTTGCCGATTTCCGCCACGGACACGATATGTTGGCGGCCGTTGGCACGGCGGTCAGTGGGATTTACCGCCAGGGTTGTAATGAGGGCCATAGTAATGAAAATTACTATACGCTAAAAAAACAGAGAAATTCACTGAAAAAAACAAAGGTTACAGGGACTTTATAGTTAGGTTCTGAATGTATTTGTACAAAACCATAGAAATTCAGCAGTTACAGTTCTTTCAAGTAACTAAAACCCATGCCGTAAGGTAACTATAACTCGCGCCTTCACCATGCACACATAATTACTCCCCATGTTATGTCACTGATGACATATTCTATGTCATCTTTCAAATTCTCACTGCAACATTTGCACTAAAATTATTGATGAGACAACTGCATGGCAAAGGCGCGAGTTATAGTTATCTCAGGGTGCAAGTTTTAGTTACTTGAAAGAACTCTAACTATAACTGCTGAATATCTATGGTTTTCTACAAACAAATTCAAAACCCAACCCAACTAATATCTTCATTTTCTATTTCATTAAAACATTCTGACATGTAGACTAAAACATGAACTTTGAACACAAGCAGCAGACTGACAGTTAACTCCCTGGTGATCAGCCGTTTACTACAGTGTTCTAATGATCAACTAGAGTGCTAACAGTCTGAATTTATGTCAAAAGTGTGGCACATCTGACTGCCATCATGATGGAATCAAAGTGGAAAACTGAAAGTATTTTTTACTGAGGATACTGCAGTAAATGAGAAGATAGCCCAATGATAGAAGTATGTTTTTGTTTTTATGTGTTTAATATTGCACAGACTTGACCCAAAGGTATTGGAGTGCTTTACATGAGCATCAGTAACATTACACAAGGACACATTCCTTTTGCACTTTAGGTATGGGGAGATTTTGGGCTTGATCTAGATCTTGGCAGAGGAGTTACTCCATCGCAACGATGATGGTCACAAAAGTGCTGTACTATCCCTGATCCTGAATACTATGGCACATATGGGTAGATGCTTGACTTACTTGCATGTTCTCATGTTCATCCTCAGTCAGAACTTTGTAGATGTTCATTTTGCTGTATGATAAGTGCATTACGGTCACAGCACTGCACATAACGGTGGATGGACATATGCTATGTTCTCATGGAATAACCTGTGTGTCAAAAACGACTGTTCTTCATAGTTTATGAAGTTCTCTTCAGGGAACTTCGGAAAATCTCCCAGCTTGTTCGACTTCAAAGGTAGATATGCTCGGTCAGTTCCAGGAATGACACCTCGCTTCCATACTTGGACACCACAACTTGCACCCTCAAACTGGAAGGAGTTGGATTTAGCACAGTGAGTGTGCTAAAGGTGCATGAAAAACATGTAATCCTAAGACTCATGTGGCTGTCGTGGGAGCCAGTAGTAAAGGTTCATTAGGCATGCGTTCTGTAACGTTCAGAAAGAAGGATGCAGTTAGTTGACAGGTGGTAAATGTAGTTAAACTGATTCCATCCTGTGGTGTATGAATGTGATGGGCCCTTGCATGGTGGTGGTATGTTGATGTGAGTGCACTGACCAGTTATATTGGGTGAGCGGTTTGAAAGTCTTGTGTGTGGTGCGTGAATGGCATGTGAATGCACTATAAAGGGATTGTTGCATTGACGTGGCTTTATGGCTCACCTTCAGAAGTCTTGGTTTCAATATTCACATAATTTGATAAGTATTTTGCTTTGAAGCCATCATTTCTGAAGATGCTAAAACTAATCCATGTAAGTGGTGAAGTGACTTAAAAGAATTAGTGCAGACATATCTGTGGTGTTAAGATGGCTCTTACTAAGAACTCCTTTTTTCTCATTGTGGGTAGCTGTGGATTTTAAGCCCAGGCTCAGCTGGCACCTAGGCAAACCTGCATATTTTTCAAAATTAGACAATCAGGGGAGTACGGTGGTCCATGAGTTACATGGCTGTTACCACTTAATATTACCCAGAAGCCCTTGCAAACGTCAAACATTGGTAAGAAACATACATTTGCTTTGCATTTCTGTGATGGTGGGAAATGGAATCTGCATGGAGTCACAGGTTTCCTACCAGCTTCAGTTCCCACATGTCTCCCGATGAGAAGGGTACACCACTTGTGTTAATGGCCCAAGAGAAAAGTACACAAAATGCCCTAAATTGTTATGTTGGGACATAAGCAATAGGAATATTTGGGGCCGTGTTGTGGCGCCACCTATGCAAACCTACAAAACCACAGACGTTTCTAAAAACTAGACAATCAATGGAGTCTGGAGCAGTGTACCTTATGTGGGTCCTACAAGATTTTTGTATCCACTGTGCTCTACAAACCTCAAACTTTGATTGAAATCACACATTTACCTTCCATTTCTGTGAGGGAAAATTCTGGAATCTATAGGAATCCACAAAATGCCTACCAATTTGCATTACCCACTTGTGCAGATAAAAATGCTACCCCACTTGCGTGGCTAGGCATAGTGCCTGCCTGCTACAGGAATGGTCAAACCAAGGTCAACTGGAGCCCTCGTTAGTGGTCTTCTATTGACCTTGGTTTGATCCGTTTCTGTCACGGGCACCAGGCCTACCCACACAAATAATGTACCATTTTTATTGGGAGACTTGTGGGAGTGCTGGGTGGATATGTAAAAAAACTTGGTGAGAGCCACTCTAGTCAGCCTACCCTGGATACCCCATAGGTGTCTATTTAAAAAAAAATAAACAGGTTGGCTAGGTTTTCCTGGTGCCATCTGAGCTAGAGTCCAAAATCTAGAGCTACCCTCATTGGAATAAGAGGGTCAATTTTTGGTGGAAAAATGTGCTGCTTAGATGTTGCATTTTGGGCCATTATCCTGTCGCTCGCACTAGGCCTACCCACACAATGGAGGTACCATTTTCATCAGGAGACTTGGGGGAATGCTAGGTGGATGAATGTTTGTGTTTTCCAGCACATTATAGAACTTTCCATTACAGAAATGTGAGACAAATGTGTTTTTAGGCAAAGTTTGAGGTTTGCATCGGTTTGAACATACCCTGATAAAATTCGGCTTTGGCCCCAGGTTTTTGAAATGGGTTGTGATCCTATACCATAACACAGTAGCCATGCAGGGGAACTAGGCAGGGCTGTCCTCTGTCCCTAATCCTGTTCGCCTGAACGGTAGAATCCTTGGCGTGCAAGATATGCCTCCATCAAAGAGTTGAGGGATTCAAGATGTAGGTATAAGCAAACCGATGACTACCATCTCAATGCTCTTTCACATTCTGGAAGAATATGGTTCATACGTAGGTAACAAGATCAATTGGGATAAATCTGTGAGATATAGTCCCCAGAAGACGCCAGAAACTTTAAAGTTGCCCTCTGAGCTCCGAAACTTGGATGAGGGGTTTAAATACTTTTAGGAATATTTATAACATTACAAAGGGAATTGCGCCTCCA
Organism: Pleurodeles waltl; assembly: GCF_031143425.1. Taxonomy (NCBI): domain Eukaryota; kingdom Metazoa; phylum Chordata; class Amphibia; order Caudata; family Salamandridae; genus Pleurodeles; species Pleurodeles waltl. Next base: position 217,045,811 of record NC_090448.1, on the reverse strand, counting down.
CAGGAATGTAGGTCGGGTATTGCTCTAATTCCAAGTAGATGCCAATAGATGGAGGGGTCCTCTGCTGCGCCTAATGGGATGGGCAGCCATGTTCAAAATGATTACTCTGCCCAAATTAATATATGTCCTACCCAGGAGACATTTACCAAGATTACTGGAGAGCTGACGACCCTGCTGTGGGATGGAAAGTACCCACATATATTATTTAGGACCCTGCAGAGGAACCAAAATAATGGGGCCTGGCTCTGCCGGACATTGAAGAATATTACTGGGCAACACATTAGATTAACATGAACACTAGGATCTATGCTCCATACAACCACAACCAAGTTTCATCCTGAGCGAGCCTTACTGGCACACAGAAAACTTACACTACGAATACAGGGAGAGGGGGACCCATAGACGCCCACCTGCAACACAGATAACCATAAGGACCTGGGCCAAAGCGACCAGAACATTAGGATAGGCCTACAAAATAACAAAAGAGACGCTTTGTGGAAAGGGACATGGCACCAAGACATCCCTAATGTACTGGGCTTTGGAGGGTGTGATAGCATTGGTATTTGTAAGGTGGAAGAGATTATCGAAGCCGGGAAGATTATGGCCCTCATTATGACATTGGTGGTAAATGCCGCTTGCCGCCATGCTGACAACCACCAACATACAGCAGAGGTGTGTACACGGGGGTATGTCTCCACCTCCTATTAATCCTCAGCAGTAGGTATCTAAGGGACACAAGAGTGAGTAGGGTGTCACAATTGGAACACAAAAACCACAACTGCTGTCCAGATGGTGCACTTATGTATTGTGACAGTGTAAATGAAAATGTATGTGCCAATCTACTCTGTGACGCAGTAATTGTCGATAGGCCTGTTTCCCCCTCCCTGAAATGATGACCGCCTGCCCTTTATGGAGGGACAGGTGGAAGTGAGGTAATTCCGCCGACGTTGGCCATTGTGGCAGAAGGCGGTCTTGCACCGCCATGCAATTCCCCATTGGATAATATGGGGCTCTATGGAGTACAGTGGCCAATAGGGATCTACGCCGGCGGGGACGGTGTACACCACCGCGGACGTGACTGACATTTTCTTTTTGATTCCTCACTTGTTTCCTGACCTTAAACAGGAGAACACCTACATTGCGTGTGCTGCTGTGACCTGTGTCTGGAACCTACCATGGCCAGTGTGACCGGGGAAAGGGCCCCAGCCTTCACTTCGGAGGAGTTAGAGCGACTGGTAGATAGGGTCCTACCCCAGTACGAACAGCTGTATGAGCCTCTAGATCAACAGGTGAGTACATTTTGGGCACGATGCATGTGGGAAGGAGGATGTCTAGTGGTGGTGTACATGGTGCGTGCTGGGCTATGTGTGTGCAATGGTGATGGAAACGGGTATGGTGGGCCATTTGTGTGACAGGCTGGACTGTTTGTCTAATGGTGTTCTCCTGTCTGTATTGCCTCTGCAGGTCAGTGCCCATCAAAAGAAGGGAATCTGGCATGTCATCACCAAGGACATGTGGACCCTGGGGGTCTATCGCAGGCAGAGCATCCACTGTTGGAAACAGTGGGAGGACCTGAGACGTTGGGCACAAAAGACCGCGGAGGCCCAGCTGAGGAAGGCCTCCCAACGAGGAAGGGGTGCCTATCAGACCCTGACCCCCTGATGGCCTGCATACTGTCGGTGGCCTACCCTGAGCTGGATGGGCACTTGAGAGAATCACAGCAGCCACAAGGGGGTGAGTACAGTGGGTATCATTACATATTTTGGCTGGTGGGGTGGTATCCAGGTGGTGGATGTGTGTTAGTGGGTGCCCTAAGGCCGGGCCAGACATTTCAGCGTGGGTCAACTGAAGGGTAATGGGTGTATGGCAAATACAGGTAACCTAGCTTGTTAGCAGTCCATTTCAGTCAGGGCATCATGAGTCCCAGGAGTGCTGCAGTTGGCGGTGTGTGGCCCTGTCCCAGTGTGCTCTGCTGCCCTCAGTGAGGAGGCTATTGACCTCCTGAGATCCATCTCTGTAGGGCAATCAACCATTGTGAATGCCATCCGGGGGCTGGCATCCCAGATGCAGCAATGCAATGCATTCCTGGAGGGCATTCACAGTGGATTGGCTGCCCAAAAGAGATCGATTCAGGCTCTGGCCTGCTCTCTGATGGCAGCCATTGTCCCTGTTTCTACCGTTCCCCCTCCAACTACCATTTCCCAGTCCTATTCTCCTCAACCCCAACCCATCCCAGGCACACATACTGACAAGCATGCACACAAGACAACACCCAAGAGTGGCACAGGCAGACACAAGCACCACACTTTATCTCACAAACACTCACACAAACATCAGACAGTTGCAGACACAACCACATCCACTACCTCCACTGTCTCCCCCTCCTCCGCCTCCTCCACCTCCCTCCCAGTCACGTCCAAACTCACACCTGCATGCACCGCCTCAACATCCACCACCAGCATTACCACACCAAGCAGCACACACACCTCGCTAGCAGACACCTCCACAACATCCATTCATGTGTCCCGTGTCCTCTCCACCGTGTCTGTCCCCCCTCCTATAGGACACAAACACAAGCACTCAGACACCTAACAGCCATCCACTTCAAATGAGCACACTGCCCATGCACCTGCACCCAAGTCCAGCAGACGTATACCTCCAACAACCACCCCTCAACCTCCACTCCCATCCCTCCTCCCGCCCCACTGTCCCAAAGAAGAATTTCCTTGCACAATTTGACCTCTTCCCTCCCCCTTCCCCCGTCCTGCCCATAGAACCAGGGTGTCACCCATTCCAGCCCAGCACCTCAGCCAATTAGTCCCCTGGGACAGTGGCGGCACCTCCTAGTCTTGGAGGTAGGACTGTGGGGGATTCCACTCCAACAGCTAAAGGGGGTCATTCTGACCCTGGCGGCCGGTGACCGCCAGGGTCACCGACCACGGGAGCACCGCCAACAGGCTGGCGGTGCTCCCAAGGGCATTCTGACCGCGGCGGTTCAGCCGCGGTCAGAAAGGGTAAACCGGCGGTCTCCCGCCGGTTTACCGCTGCCCGATTGAATCCTCCATGGCGGCGGAGCGCGCTCCGCCGCCATGGGGATTCAGACACCCCCTACCGCCATCCTGTTCATGGCGGGAAACCCGCCATGAACAGGATGGCGGTAGGGGGTGCCGCGGGGCCCCTGGGGGCCCCTGCAGTGCCCATGCCAATGGCATGGGCACTGCAGGGGCCCCCATAAGAGGGCCCCACAAAGTATTTCAGTGTCTGCTTTGCAGACACTGAAATACGCGACGGGTGCAACTGCACCCGTCGCACCCCTGCAACTACGCCGGCTCCATTCTGAGCCGGCGTCCACGTTGCAGGGGCATTTCCGCTGGGCCGGCGGGCGCTCTTTTGGAGAGCGCCCGCCGGCCCAGCGGAAATGATTGAATGGCCGCCGCGGTCTTTTGACCGCGGTGCGGTCATTTGTCGGCGGGACCTTGGCGGACGCCCTCCACCGTCCGCCAAGGTCTGAATCAGGCCCAAAAAGGGGAAGGAGCCACAACACCTATAGCCAGGAAGTGGAAGGAACCCACAACACAAACAGCCAGGAAGGGGAAGGAGCCCACAACACAAACAGCCAGGAAGGGGAAGGAGCCCACAACACCTACAGCCAGAAAGGAGAAGGAGCCCACAACACACCAGCCAGGAAGGGGAGGGATCCCACAACACAAACAGCCAGGACGGGGAAGGTTGCTCACCTCCTGCCCTGGAGGGAATAAAGCCCTCAACTCCATCAGAGGCAGGGAGGGTGAAACCACCACCACCACTGCCACCACCTGTGGTCACAGAGCCCTCACCGCCAGCAGAGGCAGGCTAGGAGGCACCATCACCTGTTGCCACAGAACAGCCCTCACGCCAGCTGAGGCAGTGCAGCTATCACCACCAGCAGAGGCTGCCAGGAGGCCCCATCACCTGTTGCCACAGAGCAGCCCTCACCACCAGCTGAGGCAGTGCAGCTATCACCGCCAGCAGACGCTGCCCAGGAGGCACCATCACCTATTGCCACAGAGTAGCCCTCACCTCCGGATGAGACAGTGCAGGCATCACCATCACAAGACTTGTAGGCCACCATCCAGGGACTGCTGCACTAGGGGCCCCCTCCAGAACCAATGGGCATGTTCCCCAGCTCAGAGACTGTGACCTTGCACTCCCCAGCAATGGGACATGGGCGTGGAGCCCCCTCCAGAAGCAGTGGGCATGTTACCCAGCTCAGAGACTGTGACCTTGCACTCCCCAGCAATGGGACATGGAGCCCCCTCCAGAACCAGTGGGGAAGTTCCCATATTCAGGTGAGGTGCCCCCCATCCACCCTGAGGTGCCTACCCATTTGCAAAATGATGTCCCTGCAGTGTTTTCACCAGATGATGTCTGGATACAAGTTGGGCCTTGGACTGTGCCCCGTGTCCATGTGTTCCCTTATGACTTTGGACTGGGCATTGGCCCTTTGTGAAGATTTGTATATATTTGGTTTGTGTGGTGGGTTTTGCTATGCTAATAAATTTTCTGTACATCCGTACTCTGGTCCTTGTGTTATTCTGCTGTGTGTGTGTCACTCTCGTTTTCCTCTCTCCTTTCCTTGTGTGCTAGGCAGCTGTACTCACCGTCATCGTCTTCGTCGGCGTTGCTGTTCCAGGTGGAGCATGACGTAGAAGATCATCAGGAAGACTTTCAGATTGGGTTCCAGGGCGGCGTTGTTCTTCCCCGTGTCTCCGAGGGTGAGTCCTTTCTCTTCTGTGCTCTGTTTCCACCAGGCTTTTGATGGCGTTGGTACTGCCCCAGAAAAGGTGGCAGATTTGTGTGCGAAAATCTGGTGGGCAGTACTTTGTCTTCCGCCTGGCTGTTGATGGCTACATCCTTGGTGAGTGTTGTTTCCGCCCTGGCGGTTGGTGTGGTACATCGGCTGTCTATGGGAGTTATCACCGCCATGGTCATAACTTGGCGGTACTTACCACCAGCCTGTTGGCGGTATTACCGCCACATTATCACTCTCCGCCAGGGTCATAATGAGGGCCTATGTCTTTACCCCTATTTCAGACAGAATACCAGCTACACACATCCCATTTATTGCGCTACGTACATCTTAGACATGCAAGAAGGGCAGAAGGGCTAGAGGAGGTAGAAATACCAGAATATGCCACCTTGGAAGGGAGTGTTCTAATGGACGAGTTGGACATGGGAGCGGTATCCACCATCTACAGAACAATAAATAACAACATGCCTGATACATTAGGCACACTGAGGGAAAGGTGGCTAAGGGATATGGGCAACCTGGAAGACATGGACTGGGAGGCAGCATTAATGCACCCCAGAGAGGTAGCTATTAAGATGAATTTAGGTTTGATACTGTTAGGAATGGGGTCTCTGGTTGGCAGTCAGTTTGCACTCTGTCCAATCGGAGACCCTCACTCTAGTCAGGGCAATGGAGATACACACTTAAGATAACCCCTGCTCACCCCCTTGGTAGCTTGGCGCAAGCAGTCGGTGTCACGCCGCGGCCGCCGCGGCTCCTACGGCGGCCGCGGCCGTGGGCTTGGGTCGCCGCAGCTTGCCATTCCCTTCATGCCGCGGCCTGTGTGCGAGCCTCGGGAGAGGCCGCGGCTGGCGCACAGGCCGCGGGAAGATCAAGAGGCCTGGTCAGGGGTCGCGGCACTCGCCGCGCCCCTTTCTTTAAGTTCTGCCGCAAAGGCAGACGCGGCAGGGCTTGAGACCCCGAGTGGGTTTCAGGCCTGACCGCGCATAGCGCATTTAGTGCGCTTTACATCAAGTCTTCCTGTACTAATGAATTAAACATCTGCTCACCACTTACCAATGTCTCCAGGCAAAAGCCGAACCCTTGCACATGGTGGTGTTTTTATGCCTGCCTTTTCCTTTCCCAGCATGCTGCCCACTTCCTCTCTTCCCAGCATGCATTGTTTTTCTTTGTTTAGACGCATGTACCTGATTCACTATTATACTCTTTTCCCCAATCCAAGATGGTGGTGTTTCTACTTCCTGTTTCCTGCTTCCTGTCTAGAGGTATATAAGGGGAATTCAGCTGCTTGTTCATTGCGTTGCAACACTCCTTCGTGGTAGTCACGCTCTGACTTGTTTCTTCCTGTGAATCCAGTATTTCCTGACCTGTCTTCGTTTCCAGTCTTCCTGTACTCCGGATCTTCAGCTCTAACGCCTTGGTGTCCTTCTTCTGTTTCAGGGAGTTCCTGTTGGAGGTTTTTTACCCTACTGGGGTTTTAACTCTGGGACTCCTTCTGGAGGGCACGGACTGTAGTGGCTTGCTATTGTCAAACAGCACCGTGGCTACCGGAAGGGGTCGCCCCTACCTCGGCCAGAGCAGAACCTGCCGGAACCGGGGTCGTTCCCCAACTCTTCTCAACTTCGACGGTAAGCCCATTGAAAACCCTGACAGTCGGGCTCATCTCAAAAGCAATGTGTAAAGTATTTTTACCAACACACACAGTAATACAGTAGAAACACTACAAAATGGACACCACACCAGTTTAGAAAAATAGTAATATTTATCTAAATCAAACAAGACCAAAATGACAAAAATCCAACACACACATGTCAAGATATGGATTTTCAAAAGAATAAGAGTCTCACTCCATAGAACACATTGAAACGTTGATTTTACACAAAGTACCTGGTTTGCATCACAAATAAAGCGCCAGGGCGAGTGTGCATCGGAAAAGTCAGCGATGCGCCAATTCCTGACTCTCAAGTGAGGCCCTGTGTTGTTTCTTCTCTGGCCGGGTAGGCGATGCGTCACTTTTCTCCATCGCAAGAGTTGATGCTTCGATTTCTGGACAGGGCACCTTGGATCCACGTAGATTCCGAGGTGCGAGCGACGATGCATGAGTAAAAAGGTCACCCAGTGTTAGAAAATCATGTTGTGTTGGGTTTGCATCGTTCTCAGCAGCTGCAAGTGGGTGTTGCTTTGTTTCTCCAGCCATGATGCATTGATTACCCAGCTGCGATGATGGTGGGGTGTCAGTTTCAGCTGCGTTGCAGGTGGTGCAGGTGGTGCGTCCAGAATTCCCCTGCATGGTGTTCTGTGCGTGGATTTCAGTCCTTGTTCTGCCAACTTCACCTTTCAAGGGCCCAGGAATGAATAGGGCACCACCTGGCAGGGCAGGAGTCTCAGCAGAGAGTCCAGGTGCTGGCAGAGGAAGTTTTTGATGGCCCTGAGATTTCAAAACAGGAGGCAAGCTCAGTCCAAGCCCCTGGAGATTCTTCTCAAGCAGGAATGCACAACAAAGTCCAGTCTTTGTCCCCTTTCACAGGCAGAAGCAGCAACTGCAGGAAATTCCAACAGAACTCAGTCACAGGCCATGGCAGCACTTCTCCTCAGCTCTACAGCTCTTGTCCTTGGCAGAGGTTCCTCTCGAATCGAAAAGTGATCTAAAGTCTGGGGTTTTGGGTCCAATACTTATACCCCATTCTGTCTTTGAAGTAGGAAAACTTCAAAGAAAAGTCTCTCTTGTTTACAGGATCCTGCCTTGCCCAGGCCAGGCCCCAGACACACACCAGGGGGTTGGAGACTGCATTGTGTGAGGGTAGGCAAAGCCCATTCAGGTGTAAGTGACCACTCCTCCCTCCACTCTGGCCCAGAAGGCTCATCAAGATATGCAGGCTATACCCCAGCTCCCTTTGTGTCACTGTCTAGAGGAGATTCACAAGCAGCCCAACTGTCAGTTTGACCCAGACAGGGAATCCACAAACAGGCAGGTTTAGGCAAGAATGGGTTGGGCAAAAAAAGGCCTGCTTTCCAAAAGTGGCATTTTCAAACCAATAATCTAAAAAACAACTTCACTAACAGTTGTATGTTTAAATTGTGAGTTTGAAGACCCTAAACTTTACATTTCCATCTGCTCTCAAAGGAAAACTGCACGTTAAGGATATTTAAAGGCAGTCCCCATGTTAACCTATGAGAGAGACATGTACAATCACTCAAGTACATGTCCTACCTCTACCATACACTGCACCCTGCCCATGGGGCTACCTAGGACCTACCTTAGGGGTGCCTTGCATGTACATGGCAGGTTAAAACTGCACACACATACACTGCAATGTTTACTGGGCTACAATCTGTGCTGCAGGCCCACTAGTAGCATTTGATTTACAGGCCGTAGGCACCTCTAGTGCACTTTACTAGGGACTTCCTAGTAAATTAAATATGCCAATTATGGAAAAGCCAATTACCTAATGGAGTAGTGGTAGCCCCTACTACAACTGCTGGAGTGAGGGCTTCAATATGGCCTCATCTCCATGTATTTCCTGATCTGTGTCTATGAAAGAAAATTTCACTGCTGCTGTCTTTGCTTTGCCTGTTCTGATTGTGAATGAAGTTACCACTGCCTACATTGTATGTGGTGTTCTTCAAGTGACCGGTAGCTAGTGGGACATGGTATTATCCTACCTTTCTGGGTGAACCCAACTCAAGTTATAGTAATAATCCTTGTCAGAGTGAACCAGAAAAGTCACAAAATAATCTGAGGTCAACCCTCTGTTAGCAGTGACAAAGAGCAACCAGGCTTAACTTTAAAGGCATTGTGTAAAGTATTTATGCAGTACTTGAACAGTAACAAAATCAAAACACATCACAAGAAAAATCCCAAATCAGTTTAGAAAAATAGAGAATATTTCAATAAACAGAGTGACACCAAAATAAATCCAATAAAGGTAACAAAAGAGATTAATTTTAAAAATGTGAGTTAAAAATAGCACCCAAAAGCCTATGCACCTACCATGGTCAACTGGTGGCAAGGGGAAGTTAAGTCTGACTGCAAAGAGTACAAGTTGGATACAGGGATGTGCTGTGTTCTGATCAAAAAGTTACCTTTGCACATGGAATTGTTTTTGGAGGTTGGCAGTCTTCAGCGCTGCAAGTCAGTGACAAATCGCTGGAGGAGGAGGTCTTGATGAAGCCATTTATGAAGGTGGGAGAAAGCTCTAAGCAGGACATATTCAGGTTTTGTGCCCAAGAAGTCCTCAAAGTTGATCAGATTTCCTCTGATGGCAGCACCAGTGAAGGTTTCTACTTTTGGACTTAGAAACTTTTCTGCAACTCAGCGGGGCTAGGCTGCAGGCTGCAGCTGAAGAGGGCTTGACATCGATGGGTTCCAGTTTCAAGAGGTCCTGCTGAAAGGGATTTGCTGCTATGGAGAGAAACGTAGCTCAAGCTGCGACACACTCAAGCTCATTGGTGATGCACCTTCATTGGGTTGGCTGAGAAGGTTTGTTCTGGTCTCTTGATATTTTCTCATGCAAGATGTTAGGGAAAAGGTTTAAAGTCCTGGCTCTTAGGATTAGGCAGGGAAAAGTACACTTTGACCACAGCTAAGGGTACTGGAACTTGGGAGCAACAGTTGGGGATGGTCATTCACTTCAGAAGAAGCAAAAAGCTGGATCCAGTGCAAGTCCAGTTGTACTGATCAGCTAGGAATGCAATAAATGGCCTACTGAAGTTCGTGTCCATGTAGCTCACACAGGAGGTCAGTCTCATGACTGTTGGAGTCACTTCTGAGGTCTTGAGTAACAGAAAGTCAGTTCATCCCTTATCAGGTCTTCACACAGCAGTGAAGTCCTCTTCTTCAGGTCTAGCAGTGTTATTAGGAGGGTGCTGGAGTGCACATTTTTTAATAACATGAATTACATTTTTAATTGATTTTTCAAGAAGAAATACATACAAATAAACTCACTGTAGTCAAGTTACTAAGACTGTTGATTATACCAATAGCCTCATAGTATTAACATATCATCAGCTCAGCAATAACATACCTCACCCAAACTCATACTTGTCCAGTAGAATAGGTCAGATCTTCTTCTTTCTTCCCACTGTTATAATGATTCTATATTATGATGCCCACTAAGATATGTTGTGCACATTCATTCAGATAGGACCTACACCTAGTTTGTGGAGACTCTGTTGTACCATGAGTGCCCACAGCTTGTGGATAGCAACATGGCTCATGTAAAGTGGCTCACTTACAGGTGTCTAGTGTCTCCCCTATCAGCAGACCCCTTCTTGCTTTCTTCTCCACCTCACAGGGGCCAAGATCCATGTGCTTGTGACACTAATGCCTTGCACCGGCCTTTGGTTGCCGGCATTTCTTGGCCATGTCCTAATCAATAAGGTAAAAGTTCCCAGGAGTGATCATACCTAATTTTGTAGCACTTCCAGTGGATTTTACCAAGAACTATCCCACAGTGCCCTCTTTCTTGCTAAATCCAACATGGTAAAACCTTTCATCTCCTAGGTGCAGCTCCCTGTGCCAGCCCAGAGGTGGTTATGGAAAAGGGCAACCCCTCCACAGGGATTGTACTAGCTTGACCAAAAGGGGCAGGTCCAGGTGTGAGCTACATCTGCCTGTGACTAGGTAGACATAATTTAAAGTTAATGAAGTGCCTGGGCACAGCCCCCAGGCAATCATGTTAATGGAAGGACAGCACTACCCTACACCCAAGGCCCTGTGTCCTGGTCCTGGGAACAATTCACATCTCACTACAAGGAAACTATCAGCTGACAGTTGAAATACTTACAGAAAGGCCTTCTAGGCTTTAAGCAGGAAAAAGGCATTTTTTTAAATAATGTTTCCTCAATAGTTTGATACAATTTGATTGTACCATTAAATTGGATTTTGTCTAACTATTGAAAACTACCCTTAAAATGTAGCTGTTTACAACCTGAACTTAGCATTGCGAGGAGGGGTAACATAATCCAGAGTTTTCCCATAGAAAAGAAAGGCTTTCTACAATGAAAATACTCTTGGGATTTCTCATTTTAAGAACTAGAGAAACACTAAGGCCAATATTTGTACTTTTTTAGAGCCTCATTTGCGTCATTTGTTGACGCAAAAAATGGCGCAAACTTGCAAAATACAATCGTTTTTTGTAAGTGTGCGCTGTTTTTGCAGTCAAAAAGCTGCGCAAATGCAGCGCTAAAAAAGTATAAATATGGGCCTAAACCTTTTCATGTCATACTTTCAAATATCATGCACCCTACCTTAGGGGTGACAGTAATACATGAAAGGGAGTTTTATGCCTGTCAAAACTGTTTATTTGGCAGGTCACAATGACAGTTTTACAATTGCACAGTCAGGCTACAATAGTAGGCCTGGGGACAGGTTTGCTGTGCCACTGCAGTGGGTGGGACAACGGGTGCTGCAGCCCACTAGTGATATTTAACTAAGAGGCTCTGTGTACACTATTGTACCATATACTAGGGATATATAGGTAAGTTAAATATGCAAGTTAGCTGTGGAGCTCAGCACTTTACCAAAGTGCAAATAATTCTAGGGCCAATAAAGGCAAAATATCTGGGGGGATACCATGAAAAATATAGTAATCTCCAACACACTCCATCAACAAACTACATTTCTCAGCATGCCATGAACGTCACAAAGTTTGGAGATGTAGTGGCCAGCTTAGATTTCAGTGTATAACTTCCCTCGTAGCCCACTGCATCTTTGTTAGGCAACCATGATACGATGCTGCTGCAGTCAGAACCTTGCATTGTGGAACTAGGATTTTCTTGCAATGAACTGTTGCCTACCTTTGGAGATTTTTGACGAACATTTTGAAATCCGGAGAAACATTTTAAAGGCGAGTCATGTTTGAAAAAACACTTGAACTATCTTTAAACTTTTAGGGGCATATTTACAGGAAAGTGGCGCATCAGCTCTGATGCACTACTTTTCTTGCTTCGCCCTGTGTCCCCATAAATTTACCATGATAGTGCTGTATTTACTATCCAGCGCACCATGGCGCACGTTAGCACAATAGCATCATCATTTATGATGCTTATTAGAAATGGGGTCTCTAGTTGGCAGAGGTATTCACCTTTGTCCAAATAGGGACCACAATCCTAGTCAGGGTAAGTCACACACAATCTAAATTATCCTGTGTCCACCGTCTGTTAGGATGGCAGTGAGAGGTCAGGCTTAACATAGAAGGCAATGTGTAAGGTATTTGTGCATAAACCATACAGTAACACAGTGAAAACACCACAAAAATACACCACACAGGTTTAGAAAAAATATGAGATATTTATCTGGTTAAATTAAGGTCAAAATGATAAAGATTCAATAAGCACAAGTTGAGAAATCACTTTTGCAAGAGTAAAGAGTCTTAAATCTTAGAAATCAACAGTTGTCTCTTGTTTTCACAAAGAACCTGATTTGTTTAAAAATTAATGTGCACGTAAACTGCAGAGGAGGAGATGCGTGGAAAAATAGGGTGTGCGTCAGATTTTACGATGAGGCACAGAAAATGCGTTCTTTCTTTCCACGTTGCAAGGGGCTTTGCGTCGATTTCAGGCACACAGTCTTGGGTCCTTACTGCAATACAGGGATCTTTTTGATGCCCAGTGATAACGTGTGGAAATCCTGGCCATGTGGGATGAAATCACAGTCGTTGCGTCAGTCTGGTATGGCAAATTTTCTGTTGCACGGCAGGCGCTGCATCAATTCCTTACTCGGAAGTCATCTGCGTCATTTCAGTTCAACTGTGCGTCAATCCGGTAGGGCTGTGCATTGAATTTCCAGCTGCAGACGCTGCGTCAATTCTTTACTCAGAAGTTGGGCTGCGTCATTCAGGTTCGGCTGTGCAGTGAGTTTCTTATCGCAAGATGGTCTGTGCATAGTTTCTGGCAGGCTGTGCGTCAATTGTCAGCACACACAGAGTTCTTTGAAGAGATGAAGATTTTTTGGCCCTGAGACTTCAGAAAACAGGAGGCAAGCTGAATCCAAGTCCTTGGAGAAGTACCTCTCACCAAAGTCAGAGGGCAGCAGGGCAACAGCAGGAAAGCAGTCCTTCACAGCAAAGCAGTCCTGATGAGTCCTTTGGGCATCCAGGCAGTTCCACTTGACAGTTTGCAGATTCAGGTCCAGAAGAGTCTGATTTGGTGGGTTCAAGGACCCAGTTTATAGATCCAAAAATGCATTTTAAGCGGGGGAGACTTAAAAGAGTGGTTTTGAAGTGCACAAGGTCTCCTTTCAGTACAGGTCTGTCTGCCAGTGTCTCAGTCAGGGTTTTGGCAGTCCATTGTGTGAGGCAGGCCACTATCCTTTGAAATGTAAGTGTAAAGCCCTCCACCCTTCCAGCCCAGGAAGACCCATTCAGTATGCAGATGAGTGCAGGTATGACTGAATATCATGTGTTTGTGGTTGTCTGGGTAAAACGCACAAGGGAGCTGTCAACCAGCCCAGACCAGATGTGGATTGGAGACAGGCTGTAAGGCACAGATGGATTTTAAGTACAGAGAAAGGCTCACTTTATAAAAGTGGCATTTCTAAAATAGTAATATAAAATCCAGCTTCTGCAATAAGCATGATTTTGTATTACCATTCTGGTTATGACCTGGTTACCCCTTTCTGATCAGAATCTACCACTCAAACAGTATATGAGGGTAGCCCTTATGCAATCTCATGAAAGGAGCAGGCCTCACAGTAGTGGAAAACCAATTTATGAATTTTCCCCTCCAGAACATATAAACCAAACATGTACATGTCTTGCCTTTTAACTACATAGCACCCTGCCCTATGGGTTACCTGAGTCGCAAACAGGTAGGGTCTCAGCTTCTTCAGTGCCCAGACCACAGCAAATCCTTCTCTTTCTATGGCACTCCACCTCTATTCCTGTGGTAATAGTCTTCTAGGCTCTCCTCATTCAGCTGTGCTAGAACCGCCCCTATGCCATGCTCTGAAGCGTCTATTTGCACAATGAACTACTTGGAGTAGTCAGGGGCCCTGAGCACGGGTGCCGTGCACATGGCTTCCTTTAAAGAGCCAAAGGCTTTCTGACAAGCCTCTGTCCATATCACCAACCTAGGTTGTTTCGTAGATGTGAGTTCTGTTAAGTGGGCTACTATGATGTCATAGCCCTTACCAAATCTGCAGTAGTACCGGTGAGCCTCAGGAAGTCCCTCACCTCAGTCTGGGTTCTGGGTGGTTGCCAGGCCTTGATTGTCTCAATCTTGGCCTGGAGGGGCTGCACCTTGCCATCACCTACTGGGTGTCCCAAATACACCACGGAACCCTGCCTAATCTGGCACTTATTGGCCTCGATGGTCACGCCTGTCTGTTGCAGAGCCTGAAGCAGACCTTTTCAGGGGGAGCAGGAGTTCCTCCCAGCTGGAACTGTAGAAGGCGATGTTGTCTAGGTAGGCTGCGCAGAATCATCCTTCCCAGCTAGGACCTCGTTAACCAACCGTTGGAAGGCAGCGTGAACATTTTTCAACCCAAAAGGCATTACTCTGAACTGGTAATGTCCCTCAGGGGTGGTAATGCAGATCTCTCTTTCGCCTCCTCAGTCAAGGCAATCTGCCAGTACCTTGATGTGAGATCAAAAGTAAACAGGAATTTGACAGCGCCTAGCCTGTCTACGAGCTCATCAGGTCGGGGGATGGGGTGAGTGTCTGTCTTCGTGACAGAGTTGAGATCCTGGTATTCCACGCAGATCCTAAGTTCTGGCTTGGCCCCGGGAGTGGCAGCCTTGGTTACCAGCACCACAGGGCTGGACAGGGGACTGCTGGACTTCTCAATCACCCCAAGAGCCAGCATCTTGGCAACTTCCTCCTTGATGGTAGTCCTCACCATATCTGACAACCTGTAAATGTTGTTCTTTAAAAGGGGACTGTCTCCTGTGTCAATATCATGGATACACAAGTGTGTGAGTCCAGTGGTGAGGGAAAACAGGGAGGAGTACTGTTCCAATAACTGGTAGCAGTCCCCTCTTTGATTCAGGGTCAGGGAGTCAGAGAGATTGACACCTTCCACTGACCTATCACCTTCTTTGCCAGAGAGGAGGTCGAGGAGAGGTACAGTCTCCTCTTCCATACACTCATCTGTCACCAGAAGCATGCTGACCTCAGACCTCTCAAAATGGGGCTTTAGTCGGTTCTGATGATGCACCCTTAGGTGGTTTCTAGGGGACTTGAGGTCCACTGAGAATGTGGCCTCCCTCTTATGCTCCTTCATTTACAATGGGCCAGTCCAGTGGTCCTGAAGGGCCCTAGGCTCTACTGGCTCCATCACCCAAACTTTGTTGCCAGGTTGAAACTCTACCAGGGTGGCCTTCTGGTCATACCATTGTTTAACGACCTCTTGACTGGCCTCAAGGTTGCTCTTGGCCTCCTTCCAGAAGCACTGCATCTGGTTAAGGAGGGCCAGCATATAACTGACCTCATCCTAGGTGGATTTCCTGGGAGCTTTCTCCCACCCCTCTGTTACTATGTTAAAGGGTCCCCTGACAGCTGAACCCCACCCCTTTCTGGGGCACCTCTCTACAAGAAAAGAGAAGGCATGGCAAGAGGACATCCCCCTTATGCCTCATGGCCTCAGGGAGGCCTGTGATCATGCCTTTTAAGGTCTTGTTGAATCACTCCACATTACCATTCGATTGAGGATGGTAAGGGATGGTGAACCGGTAGGTCACCCCACACGCATCCCAAACAGACTTCATGTGTGCAGACATGAAGTTTGTGCCTCTGTCATTCTCAATCTACTTTGGGAATCCCACACCGGTAAAAATCCCCATAAGAGCTCAGGTCACCACTGATGCAGTCACTGACCTCAGAAGGGTTGCCTCTGGTAGCGGGTGGCATGGTCCACCAAAACCCGGATAAAACTGTTTTCTAAGGCATTCTTGGGTCCAAGGGTCCAATTACATTGATGCCCACCCTTTCAAAGGGGGTGACAGCGGTAGGAAGTGGGATCAGGGGGGCCTTGAGCCTTTTCCCACTCTTCCCACTAGCCAGGCAGGTTGGGCACGACCTATAGAATGCATCTGAGGCCATCCGCATTGGGGGACAATAAAAGTGGGTGACAAGCTTGGCAAAGGTCTTGTCTTGACACAAATGTCCCACCATGGGGATGTTGTGATTCAGACCCAGTAGGAAGGCCTGGTAGCACTGGGACACCACCAGCACATGTGCTGCCCCAGCCCCTGGCACCTTAGGCTCACTGTAGAGGTGATCATTCTCCCAATATATATGGTGATTGACAGACGCTTCACCTGATGCTTGGGGTGAGGCCTGTTGCCTCAAACCCTCAAGAGTGGGGCATTCCTTCGGGGCCTGGTAGAATTCCTCCCTGGTTGTCCCACCCTCAACTTGGTAGCAAGCAAGCTCAAGTAGGTTACCCAGGGTAGCAATGTCCTCCCCAGTTGGCTCAGGGGTTTCCTCCTCAGGGACCCCGTCAACCATCATGGGAACTTCTGGGACTGGTTTCCCATGCCCCATGACCCTCTCTTTGACAGCTGTCTGGCCGTTGTTCCAGGCTCCAGACGCCCTTGACTCCCTTCCCTGGCAGCCATGGCCTTGTGGTGATGCAGACCCACTCAGGCAAACCTAACATCTCCAGGTGAGACCTTAGCTCTACCTCCTTCCAGGTAGTATGCCAAGGTCGTTGCCTTAAAGACAATCTACAGTCTTGGCATGACTCACAGCTACTTTCAGAGTACCAGAGACCCCTCACACTCAAAGGGAATCAGAGCTACCGGTAGGTGGCTCTCACGGTTGTCAGCGACTATGACCTGGTGGAATGCATTAGGCATGACCTGCTCTGCTGACACCAGCTGACCCCTGATAGTAGTCATACTGGCTCCTGTGTGACGCAGTGTAGAAAGGTGGCTTTCTTCTAGCATGGTTACCCCCATTTTTGACCTGTTTGTCAGTGTTTGTCGGTGTGTTTTCACTGTCTCACTGGGATCCTGCTAGTCATGACCCCAGTGCTCATAATTTGTGGCCTATATGTAAGTGTGTTTTACTGTGTTGTCAGTATGCTTGACTCTGTCACTGGAGTTCTGCTAACCAGAACTCCAGTGCTTTTGCGCTCTCTGTTTACCAAATTTGTCACTATAGTTTAGTGACTCCATATTCCAATTCAAATTGGCACACTGGACCCCCCTTATAAGTCCCTAGTATATGGTACCTAGGCACCTAGGGCATTGGGGTTCCAGGAGATCCTTATGGGCTGCAGCATTTTTTTTGCCACCCATAAGGAGCTTGTACATACACTCTTTCAGGACCGCCACTACAGCCTGAGTGCAATAGTGCACACACTATTTCACAGCCATTTTCACTGCACCAGGTAACTTATAAGTCACCCATATGTCTAACCTTCAGTTACTGAAGGTTTGGTGCAAAGTTGCTGTGTGTGAGGGCACCCTTGCACTAGCAAAGGTGCCCCCACATTGTCCAGGACCAATTTCCCAGACTTCATGTGTGCGAGGACACCATTATGAGTGTGCACTACATATATGTCAATACATATATGTAGCTTCATAATGGTAACTCCGAATATGGCCATGTGAGGTGTCTAAGATAGTGAAATTGAACCCCCAATCCAAATCTGGTTTTGGGGGGCCAATTCCATGCACCCTGGGGGCTCCACCATGGACCCCCGTACTGCCAAACAAGCTCTCTGAGATTTCCACTGCAGCCCCAGCTGCTGCCACCTCACAGACAGGTTTCTCCCCTCCTAGGGATTGAGCAGCTCAATCCCAGGAAGGCAGAACAATTCATTTCCTTTAGGAGAGGGGTGTTACACCTCCTCCCATTGTAAATAGGTGTTCCAGGCATGGGAGGGGTATCCTGCCAGAACCTCTGGAAATGCTTGGCAGGGCACAAATGGTGCCCTCCTTGAATAATCCAGTCTACACCGGTTCATTGACCCCCAGTCCCTGCTCTGGTGCGAAACTGGACAAAGGAACGGGGGGAGACCACTCCCCCGTCCATCACCACCCAAGGGGTGGTGCCCAGCGCTCCTCCAGAATGTCCTTGGCATGAGCCATCTTGGATTCCAAGGTGTGAGGACCCTCTGGAAGCATCTGAGTGGCCAGTGCCAGCAGGTGGCGTCAGAGACCCCTCCTGGTAGGTGCTCCTGGTATGTGGATACCTGGGTAGGTAGCCAACACCCCTCTCAGGGCTATTTAGGGTATCTCCTCTGGGTGTTTCCTCAGATTCGGTTTGCAAGACTCCGCCAGGCCTCTGCATCCTCTGTTTCAGCTTCTGACCATTGGATCAACAGCAGACTGTTCCAGGAACTGCTGTAACTGCAACAAAGTATCCAGGATGGTTACTGTGACCTGCAACATCAGCTCCAGCCAGCAACTGTAACAGTTTCCAGGTTGTGCATGCTCTGAGGACTGCCTGTCTTCATTCTGCACCAGAAAAACCAAAGGAATCTCCCGTGGAATGAAGGAGTCACTTCCCTGCTTCAGCAACCGGTACGCTTGGACTCCTCTCCAGTTGACAAGTGTGATCCCTGGAACACAGGTGGTGGACCAAAGTGATCCTGACTGCCCAAAGGTCCTGCTCTCCAAATTTGGTGGAGGTAAGAGCATGCCAGACAGTACCCCTGTGCACTGCGTCTTCTGCAGCTCCTTGGGCTTCTGGGGACTATTTCCAAAAGTTCTTTGTGCACAGAGTAGCTCAGGTCCCCAGCACTCTATCCTGCATTGCACAGCTCCCTGAGTTTTTCTCCGGCGGCAAGGGATCCCTTTGTGTAGTGCTGCGATGACTGCACTTTTCAACTACTTTGTCCTCATGTCCTGGGACTCCAGTGGGTGCTACCTGGTCTTCTGAGGAGTGCTGAGAGCTCCCTCTGTCTTCTCAGTCCACGTTGAGACCCCCAGGTCCCTCCTGGGTCCGGGCTGCGCCTCATTGACACAAAATGCGTTCTTGCGTGAACCAAGGCTTATTGGCGGAATCCAGTGACGCAAACAGCCTCCATCCAAGGACTTGACGTGGGACATCTCTTGCACCAAGCAGGAACCTGCAGATGTTTTCTTTGGTGCATTTCTGTACTTTTCTTCTAACCGTATAATCCACTTTTGCACCTTCATCCAGGTTGGCAGGGGCTCCTGTTCATCCTTGACTCTTCATCGACTTCTGGTTTTGGTCTCCTCTGTCCACAAGTCTTCAGGTCCAGGAATCCATTGTTGGTTTCTTGCAGTCTTGCTTGGTTCTTACATACTCATTTACCATGACTTCTAGAGTGTTCTGAGGAAACTTGCTTGTACTTGACCTCAGTTTTCCTGGGCTCTGGGGTGGGGTATTTTACTTATGTGTGGTGTTTTCTTATACTCCCAGCGCCCATCTACATACTACACTTGCCAAGGGGGGAACCCGATATTCGCATTCCACTATTTTAGTATATGGTTTGTGTTGCCCCTAGGCCCATTGCAATCTATTGTTTTTTTCACTGTTTGCACTATTCTATGACTGTTTACTTGCCTGATTTTGGTTACTAGTGTATATTGTATATAACACTTACCTCCAGAAGGAGTATTGCCTCTAAGATATTTTTGGTCTTGTGTCACTAAAATAAAGTGCCTTTATTTTTTGATAACACTGAGTATTGTCTTTTATTGTGTATAAGTACTGTGTGACTATAGTGGTATTGCAAGGGCTTTGCATGTCTCCTAGTTCAGCTTGGCTGCTCTGCAACAGCTTTCCCTAGACAGCCCAAGCTACTAGACACTGCCTACATTCCACTAAGGTGGATCACTGGACCTGGTATAAGGTGTAAGTACCTCTGGTACCCATTACAAACCAGGCCAGCTTCTCACATGCAGAGCCTCCACCCTTTGCCCATTAATGGTGACCCACTGCCTATACTTGGAAGTATTAGCAGGCATGTGGGCTTTTGCCACCATTTTCTCATCTCCCGGGGACACTAGGGTCACCTCTATCTATTCCCCAAAGCTAACTGAGACTACCTCCTCCCAGAGTGCTACACTAGCCAACCCAGGTGTCTGCCCTCCAGTGGGGGGCTGTGTCCTCTTGGAACACTTGGAGTCGCCCTTAGAGTTACCATACCTAGTGCACTCTATACATTGGGGTACAAACCTCCCTTTCTTACAGTCAAAGAATCCTGGTTTGTTTGCAAAATTGGTATGGGACTGGGTACCACTATCACCTTGGGAATTATTTTGAGGGCCTTTTGAGAACTTCTTATTTTTATGTTTTTCTCCCCCCTCTTTCTTCTGGTGTGAACTCTGACCACCTTTGTGGGTGTCCTCCCAGATACATTTTTGGACACTCTGGTGCTAGCCCAGAGGTTTGACTCCTCATCAAGCTTCCTGGGATCAGTCAGCTCACTGTCAATCAGATGCTGGCGCAACTCTGTAAAGCAAATACTGAGCATATGCTCTCACAGGATCAAATTATATAACACTACATAATCATTTACTTTACTTCCCCAATCCCATCCATTCAGTGCCTTACTAGAAAAGTAAAAAAAGTCTACCCAAGTTTGTGTGGAGAGTTTGGTACTGTCCCTGGATTACTGGGAGTACTTTTCAGGTGTCAGTCCAAACTTGGCAATTAAAATGGCTTTCATGAGCGGGTATGTGTTACAGTCCTCTGGTTCTAATGTGAGAAGTGTGTCCCTAACAATTATTGGTGAATGTTTTCACAAACCTGCCCCCTATTGATCTTCAGAAACCCCATGTGGGTCGAGTGCAACTTCATAGGCATCAAACCATTTGTCAATGTCATCTCCCACCACATAACTTGTCAACTTGTCACCCCATCTTAGGCATACAAACATTTTTTTCTCCACTAGGTCCTGTATGTAGGCTGCCACCATCACTGCTGGACTCAGACTGCCTAGACTTGAGGTCTAGCTCTTTTAGACTCAGTTCATGAGCCAGAAGTAGTTTATTTTCAGCCAAGGCCCTTTCAGCCTCAGCCCTCTTCTCCTGTGCCTCTCTCTCTGCTCTCCTCCAGTTTTAATCTAGCCAATTGCAGTTGGAACTCTCTCTCCTCCCTCCTTTCCTCTGTGGCCAGGCTGTGGCTTGAGACACTGCTTCCTGGTTTAGCAGGGGGCTCAAATCCAGGGGTGTCACTCCCCACTGCTCTTGGCAAATCCTCTTGGAAGCCATCCTCTGGACCCTCCTCCTCAAAATCCACATGTGAACGGGCTTCTGCCCAGGCCTTCAGCGCCTTTTGGTACTTCCTGGAGGCACCCAGGTAGGTACACCCATCCGCTTGCAGAACCATTTCAGCTGGCTGACAGTGTATGTCTCCAGCTTGGCTAGGTCAAACTCTCCAACTCTTCCTTCAGACCCAGCCAGAGATATGCCGTGTAGGATTAGATTAAAATGTCAAGCTGAAAGACTACAGCACAGGGAAAAAAATCTAATTGACCTTTAACAGTGGGTAGGTAGTGTACACTTAGCTATTGTATGTCACTGCACGAACACAAGTCCTGTCCTCACCGCTGATCAGCAATGTTAGAAATGGGGTCTCTAGTTGGCAGGGGTATTCATCTTTTTCCAAATAGAACCACAATCCTAGTCAGGGTAAGTCACACACAATCCAAATTATTCTGTGCCCACCCTCTGGTAGCTTGGCGTTGAGCAGTCAGGCTTAACTAAGAAGGCAATGTGTAGAGTATTTGTGCATAAATAATACAGTAACATAGTGAAAACACCACAAACATACACCACATAGGTTTAGAAAAATATAAGATATTTATCTGGTTAAATTAAGGTCAAAACAATAACGATTCATTAAGCACAAAGTGAGATATCACTTTCGCAAGAATAAAAAGAGTCTTAAATCTTAGAATTCAACAGTTGTCTCTTGTTTGCTCACAGTACCTGGTTTGCATCAAAAATAACGCGTACGGAGACCGCAAAGGAGGCGATGCGTGGAAAAATAGGGTGCACATTGGTTTTTCTGATGCGGCACAGGTGACGCGTCATTTTTTTCCATGCTGCAAGGAGCTTTGTATTAATGTCCGGAGCGCAGTCTTGCTTCCTCACTGTGATGCGAGGATCTTTTTGATACCCAGGGACGATGCATGGAAATCCTTGGCTTGTGGGAGGAAGTCACAGGTGTTGAGTCAATCCGGTATGGCGATGCGTTGAGTTTTCTGTTGCACAGCAGGCGCCGCATCACTTCTTCCCTCGGAAGTCAGACTGTGTTATTGCGGTTCGGCTGTGCGGCGATCCGGTAGGGCTGTGCATCGAATTTCCATCCGCTAGGCAGACGCAGCGTTGTTCCGGTTTGGCTGTGTGGCGATTTTCTCATGGCCAGGTGGGCTGTGCGTTGTTTCCAGCAGGCTGTGCATTGATTTTCGGTACACAAGGAGTTCCTTGAAGAGATGAAGTCTTTTTGGCCCTTGAGACTTGGAAAACAGGAGGCAAGCTCAATCCAAGCCCTTGGAGAGCACTTCTCAGCAACGTCAGAGGGGAGCAGGGCAGCAGGGAAACAGCAGGTCAGCAGTCCTTCACAGCAAAGCAGTCCAGATTAGTCTTTTGGGCAGCCAGGCAGTTCCTCTTGACAGGTTGCAGGTTCAGGCCAGGAAGTGTCTGATTAGGTGAGGTCAGGTACCCAATTTATAGACCCAAAAATGCCTTTGAAGTGGGGAGACTTCAAAGAGTGGTTTTGAAGTGGACATGGTCCCCTTTCAGTATAGGTCTGTTTTGCAGGGTCCCAGTAGGGGGTTTGGCAGTCCATTGTGTGAGGGAAGGCCACTAGCCTTTGAAATGTAAGTGTCAGGCCCTCCACCCTTCCATCCCAGGAGGACCCATTCAGCATATAGATGAGTGCAGGTGTGACTGAGTATCCTGTGTTTGTGGTTGTCTGGGTGAAATGAACAAGGGGGCTGTCAACCAACCCAGCCCGGACGTGGACTGGAGACAGTTTGTAAGGCACAGATGGATTTTAAGTGCAGGGATATGCTCACTTTCTAAAAGTGCCATTTCTAAAATAATAATATAAAATCCAACCTAACCAATAAGCAGGATTTTGTATTACCATTCTGAGAAATACTAAATATAACCTGGTTACCCCTTTCTCATCAGAATCTACCACTCATACAGTATATGAGGGTAGCCCTAATGCTATCTTGTCAAAGGATCAGGCCTCACAGTAGTGGAAAACCAATTTATGAGTTTTCCACTACTAGGAAATATAAACCACACATATATGTGTCCTGCCTTTTAACTACATAGCACTTTGCCCATGGGTTACATAGGGGCTACCTTATGGGTGCCTTATATGTAGAAAAAGGGGAGTTTAGGAAAAGTACTTTTAAATGCCAAGTCAAAATGGCACACATAGGCCATGCAATGGCAGGCCTGAGACATGGTTAAGGGGCTACTTATGTGAGTGGCACAACCAGTGCTGCAGGCCCAGTGGTAGCATTCAATCTACAGGCCCTAGGCCCATGTAGTGTGCTTTACTACGAACTTACAAGTAAATCAAGTATGCCAATTGGGTATGAACCAATGTTACCATGTTTGTAGGAAGAGAGCATGTGCACTTTAGCACTGGTTAGCAGTGGTAAAGTGTGCAGAATCCTAAAACTGACAAAAACAGTGCCAGAAAAGTGGAGGAGAGAGGTAGTACAAAAGTTGGGGGTTGACCACCCTAAGGCTGTCAGATCTAACAATGCTAATGTGGTGCTTTGCTGTATTAGCGGCATAACTTATGGCACTAGTCCAGCAAAGCACAGGGAGGCAAATGGGTTATTATGGTAGCTTCACTTTAATGACTGCCCTGAGCAGGTGTTAAAAATGATGGAAAAAAATGGCGCTTTAAAATCTTGTAAATTTCACTGCACCATTTTTGTGGGCCTCCCTGCATCCATTATAACTGGTGCAGGTATAATATGATGCAAGGGTTTCCAAAGTGGTGAAATGCATGCTCTTTAAAGCAACTGTAAGACTTCTCAAGTAAGAACTACTATGCACGTGTGTTTTATTTATAATTACTCTTTTCAAGATTTGTCAAGTTATGAATCCCCGGCAATTAATACATTTTTTGAGGTGACACACAAGTCAAGTAGAAACTATAACTCATCTTCCACAAGAGAGAACATAGTGAAGGATCCTCAGTTGGTTGTCGTGCTCATGGGGCGAAGTAATAATGAACAGATATTCAATATGCTCATCTTCTTTATGTTTAGTTTTGAAAATAAGAAGTCCTACTTCAAACTATGGTTACAATTTAGCACAGTCCTAAAGATGACTATTATTGCTTTTAGACAATCCGCTATGTCTCTCAGACCCAACCGCAGCACCCAGAAGTGACGACTCAGAGTGGTGGAGGCAAGTGTCTCCGTTTTCTCTCTTCTGCTGTTCTTTTTTCACAGTTTTTACTAATACCACTCACATTCTTGTGTATGTTGTTATTGGTGATGGTTGTGAGTAACTGGAGAGTACATTGCTCCAACTGGATCTCAAATACAAGTTTAGTGATCTTTGACAGGAGAGGTGTGCCTGCTTCTCTGGAGGATGGTTTTATGGTGTATGTTAGAATGATGTCCCCATATACGGTTGATAAGAGGGTGGTGAGGTTGCTAGCAAGGTCTGCATGAGGATACAATTATAAGGAGACCCACTTCATTACACTGCATAGACAGATGGGAGAGCTGGCAGTACATTTCTTTGTGCATTTGAAAAGGTATTAGTTCTGATCTTGTTTATAATTGATTGCACTGCAATTGCCAATCAAGGCCATTATCATGAGGGCTTGGGATAATATTGGGCAATGCTTGATGGGTTTATTGATGGCTATAAAGGCTGCAGCATAGCGTTATGTTGCACTTGTTATAGCTTTAGCTATGGAGATAATATTTCTGAGTGAGGAGTGAGTAGATTCCAGTCCTATGTTTGTGTTTTGTGCTGTGTCACTTTCGATGTAAGTTATTGGGTGCACCATTATGTTTGCAGTGTAGGGTTTCATAAGAACCTTCAAAGAGTGTGTGTCAATCTTGGATTTTACGATGAGGTTGTCGAAGTACAGTTGACTTTGGCCCTGGAGTCAGTTGTGATTTCTATTGTGATGCGTTCTTGTTAGATAGTTTTCAAGTGCAAGTCCATCCATGAGCAGTACTATGTGGATTTTGATTGATAGGGTGATTACTTGTAGAGAGATGCTGATCAGGATGGCAGCAAGGTCTGACCAGCCCACTGTTATTTGGAAGACTGCACAATTGTGCGGGCCAGATAAACAATTCTGACTTTAATCTGGATTGGTGCAAATGGTTTGTTGTCCATAGTGTGTAGACTGTCTAATAATGCTTTTTTCAAAGTCTTACTGGAGGAATTGATGGGGAGTTTGAAGCCCAAGCGAAAGATTCAGTCAAATTAGGTGATAGATGAGTGTGATTTCCTCATAAAGGCCCTCATTACAACCCTGGCAGTTGATGATAAAGTGGCGGTAATACCACCAACAGGCTGGGGGTAAACACTGCCAAATTATGACCATTGCGGAAAGAGCTCAGACAGACTGACACTTTACCACACCGACCGCCAGAACGGAATCAACAGCGACCACGGCGGTAGCTGACTACAGCCATGAGGAAGCCAATGTTCCGCTCACTGTATTATGACAGCCCAATCTGCTACTTTTTCTGGGGCGGTACCAACAACATCAAAAGCTTGGCGGAACTACTGCACAGAAGGGAAACGACTCACAATTGGAGACTCAGGGAAGAACCATGCTCCCATGGAGCCTGAACTGCAGATCTTCCCCATGATTTTCTATGTCCTGCTCTACCACGAACACCAACGAGGGCGAAGACAACCACGATGAGTACAGCCACCTAGCACACAGGAGAAGGGGGGAAGGAAAAGGGAGTGACACACACATGCAACATGCAACACCCCCACCCTCAACACCATACACACAAGCTGATGCAGTAAAAAACCATATTTACCCTATACCCCTCAGGAATAGTGCAAGGACCACAGGAATAGATGAAAGTGAGTGTAATAATATAAATAAAGTAGAAATACGTAAATCCAATCCAAAGGTATATACATATGTACAAACCAAGGGACACTGCCCAGTCCTCAATGTGCATGGGCCACAGGGCCACATTACAAAGTCCAAGGGCCCTTGACTCCTGCACCAACACGGAGAGAACACTGCAGGGGCATTAGTTGAAAAATAGACAGGCACCTCAGGGGGACTGGGAGTGGGGGGCACCTCAGCCGTCAGATGGAACAACACCACTGGTCCTGGAGGGGGCAACATGCCCTGTGCTTGGTCCTGGGGAGTGCAAGGCCACAGTCTCCAAAGTGGGTGATATGCCCACTGCTTTGTCCTGGGGAGTGAAAAACAACAATCTCAAGTGGGTGACTTGCCCACTGCTTGGTCCTGGGGAGTGCAAGGCCTCAGTCTCTCAACTCGATGATTTGCCCACTGCTTTGTCCTGGGGAGTACAAGGCCACAGTCTCTCAATTGGGTGACCTGCCCACTGCTTTGTCCTGGGGAGTGCACGGCCACAGTCTCTCAAGTGGATGACTTGCCCACTGCTTGGTTCTGGGGAGTGCAAGGCCACAGTCTCTCAAGTGGGTGTCTTTCCCACTGGTTCTGGAGGGGGCACAGTGCCCTGTGATGTTCATCCTGGGGAGGATGGGGTGAGTGGGTTTCTTCCCCACTGGTTGTGGAGGGGGCATTGTGCCCTGTGATGAAGATCTTGGTGTGTGCACAGTCACAGTCTCTCAGGTGGGTGTCATACCCACAGGATTTGCAGGGGCAGGACTACACACTGTCTACCGGCGGTGAGGGCTGCTCAGTGGTGGTACTGCTGATGCTGCCGCTGGTGGTGGGTGGAGGCTCCAGCCCATCCCCTGCAGCCTCGATGGCTGCCCACTGCTGGTGGTGCTGCTGGTGGTGGTGCTGGTGGTGGGGCAAAGCTCCAGCCCATCCCCTGCAACCTCAGACGGCTGCACCACCATGGTTGGTGGTGGGGGCTCAGACTGAATCCCAACACCAAGCCCCTTGTCCTTTCTGCCTGCTGGTGCAGGCCCCTTGCCCTTCCTGGCGGCAGCTGGGGATTGCTCCTTGCCTTTCCTGGCAGCAGCTGGGGATTGCTCCTTGCCCTTCCTGGCAGCACTTGGGGCAGGCTTCCTTCCGTGTGGCTGCCTGGTGCCTAGGATCCTTTCCCACCATAAATTGCTGTGGACACTACTGGGCAAATGGGCTGGGTGGGTGATGTGCTTGCCTGGGTTTTACCCACCCTGGCCAGACGTGAAGGACGGGGGGGGAGGGGTAGGGAAGAGGTCAATGGTGGAGAGGAAAAGCTGCTTAGGGACATTGCGGTGGGAAGAGGGAGAAGATTTGGGAATGGAGGAAGAGGGAGTGGTTGTAGGATGTGTCTGTCTGCTGTGTTTGGGTGCAGGTGCATAGGCTGGATGCTATTGTGAGGTGGATGGCTGTTGGGTGTCTGAGTGCTTGCGTTTGTGTACTTTGGGAGGAGGGGGCTCAGACACAGTGGGAAAGGACACAGGGGAAGTGTGCATGGCTATTGGGGTAGTGTCTGCCAGTGAGGTGTGTGTTCTGATAGTTCTGCTAGTGATGGCAGTAGTAGATGAGGATGTAGTGCATGCAGGTGTGAGTGAAGACAAAACTGGGAGGGAGTTGGAGGAAGAGGAGGAGGAGGGGGACACAGTGGAGGCAGTGGATGTTGGTATTTCTGGATGGTGTTTGTGTGAGTGCCTGTGGGATGAAGTGTGGTGCCTGTATTTGTCTGTGCCACTCTTGTGTCTTGTCCTGTGTGCATGCTCGTCTGCCTGTGTGCTTGGGATAGGTTGGGGTTGAGGGGAATGGGATTGGGTAGAGAAAGTTGAGGGGGGGAGGGTGGAAACAGGAACAATGGCTGCCATCAGACAGGAGGCCAGATCCTGGATTGATCTCTGTTGGGCAACCAAGTCAGTGTGAATGCCCTCCAGAAATGCATTGGTCTGTTGCATTTGGGCTACCAGCCCCTGGATGGCATTCACAATGGTTGACTGCCCAACAGAGATGGATTGCAGGAGGTCAATAACCTCCTCGCTCAGGGCAGAAGGGCTAACTGGGGCAGGGCCTGAGGTGCCTGGGGTGAAGGAGATGCCCACCCTCCTGTGTGAGAGGACATGTGCAACTCGATGAGGGGCTGCTGGGAGGGCAGTGCTTGTACGGGGGTGGCAGATGTACCTGCAGCTGGGCTGGGCACAGAGGTGTCCGCCACCACCAGGGAGCTTCTATCGGAGGAGGTATCCGTGTCCGAACTGTCCTCTCCAGTCTCTGCCATGGTGTTCCCCTCGCCCTCTGTCCCACTGGTGCCCTCAGCGTCGGTGGACTCTGCCTCCTGGGTCCTGTGGGATGCAGCTCCCTCTGTCACCAGTGCCTCTGCTCCTCCACCAGATGATGCTAATGCACATAAGGACAGGATGACAAAACAAAAAAGGGGGTTAGAGACAAAGGATACACTTGGTCAATGGCTGCACCAACACCACTGTTGGCGTACACAGCACCCTCACACACAGGGAATAGCCCTACGCACGATCCAATCAACTACCAGTAACAATGCTAGTCACTCTGCAATGTCAGGCCTGGACTAGGAGCACCCACAAACACACATCCCCCACCCGGATACCACCCCACCAGGCGTAAGTAGTAATGATGGGCACTGTAGTCACCCCTTTGTGGCTGCTGTGATGCCTTCAAGTGCCCATCCAGCTCCGGATAGGCCACTGCCAGTATGTGGGCCATCGGGGGGGTCATGGTTCGACGGGCACCCCTTCCTCGTTGGGAGGCCTTCCCCAGCTGGGCCTCCGCAGTCTTCCGTGCCCAGCGTCTCAGGTCCTCCCACTGTTCCAGACAGTGGGTGGCTCTGCCTGCCATAGACCCCCAGGGTCCGCACGTCCTTGGCGATGGCACACCATATAGCCTTCTTTTGATGGGCGCTGACCTGTAGAGGAAATATACACAGGGAAAGGTATTAGTCAGACCGTCCTGGCTGTTACACTTATCGCCCATCATAGCCCTTCCCATCGTCATACATGATGCATGCTGCCCAGGGCCCATCCACCAACCCCCCCTACACTAGGTCTTCACACACACCACTCCATGCATTCATGCCCCATGCATCGTGCTCACAGTGTACTCACCTGTTGGTCTGAAGGCCCATACAGCAGTCCGTACTGGGGTAGGACCCCATCCACTAGTTTTTCCAACTCTGCTGAGGTGAAGGCAGGCACCCTTTCCCCAGTCACACGGGCCATGGTAGGTTCCAGACACAGGTCACAGCAGCACATACTGTGTAGGTCCTCTCCTGTTGAAGGTCAGGTAGCAAGTGAGTGAACGGATAGAAAATGGCGGTGACGTCTGTGGTGGTGCATACCGTCACAACCGGCGTACATCACCATTGGCCACTGTACCCCATAGGAAACAATAATAACCAATGAGGAGTTGCACTGCGGTTCCTGACCGCTACCCGCAATGGCACACAACGTCAACGGAATTACCTCACTTCCACCTGTCCATCCATACAGGACAGGCAGATGCCATTTCAGGGGAGGGGTAGGCCATTGATCATAACTGTGTCACAGATCACAATTGTACATACTGGAAATATGCCAACTAATACATTTCAAATAGACATCATGCATTGAACTGTAGTAGCTACAATGTACAGTTTATGACCGGCTCTTCACTCTTTTGCCCCATAGATTGCAACCGCTGTGGATGAATAGGAGATGGAGACATCCCCCCTTGTACAGACCCCTGGTAGACTTGGCAACAATGGAGGACAAGCACATTATCCTCACCTACAGAGCCTCAACAATCACGGAGCTCTATGCGCAGCTGGAGCCTGACCTGATATCTGCTATCCATCACCCCACTGGGATTCCTCCTCTTGTGAAACTCCCATCTGTGCTCCATTTCCTGGCAACTGGTTCTTTCCATGTGACAGTGAGCTTGGCAGCAGGAATGTTACAGACAATATTCTCAATAATGCTGACAAGAGTGCCCTCTGCCCTGATTAAACACATGTGCAGCTACATTGTTTTCCCTCAGGTGGAGGATTTGACCATGGTGAAGGCTGACTTCTGTGCAACATCATTGGGGCGATTGATGGAACACATATTGCATTTGTCGGCAAAATAAACAGGTCTTCACGAATAAAAACAAATTCACTCGATGAATGTCCAGATGGTGTGTCTGACGGACCAGTACATCTCCCATGTCAATGCTAAGTATCCTGGGTCTATACATGATGCCTTATTCCTGAGGAATAGCAGTATCCCATGATGGGCTAACTACAGAGGCACAGGGTGTGGCAAATAGGTGAGCCCTGCTTCCCACCCAGTGGATGTTGGTGTATGGGTTTGGTGTGGGCCATAAGGGATACTGTGTGGCTAACTGTTGTCCCTCGATATTTGCAAGTGACTCAGGTTACCCCAACCGATCATGGCTACTGACCCCTGTGAGGAATCCCAGGACAAGGGCTGAGGAACCGTACAATGAGGCACATGGGCGAACTAGAAGGATCATTGAACGTACATTTGGCCTCCTGAAGGCCAGGTTTCAGTGCCTCCATCTAACAGGTGGATCCCTGTGCTACTCACCCAAGAAGGTCTGTTAGATAATCGTTGTAGGAAGGTAGCCTCTTTCTAGCCTTGTTACCCCCACTTTTGGCCTGTTTGTGAGTATATGTCAGGGTGTTTTTACTGTCTCACTGGGACCCAGGTAGCCAGGACCCCAGTGCTCATAGTTTGTGGACTGAATGTGTTCCCTGTGTGGTGCCTAACTGTGTCACTGAGGCTCTGCTAACCAGAACCTCAGTGCTTATGCTCTCTCTGTCTTTAAAATTGTCACTACAGGCTAGTGACCATTTTCACCAATTCTGATTGGCACACTGGAACTCCCTTATAATTCCTAGTATATGGTACCTAGGTACCCAGGGTATTGGGGTTCCAGGAGATCCCTATGGGCTGCAGCATTTATTTTGCCACCCATAGGGAGCTCAGACAATTCTTACACAGGACTGCATCCTTTAGCACGCCGTGGGACATCTGTGCAAAGGAGAAGTTCCTGGCATCTTCTGTTGTTGCAGAATCGTCAGCTTCTTCCACCCAGAGGCAGCCATTTTACACCTTCATCCGGAGTTTAGTGGGCTCCTGTCCCCCCCGGACACTTTCGTGACTCTTGGACTTGGTCCCCTTCCTTTGCAGGTCCTCAGGTCCAGGAATCCGTCTTCAGTGCTTTGCAGTCAGTTGTTGTCTTTGCAGAAACCCCTATCACGACTTTAGTGTGTTTCTGGGGAAGTAGGGTAACTTTACTCTTACTCTTCAGTGTCTTGAGGTGGGGTATCTTGGACACCCTTAGTGTTTTCTTACACTCCCAGCAACTCTCTACACACTACACTAGGCCTGGGGTCCCTAAGTGGTTCGCATTTCACTTTCTTAGTACATGGTTTGTGTTGCCCCTAGGCCTAGTGCATCCTATTGTATTCTACAGTGTTTGCACTACTTTTCTAACTGTTTACTTATCTGATTTTGGTTTGTGTGTATATTTTGTGTATTTTACTTACCTCCTAAGGGAGTATATCATCTGAGATATTTTTGGCACATTGTCACTAAAATAAAGTACCTTTATTTTTAGTAACTCTGAGTATTGTAATTCTTATGATACAGTGCTATATGATGTAAGTGGTATAGTAGGAGCTTTGCATGTCTCCTAGTTCAGCCTAAGCTGCCCTGCTATAGCTACCTCTATCAGCCTAAGCTGCTAGAACACTACTAATCTACTAATAAGGGATAACTGGACCTGGCACAAGGTGTAAGTACCATCAGGTACCCACTGTAAGCCAGACCAGCCCCTACAATTGTGGCATGCTGCATGTTGCATAACCTTGCCTTGAGACGCCATGTGCCTTTTCTGTAGGAAGAGGAGGCTGGAGATGGCCATTCAGGCAGCAGTGGACCCTGTCAACAGTGAAGATGAGGAGGCAGAGGATGAGGATGAGGGCAATAGAACTGCAATGATTAGACAATACTACATGTAAGACAGTGTAACTTCACATTTCATTGTCACTGGCAAGCTGTTATTCCTCACTTCTATGCCCACTCACTGTACCCTTTGGCAACTCTTTTTGCAGATGTTGGTGCCCCACTATCTCTCCTAGTGTGTTCACTGCAGCCAACTACAGGGCTTTCCTTTGTAAACATTACTGTAAAGTTGAATTGCAATGTTTAAACCTGGTTAAAAGAATACATACTTAAATCATTTGACATACCCCATACTTGTATTTTTTAAAAAGTGTGTTTATTGTAGTGCTATGAAGAAAAGAGAGAACTCCAATGGGCTGCGGTGATGGTGGAGGAAAGTCCATGGTATAGTTCCAGACTATTTGAAGCACAGGTGCATTGTCCAAGGGTGCATAGGAAGGGGAGCAATGGCAGTTCAAGGTGGACATGGTGACAGAGTGGGACAGAAGGGTGACAATCAGGAGAGTCGTATTTCCTGGCAGGGGTCTTGGCAATTTTCTCTGGCTTCTGCCTGGATCGCAGGGACCGTTTGTGTGGTGGTTCTCCTTCTGCGGGGTGGGGTGCTGGTGGCCTGTTGTTCCAGAGGCAGGGCCTCCTGTCCACTAGCGCCGGCGGAGATGGAAGGCTATTCCTCGGTTTGGCTAGTGTTAGGCGCCCGTTGTTGTGCCACTGCCTCCTTCATGGTCTTGCCCATGTCAGCCAGCACCTCTGCAATGGTGACCAGGATGGTGTATATTTTTGTTAGGTCCTCCCTGATCCCCAGGTAATGTCCCTCCTGCAGCCGCTGGGTCTCCTGCAACTTGGCCAGTATCTGGCTCATGGTCTCCTGGGAATGGTGGTATACTCCCAGGATGTTGGAGAGTGCCTTGTGGAGAGTCAGTTCCCTGGGCCTGTCCTCCCCCTGTCGCACAGCAGTCCTCCCAGTTTCCCTGTTGTCCTCTGCCTCTGTCTCCTGAACCGTGTGCCCACTGCCACTGACCCCAGGTCCCTGATTGTCTTGGATTTGTGTGGTTGCCTGGGGTCCCTGTAGTGGTGGACACACTGCTGATTGATGTGTCCTGGGGACAGTGGCATGGGCCCGCTGGGTGGGAGCTGTGCTGGTGTTTCCTGAGGGGGGAGGCTCTGTGGTGGGTTGGGACTGTGACAGGGGAACCGACTGTCCGGAGGTTCCGGATGGGCAAGGTTGGTCATCCTGATCCAGGCGTGCAGAGCTGCTGTCATCACTGTGGGCCTGTTCAGGTGGGGGACTGGATGTGGCTGGCACCTCCTCTCCGGTGACGTGGAGTATGGGTCCTGTGGAAATGCAAATGCATTGTTAATGTTTCTGCGTGTGCCATCTTGTGCATGGGTGTGTTTCCCTGTATGACTGTGATTTCCCTGTCAGCTTGGCCTTGTGTGAGTGGTGATTTTGTGGGCTGGGTGAGTCTCTCTACTGGGCACGTTGTGGTGATGGGTGTCCATGCAGGTCTGTGATGGGTGTCCATGCATTGTTGTTGCATGCAGGGCTTGGTATTGGGATGGGTGGGTTGTGTTATTAGGGTATATGTGAGGTGGTGGAGTGATGGGGGTGAGGGTAAGGGTATAAGTTTGTGATGGCATGCAGATAGGGTGGGGGGGATAAAGTAGTTAAGATTTGACTTACCTGAATCCAGTCCTCCTGCTACTCTTGCGAGGCCCTCAGGATGCATGATCACCAAGACTTGCTCTTCCCATGTTGTTAGTTGTGGGGGAGGAGGTGGGGGTCCACCGCCAGTCCTCTGTACTACTACCTGGTGTCTTGCTACCACTGAACGCACCTTCCCCCGTAGGTCATTCCACCTCTTCCTGATATCATCCCTGGTTCTTGGGTGTTGTCCCACGGCGTTGACCCTGTCCATGATTCTCCGCCATTGGTCCATCTTCTTGCAATAGACATCTGCTGCACCTGTGATCCGAATAGCTGTGGCTCTACCCGGATGATTTCCTCCACCATGACCCTTAGCTCCTCTTCAGAAAATCTAGGGTGTCTTTGGGGTGCCATATATGTGGTGCGAGTGATCTGTGTGAGGATGTGTGGGGTGGCGTGTGGGGTGATGTGTTGGAGTGTATGCTGTGATGTGCGTCAATGGTGTATGGGTGATCGTGTTCTGTGGCTCTGATTGAGTGGGTGCTCCTGGCTTTTCTCTCTCTGCGTGATATCTATTTTTTCGCTGTAAGGGGTTGTGAGTAATGTTGGTGTGTGTTTTATATTAGATTGGGTGTGTGGGTGTGGTGCGTGTATGTGTGTCAGGTGTGTGTAGTTTGAACTGCCCAGTGTGGTGTAGTTTTGTAAGTGTGTGTGTATTTTTAGCACAGCGGTGTGTACCGCCAATGGTTTACCGCGTTTGAAAGACCGCCGTGGTGATTCGTGGGTCGTGATACTGTGGGCGTATTCCTGTTGGCGTAACGGTGTGGGTTTTGCTATCGCCAGTTTATCACTGACCTTTGGTGTGGCGGACTTGTGTGGGTGTCTGTATAGTGGCAGAATTCTCAGTGTGGGTCATAATACCCGTGGTGGAATACTGCCAAGGGCACGGTATGTTGGAGGCCATCAGCACGGCGGTAGGCGGCATTTACCGCCACGGTTGTAATGAGGGCAATAATGCATTAAGTGCACTAAATCTATACTTACCTTTATGTAATACATTTCACACTATTTCAAACTAGGAATAGTGGTAGAACACCAACCCAAAACGTTTTTCAAATGCACTCAATTAGTTAATCAGTTTATTGATTTATACCAGCATGGTCAGTGGATATTGGGTATATCCTGATTCACTTACTAATGTTCTCAATTGCTCACACACAATGTCTTGCCCTACAATATAAAAGTATGTATAGTATGAAAATCAAATGCTTGATAATAGAAACATATATATTGAGAAAAATGATCTTAGGCTTGTCCCATCCTCATTATAACATTACTAAGGACACATTCATTAGTATGATGACACATATAATTTTCTATTTGAATTTTTGACATTGCTTCGAAGCAAACTAATTGCAATAACATCATTCCAAGTGTAGCGTTAATCCACCAGTATTGACCTCGAGGATTATTTCCTTTCCGCTCACATAAGCAAAGAATTCCCATCACATTTTATACAATTAACTGTTACATTCCCATCCGAAACTGTTTATAAACTGGTTACCGCAAAAGAAGTTTCTTGGCTGTTTGTGTGGGGCTTAGGATCCTGTCATTTCTGTTTAGGAAACACTCCTGACATGTTATTACTTTCTGCCAGCCTCCATGTTTGACAGCTGTTCTGGAGTGTGTTTTCCCAGGCACTGGCCTGGCCACCAATAGAAAACCAATTACAGTCACAGGCAATTAATGTTAGTCTCCTCCAGTGCACATTGATATGGTAGCAGAATGCAGCAGAACAGCATGATATCGTGACCTCTGGGATTGTGAGCGAGATTGCAGAGTTGATCTGCTGCACAGAGCTATGGCCTGCACACAATTAAACTGTTAAGGAAAGGCACAGAGGTAAAGGTTGAATAAGTTTAGAAATCCGAAGATCTCCGTTTGCTTCCCTTATTTCCACACAGCAATGTCTCTACTTATGACCGTGTTCACCTAATAGAAATATATGTGGCTGAGCTGGAATGTCATTCTCCTGTAATCTTGAATGTCACTACAAGGCCTTTCTTGGCGATGCACAAAGATGGACATGAAAAATAAGCATTGGTGAGGCAATTTATGTGGGCGTTGTGCAGTGAAAATATTTTAATAGATAAATAGATTTCATAGATATCACTAGTACATAGTTGGCACACACTTTGGAGAGAAGCAGCTCAAGCTCCTCAAACACAATGAACATGCACAGGACAGTTAGCTGCAGCAGCAATGCAAGTTTCCCTGAGCGTGTGCTGGTCTAAATATTGACTATAAAAACACTGTAGTACAGAATTATTGAGATCAAAATAGTTACAACCAAAATATCAATTTTCTATACGCATTATTGAAATGACAAAAATACTGGCAAAATAAAGACATGGTAAAATATAGTGTGCATTCAGACACAGACATACCCACGCACACATATTCACTGAAAAAACACACGATTAAAGATTCAAGTGATGCTATTGTTAGATGTTGAACTCCCCCACAGTTAGTGTTTTCAATTGCTTTGAGTCCACATACCCTGTAGGACAATGCCAAAGTGATTCTATGATGTCATCAGTTATGTAATTTGAGATGTCAACAGTGATGCCATCAATTATGTCGCTTAATTTGTCTTGAATGATGTCATGTTTGAGGTTATAGTGCATGGCTGGGACATTAGTCTTAATTAGCTCAGTAAATTTTAATTGGTGAATTTCAGTTTTTTTTGCCTTCTAAGTATTATTTTTTGACTTATTTCAACACATAAATATAACATCACTTTAACCTAGGTTTTTTTCTACCAATTTCAGAGGTTTTTTCAATGTAATTTAAAATCTTATCATAGCTAACTATAACATTACTTTAAAATGTGTTTTTCAGCGAATTTCTATGTGTTTAAATGTAAAGTAAAATCTTGTTACCATAACTCACCTTTGTTTTTTTCAATTAATTAATGAGGGTTTTTTTGAACGGAAAGTAAATTCTTATTAGTATACCTAGCTATAATGAAACTTTACTCTTGTCCTCACTATAACATCACTTTATCATTATATTCTCAGTTAATTTCTGTGTTTCTTAAAATCAAAATTACCCAACTATCCTGCTGTGCACAGCTTTTGCCTCTTCACACCGGAACATGGCCACAGGACCTGGCCGGTGACCAGGCCCAGCACCCAAGCCCCCAAAGGTGACTAAACTTCCACTGTGCATAATCTTTGGCCATGAACAATGGGAGATTGACCTCAGGTCCCAGCCTCTGGCCAGATGCTGTGCTGAACCATTGTGGGTGGCCAACCCTCTGTCATGCACTGCACAGAGTTCATTGCAGGACCTAGCCTATTGACAACCACTGTGCTTTACACCCACTGGCAGCTTACCCCCCACTCGCACAGCCTTTAGTGCTGAGTGACAGGGAATTTGATGTAGGGCTTGGCCAATAGTCAGCTCCCGGCACCAAACCCTCTGCAGTTGGCCAACTGCCCTGCTATGCCCAGTGAAGATTACACAATCTTGCTGTATGACTCCTGCAGGAGTACCACAGTTCTTCCAGGAAAGGCAGCACTTGGTCCGCAGGAGTACTGCGTTACCAGTGGTATTGACCTTTTTTTATTTTGGCCACGGACGGCACCTCTCATATTCCCTGATGGTGGCCGAGTCTCTGAGTATCCCTACCCTGTCCCCTCACACTTTATATTTTAACTAAACTAAGGACACAGGAACCAAATCCTTAAGTCCTGTAATGGCAGCCACAACATTTTCCTTCAGGTTACGGCCAGGCAATTAGGTCACTTGGTCCCAGGGGACTGGTATCAGTCCAGTAGAATTGAAACTACTAATGGGAAAAAGGTTTATGGCCAATCAGAATATTATTTTTTCAATTTATGGCATAGCAGGAATACCACTGACCAACCATCCACAAATACTCAATTTTTAACCATTTGTTTAATCCTTTCATGAATACCTCAAGCACTTGTTTAAAAATAAATTCCTCAAAAACGGCCAAATGGATTTTCACCAAATAACAAAGTTCTAACTTTCTGGCAAATTTGCTGTAATTTTGTAAAGCCGTATCATCTATATTGCTTGCCAAATTAGCATGCGAAAATTACATCTTGGAACACCCACTTTCTCGCCCTCCATATGACAGATCACTGCATAACTTTCCAAAAAGGAGGTGGGGTGAATTAACTTCTTTTTGGAAAGTTTCATGAAGATTCATCAAACAGCACCAAACTTGTTCACAAAACGAAAAATG
This sequence comes from Pleurodeles waltl, assembly GCF_031143425.1. Taxonomy (NCBI): domain Eukaryota; kingdom Metazoa; phylum Chordata; class Amphibia; order Caudata; family Salamandridae; genus Pleurodeles; species Pleurodeles waltl. The sequence continues at coordinate 217,008,114 of NC_090448.1, read as the reverse complement.
CTTATCCTATTGAAACTCTAACACCATGAGATCCAAATATAGTGACTTTTATACTGTGCTCTATCACTAAGCCATAGAGAGGAACGCTCTGCTTCCATATTCATGTCATCAATCCAGGGCTCTACAAGATTCCCTTCCTTGCAGTCAGTTTTTAATATTTAAACATAATTGTAAAAAGAAGACACTTTTTTTCAAAGAAGCAGAGACCATCACCTAAAACTGATTGTAAGGGGCTACCTTAAGTGCTTAAATAAACAAACTTTAAAGAGAGCATTTTGCTCTTTAACACCAACCCCTAAGAAGAGTGAAGCCAATTTGTTTGTGTATCAACTTTTTCCATAAATTTCGAACTTGGTTACAGAATGCATTATAAAACAGTGGAGTACCCTTGCAACAGGTGACTTTGCACTTGACAGGCCTATCTTTGCAAGAACTTGAAAGACCACCTTGTCCGAGCAGCACCACAAAACTACACCATTAATGATCTTTGGGAAGTATCCCAATTGATGGGACTTTATAAATGTGTGCAGTGCAGTACTTGCCCACTTACAATTGTGTCAAAGCCATTCCAACATGGCAATGTAAAAATTGACCTTGGACAATTCTCCAGCTGTTAACAGTCACAGTGTGATATATGAAATAATTTGCCCTTTCAATTCGATATATATTGGTAAAACCACACAAAGGATCAAATTTAGAATCGGCCAATACTGGAGCCATATCAGTTTAATCGTCTCTGTTGCCCATTAGTTGACAACTTTTTTTAAGAGAGCCATTCAGGAAGTTGACTTCTGTGGCCAGCTATCTCTGTCATTAAGACAATTAGCAGAGGTGGTCATATTTTGTGTACTGAATAAGGAGTTAATCAAATGGATTTTATCTCTTGATTTAATTAATTCCTGCTTGAACATAGTGGAAGATTAGAAAACCTTACTATAATGGACTTATATTCATCATATGCTTTTCTAACTTTCAGCTTTGAGGTCTTGAAAATTCTGCCTGATTGCATTCCATTCTTAATACTGTTACAGTATTAACAACCTTACCCCAATATCTCTTAGTAACATGTTCAGCTGTATGCTCTCCTCTTTCACTCTTGTGCTTGGTGCCATTCCAATGTGGCCCGGAAATTTAGTGGGAGCCTTATCTACTCTTTCCTTCCTTATCTCATTCATCCCAGTTCTTGTACCATTCCAATATAGCTGCCTGCTATTTATTCTTTCCTTCCTACCTGATTCTTTACCATTAAATTAATTTATTGTACAACACGGATCAGGGATATTACCATTTTTGCACCTATTTCTAATGTACATCTTGTACGCATCATGCCATTCGAAGATGAGCACTTTCTTTTCATCCAACAGATAAGCCTGTTCATTTGTAGTGTATACTCTGTGGATATCTGCACACGCGAGTCGGTTTCATATGCGTACGATCAACTAATAATTTAATTAATGATAACATTCAGGTCATTGATATTACCTTTTGACGCCCTAATATTTGCATTTGATGTAATATTTAAATGCTCTTGTGTATTGTGCCACTTCAAGATAGCCGTCACCCTATTCATTCAGCATGATAGCTGTTCCTTTTAAGTCCCTCCTTTGTGGGTGACATGAGAGTACACTCTCCGATCGTTTTCATTTGTTTGCGAGTGGGTCCATACAGTCCTTACCGCCTTGTGGAGCACCTCGTTGGCGATCATTCATTCTCCCGCCCAAACCAAAGGAATCCTTTGGATTCCATCACTGCTCACCCAGTAAGTACCTCTACCAATATCGCTCCTAGGTAGATTACTACCTTCTTCGTTGGATTCAGCCGATGCCGCCTTTTCTTTGGTCTGGAACGTAACGCCACTTCTCTCACCTTCTATTACAATTGTCACTTCTTGTGCTTCTACCCTTCCACACTCAAGCCATATTCTGATTATCGAGTTTGGTAAGCCATACTTACAGTGCCTTACTTACAAATATCCACATCTTTCTAATTGTAGCGTCAATTCAATTTTCCATCTCTTATTCCCCAGATACTTTTACATTCCTTCCCTTTGAAAATATCTGTCCTTAATTTTTTGATGCAATTTTGGGCTGTGAGTATTAGATTTACATTTATATCTGTATGATGATGATTCAAAAATTTTAGTGAATCAAGAAATAATTGATAGGTTTTACAGACCCACTGTGATAATAATTTGAAACAGGCGGTTGTACTGATTCCTTGAAGACCCTGACACACACATTTCACATTTTGTCACTTCCACTTCAGCACCGAGTTTGGCTTTTTCTTCACCCTACTGTTGAGTTGTTATATATTGTTTTAAATATGGTATGTGTTATTAAATATTGTTTGGTTATATATACTTCTCATGATATTGGTACAAATAATATCACTGTCATATGACCTATTGTCTTTCAGAAACGAATATCTTGGAGTAGGCAGCTTTGTGCACAATTTTAGCTTAGTCTGATAACCTGGTGGATCGCGGATAGACGTTCTCTATCACATCATTATAGTCACCACATCATTTTTACACAACTTTTTAAATACTGATGGTTACAGTACTTTGTCACTAAACATTGGCGTTTAACTACATTCTGGTTTCCTGCCTGGACTCAAATGTGATGCTTTGTGGGACGCAACGCTAAAACTTCCACTGTGATCGTCATTAAGCTACAGTAATTTCATTTAGGATCGAAAGGGATTTTTTTTTAAATTGCTGACTTTTTAATCACCATTTCAGATACTGCGTTTTTTTAGTAGTTCAAAATCTTTTAAGCCTGAGGTTCAGATTTTAGACTGGACAAATAGAACACCACTATCCATATCACCCTGAGCAGAAAGACAACCATTTATTTGCCAACATTCTCAGATTGGTTAAAGGCCATGCCGCCAACCTTTTTCCTGACTTGAAGACCGTCTGTCAGGCTGAACAAAAGTCAGTCAGACAGATACCTTTCTGGTTTAGGTCAGGCAGCCAGGAGCTGGACATGCGCTAAATGCACAGGCTCCTGGCTGCCTGAGCTGAATTTTGCTTGGCTGAAGAAGTCACAGCTCCTTTGGGCATGACCACTTCAGCCTGGCAAAGGTTCTTCGACACCCCCCACCCCCTATGTCAAGGGGGAGCATCACAGATTGCTTCAGATCTGGGCGCTTCAGTTTTAAACCCAGAAGTGCCAAGGGCCAAGTGTCAATCAGTGATACCCCATCACAGAGTGGGGTGGGGTCAGCAATCTCACTGACTCCATCCCATTCTGTGAGGAGAGTGAGACTGCTGCCTTCTCTCATTGGTTGACCTTAGGTCAGCCGATGAGGAACGGCAGGAGTTCCAACCATCCTAGAGAACTCCGAGGCTTCCCTGTCAGACCTGCTGCCCTTGAAATAAGCTTTGTTTTGTTTGGTGCCTGCATGCGTGCGTACATGTATGAATGTACGTGCATTTGTTACTGAGTTTTGTGAATGGGTTTGTGAGTGCGTGTGAATGAATGGATGTGAGTGAGGTGTAGGTGTGCATGTGTAACCTATCTCTCCCTTGCCCCCTCCCTCATAAAATTACCGGGCGCCACTGGTCAACTAGTCACTGCAATACCAAGTTAAGTCAAATATTACACCTAGCACTAAAAGGTTATTATCTAACATATATATCCATTCAGCTCTCTATGTCTCATTTTCTACTTTAAAAAAACATACTCATTGTTAGAAGAGTTGTGGCCATTTCATTCTTCACTCATTGCTCAAGAGTCTCAACTCCTATAATATATTCGGCATATTTCAACATTTTATTTTGCTCTTTACCGTGGCACACTTAAACTGAAAGAACTGGAAAGTGCACTGCGGTTTATTTATTACAGAACGTACTCAAGTCTGCTGTTTATTCTCTGCTTTCAAAACAGTTGTCATGCAAAACAGCGACTAATGTGTAAGTTGAGTCCATAACAAAGCAAAAATGAACCTTCATTAGGATTTGCAGAAATACATTCCATTAATATTAGCGAGGTGGGTTATTTTTGTGAATGACACAGATCCAGCTTTGAATTCAAGGATGGAGGCCTATGAGAGAAGGCAAACCTCCCCCGTGCCACCCGTACTCACTGTATGCAAACTTTTTTTTCAATAGGACCAGGGACTGCGTTAAAAAAGGACACTGACTGAATTAAAAAAGTGGCTGTTAGAGCTGACACCCTTGGGTGGTAGGCGGCTAATCTTTTTGCCTTCATCCCTCATGTTTGCTGAATTTGTCTTTGTTGGCTTTAGGACTCTGTGCAATTTGCTATTACTAACCAGTGCTAAAGTGCTGCCAAGCCCAAACCTTCCTTTGTAATATTTATGTCTCCCCAAAGGTTGGCCCTAAAAGTTCCTAGGGCAGAGTGCATGGTATTTGAAAAATAGGGCATGTGGGTTTAAATTGAACATGTCCTGGCAATAAAAAACTCTTAAAGTTGTTTTTCACTGTGGTAAGGCTATCTCTCCCACAGGCAAACACTGGGTTACCTCATTACATTTAATAAAATGCTGACTTCAGATTGGGAGCAGAAAGAGGGATACTTCATGGACTATTTTGAAGTGTAATTTTAAACCTTCTTAAATGGTAAAGTCTGATATTAAGTTGCAGTTCTAAAAATGCCACTTTTAGAAAGTTGCCATTTCTGTGCCCAATCCATGTATCCAAGTGTGTCTTTCGGCCAGTAAACCGGGTCACATGACTGTGGCTGCCTCTCCTGTGATGCGTTGTTGATTTCTTCCAGACATGGGGACAAAGGATCTTAGGTGTGGACAGGATGGGCCACCGTAGGAGGATGGCTGGGGAGAGGGGTTGTACTCAACATTGGTTACATTTCTAAGGGCCTTGTCTGCAGCACACACAAAGGAACCTGACATCAGGCCTGCCTTGCTTTTGTCACCTCAGACAGTTACGAGCCAATCCGAGGAAGGACAGGAGAACTACACAAAACTAGTTTGGGTGTGGGCTTGGGGCTGAACCCCAAACAAAAGCTGGCATTGGAGATAAACGGTGGCACTCTCAGACCCCAAGTCAGAACACTTCTGGACCTGAACCACTGTACTGAAACCGCCCTGCTTGCCGCCATAGATGACATCCACTCCCTCCTTGACTGCAGACAAACAGCAGTCCTCATCCTACTTGATCTTTCAGCCACCTTCAATACAGTGTCTCACCACACACTATGCGCCAGACTCCATGCAGCAGGCATACGCAGCAAGGCCCTTCGATGGATACACTCTTTCCTGAAAGGCAGAACACAGAAAGTCAGGCTCCCACCACACCTGTCAGAACCCACTGACATCAGCTGTGGAGTACCACAAGGATCATCGCTGAGCCCCACTCTGTTCAACATCAACATGATCTCACTGGCCCCCATCTTCAGGAACAACAGTATGAATATCGTCTCCTATGCTGATGACACCCAGCTAATCATCTCCCTGAACAAGAACCTCTCAACAGCCAAGAAGAATTTCAGAGATGGGATGGAAGCAGTCACCACCTAGATGAGGGAGAGCTGCCTGAAGGTGAACTCCGACAAAACTGAGATCCTCATCCTGGGACCCTTCTCATCAGCCTGCAATGACTTCTGGTGTCTCTCAACACTCGCAGGCCCCATACCGCCACAGACCACACATAAAACCTTGGCATCATCCTTGACTCAACACTTTCCATGACCAGACAGGTCAACTCTGTCGCTTTCACCTGCTTCCACACCCTCCGACTCCGATGGAAGATCTTCAGGTGGATACTAACTGACTGCCGAAAAACCATGACACATGTCCTAAGCATGAGAAGACTTGACTACAGCAATGCCCTCTATGCCGGAACTTCCAAGATGAACCTGAACAAGCTGCAACGAATTCAGAATGCTGCCACAAGACTTGTCGTAAACACCCCCCACCAAGAACACATCACAGAACACCTGAAAAACCTCCACTGGCTCACCATCGAGAAGAGGATCGAATTCAAACACCTCCTAGATGCCTATAGAGCCCTCCATGACAGTGTACCCATCTACCTTAACCACTGCATCACCTGGTACTCCCCTTCCAGAACTCTCCCCTCGTCCCAGCAGTCGCTCGCCAACATACCCTGCATAAAGAAGTCCTCAGCTGGAGAAAGATCTTTCTCATTCCTGGCAGTTAAAGGATGGAGCACCTTACCTCCTCACCTCAGACAGTCTCCATGACTGCTTCAGTTCAGGAAGGACATCAAGACCTGACTCTTCAACTGATCTCTGAATACACACCCCTCAGTACTTTGAGACCCTATGGGTGAATGGTGCGCTCTAAAATTATATGATTGATTGAACTGCAGAAGATTCAGAGGAAGGACTTCATTCTGTTCTGCTGTTAAAAGGACTGCCTTACTGCCATGCTGCTTGAGGAAGGAAAACTGGGCCTTGATCCCTTGAAGCCAGGACCACCAGCTATAATCCAAGAGCTAGCTGGCTATCCTTCTGTGTGAGCTGCAGGGACAGAACAAGCTTCTAGAGGCCTCCTGCCAACTATCCAGCTGACCAGCTGCAGTTGGACCTGCCTGGACTTGCCTGAGCCCTGTTGCCAGCCTCTGGTGAAGTGAGTCCTGATCCCCAAGAGATGCCCACCAATGCGAAGTTCCAGCAAGACCTCTTCTTCATGCTGACTGTGATCATTGGCAATGATCGGCAACACAAGACCTGCAATTCGTGCTGCAGCAATGACAGCCCACAGTGAACGCCAGCATGAAAAGAATTTATAAAGTGTGAACAGCTGCTTCCAAAGGAAGCATCCCAGCGCTAAGCAGACAGACAATTACATTTGTACTCTTCTACCCAAATTCTCTATGCCCTTTTCTAAGTAAAATAGTTTTTAGATTAGATTTAAAAACAGGTTTTAAAACTATGCCTCTAAAATAACCAGTCAGGGATTTCTAGGGATTAGCAGCTTGAAAACCAAAGAATCGGACACCTGCTCTAACCTTATGTATCCTAGGGACACTCAGAAGCATTTGTTTTGCCTGATCAAAGTGCCTGACATGGGATGGATTTTCAGTGGACCCTTTTTATGTATGGCCCTATTGGTAATCATTAGTGCCTTAAACTTAATTCTTGGGTTGTCTGGTAACCAGTGCAGAAGCACAAAACCTTTTCATACAGACTTTCTTTTGCCCCATTCTGCTGTCTTTGCAGCCTATTCTTTGGCACCCTCATAGTACATGTTTCATACAGACTTTCTTTTGCCCCATGCTGCTGTCTTTGCAGCCTATTCTTTGGCACCCTCAGATATAGTACATGTGCATAATCCAGCCTAGATGTAATTAATACATGTACAATGGCTTTCCGAGTAGAGACTAGGAGAAAGTTCACTTTTTTTAAAGGATTTTAATAGGGCAAAACAGATCGCTGTGGTCTGTACCTTTGATTGTAATCATAGCTTAGTGCCCAGTTGCACCCTCAGATTCTTAACCACTGACTCAGTTAGCCATACTCTCAGTGGAGGTACATTGGAAAAGACAAAATAAATCAGATTTATCTGCAGGCAACTACGCATCCAGGCCCATGTTCATGGGCTATGTGTTGCAGGGTAGAGCAGTAAATCACCTTGTTGTGCTGTCCTGGGTCACAGGGAAAAGGCAACAATGAGCAGCATTTAAAGGAATACTGCATATTCCTGTCTTTCCCCTGCACTTAAGCACTTGAGGCAGCCTTGCACCAATGCAGGCGCCCTAGTACCATGGAGCAAGGTTGCCTGCATTGCATACAGGATTGTTTTTGTGCAGGAAGGGGTACCTTTCTGCACAAAACAATGCTGAGAGGCTTTTAACTCTTTCCATGTGTGCTAAAGAATGCAGCACACATAGAAAGAGGAAAAATGAGTAGAAATGAACATATTTCTTCTTATGCCTCTCCTGGGGAGTAGAACCTTTCTGGCGCATTCACAAGTTATTGTAAATCTAGAAATGTGTCAAATCCATGGATGCTGCATGGGAACACCTGCGCAACATCCATGGAAACACTTCCCTGGCAGAGAGTAATGTAACCCAGCGATTTGTGCTGCATCATATGACTCGAGATTTACGAAACCATGCAAAGCAACGCAAGGTTGCCTTGCGTGGCTTCATAAATCTCACTTAAGGTTTGTGTCACTCTTGCACCACATTGTGTGGTGCAAGAGCAACACAAGTGGGTCATAAATATGGCTCCAAATTTGCTACAGCCGGGAGACGTCCCTGTTTCAAGCGTGGTGTCACTCAGAAGTTGAAATGCTAGTATCAAGTGAGTATCATCTGCGTAGGATACTATATTGAAGCCCCACAGCAAAATGTCTAACCCCAGTGGAGCGATATATACATTATACAGGGTGGGATTGGGAGCCAATCCCTGTGGAACACCACATCTTATTTCTCTGAAACAAGAGGTGTATGGTGGCAAAAGCAATGCTTGTTGTTTATTTGTCGAAAAATTTTTTATCGCTGCCAAGTTTTTTCCATGATTCCCACCTTCTCCAATCTTTGCAATAGGATATTATGGGACTTCATGTCAAAAACAACTAAAAAATGAAGTTGAACAACCACTGCTATTTTTATCTAAATCGAGGTTACTTCTGATAAATTCTGTAACCTCAAGATATGCTGAGAAACCAGATTGAGACGTGAAAAATACCATTCTTTTTTATATGACTGGTAATCTAAGCTTTCACCAGAGTTTCCAATATTTACCCCATTGCAGGAAGTAAAGAAATGGGTCTATATTTTTTTACAACCTTTATTTGTCATTTTAGAAACACATTGCAACAACAAATAAGACAAAAGCCAACAGCATCTTAACAGGGCAGCGTACATTCACAGCTGGGTGACTAAAGCCCACAGTAGTTGTACATTACCACAATCAGCTACGGCAGAAGAATCTGCCACACATTATAACATGATGAGGATCATCCCAGGGAGTAAACCTCCAGCACAGTACTACTCGGCCCAGAATCTCATACCATCACTATGCTCAGCCCTCACTACCTTAAGAGGTGCCCTCCTCCTCCCCTCATTCTCTTGGCCCAATAACGTTTGGCAGAGCATCCTCCAGACCTCTAAATTATCAGAAGTTTGTCATTGGTTCTAACTCAGCTCATCTGCCTTTCTTCGGACACTGCCCACTCTGAAATGTCTCTAATCCACAGCTCTTCTGTTTCGGGCCAAACCCCCATCCAATTAATGGCAACTCACCATCTTATCAGCACAAGAGCCTATTGCATAAAGCAAATTGTCATTCTTCATTTCCTGGGGAGCACAAACAGACTCAGCAGGCAGAACTGTGGTGAAAGCTCACAAATCAGGGAAGCGGCCCTGTTTAGATGTATTAACACCCTCTCCCAGAAGTCTCTTACTTTATTCAGATTCACGGGCATCACATAGGTATGATGCATTGAGTTAAAATGAACCTAGTGGAACAGAGCTTTACTGGACACTGTCTGCAACAGTTCACCCACCCTAGCCCTGTCCACATCTGAAACAGGGGACCCTAAATTTACCTTCCAAACACTCTACACCTTCAGCAGTCCCTGTATAGTGTCCTCCTGCAGTGCCCTGTAAAGCAAAGAAATGAGATGTCACCTAATCCCCAGAGTCAACAACGCAACCTGTGCAGTTGAGGCCAATGGGGTCAACAAACATTACAGCCAAAGCCCTTGTACTGTGTCAAACACACCAGCATGATGAAGAAAATGCCCAGGCCAACTGCAAACTCGTCACTTGCCTCATCAAAAGATATAAAAACCTCAGATAGGTACAAATCCCTCACCAATTCACAACCTCCCTCACTTTAAGAACAAAAACTCATAGGGCCAGATTTAGATCTTGGCGGTAATGGTCCCACCATTGATTTTTTTTACTGAAAACCTGTCCGTTGGCTTGGCAGTCTGCCCACCTGATTCAGATGTTGGCAGTCCCATATGCAAAAGTGAGCCTGAGTCCTGACAACTCCTCTAAGGATTCCCACCCACGTCAACACCACCATAGGAAACAGTAGCTGATGGTGTGACTCTAGCCACCTTTACCACCATGCAGATTTGGATGTACCATACTGCCAAGCCATCTGTGGCAGTCCAAGCTCCACATCTGAGTTAGCGGATTGGGGGGAAAATGGGGTAAAAACTACAGTTTTTCAAAAGTCTACCTCCAACTTTGACTGGACACAACAGGACAAAACCCTTCTGTCACTGCTGCTACTGAGCCATGGAGAAAACATGGCCCAGATTCGAAGTTAGGGAACCTGCATTGCCTGTGTACATTGTGTGGGCACCGCATATAAGCTGAGGACCACTATAGTCATATATACATATCACAGTAATTTTGGGAATAACTGTTCCATGCATATGTTGTGTACACAACTGAGTCAGACATGGGTGGGGACACACTGGCACATGACATATCACACACATACACAACTGTGATTTTGGGGTCAGTGTTCATTGCCAAATTAATGTTGGCACCACAAGGACAGTGCAATCACACTTGTCAACTGTGTCCTTGTGTGCACATTGCAAGGGGACGTGTACCTGTCAGGTTGTGCTTCCAGTAGTGTATGTGTGTGTGCAATGTGATTGGCTGGATGAGGTGGAGTGAGCTGGAGTGGGTGATGTGGTTGTGTCAGTATGTGTGCCACTTGTAGATGGGTTTGATGTTGTTGTGCATGTTGTGTTGTGTGTTGTGTTACTGTGTGCTACATTCATGTGAGTGCTGTTGTGTGGCAGTTGTTGTGATGTGTGTAGCTGTGCTTTTGTGTGAGTGTTTGTGTAGATGAGTGTGTAGTTGTGTTGGTTGTTGTGTTGTGTGCGGCTGCAATGTTAATAGTGTGTGTATGTTGTGTCATACATTTATGTTAAAATGTGTGTGCCATGTACATGCTGTGTTGTCATGGAATGGCAATGAAAACAAGTATGTATGTGGTGTTTTGCATTGTGTGTGATGCAGGTGTATACACATGAGCAAGATACAGTGTGTGTGAGAGACTTACCTGTATTCCGTGACCACTGCCAGTATCTGATGTCCACTGGGTCCAGCAATAGTCTGCCTCAGTCAGCAATCCTCTGGCAGTACACCACCTGCAGGAGTGTAACATCTAAATATGAGTGGCAGGAACCCATCTGCCTAGCGGCTAGGAAGAGCACTCTGTCATGGTGGTAGGCGGCTCAGGCTCAATACATCTAAATACATCAAGTGGAACACCCCTTTCTAAGTGTGCTGTATAATTCAGCACACATAGAAAGAGGAAAAACAAGGAGAAATAAACATATTTCTCCTTGTTACGCCTCTCCTGGGAAGGATTATCTTTTTGGCGCATTCCCAAATTCTTGTAATTCTGGGAATGCCCCAAAATCCATGGATGTTGCATGCAGCAGGGAATTGGCTATAAGAACACCAAGATCTAAATCAAGCCCATAGTATCCTGCATCTGACGAAATGTAGCCAAAATCCATATCAGAAGCTCCCTAAGGAAGGGAGCTTTCCGAATTACCATCTTCACCACCTTGTGATACAGAGGGAGCACATCTCCTACTAACATGCCTCCAAGGAGATTCATCTTCCAGTTATCATCCTCATCCAACCATTTGGCAGCATGCTGCATATAAGCAGAACAGTAATGCTCTGAGTTCGGAACAACAAGGCCCCCATCTTCCTACCCCCTCATCAGAGTCAGCCTTGCCACTCTAGATTGCTTTCCCGCTCAAAGACGTGAAGTGAGAAGGGAATTTAACCGGTGCAATACCCCCATGGGTGGAGGACACAGAGAATTCTAGATCACGTAGAGGTATTGAGGCAAAAACACTATCTTAGAAGCCACCACCCTGCCCATTAATGACAATGGTAGAGTGTTCCAAAACTAGACAATAGCCCGCAGGAAGTCGATAACCCTCTCAGTGTTGTACCAGCTGCTTAAGCATATGTGCCACCATCACACCAAGATAACAAAACTTCTCCACCTCCCATCTCAACCCCAATTCAGATAACCAATCCCTGGGCACCTGTGCCAGAGCCACCAGAGAGACCACTAATGACTTCCGCTCATTAACACGGAGGCCCGACACCTCACCAATCTTTTTGAGGAGCCCCCACAAAGCAGCAACCGACGTGTTAGGCTAACTGATGTTAACCAGTGCGTCATCAGCGTAAAACAAAATTATGTGCTGTAAATGACCCACTTCGATCCCCCAATCACACAACATTGTGCAAACCTTCACTGCCAAGGCCTCCACAGCCAACGCAAACAGCAAGGGTGAAAAAGGGCACCCATTTTGAGTGCCACTTTCAACTACCAACACTCAGATCTGTGTTGGCCCACTCTCACCTGCTCCACAGGGCCAGTGTACACCAATTGTATCCATGCTCTGAATGGAGGTCCAAACCCCATGTACTTCATAACATCCAAAAGATACCCCCAATCCACTGTGTCAAACGCCTTCTCAATATCAATGGAAATCAACACCAAATGCTCCTCCTGCCCCTCGACTTCATGCATGACATGTGCTAGGCATCTCAAATTCATTGTTGTGCTACTTCCCAGAATGAATCCACACTGATATACATGCACTAACCCCAACACTACTGGGCTCAGGTGACAGGCCAGCAGTTTACAAACTATCTTAATATCAGTGTTTATCTTCCTAAGAGGCTGGATTCACCAGCATGTATATATGGCCCTCACACATACTTGCCGGAAGTACACCCTTCTCCTCACCCTCCAGAAAAACTTCCAACACTGGTTGGGTTAACTCTGTCGTAAAACCCTAATAAAGCTCTACAGAAAAGCCATTAACTTCTGGTGCCGTATACCTAGGGAGGACCGGCAGAGCACTCCTTACCTCCTCCAAAGTCACTTCTGCATCAGTTTCTCAATGGCCACTGCACCCCATTGAGGGGTGTGCCAGTGGATCTAAAAAAGGCATGAACCCGCACCATAGAGCTATGGGTGTCTTGTCTGTCACCCCCTCAAGATGTCTATTAAAGGCCACGACCACCCTCACACTTGAGGAGCCAATCCCCGCAGGGGTCGTGTCCTTTCCCTTATGAGTAACCATATGAGCATCATGCCTGATTGATCCCCCTCTCGATGGCTCCACTGCCTATGCTGTTTAAGTGTATATACATCCAGCCTATCCAATTTTCCTTCTATACTCTTGCATCTCCTAAACTCCTCCTCATGGATCTCCGGATCAGTGAAATTGGCCTTCTGTACCTCCACCATCTCCCCCTCCACAACCCACAACTCACAGAGAGTAACTACCTGTGACCTACACACTTCAATCCCAAGCAATGCACACAAATCACAGCCTTCATAGCATCCCACTCAACAGCTTTCGAATTGCCAGAGCCCCAGCTGGACTCAAATAGCCCACCCTGGACTGGGATAAAGCATCTCTGCCAACTGTATCCATCAACACATCCACCAGAAAGTACCACTTCCTAGTCTGGACACCTCTACCCCCAGTTAAGTACCCCAAGCGGAGGGGTATGATCTGACAAAAAACAAGCCAAATGCTGTACTCTCTGAACTTCCTCAACTGGGAGCCCAGACACCAGGATCCTATCCAGCTGATTATAACTATGGTAGGCAAGTGACTGAGAAGTGAAATCTCCCTGAATCAGATTATGAACCCTTACAATTGAAGTCTCCCAACCCTATGAAAGGGAAATCCACCTCAAAACCCATCAAGTCTGGTAGCCTAAAGTACAATTGAGAATCATCACATTAGCTGCATAAATGCTAAGGACTGAAAGAAGCCTCCCATCCCGTTTACCCTGTACAGTACTCCTCTCCCCTGTACATCAGGCTCTATGAACCCTCACACAAAAGGAATCCCCGGGGCCAACCACACTAGTACTCCCAGGCATAAGAGGAGTTAGAGGAATGAAACAGCTGGCCCTTCCACTTCTTGGCCACCTTGTCCTCCTCCCCATCCATGAGGTGTGTCTTCTGCAGGCAGACAATGGGGGTCATTATGACCCTGGCGGAAGGCGGAGAAGCGGCGGTAAGACGGCCAACAGGCTGGCGGCCTTTTTTTTTGTATTATGACCATGGCGGTTACCGCCATGGTCATCTGCCGGTTCTCCGTTCCGCCCGCCAGGGCTGAGACGACTGGCGGGCTGGAGACCTGGGTCTCCAGCCCGGCGGCCGTCACTATACCGCCGGCGGTATTTTGACCCGGCTTACTGCCGTGGATTTCCTGCGGTTGGAACCGCCATGAAATCCATGGCAGTAAGCAATATCAGTGCCAGGGAATTCCTTCCCTGGCACTGATAGGGGTCTCCCCCAACCCCCACCACCACCCCGACTCCCTCCCCTACACCCCCCACCACCCCTGCCACCCCCCAAAGGTGGCAGGGCCCCCCTCCCCACCCTGACCCCCAACATCACATAACTCACACACACACGACACGCACGCAGGCACCACCAACACACACACGCACACACACCAACATACATGCCAACATCCACACACACAGTCAGACACGCACACCCACATACAAACATACACGCACACATCCATACAGACATACCCACAGACATACACGCACTCATTCCCAAAACACGCAACACCCCCGCAAGCATACACGCACTGAAACACCCCCTCTACATACACAGACGCACACCCCCATGCACCCACACAACACACAACACCACCCCACCCCCCTAATGGACGATCGACTTACCTGTTCCGTCGATCCTCCGGGAGGGGACGGGAGTCATGGGGGCAGCTCTGCCGACACCACACCACCAACAGAACACCGCCACAGGACGTGATTCGCTGGGCGGTGTTCTGTTGGCGTGGCGGTGGAGGTGGAGCAACCTCCACTTCCCAGCATCCCGCCAGTATGGCTGTTGGCGGCTCTCCGTCCGTAAAAGGACGGAGAGCTGCCAACGGTCATTATAGGCCGAGCGGCAAACCGCCACCACTGGCGGTCTTCCGCACGGTGGTCCCTCGGCGGTCTTGTAAAAAGACCGCCGAGGTTGTAATGACCACCAATGTCTACTCTATGCCATTTCAAAAAGGATATCATGGCCCTCATTATGACATTGACGGTAAATGCTGCTTACCGCTGTGGTAATGGCCGCCAAAATACAGCTGTTGTGGCGAATATCCGTTTGCCATATTATGACACACACACAAAACCGACAGAATAGTGCCACATACACAAATTCTCCAGCCGAAAGGTCAGTGGTAAAGTGTCAGTACCAACACCCATACCCGTACGCCAATAAAACAACGCTCACCACATTATGACCTACAGATCACCAAGGTGGATATTCAATGGCGGTAAACTATTGGCGGTACACACCGGCATGCTCAGAATGGCCACCCCAATACAAAACAACACAACATTGGCCTAAACGAAAATCACACACCTGACACTGGTACACACACCACACACACACACCCACCCATAGCACTATAAAACACCCACCCATCCACATTACACACAACCCTTTACGAATACCAATAATCGCCACAAGACTAACACGAAGACCACTGAGACAACTACACACACACACCACAAACACCCATCCATTGGTCACACACTCCACATCCCACACCCAACCACATCACTTAATACCCTCTGCACAACACACACCACACAACACCCATGTCCCCACTAAGGCACCCCTGTTTCACTGATGAGGAGTTGCGGGTCATGTGGAGGAAATAATCAGGGTAGAGCCACAGCTGTTTGGAGCACAGGTACAGCAGATATCCATTGCCAAGAAGATGGAGCTATGGCAGAGAATCGCAGACAAGGTGAACACCGTGGGACAGCATCCAAGAACAAGGGACAACATCAGGAAGAGGTGGAACAACCTATGGGGGAAGGTACATTCCGTGGCAGCAAGGCAGCAGCTCACCATCCAGAGGACTGGCAGTGGTCCCCGCCTCCTCCCCCACAGCTCACAGCATGGGAGGAGCAAGTCTTGGCAATCCTGCATCCTGAGGGACTCACTGTAGTTGCCGGAGGACTGGACACTGGTGAGTCAATATTTACTACTCATCACCTCCCATACCTGCATGCAATCACACCCACTCACCCTCACTCCCATCACTCTACTCCATCCCACACACTGCACCTGTACATCTGACTAACCCCAATGCCAAGCCCTGCATGCTATACCAATGCATGGGCACCCCTCCCTGCCCTGCATGTACACCAATCACAAAAGCATGCACACCATGGAGAACGAACAATCCCACAATACATCACCATTCACAAACAAAGGTGGCAGGGCAACAGCAACAATAGAGGGGAAGCTAGGGATGTACAATATGTCACAGACATGAAGCACAATACATCACCCACATCCCCACAGTGCCCCAGCCAATCTCAGCGGTGAGGAGGTGCCACGACTATACAGTCCCCCAACAGAAGATGCCCCCAGTGATGAGAGTAACTTTGGACTTCAGGATCTGGATGAACTACCTGGCTCATCAGGGACCTCTGGTCATTCGGCCACCCCAGCCCACTGACAGTTCACCACAGAGCCTACCCCATCAGTATACCACACCATAGCACCCACCCAATATCCCCACACCTCTGTCTCCAGGACACGTCAATCAGCAGTGTGCCCACCTATACAGGGACCCCAGTCCACACCTCACCCCATGACAACCAGGGACCTGGCGTCAGTGGCAGTGGGCACAGCATTCAGGGTACAGAGGCACAGGAGAACAGGGACACTGGGAGGACCGCTGTGTACCAGGGGGAGGAAAGGCCCAGGGAACCGACAATCCAGGAGGCACTCACTAATGCCCTAGGGGCTTACCAACAATCCCAGGACAAGATGGGCCAGATCCTTACCAAAATACAGGAGAACAAGCGGCTGCAGGAGGAGCACTATCAGGAGATCAGGGATGATATTCAGGCCCTCAACACCACCATGGTCTCCATAGTAGGGGTGCTGGCAGATATGGCCAACATCATGAGGGAATGGACAGCACACCATTGGGCTCCTACCACTAGCCAATCTACTAACCAACCCACCACTTCCGCTGCAGCTAGTGGGCAGGAGGCCCTGCCACAGGACCCACAGGCCACCAGCACCCCTCCCCCTGCAGAAGGTGAATCACCCCGCAAACATTCCCTGCGACCCAGACAGAAGCCAGAGACACTTGCCAAGACCAAGACCACAGCCAGGAAATGAGACCCTCCTGAATGTCACCCTTGTTTCCCACACTGTCACATTGTCCACTTTGAACTGCCTTTGCTCCCCTTCCTATGGCCACTTGGACACTGGACCTGTGCTGCAAACAGACTGGACTTTTCTGTCAATTATTTGCACTACAATAAACACCCTTGAACACAACTTGAGTGAAAGTGTTTTATATGATGAAAATGTGCATTTAAGGAAACAGTCACATCATGTGCAAATGATCTGAACACTGTGATAACATACGTTTAATGAGCTGTAGCTGTCTGTAGTCATCACATCAGTACACAGTTGTTATATCACCAACATCTACAAAATGAGAAGCCATAGGTGACAGTAAGTAGAGATGCAAAGGAAGTGAATGTCATCCTGATACACCCACACAGAAAAACATCAATAATCAGAGGAATGATCAGGTCCACTGTCTCACCTGTGTGCCTTTGGAAGCATTGTCGTATAACTGATGATCTGTTGTCAACATCCTCTGCCTCCTCATCCTCACTGTCCTCAGGGTCCACTGCTGCCACAGGGGCATTTCCAGTCTCCTCCTCCTGCAGATAAGGCACATGTCGTCTGAGGGCCAGGTTGCCAGGTTCTGCAACATGCAGCATGCCACTGCTATCTGGAAGACCTTCTTGGATGAGTAGCACATGGATCCACCTGTTAGATGGAGACATCTGAACCTGCCATTTAGGAGGACGAAGGTCATATCAATTACTCTCCTAGTTCACCCATGTGCATCATTATAACGATTGTCAGCCCCTCTCCTGACATTCTTCCAAGGGGGTCAGGAGCCATGATAAGTTTGGGTAGTCAGAGTCACCTGCAAGTACTGAGGGACAAACATTAGCTTTACACAATGGTATGGGGTTAACACCAGAAGGCATACACTGACATACATAGGGCGTACGTAGTCAGGCTCACCTATTAGCCACACCCTGTGCCTCTGTAGTTGTGCCATCACATTTGGAATTATGCTATTCCTCAGGACAAAGGCATCATGCACCGACCCAGGATACTTGGCAGTGACGTGAGAGATGTACTGGTCCGCCAGGCACACCATTTGCACATTGAATTAGTGGAAACTCTTCTGATTTCTGAACACCTGTTCATTCTGGCGGGGGGACAAACACAACATGTGTACTGTCAATCGCCCCAATAATATTGGGTATATGTCCCATTGCATAGAATCCTGCAATCACAGTGGCCAAATCATCCACCTGGGGGAAAGCAATGTAGCTGCACATGTGTTTGACCAAGGCAGACAAAACCCACCCCTTGATTGAGAACATTGGCTCTGACATTCCTGCTGCCAAGCCCACTGTCACTTGGAAAGAACCAGTTGCCAGGAAATGGAGCACTGATAGAACCTGCACAAAAGTGGGGATCCCAGTGGGATGACGGATAGCTGATATCAGATCAGGCTCCAATTGTGCACACAGCTTTGTGATTGTTGCCCTGTCCAGTCTATAGCTCAGTATTATGTGCCTGGAATCCAGTGTATTTGAAATAAAGTTCAAGGCAAAGGGGAAGTAACCTAGACTTCCACGGTAAATAGATAACTAACGGAATTAAAGAAATTCTCTGCGTACCAATAATGTAACATCACAAGAAATGTATTCCATCATATATTTCTTTGAACATATTATTCCAGACAATTGCATGTAAATTTCTTTTAAACATGTCATTCCGTGTGTCAAAATTGCATTTGTCTAGATAGGTGCTCCTAATACAAACAGTGAAAGTGCTGAGGTGCGTGTGAGTGAAAGTGATATATACAGTATGTGCCAAAGGTGGTTAGAAGAAAAATTATGGAATTCTAGTGGCTCCTGCAGTCCAGGAAGCCCTGAAATCTCACAAAGAATTTTTTCTATTCATATAATCCACTCTTAGAGAAATGTCGACGTTTCGACCCCGTAGAGGAGGTGAGTCAAATTGGGGTAATCATCAGGACAAAGAAATTCCAACTGGTCGCACCTAAGGGTAGTTAAATCACCGGATTATTCCGGGCCTGATTATAAATCGTATGACGTCAAAAAAAGGGGGTGGTGTGAAGATAGCACTCGCCTAAATTCCAGTGTTTGAAAACAGTCTGATGGTCAGGGACATCTACCTGGTAGGATAATGGTGAAATCAATAAATATACAGTGTATGATCCAATCTATAGACAACCATAAATCAGTTGAAACTTACAGATATTGGAAGTGTCCCCAGGTCTGGGGGTCTACTCTTATCCTGTAGTCTGAGGTCAAAATCCCATCAAGCGCCGATGGTCTATTAAAGGGCTTGAGTTATCTAAAAACAAGGGAAATGGGTCCTAATTAAAACAGTGAAACTCAGAGTAAATGAAATCTATCAGGATGCTAGTGAGCACTTACTGGTATTGTGCTGGTCTCAGGATCAATTGCTGGAGAAAGTATCAGGAGCGCCGATTTATCAGGGGCTCAGGGTATCTACAACAAAGGAGGATTCATGTAAATGCAATCCGGATAATGGTTGAATAAATATGGATTATGATTAAGCTGGGCAGAGCGTGAAACTTACTAGTTTTAGTTAGGCTGCTGATCTATCGTCCAGATTGCAAGCGTGTGTCTAGCAATTTCAATTCCAGGGTAACGCGTGTACTCCTGGGTTTGTACACGATGTATCGTGTATCACGAAGCCGCACGTAATGTGTGCGTTTTGTCTTAAAAATGCTACGCCTCCATTTTGGAGCGAGCATTAGCAGAGGTGATTGATCCAGGGGCCGACCAATCACAGGGCAAGGTCTGCAGAGACTGGGTCGAGGCCAGCCATGAACGAACCATGAAGGGGAGGTTCCCTTTCTGGTCCGTTTTGGTAGAAATGAAAAAATCGTTAATGCCGTGGGTTCTAACAAATGGCCCGATCGGCCGGTATTAAGGGAATAATGTCTTCTGAATTGAATCCTCGTAGAGCACCAGGAACTCGTGAGATAACTTAACAAACAGGGTGTGCAGGCCCCGTGGAGCCGGTAGCGGGTACTCGTGAGATAAAGTGCCAACCCGGATATGCAGGCCCCATGGGGCCGGGCCGTTGAGTCAAAAGGGACTAACAAATCATACCAGAGACAGTGCAAACGTGAATTCTATTGTGCTGAACTGGATGCTGTGTATAAACATAATCAAAGAAAAATTTCATAGGTGTTATGGTATTTTGAGGAAACATGTCGGCTCAGGGCCTCAATCAATACAGAAATGTACGTACAAACTATTTAATATTATTCATATTAAATATTAAACAGTGTACTGATAATGCACACAATTACAATGGTTTATTATTAATAGTTGAGTAAAACCATGTTGGCTCATATGTCTCTTTTCCTCAAGCGGTACAGATGTTATATGTGCAGTCAGATAAGGCACATGAGATCATACGTAGGGCTTCCTGGACTGCAGGAGCCACTAGAATTCCATAATTTTTCTTCTAACCAACTTTTGCACATACTGTATATATCACTTTCACTCACCAGCACCTCAGCACTTTCACTGTTTTTATTAGGCGCACCTATCTAGACAAATGCAATTTTGACATACGGAATGACATGTTTAAACAAAATTTACATGCAATTGTTTGCAATAATATGTTCAAAGAAATATATTATGTAATAAATTTCTTGTGATGTTACATTATTGGTACGCAGAGAATTTCTTTAATTCCTTATTTACCATGGAAATCTAGGTTACTTCCCCCTTGCCTTGACCTTTATTTAAAACACGTTTATTACCCTGGTCATAAGGGTTAGAGGGTACTTACCTCATTGTCTTTTACTTACTGTAATCCAGTGTAGCCAGGTACGCAAGGGTTCTGTACACGGGGTTTTGTCTCCTCCTCCTATACATCGGCAGTTGTAGGTATCTAAGGGACACCGAAGTGAGTAGGGTGTCACAATTTGAACAATGGAACCATCTCCCCAGTGCACATTGAGCATTGACATAATGGGTAATTGGGAATGTCAATGTATGGGTAAATTGCAGCAATGGCGCAATTATAGATTATTTGAATGTAATTCACCACCATGAAATGGCGACCGCCTGTCCTGTATCTAAGGACAGATGGAAGTGAGATAACTCCACTGACGTTGGGCGTCATGGCAGAAGGCGGTCTTGTACCGCCGGGCAAATCCTCATTGGCTAATATGGGGCTCTATGGAGTACAGTGGCCAATGGGGATCAGATGCAGTGGTGACGGTGTACACCGCCGCAGACGTGACCGCCATTTTCTATCTAAATAATCACTTGATTCCTGACTTTACACATGAAAACACCTACACTGTGTGTGCTGCTGTGACCTGTGTCTGGATCCTGCCATGGCCCTTGTGACCAGGGAAAGGGCCCCTGCCTTTACTTTGGAGGAGTTGGAGTGCTTGGTGGATGGGGTCCCACCCCAGTAAGTACAGCTGTATGGGCCTCCAGACCAACAGGTGAGTACACCTTGGGCACGATGCATGTGACAAGGTTGCATGGAGATGAGTGAGCAAGAATCGTGTCTTTTGGGGAGATGGTATGTCTGGTGGTCGTGTACATAGTGGGCGCTAGGTAACATGTGTGCCAATGGAGCTGGAAATGGGATTTGTGGGCCATATGTGTGACAGGCTGGATTGTATGTGTAATGGTGTCCTCCTGTCTGTGTTTCGTCTGCAGTTCAGCACCCATCAGAAGAAGGGATTATGGTGTGCCATTGTCAATGGTGTGCAGACCCTGGGGATCCACAACAGGTGGAACACCCACTGTAGGAAAAGGTGGGAGGACCTAAGATGCTGTGTCCAGAAGGCTACAGAGGCCCAGCTCTGGACGGCCTCCCAATGAGGACGGGGTGCCTGTCAGAACCTGACCCTCCTGATGGCCCGCAAAATGGCAGTGGCCTATCCACAGCTGCATGGTGCTTGAGGGCATCACAGCTGCCACCAAAATCATTTGCGGCGTACCCCAGGCTTCGTCCCTCAGTCTGACCCTCTTCAACATCTACATGGCCCCGCTCGCTAACATTGCCCGATCTCACAACCTCAACATCATCTCCTATGCCGATGACACCCAGCTGATCCTCTCCCTCCCCAAGACCAACCTACACAAAGGAATGAAGGCCATCGCCGAATGGAGGAAGAACAACTGCCTGAAACTGAATTCCGACAGGACTGAGGTCCTCATCTTTGGCTCCTTCCCCTCCACATGGGATGACTCCTGGTGGCCTGCCACACTGGGAGCCGCACTGACACCCACCAACCACGCACGCAACCTGGGATTCATCCTGGACTCTTCACTATCTATGACCCAGCAAGTCAATGTCATCTCCTCCTCTTGCTTCAACACCCTCTGCATGCTTCAGAAGATCTACAAATGGATCCCCACTGCAACCAGAAGAACAGTCACCCACGACCTCGTAAGTAGCAAACTGGACTACGGCAATGCCCTCTACACAGGAACCAGGGCCAAACTCCAGAAAAGACTGCAACACATCCAAAACGCCTCTGCACACCTGATCCTGGACATCCCCCGCCACTGCGATATCACAGCCCACCTGAGAGACCTACATTGGCTCCGCGTCAACAAGAGAATCACCTTCAAACTCCTCACCAATGCTCACAAGGCACTGCACAACACCAGATCAGAATACCTCAACAGACGGCTCTCCTTCAACACCCCAACAGCTTTGCTCCACCCACCTTGCCCTTTCCACCGTCCACGCATCTGCAGAGCAACCATTGGTGGCAGATCCTTCTCGCACCTCGCCGCCAAGACGTGGAACACTCTTACCACCCACGTGCATCAGACAAAGGACCTCCTTACCTTCAGGAGACATCTCTAGACATGGCTGTTTGAGCAGTAGTAGCCACCCCCATTAGTGCAATGAGACCCTCATGGCTGAGTAGTGCGTTTTACAATTCTCTGATTTATTGAAGGGGGTGAGTACAGTGGCCGCTACAACAATATTTTGTAGGCGGCATGGGATCCGAATGGTGGGTGTCAGTTAGTGGGTGGCCCTTAATGCCAGGCTAGACCGTGCAGCGTGATCCAGCTCCAGGGTAATGTTTGAAAGGGAAAACAAAGTTACCTAGAGAGGTTGGATTCCATGTCAGACACAGCTTAGTGGGTTTCAGGAGGTATGCAGTGGGCGGTGTTTGGCCCTCATCTTGATGTGGTATCTAACCAAATCAATGGCAGTGCAATGCATAGTGCTCAATCCTGATCCCTGTGTGTGACAGTGCTGTGTATGCCAACTGTGGTGTTGGTGCAGCAATTGATCCAGTTTTCTCTTTCTCTCTCTCTCTCCCCTTTATCTTCTGTCATCCTGTCCATGTGTGCATTAGCATCATCTGGCCGAGGAGCAGGGGCACCGGTGACAGAGGAAGCTGCATCCCACAGGACCCAGGAGGCAGAGTCCACCGATGCCGAGGAAACCAGTGGGACGGAGGGCGAGGGGAGCACCACGGCGGAGACAGGAGGTGATAACACATACCCAGATACCTCCTCTGATGGAAGCTCCCTGGTGGTGGCGGACACCTCTGTGACCACCCCAGCTGCAGGTACAGCCATCTCCCCGTACCAGCACCACCCTCCAAGTAGCCCCTCAGTGAGTTGCCAATGCCCGCTAACCCAGGAGGGTGGGCATCTCCTTCGCCCCAGGCACCTCATGCCCTGCCCCAGTGAGACCTGCTGCCCTGAGTGAGGAGGCTATTGACCTCCTGAGATCCATCTCTGTTGGCCAGTCAACCATTGTGAATGCCATCCAGGAGCTGGCATCCCAGATGCAGCAATGCAATGCATTCCTGGAGGGCATTCACAGTGGATTGGTGGCCCAAACGAGATTGTTCCAGGTTCTGGCCTCCTCTCTGATGATAGCCATTGTCCCTGTTTCTACTATCCCCCTCCAACTACCACTTCTCAGTCCCAATCTCCTCAACCCCAACCCATCCCATGCACACATACAGACAAGCATGCACACAAAACATCACACAAGAGTGACACAGACAAACACAGACTGCACACTTCAGGCCACAAGCATTCACTCAAACAAGAGACAGTTGCACACACAACAACATCCACTGCCTCCACTGTTTCCCCCTCCTCCTCCCTCACTGTCACATCCGCATTCACACCTGCATGCACTGCATCAACAGCCACCACCACCATCACCACACCAAGCAGCACACACACCTCGCTTGCAGACACCTCCACAAAATCCATCCATGATTCCCCTGTGTCCTCTCCCACCCTGTCTGCCCTCCCCTCCTAAGAGACACAAATGCATGCACTCAGACACCCAACAGCCATCCACCTCACATAAGCACACTGCCAATGCACCTGCATCCAAGTCCAGCAGACATACACCTCCAACAACCACTCCCTCAACCTCCACTCCCATTCCTCCTCCCTCATCCCACCCCACTGTCCCTAAGAAGCTTTTCCTTGCCCAACGTGACCTTTGCCCTCCCCCTTTCTGCCCGTAAGAGCAGGGTCACAATGACCCAGTCCAGCACCTCAGCCAAACAGTCCATGGGGACAGTGGAGGCACCGCCTAGTCGTGGAGCCAAGAAAGGGAAGGATCCCACTCCATCCCCCAAGAGAGGGAAGGTTCCCACTCCTCCACCCAAGAGAGGGAAGGATCCCACTCTACCACCTAAGAGAGGGAAGGATCCCACTCCACCACCCAAGGGAGGGAAGGATCCCACTCCAACACCCAAGAAAGGGAAGGTTCCCACTCCACCAACTAAGAGACGCAAGAGGCCCTCTCCAACAGCAGTGGGCAAGGAGCCCTCACCTCCAGCAGAGGCTGGCAGGGGTTCCCCTCCATCAGCAGTGTGTAAGGAGCCCTCACCTCCAGCAGAGGCTGACAGGGTTTCCCCTCCATCAGCAGTAGGCAAGGAGCCCTCACCTCCAGCTGGGACACAACAGTCCTCACCTCCAGCTGGGACACAGTAGCCCTCACCTCCAGCTGGGACACAGCAGCCCTTACCTCCAGCAGAGGGCATGAAGGCCACCCACCATGGACTGTTGGACAAGGATCCCCCTCCAGAATCAGTGGGCAAGTTCCCCACCTCAGAGACTGTGACTTTGGACTCCCCAGCAAAGAGAAATGGGCATGGAGCCCCCTCTAGAACCAGTGGACAAGTTCCCCATATCAGAGACGGTGACCTTGCACTCTCCAGCAAAGAGAGAAGGGCATGGAGCCCCATCTAGAACCAGTGGGCAAGTTACCCATCTCAGAGACTGTGACCTTGCACTCCCCAGCAAAGAGAAATGGGCGTGGAGCCCTCTCCAGAACCAGTGGGCAAGTTCCCCACTTCAGCTGAGGTGCCTGGCCATTCCCAACATGATGTCCCTGCACAGTGCAGTGCGGAAATCGTCAGGGAACTATTTGGGCCTTGGACTGTGGCCATGTCGGCTTTTTGTACTTTGGACTGGCTATTGGCCCTTTCTGAACAGTGACTCAAATATCTCTTGTCACATGGACAGTATGGTGGCTGTTGGCATCAAATTACACCATCAGTTCTGGATAAATGTTGTCCTTGCATTATTATGATGTGTGTCCTGTGTGACTGGTTTTCCTCTGCAGCTGGTTGTGTGTTTGGTGTGTGTATGGTTTGTGTTATGCATGTGTGTGTGTCACTCTCCTTTTCCTCCCTCCCTCCCTTGTGTGCTAGGCGGCTGTACTCACCGTCATCGTCTTCGTCGGCGTTGGTGTTCCATGTGGAGCATGGCGTAGATGAGCATCGGGAAGACTTGATGTTCCGGTTCCATGGCGGCGTTGCCTTCTCTGTGTCTCTGATGGTGAGTCTTTCATCTTCTGTAAAGTGTTTCCGCAAGGCTTTTGAAGGTGTTGGTACCACCCCGGAAATCGTGGCAGTTTGCTATGTCATAATATAATGGACGGTACATTGTCTTCCGCCTGGCTGTTGATGGCTACCGCCGTGGTGGTTGGTGTGGTACATTAGCTGTCTATGGGGGTTATCACCACGATGGTCATAATTTGGTGGTAATTACCACCAGCCTGTTGGCAATGTTACCGCCACTTTCACAGTCACTGCCATTGTCATAATGACCACCTATATCTCATATATGTCCTCAGTCCCTGGAGATTTCAGGGTTCAAAAACTTTCCACCCACCCTTGCAACCACTCAGCACCCACGAACCCCCATCCCCGGTACCCAATTGATCTGCTAAAAGTGCTGTGTAGAAAACTGCTCAACCGACAAGTAAACTAAGAAAAACAAAAAAACAGCCACACCCCTCAGGACAAATAAGGTAGAACAGTCATGCCATGCAAGCCGACCCACAACATGTACCAGGACAACACACTATAACTCAATTACTCAACAGGGATAAGAACCCCAGTTACCACTACCCTTCCAAGTTCTCATCTGATATACCCACCTAGAGTCCCAGTGCAGCCCACCAATATATCACTGGGCCCCAGGTGACAAGCAGTGAGGCTTGCAGTAAGCCAATAACCACAACATCACAGCATACCCACAAGCATTTGTAATGCAACGGGTCTCACATTTGTTCGAGTTAGAGCTATTAGCATTGTAAACTTCTAACCAGACTTTTTTTGCCACATACATTAGAAGAAAAAAAATGCTATGAAAAACCCAGCGCATACACGCTGAATGGAAAATAAAAAGGTAAAGTAGTGCAGAAACCAGGCTGAAAACATTGAGCCTCGTATGTTTTCAGTAGTTGCCCGGTGCGCTCGAGGACGGCTGAACACCAGAAAAGGCATGACGTATGCATGCCTTTCACTAATTACATCAAGCAGATTTTAAAAGGCAAGCCCACAAACCAATGAAAGTGACAGGCGTGACATAGGCATGGTCAAAAGCCCAAAGAGAGATTTCAACAGGGACGGAGCGCTTGTGCGCTCGACCCTGAAAAGGTGCATGTCATCCCAACTCTCCCAAAAGTTCCCCACAGCAAACTGACAGGAGCCCGATCCCAAAGCAATCAGGCCTAAACAGAAAGGACAAACAGAAGTACCCAGAATGCACCCCCACCACCTTTACACTCCAAAGAACACTAGGGGGGTCATTACGACCTCGGCGGTGTTTTCGCAAGACCGCCGAGGTACCGCCGTGCTGAAAACCGCCAGTGGTGGCGGTCTTCCGCGCCGCGTATTATGACTGCTGGCAGCCCGCCGTCCTTTTTTGGACAGAAAGATGCCAGCAGCCATACTGGCGGACGGCGGGAAAGTGGAGGTTGCTCAACCTCCACTGCCACGTCAACAGAACACCGCCCACTGAATCACGTCCCATGATTCGGTGTGGCGGTGTTCTGGTGACGGTGTTCTGGTGGCGGAGCTGCCCCCATGGATCCCGTCCCCTCCCGGAGGATCAATGGACAAGGTAAGTCGGTCGTCCGTTAGGGAAGAGGGTGGGGGGTGTTGTGTGTTGTGTGCATGCATGGGGGTGTGCGTGTGGGAGTGTAGAGGGGGTGAGTGACTGAGTGTATGCGTGCGGGGGGTGTTGTGTGTATGGGAAATGTGTGCGGGTCGGACGGTGTGCATGTCTGTTTGTATGTGTGCGGGTATGTGTTGTCGGGGTATATGTGTGCGTGTAGGGGTGTGTATATGTGCATTTTTGGGGTTGGGTGGGGTGGGGGGTTGTGCCACCTTTGGGGGGTGGCAGAGGGGTGCGGGTGTGGGGGGAGGATTTGTGGAGGTATCGGGCGGTGGGGGAGACCCCTATCAGTGCCAGCGAAGGAATTCCCTGGCACTGATAGTGCCTATCGCCATGGATCTCATGGCGGTTCCCAACCACCGGAGATCCATGGCGGTATGCAGGGTCCTGATACCGTCGGCGGTCTAGTGACGACCGGTGGGCTGGAGACCGCAATCTCCAGCCCAGCGGTCTTCACCGCCATGGCGGTCGGAATGGTGAAGTGGCGGTTGACCGCAGTGGTAACCACCGCAGGCATAATTCAAATTTTTTTTTTCGCCGGCCTGTTTGCGGTCTTACCGCCTCTTTACCACTGACCGCCAGGTTCATAATGAGGGCCTAGATCTAGTCCCCTAAAAAGTTAATATAAAACAGCCAAGTGTCTCAAAGCTGAAAGATTAGTATTCGGCAAAGTGTCAGTCAACTCTGGCTGGGAATCAGTTATTGTGGAAAGCAGTTCCCAAAAAGTAACTCTGTGTGAGTCTCGGAACATGCCACTTGTCGTGAGCCCCTCCAGATCGGTCTCTCCAAGTATCACTGCCTCTCTGTCACCCCAAAAGTCTGCAAATACCCAGGCCATTGGTTGAAACTCTGTCTCAGACTTCCAGCCAATCCCATGCATCCTGAGGTCTCTCAAAAGAGTGTGCCCTCCTGTTAGCTATGACCTTCAACTTGGAAGGGTAAAGAAACATGCACTTCAAGTTCATAGCCCATAGCTTCTGTTTGATAGCTAAGAATAATTTATGTGGCTCCTGGACTTTCCTTGTGTAATCAGGGAAAACGGTGATGGCATGATTGTCAACCCTCGGGATCTTCTGCTCCCTTCCTTCAGAGTCTCAATATTAGCGTCAGCAGTTGTCACTTTCTCTGTGACTTTACGCACATCGCCCTAAGCAAATTCACATCAACAGATGCCACTTTGATCCTGTGTTCCAGTGCAACATGTGAGCCCTGTAAAGCAGCCAACAATTTGGCGTGAGAGGACTCATCCCCAAGCTCAGGTGAACCACTCTGGGAGTCCGCACTCCATCAATCAATCAGCCACTGAGATGGCTGCCAGCGGGTGACATACTGGGTTATAATATTAGCAGCAGGGGACTTGGGAGGCTTATTTTTAACCCTGACAATGAATGACAGGGCCCCCTCACAGCCAATTGGTACCACTCACAGCCTCAACACAGCCACAAAGCAGGGCCAATCATGTCCCCTCAGTTCCAGGAGGCCTCCGCCGAACAGCCTAGGGTGGAGCACCATTCCCAGTCACAAAGGCAGGCACAAAAGCAAGCTCATGCTCCTCAACGCCCAGGTACCACTTCCAGGCGTGCACAATGAGCAAGGGCAGGTCCCCCAAGGCACTTCCGCACTTGCTATCCAGGACAGACCTACCTGAAAATCAGTGTCAAGGTATCACTGCACTGCCCCCTTGATCGACCGTGATGCAGGTCCACAAGGCTGTAGCACCCGTCCAACATGTGCACCAGTTCTTGCATTAAATTATGCCCCATTGCGATTGCACAGGTACCCTCCGCAGCTACTGCAGCAGGAGTATTTTCGCATGGGGCCACCGCCGTCATATACAGTCATCAAAGGGAGGCGGCTCTCCTTCAACAGAATTCTTCAGGCCTGACCACTTCCAGACATCCAGCCCCACTACTGCCACCCTCAACAGCCAATGTAAGCAAACCCACAGTGCCGCTGCCTGTGTCGCACAAGATGGCGGCACAGGGTGAGGTCTCCACGGTACAGCCCCGGCAAGCAGGCAGCAGCTCTCCGCGGGCCCTCATCTCATCAGGGGTACCGACATGAAACCCGCAGGATCCTCCACCCCAGTGGGCCTCACAGTCTGTCCCCACAGTCCAGGACATCTGCTCACAACCCAGCCCTCGGGAGGGCCCGGGTGCACAAGATGGCCTTGCAAACCATGGCCTACAGGAGCCTCTCACCAGTTGAGTGCCTGCCCTGCCTGCACATAGCTAAAAACAGTCACAGGCAACGGGATCGCCCTACTGCACCCTCCTTGTGCCTCCGCTGATCGACTTAAGGGTCTAGGGCACAAGATCAGTAGGGATAAAAGACGGGCTTGCCAGGAGCAGCAAGCTACTGTGTCTGTGATTACTCAGAATTGATGGATCAGCATTAGGCCAGAAACCTTTTTTCGAAACAGTTGGAAATATTTCTTAGTTAAGTGACAAATTGGGTAATGAATTGACTAAAATATTAAACTGGGGTGGTACCTGCTTAAAATATAGAGAGGACACACATCACTAGGGGTATCTGAATTTGAGTTTTAGAATAATGTATTCTGAATCTTATATTGATATTTGTCAATGTCTGTGAGCCAAGATCCAGTGATCAGTGGTGAAATCAATAGGTTATGCTATTTGGTTGTTGGTTCTTAGCCCTTCAAAACTAGGGCCCATGTTTATGGGGTTTTGGTGCAGGGCAGCGCAGCAAGTCACCTTGCTGCTCTGCCCTGCATCAAAGGGAAAGGGCAGGAATGCACCATATCTATGGCATATGGCACATTCCTCTCCTTTCCCACTATGCTCGCACACTTTTGGCAGCCTAGCCCCAAACAGGCACCCTTGCACCATGGTGCAAGGGTGTCCGTTTTGTAGGCAGGACTTTTTTTGTGCAGGAAGGGGCACCATCCTGCACAAAAAGAAACCGGAGTGGCTTTTTCCTCTTTCTATGTGTGCTGCAGAGTTCTGTGTTGCAAAACCTGTGATTTTCGAATGACAGGCTTTGTGACCACAAAACGGTTTCCTGCGTTTGATTCTAATTCTTCCTCAACAGACTGCTAAAACTAAATATGAATATTATATAGGATGACAATGTCTACAATGTATCCAGCACACTGAATACAGAAAGAATAATAATCCATGAATAAAATAATTCAAATAATGCTTCTTGGTTCTCCACAAAGCTATCAGGCCTTCCAACTTAAGCAGTGTGAAACTGGGGAGTGTCTTTATATAGTAAGAGTTTGGTCAGTCATACTAAACACATATTTATCTGCAGGATTGTCGATGTTTCTAGACTGGAGGTGTATTTGGAAATGTCAATATTTTATTTATTGACAGCCCTGAGCTTTATTCCTGATGGGACTATAGATGCTATCAGTTATTTTTTAGAAATGTGTGTTTATAATTAGTGCTTTAAATAGAACTATAGAACTGCAGATACTAACAATTTAGAGTACCTATTTGCCCCTGAGAAGTGCAGGTACTCTCCCATTAAATGTATTGCAGCAATGCTGAGAAGTGCAGGTCCTGCCCCTTCAGTTAAAGAAGTGCAGGTACTCGGGCCCAGATTTAAGAAAATTTAGCGCCGCCTTTGCCCCATTTTTTTTACGCAAAAGCAGCGCTAACTTAACAGCATATTTATATTTTGATACTAGAGCAGTCTTGCATCAACATTTTTGACTTAGCATCATTTTTTGAAAGCTCAACCTCAACTTGCATCGTTTAATGACAATGATATGCAAGGAAGGCGTTCCCTCCTAAAAAATTACACTAGGCTGCTAGCACCAAATTTAGAACGCAAAGGAAATACGAAGCATGCAAAGGATCGTGTCCAAAAAATGACGCTAAGTCCGATTAGCATCAAAACTTTAATGCCTGGTCAGACCAAGCATTAAAATAAGGTCCACACACTACTACATAAGGGAAACACACAGAAGGAGCATTGGAAAGCAACTGGACAATATGGAACTGTTACTCGTACAGTTCAGCACCCATAGAAGACGACAGTGATGATGGCTAGAAATCAGCACCACCGCAGCAACCGCAAACACCACCACAACAGCCACAAATGCAGCGTAGAAGGCGGGAGAGGATCTTTCGCTAGCGTACAAGCATCCTACCCCTCAATGAAGAAAAGGGGGGATCAGACTCTACCATCTGAGGCAGGACCTGCTCCACCACATTGAGCCTGACATCACAGCAAGAGTGCAGAGCAACAGCAATTCCACCCATGACAAAACTCCTGGCTGCCTCCACTTGCTGGCATCAGGTTCATTGCAGACGACTGTGGCACAAATGGGTGGGATCTCCCAACCATCCTTCTCTGCCTTCCTTACGAAGGTCCTAACGCCATCAACCAACTCACACCCCACCACATATGTTTCCCCACCACCCAGAAACTGCAACAGGAGACCAAGCAAGGTTTCTACCAAACTGCTGGCTTCCCAAATGTGCTGGTTGCAATAGATTGCACCCAGGTCCAACTTGTACCTCCTGCAGCAACCGAACACCTGTACAGGAACCTCAAACATATCCACTCCATCAATATACAGGCCATCGTGGACCACCATGGAACTATTACAAACCTCCTTACAATGTATCCCGGAAGCGCCCATGATGGTTACATCTTCAGGCACTCCACTATAAACCAACAATTCTAGGATAGGCAATATGGCAATGGCCTACTTGTAGGTAAGATACCATACAAATCATAACACACACAACACACCAAACAATACAAACACAACGCCAAACATACATAGACAGCGAAACAGATGTATAGATCACAACACGTATACCACATGCCACACTACACTGCATGCAATGCACATCACCTTCACATACGCCCATATCTACAAGTCACTGGCACCACCTAAGTGACACATCACTGGATGGACAAGTGGAGAAATGTTCCCTCTGAATACAAAAGCTGGACTCAAAGAACTACATGTGTCCACAGGTTCACAACAAAACACAGATCATTCACACATAACACCTACCAAGGAACCACTCTGCTATGTGAATTGCATTTGCCATTCAAACATCAAACATCTCACATATTGGCACTGCCCTGCCTTTACTATGCTGTAGAAATCTCAGGTAGCACTGATATCTATTGCAACCCAAGTGGTCCCATCACCATCTACATATCAGCAAAATATAATAGATATTCTCATTGTGTACATCTTTCCTTTGTACGGTACATAGTGCAGCACACATTAAAATACAATGTCACCAACAATGAAAGATCATGTGCAGGAATGGACACCTCGCAGCATACCAACAAACATACCTGTAAATCCCACAACTCCATACTGTTGGAAAGGGCCTTTCTGCAGGGTCATCCCCTAACTTTTTGCTTCCTCCTTCTCTTTTTCTGACCTCATTTTTGCTGGCTTTAGGACTCTGCGCACTTTGCCACTGCTAATCAGTGCTAAAGTGCATATGCTCTCTACTTAAAAGATGGTGACATTGGTTCATACCCAATTGGCTTATTTAATTTACTTGTAAGTCCCTAGTCTAGTAAAAGTGCACTACATGTGCCCAGGGCCTGTAAAATAAATGCTAGAAGTGGGCTGCAGCAGTGGTTGTGTCACCCATATAAGTATCCCCCTAATCATGTCTCAGGCCTGCCTCTGCAGTGCCTGTGTGTGGAGTTTCACTGCCAATTCGAATTGACATTTAAAAGAACTTGCCAAGACTTAAACTCCCCTTTTTCTACATATAAGTCATCCCTAAGGTTGGCCCTAGGTAGCCCATGGGGCAGGGTGCTATGTAGGTAAACGGCAGGGCCTGAACATGTGAATTCTATATGTCCTGGTAGTGTAAAACTCCTAAATCCGTTTTACACTGCTGTGAGGCCTGCTCCTTTCATAAGATAGCAATAGGGCTACCCTTATTTATTGTTTGCGTGGTAGATCCTGATCTGAAAGGAGTAGCCAGGTCATATCTAGTATGGCCAGAATGGTGATACAAAATCCTACTTAATGATGAAGTTGGATTTTATATTATTATTTTAGAAATGCTACTTTTAGAAAGTGAGCATTTCTCTACACTTGCCTTCCAATCCACGTCTGGCTAGGTTTAGTTGACAGTTCCCTTGTGCATTCACTCAGACAACCCCAAACACAGGATGCTCAGTCACATTTGCATACATCTGCATATTGAATGGGTCTTCCTGGGCTGGGAGGGTGGAGGGCCTGACACTTACATGTCAAAGGACAGTAGCCTGCCCTCACACAAAGGACTGCCACACCCCCTACTAGAACCCTGGCAGACAGGATGGAACTGAAAGGTGACCTTGTGCACTTCTAAGCCACTCTTTGAAGTCTCCCCCACTTCAAAGGCACATTTGGGTATTTAAGCAGGGTCTCTGACCCTACCACCTCAGACACTTCTACTTCTCAGACACTTTTGGACAAGATACCACTGGTGAAGAATCCCTGAACCAGAACCTACAACCTGCCAAGAAGAACTGACTGGCTGCCCAAAGGACTCACCTGACTGCTTTTCTGCAAAGGAGTGCTACCCTGCTGTTGCCCTGCTGCCTTGCTGTCTTCTGGCTGTGCTGAGAAGTGCTTTCCAAGGGCTTGGATAGAGTTTGCCTCTTGTTCCCTGAAGTCTCAGGACCAACAGGACTTCATCTCTGCAAAGGAAGTCCTTGCACAGCGAAAATCGACACACAGCCTGCAAGAAACGATGCACAGCCTGCCTCGTAGTGAGAAAATCACCGCATGCGGAACAACACAGCCTGACTTCCCGATGAGGAAATTGACGCAGCACCAGCGTTGCCCACTGGATCAATGCAAAGCCGAACCGGAACGACGCAGCTCGACTTCCTGAGAGGAATGGAAGCAGCTCCTGCTGTGTTGCAGAAATTTCCATGCAATGCCACCGGATCGATGCAACCCCTGTGACTTCATCCTGCATGTCCAGGATTTCAACCCATCGTCCCCAGGATGTCTGAAAACCCCGCAACCCGAAGAGGGTCCCAGTCTCCGCACCGGAAATTGATGCAAAGCCTGCCCTGCATGAAAACTCAACGACGCATCGTCTGTCTGCGCAAGACAAATCGACGCACACCTCCCCGTTTTCCATGCAACTCCTTCTCTTTGGTGCCTTGCGGAGAATTAGAACTCAAACCAGGTACTTTGTGCTTACAAGAGACATTTGTTGCTTTTTAAGAACTAAAGACTCTTTATATAATTTTCCAAGTGACATTTCAATGTGTACTTATTGAATCTTAATCGTTGTGACCTGCATTTAACCAGATAAATATTATATATTTTTCTAACACTGTGTGGTGTATTTATGTGGTGTTCTACTGTGTTATTGCATGATTAATTGTATAAATACTTTACACATTGCCTTCTAAGTTAAGCCTGACTGCTCAGTGCCAAGCTACCAGAGGGTGGGCACAGGATAATGTGGGTTGTGTGTGACTTACCCTGACTAGAGTGAGGGTCCTTGCTTGACAGGGGGGTAACCTGACTGCCAACCAAAGACCCATTTCTAACACATATCATGATACAAGGGTACCAACAATGGACTGCAACAGATGTACTACTGACAATGTAGAGGAAGAGGCCAGAAACACATATGAATGAGGATGCATGGAACTTAGCAGGGCTGGGCTCCTGATGCAGGGCAGTGCTGAAAAGTACAGCATGCCCTGTCCCACAGATGTCTTAAAAATCTTGCATACATCAAATACATCCCATTGAACTGTCCCCCACTGGACTTATGAACCTCATGCACATACGTATGCCTGCAAGCAATTTCCAGAAACAAATCTTTGTGCAAAGGAGGTATTTCAAGGGCAAAGGGGTGCGATTCACATGCAACACATAGGGTCCTACACCTGTTACATGGCACACAACACACAAAATAACATCACTCTTCTGCTAATCTAAAGTGAAGGCACTAAGGGCCACATGTCAGAAACGTTGGGCAGCATCTAAGGCAGTGCTACTTTATTTGCGTATCTTAGCGCCCCTCTACCCCTAACAAAAGTGTGCCGTATTCAATAAATGGTGCACCATTGTGCAGAGTAGGTGCAGTAATGTCAACATGATGGATGCCATAGATGGACTGTGTAGGATTATTGCCCAATGTATGGTGCAAATCCTGCAAAGTCCATAGGGGCACATTTAAAGCAATGACGTGCCCCATACTTATGCCTGCTCTGTGCAGGCATCAAAATTACCAGATAAAAATTACGCATTAGAGCCGCTTGTATTCCTCTGTGCCATTTTTGCTTTTGCCCAATGGGGCAACCCACACCTTGCATACAAGATGTTTAGCACAGGCATAATGTGTCGCAAAGGGTCACTGAGTATTGCACTGCATGGGTAGTGGCACTGTGTAAACATGGCACTAGGATGTTTTGCCTACTTATCTCAGAATAGTGTCTACAAAAATGAGGCTTATGTAGTGCAAGGAGGTGCTAGGGCCTTGTAAATATGGGCCCCTGGCTCAAATATAGAGAACACCGCACATATTTGGCATTGGTGAACTGTCAGACAAAAATTCCAATTCAATCACCATGTACCTAAGGCAAACCAATGATCAGAAAGTGCACCACCACAGACCAATGCAACCATCCATCCAAACAGGAATACACACAATATCAGATACAAGTCTGATAGACCACTCCACTCAAAACAAATACAGGCCATGGCACCTAGCAATTAACTAATGTGCATGACTGACACTTGTTCTCACATTCCTTTGCAGCTGATCAAGGTTATGGCATCCAGCCATGGATCATGACACCTTTTGTAAATCCTGCAACGGACGCAGAGTGGGCCTACAATGAAGGACCACAAATGTAGTGGAGTGGACATTTGGCCTCCTTAAATCAAGATTCAGATGCCTACAGCTTAGAGGAGGATGACAGTTATATGCACCACCCCTTGTCTGCGAAATTATCCTTGTGTGTGCCATTTTGCATAACATTTGTCTACGCACACATGCCCCCAGGGATGAACAAGTAGTTGTCCCCAATGAGGAGGATGGCAACAATTTTGTACAACTGGAGGAAGGGAACAACAAAACACTGCTGCTAGTGTATGCAGATGACAACTAATTGGCAAAACATCTTCAAATAGAGCTGCACTCCAAGAATCACCATGCAAATAATTCAGTAAAATCACGTAAACTCAGAATGTAAATGGCGTACTCTTTTACCCCATCACAAACCGATTGGAACTTGCCCATATCTCAGAGAGCATGACTCCACTAAAACAGCTGATTTAAGAGGGCCTAGTGCATGCTTGTTCAACATTAGCATCAAACATTTTACGCTAATGTGGCCCAACAATGCAAATATCTAAGCAGCAGAAGCTCATAGTGGTGCAATGCAGGCATTGTGCCTCTTTGTAACACCTTGTGACACAAAATGCCTGCAACAGGTATTAAGTATGCAAGAGGGGTGTACAGCCAGTAGAGGGGGAGCCAAAATGGTGCAGTGAAATCTAACAAAAGCAACTGTGCAATATATTGCTTCTACTTTTAACACCTACTCAGTGCAGCTGTTTAAATGGGGCACACCATTAGTACCAATGGGACCCTATGTACTGTTCAGAGTTAGGGACAACATTTTAGCTCTGACCCTGAACAGTACATCAATTGCATCAAATACCTTGCAACCTTGCACACTATTGCCCCATGCCCTGTGCCATGGTGCGCAGTCTTACAAATATGGCTCACACATGGTGGTGGTAGAGGAAGCCTAAGGGGGGGGGAGTGGTTGCTGCACCACTTTACTTTAATCTGCCCCATGGTCAGGAACAGTTTTTTTTTTTTTTAAATAATTCACTACCACATGAATGTGTTGGTGGAATGTAGGCATTGCCTGTAGCTAATACATGTTACATTGTCACACACATATCACACAAGTGTGTTGGCTTGACATACACCTGTAGCAATCCTGGAATATACATGAAGACTGCTGTACAGATGTATGGGCTAAGTAGGAAAAGGCTAGCAAATACCTTCAATGGTAGGTTTGTGTCTGCTAGGTAACCTAGCTAGATCTGAATTACAATATCACACATGAGTGCTGATTACATACTTCTCAGTGCCACTCACATGTATTAGCAATAGAGTGACATACAGGGACCAATATCCATAAATGTCTAGGTGTGTCAAACCAGTCATCTAGGAGTGTGCATGTAAGTCAAACAATGTACTTACAAGTCACAAACCTTTGGCAAATTGTATGTGTGACGAATGACATAGAAAGCATGATTGTGTCATTCCGCCCCTACTCATAGCTGACATGAGTAACCACAGTACCAAAATCCACTCATTGGGAATGTTATATAGGTTGTGGAATGCAAATGTGAGCATGTGGCCGTGTAGAACAAATGATGTGAAGCTGCAGTAGAACAGTTGTGAGAGAAGTTGGAAGACTTAGAGGACTGGTCCTGCTGAAATAATGTATGGATACTAGTGGTACCTCTAAATACTAGGGGTCCGGCCACAGACCTGTTTGTGGATGATCTCATCCTGAAACAGCTGCAAACATGTGGACTTTCAAAAATCTTTTAGGTGGAGGGAGTCCATCACATGCCAGGTGCACCATGAAAGCCTGGAGTATACCCTTGTACCATCATGGCAAGACTTATAAACTTTTGATACTGGGACGTGATTCTCCAAGCAGCTCGCAGTGCCCCTCCATTGCATATAGGTAAAGCTTGGGTTACCTTCTTCCCCAATGTCAGTCTTTCGGTCCAGAAGCTGTACCACAGTTTCCTCTAGGTGAAGAAGGCTCTGAGGGAAGGGGACCACAAGTATACAATGACTTATCCGGCACAGCTTTGATTAGCCGCAGCATGCAAAACATATTTTTTATCAAGCTCAGAAGCTGGTCATGATTGGCTGGACCAAATATCAGGTGGCAGGAGGGTCAAGACACTGCAACCACCCTAAGAGGTGCCTGGGTGGCGACATGGCAAAGGAGAATTGTGAAACGCTTGAAATGGAGGTGAGGATCAAAACAAATTACTCCCAGTCTGGGGCATGATCCTGATCACCCAAATGGATCTTGGGACTGATGGGGAGATGAGAGGGGCTCATGGGATTGTAAATGTGGCACTGGAGATACACCAGGCGTGTCTTGCAGGTAGGCTGGGAGCAGCTCGTGATGGTCCTAAATCAGTGATTAGGGGCAAGATTGAGACACAGGATATGAGAGACCAATTTGGTAAAGTCATTCCGGTAACGGGCTGGGTGAGGGCCAGAAGGTGGTATTGACGCTTCCTAGTAAATAGTATGTTTGGTTGGGGCAACATGCGCTATGCGCTGTTTGGGAGCGGTGCAGTTTGAAATCTGCAGCACAGTGTAGCAGGGATGGGGGAGTGATGATTGAAGAGGGTTTATTGAATAGTTATTGTAGTTAATGTTCAGGCAAGATACATACGGCCAGTCAACATAGCTGAGGCACACAGGATATTCACTCTTACAGTCTGAATCCCAGCCAGCTTTTGCCCCGCACCCCCAGGTATGGTCCATTAACTATACAGTGGGATGTCTAAAGTTAGTATGTCAACCCTAAGGATACTATCCTGGAATGTCAATGGCCTAGGTGACAAAGTCAAATGGGGAGTGGTGCCCCAGTATATCAAACTAGACTTCTCTGTTATGGTTCTCCTACAAGAGACTCACCTCCTAGGTATTAGGTGTCATGCCCTTGACCATTGGGGAAATAAAAAGGCTGCTAATGTGGGCCATGCTACCTCTTCTAGAGGAGTAGTAATCTTTGTGAGGAGAACGCTGCCCCTGGTCATTTGGCGAATATGGCCCGATCTGCTTAGTCCCTATGTGGTGCTCTCTGGGACCTGGGAGGGGGCATCTTAAACATACCTTCAGTAGATATCACAATATGACTTCACGACTCTGTACTATCAGCCCTGACCACTCTGCTACACAGTCTTCCAGACGGGTAAGGGATCATGTGAGGGGACCTCAAAGCAATGCAGAGTGATAGCATTCACTGACATCCCCCTAGGCCCCTGGACTCAGTCATACGACCATTAGCAGACTTCCTCACTGTCCAGATGTAAGGGGTACCCTTAACCCGGTAACCCAGCACTTCACCCTTTTACTTAGGGGTGCATAATAGTCTCACAAAAGGATGATGGACGGAGTGTTGAAACTTTTCAAACACTCACCCCCAGTCACAGATCTTTTGCTCAGCATGCCACCCCAGTTTGGACCCAGCCATATGCAAATCAGTCTTGACCCTGTTCCCCATGGGAACAGTCCAGCCCGAACTGCCAAGCCAGGTCCTCACTGGACCAGAAACAAGCATCCTAGGACCGGTTTCAGGGTATCACCCTTCATCAGCTAGGCTAGCTTGAATCCAGTGGCACAGTGAGCAAGGGACCCACGTCTGGGCATACCCTTCCCACTTAGGGCAATTTTAGCAACACAAAAGGATGATGGACGGAGTGTTGAAACTTTTCAAACACTCACCCCCAGTCACAGATCTGGGTTTAATCCATCGTTCTTTTGCTCACCATGCCACCCCAGTTGGGACCCAGTTTTTGCATTTGCATAATAGTCTCTCCTGAATTAATCACTTACTGATACTGACTCCCCAGCTGTTAAAAGTCAGGGAGGCCCCTAACTTAACCAGGGGTATTTCTTACTATTCTCCCCTGTGGCTGGTGTATGGTCAGGTTGAGAGGCGAACACTACCCATATCATATTGAGCCCTGGTACCTTAAAAAGCCAAAAATTGAGAATGGATGATAGCCGCAAAAGACCATTATTCTGAGGGAAACAGCACTTAATTTGAGTCTCCAATCATGCTGTGTGTGGCCCATGAGACAGTTGTGAAGGGGGTGGGTCTCACCATGATGGCGCAAGGGAAAAAACTAAAGAGGGCCAAATTAAAGGTTCTTGAACATGAGTTTTTGTCTCTTGAGGCCAGCTTACCTGATGAGGAGGGATCTCAGGGAGCCCACATCCTAGCCCTGAAGCAAAATGAATAATGAGACGTGGCCCAGAAAGTTGCTAATATGCACCATGGGGCAACACAGCACCAAATCAATGTAATCGGGGACAAGACAAGAAAAATATTGGCCTGGCTGTACAGGTAGGAGGCAGTGGATAGATGGGTTCCTGGGATCCAGGAGGAGTCAAAGGAACTTGCTGGTAATTGCCAAACCATAGCCCAAATGTTTGCCCATTACTATGAGAAATTTGATTATGCTGGGTATTTCACCACAAAAAAGCAAAGCAGGTGAGCTCCTGGATGAATCCCCCTCCCAAGCCTCTCTACAGAGGATAGAGACGAATTAAAACGTGCTCTTTCCCTGGAGAAATTTGTACGAGCCATCAGGGATGTGAAGACTGGCAAAGCATCAGGGCCCAATAGAGCCCTATAAGTTGACAGCCACTAAGCTTGTCTCACATCTGAAGCAGATGTATAAGAACAGTCAGAAGGGGTGATTACTCACATTAAAATGTGCAAAACAAAATGGAGCAAAACATTCCTTTAGGTTTCAATGTGCCATTTCTTCACCCCCCTCCCAACTGGCAATTGTCCACTTTGAATGCATTATGGCTGGTGTGGGCATAATGTTGTGGAAAAGGTGATAAAGTTTCACTATGCATGCATTGCACCACTTTGTGAGCCCATGGGTAACATTATGCCTACACATGCATAATGTATGTAAAGGGGCCATTTCCCATTAGGGGGACCACAAAATAAAAGGCACAAAAAAAACGAAGTGATTTCTTTGTGTAAATCATTCTGGCATTTTCTACGCCTGCTCAAACCAGGTGTCAAAAGAGAGCACAGCATTACTTATGATGGGCCCACATGTACTGTTCCGGGTTGTGCCAAAATCTTGGCACTAACCCTGAACAGTACATCAATAGCATCAAATACTATGACGCCATTGCCCCATACCATGCAACAGGATGCGCTGTATCTTAGATACGGTGCACACATGGTGGCGGTTGCGGGGTGCTAAGGGGCGCAAGGAAATTGTTGCTGCACTGGATGCAGCGCCACTTCCCTATTATCTGCCCCTAAGCTTCTGACAATTATTAGTGTCCTGCCCCCCAGTAAATGTGAGGTATGAATCTGAGAAATGTATGTATGGGTGAGTCACATTGCTATATATGTTTTTGGGTGCTACCTATGTCTGTCTGACTGACATGTTGTAGTTGGCAGGGGGTCAATCCTAACAAGTTGACTAGATCACGCAGGCAAACAAGTGCAATGTGTAACAGTTGACCATGCTAATCTTGGTTCACAAATCACAAAGCTATGTTTTCCTATCATGTCTTGCAGGTGGATGGAGATGGACATCATTTGTGAGGTTTCCACTTTTGAAAACCCCAATGGAACCAGTAAGTGTCCCCTTGTATGTCACATGTGTACATACAGTGCTGTGTCTGAGAGGGTTTGATGTGTATTAAGCCATGTACAAATGGAATGTGTGTCAATTTAGATACCATCATCTATCCCTGGGTATCAACATCATGTATGATGGTATGCTGAGGAGGAGGAATAATTTGAAAGATGCACAGGTGCCAACTTGTGCGGCTAGGGATTTGTGGGTCTCAGAAAATGTTTTGTATGCCCACAAACACAATAATGTCAATCATAATATGTGTCAGAGGTGCTGGCTTTTTGCAATGCATGAATGTTTCTAACACATTTTTCACAGCACCTGTTCGTGCACTGTGTGCCACACGTTGCACGAATTTAGTCAGGACATGGTACAATATATGTACCTGTGTAGAGCTCTCCAAGGGCCTTTCTCAAGGAGACACTTGCACCACCATTGCTTCACTGCTCTTCAATAATGAAGTGAGGCACCGGATGTGCAAGGAGCTTTTTGAGAAGGACAACAGTCAGTTGAATGGACATAGAGATTGTCGCTCTTCTCTAGATGCACGTGGGCCAAGTCCATGGATTGTAGCAAATAAGATATGTGCAGATGAAGCAACAGGTTTTAGCCATCAGGACAGTTGCAAGCAAGCATGATCCCATCATGTGTGTATGAAATGTGCATGGTGAGTGTTTCCTGGTAGTTAGGAGGTGTATCAAGTTTGTGCGCAGATAGGGGCAGATACAAGAAAACAGGCACTGCACCCAGTGCTGCGACACTTTTCTTGTAGTCCATAGCTCCCCCTATCACCACCATGTGTGTGCTGTATATGTCATATGTATTTGGCCTTTTTGCACCTTATTAGCATCATATTGACTATGACACTAATGTGGTACAAGGAGGCCATAGACCCTCTCAATTGGCCCTTGTGTGCAACTTTGGAGAGCCATTATCCCCCTGACATGTAGAAATTACTGCAGGTACAAAGAGGATGCCACAAAGCTCGCACATCAACACAGGTTTCAGATTAATTCACTCGCTTTCCGATGCCTTGGGCACGGATCCACATGTTGTACTCGGGCTTATCATGGCCTGCTATTTCCTTTATCCTACCAGATTATATTAATCTATTTGGAGACGGCATTATAATACGCTTTTCATGGAACCTCCACTCTCTATACTCATATTCTGAAGCCTTGACAAAGTCTAGGAGACAAAACACGTGTCGGCTGTTGGTTGTTTGTGTTGGATTATTTGTTTTACATGTGGTCTTTGACCTGAATACTGACCACACCGGTGCACGCATCAATAAATGTCTGGCTGTTACTTACTCCTTATACCCTAACTCTTATTGATTGACCACTTGGATCAACCACTCGGAATTTGCTTTGGTGTGCCCTGGCTTGCTGTTCATTTATTTGATGTGCAAATTACTGTAGATGCTTGCTAGGCAAATTTGTATAGGCTTGGGTCTTTGTTGTTGGCTTACTGGTTGACAACATGTGTCTTCAGAAAATGCTGTTTACAATGCATGCTTGTTCCTCCTTTACGCAATGCAGATACTGACTACACGTTCTCCTTATGTTTTAGCTGTCACAATGACTCCAGTCCAGAAACACTAATTTGAAAAACATACCGAACAGCTCAGACATGTCTGCAAGGTCCAGGCTGGTTACCAGAAGATGTCTAGGAGGTACTGCACTGAAAAGTCATCGGGTCATGGAAGGCTTTCCCACATTGTGGACCAGCTCAACAGCCTGCAACTACCTCAATAAAAGGAGTGTTCTCTGCACCCAGAGTCC
Organism: Pleurodeles waltl; assembly: GCF_031143425.1. Lineage (NCBI taxonomy): Eukaryota > Metazoa > Chordata > Amphibia > Caudata > Salamandridae > Pleurodeles > Pleurodeles waltl. The sequence goes on along the minus strand of NC_090448.1, from coordinate 216,964,376 downwards.
ATGGTGCTACATTAGGTCTTGCACCCTCAACATCCTCAACATCCATAGCACATCTGATGCCAGCAGCACCACAACAGTCACCAACATCTGCTGCTGGCTCCACCTTTGAAGAGGAAGTGCGACAGGACCTGGCCGAGGTTAGGGCTAGGTTGGCCAGACTAGAGGTAGACAATGCCAAAAACTACAAAATCCTAAAGTACATTAACAGGAAGCTGAAGAAGCTGTAGGTCTGGCCACAAGAACTTCCAAAAACCTTTCCTTCCCTAGTCTGCATTGAGTATAGTTTTAGTGGGTTTTAGGGGGGTAGACATAGGTTAAGTAGCATAGAGTAGGTTAGTTGTAGGTTATAGTTAGTGTAGTTTGGGGAGGTGGGATTTAGGCTTTTTTTGTTTGGGGGTTGGGTGGGGGTTATATACAAGGGTATATGTGAAAAAGAAACAACAAGAAAATAAAAAATGTAAAAAAATAATTAAAAAAATATATATATTTTTTAGGTGATAGGATTAGTCAGTATATGTGTATCTTTAGTTCATGTTGTCCCACACATCTATTGTCTCATAAGGAGGGGGGGGAACAATGTTTATTGAGTGGCATTATGTGTATAAGTTAAGTTCATATTAGGATAGATAGCTGTAGGGTTACATTAAGTTAAGTTAGAATGGGTAAGCTTAGTGCAGGTTATTGAGTAGATTCGGTTTTTACTATGTTGTGTTTTTAGGTATCTATAAATCCTGTAAGTTTTAGACAGTTAGGTGTCCATGATGATTGACTGTCAGGGTGTTTTCATGTCTGCACTGGCCAGAGAAATGCCTTAGGGTAGGCATTCAGTATTGATTTACATGTATGACTATGTGTATCCCCTATGACCAAGAAGCTGTCTGATTGGCAGCAGTTTGACATCAGCTACTCAAGACTGTTTTCAGCACAGTTCCTGACACTCAGATTGTGTATGGATACAAAATCTTTGACAGGTAATGATGCAACATCAATTGTCATTGTTAAGGTCTGTCACGATCATTCTTGAAAAGTTTAGCACGTTAAACGCCACCTGATTTGAGGTATGGATACTGGCACACTGACAGCTGCCCGTCATAGTCTTAAATATGCCTCTTCTGTTCCTCACATGTTTGTTGAAATGGCACAATTATCTGGGAAATATCCATACACTTGAGTTCTGAACCATTTATGCCATATGTCAACTTGGATGGATATCTGTTCAATACATGCTTATAAGACTCAGAAAGTTGGTTGTAGTACACAATACTATCTTTATCATGTTTGACTCTTTATGTGTGCCTTTGTAGCTAACAGTAACCAACACATGCCATTTCGTTCTGTTCTCATTGACAGAGCTTCACACAATGCAGACATTCATATGAGTTGATTGAACACTGAAATAAGAGCATGATACATATGAATATGGTGATTTATTTACATGTACAAGTTTTGTTTCCAGTGCAGTATAATGTCCAGTTCACTGACCCCATGAGAGATCCTAAGCCATCTGATGTACATTCTGAGTCCAAGGGTGTGTGACAATATGTAGGAATTGAGACAATGACAGTCCATACAAGATAAGTCAACAGTGGTTGAGTGAAGAGGGCACATTGCCAGCTGTCACAACACTGGCATGATGTTAAGCACAGAACTAAGGAGATACTCTCCATGTGCACAGACTGGAGCTACTGGGTGGTTTTAGTGTGAATGCTGTTCCTTCCACATCTTTATCCTCTGATGTGTGTGGTGCCTCCTGTGCCAAGGGAGGTACTGTTGTTGAAGTTGAGGGGGCCACACACACATCAGGGGATAGAGATGTGGAATCAAAGGTCTCAGCAGATGCTATTTTTGGGAACACATAAGGCATCACTGCATCAAGGAGGAACTGCTTATTTCGCAATGCCGCTGCTACATCACAGTAGTAGGCAGCCATGTTTTCCATGAATGAGGACACTTCCCGCTGTATGGACTCCAGGGCATTTTGATTAGCCCCCAGTCTGTTATCTATCGTGCTGCTGCCACTTTGTGAAGGAAATGTTTCAAGCCTCTGCCTCATGACAGCAGCTTTGTCGGCCATGGACTGCTGGAGTCCAAGTAGCGGGGAGTGGGTGCCTCTGATGGCAGCAGAGTTATCCTTATTCGGATTGAAGCACCTCTGCACTCCCTCTAGGCTGCCTGCCACGGTCTCCATCCCCACCCACACCTCCTGTGCCAGCTCCCGTTGAACTCCTACCACTGTCCTCTGAAAGGTGATGTCTGAGTCCTCAGGGTACAGGGCTGTGGCAGGACTGGTTGGTGCTGTGTGTTGGTAGTTGGGGGTTCATGTGGAGACTTGCAACACTTGGGCCCTCATTCTGACCCTGGCGGTCTTTGACCGCCAGGGCGGAGGACCGCGGGAGCACCGCCGACAAGCCGGCGGTGCTTCAATGGGGATTCCGACCGCGGCGGTAAAGCCGCGGTCGGACCGGCACCACTGGCGGGGTCCCGCCAGTGTACCGCGGCCCCATTGAATCCTCCGCGGCGGCGCAGCTTGCTGCACCGCCGCGGGGATTCTGACCCCCCCTACCGCCATCCAGATCCCGGCGGTCGGACCGCCGAGATCCGGATGGCGGTAGGGGGGGTCGCGGGGCCCCTGGGGGCCCCTGCAGTGCCCATGCCACTGGCATGGGCATTGCAGGGGCCCCCGTAAGAGGGCCCCTAAATGTATTTCACTGTCTGCTGCGCAGACAGTGAAATACGCGACGGGTGCAACTGCACCCGTCGCACAGCTTCCACTCCGCCGGCTCGATTCCGAGCCGGCTTCATCGTGGAAGCCTCTTTCCCGCTGGGCTGGCTGGCGGTCTGAAGGAGACCGCCCGCCAGCCCAGCGGGAAAGTCAGAATTACCGCCGCGGTCTTTCGACCGCGGAACGGTAACCTGACGGCGGGACTTTGGCGGGCGGCCTCCGCCGCCCGCCAAGGTCAGAATGAGGGCCTTGGTGTCCTCCCTGCAGCTGGAGGTGGTGTCTGGAAGGAACACAGGACATTCTGGAGAATCTCTTCATTGATGGTCGGCAGATTGTCCTCCATGTCATCTGTAAAATCCATGACAGGCAGCTTGGCAGGAGGTAAGTGTGAGAAAACAGGGCTGATTGCAGAGGCCCCATAACTTTTTGCCCCCATTTTCCTCTTTTTGCTGGTGTTTTCCTGACTTTGATGGTGCCCTGGGTACTGCTAACCAGTCCCAGGGCCTGTGCTCTGTGTAAAATGGATATGCAAATTAGGCTAATTATAATTGGCTAAGTTAACCTACCTATAAGTCCCTAGTATATGGTAGGGCATGTAGGTTTAGGGACCACAGCATAGGTGGTGCACACCTAGGTGCACTGCTGAGGTGCCCAGTGTCATTTTAAAAGCAAGCCTGCCTTGCTGGCTGCTTTTAAATTAAAGTTATATGCAAATTCGACTTTGGAATTAAAGGTACTTCCAAAGTCTTAAACTACCTTATTTTTACATATAAGTCACCCCTAAGGTGTGCCCTATGTGCCCCTAGGGCTGGGTGCCATGTAACTATAAGCAGGGACTTTATAAAAATAGATTTATAGGCCCTGGTGAGGTAAACACAGGATATTCACTCTTACAGTCTGAATCCCAGCCAGCTTTTGCCCCGCACCCCCAGGTATGGTCCATTAACTATACAGTGGGATGTCTAAAGTTAGTATGTCAACCCTAAGGATACTATCCTGGAATGTCAATGGCCTAGGTGACAAAGTCAAATGGGGAGTGGTGCCCCAGTATATCAAACTAGACTTCTCTGTTATGGTTCTCCTACAAGAGACTCACCTCCTAGGTATTAGGTGTCATGCCCTTGACCATTGGGGAAATAAAAAGGCTGCTAATGTGGGCCATGCTACCTCTTCTAGAGGAGTAGTAATCTTTGTGAGGAGAACGCTGCCCCTGGTCATTTGGCGAATATGGCCCGATCTGCTTAGTCCCTATGTGGTGCTCTCTGGGACCTGGGAGGGGGCATCTTAAACATACCTTCAGTAGATATCACAATATGACTTCACGACTCTGTACTATCAGCCCTGACCACTCTGCTACACAGTCTTCCAGACGGGTAAGGGATCATGTGAGGGGACCTCAAAGCAATGCAGAGTGATAGCATTCACTGACATCCCCCTAGGCCCCTGGACTCAGTCATACGACCATTAGCAGACTTCCTCACTGTCCAGATGTAAGGGGTACCCTTAACCCGGTAACCCAGCACTTCACCCTTTTACTTAGGGGTGCATAATAGTCTCACAAAAGGATGATGGACGGAGTGTTGAAACTTTTCAAACACTCACCCCCAGTCACAGATCTTTTGCTCAGCATGCCACCCCAGTTTGGACCCAGCCATATGCAAATCAGTCTTGACCCTGTTCCCCATGGGAACAGTCCAGCCCGAACTGCCAAGCCAGGTCCTCACTGGACCAGAAACAAGCATCCTAGGACCGGTTTCAGGGTATCACCCTTCATCAGCTAGGCTAGCTTGAATCCAGTGGCACAGTGAGCAAGGGACCCACGTCTGGGCATACCCTTCCCACTTAGGGCAATTTTAGCAACACAAAAGGATGATGGACGGAGTGTTGAAACTTTTCAAACACTCACCCCCAGTCACAGATCTGGGTTTAATCCATCGTTCTTTTGCTCACCATGCCACCCCAGTTGGGACCCAGTTTTTGCATTTGCATAATAGTCTCTCCTGAATTAATCACTTACTGATACTGACTCCCCAGCTGTTAAAAGTCGGGGAGGCCCCTAACTTAACCAGGGGTATTTCTTACTATTCTCCCCTGTGGCTGGTGTATGGTCAGGTTGAGAGGCGAACACTACCCATATCATATTGAGCCCTGGTACCTTAAAAAGCCAAAAATTGAGAATGGATGATAGCCGCAAAAGACCATTATTCTGAGGGAAACAGCACTTAATTTGAGTCTCCAATCATGCTGTGTGTGGCCCATGAGACAGTAGTGAAGGGGGTGGGTCTCACCATGATGGCGCAAGGGAAAAAACTAAAGAGGGCCAAATTAAAGGTTCTTGAACATGAGTTTTTGTCTCTTGAGGCCAGCTTACCTGATGAGGAGGGATCTCAGGGAGCCCACATCCTAGCCCTGAAGCAAAATGAATAATGAGACGTGGCCCAGAAAGTTGCTAATATGCACCATGGGGCAACACAGCACCAAATCAATGTAATCGGGGACAAGACAAGAAAAATATTGGCCTGGCTGTACAGGTAGGAGGCAGTGGATAGATGGGTTCCTGGGATCCAGGAGGAGTCAAAGGAACTTGCTGGTAATTGCCAAACCATAGCCCAAATGTTTGCCCATTACTATGAGAAATTTGATTATGCTGGGTATTTCACCACAAAAAAGCAAAGCAGGTGAGCTCCTGGATGAATCCCCCTCCCAAGCCTCTCTACAGAGGATAGAGACGAATTAAAACGTGCTCTTTCCCTGGAGAAATTTGTACGAGCCATCAGGGATGTGAAGACTGGCAAAGCATCAGGGCCCAATAGAGCCCTATAAGTTGACAGCCACTAAGCTTGTCTCACATCTGAAGCAGATGTATAAGAAGAGTCAGAAGGGGTGATTACTCACATTAAAATGTGCAAAACAAAATGGAGCAAAACATTCCTTTAGGTTTCAATGTGCCATTTCTTCACCCCCCTCCCAACTGGCAATTGTCCACTTTGAATGCATTATGGCTGGTGTGGGCATAATGTTGTGGAAAAGGTGATAAAGTTGCACTATGCATGCATTGCACCACTTTGTGAGCCCATGGGTAACATTATGCCTACACATGCATAATGTATGTAAAGGGGCCATTTCCCATTAGGGGGACCACAAAATAAAAGGCACAAAAAAAACGAAGTGATTTCTTTGTGTAAATCATTCTGGCATTTTCTACGCCTGCTCAAACCAGGTGTCAAAAGGGAGCACAGCATTACTTATGATGGGCCCACATGTACTGTTCCGGGTTGTGCCAAAATCTTGGCACTAACCCTGAACAGTACATCAATAGCATCAAATACTATGACGCCATTGCCCCATACCATGCAACAGGATGCGCTGTATCTTAGATACGGTGCACACATGGTGGCGGTTGCGGGGTGCTAAGGGGCGCAAGGAAATTGTTGCTGCACTGGATGCAGCGCCACTTCCCTATTATCTGCCCCTAAGCTTCTGACAATTATTAGTGTCCTGCCCCCCAGTAAATGTGAGGTATGAATCTGAGAAATGTATGTATGGGTGAGTCACATTGCTATATATGTTTTTGGGTGCTACCTATGTCTGTCTGACTGACATGTTGTAGTTAGCAGGGGGTCAATCCTAACAAGTTGACTAGATCACACAGGCAAACAAGTGCAATGTGTAACAGTTGACCATGCTAATCTTGGTTCACAAATCATAAAGCTATGTTTTCCTATCATGTCTTGCAGGTGGATGGAGATGGACATCATTTGTGAGGTTTCCACTTTTGAAAACCCCAATGGAACCAGTAAGTGTCCCCTTGTATGTCACATGTGTACATACAGTGCTGTGTCTGAGAGGGTTTGATGTGTATTAAGCCATGTACAAATGGAATGTGTGTCAATTTAGATACCATCATCTATCCCTGGGTATCAACATCATGTATGATGGTATGCTGAGGAGGAGGAATAATTTGAAAGATGCACAGGTGCCAACTTGTGCGGCTAGGGATTTGTGGGTCTCAGAAAATGTTTTGTATGCCCACAAACACAATAATGTCAATCATAATATGTGTCAGAGGTGCTGGCTTTTTGCAATGCATGAATGTTTCTAACACATTTTTCACAGCACCTGTTCATGCACTGTGTGCCACACGTTGCACGAATTTAGTCAGGACATGGTACAATATATGTACCTGTGTAGAGCTCTCCAAGGGCCTTTCTCAAGGAGACACTTGCACCACCATTGCTTCACTGCTCTTCAATAATGAAGTGAGGCACCGGATGTGCAAGGAGCTTTTTGAGAAGGACAACAGTCAGTTGAATGGACATAGAGATTGTCGCTCTTCTCTAGATGGACGTGGGCCAAGTCCATGGATTGTAGCAAATAAGATATGTGCAGATGAAGCAACAGGTTTTAGCCATCAGGACAGTTGCAAGCAAGCATGATCCCATCATGTGTGTATGAAATGTGCATGGTGAGTGTTTCCTGGTAGTTAGGAGGTGTATCAAGTTTGTGCGCAGATAGGGGCAGATACAAGAAAACAGGCACTGCACCCAGTGCTGCGACACTTTTCTTGTAGGCCATAGCTCCCCCTATCACCACCATGTGTGTGCTGTATATGTCATATGTATTTGGCCTTTTTGCACCTTATTAGCATCATATTGACTATGACACTAATGTGGTACAAGGAGGCCATAGACCCTCTCAATTGGCCCTTGTGTGCAACTTTGGAGAGCCATTATCCCCCTGACATGTAGAAATTACTGCAGGTACAAAGAGGATGCCACAAAGCTCGCACATCAACACAGGTTTCAGATTAATTCACTCGCTTTCCGATGCCTTGGGCACGGATCCACATGTTGTACTCGGGCTTATCATGGCCTGCTATTTCCTTTATCCTACCAGATTATATTAATCTATTTGGAGACGGCATTATAATACGCTTTTCATGGAACCTCCACTCTCTATACTCATATTCTGAAGCCTTGACAAAGTCTAGGAGACAAAACACGAGTCGGCTGTTGGCTGTTTGTGTTGGATTATTTGTTTTACATGTGGTCTTTGACCTGAATACTGACCACACCGGTGCACGCATCAATAAATGTCTGGCTGTTACTTACTCCTTATACCCTAACTCTTATTGATTGACCACTTGGATCAACCACTCGGAATTTGCTTTGGTGTGCCCTGGCTTGCTGTTCATTTATTTGATGTGCAAATTACTGTAGATGCTTGCTAGGCAAATTTGTATAGGCTTGGGTCTTTGTTGTTGGCTTAATGGTTGACAACATGTGTCTTCAGAAAATGCTGTTTACAATGCATGCTTGTTCCTCCTTTACGCAATGCAGATACTGACTACACATTCTCCTTATGTTTTAGCTGTCACAATGACTCCAGTCCAGAAACACTAATTTGAAAAACATACCGAACAGCTCAGACATGTCTGCAAGGTCCAGGCTGGTTACCAGAAGATGTCTAGGAGGTACTGCACTGAAAAGTCATCGGGTCATGGAAGGCTTTCCCACATTGTGGACCAGCTCAACAGCCTGCAACTACCTCAATAAAAGGAGTGTTCTCTGCACCCAGAGTCCATGGTGCTACATTAGGTCTTGCACCCTCAACATCCTCAACATCCATAGCACATCTGATGCCAGCAGCACCACAACAGTCACCAACATCTGCTGCTGGCTCCACCTTTGAAGAGGAAGTGCGACAGGACCTGGCCGAGGTTAGGGCTAGGTTGGCCAGACTAGAGGTAGACAATGCCAAAAACTACAAAATCCTAAAGTACATTAACAGGAAGCTGAAGAAGCTGTAGGTCTGGCCACAAGAACTTCCAAAAACCTTTCCTTCCCTAGTCTGCACTGAGTATAGTTTTAGTGGGTTTTAGGGGGGTAGACATAGGTTAAGTAGCATAGAGTAGGTTAGTTGTAGGTTATAGTTAGTGTAGTTTGGGGAGGTGGGATTTAGGCTTTTTTTGTTTGGGGGTTGGGTGGGGGTTATATATAAGGGTATATGTGAAAAAGAAACAACAAGAAAATAAAAAATGTAAAAAAATAATTAAAAAAATATATATATTTTTTAGGTGATAGGATTAGTCAGTATATGTGTATCTTTAGTTCATGTTGTCCCACACATCTATTGTCTCATAAGGAGGGGGGGGGGACAATGTTTATTGAGTGGCATTATGTGTATAAGTTAAGTTCATATTAGGATAGATAGCTGTAGGGTTACATTAAGTTAAGTTAGAATGGGTAAGCTTAGTGCAGGTTATTGAGCAGATTCGGTTTTTACTATGTTGTGTTTTTAGGTATCTATAAATCCTGTAAGTTTTAGACAGTTAGGTGTCCATGATGATTGACTGTCAGGGTGTTTTCATGTCTGCACTGGCCAGAGAAATGCCTTAGGGTAGGCATTCAGTATTGATTTACATGTATGACTATGTGTATCCCCTATGACCAAGAAGCTGTCTGATTGGCAGCAGTTTGACATCAGCTACTCAAGACTGTTTTCAGCACAGTTCCTGACACTCAGATTGTGTATGGATACAAAATCTTTGACAGGTAATGATGCAACATCAATTGTCATTGTTAAGGTCTGTCACGATCATTCTTGAAAAGTTTAGCACGTTAAACGCCACCTGATTTGAGGTATGGATACTGGCACACTGACAGCTGCCCGTCATAGTCTTAAATATGCCTCTTCTGTTCCTCACATGTTTGTTGAAATGGCACAATTATCTGGGAAATATCCATACACTTGAGTTCTGAACCATTTATGCCATATGTCAACTTGCATGGATATCTGTTCAATACATGCTTATAAGACTCAGAAAGTTGGTTGTAGTACACAATACTATTGGTCATCTTTATCATGTTTGACTCTTTATGTGTGCCTTTGTAGCTAACAGTAACCAACACATGCCATTTCGTTCTGTTCTCATTGACAGAGCTTCACACAATGCAGACATTCATATGAGTTGATTGAACACTGAAATAAGAGCATGATACATATGAATATGGTGATTTATTTACATGTACAAGTTTTGTTTCCAGTGCAGTATAATGTCCAGTTCACTGACCCCATGAGAGATCCTAAGCCATCTGATGTACATTCTGAGTCCAAGGGTGTGTGACAATATGTAGGAATTGAGACAATGACAGTCCATACAAGATAAGTCAACAGTGGTTGAGTGAAGAGGGCACATTGCCAGCTGTCACAACACTGGCATGATGTTAAGCACAGAACTAAGGAGATACTCTCCATGTGCACAGACTGGAGCTACTGGGTGGTTTTAGTGTGAATGCTGTTCCTTCCACATCTTTATCCTCTGATGTGTGTGGTGCCTCCTGTGCCAAGGGAGGTACTGTTGTTGAAGTTGAGGGGGCCACACACACATCAGGGGATAGAGATGTGGAATCAAAGGTCTCAGCAGATGCTATTTTTGGGAACACATAAGGCATCACTGCATCAAGGAGGAACTGCTTATTTCGCAATGCCGCTGCTACATCACAGTAGTAGGCAGCCATGTTTTCCATGAATGAGGACACTTCCCGCTGTATGGACTCCAGGGCATTTTGATTAGCCCCCAGTCTGTTATCTATCGTGCTGCTGCCACTTTGTGAAGGAAATGTTTCAAGCCTCTGCCTCATGACAGCAGCTTTGTCGGCCATGGACTGCTGGAGTCCAAGTAGCGGGGAGTGGGTGCCTCTGATGGCAGCAGAGTTATCCTTATTCGGATTGAAGCACCTCTGCACTCCCTCTAGGCTGCCTGCCACGGTCTCCATCCCCACCTACACCTCCTGTGCCAGCTCCCGTTGAACTCCTACCACTGTCCTCTGAAAGGTGATGTCTGAGTCCTCAGGGTACAGGGCTGTGGCAGGACTGGTTGGTGCTGTGTGTTGGTAGTTGGGGGTTCATGTGGAGACTTGCAACACTTGGTGTCCTCCCTGCAGCTGGAGGTGGTGTCTGGAAGGAACACAGGACATTCTGGAGAATCTCTTCATTGATGGTCGGCAGATTGTCCTCCATGTCATCTGTAAAATCCATGACAGGCAGCTTGGCAGGAGGTAAGTGTGAGAAAACAGGGCTGATTGCAGAGGCCCCATAACTTTTTGCCCCCATTTTCCTCTTTTTGCTGGTGTTTTCCTGACTTTGATGGTGCCCTGGGTACTGCTAACCAGTCCCAGGGCCTGTGCTCTGTGTAAAATGGATATGCAAATTAGGCTAATTATAATTGGCTAAGTTAACCTACCTATAAGTCCCTAGTATATGGTAGGGCATGTAGGTTTAGGGACCACAGCATAGGTGGTGCACACCTAGGTGCACTGCTGAGGTGCCCAGTGTCATTTTAAAAGCAAGCCTGCCTTGCTGGCTGCTTTTAAATTAAAGTAATATGCAAATTCGACTTTGGAATTAAAGGTACTTCCAAAGTCTTAAACTACCTTATTTTTACATATAAGTCACCCCTAAGGTGTGCCCTATGTGCCCCTAGGGCTGGGTGCCATGTAACTATAAGCAGGGACTTTATAAAAATAGATTTATAGGCCCTGGTGAGGTAAAAACAGCCAAATTTGTTTTTCCCTCATTGAAGTAAATGGCCTTCATAGGCTAGAATGGGCAGACTTTATTTTAAATTTTAAAGTCTCCTTAAATGTTACATACCAAGAATTTGGTATCAAATTGATTGTTGTAATAAATCCCACAACTTCCAGTTGTTGGATTTAATATAACTTGTCCAGGTAAAAAGTTTAGACTTTACCTAAAAAGTTGCCAATTTCAGCTCTGCATTGTTTTTGCTGCTGTGCTCTGATTGGCCAGCCTGCAGCAGCTTCTGGCAGGCTGCCTTGATTAGGTGTGAAGTGGCCTGGCTTCACACAAAGGAATGTGCTTGGGGGAGAGAATCTCCCCTCAGCAGATGGTGAGGCAGGAAGGGGGAGGGCTGCCAAACTGGTCTTCAAAGGCAGAGAAGGACATTTGCAGCACCCAGCAACACCCCCACATCCTGCAACCCCCAGACAGCTAGGTGCCCCCTTGATTAGATTAGGAGAGGGCAGGAGAGGGGTGTGTTTATGATTTTTAGCCACACCAGTGGGTGGGCTCAGCCAGATGTAACCTCCAAAAATCAGATTCATCCATGTTGGATTTTTAGAGACTGTTGCCTTCTGGGATGGATTTTTGCCATACTTCCCAGGAAGTGGTCATCACAGGGGGACGACCCTGTCCCTGATTGGAGAACCAGGGCCCCCCTGCTTTTCACCCAGGAGCAAGGATAAAACTGGCAGACCTGCACCCACACCTCAGATCCCCTTCAGAATTCAACAAGAAAGGAACTAAAGAAGAAGAAGGACTGCCCTGCTGGACCCCTGGCCTGCACCTGGACCCTGCACTCAGAAGGACTGCACCAGCTGCACACTTGGGCTTCACCACAAGAAGGACTTTGCCTGGCTTCAACTGGTTCAAGGAGGGACTCCCTGTTTGCTACAGGTGAAAAATTGCTAAACCAGAGTCCCCTGCACCAACTCCTGAAGAAAGCGACCAGCTGACCACTGTCCAGTGGCCAAATAGGAGTTTGCGCCAGGTGCATTCTGGGAGTTGAAGTCCGCACCCCCCAAGGACCATCACAGAGTTTCTGGACCCTTGGGGTGAGCTGTGGACCCCAAAAGAACCTTAAAAGAACATCTGGGTGAAGCCCCAGAAGTTTGGAAAAGATTTGAGAATTTTTGGAAAAAAGCTCCAGAGAGGGACCGACCCGCCGCGGAAATTCTAGCCGGCTTGCCTCAACCACGACCCGGGCTGACTTCGTGGTTCGTCCCGGTAAAGAAAAACATCCAAAAAAGAGACTAAGTCCGAACGTAAAAAGTTGACCGGGACCTCCCAGCCATCGTATCCGAGAAGGGCTCCATGGACGTCGGATCAAGATCCAGGTTTACCCCGGTCGAAGGATTTTCATCTCGAAAAAACGACTAAGTCTGAAGGTAAAAGTCTCCACCGAGGAAACCCACATCGCGTATCCGGACAAGGGCTCCAGGAGGTCGGATTCAACTGGCAGGTTCGTCCCAGTGAAGAAAAACTTCAAAATAAAGACTAAGTCAGAAGGTAACTTTTTAACCGAGGCCTCCCGCGACCTGTAGCCGAGCAGGGCTCCATCGCGGTCGGCCTGAAAGTTTGACTTTGCCCCGGTCGAGGTGCAACCAGATGACCCGATTGGCGCTTTTTGTTTCTAAGCGCTAGAAAAGTAATAATTCTTTAAAAATTCATATCTCCGGTTCCCCTGAACCGATTTTAATCGTTTTTGTGTCATTTTAAAGATAAAAATATAAACTATTTTTATAAATTGGTTTTGGATTTTTAAACTGTTTCCTGTGTTTTATTTAATTACTGTTTTGTGATATTTGAATGCTTTACACTTTGTCTCCTAAGTTAAGCCTTGACGCTCGTTGCCAAGCTACCAAGGGTTGAGCTGGGATTAATTTACTGAGACCTAACTGTACCTAGGTGGAGGTTAGTGGCTTGTTGCTAGGTGTAGGTACCTACCTGCCCTACCAATAACCCATTTTCCAACAGTAAGGCATCACCCTGTGCAACGGGATAGTGAAAGGTCAATCTTTGATTGTATTGGCTGTTGACGTGGCTCATCATTTACTTGCTACTGGTGGCTCAGTGACATGTTACAGACACCAACATCAAGGCACACATTTGTGGAGCCCTAATGGCACACTATGCTAACTGAACATCATTTGTCTGTAGTCACAATTTGCATAATCTGCCAGTCCACAGTTCCCAGTGTGTTACACTCACCTTGATATTTTAACGATGGTCTTCGACATATGTACCCCTTTCATTGACTTGACTGTGCAAAGTTTGCAAGGCATGGACATTGTTCCGGATTTGTGCTCACTCTACAAGTGGAGATGTTCAAAAATACTTGGAATTTGTTGTTACAGATATTTGAGTTATTAAGTGACTCAACTGCCACCCTACGTGTGCTGTTGGAGTGACAGTAGGGAGTGAGCTACCCACATGCATTCTCCTAGATACTTTGAGTGGTGTCCAGCATCCTGCACCACCCATTGTGAGGTTCAACTACATTGTGTGTATGTGAGCAAACAAGATGTTCTCCCTGCTGCAAGACAACACTCATCCGTTTATTTCAGGTTTCCTTGTTGCATAGCTGCAAGGATAGCTGCATTGTTGGACTGAATGTTGTTTTGGTGGAAGGTAGACCTTCCTGTTTGCACACATACACATGAGGTGGTTCATTATTATGTTGTATGGTGCAGGATGCAGAATACATGAATTTGCGGGCCAGATTTACAAGGCCCTATCACCAATGAAGCTTCACTTTTAGCAATGCACAAGTGGCGCTTTTCAGTGCTGCATTATTGCAAGGAGGTTTATTGCCACTGTTTGTGGCATTACATTTCCTTGTAAAAAATGGGCCCCTCCAATGCAATTTTCTGTATCAGAGGGGCATGCAATAGGTGTTGCAGTGGCCGTTCCATCACAACCTCCAAAACTTCTCATGCTGCTCCAGATTTACAAGAAATTCAAAATTTGTGGCAGAGGCAATTACTGACGCCAACCCAGGGTTGGCTTTAACATTGCAAAGTGAGGAAGTATGTTTTTATGCATCCTTGTTTACTTTTTCCATGTGTGCAGCATTCTAAAGCACACATATGAGAGGCACTATGCCATGGATGTTTGTTCTTGTACAGCAAGGTGTCCCTAACGGGACATAAACAATCAGCCTCCTCAAAGCAGACACCCTTGCTCTATGGTGCAAGGATGCCTGCATTAATGCATGCAGCTTACTCCAGCACCAGCACATCGGAAACTGCAGAGGTGAGCCGTATTCCTGTAAATAAGGCACATCCCTGCATTTCAAAATTGGTGAGCACAGCACTGCTGTTTTTGGTGCAGCAGTGCACTGCACCACTTTGTCATGATTTGGGGCCTAAGTTGCTAGGAGGATGTATGAGAAAAGGCCACCCACTTCCATCACTCTGTGAACACACGTGTGGTGGGATGGGGACCTTAAGGCTCGTTGATGTGTGGATGCATCCTTTTGGGACTCCACATCAAGGGTGGCATTGTAGATGTGGTACTGACAACAGCTATTATAGTAATCCTATTGTGGACTACTTTCAATGTGTGTTGCAACCATCATCAAACATTGTAAGTGGCAGACATCATTCCTGTTAGTAGATTTATCAGGATGTGTTCCTTCCTGCAGATGTGCATTAGGACAGACAAGAGGGACACCCCTACACCATGCAGGTTCTGTGGCAGTGTTGATAAGGTCCCTTATATTTTTGGGAATTACCAAGGTTAGTATTGGGATGCATTGACTATCTGTGAGAAGCACACAACCCTGGACATTTGAATTGATGCTGCACACCAGAGCAAGCAGAGCGGTCGCAGTGCGTGTTTCTTCATCAATGGGTATATATATGCCAGTATATCAAGACACAGACATCATAGTGCTGTACCCAAGCATCTAAAATTTCTGACTTGTACTTGAGTGGTGGATAGTGACAGGTCAGACTTAACATGCCATGGTGAAGCACCTTGCATTCCTTATCCTGGCGTTTTTTCCATGTGCCCCTCTCATACCTGACACTGCATGTAATAGGCATTCTATGTGTATATGTGTGATCTTCCCATGCAACACTTGTGACCCACCCAGCTTCTGATGCCTTTGAAAAGGTCAACAAATCTGGATTAGGTTTAGTGTAGTCCAAGGACTCAGGGTGGTGGGGGAGTGGCAAGTGGGTGTGTGACAAGTTTCTAATTCTACAGGTCGTAGTTGTTTAATATGTGTTGAATTGTACATCACACATAGGGCAACCTTTCAAGTATTTGGTGCATTGATCTCACACCACCATTTTCCTTGCAGGCCCCTTGCCCCAGTCACTGACACCATGGAAGCATGTTGTTAGAAATGGGGTTTCTGGTTGGCTAGGGTATGCACCTAAGCCAGGCAGAACCTACCCACTCTAGTCAGGGCAAGAGAGTTACACATCCAAGATAACCCCTGCTCACCCCGTTGGTAGATTGGCATGAGCAATCAGGCCTAACCCTGAGGCAATGTGTAAAGCGTTTGCACAACACACACAACACATGTGATGCAATATGCACCCCACAAAGTATACCCAACACTGAGATATGCAAAAATAAACTGTATTGCACAAAAAATAATTAGACCAAACATTACATGTCAGTAATACCCTGCTACCTTAGCAGTTGTCAGAAGGTTACTAATACTCTGCAAAAATAAGCAGTAGTCACATTAGAACACTTAAGTACTCAGGATTCTGCAACATAAACAGTAGTCAGGTATCACATTATAAAAGAAATGCACTTGTCATGGAAATACAATAAATGCCTATATTAAGAGCATTATAAAAACCTATGGCAAATCCGAAAACACATTTAAGCCTGTTATGCCCATAAAAGGAACATTTAGCAAACATATATGGCACATCACGGAAAGAATACCTGTTTGGTGATGAAAAGGCGTTTCCAGTGCCACAAAGATAAATGTGGGGCCCCGGCGCTTCTATGCATGAAACGGGGGCCACGTGTTGATCCTGGGGGAGAGGGGCGGTCTGCACCCTCTCCTGTGGTTTTATAATAGGCCACTCTTGGGGCCCATGAACTCTGGGGACCCCCGGGCCTTCACTGGCCCTCCAATGAGGGGGGGCAAGGCAAGCCCCAAACAAAAGAACAAGGGCTGTAGAATGGGACTTGTAGAGCTGGGGGCCTCTGTTGAGGCTTCCGTCCCGCCCGCAATCTCCTCAAACAAAATTAGGGCTTCAAGGGGGCAGGGGGAGCCTCCGAAGAGGCTTCCTTTCCCCCTGCCCGTGCACAACACCACAGGGGCTCCGGTGGGGTGGGGTGCCTTGGACAAGGCTTCCTTCCCCATCCAACGTCTCCTTCCTCTGGATTGGCCCACCCGGGCCGTGGCGGTGTGCAGGCACCAAAGCAGGTGCCTGCTTGTGCCTCGTGGGAGCTCTACAGAGAGCACTTCGCCCTGGGGGCACGATAGGATAGCGCTTGCTCCTCTCTTTCAATCTGGTGGTGTTCCGGGGGCACCTGGGACAGCGCAACTCTGGCGCGTCCTTCAGAGCGCACGGGGCATTCCTTCAGCCCAGGTTGCAGTGGTGATTTCTTGCTTCGAGAATGCACTTGCCAAGGCGCTAGTGGCCATTAAAACCCCAGGTCGCAGCGGTGATTTTCGGCTTCAGCAACACGCTATTTTAAGCGTGGGGGACACCTTCATGAGCCCCGGGTTGCAGCAGTGAATATCCTGCACAGCGCTCTCCAGGCGCTATATAACAAATGAAAGAGCAGTTCATTAATTCTTGGATGGTTGCAGGGGTCAGGGGCCACAACACCCTGCCCCTGGAGCCAGAAGAGGGGGGGAGCACAGGGGCTAGCAGGCCCAAACAACATGCCAGCACAAGGGATTCAGATGGTGGCAGTTCCCCCTAGTGACCTAGCAGATCACTGGTCAGCACAGCAGCAGCAGTCCTAGGTGGGTCCTGGTGAGTCCTATTCAGCAGCGTCCTGTGTCCAAGTCCAAGTAAGTCTCTTCAAGTCTTCATGTCTTCAATGTAGGGAAAATTCCCCTGTACTTATGCTCAGTTCTGCAAACCATTTTCAATGAGTCTCCTCTCTCCTCCACCACAGGCTCCAAACATCAGTTGGGGGTAAACATCCCTATTGTGTGAGGTTAAGGCACAGCCTTTACAAATGCAGTTGTGCCGTGCCTCTCCCTTCTCTCAGCCCAGGAAGACTATTCAGTATGTAGATGCACCTCTGTGACACCTCCACCTTCCCTCTGTACAGGCTGTCTGAAAAGTATGCACAAAGCCCAACTGTCACTCTGCCCAGACATGGATTGGAGTCAAGCTGCAAAACACCAGAGTTATAAGCACAGAGAAATGCTCACTTTCTAGAAGTGGCATTTCTGTAGTAGTAATAAAAAAAATCACCTACACCAATGAGCAGCATACCAAACATGCCTAGGCTACCCCTCATAAATCAGACAATACCCCTTACACATAAGGCAGGGCATTTCCAATGCAATCATACGAGAAGGCAGCACTCACAGCAGTGAGAAACCAAATAGGCTGTTTGTCACTACCAAGACAGGCCACATTACTAGGCACATGTCTTGCCCTCTACATACATGGCACCCTGCCCATATGGCTAGCTAGGGTGTACCTTAGGGGTGACTTACATGTAGTAACAGGGGAATTCTGGGCCTGGCAAGTAAATGTAGATGTCCGGTCCCTGTGGCAGAATACTGCGCACCCATGCCCTGCACGAGCAGGCCTGCGACAGGTTTGAAAAACTACTTCAGTGGGTGGCATAAGCAGAGCTGCAGGCCTACTAATAGAATTTAATTTACAGGCCCTGGGTATAGGGATACCACTTTACAAGGGACTTAAAGGTAAATTAAATATGCCAATTAGGAATAAGACAATCATACCAAGTTTACAAGGGAGCGCACATGCACTGATTAGCAGTAATAAAAAGTGCTCAGAGTCATAATGTCAGCCAACAAGGGTCAGAAAAATAAGGAGGAAAAAGGCAAAAAGTTTGGGGAATGACCCTGTAAAAGGGCCAGGTCCAACACACGTTATTTACATTCCTGTTCACCATGGTGGACATTCCCCCAGTAGTCTAATGTGTTCTGTCACTATTTTGGTGCTTTACAACATTGGCACCATGAATGATGGAACAGGGAGGTCCATTGCTTATAATGCTTGTGTCACTTTGTCATCTGCCTTTAGCAGGCCTCACACATGAGGTAATTAGATGGCACAGTGCAACCTTTATGGATTGTCAGCCCCATTAGTTCTTCCCTCCCAGCGTAAGGGATATTTCCTTGCATACAGCTAATCTGCCACAGGCATTTTGTGGTGTAAGGATGTAGAAAGTGGATCAATGCATGTATTGTGTAGCTTTGTTAATGTGACACAGGGGGAATAGGCAGCTTGGATCCACATTAGCAACAATGTGGATGAACATAATGTTGCATTACGGGCCTGTAACATTGGGCCTGTAGTGCGACATTTATGCCACTTGTGGCTGTTCTTATATAAGAAGGTATCCCTTTGTAAACAATACCAACCATTCCCACAACACAGGCAACCTTGTTACATGATGAAATAGGAGCTACTTGTACAGCAGGACAAATGATGATCACAGACATGCCTCATATGTTATATATTTTCACTTTTGTGCCCATTCCGGAATGGTGCATGGAGGTGTGTGAGAGTTGTTGTTGGGCCACCCAGTGCATCTAGCGTAGGACATGTTGCACACTGAGTTGGTCATTACGAACACTGCAGTAATGACCGCCACGCAGGCGGTGGCGGTCATTACTGCAAACGGCATGGCGGTACAGACCACCATATAATGAAGACAGTAGTGAACTGGCTGCACTTCTACCTACTGCCAGGCCAGACTCAGTGGTAGAGGCCAGACCGGCAGTGGGATAATGATCCCATTTCCACCAGGGATTTCCTGGTGGGATACCCCGCCAGGTAATCCCTGATGGAAAGCATACAGGTGGCAGGAATACTAATTCCTGTTACCTGTAAGAGATATGCCAGGCCCCCCTTGCCACAACCCCCACCCACCCCCAAGCCCCTAGAACTGCCCCCACCCCCAGAACCCCGAAAACCAACACTCCCATCCCTCCACCCTCCAATCCCCCTGTAGGCCTCCCCAAATCCCCTCTCACCATCCCCCACCCCCTACCTCCATACAGGTCCCCCCAAACCCCAACCCCCCCACATCCACATTCACCCATATTCCTACATGCACACATGCATTCATAGACACACATCCTCCCTTCACAAACACACACGCACACCCCCATGCATTCACACCCTCAGCACACACGCCCCTCTCCCCCCTTCCCTCTCGGACAGCACTTACCTGTTCCATGGCACTTCCCCAGGAGGGAATGGGCTCTTGGATGCTGCTCCTCTGGAATCGCCATGTCTCCATACACCTCCAGCCTATGACTGCATCATTATAGGCATGGAGGTGTCTAGACTGACGTGGTGGTGAGGGTGGAGCAGCATCCACCCCCGCCACCGACCGCCAGCATGTCGCATGGCATTCCTCACCTCCATCAATGGCGGTGAGGCTCCATGAGTCAGAATTTGGTGGGATGTCAGCCACTGGTGGTCTTCTGTCAACCTTCAAAATTGTCGGTGGTGGGCTATCCTGCCATGTTCATAATGAGGGCCCTAGTGTTACACATGGGCAGGTGAATCAGTGGCAACAGTGAAGCGATTGCTGGGATGGTTGAGAAATGTTTGGTGCATATTGGGGGAAGGTGTTGGCGTATCTGAAGTGTTGGCCCATTATTGCTCAGGTTTCAGGGAAAATGACAGAGCACAACATTGCGCCACATTTGGCAGTGCCACACTCCATCATTTTCAATAAGCTTGGATACACCATTTAAAAGCGTAATAATTGCTGCCGAGCGCCAACACACACAACCTTGCGCATTGGAGCCAGGATGGCTGCGCGGCAGGGGAGATTGTTTTTGGGCAGGAAAGGACACCTTCCTGCAGAAAATACAATCTTCTCTGGGCAATTGCACTTTCTATGTGTGCTGCAGAATGCAGCACACATAGGAAGAGCAATAACACGAGGAGGAGGGAAAGCATTCCCCCTTGTTACGCCATTCTAACACCACTCCTGTGGTGTTGTTGGATTTAGTCGCAGCCTCCGGATTACATAAAGTCTTAAATCTGTGGCAACAACAATATGCAATGGGTCTTGTTGGGGCATGGCCACAGCAACACTGATTGCACACACCTTCCAGGAAAAGTTCTGCATGTCAAGGGGATATATTTACAAGGTGGTGTTAAGCCACAAAAAATGGCTTAAGGCCATGTTGTGAAAATGGCGGAGTGCAGAGCGCCACCAGAGCCTCACTAAAAGTGAGGCTCCGGTGGCGATAGGGCATTTTGATTCTGCGACCATGTGTCCTTATGCAATCATTTTGCATGCATTCAGTGTGTCCTAGGTGCCTCCCCCTTCTTCCATTTGTACATTTCCAGATAGTCCCCCACTGCAACTTACTGTGCATTTGTGGTAGGTCTTGGTAGTCTGCACTGTCCTGCGATTCAAGTGACCAGCTCCTCTAGAATGATGGCTGTCACCATCTCCTCCAGCTCATCCAGGTCCTCCTCGGCTGAGGGAGTTCTACCTCTGGTGCTGCCTTTGGGTTCCTGGCCAGTTTCTCTTTAGTTCTGCACTTGCAATCATGCCAGTGCTTCTTACAATCAATGAAAATCCTCTTCTCCTCTGTCACACTGCTGTCTTTATCTACTATCGCCTCCCATATAGCCTTTCTCCTACATATTGGCCATTTGGAGCTGAAGAAGAGCTGGTGTTGGTAATCCGTCACCTCTCTGACAAAGATGTCATGCTCCTCCTCACTAAAGTGACATTTCTGCTTCCTTTTTTCCTTCTCCTGGGACTTTTCTGGTCCCTCCTGACTCATACTGGGCTCTTTGGGATCTCTCTGGGGTCTCTCCTGGCCTGCATTCTCCATCTTGACTCCCTAATTATTTTTCTTGCACATGCATTTTGTTTTTACTCTAATGCTGTAAAACATTCTAACTCCAATTTTGTGCGTCGTTTGTTAAATATGGAGCACAGATGGTGTTAGCCGGCAGTAATTCTTTTGACGCACAACTGGGCTAGCACAGTTGTGTGGCATTTTTCTTAAATAAGGGCCTCAGTACCATACAGTACCTCTCCATTTAAAGTACTGTTTATAATATTGTGATTATAGTTTGTTAACTCGTTTATGACAGTACTTCATCCTTCAGAAAATGTTCCACAGGAACCCTTAAATGATCAAAGAGTTCACCTTACGTTTAATAATCAAAGGGCTATTACGGTTTTGACCAGAAAATGCCATCCATCATTTCCCTCAGCTGCATACTTCAAGGCTGACAATGCACATACCAATACTTCAAGGTGGCACATAAATTGGTTTCAAACACCAAACAGTTTTAACAACTAAACCACACAAATGTCAAAACACAAACACACTAATACAAATGTTCAAACACATATTATGCTTTTGAGTATACATACACAAAAGCAGGATATTAACCACACACATT
The DNA here is from genome assembly GCF_031143425.1 of Pleurodeles waltl. Classification (NCBI taxonomy): domain Eukaryota; kingdom Metazoa; phylum Chordata; class Amphibia; order Caudata; family Salamandridae; genus Pleurodeles; species Pleurodeles waltl. Next base: position 216,942,491 of record NC_090448.1, on the reverse strand, counting down.
GTGAAAGGACAGAGATCAAAGAAACTAGATATCATTCTCAGAAATATGAAAGAATTCTCAAGACCAAGACATGAAGGTAGCATAACTTTAACAGGGCTGCAAAGCAGTTCTAGCCATCAAACGTATGCTGTGTACATCTACATTACATAAAAGATAACATAACCAGTGTTTTAAATGTAAACATAGTAGTGCAGGTACTCACCATTTAGAATACATGTTTGCTCCATCAATATATAGCCACAGTGTAGGTACTCTCCTTTTCACATTGCGGAACCTCGGGTTCTCAGTCCTGGACAGTCCCTGCTCATTTAAAGCACTGAATATACCATACCTTCAAATGTGTTCTCTGTGACGTGTGGTGTGCTTACCGACAAAACTATGCAGCAGGCATTGGGATAACTGACTGAACCTGCCCCTTAAGGATGCTAGGCTAACTAAGTACGACAGAGGGAGAAAGCATGCGCAGAGTAAAACCCTCTTGCAGCTAGAAAATATGACACCAATTATACACTGATCACGTGACCCCAAAACTTTCACCACACACTGATCACATGACCCCGATATTTTAACCACACCCTTTATACGTGATCCTTGTTATCTAATTCTCTGGAATTTTCTATACTTTTTCAACACTTCTTTTGGCACTGGTGTCAGAAGAAAGCATTGGAAAAACCAATAGGACTGTCATTTGCCACCAGCCTTTTGGCAATTCTCTTTTTGCTGTAGTAATTGCAAAACAGTATTGTTTGGGAAGCTGCTGGGCCCTCATTAACTTTTAAAACAGAAAACAATGGCTAAAAGTGAATGTGTTTTTCTGGTCTCAAAGAAGTACACTTTAGCATGGTACACTTTGCAATGGAGGGAACTACCTTGCATGCTATTGTGCTCCTGATGAAACGGCAGAATGCTGAAGTGAGTTCACATAGCCCCTCAGTACATGCTGGAGTGGGTGGAAGAAAAATGTGAATGATAATCACAGACTAATTGACGAAGTATAGCTGAAAACCCTTATAAATAACTATGTTATAAAAAAATTACAAAAAAATCTAAAGGTCTTGGCTGACAAACCTGAAAAAGCCATCCATCTGGCACTGGCTGCTGGTTTCAACCTTGAGAAAGGAGGCAACAAAGTGAAGGGAAGAAAGCAAGTAAGGAAGGAAGGAATTAAAAACAGAAGGAAGACAGATAAAAATGGAAGGTGGACAAAAAAGGGAGAAAGGCAAAATAAGAAGGAAGAAGGGCAAAGAAGGAAGGAAAGAAGGAAAAATGGAAGTAAGGAAGGCAAAAAGGAAGAAAGGAATGAGGAGGGAAGAAGGAAAGAAGGCGAAAAGAAGGAAAAAAGGAAATAATACAAGAAAGAAAATGAAAGAAAGAAAGAAAAAAGTAAGCAGGCAAAATGAAATGAAGGAGGAAAGAAAGAAAGAAGGACAGGAAGAAGGAAAGAAACAAAGACAGTAAAAAGAAATGAAGTAAGGAGGAAAGAAGGCAGAAAAGGAAGAAAGATGAAAGAAAAAACTTAAAGACGGAAAGAAATAAAGGTGCAAAAAAGGAAAGGAAAGAAAAAGAACTGAGGCAAAAAGAAAGAAAGGAAAGAAAGAAGGCAAAAGAGAAAGAAAGGAGGAAAGAAAGCGGACGGCAAGACAAAGAAAGTAGTAAAAAAAAAAGGAAAGACAGTATGAAAGAAGGTGAAAAAGGAAGAAAGAAGGAAAAAGAAAAAAGGAACTGAAAAGAAGGAAAGGAAAAAAGAGAGAAGGAAGATGGAATGAAAGAAAGGAAAAAAGAAGGCAAAAAGAAGGAAAGATAAAGAAAAGGTGAAGGGGAAAGAAAGGAAAGAATGAAAGGAAAGAATGAACGAAAGGAAAGAAGGCCAAAAAGAAAGAAGGTTAAAAAGATGTTGAAAAAGAAAGAAAAAAGAAAAAAATTAAAAAATGAAAGAAAGAAAGAAAAAATGGAAGAAAAAAAAAGAGAAAGGATAGAAAGAAGGAAGGAAAGAGGGTTCACAGTATAAAATGTTGGATACTAAAACTCAAAATATACCCCACCTATGTTTAAATGAAACTGTTGCAAGTGTGCTGCAAATTAAACACCATAGAGTCTGTTTTTCTTCCTGGGCAAAGTTTATTAAAGAACTATTGGTGAAACAGGGTCTAGAAACAAATATGGTATCCTGTGACATATTAGCAGTCCAATTTTAAAGAAAATTACAACAGCATGGGGAGAAGACAGGAAATGATAAAGCATGCATGCGCCCTATGCTCATTTCAAATTAGTCCTACCATCATATCAGGCATCACTGGTACTACAGAAAACTCCTTGTGGATGTGCACCTTGTAAATGTCTCTCAAAGTGACTTTAACCAGAGGCTTAAGTAAGCTGACCTATTGCCCCAAGCTATATGCTGTAGTGGCAGAAGCAACATGTGAGTGACACAGGAACAGATCAATGGGTAAAGAGAGGTGGCTGAGAGCCCCTTTAAGTGAGTATATTATACTTATTTACATACACATATTTACAGATTATACATTATTTTAGTAATATCAAAAGGTCTTCAATAATGCAGACCTAAAAATGATGGAAAAAAAAAACTGGTGCTAAACATAGAGTGGTTGAGTAACATGTCAACCAGTTAGTATTCAAATACGGGTGGAATATGCTGTCTAAAATAAGAAATAAGCCCACAGTCCTGTGTAAGCCGCATTTTCTATGCTGAGCTCATAACATTTTGATGAGCCGTACAAGAGGAAGGTGAATAGAAAGGCTCCCTTGCGCACTCACTGGTGGCAGCTTGGTGCGCTTGGACCACAGATGTTTGGCCCTAGTGTTGATGTCCAATATGGACGACCATTCAGGCAGATGGCATGCAGAAATATTTCTAGACTCCTGGACGACATACCACCCAAGAGCATGACAGCTGAGAGAGCAGAAATTGAAAATTAATGTAACAGAATATTTCATCTGCCTCAGAAGGCCGGAGAACTGGGAAATCTGCCATTTTTTGAGAATGGTTTGGCTGATTCTCCTTCATTTAGATTAGTTAACATACCCTTCTTCCGTTGACCCATCATATTTAATTTAGAGCAGAGAATTCTACTGTGTGTGAGGATAATGTTAGTGGAGCAAACAAAATAAGCTCAACAGCTCTTGGTGGAGGGGGGAGTTTCGAGTCACCTGTAATGCCACAACAGTAATGTTAAATTGTCTCCCCATGCCCACCATTTCAGCCCTGGGCAGGACAAGGTGCATGCAAATATTGCTTCAGTGAGGAAATTCACAAGGGCTAGGCTCACATTACAGGCCTGATGGTGAACACTTCTTTGTTCATTAATATAACATCTATTGTTTCTTTGTAGCTATGTAACATATTTAACCCCTTCTGTGCCTCGAATGGCCAGGAGATGTCCGATGCTGCAGTGCTCATGTGTATCAGATGGTGGTCACCAGAGGAATTTACTTTCTGCCAAAACAGCCTTAGGGGTTGGGAATAGCTTCCCCATCTCACAAGGCTGTTTTTGGTTTTCAATGAAATGACGATCTGTGCGCACGACGCGCTGACGTCATTTCACTGAAAGCGAAAGTGAAATGAGCCAATCAGGTCATTTCACTTTCACTGCCTCATTGTTCTATCTCCCCAGAATACAGAGGTAGAGGGGAGAAGTATCATTGAATAGGGGAGACTGTCCCCTTTCCAATGGCCTCCCTAGTGGATCCCTGCTTGGGGATGACTTCAGGATGGGTGCAGGAGGGCAATCCCAAAGCAGGGATCCCCAAGCAAGAAGCCCACTAGGTCAAGCAGGGATTCACCCACTAGATACCAGGGATGGGGAAGCAGGCCCTTGGGCAAGGGCTTTTGCTCCTGCCTTAGGTGTTTGGCGTATAATCAGACTTTCTGGTCCCAGGGGGTGGGGGCAGAAAGCCCAATATATACCAGGTTCTTTTCTTATAAATCTAGAGGTGGGCACTGACCAGAATGGACATTGTAATGCTCCTACCCCTCACCCAATATTATCTGCATAGGGGCAGGTGGGGCAATAGTCCCCAGTCGGCCCCCCCAGTGAGGTGTGGAAAGACCACTAGGCACCAGGTATTTTTTTATTTGTCTAGGGGTTAGGGCTGTCCAGAACGGGCATTATGAGACTCCCACCCATCCCAAAAAAAATTGCACAGTCTTTCTGCCCCTCCTTGAGGAGCAGAAAGCCCACTAGGCACACGAGTGAGGCAGCAGTTTCATTGGGAGACCTGAGGGAACACTGGGTGGTAGGGAGATTTGTGGCTTCCCTCAGATTCCAGAACGTTCCATTACAGATATATGAGGTAAATGTGTTTTTTGACACATTTTGAGGTTTGCACAGGATTCTGAGTAGCAGAACCTGGTGAATGCCATACAAGTCACCCCATCCTGGATTTCCCTGGGTGTGTAGTTTTAAAAAATGGACAGGTTTGCTAGGTTTCCCCCATTGCTGACTGAGCAAGAACCCAAAATCCCTAGCTAGGCACATTGCAAAAAAGGGTCAGTTTTGGTTGGAACAATGTAATGTGTCGATGTTACGTTTTGGGCCGTTCCCTGTCACAGGCACTATGCCTACCCACAAAAGTGAGGTACAATTTTTATCTGGAGACTTAGGGAAATGCTGGGCGGAAGAAAGTTTGTGGCTCTCCTCAGATTCCAATACTTTCCATCACAGAAATGTGAAGTAAATGTGCTTTTTAGACACAATTTGAGACTTGTAAGGGATTCTGTGTGACAGAACTTGGTGAGCACCACACAAGTCACTCCATCCTGGTTTGATTTCCCCAGGTGTTTAGTTTTCAGAAAATGTACAGGTTTTCTAGGTTTCCTCAGGTGCTGGCTGAGCTAGGGCTCAAAAACCACAGCTAAGCACGTTGCCAAAGAAATGCCAGTTTTCAGTGGAAAAATGTGATTTCTCCGATTTGCATTTTGGGTTGCTTCCTGTCATGGGCACTAGGCCTACCGACGCATGTGGAGTACCACTTTTATCGGGAGACTTGGGGGAACACAGAATAGCAGAACAAGTGTTAGTACAAAGTGTCTTTCTCTGCATTTGTGCCTTACAAATGTAAGACAGTGTGTCAGAAAGAAGTCATTTTGAGAAATTCCTTCTAATTCACATGCTAGTTGAGTACCCCCAAATTCAGAGATCTGAAAATAACCACTGCTTCTAAACTACATATATTGTGCCCATTTTTTAACTACATAGGTTTCCTTGATATATATTATTCACTCTTGAATATTTTACCAAATGAATTAATGTATACCCAGTACACAATGAAAAATCATTGCAAGGTGCAGCTCATTTATTGGCTCTGGGTACCTAGAGTTCTTGGTGAACCTACAAACCCTATATATCATTGCAACCTTAAGAGTCCAGCAGATGTAACAGTATATTGCTTTTGAAAATCTGCCATAATTAGAAGAAGTTGCAGATGAAAACATTGACACAATTGTTTATTTCAACTGTTACTTTCTTTCAGAATACCTTGAAGCATCTACACAAATGACCTGTTGCTGAATTCAGAATTTTGTCTACTTCTTAGAAATGTATAGTTTTGCAGGATCCACCACTGGTTTCATACCCATTTCTAACACTAACTGGAAGGAGGTTGAAGGCAAAAAATAGGACAAATTGGCCATGTCCCAGTGAAATGCCAAAACTGTGCTGAACAATTTGATTTTATGATTCAAGTCGGCCTGTTCCTAAAAGCTGGGAAGATGGTGATTTTAGCACTGCAAACCCTTCATTGATGCCATTTGCAGGGGAAAAACAAATTCTTTTTTTTTTGCCGCACTTTTTACAAATTTTTCCCCCAAAACACAAAATTTAGCTGTATTAGTCAAATTTCTATGCCCGCTCCAGGGAAATCCAAAAACTCTTGGTACCTTTTAAATCCCCAGGATGTTTGAAAAAGGGGGCGCAGATTTGGCATGGGTACCTTATGTGGACAGAATGTTATGGGGGTCTACGCAAACTACCCGAAATAGCCAAGAAAAGGCTTAACACTGGTGGAAAGGACTGGTAGCGAAAGGGTTAATACATGGATGCCTGCAACATATTCATAAGCACGTTTCTGCAATTTTCTTATTAAAGTCTTCTTGCTACATGATTGGTTACCTTTAATGAGGAAATGGCACAACAACTCTACTGTAATAACTGATTACAGTTCAATTGTGAGTTCACAATGCCTCTTGTCACATCTGTGTAGGCAATGTTAAAGGCAGGTCACAATGCAGAATTGCAAGTGCTGCCTAAACAATGAAAAGTAGATCGGGCTTATGCACTCCTCTGTACTACATTTCGTTACACTCAAACAATTTTTTAGGAGAAATAAAACATCATGGCTCTGTGATTATCTTTTTCCAAAGGGGAAATATCTCTGTATATTAAGACAGTGTGAAAGACAGCCCCTTACTTACTTTAACTGCTAACAATATTTTTAAACAAATTACTAGCTGCAAGAGACCAATGATTTCAACTTATTCAGGCCAGGGTAATAGTTTGACTATGTATTGCAATGGCTAGAATATTCTGTACTACATTTTACAGGGATTGGCAGTTGGCCTAGTGTGTAATTGATAATGCCTCTTCAGTTATAGTGTATAATTGAAAGGGCCCCTTCAGTCAATGGTGAGTTTAGGATCTCAATATGTCACATACACATACAAAAGCTTAACAAGCATATGTATGATAAAATAGAAGAATAAAAGTAGAAAAAGCATGGCAACACTTAAACTATATCTTTGCAATAAAAAATAAACATAGCAGCAGGCTACCTTCTTGCAATTATATTGCAATTAAATAATGTGCGTTTGTCATGGTACCAACATGGCAGCCATGTTTAGAAGCAACGTGTTGGCCATATTATAACGATGTTGCACTATGTACAATGCCATTACCAGATGGTTGCCTGCTTTAGAAGCAGTGGCCGCTCTGTATAAGGCACATTGCAGATGAAACGAGCAGTAAGCATCAGGCATATAATCATAACAGTAAACAAAATTTTTTAAAAAATACCAGGCAAAATAACAGACAATCCCTTGAAGTGGGCTTAACGAGGATTATCACAGTGTAAAATCATCTACCACCTGGGCTTGTCAGTATAGGTAGTTAACATCAAATCCGTGATTTACTGTGGTAATCTGTGGCTTTCCACATAACAAAATGCCCATAGTCTCTAACACGGTCTAATAACAAATTCAAAATCTGCTTTTGAGAATCAATAAGCCAAATCTTCTGGTTTTGTCATAATGTTCCATAATAAACAGATCAGACCTATGGCATCAGACTTATCATTTCCCAGTGAACTGATGAAGTCTATATCCTTCATCATTGGATTGTAATGACAGCCCATTGAGGCACATTGTACTAAGCATAAACTTTCACACACAGCAGACACTGTGCATAGTCATAAAAGTATAAAAACGCACACAATTGAAATCAGAAATACACAATGCAAAATTCATAAGTGGACCTAACAAGGATTATCACAGTGAAATTTCCTCCCCACTCCCCCCAAGCATTGTCAGTTTTGGTAATGAACACCAAAATACTTGCATTCCACCGTAATCTCTGAGATTTCATGTAACAAAATATCTTCTACTGCCTTTAACATAATGTCATTAGTCATGGCTACTCTCTTTGTCACAACCTTTCATAATAAAAAGATCAAACCTAAAGCATACAACATCATTTTCCCAGTGACACATTGAGGCCTGTAGCCTTTATCACTGACTTGTTACCAGAACCAATTTAAGCCTACTGTATTGAGCATAAGCCTTCTCACACGGCAACCATCAGGCATGCAATCATAAAATTACAAATTTGTACAAAATGGGAGTCAGCAAAACAAAATATCCCCTGAATAGTCAGAAACAAAACCTTTGCCAACAATGGTAATAAAAACACCAGGTCTAGTGTCTTTATCGCAAATTTGAGTAATAAACATAGCAAGCTTATAGCTGCAATCATTGAATTGGCACCATACCCAACTCTGTATATCTGTAATGAACATAACCATTTCCGCAACACAAAAGACGTCTATCACTGCAACCACTCTTTTTCATTGGAAGCACACAACCTCTGTCTTCTGTCCAATCAAATGCTGTACTCAAAGTAATCAACGTGTCCTGGGCAAAATCTCCTCTTTCAGAAGTGATTTTAAATATTGTTTTCCTTTTGAAGCCCCTCTCTCAGAAGTGATTTTGAATGCTGTTTTCCCGTTGATCATCTAAGATCTGGCAACAGCTGAGCTGTCAAGGCAGATCCAAAAAGTATATTGCAAGTCACCCTGAAATTCTGTTGTTTTATAAAGAAGCTCAGCCTTTGGCTTTCTTCATCTACATAGTCATTAAACTCCTCCTTTACTAACTTGCACTATTGTCATAATGTATGGTAGAATGTCCCTTATCCTATATAAACTATCCATGTGCAATAACCAGTAACTGTACTCATGATCTGAGAATTCCTTCCATGTAAAGTAGTTTGGCTCTTTCTTAAGGCTAATTTATATAGTTCATTCTCTTTTATTTTTCTACATACCCTGCAAAATTTATTTTTACTCCTATGGGATCATTCAAAACACATTCTTTCTATCACCTCAGACAATTGCCCACTGCTTTACTAGTTGTTTTTATTCGGTAATCAGTAGCTTGTGGTGTAACATCCAACGCACCAGTAATCAAAAGCATCCGACAATAATCTGCAATCTATTCTTTTTCAAAAGTAATTTTAAAAGCATTTATTGTATAATATAAATAGATTGACGTGGGATCACAAAACCTTCCTTTATATGGCACTAGGCAAGTAAACATAAAGGGCCAGATGTATCATGAAGGCCTTTTGCGATTCGGAAATAGCGATTTTTAAGAAATCGCTATTTCCGACTCGCAAAAATGCCATGTATCACATTGGCGAATTGGTAATAGCGATTTCTTAAAAATCGCAAATGCTATTACCAAATCGCAAATTGCGATACCGGCCCCATTCGCACCTATGGGCCTGTTGACCCATATCTGCAAATTTTTTGCATTTCCAAAATTGTGATTTCTTAATTTTGGAAATGCAAAACCCTAGGGTGCTGGGGGCCTAAGGCCCCCTCTGCTGCACCCCAAGATTATTTTTTTCACCATGTAAGGTGCACACATGCCAAAAGGGCATTTGTGCTTTACATGTAAATTTTAAAAATGCATTTTAAATACATTTTTAAAATTTGCACATGGGTACCACCAAGTTCAACTTAGTGGTAAATAGCGATTCCTAAATGCCCAAATCGCATTTAGGAATTGCTTCATACATGTGCTAAGGAATCGCAAATGAGGATTCCTTATTTGCGATTTCTTATTTAGACAGTCGCAATTTGCGACTCTCTAAACAGGGTCGCAATTTTAAGGAATCGCTATTTTAGCGATTACTTAAAATTACGTTCAGAATGTCTTTCATACATTCTGAAATGTCATTTTGCATTCGCAAACGGGTATTCGCACCGTTTGCGAATGCAAAATGCTTTCATACATCTGGCCCAAAATTAGTAGTCTATATTTCAAGTCAAGAGGGACTGCCAATAAAACATCCCATAACAATTAACAGATGACAACGACTACAATGATGATAATAAAAACAGCAATAATAATAATAATAATAATAATAATGATGAGTCAACATATGTTAGAAATGAGGTCTCTGGTTGTCAGTCAGTTTTCACTCTCTCCAAGCAGGAACCCTCACTCCAGCCAGGGTAAGGGAGTTACACTCCTAAGATAACCCCTCCTCACGCCCTTGGTAGCTTAGCACAAGCAGTCAGGCTTATTTCAAAGGCAATGTGTGAGGTATTTGTGCCAAAATACACACAGTAATACAGTGAAAACACTACAAAATGGACACCACACCAGTTTAGAAACATAGGCAATATTTATAAGCTCTCTTGCAGGAGAGAAAACGTTGCATCACCTACCTGACCAGTGAAGAAACGAAGCACTGTCTAATTTGCAAGTAAGGAATCGACGCATCGCTGACTTTTCTGATGCACGTTCGCTGATGCAGCTTTATTTTTGACGCACACCAGGTACTTTGTGTAACAACAATGTTTCCCTTGTTTTCTATGGAGTAAGACTCTTTTTACTTCAAGAATTCATAACTTGACTTGTGTATGTTGGATTTTTTTCATTTTGGTCCTGTTTGATTTATATAAATATTGCCTATTTTTCTAAACTGGTGTGGTGTCCATTTTGTAGTGTTTTCACTGTATTACTGTATTACAGACACTGCAGTGGAAGGTCTGTAACATGTTTTCAGGGCTACTTATGTGGGTGTCACAACCAGTGCTGCAGGCCAACTAGCAGCATTTGACTTACAGGACCTGGGCACCTCTAGCGCACTGCACTAGGGACTTACTAGTAAATCAGATATGCCAATCATGGAAAAGCGAATCACCAATACAATTTATACAGAGAGCATAAGCACTTTAGCACTGGTTAGCAGAGGAAGTCCCTAGATTCCTAAAGCTGAAAAAAACAGGTCAGAAAAAAAGGAGGAAGGAGGAAAAAAGTTAGAGAATGACCCTGCAAAAAGGGCCAGGTCCATCAACATATCTTAGTGGCAATGTTTGATGTGCAGTCGCTTCAGAGACTGACATTGCATGTGCTGCATAAAGTCTGGGATTTCTGATTATTGACCAGAAAAAACGATAATAATTCCATGAAAAGAAAAAAAATGAAATTGGCATGCAAAAATATTAAAACTTGGCAGCTCTTCATCAGCTTTCATATCAGAATTAAAGCACAGCAAGGAGAAGGTGTTAAAATGCACATTGGTGTCAGACTTTCCTCTTTTATCAAACACATCAAAGTAGAATGTCTGAAGACAGTGAACCTAAGTCACAAAGGCATTTTGGAGTATGTAAAGTAGTACTCCTAGTGCTCATTTACATATTCTTACATGGGTTTATGAATTTTCAGAAAGAAGTAGCAAAAGTAGAAAGCTATGTGCCCACTTTGCATTTTTACTAATAGAAATTGAAGTTACAGGCCGATTCCAAAAGACATGTAAGAGTATGTAAAAAAGTACTCCTACGGTACTACATTCCATGCTCATCAATGCTTTTGTGCAATAGCCCCATTACATAACCATTACTCTAAGCTGTTCCAAATCCCAAATCTGTTTTGTGTGATTTGGGAGAGATCAATTGCATGTAGCTGACATCAATCAAAGTAAAGGTGCAAGGGGCACTGCTGACAACCAGCAATGTGAAGGATAAGATTACGGTCACTATGAAAGTGGGGAGAATACATTGCAATGTAATTTGCAGAAGATAAGGAAGACATCTGTCAGGTATGCATAGCTCATGATGGCTACTACATTAAATATCACCAGCACAATCAGTGGAACTATGGCACAGCAAGCTGAACAGCAGTGTAGGGTTTTGAATCAAAGGCAGCCATTGATTTATTTTATTCCACGCTAAAATTGAACTGTCCAAGTAGTCCTTAACATTTAAGGGGGGGTTTATTATTGGAGTCTCAGAAAGAAACAAATACTCAGCGTGCATTCAATTATTTGCCATGGTATTGTCATCATTGTTTTTTTTTAAGCTTTATTTAAGGTTTTTCATAAAGAAACGCAATTACAACACGTGAAAACATAAGATATAGGGGCATATTTTTACTCTGCTTGCACCGTTTTAGCATAAACAATTTTGACACTAAAACGGCACATACCTAACTGCATATTTATAGTTTGACACTAGACCCATTTAGCGTCAAAATATAGGCGTCAGCGTCATATTGTGGATGCAGCAAACGACCTTGAGGTAATTAGATGCAAGGTAGGTGTTCCCATCCACAATATCACGCTAACCCCCTACTGCCTTATTTATACTCTGGCGCAAAAATGACGCACACAGAGCAGACGAACCAAAAAAATGGTGCTAAGTCTGCTTAGTGCCATTATTTAACGCCTGGGTCTGACCAGGCGTTAGGGGACCTGTGGACCCATTTCCATGGCTAAACATCATAATATAATATAAAATAAAAAAATGTCTATGCCACTGGGGGCCCCTCCCAGGGGACCCTTGCCTGGTACTGTGTATTATGGTCTTTTTCAGGAGACCCCTGTGCTGGCCATATGCGTGGTGGGCATTACTCCTGTCTTTACCAAGAGAGGAGACATTTTTGGGTGGTAGTGTGTCAGAAAAGGACGCTAGGCTGGTTAGCAGCATATTTATTGCCGGTAACCAGCCTAGCATCATTTCTGGTACACTAATGCCTTTTTCCCTACCTCCAAAGCCACCCCCGCCTAGCGTCTTTTTCTTAGACACTAGCCTTTCCTTAGCTCCAGCGCGTGCTATTCCTTAAATATGGCACCCAGCTGGCGCTATGGAATGGTGCAAGCAGGTGCTGTGGATTTTGACGCAAAACATAAATATGGGCCATAGAGTTAAAAGTTGATCACAACAAGTCATTCAGGCACTGAGATGCAGACAAAATGCAACTCAGTGGAAAATCAGGGCATATGATAGGACATAGCATAGCATACAATACAAAGCACAAATGGGTACCAAGAGACTAATGTAGCTTACGGTCCAGCAAAGGCGATTCGTCATCATCCGCAGCTGGAGGCGTGGGTGTCTGTGCTAGGAGGTATGTACTGAGAGGCTGCCATACATCCTTTGACCTAGAGGTTGGGGGTTGTAGGGAGGCATATAGCTCTTTAATGATATCACAGTAGATCAGGTCTCGCAGCCAGGCTGCATCTGTAGGGCATGCACTGCTGCCCCAATGGAGGGCACTCTGTTGCTTGGGCAGCAGAAACGCTATGGCAGCAAAGCGTATGGATGTTGGCAAGGGATTAACATAGCCCAGCAGAGCTTGGATTGGATCAGGTGTAATCTCCTGGTCCACTATGCGTGTCAGTACAGAGTGGACATAGCCCCAGTATGTAGACATGATGGGACATGACCATGCTAAGTGGACAAAGTCAGCATGACTGACATTACCTTTGGGACAACAATGTGACAGGGGCGGGTCCAACTTAGCGAGGGCATGAGGGGTGGTGTATGCATTATGTAAGAATTTGTAGTGCAATAATTTATGTTGACAATTATTTGACACCAGCTTGGTTTGTGTGCAGCAGTAATACCATGTTTTATCAGTCAGGGAACACCCCAGATCCCTCTAACCAAGCCGCCCTTGAATCTGCTGTGTGATGTGTGAAGAAGTGTGGGACAATGGAGATTATAAGTGAGCATAATCAGGAGTTGTAATAATCAGGGATAGCAAGGGAAATTCCTTTGGTCACTCGGGTATGTGAGCAGAGTAGCTCGCATTGTACTGTATAGCATATGTAAAACAAATCTGCCCTAATAGGAGGAGTGATGTCCCTCAGTTACTTTGGCAACCAAACAGAGCTTATAATCGGCAAACAGGTCTCTGACGGTGTGTATCTGGTGGGTTACAAGAGTGCATTGGGTCAATCGCTCGCAAGTAAGTGGGAGTCATGGATTACTGGTGAGGGGAATGTGTGGTGAATAGAGGATGCCATAACCCAGATACTGGAGCAGTTTAGTCCATGCCCAGCAGGCTGTGGGAAGTGTCTGAATGTTGGTTGGGTTTCTCGGCAAGCTTCGAGGTAGTAGGACAGTGAGAAATGAGGAAGAGGTCTGCTAACACTCCAGCCTAAGGAACTGAACCCTGTCATCTGGGTGATACCAGAAAAATGCAAAATGCAACTGTGTGACCAGTTAGTAAAGATAGAAGTCAGGGACTCCAAATTCCCCACATTCAAATGAGAGCATAAGTGTGCTCCAGCGCATTGGGGGGCAAGACCCGCCCAAATCAAGCATGTAAGTAGGCCACACAGTGTATCAAAAATGTGTTTAGTAAGGACAATGGAGATCTTTAAAAACAAATATAAAAAGCGGGGGAGAACCACCATCTTAATTATGGCTACTCGCCCGGCCAAGGACAGGAGTAAGGTGACCCATCACTTAACCTGGGTGGAGAACTTTTCAACAGCTAAGCCAAGTTATGCGGAATCACTTCTCTCCAAATTAAAGGATAGGGGAGCGAGCAAGGGGTTGTGGCCTCGGTGAAAGGGAATAATTTGGACTTGCTCCAGTTAATGGGTAAGCCAGAAAAACTGCTGAAGCTGATCACCTCTTCAATCAGCAGGGAAATATTAGTAACAGGGTCCCGTACAAAAAGTATCTGCATAGAGTGATGCAAGCAGGGGGCTGTGGCAAACCCAGAGTCGCCGATGTACATGACGTTCATGGAGGTGGTGTCCAGCTGATCCATGCACAGAATAAATAAGAGGGGAGAAAGTAGGCAACCCTGCTGGGTGCCGCGAGTCAATAGAAAGGGAGGGGTCAGAGAGTGCACCATTAACCTGGATCTGGGCCAAAGGGGTCATGTACAACAGTGTTATAAGGTATCAGAAGCCCCGTGGCACTCCCAATTTAATGAAGACGGCATGTAAAAATGGCCATTCAAGGGAATAGAACACCTTTTCGGCATCCAACAAAACTGCAGTCGCTGGGGGTCCTGGGATTATTTGAATAATAACAGCAAACGTTGTGTGTAAATTATTAAAAGTAGATGGGTGGGGCACAAACCCAGACTGCATGGGGACAATTACACCGTCCATCAGCAAAGATAGTCACGTAGCAAGGACCTGAGCCAATATCTTATTATCATGGTTTTACAAAGGCAGTGGCTGGTATGATGCGCAGAGGTGAGCCGGCCTTCCGGGCTTGAGGAGGAGTGCGATCACCGCCTCTCGCATAGTAAGGGGAAGGATACCCTGTTTAAGGGACTCAGCATACACCCCTAGTCGGTGTGGGACAAGGCCGACTTTGTACACTTTATAGAAATTGTCCAAAACGCCATCCGATCCAGGGGCCCTAGACCCACCAAGAGCATCTATGGCATGGGACATCTCCTCAAAGGTAATGCGAGAGGCCAAAAACTGCTGTTGGCCAGTGTCCAGCCACACCATTGCGATCTCAGCCAGACAGCCTGCCAATTCATCAGAGGCAGAGTCAGCACATGTGGTATATAAAAACTGATAGTATGTGCTGAAAGTTGACAGGATAGTGGGGGTGTCTACAGCCATCTCGCCATCTCGCCGACCACCATTTGGAGAGCGGTGACATAGGAGGATTGATAAGAGGGGCATAGCAAATGGACAAGCATGCATGCAGGTCTCTCCCCCTCCCTGTAGCGACGTGCTCTGGTGTATTTACCAGGATTTACTACCTTGCGATCAAAAAGCTCCCGAAAGTCCCACATCAGGGAAGCTCTCAAGTGAGTAACTGGAGGCATTGTAGCAGATATCATCTGACTGTCCATATCCTGTAATGGCCTCTCAATTCTTGCCAGATCTCCTCTAATATAGCAAACTACCCCAGTATGCTTAGAAATACATAACCCTCTGATGTACTCTTTAAAGGCATCCCACAGCATTGTGTGTCTTTGTACGGTGCATGCATTAAAGGCAAAGTACTGATTGTGTCACAGCGTTCAGAACTGAACACCTTATCGTGTAGTGGGTTCACAGGGAAGCACCACGCAGGGAGTTGCGGGGTCTGAGAAGGGACCTGCAGTGTAGCCACAACCAGAGAGTGGTCAGAGAGTGAAGCAGGAGATGGGTAACATCCGTGAACTAAAGGAATGTAGCGGGTGTAAAATACCAGTGGTTTATGCTGGTCCATACATTGTGGTGGCTGTAGTAGAAAGTATAGCTGGTAGCAGAGGAGTTGTGGGTGCGCCAAGCATCTATGAGGTGAAGAGTATTGAGTAGAGTATTCAATGCCTGCATGGAACACGGATTAGTCACCGCTGTGGAACCATTGGTGTCAAGGTGGGAGCCAAGTAAGATTGAAGTCTCCACCTAATAAGATGTGATCGGATTAGAAGCAATCCACTTGTGTTAATAGGTCTTTAAAGAACTCAGGTGAGTCCATATTAGGTGCATATATGTTAACAAGTGGGAGAGGTATGCCAAACAGACAATCATACACAATTAAGTAGCGCCCCTCTGGATCGGAAAGTGTCTCATGGCACACAAATAGGAGACTTTTATGGGCAAGTATGTAAACCCCCTTGGAGTAGGAGTGAGGGAAATAAAGATTACCACACCATTTTACAGCAAATGGGTAGCCCGCCCGGAACGCCAAAAGAGGCTCCTTTTTAAAAGCAAGCTTAATACAGTGTCTAGTTAAGAAGGCAAGAACCTGTTTTCCTTGTGTAGGGTTGTTCAGCCCCCGATATACACCGTAGCGCAGGAGACTTCAGGAGCATAGTTGGCGAATGGTCGTGGCACCATAGGTAAGGAAGGGAGCATAGGGCTTGAGCGCGTTTAGTGTGTTGTGAGTTGTTATGAGATAAAAAACATAAACTAATTCAAAATACAATCAACATAAAGTCAAACAGTGCCCAACACCCCTACCCACACCAGACGGAGTAGCCCCCTGTAAAAACCCCTAAAGCCAACCAGAACAATTAGAACAAGAAAGTGGAGTGCACCTTGTGGATGTAGCAAAACTCCATACTTGGGAAATCACTTTGCCTTAGTGAAAGAAGGGAAGGTAGCAATTAAAATTCCACTTATATAGTAGGAAAAAAAGAGGGATATCTTGAGGGGGTATTAAGTATCTAATCACAAAAAGAGAGTCGGGAGAGGAAGAGGACCGCCCCATACTGTCTCCCTAAAATTTAAATCACAAACACACGGAGTATGGGGGTCATTTATAAGACTGGGCCGCTGAAGAAGGATTTATCTAGGGCTCCCTAATCTCAGACTATGAGTATCATATAACGTGCTGTGGGAATTTCGTGGTAAGGGGGAGGAAAGAGAAGGGAAGTTTCCTTTACGGACTAGGTGGTCCTAGCCCCACCCAGGCAGGACAGTGCCACATTGGTGGGTTCAACCTCACCATTAAAAGAACGGGAGGGACTGCGAAAATTCTAATTGTCTGGAAGTATATGGGAACCACCTACACTAGGGAAAGATCTAAAAACACCTAGTCAGTCACCTGTGTAATAGTACACCTTTATTCATGGTGACTGCTGGTGAGGTTAAGAACAGAGGATTGGGACCCCGACGTGAGAACAATGACTCACTGGGTCACCTATCTAATTATTACTGTCCAACATGTTTCTGCCCACTACAAAGAGCCAAGGAAGGTCTAGGGGCATTCTTCAGGGCCTAGGATCCCTAATTAGTCATGCATTATTGAGACTAGAGAAAGACTACTCCACTAGGAGGAGTGAAGGTTATATAGAAGTACAAGTAGGATAAGACCTACCTGTGGGGGAATACCCTAAACTGGCCCTAAACCTGGATGGCTACTTCCCCCAGGTCAAAAGGAGGGGGAGTGTCCCCTTATAGTCACACAAACTCCAAAGGAGGCGCTCGCTTAGCACCTAAATCGCTCCCCTCCTAGGCCGCTTGTGGGGGTATTAAGTACCCATGATTGTGTTTACAGAGAAGCAACAGGGAAAAAAAACAAAAGGAAAACTTAAATTACAGGTGCAATTCATATTCAGCATTAAGGGGGTGGGGCATTTTGAGAGTTCTGCTGCGAGGGATGCGGGAAGCCCCCAGCAAGCATCATCCAGATGCCGGCTGTTCTAGTTTCTGTTGTTTGCAGAAGAGTGCAGCATCTGCTGGGGTGTTGAAGATGTGATGTTTGCAGTTCAATTCTAATTATGAGCATGCTGGATAAAGCATGCCGTACCACAGGCCAGCTTTTTGCAGCAGGAGCTTAACTTCCAAATACTTGCGTCATGCCTCCTGAGCCACAGGGGTGAACTCCAGGTATAGAGATAGGGCCATCGTTTGATACCTGAGTGGGGCCCTGTACCGGGCCTGGCGGAGAGCAGTTTTCAATCTCTAAAATTGAGCAGGTGGGCAATAAATGGGCGCGGAGGTGCCCCTGGTATGGGACGAGGGCCAGGAGACCGGTGCGCCCTCTCCACCACAAAGGTAGCAGTAAAGGAATCCCTGCCAAACAGGTTAATGAGAAGTTGTTCAATATAAGTATCCTTGCCGCTGGTGTTAGTGGCACGGATCAGGGAGACGAAACTGACCTTGAGCCCCCTCGCAATCCCCTCCAAGGATGAACAGCGGTGCAAACTCCAGCTGCCGCGGGCTGCAGTGCCGTCACCAGAAGGGGGGAAGCAGACAGGCAGGAGTCCCCACAGCGGGCACAAGGCAGCAGCAAAGGCAGTCAATCCAGGCTGGGCATGCCGCAGCCCTGTCCTCAGGCTCGCCCAAGGCCCCTGCCAGAGCAGGACCTCCGAGGACTGCGTCGGGGCACAGCGACCAGCTATGAATCCACCACTCCCCAGCACTATGCAGGCAAGTGCCCAGTTGTATGTAGGTGTGGCAACAGCATTCAGGGGGTGTGACAGGGAGCAGGATGATGGCAGATGAGCACATACAGAAGGCGAGGTCCCGGGAGCTTCACAGCCATTCGGCTATTTTGGTCGGGGGTTAGGCAATGCCCTCACGGTATTCTCATCATATTTTGAGAGCTGATGGCTGAGGGGTCGTGTTCTGTGGGGACTGGGTTTATCCTTGCTGAGAATTTTATATTAATTAGGCACTCATTACAAAAAGCCTGTAATCATTTATTTTATTTCCCCAAAGTAAATAAGTGATTTTCACAGAATCACAGGTGTTGAGCCGAAGCCAGGCTTTGAACTTGTTTCCCAATGGTCAGCGGCTCTACATCTCCTGCTGCATATTTTCCTATTTTGTTAATTGCAGAGTTACTGTAAAGTGCAGATTCACTTCTATATTGAGTTATAGGAAGCCCGACAATGTTAAATGTCTATTGATTCCTCCAGGTATCATAGGTGCTTCAGGGGGGTTCGAATATGACACTCGTTGGAGAGATTAGTGGTTTAAGAAAAGAATTGTGGAGGCGTGAACTAAACAATCAGTGCTATAGTGTAATGGCTGAACATATTTAAAAAGCATGGTTACTCACATACATTTTAATAGACTATTAGCATGTTTCAATGCTTTCTTTGTAAACGTGTTGAACAGGACAGAAAATTTGCGAGTATGTTTGTGATTTGGGGAACATTCTAAATATAGTGGATAAAACGATGAAGCAGGGGGATTGATATGATTATTTGCTAATTTTGTTTTATATTTTACAGGGAACTAGGGGACAGGAGTTTTTAGGAGATGATCTTTCCGTTTAGGAAGCATGTTATTCATTTTGAACGTTATTGTACGAGTTTTAAGACGTAGATGGAGTTATGGTATATGGTAGAAATGTCTTATTAGAATGTTGATGCTGTCATATCATTGTATTGGGTGCGATAGTGCATAAAATATGTTTAAAGCGAGGAAAGAACTATTGCTTATTGCATAGACGATTTCGTAGTGTTGCAAAGTTAATAAAATTACTTTTCCTTCTCATAATAAATCAGACGTTTTAATGTACAGTAAAGTAATGAAAGTTTGTTTTGCGTAAAGGGAATATTATTAAATAAAAAGAACGGTGATATCACTCACTAATTGCACATGTGGCTCATATTGTCTGTTCATATCTCCTGACTGCATTCCGGTAGAGCCACTTAAGGTACTTGGCAAATGTTTGTTACCAACTACTTTCCGTAAATGAAAAGGTGCATGCATATTTTCTGGTAAATTTCATGACCCACAATCTCATGTTAGCTGTTTATTGTGAATGTGATCAATATTCAAATATTTCTAGAAATTCTAAAAATTGTTATCCCTGATGTTTACTGTACAAAGTACAACCTCTTTGGTAGGTCATTAGAATGCCTCTATATCATTTACCTCTCATCTAGTTATGCATATAAAAGCACTAATATTTTTTTGAGTACTTAAATGCCTTGCTGTACTGACAAATGATTCAACAGTACATAGTTTTTATCCTTGTGGATAGAAAACAATCAACACATTGTGACGTATTGTGCATCACAATCCCACTTCAATATGTACATTTATATACCTACTTGATTTACAGTATGTTTCTACCTCGATGGAGGTGTATTCATTGTGTCATGTAGAAATTATGGAGACCACGCATAAGTTATTCGTGATGAATACTTCTAATGTAAGGTCCCTCATTATAGACTGACCAATAAATCACTGTGTTTATCTCTGCTGATGGCCATTTGTGCCAACAGGAGTCTTTTTGTTGCTCAAATAATCAGGTGTCCCAACCTGGGTCCCGGTAAACACATTGGCCCTCATTACAACATTGGCGGGTGGCAACCGCCATCCGCCAAGTTGTATCCGCCGTGCAGCCGCCGCGAGGGCCATTTGGAGATCCCCGCCGGCCCAGCGGGGATGTCGGCCGCAACACGGGAGCCAGCTCCAAATGGAGCCGGCGGTGTTGCGGCGGTGCGACGGGTGCAGTTGCGCCCGTCGCGCTTTTCACTGTCTGCTTTGCAGACAGTGAAAAGCTCCAATGGCCCCCAGGGGCCCGCGACTCCCCTTTCTGCCAGCCTTTTCATGGCGGTTCATACCGCCATGAAAAGGCTGGCAGGAGGGGGACTCGTAATCCCCTGGGCAGCGCTGCAAGCAGTGCTGCCCTGGGGGATTATAACCTCAGGGACAAAAGTGGAGGGAAACCGCCGGTACGCCGCGGTCATAATGCCCGAGTTTGTACCGCCAGCCTGTTGGCGGTACAAACTCCCGCCAGGGTTGTAATGAGGGCCATTGTCTTGTATCAGGTAGGACACAATTCTACACAGACACAGCTCCTCTACTTGCAAGTTGGAGAAATGTTCAAGTTTCTTTTCGTCATTCAAGCTGGAAGTAAGTTAATTATTAGCTGTGCTGATTCTGACATTCGCAAATCATGTTCATTAGGATATATTAGGATATATTATTTTACCACCTGTTGCTGGTGTAGTAAAGGAGCCCAACATTTTTGTACCTCTCTCCATATGCCTCAGCAGATGAACAGTTAGTCAAAAATATAGCATGCAGTGTATAGATGCATTGTATGGGAGTTTCTAGTTATTACATTGTTTACACTTCATGTAATTAACAATCCCCCTACAGTTGCCTACAATCTCACGTTCCTAAATCTGGATCATAGTGCACTGTTGTGATGTTATTTTTTTATAAACTTGTGATTACTAGTTCCAAAATGTTGCATTCCTGTTTTCAGTCAGCATTCATAAGAGTGCATCAAAAAGGCTTGCTCCCTATGTGTATTTATTGGTGTACACAGGGAGAGACGTTTCTCTCTTATTTCAGAAAGGTGTATGTATGAGTCCAATTCTCTCACCCAAATTCTTATTCATGTTTTAATAATGGGAACCCCTAAATTGTAAGTTCATCTGATGGCAAAAATGTCCAATCTACTCCATCATTTAATCTCGTTTCATATTTTTTCCTATGACGTATCGACATCAAAGACATAATTATGGATTCTAGGATGTTCTTGAATTTTGAGTTTTGTGCACGTCTTAGTCATGATTATATAGCATTTCTTGCAGAGGCATTTGATTAGCAACACAACTTTTTTCAGTGATGCAGTTTGGATGTTGTCTATGCCTTTTTTGTAGTTCCAGTCTGTTTTCACATTGGAAAATGTGCCAAAATCAGTAGGAGGCCTTGCAAGTTCTCTCTTTCCAAAATACACCATTGTGGAGCAAAATGAAGCTGTAAATAGTAGCAACAGCTGATCTGGTCTCATGCTCTAAACAAAACAGTGGATATGCTTAATGATGCCAAAGGAAACACGCTATTCGATCCATGAGCCCTCGGGCAATGAGAAGTTCATAATGCTCTTTAAAATGTAAAATATTCTACGGACAAATCATGAACTTTATGGGATGTCAAACCCTCAATGTTAGGTGCAACGAGTCAGCAGTCTCAAGAGAGAGTTCATTATTGAAGACAAATTTAGAATTTAGGGGGTCATTCTAACCCTGGCGGTCCAAGACCGCCAGGGCTAAAATGACGGGGGCACCGCCAACAGGCTGGCGGTGCCCCGCTGGGCATTCTGACCGCGGCGGTTCGGCCGCGGTCAGAAGTGGAAAACCGGCGGTCTCCCGCCGGTTTTCCGCTGCCCAAATTAATCCTCCATGGCGGCGCAGCAAGCTGCGCCACCATGGAGGATTCTGACACCCCATACCGCCATCCTGTTCCTGGCGGTTCTCCCGCCAGGAGCAGGATGGCGGTATGGGGTGTCGCGGGGCCCCTGGGGGCCCCTGCAGTGCCCATGACAATGGCATGGGCACTGCAGGGGCCCCCGTAAGAGGGCCCCAAAAAGAATTTCAGTGTCTTCTTTGCAGACACTGAAATTCGCGACGGGTGCAACTGCACCCGTCGCACCTTCCCACTCCGCCGGCTCAATTCTGAGCCGGCGTACTCGTGGGAAGGTAGTTTTACACTGGGCTGGCGGGCGGCCTTTTGGCGGTCGCCCGCCAGCCCAGTGTAAAACACAGAATAGCCGCAGCGGTCTTCCGACCGTGGTGCGGTATTCTGGAGGGGGGAAGTCTGGCGGGCGGCCTCCGCCGCCCACCAGACTTAGAATCACCCCCTTAGTGTTGTGTTGGGGTATATGTAAGTGGGTCATCTTATAAAGGAAAGTTGGATTTTTTTCATTGTATGTGGCCTCAAAAGTATTATATAGACATACTATTTTTCAAGTCTGTAGACTAGATACACTTAAGTTGGGATCCATAGTCTGTTGACTCGACAACTAGACCACCACATTCTCAACACTATTTCAAGACAGGGCACGAATCCCACACTTCAGAAGCTGGGCCATAGATTTGATACTTTGAAGATGGCACCCATTGTCTGCGACCTTGACCACTTGATCATAATTGTGGTACTTTCAAGAGGGCACCATTGTCCGCCGTTCAGTCATTGAGGCCGAAAAATTGGTACTTTAAAAATGACATAAATACTGCAAATCCTCAGTACCATATATGGGGATGCCTTTGTCTAAGGGAAGCCTTGCAATATGAACAGTTACTATTTTATTATTGATTGTCTCTGGGTACCCTTAGAGTACCCTTAGAGTACCTCCCTGGTTAGACCTCATGATCATGGTGTACTCTCCGTTCCCCATTAAGTTGTCATTTTAATTATTTTCTGGGATGCAAGAACCATGCCCTGCTTCCCTACATCCTCAATTGGTGATCAAGAGAGAACATTTTCGGAGTTCTCTGGTCCATTGTCTTTGTTTTGAGTATGTGATCTTGAAATGGAAAACAGGACAGAAAGTTTCCTAAGCCAAAAGAGTTGGCTTATTTTTTTTAATGTTAGTGTAATAGGAGTTTCGCAATGATGACACTAAGCCAGTGGTCAGATAGTATGCACACAGTCTTTATTTTTGATTACGGACAGTTCTTTCGACCACTATGTTGTTCGACCACTCTTCCTCTGGTGTTTAGTTCTTGTCTTCTTCTTTCCAGGTTGACTCTCAGGAGGCACATGTGGGAAGAAAATGGAGACAAACAATGGTAAGTAGTCGGGTGAGTTGTCTCTTTTTTTCTCTTTCTCTTTCCTTTTCCTTTCTTTTCTATTCCTTTTGTTCTTCTCAAATTTTGCTCTTTCCCTCCCTCCTGTGACTCTTTCTCTGTTCCTTTTCTTTTTTTCTTTCTTCTCCCGGTTCCTCTCTCTCTGTCTCTCCTTCGCCTGAGCCTTTCTTTCTTTTTTTTTCCTTTTATTCCTTTTTTTTCTCTCTCTCTACTATCTCTTTTCTTTCTTCCTGTTACTCTCTCTCTTAGTCTTATAGCATGTCTTAACAAAACATTATAGTGCCACTACTGGAACAAAACAAAAAAATGTAATTTTGTGTAAGGATACAAAAAAAAAAACATAAACGAAATTAGCAAACAATAAAGCCCTCTCAATGCCCAACGGAGAACTGTTCCCTCTATTTTTAAACTCTCTTTAGTCTTGTATTGTTTTCTTTCTGCCCCACCTTTTTATCTTAGTTAATCCTGCCCCACACACCTGCTGAGGCCACGCTCTTCCGAGAGCTGGCCAGGGGTCTGGTGAACTGCCTCCCGGTCCTCTGCCACGTCTCCCGCTGCCGTTCTCCACACCCACACTGCCGCCGGGACTTCCTCTGCCCTCCGTTCCTCTGCCCTCCATTCCTTTGCCATCCATTCCTCTGCCGTTCCCATCGCTGCCGCCTTCACTCCTGCCGTCGCTGCTGCCTTCGCTCTCGCCGTTCCCGCCTTCACTCTCCGCCTTCTTTTTCTTCCCTCTGGTGACGGCGTGAAGGGCCTGTTTCTGCCCGCCTGTCACATGGAAGTTCCACCTGATTGGTTCCCGACCAGAGACCATCCGGGTCGGGAACCTTCTCAATATTGGTGCCCCAGGGGTATGGCAGAGCCGGCAGTGTCGGCCCGTCACATTCGCCCCCCCCCCTAGAAAGTGGCTGGTAGAGCCACGCGTCTGACGGGTACCGGGACAGGTAGTCTGCACTAGTCTGACAGGACCCAGGGGAATGTAGAACCTGAAAGGAGAAAGATTGCATGTGTTCATATCCTTGTGACGGGCCAACCATGTCAAAAGTGCGTGGTCAGTAATCAAAGTAAATGGGCGCCCGGCTACATAATAACGGAGGGCTTTTACAGCCCACTTGATGGCTAGACACTCTTTCTCAAGGGTCGGATAATGGCGCTCTCGTGGTAACAGTTTTCAGCTGATATAGACCACAGGATGTAGGAACCCGTCCCCATCAGATTGAGACAACTCCGCCCCAGGACCCAGATCGGAGGCATCTGTTTGGACTAGGAAAGGTTTACTGAAGTCTGGACAACAAAGTACTGGTTCAGAGGTCAAAAGAGTTTTTAAGCACACAAAACTGTGCCTCTCGAGGGCAGAGAGGGACATCAGGTGATTGGGCTTAGCCTTACCCAGTAAATCTGTTAAGGGGGCAACTATCTCAGAAAAATGTGGTATAAACCGCCGGTAATACCCAACCATGCACAGGAAAGCTCGGATGTCTTTTTTCGACGCGGAAGGGGGAGATGAGTAATGGCCACTACCTTCTCAATTTGGGTAGGACCTTTCCTTCTCCTATGATATAACCGAGGTATCTAATGGTATTATGTCCCAATTTACACTTCTCAGGGTTTGCAGTGAGATCGGCTGCTCGTAATGCTTGTATTATGTTCCGTAAATGTGCTAGGTGCTCCTCCCAAGTAGTGCTATAAATAACTATATCATCCAGGTAGGCGGGTGCATATGCCTGGAAGGGACGCAGAATCATATCTATGAGACGTTGGAAAGTGGCTGGTGGTCCGTGGAGACCAAAAGGTAGAACGGTGCACTTATACAAGCCTGAGGGGGTGGCGAAAGCCGTCTTTTCTCTATCCTCGGTTCTAAGGGGTATTTTCCAATACCACTTTGTTAGATCCAGGATGGTCATGTATGCTGCTTGTCCTAAACGTTCCAGTAGCTCATAAATCCGGGGCATTGGGTATGAGTCAAAATGGGATAAAGCATTGACTTGCCTAAAATCAATGCAGAATCTGGTGGTCCCATCAGGTTTTGGCACTAAGACCACTGGGGAACGCCATGGGCTGGAAGAGGGCTCAATTATACCAGCGTCTAGCATAATCTGGACATCCTGTTCCACTAGCTCTCGTTTGGCTTCCAGTATTCTATAAGGTAGTTGGCGTACTACTTTGTCCCCAATTGTACTTATATGGTGTTTTACTAAGTGTGTCCTGCCTGGGGTTTTGGAGAACACTTCAAGGCTAGTTAGGACTAAGTGTTCCAGTTGCTTCTTTTGTTCTTGTGATAGATTTTCGTTCAGTTGGGGCACTGGGATGTCAGACTGGGTGTTTACCTTTGTGGGATATACTGGAATTTCGTTGTCACTTTCGGTGGTAATGTATAGAGTTGTAAGGGTTTCTGGAGACTCATGCCATTTTTTAAGTAGGTTAATGTGATAGATTTGTTCCCTACCGGTTCCAGTGGGTATTTCAATCTTATAGGTTGTGGGTGTGACTTGGTCTAGGACAGTATACAGACCCTGCCATTAGGCCAGGAGCTTATTTTCGCGAGTAGGTAAAAGTACCAGTACCTTTTCTCCTACAGTCAGGCTACGTGGCTTACTGTGGGTGTCGTAATAAGACTTTAGTTTTACTTGAGCATCCCTCAGAGTTTTTTGAGCCTCCTCCCAAATTGTATGTAAGTTTTCTCTAAGGTCTTTGGTATAGGATAAGACATCCTTTATCTCGTCCTCAGACTCTTCCCACTGTTCAGCCAGCATTTCCAGTAAAGTACGCGGTTGTCTGCCAAATAATAACTCAAAGGGACTATGTCCAGTGGAAGATTGTATGTGTGTTCGTAATGCGTAAAGGACTAAGGGCAGTTTTTTCTCCCAATCTCTCCCTGAGTCGCTTATGACTTTTCGTAGTAAGGTCTTAATCATTTTATTATAGCATTCCACAAGACCCTCCGTCTGTGGGTGGTACACTGAGGTCCGAATTTGTTTTACCCCAAGGGTATGACATATTTCCGACATAAGTCGTGACATAAATGGAGTACCCTGATCGGTAAGAATCTCTTTTGGGAAACCTACGCGGGGAAAAAATTCGATCAGAGCCTGAGCAATGGTTTTAGTGTTCATACTGGCTATTAGGATAGCCTCCGGATACCTGGTAGCATAGTCAACTAAAACCAACAAATACTGGTGTCCCTTTATGGAGGGGGTTAGGGGCCCCACCAAGTCCATGCCTACCCAGGAAAAGGGGACTTCTATTATGGGTAATGGTTGCAGAGGGACAGTACGTTCGTGTGATGGGTTTATTAGTTGACATTTTGGGCTTTTATGGCAATGCCTTCTAATATGACTCCCGGCCAATAGAATCGTTGTAGAACCGCTGCTTCTGTTTTTTCCCTCCCCAGATGTGCTTCCTCGTTATCTCCGTGCGCCAAGTGGAGGACTTGTTCTCAATAAGTCTGGGGCACTACCAACTGAGGTTTCCTCTCTGGATTGTTGGGACACTCCCTATACAACAGGTAATTCGTGAGGGTAAACGCAGGACCTACCGAGACCACATCTGAGGCTAATGCGTTTTGCCATGCATTTCTCAACGTAGGATCCTCTCTTTGGGCCTGTCGAAAGCTTCCCGCTACAGACATTACTGCCTTTAGGTCGACAGAGTTGGTGATTTTACAACCTTCACTATTTCTCTGGTAACCCTGTTTCGGTGCACGTTTCTCTTTTTTACTGAGCTTCCCTCGGATACTACTTTCCTCAATGTCAGTGGACACGAAAGGGGTTTCCCTCCACCAGGAATGTGCCACATGGTCCTGATTGGCAGTATTCAGCAAGTGCGCAAAAGCGTCTAAATCAGTTCCTATGATCATGTCCTCACCAAGATTTGGAATCACCCCTACGGAAAGGCACTCTTCTTGTCCTCTCCAATTAATCAAGGCCGTAGCCATGGGGTAGGTTTTCCGATCCCCATGCACGCATGTTATTAAACCTTGAGCATTTGGGATCCACGGGTCAGGCAGTACATAGTCTTGTTTTACTACACTCTGGCTACACCCGGAGTCAATAAGCACGATCCTTTCTTCTTTGTTGAGCCTCATTGTGGTGGTATATTTCGCCTGGTTATGTCCCAACCACAAAACCCGACCTTTCGTCATACCAATCTCCATTGGTTCTTCAGGATCTTTTTTTAGTGGACAATGCCGGGCTATATGGCCCCATTCGGAGCAATAAAAACATGGGCCAGCTGGACTCCCAGGAGGCACATGTGGGAAGAAAACGGAGACAAACAACGCGAAGTGGTCGGGTGAGTCGTTTCTTTTTTTTCTCTTTACTTTTCCTTTCTTTTCTATTCCTTTTGTTCCTCTCTAATTTTGCTCTTTTCCTTCCTCCTGTGACTCTCTCTCTGTTCCTTTTCTTTTTTCTTTCTTCTCCCGGTTCCTCTCTCTCTCTGTCTCTCCTTTGCCTGAGACTTTCTTTCTTTTTTTCCTTTTTTTTTTTTTTTTCTCTCTCTACTGTCTCTTTTCTTTCTTCCTGTTACTTCCTCTCTTAGTCTTATAGCATGTCTTAACAAAACATTACAAGTGCCAGTACTGGTACCCGGAACGAAAAAAACAAAAACGTAATTTTGTAGGAGACAAAAAAAAAAAACATAAACACAATTAGCAAACAATAAAGCCCTCTCAATGCCCAACAGAGAACTGTCCCCTCGATTTTTACACTCTCTTTAGTCTTGTGTTGTTTTCTCCCCCCCCCCCTTTGCTGAGGCCACGCTCTTCCGAGAGCGTGGCCAGGGGTCTGGTGAACTGCCTCCCGGTCCTCCTCCGTGTCTCCCGGTACCACTCTCCACTCCCACACTGCTGCTGCCTTCACTCTCCGTCTTCTTTTCCTTCCCTCTGGTGAGGGTGTGAAGGGCCTGTTTCTGCCCGCCGTCACCCGGAAGTTCCACCTGATTGGTTCCCGACCGGAGAACATCCGGGTCGGGAACTTCCTCAATGTTGGTGCCCCAGGGGTATGGCGGAGCCGGCAGTGTCAGCCCGTCACAGTTAGGTTGGCTTAAGTTCCTCAAACTTGTATTCAAAGACCATCCACAGACTAACAGTGGAGGTTTTTCTACCTTGATTGACAGGTCGGCTCAATTTGAAGCCCACAGAAAACAATTTTAATGCACATTTATTAAACAGAACAAATTTACACCAAACAAAGCTAAGGGAGTACCTTGAATAAATTTTCTGTTCATTCCAAATTGTCTTTTTTCTCTAGCTTTGTTAATAACTACCTTTGGAATTTAAAATTGAAAACATAACATTTCAACCTATTTTGCTTGCCCCTGAGTGATAGCCTGTATGAAACATGCAATGCCAAACACAAATTGGATGAGGATTTTTTTAGCAAATTTCTTTTGTGCAGATTCATCAAATGGAGCCCAAATTATCAGAAAGTCTATGAACTGCTTTTGAATGGGAAGTCAGACCTTGTTATACACACACACATGCCACACAGATGAACACACACACACTCACATACACACACACACAAACATACACATATATTTTCCCGCACCTCTCTTATCCATTATGAAGCAGACCACGAACAAGGTTGGAATCTATGAAACGCATTAATGTATCTCAGCATGCAATACATTTTGAGCTTCAATCTTCCTAAGTGCCGACCTCTCTGTATAAAAGGATGAGAGAGGAGACGGAGTATTTGATGACCTTTGTGGAGGCCGTGGCAAACAGAGAGGACCACTGGCAATCGGGTGCCTACTGGCAGCTGCTGAGTTTGTGGGGAGATATATTTATATATTCACTGAAAGAAAACAGAGGTTAGAGTGATTTTATAGTTAGGAATTGTGATTATATCTTACTTTAAAGTTAAAAAACCTTAGAAATTCAGTGGAAAAAACAATGGTTAAAGTAACGTTATAGTTTGGTGAAAGTGTCTGTTAACCCATACCATTTTAAATTAACAAAACCACTGAAACTCACCAATTATAGTAATTTCAAGTAACTATAACTAATGCCCTAAATTAACTATAAATTGTGCCCTCGCCATGTATTGCTAACTACTGTACATATTACATCACTCATGAAATATCTATGGCATCATTGATAATATCACTGCAACATTTGCAAAGATAATATTGATGAGAAAACTGTGCATGGTGGAGGAGTGAGCTATAGTTACCCTAAGGCACAAGTTATTGTTACTTGAGATGACTGTAACTGCTAAATTGCAGTGGTTTTGTACATTTAAAATGTTACATTGCCGATTAAATTTTCATCTAAGCTTTGGTTACAAATATATATGTATAGGATCAGGTTTCCATTTGAAATGTGTTTTTTTAGTTGGTTGGGGACACGCTGTTGGAGGAGTGGGTGAGGCCAAGGACAAACCACAAGCCACAGGAGGCCTCTCCCTGCAGGAGTGGATGTTTACGGTGGTGGCGCGAACACAGCTGTACTTTAGGCTCCCTGGGTTCCTGCTTCATGGGGCGTGCTGTTTAAGGAGTGGACGAGGCCAAGGACAAACCACAAGCCACCAGAGGCCTCTCCCTCCAGGCAGTGGGTGATTACGGCAGTGCTGCGAATGCGGCTCTACTTGAGGCTCCCTGGGCTCCTGCTGTCTGGGACGTGCATGGGATGCACCCTGGCATGTGACCGGGCAAAGACTGGGCCAAGAGCAGGCCCATCTGCGCCTGTCCTTGGCTGAAGGAGGTTGGCCTGGGCTTGCTGTTTTGGTCCTAGTTTTTCCTGCCCCGGAGCCCATTACTGCATCTTGGTGTCCTGATACTCCATTGTTTGATTAGTACTAGGCTGGTTCTCTGGCTAGTACTTTGAAGTATGTGATTTAACTTGTGCCTGCATTGTTAAATTATAACATCTAGCTTTGCTGCAGTCATCGCTGTTGCCCAGCAGGGGGTCCTTTGAGTTGGGGGGTCTACTCTTTTGTACGTCAAGGCTCTTTTTGGAATTATTTGCCAGCATGGGCAAGCATAAGACTGGAAGTGCTAAGCCGGTAGCTGACACAAATCGTACCACCATTGACTCATAGCTAGCACGTGCAGTGGGAGCCATATCAAAGGAAATAGATTTGGCAGAACATCATTTATTTCTGGGTGTGGCTGGGGCAAGTGGTCTTGTGATGTCTACAGAGGAGGTTGAGCCTTGCCCAGATGAGGAGCAGGAGCCGGTAGAAAGGCATGGTAATATCATCAACAAGGCCCTGGATGTTTCTACTAAGCATCAATCATCAATTATGATTGCTGGCTCTACCTCCCTAGTCTGCTTACCTGTAGCAAAATGCAAGAGGAAAAGTAGAAAGGCCACAGTTGTTAATTCAAGTCCCCCGGCCTCCTCTGCATCGGCCTGTTTTGAAGCCAATAATTATTCTATTTCCTTGGACGAACCTCTTAGGGCCCCAATTTGGAGTAAATGAATAGCCATTATTAAAGATTTGCTGCTACCACTTAAAGAGAAGCTGGATATCCTGGAAGGGGAAATTGGAAAAATAACTACCCTCTGTCAGGCGATGTTTAATCTGAACTTGACAAATGTAAATGTAGTAGAGCCCCCCCATTAAACTCTGGGCAAGATAACTCCAAGATGAATTCAGGCCCAGGTCAACAATCATCTTTACCTAGGGCATGCCTGTACAGGGCCAGACTTTGGAGGGGAGTATTCAAGAGGCAGATCTAGGGCACCCTACCTAACCAGCTACTACAGTTTACCCATATCTAAACCAACCAGCACTTTTCGGCATTCAGCCCGTGCTTCCAGTTGTAAATCGTGCCAGATTCAATGTTCAAATATCTTCTTGTGATCCTGTTACAAATAACTTGCCTCCAGGTTGCTGCCCATATGTAACTGTTTTGGTTAATGTTCCCCCTTTGAAACTGGATTTAAGTGAATCTCCCAAATCCCTGAAGAACAAAGTTGTGTACTAGCTTAGCTCGAATTGCATATTTACACCTGACAGGGCACATCAAATTTTGTTTACTAGGAGAGTCGGATGGATCAGGCTTTTAATGAAAAATGTGAAGGGGGACTGTATAGTTATTAATTTCCAACGCCCTAGCTGTCTTGCAGAAAACTTTGCAAGGTCTGTGTTGCATTCTCTTTTTCTTCGGTCTATGACTCTTTTCCCACTGGGCTTCTTTTATCAACATTTACGGAGCCCTGCAAATGCTACACTGAATTTGCAGAGTGTTGGGCCCTAATGCCCTAATTTACTACCTATAGGTTATGTCCAACAGCTATCAGACATTAAGCTCTTCACAAGACAACGACTGACCGATCCATAGCAGGTATTATGATTGCATGTGGTATAAAGATAAACTAGGGAGTACTATGATAGACTTTGCTGCTGGTTTGCCTAACGCTGTTTTTCCAGGTCTTTCTGAGGCGGTAAAATGACCCAACATTGATAAGCCTACTGTTAATAACATTGATGTGAATCCCAGCACAAGTTGCCCACATATTAGTGTGTCCAATTCTGGTTATATCAATCAAAACTTGGACCCGTGTTATAAATTTGCAACCTGGAATGTGGGCGGGTTAATGAACAAGTTAGGATCTATTCACTAGGCTAATACCATATGTGGTTTTGATGTTATTTGTATTCAAGAAGATTGGTGTGTGAATTCAACACATGTGGAAGGTTTCTCATCTTTTTTCCTAGGTACTATTCCTTCCCAAGCTGGGAGGGCTAAAGGAGGGCTCCAGATTCTCATCTCCAACAAACTTCATGTAACTGTTAAAAAGTCTTCTCTGGTGGGTCCATACTCCAGAACTGTTGTGGCTATCAGTCAAGGAGGGGGTGTGACTTATTGTTGGTTAACTTCTATAACAACATTTTTGACTCTATCTAAGTTGAGTAGTTAAAGCACTTGACCAAGGTCTAGAAGTATTCTTACACTGTAGCATACTAACTTTGTATTACTGTGGGCGGGCAATTTTAATATCCAGTCTTGCCTTTTACAGGCATCATAGGTATGTGGATACACTAACCAGGATGGGATGGGCCATGTACATTTTTGTCACAACAAGTATGGGGCTGCATTGAATTCTATCTTTTTAAAGCACAATCTACAGCTCTTGAAGTGTAAATGTGATGTTAATGGGCTGCAAATTCCAACCTCTCCTGGAAGAAATGCCTCTTCAGTTATCAATCATGTACTGGTGTCTGCCTTTATCAGAGGTATGCGGGGAACCCCTAGTGTTATACAGCCTGTATTAAGTGATCATATCTCCATTATCTTACTTTTTTCTTTTGGGGTCAGAAACATGATGATTTCCTACAAGTAATAACATTGTTCCTATTAGGCTTAAGGGTGTGTGAATCAAGTGGGCAGGTATTGACTCTAACAGTATATTACAAAAAATAGTTACCAGAAACTTTAGTAAAATAAATTACTGTTTACGGGATGAGGTGACTTATTTATTGCTGGATAGTTTTGCCCATTTCACCCACTCTATTAAGTCACTTCTGACACGTACATAAAACGTCTTCCAAAGAAAAAAATAGAGGATGGGTCAATCATACATGTGCTCAGGCCTCCCAGTACTTAAAATTGGATCTATGCAGTTCTCCTTGTGATACTATGGTTTAAAAGTATAGACAGGCCCTTGTGGCAAGGAAGAAAGTACTCCAGGAAGAGGCATTCATAAACTGACCTTAGCTGAATAAACTAACA
Source organism: Pleurodeles waltl (assembly GCF_031143425.1). Classification (NCBI taxonomy): domain Eukaryota; kingdom Metazoa; phylum Chordata; class Amphibia; order Caudata; family Salamandridae; genus Pleurodeles; species Pleurodeles waltl. The sequence continues at coordinate 216,909,310 of NC_090448.1, read as the reverse complement.
ATAATAAGGTATGTTGGGGTATGGTTAATGCTCCGTTCTTAACAAATGATACGTTCTCTGAGTTTCATTCCCTTGTCACTTGTGATGCCTGGGTAGCACATTTCTCTGAAATTTGTAAACAAAGCAATAGTGACAGTTTAGTAGAAGGATGTGAGATGATGTATAGGTGGAATCTTCTCCTTTTGGATATCTCTATTGATAAGGTTCTCTCAGCCTTGTATGACAGTGCTGGGGAAAAGGCCCCTGGATCGGACGGGGTACTGGTAGATGTATTTAAATTGGTCACTGAACTCTGGGGGCCTATTCTTACAAGGGTGTTTAATGTAGCTGCTGTTGCTACGCTCCAACCTTCCTGTGGTATTTCTATTATTGTATCTATTTACAGAAAGGGAGATAAATCTAATAATAGAAAATTATCGACCTATCTTGCTTCTGGATTCCTCGGTGAAGGTGATGAGTCAGTTCCTATTGAAGAGGTTGTAGGAGTAGGTTCAAGAATATTCTATTCTATCACCAGTTCAGTATAGCTTTAGAAAGGGCATAGGGATCATCAACCAATGCATTAACCTGGATCTATTGATTGGGAAATACACTACAGCCAAATCTGGTGCTCTTTATCTTTGTTTTGCAGATCTAAGTAGTGCCTCTGATTTAGTCAAACATACTATTATTTGGCCTTCCCTGCTTTCACTTGGTGCTCCAAGGGAAATTATATGGTTCCATGCACACTTATATGAAAATCTATCCAGCAAAATTAGTTTTGGTTCTTTGAGGGAATGCATGCCCACTTTTAAATTGGGAAGGGCATTCAACAAGGTTGTGTTCTAGCCCTTTTATTGTTTTCACTTTTTATTAATGGGGTAGATAATTCTTTACAGCTTCTGGAAGCAGGGCATTCTTTACCTGTGTTGTTATATGCTGACGACGCCATCCTGCTATCCAGGATTCCGATTGGCTTACAGAAATTGATGAGTTCTTTTGGGAAGTTTATGTCCTCTAAAGGCATGGTGATTAATAAATCCAAAACTTTTACAATGATCTGTAGGCATAATTCTTTTTTTATTTTTTATTGACAATACCCCAATCATTATTGTAAATTCTTTCTTTTATTTGGGGGTTTTATTTACATATAATGGTTCTTGGGTGCAACGGATTTTAACTGCTAATGCCAAAATGAGCAGAAATTCTCAGGTTTTTTAGGTTTTCAGTTCAACTTTGTAGTTGGTCCATTAGGGAAATGGTGGAAAATTATAAGGCAAGAGGGGTGGCTACTGCCACCTATGGGGCCAGTCTCTGGAGTTATACCTCTAGCACAGCCCTGCAAGTTGAGGAAAGTAGCTCTTTAAAATGTCTACACTGCCTACCTGCTTCTGTCTCGACTGTAATTGCACATCGGGAGGTTGGCCTACAGCACTTGGAGGATGTGCTCTTGTCCAGACACTTACAATTAGGATTTTCTATATGGGCAAAAGAGGAAATTAGTTTTACTAAATCAATTATTTTAGGTTGTCTAACTTTGGAAAATGTTTTACGTATCACTTTGCTAGCTTATAATAATTCCTCTTTTAGCACATTGTTTAATATGTCAGTATGGTTTGATCCCCTTCCGGTGTTATCGCCTACTAAGAAGTTCATTAAAGAAACCTTTTTGCAGCACAGGCTGGAATGGTGAGTGGACATTGAAATGTTGAAACTGATGGTTGCCTTCCCAATGTCTCTTTTTACAGGAGAGGGTTGTAAAAGTTATTTATCTTATGATACCAATATGTAGCATTATTTTGTTTTGACAATATTCAGATTAGTATTGTGCATCATCTGGTGTCTTTTTCTAACAAGACGTCTCGTCCTCCTGATACAATCCCTTGCCCATGTGATGGCTTGAGTAAACAAAGCACGTTGCACTTGATGTTGTTTTGTAATTAGTATGTGTCTGAGAGATGTATTTATCTTAGACCCATTCTTGCTGCACAGAACATTAGATCTTATAAAGTTGCTTTGAAGTTTTTCCTCACATTAAATGATCCCCCTGTGTGTTTTAATGTTGTGGTTTACATCTTGAAGGCCATCAACATGAGGAAAAGTGTCATGTTCTAGCCAGTATTTTTATTCTAGATCTCTGTATCAATTATATGGTGACAATTGTAATTCTATTTTAATATGTATTTTATGGGTTTGTTTATTAATGTTTCTTACGTCTGCTATTTGGATTTGTATTAGCTTTGTTTTATTATATCTTTTATCAACGTTTATGGCTGTTTGGAACTTGCGGAATAAAGTTTATGTATCAAATTGGTTGATTAGTAACTTTGGAGACGTTTTATGAATCTTCACAAACTTTTCCAAGAAAAGGGTTCATCCACCTTAGCTCCTTCCTTAGAATTTTGGGGTGATCCATAAAATAGGGGCAGAGAAAAACAGTGGGTCCCATCTTCCCTATGCAGCTTCCCCTTAGGAGCTATAGATGCAGCTACAGCCAAACTGGTTGATGGAATTGCATCAAATTTGGAAAAAAGATAGATCTTTGCCCGGAAAGTTTGTTTTTTGTGATTTGATGTAAATCCATTCAGTAGTTATTGAGAAATTAAGGTTTCAAATTTATAGATATCTAGATGCACATAAGTACCATAAGACCAGCAGATCAAAAGATAAGATCTGATTAGCAGACTCACATAAGTAAAGATGTTTGGCAGCCACTTTAGGACTCAGGGACTAAGGGCCCGATGTACTAAAGTGCAATTTTACATTTCCTAAATAGTGACTTCATAGAATTCACTATGTAAGAAAAGCAAAATGCTATGTACAAAGATAGCGATTTACGAATAACGATTCCTACAAAGCAGGAATTGCTATTAGGAAGTTGCAAATAAGAAATCTCATGCCATTTGAGACAATGGGCCGGTTTTGTTTTTCTCAAATAGCGATTTCCTATTAGCTTAATAGCGAAATTTGCTATTTGAGAAATGCAAATCCAAGGATGGCTATGGGTAAAAGATCCCCCTTGGTGCACCCCAAAAATAGTGGTGCACATGTAGAGCACACACATGCCCAAAGGGCATGTGTGTGCTCAATTGCACTTGAAAGAAAGCATTTTGGAGTGTTTTCTTTACATTGCAAATGGTTAGCATCGACTTGAAGTCAATGGTGTTTGCATTTCCTAAATGCCCAATTCGTATTTAGGAAATGCTTTGTACATCGGAATAGGAATCGCAAATACGTATTACCTATTTGCGATTCCTTAAAGGGCTTTGTACATCAGAAAAGCCCATTTTGCATTTCCTCAATGGACTGAAATAGCGATTCGGACAATTACGAAATGCAAAACAGGTTATACATCTGGCCTCTAGTTCACATGTCCTACAAAAACAGTAAAATAACATTTAGGAGAGCAGGGTAGGCATATCCTGACCTGCTAGGCCTTGTGGGTCAAAAACATACATATTTTTAGGCGGTTCTGTGTAAAAGTTAAGAATCATTTCCCTTTGAAATTAGAATCCACTGAGGTGGGCCAGTGCCCAGTAGGTCGGCGCATTGATTTTTTTATTACATATATAGGGAGTGGTGGCTTGTGTGCCCTCCTCCGCAAGCCATGTATTTGCCCTGGGAGGTCTTCACTGGGGCCACAGAAAATACTTTTTTTTTAAAACAGATGTATGGCAAGGGCATGAATCATAGTTAATTTATTTCACAAGCTAAATCTACTCGAGATAACTATAACCGGTGAATTTCAGTGGTTTTGTTCAGTTAAAAACGGTATTTTCTAACTGACATTTTCACATAACTTTAACGTTTCTTTGACCTTTGTTTTTTTCAGTGAATTTCTAAGGTTTCTTTAATGTAAAGATTGATTTTCACCACAGTGCACAGAGTGGGGTTAGGTGCAATGCACGGATGTCATGTGCAGTGTGTGGTTTGGGCGCGGGGACTGGCCCACTGGTGCCCACCCTCTGGTGTGTACAGCCTTTGGCCATGCACAGTGTAGGGTTGCACACAGGGTCAAGCATGTGGTCCAGCCCTGCCTCTAACCCACCATGTGGATTCACAGTTGACTATGTCATTTAACAATAGAAAGGGTGTCATTTAAGCATGGCAGATCTACCGCCTTTGTCAAGGCAGCTGGCCTATTGGCTTTTTCAAGGGGTCAGTACATCAATATATATAAAAAAGACATAATGGCTTTGTCAAAATTTCACCGATAACTATAATTAAATATATAAATTCACACTGTGCAATGTTTAATAATAGTGATTGTCACAAAATATTTTCAATTTAGCATTAAAAAATATTGAATGTGTCTTTGGGTCTTTTTTAAACATTTTTTAGGCCACGAAGTGCAAGCATCAGACCAACTACAAGGGGTCCCTGCATTTCAGCTGAATCACTTACAGCTCCAACTCACTCGGCTCTAAAAAAAAATATGTTAAGCTCTCCTGGGTCATGTATTCAGTGACCAAGGAGACTTACTGTGTTTTTTGTTAATGTTGCTGGGGGGTTGGGGAGGGAGACTGCTACACTTCCTGACCCCCCTCCAAACCTATAGGCAAACGCTTGGTGTGCCCCTGCTCCTTATAGGGGCATCACCAGGACCCAACAATATAAATAGAAAGCCTTGGCAAGGCATTATGGGGTGCTCCTTCCTTGGATCAGTGAATAACATATGAGCAACTTCAGCCGCTCATTTATTATTCCTTTTTAATTTATTTTTTATTGGCTGTCTGGGTCCCACTTGGGTAGGAAAAAGCAGTATCCCAGGGGTTGGGGTCCCTGGTACACTGTTTGGATTTGGTCCCCAGCACCAATCTAGGGTCAGGAAGGGGAGCCCAATGTTGCATCCCTGTAAAAAACACTGGCCCGGGGTATGGGGTCCCTGAGGCCCTGCTGTGGCACAGGTAGGCGGGTGCACGTCCCCTCCCCTCAACTTAAAAATGGCCATTGGGGGATGAGATCCTGAGGCACCATAGAGGCTCCCTCAGAATAAAAACAGCTCTGGGGGATGGGGCTCCTGGGGCCCATCCCCAATATGATAAACTGTGCAAATCCCCGGGCCCTGAGCCACCATGGGGGACACACTTTTAAAATTGGCAGAAGCCCATGTTATATTTATTGAAGCTGCATATCCAAGGATCCTTGGAATACTCTGACCCTCTAGGCCTGGTGGGGGCATCCTGGAGGGGTTCCTCCGCAACCCCCCTACCCACCGGGTTAAAAAAAAATATATCACAAAATGGTGGTGGATCTGCAAATAATTGGATTTAAAAAAAAAAGTAATCATAACTTTTGACCTAAAATAATTATGACTTGTGCAATTTAAAAAAAACGTAGAAATGCAGTGAAAAAATGAAGGTTTCAGTAACATTGTATCTAGGTGCAAATGTCAGTTAAAACATAGCATTTTAAATTAACAAAACAATTGAAATTAATCAATTCTTGTTATCTCAAGTAACTGCAACTCAAGCCATAAAATAACTGTAACTCACGCAATAACCATGCACGCTTTGACCTAGCATATTACATTACTCATGACGTTCTTTGACATTGTTCATAAACTCACTGAAACATCTGTATGACATCAATAGTGCATGACAGGGGCGCAAATTATCATTACTTTTCAGGGCATGACTTATAACTACTTGAGATAACTACAACTGGTGAATTTCATTGGATTTATTTATTTAAAACGATATCATTTCCGTGAAGGACATATTCAAGTACAGTGGAGTCTTGGGAATTTTAACAAATGGAAATATCTTTCCCTTTAAACATTGTACTTGAAATAAAGGTTAAAAAGCATTAGCCTCAGGAAGATGCCAGGGAATCTTATTACTTACCTCTAGATCTAAACTCTCCAGTCTTAACAAGCAGATAAAGTTTAGACAGAAATTATGTAAAAGAGCTGATGTAAAGCTGATGCATGCAGCCTTCCAGCACTCACGATGTGTGTCTAATGAAACTGAAAGCTCTAGAAAGGTAAGATGACAGGAAACTTCTTTATCTAGGATGGAGTGCATGTCATAAAGAATTTAGAGCATTTTTGGCAGTGCCAGTATGTAAAACAGATTGTGATTCATTTAGACAATGTTAATTTTTGATAACAGAAATTAAATGTTTGACAACGTATCTATGAATAGTTTTTCCAAGCTATAGTAGTCTTGAGACAGGTCTCAAATTAGAGAGTAGGTACTGGCTGATGTTTGATTTTTTTCTCAAAAGATTTGTCCATGGCCAGTTTTTTGCACATTTTGCAAAATGCCCAGGCTAGTGAATCATTAATCGTATCTCGCCCATTCATATAGGTGAAAGTTGGCTGTCATGATGTTGACCACTAGCGTAGCAAGGTAATCGTTAGTGGATTTAAGGTGATTATTCTCTTGGAGAAGCTACCTGTGCTGGTACGAGAGATGATGTCACATATGCTCTTGATTTTGTGTTTTGGGTATATTACTGAGGATCAGATTGGAAGGTTGTCTCTGAATGGCTTGAGTTGTACTGAGAGAAGCTCTTTGCATTTTGCAGCTGATCGATGTGCTATTCGCTCATGTTAATCTGCAGTGTTGGCAAAGGTGTGAGTGAAGAAGTATTTATTTATTACTGCTTAAAGGTGGCTATAGTTGTGAGACTCGATTACCTCCATGCAAACGGATAAATAATATTTTACTCCCACTCTGCCACACCCCAATGTCTTCAGTGTTGTATCTTTAATGCATTCATCATCTCCCCAAAACTAGAGTGAAAAGTACTTAGACACCTCCATCATGTCACACTCTGCTTGAAAGAATTCTCTGTTTTATACTTTTGATGCCTCAAACACTTATTGCATATCATCCAGAGCTAGATGTTCGGCGTTTACCTGAAGCTTAATGCAATCAAGAGAGAATTCCTTTTATTTGGTAAGAGCAAATAATAAGACACAGAACAACCCTGGCTCAATGACCTGAACCAGGTTGGCTTCGAATCTCAACTTTCATCAAGTGTCAAGTTACTTGGATTCACCCTAAACACCAGCCTCACACTACAGGAACACATTCCCTAAAAAACAAAAATAGACTGTTACTACTTCCTCTTCTAAAGAAAGCCAAACAGGATCTTCCAGGAAGCAACTACCGAACTGATTTTCGAAACCTCAGACTATTGAATCTGGATGGTGGTAATCCCCTATTCCATGACCACCCTAACCATCCCAATGCTGCTCCTGTCTGGGAAAGTGTTAAAGACTCACCTCTTCATAAAATACTACCTCAAATGTATGACCTAGTCCCAACACAGCTCCTACTCTTTGAATTTGTGCTTGTTTTAGACAATGTACAGTGCCCTGATGTCTTTTTTGCAAAGTTTGAGTTATTGGAATAATATAGATACATACATACACAGATTCCCAAAATGTGCATAATAAATGAAGTAAGTGAGGTGAGCTGCAAACACACATAAAAACAGGAGGCTAGGTGTACAAAGATAGTGGTTGCAAAAAGTGATTGTAAACTACGAACAGACATTTTGCGACCGGTATTTAAATTTTGCCAATCAATCTGTGTTCAAATAGATCAGTTTGCAAAAAAAGGAACTGTAGGGGTTCACAGAATGACCTGCCTAGTGAATATTAAGTAGGTAGGTTACAGCTTGTGACCCACTGTGACTGGTTACAATCACACGGATGATGGCCTTCAAGGGTCAGCAGACCACCATCTTTTTCATTGTGTTTCAATTGTTTTTAAGGCAGACTAATTTTGTTAAAAGAAATAGTGCTGATTTTTATTAAAAGCATTTTTCATTTAAAAAAAAACAAACATAATTGAGAATTAGCAGAAGCGGCTAAAACAGTTAGAGCCAACCATTGCTCATTGTCTCTAAGCTATTCTGTCTGTAGCTCATGCAATAATTCAAAGAAATGATGTGCTTTAGACAGTGCAATTTCATTAAACAGATGAACAACTCTGCCCTGTATGATTGCACATGTTCGTGATGTGCCCACTGGCCTCAGCATACATGTGCCCACCAAGACATCTCCACAAGTTTAAATGGGTCCTTAAAACGTTAATAAAAATATCATAACTCCCCTTGCACCATGCTACAAAACAATTTTGTCTGTTCCCAATGTAACAGAGCACTCACTCCTACTGCATAATAATATCCCTAAATGTATAAATATCCTACTAAGGCTATTGAATAAAAGTGCTAGGTTCATCTCCCTGTCAGACGTTAATTCACAACAAATGCATAAATGAAACACCCAAATGTAAAATAAAAGAACAGTAGTCCATCAGTGTGTTAGACTTCCAACCATCCTGGTTGGTGAAGTAGCACAATTTCATTTCTACACACAGAAAAGGGGAAAGTATATTTTATATGATCAAAATTCACAGGGAAGAAATCCTAAGTGGAAAACCCATAGGAGGTTTTAAAATTGCCCTAACCCACTAAATCGTGGCATGCTTGATCATAGTGCCACTAACACACCGTGGTGCAGACCAATGCTCAGGGTTGAGTGTTGCATTTTGTTTTATTTAAGAGGAATCCACAGTGCAGAACAATATTGCAACTGTCTAAGAAGGTGCTCTCCTAATTTTATTATAGGCCTCTCTGGGCAGGGTTAAAAGAATTACAACAGGGTGTACCTGGGTACTTAGATCCCTGACACCCTCTCTGCTGGTATCAACATGTTTCAGCCATTCTATTGCCCCTTTGGGCCACTGGCCTTCCTCAGGATACAGATCCCATGTACAGATGTCTATGATAATATTAAGATTATCAATAAATATTAGGTCATACTTGCCACTCGTAAAGACACTTCACACCGTTGCCTACATACACAATAATATAATTATGTAGCAACATTCATAAAAAGACCTCCTTGACTACATCATCTTCTTCACTTCATACAACATTTGTGTCAAAATCTGTGTCAATACACATGCCTGATGTGCCACCAAAACACAGTGCAAAAGTGTGCTAGACACACCACCAACATTAAAGAAAATAAAAGTAATTGCTGTCCCTTACCCGAGTTTCATTATCACCATTACAGACCCGGGGTAGGAGTGAGGAGGTTGCCCTTTAGTCACATACTGTACATACATATAAAGAGTTAGCCTGCTCTTGAAATGTATTCCAATTCTTATTCAGGGGTTTCATACTGGCTATACCCATTGGTAACTTCCATAAAGTGCTCAAGTCTAATATCCCCTCTCCTATCGCAGTCCATTTTCTAATCTTAGAAAATATGTTTCACTATTCTGCCAATATATTCACAGCACAATCAGTATCCAAATAATGGCCAACCAGGGCACATAAGGCATGGGCCTCAAAGCAGGAGGTTCTAACAGGAATATCTCTGTAAATAATAGTCCCCAATATTTTGGAAATATGTAGGCCCTCATTACAACCCTGGTGGTCGGTGTTACAGCGGCAGTAAAACCGCCAACAGGCCTGCGGGAAAAAAAATGGAATCACGACCATGGCGGAAACCGCCAACATAGACAGCCACTTTAACACTCCGACCGCCACGGCGGTACAAACAAACACCATGGCGGTAACCGCCAACAGACAGGCGAAAGACAATGTACCGCCCACTGTATTACAACAAGCCAATCTGCCACCTTTTCTGGGGCGGATTCACCGCAAACAAAAACACAGCGGAAACAGGACTTGGTCGCTCCTTGCACCGCCGCCCCGCGCTGCCTTTCCCTTTTTGCATAAAATCCCCGCCGCTGCATCCCTGCGGCCCCTCCCACCTCCCCCACCTCCTCACTGTCCATTTTCCTAATTTTCACTCTTTCCCCTTGCCGCTGCATCCCCGCGGCCCTTCCGCCTCCCCCCACCTCATCTCTGTCCATTTTCCTCATTTTCACTCTTTCCCCTTGCCGCTGCGTCCCCGCCCGCCTCCCCCCACCTCCTCTCCGTGCATTTTCCATTTGTCTCTTCCTGCCGCTGCTAATCCCAGTGGCCCCACCCCCCCAGCCTTCCCATTTGCCCAGACCTCCCTCCTCTCAGCTGCCACTCCCTCCCTCCTCCCCATTTATGGCTGCCGCGGTAACAAGGAGCAACCCTTGGTCGCTCCTCGCACCGCTGCCCTGCGCTGCCTTGGCCTTTCCCTTTTTGCATAAAATCCCCACCGCTGCGTCCCCGTGGCCCCTCCTGCCTGCCCCCCCTCCTCACTCGCCAACACCATCAGCTCGCACGCCCTCAGCTCCACAGACTACATCCTCCTCGGTGATTTCAACTTTCACTTGGAGAACCTACAAGACCACAACTCTACCTCCCTCATAGACAACCTCACCAACCTCATACTCAAACAACTGGTCACCGCACCGACCCACTCAGCAGGACACATGCTCGACGCAATTTTCACCTCAAGCCAACACATAGCCTACACCCACACCACCGAACTCCTCTGGACTGACCACCACTGCGTTCACTTCTCCTTCACCAAACCCCCCACACACCACCATCAACACACCACACCCTACCACATGTGGGACAAGATCCCCACAGAACGCCTGAACTCCCAACTGGCTCACAACCCCTCCCTCACACCAACGACCCCAACACAGGAGCACACAACTGCTCTAAATGGATCACTACCTGCGCAGGCACGCTAGCCCCCCTCAGAAAACACATCGCCAGCCGCAACATCAAGAACCATGGTTCACCCCCGTACTCCAAGAGTCCAAGCGCAAATGCCACCAAGCGGAGAAAATATGGCGACAAGAACCCTCTACAACCAACTTCTCCACCCTCAAAGCCACCATTCGCACCCATCACCAACTCATACGCACCGCCAAAAGTGATCACTACAAGACACGCCTTGACAACAACTCTCAAAACAGCAAAGAACTCTACACCTTCATTAATGAACTAGCCAAACCCAAAGCCAGCAACATAGACCCCTCACACACACAGCCCCTATGTGACGCCCTCTCCAACCACTTCCACCACAAAATCCTGGACATTCACAACAGCTTCATACCACACACACCCACCACACACACACCCCTCACTCACCCAACTCAACCCCCACTCATGACCCCCCCACCACACTCACCACCTGGGCCCCCACCACACACGAAGAAACCAAAAAAAACATGAACTCCATCCACTCTGGATCCCCCTCTGACCCCTGTCCACATCGCATCTACAACAAAGCCAGCCCAACCATAGTCCCCATACTCCACGACATATTCAACTCCTCTTTGGACTCCGCCACCTACCCAGACCCCTGGAAGCACGCGGAAATCACCTCTCTCCTAAAAAAAACCAAAGCCGACAAGGAGATCCTCTCCAACTATCGCCCCATCTCCCTCCTCCCTTTCCCCGCCAAGGTTGCTGAGAAACTAGTCAAGGCCCACCTATCCCACTTCCTCGAAGAAAACAACACTCTTGACCCCTCTCAATCCGGGTTCCGCAAGAACCACAGCACGGAAACCGCCCTCATCGCATGCACTGACGACATCAGGACCAAAGTCGACAAAGGCAAAACCGTCGCACTCATCCTCCTAGACCTCTCCACAGCCTTTGACACTGTCTGCCACCACACGCTCCGCACATGCCTCCACAACATAGGAATTCACCAAAAAGCCTTAGACTGGCTCACCTCCTTTCTCACCAACCGGACCCAGAGAGTCCGCCTTCCACCTTTTCACTCCACCGCAACCAAGATCATCTGCCGAGTCCCCCAAGGGTCCTCCCTCAGCCCCACACTTTTCAACATTTACATGATCCCCCTTGCCAACATCCTCCGGTCACACGGAATCACTATCCTCTCCTAGGCAGATGACACCCAACTCATCCTCTCCCTCACCCACAACCCCACCACTGCCAAAACCAACCTACACGCTGCTCTCCTCGACACCTCCAACTGGATGACAACTAACCACCTCAAGCTTAACCCCAACAAAACCGAGATCATCATCTTCGGCCCCAACAAAACCATGGGGGACGACTCCTGGTGGCTCACCGCTGTAGGCCATGCACCCACCCGGGCAAACCACGCCAGCAACCTCATGCATCATCCTGGACCCCTCCCTCTCCATGACACAACAAATCAATGCTCTAACCTCCTCCTGCTTCCACACACTCCGCACTCTAAAAAAATCCTTCAAATGGATTCCCCCAGAGACCAGGAAGACAGTCACCCATGCACTCATCAGCAGTAGACTAGACTACGGTAACGCCCTCTACACCGGCACCACACTCAAACTCAAACGCAAACTCCAGAGAATCCAGAACACAGCTGCACGCCCCGTCCTTGGCCTCCCCCGCCACTAACGAATCTCACCACACCTCAAATCCCTTCACTGGCTCCCCATAGACAAGATAATCACATATAAGATCCTCATCCACCAACACAAATCCCTCCACAACACCGGCCCAACCTACCTCAACGAAAGAGTGAACTTCCACCCTCCCACCTGCAACCTCCAATCAGTCGACCTCGCCCTAGCCACAGTCCCCTGCATCCAACGCACCACCACAGGAGGCAAGTCCTTCTCCTACCTCGCCCCCAAAACCTGGAACTCCCTCCCCACCAACCTTCGCAAAACCAAAGACCTCCTGCTCTTCAGAAAGAACCTCAAGACATGGTTGTTCGAACAGTGACCCTCCTTGCCCCCCCTTGACCCCCCCCAAGTGCCTTGAGACCCTCACGGGTATAAATTTTTTTGATTGATTGATTGACTTGGAAGGGAAAATGCTCACCTCTACACACCCCACGAGGAACCAGGATGCCATGGACCCAGAACCCCATATACAACCTGCCTTTGTCTTCCTGCTCCTCTACCCGAAGCACGAACGCCCGCGGCGAAGACCACGGTGAGTACTGCACCTACGACACAGGGGAGGGGGGAGGGAAAAGAGAGTGACACACAGAGGCAACATGCAAAACCCCCACCCACAACCTCACCCACTACAACACACACACAAATACATGTTGATACATTACAGTTACACCCCCCAACCCCCCCGGAAGAATGCAAAGACAAAAGGAAATGATTGTAATGATTGTAATCAATTAAAATCCAGTACTCAAAAATATATATATACACTATTAACAAATATATACCCCAAGAATACAAGTTCAGGTACTGCACCATTTATAGTCCGTGGACCACTGGGCCCAAAATGCATGGGCGAAGCCCACACAAGATACCCAATCAAACGGAGAGAACACTGCAGGGGCATCAGATAGAAATACAGCAGGCACCTCAGGGGGAAGGGAAGGGGGGCACCTCAGCCGGATAAGTGCACGACACCAGATCCACGAGGGGGCTCCATGCCCACTGCTGTATCCTGGGAAGTGCAAAGCCACAGTCTCTCAAGTCTTTTCAGTGGGTGGTTTGCCCACTGCTTTATCCTGGGGAGTGCAAAGCCACAGTATCTCAAGTCTTTTCAGTGGGTGGTTTGCCCACTGCTTTATCCTGGGGAGTGCAAAGCCCCAGTCTCTCAAGTCTCTCCAGTGGGGGTTTGACCACTGCTTTATCCTGGGGAGTTCAAAGCCACAGTCTCTCAAGTCTCTCCAGTGGGTGGTTTGCCCACTGCTTTATTCTGGGGAGTGCAAAGCCACAGTCTCACAAGTCTTTTTAGTGGGTGGTTTGCCCACTGCTTTATCCTGGGGAGTGCAAAGCCACAGTCTCACAAGTCTTTACAGTGGGTGGTTTGCCACCTGCTTTATCATGGGGAGTGCAAAGCCACAGTCTCACAAGTCTTTACAGTGGGTGGTTTGCCCACAGCTTTATCCTGGGGAGTGCAAAGCCGCAGTCTCTCAAGTGGATAACAGTCTCCACTGGTTCCTGGAGGGGGCTTTGTGGCCAGAGTGCTTCATCCTGCCAAGGACTGAGGTAGTGGATGCCTTTCTCCACTGGTTCTGTAGGGGGATTCGTGCCCAGAGTGCTTCATCCTGCCAAGGACTGGGGTAGTGGATGCCTTTCTCCACTGGTTCTGGAGGGGGCTTGGTGCCCAGAGTGCTTCATCCTGCCAAGGACTGAGGTAGTGGATGCCTTTCTCCACTGGTTCTGGAGGGGGCTTTGTGCCCAGAGTGCTTCATCCTGCGAAGGACTGAGGTAGTGGATGTGAATCTCCACTGGTTCTGGAGGGGGCTTTGTGCCCAGAGTGCTTCATCCTGCTCGTGCCGGTCTCAGTAGCGGCGGTGCGTGCGGCACTCATTGGCCTGCGGTGCTGGTACGTGGCTCAATGAGCGTGCTGGTGGTGGCGGTGTCCTTGGCAGCGGTGCTGCTGGCGGCGGTGTCCTGGGCAGCGGGGCTGCTGGCGGTGGTGTCCTTTGCAGCAGTGCTGGTGGCGGCGGTGTCCTGGGAAGCCGGCTGCTGGCAGCGGTGTCCTTGGCAGCGGTGCTGCTGGTGGCAGTGTCCTTGGCAGCGGGCTGCTGGCAGTGGTGTCCTTGGCAGCGGTGCTGCTGGTGGTGGTGTCCTGGGCAGCGGTGCTGCTGGCGGCAGTTTCCTGGGAAGCGGGGCTGCTGGCAGCGGTGTCCTTGGCAGCGGTGCTGCTGGTGGCGGTGGTGTCCTGGGCAGCAGTGCTGCTGGCGGCGGTGTCCTTGGCTGCGGTGCTGATGGCGGCGGTGTCCTTGGCAGCGGTGCTGGTGGCGGCGGTGCCTGGAAAGCGGGGCTGCTGGCGGCGGTGTCCTTGGCAGCGGTGCTGGTGGCGGTGGTGCTGGTGGCGGCGGTGTCCTGGGAAGCGGGCCTGCTGGCGGCGGTGTCCTTGCCAGCGGTTCTGGTGGCGGCGGTGTCCTGGGAAGCGGGACTGCTGGCAGAGGTGTCCTTGGCAGCGGTGCTGGTGGCGGTCTTGTCTGCCGTGCCGGTTGGCAGCGACTTCCCTTTCTTTCTGTGCCCCTTCCCCACCTTGGATAGTGGCGCTGCTGTCTTCCCACTCCCAACTTTAGTCCTGGGAGAGCCCTTGGTGGCAGGTGTTTTGCCCTTCTCCCTCCGGTCAGTGGCCAACTTCTTATGCTTCTGAGGTGGGGGACTGTCTGTGGTCTGGCTCCTTGGCACACTGGCTGCCCTGCTGCTTGGCGCACTCCAGAAGCTGGTTACTGCTGGCACCACTGTTCCCGCTGATGTGGTGGCTGAGGTGCTGGGTTGGGACCGGAAAAGATGTGCCCTAGGGGACTGAAGGGGTGGGGGAGGTGAGGGGAAGAGGTCAAAGATAGACAGGAAAAGATTTTTAGACACACTGGGACGGGTAGATGGAAGGGGTTTGGGAGTGGAGGAAGAGGTAGTGGTTGTAGGAGGTGTACGTTTGCTAACTTTGGGTGAAGGTGAATGGGCTGGAGGCTGTCATGAGGTGGATGGCTGTTGGGTGGGTGTGTGACTACGTCTGTGTACCTTGGGAGGTGGGCTACAGACACACTGGGAGAGGACATAGGGGATGTGTGAATGGTAGTGGGGGTGGTGAGTGCACGTGAGTGGTGTGTGGTGATGGGTGTGCTGGTGATGGATGTACTGGATGAAGATGTGGTGCATGCAGGTGTGAGTGGAGACGTGACAGGGAGGGAGGAGGGAGACGAGGAGGAGGGGGACACAGTGGAGGCAGTGGATGTTGGTATGTCTGCATGGGTATGATGCTTGTGTGAGTGCCTGTGGGATGTGTGGTGCTTATGTTTGCCAGAGCTTCCCTTGTGTGTTGAGGTGTGTGCATGCTGGTCTGATGGTGTGCTTGGTATAGGCTGAGGTACAGGGGTTTGGGCCTGGGTTGAGGAAGTAGGAGGGGGGAGGCTGGCCCAGGGACAAAGGCTGCCATCAGTGCTGAGGCCAGATTCTGAAAAGCTCGCTGTTGGGCTACCTGACCAGAATGAATGCCCTCCAGGTATGCATTTGTCTGTTGCAACTGCCTCTCTACAGCCTGGATGGCATTCAGAATGGTAGACTACCCAACAGTGAGGGATCTGAGGAGGTCAATGGCCTCCTCACTGATGGCAGCAGGGCTGACAGGGGCAGGGGCTGAGGTGCCTGGGGCGAAGGAAATGCCCACCCTCCTGGGTGAGCGGCCACGGGGCACACGGTGAGGGGCTGCTGGAAGGGTGGTGCTGGTAGGGGGGGCGGCGGCTGTACCTGTTGATGCGGTGGTCACAGAGGGGCCCGCCACCACAAGGGAGCTCCCATCAGAGGCGGAGTCCGTGTCGCTGGTCTCAGCTCCTGTCCCTGCCGTGGAGCTCCCCTCACCCTCCGTCCCACTGCTGCCTTCAGACTCCGTTGTCTCGCCCTCCAGGGCCATGTGGGATGCAGCTCCCTCCTGCTCCAGTGCCACTGCTCCTCCGCCTGATGATGCTATTGCACACAAAAACAGGAAGACCAAAAAAAAGGGGGGGGGAGACAGAAGAAAGACATGTTCTGTGCATGCAATACTGCTACCATTGTCGGACACTACAGACACAGAAGCCCTCTGCACTACGCCGTGCACTTAGAGTTCCCTAATTAATCCCAGGGACATGGGGCACAAGGCCTATGCCCGATTGCTGCACACATGGAAGTCACAGGAGCCTGACTAGGTGTAGTTGGCTCTGAACACTGGTGGGGTGGGGTGCCACATGGCCTGCCTTATGAAGGGACCTTGCCTACTAAGCTCACCCTGGCCTAGGGGAACCCACAGCCCACCTCCCCCACCCAGGCACCTCGTAATGCGCGCTGATTCAGCTGAATGAGGGTGTACTCACCACCTTGTGGCTGCTGTGATGCTCTCAAGCGCCAATCCAACTCTGGATACGCCACCGCCAGGATCCGGAGCATCAGGGAGGCCATGGTGCGACGGGCACCCCTCCCACGTTGGGAGACCATCCCCAGTTGGGCCTCCGCTGTCTTCTTGCTCCAGCAGCGAATGTCCTTCCCTCTTTTCCGGCAGTGGGTGCTCCGTCTGTGGTGGACCCCCAGGGTCCGGACGTCCTTGGCGATGGCACGCCAAATATCCTTCTTCTGGTGGGCGCTGACCTACAGGAATAGTACAGGGGAAAAGGTACAACATTAACCGTCCGGACCGTCACAGTCATTGGCCCACGTTCCCACCCTTGCAATGAGGCACATCCACTCACCGTCGTTTCATGCACGCCTCATTCCCCCCCCTATCTTCCAACCACACCACTCCACACAGGCATTGCCCATCCCTCATGCTCACAGTGTACTTACCTGTTTGTCTGGAGGACCGTAGAGTAGCGTCTACTGGGGGAGGACCCCATCCACTAGTTTCTCCAACTCCTCCATGGTGAAGGCAGGGGCCCTTTCCCCAGACACATGAGCCATTGTCTCTTCCAGACTGAGGTCACAGTAGCACTTGCAGTGTAGGTCCTCTCCTGTCGAAGATCAGGTATCAAGTGAGTGAACAGAGAGAAAATGGCGGTGACGTCCGCTGGGGTGTGTACCGTCACCACCGGCGTACATCGTCATTGGCTCCTGGGACCCATAGGGTCCAATGTTAACCAATGCAGGATTGCGCCGCGGTCTTCGACCGCCTACCGCGACGGTGTATAACACCAGCGCAGTTACCTCATATCACCTTGTCCCACATTACAGGTCAGGCAGCTGCCATTTCAGGGGGCCACATGGCATTAATTTTGAATGTGTCACACATATCTAGGCCTTGCATACACATTAAGACAGGGACATAGCGAATTGAAAAATGTGTGAAATAAAGTTGTGTTTTCGTACCTCAGTGTTGGCTGACCCTCTGCTCGCTGTTCTCCTCCATAGAGTACGTCCGCTGGGGCAGGTGAGGAGATGGCGGCATCCTCCGGTGTACAGGCCGCGGGAGGACCTGTCGACAATGGAAGAGCGACATGTAATTCTCACCTACAGACTAGACCGTGCCACAATCCAGGAACTGTGTGCCCAGTTGGAGCCGGACCTGATGTCAGCTATCCGCCATCCCACAGGTATCCCCCTCTAGTGCAGGTGCTGTCTGTACTCCATTTCCTGGCAAGTGGGTCTTTTCAGACGACAGTGGCCATAGCATCAGGGATGTCCCAGCCTATGTTCTCCAACGTGTTGTCCAGAGTGTTGTCTGCCCTGCTGAAACACATGCGCAGCTACATCGTTTTCCCTCAGGTGGAGGATTTGCCTACAGTGAAAGGTGACTTCTATGCCCTGGGACATATCCCCAACATCATTGGTGCTATTGATGGGACACATGTGGCCTTGGTACCCCCCGCAGGAGTGAACAGGTGTCCAGAAACCGTAAGAGTTAGCATTCAATGAATGTGCAGATGGTGTGTTTGGCCGACCAGTACATCTCCCATGTGAATGCCAAGTTTCCTGGCTCAGTGCATGATGCTTACATTCTGAGGAATAGCAGCATCCCTTATGTGTTGGGGCAACTCCAGAGGCACCGTGTGTGGCTATTAGGTGAAGACATGGACCCTATACAGTGTGAATAGGTGTCTGGGTCTGGGGTTGTCCCTAAGAGTTAGTGTGTGTCTAACAGTTGTCCCTCGACATTTGCAGGTGACTCTGGTTACCCCAACCTGTCATGGCTATTGACCCCAGTGAGAAATCCCAGGACACGGGCAGAGGAATGTTACAATGAGGCCCATGGGAGAACTAGGAGGGTTATAGAGAGGACCTTCGGCCTCCTGAAGGCCAGGTTCAGGTGCCTCCGTATGACAGGTGGTTCCCTATTCTACTCACCAAAGAAGGTGTGCCAGATCACCGTGGCTGCTGTATTCTTCACAACTTGGCTTTGCGACGACAGGTGCCTTTTCTGCAGGAGGATGGTCCAGATGGAGGTCTTGTGGCAGCTGTGGAGCCTGTGGACAGTGAAGACGAGGAAGCAGAAGAAGAGGATATCGACAACAGAAACACAGTGATTCATCAATACTTCCAGTGAGACACAGATAAGAAGATATCACTGCCTGCTACATCTGATACATTTGTTCTACCTCTCACCTGTCTGTCACTTTCACCCAGTGTATGGACCCTGAGTTGTCACTTTCCCTTTCAATTTCACAGATGTAGGTCCCACTGTGTGACGTCTGCTTTGTTCCTCATGGACTAGAGCTGTGTGACATAGGTATGTTGACAATACAATGGATATTGCATTTTTCCTCAGTTATTGCAAATACACATTTTCGAAAACACAGACTGACTCCAGATAGTTTTGTGATTTAAGGGTGTTTATTTAAGTGCTAAATATTGGAGGGGGTTGTAAAATGGTCAGGGGTGATGGTGGAGAAATGTCCATGGCAGAGTCCAGTCTATTAGTCTCACTGGTGCATTGTCCAAAGGGGCATAGGAAGTGGAGGTGGGGCAGTTGATGGATGGATAGGGTGACAAAGTGGGACAAAAGAATGTCAATCAGGGTGGTCTAATTTTTTGGCGGGGTCTTGGCATTGTTCTCTGTCTTTGTCCTGGATCTCAGGGACCGTTTGCGGGGTGGTTCTCCATCTGCAGGGGGTGGGGTGCTGGTGTGGTGGTCCTGTGGCAGTGCCTCCTGTCCACTTGTGCCGGCGGAGGTGGTGGGCAGTTCATCGTCCAGGCTAGTGTTGTGCCACAGTGTCCCTCCTGGTGTTCACGAGTTCCTTCAGCACCCCTACAATGGTGCCCAGGGAGGTATTAATGGATTTGAATTCCTCCCTGAACCCCAAATACTGTTCCTCCTGCAGCCGCTGGGTCTCCTGAAACTTGGCCAGTACCGTTGCCATTGTCTCCTGAGAATGGTGGTAGGCTACCATGATGTTGGAGAGGGCCTCGTGGAGAGTGGGTTCCCTGGGCCTGTCCTCCCCCGTCGCACAGCAGCCCTCCCAGTTCCCCTGTGTTCCTGGGCCTCTGTCCCCTGAACCATGTGCCCACTGCCACCAGGTCCCTGGTGTTGTTGGGTTGGTGGGTTAGCCTGGGCTCCCTGTAGTGGTGGAAACACTGCTGCTTGACGTGTCCTGGGGATAGAGGTATGGGCCCGCTGGGTGGGTGCTGTGCCGGTGTTTGGGTAGGGGTCCTGCAGGGGTGTAAAGGCATGATTATTGCATCTGTGTGTGCTATGGTGTGCAATGGGTGGGTGACCCTGTAACCCAGTGCTTGCATTCTTGTGTAGGATCTTGTGTGATAATTGTTTAGGGGTGTGTGTGGGTATGTGCAGTGGGCATGCATTGGTGATGGGTGTCCATGCTTTGTTGTTGCATGCAGGGCTTGGTGTTGGGATGTGTGGTTTGTGATAGTGGGACATATGTGAGGAGTTGGAGTGATGGGGGTGAGGGCGAGGGTGGGGGTGTGTGATAGCATGCAGGTAGGGTGGGGGATGAACTAGTGAAAGCTTTGACTTACCAGAGTCCATTCCTCCAGCTACTCCTGCGAGGCCCTCAGGATGCAGTATAGCCAAGACCTGCTCCTCCAAGTCGTGATAGTGTGGGCATATTCCTGTTGGCGTGACGGTGGAGGTTTTGTTACCGGCAGTTTATCACTGACCTTTGGTGTGGCGGACTTGTGTGGGTGTCTGGATTTTAGCGGATTCCGAGCTGTGGGTCGTAATAGCTGTGGCGGAATTACGCGGCCGCGGCGGTGTGTTGGCGGTCTTTTGCACGGCGGTAAGCGGCATTTACCGCCAATGTTGTAATGACCCCCCTAGTCCCCAATATTTTTGAAAATATATTGGAGGCCATTAACCCTGCCCAACACTTAACCACCTCATTAAGTGACAAAGGGGTATATTTATCCAAGTTTTGTGTCACGCATGAGCCTCGCTAAGGGGCACAATGGCTAAGGACAACCTACTTGAGATTTATCACTCTATGCAAGGCCACCTTACATGGGCCGGCATGGCCTGATAAATTTAGGGTAACTCAAGCAGCATAATCTCTGCCTTGTGTTACTCTGCAGCGAGGAGGCGTTCCAATGGATTACTCTGGGTTTTCCCACGGATCCACGCATAGATTTTGGCGCATTCCCAGATTTACCATTCATGGCAGACCTGGAACATGTCAAAATCCTATGCTGCTCCAGGTGAGGCTTAATAGAGAGAAATATCTTTATTTCTCCTAGTTTCTTCTCTTTCTACGTGTGCTCAAAATGCAGCACACATAGAAAGAGGAAAATGCCTCCCCTCTCCCTTTCACGCAGAACAGCAAAGT
Source organism: Pleurodeles waltl (assembly GCF_031143425.1). Classification (NCBI taxonomy): domain Eukaryota; kingdom Metazoa; phylum Chordata; class Amphibia; order Caudata; family Salamandridae; genus Pleurodeles; species Pleurodeles waltl. Next base: position 216,888,270 of record NC_090448.1, on the reverse strand, counting down.
GGCTTGCTGCATTGCATGAAATGTTGATAAATATGGCGCCATGTGTACAAGTGAGCTCAATGATGTTTGAAAAACAGTGTTGTTCCCAACCATGTCAGAAGCCCAGAAGCTCTTCCTCGTGTCATCAAGTTCATAAATGACACTTCTAAGGATAAAAGAAAAATATTGAGGCCCACATTTTGCCAGACCCTCTCTCATTCTTTTTATCATGTTCTACAATTCATTATTGAGTCCCAAGAAATCAATGAAAAAATAATTACTGCCTGACACAGTGTGCTAGAGCAGGAATTTTAATAAAAATTATTAACAAGTGTTCATGTATTCTGAGTAATGGATTTGTGTAGAAAAAACAATAACATAGTAAAATAATGCACAGATTTGAAAATGTGATCATGATGAGTGGCCACCAATGTTCACGAAGTGTACTTAATAATAGTTTATTAATATGAAATGTTGAGTATATGTTTGACTAATGTAGTAATGTGTCATATAAAGGGTTATGTATTATGTATTAGCTTTATTAATTGTAGGCCTTACCTTAACGGAGGTCTTGGCTTAGTTGCCATGCCTCATGACAAGCTGTATTTCTTAACGTCTAAGAAAATGGCTGTTCTAGAGAGTTAAATTATGATATTCCATTGTATTGTGTAAATGTACTCTTAGCTAAAAGTCTTTCTCATGAGAACCGACTACTAGAAGATGCTATCCTTGCTAAAAGTAAAATTTTGAGTGAAATGTGTGTGAGGCTGACTTTCTCAGAAGGAGACTATTGATTGGCAGAGGATTGACAGGACAGCTCAGGAAGCAAAGGAGTTGATACATGGGTATTATGAGAGATTGTTGTAAGCATTCAAGCACACAGTGATACAGAGACAATTGAGGCGAAAGACATGATTCATTTTGTGTTCAGATTTGTGGAAGGGTTGATACCTGAAATTAGTCAGATCATTAAGTGTCATTTGATTTGCTGGCAAGCAAAACCGATTGATGAGGTGTTGCAGTTTTCAAAATACTGTAGTGAAGAAATTGAGTTGAAGCAGAGAAAGCTGAAAGAAAAGGCGATTAAAGCTGTTCAAACAGGTATGCAAGGCAATTTTCCACAACAGTTACCGCAGCCACAGCAGGGAAACATAATGTTTCAGCCCCAGTTGAGAGGTAGAGATTGCTGAGGAAATGTGAATCTCGGTCCAGATATGGGTACTGTATTTGTTCAGAACGATGTGCAGGGAATGAAGAAGGTATGGCTTTGTCACATTTGCGGAGCCGTCAGACATTGGAAACAGGAGTGTCTGATGATGGTGCAGGAAGGTGTCGTTCAGCAGAGTACTGACATCACTTTGTTCCAGAACATGAGCGGGCAGAGAATGAGAGATCCTCACCCAAATTTTCAAAATATTGTGAATCAAATGCAGAATTGTCAACCCATGTAGTAGGTGCAAATGCCACTTGCACAAATGACACACTTGCAACTGATGCAGCAGCAGGTTTCCATGGTACCTAAATAGCGAATTCAGATACTTCAGGCCCCAGTGGAGCAGCAGCAAATGATGCTTTCTCAACAGGTCACAGGTCAGAGGCTTACCAAAAGTAATAACACAGTACACCAATTCCTGTTACACCGTGAGAATTGAATAAATGATGATTGGATGAGCAAGAGTTCAGATGAGGAGCCATGTGTGCTTGCAACCTCCTTAGAAGTAGATCAGAGAGGTCCCTATGTGAAGGGAAAAGTCATGGGTCACAGAGTTTCATTTTTGGTTGACACTGGAGCTACACTCTCTACAGTGAGAAGAGCAGAATTTCCAAACTTGCCCCTTTCAGGTAAAAATGTTCAGATTGTAGGAGTAGCGAATCAGTATTTAACTAACCCAATTATAGAACCGATTCAGGTTAAAATTGGTAACTTTCAGGGATTGCACAGATTCGTAGACTGTGAATAAAGTCCAGTATCCCTACTGGGAAGAGACTGTGTAAAACAAAATGCTTGATTACTTGTTCAAATGATGGAATTGAGATTCAGATGAATAGTGATGATGAAGATGACCAAGCCCCAGAGATAGAGTGTGAAACTACATATGAGGAATACCCTCTGATTGAATTGTTCCCAATGTTCACAGTAAAGCAGTTTCATCCTGATTTGCAGGGAAAGGTTAAAGAAAAAGTATGGGATCTGACAGGAAAGAGATAGGGCTGATAAAGGGAGTGTAGCTAGTTAAAGTTACTGTAAAGCCAAATGCAGTTTTTCCTCAAATTCCCCAGTACAACATGCCACAAGATGTCCATAGGAATGTCTCCCAGATAATTGCATACTTTGTGAAACAAGGGGTTTTGAAGGACGTATTGAGCAGCCCATGTAATTTACCAATAATGGGTTTGCAAAAGCCATCTGGGAAAGTTCGAATTGTCCAAGATTTGAAAAAAATAAATGAGATTGTGGTCAAATGTTGTTCCGTGGTACCAAATGCTGCTGTGATAATGTTTCAGATTCCATGTGATGCTGAGTGGTTCACTGTCATTGATTTGACACAAGCCTTCTTTTCTGTGCCTCTTCATGAGGACACCAAATTTCTTTTTTGTTTCAAGTTTTTGGACCGAGTTTATTGTTGGTGCAGAATTCCTCAGGGGTTTTCAGAGTCCGCTTCCATACTCAATCAGATCTTGAAGAAAAATTTAGAATTGTTGGAGTTACCTTTCCAATCGACTGTGGTTCAGTACATTGATGATTTGCTGATTGAATCCAAAACAAGGGACTAGTGCAAATATGACATGATTGCCTTACTGAACCATTTGGGAGAGAATGGTCATAAAGTGTATCTGCTTGAATTGCAATACTGTCAGAAAGAAGTGAAATACTTGGGTCATGATTGAGAAGGGATCAAGAAGGATATCCAGAGAAAGGGCTATGACCATATTGCAAAGGAATCCCCCAACCCCACAGAGAGATGTCAGGATGATTTTAGGGATGGTAGGCTACTGTCGCCACTGGATTCCAAAGTTTTTAGTCATTTCGAAACCATTGTAGAAGCTGACTCAAAAGGAAGTCACTGATCCCATAGTGTTCTACTTACAAGGGAGAAAACCCAATATTTGACTTGTGCAAGATTGACCAGACATGAAATGAGTATTCTAGGGTCACCAAATGTGTCATTGAAGACATAAAGTGCTGACGCTGACAAGCTTACTTCCTAATGAAAATGTTGAAATAGAAAAGGTGGAAGATGTTGAGCATGATTGTCTTGAAGTAACTGACTTGTGCACAAAACTGAGACCTGACATTAGAGATACTCGATTGGAAGAGAATGACCAAATTATCTTTGTTGATGGTTCTTGTCTAAGAGACAATACAGGGACACTGTGAGCAGGATATGTTGTGTGCACAGTTACTGGTATTTTAGAAGCTTCTTGGCTTTGAGGGGTGTATTCTGCCCAAGTAGCGGAACTGGTAGCCCTTACTAGAGCGTGCCATGTTTCTGCTCAGCTGAAAGTTATAGTCTATACGGATAGCCAGTATGGATTTGGGATAGTCCATGATTTTGGTCAGTTGTGGTCACAGAGAGGTTTCATGACCTCTTATAGTTCACCAGTGAGAAATGGTGAAAGGATTAAAGAACTGTTACATGCTATCCAAATTCCTGAAATGATTGCTGTGGTGCAATGCAGTGAACATTTGAAGTCGCAGGACTTTCTGTCATTGGGAAACGGATATGCAGATTAAGTCACAAGGTTTTGCGCATTGAACTGCATATCGTTCAAAGATAAGTAGGAAATGTTACATTACAAAACATGTCCAAGTTTTGCATTGAAAGTAATTGACACCTTGGAGGAATTGAAAATGTTGCAGAATAATGTTGACAGGGAGGAAAAATGTTCATGGAGTAAAATGAAATGCATGCTAAAGACAAGATGAGTTGTGGGATTCAGAAGAGGGTCAGTTGATGTTGCCAAATAGTCTGTTGTCTCAAATGGCTAGGTATTATCATGGTCAAGCACATGTTGGGAGCAATGCCATGATTCAGTTGTTCAAATATGATTGGTTCAACCCAAAGTCAGGTTGCTGAAGCAGTTTGCCAATGTTGTGTCATTTGCCAGCAAATGAACGCTGGGAAAGGGACTGTGGTTACTTTGAGCCGCATTGGAAGAGCAGGAGGTCCATTCAGAAGAATACAAATGGATTTTATTGAGATGCCCATGTGGGGGTTTGAAATATGTGTTGGTGATTGTGTGCATTTTTAGTCACTGGATTGAAGCTTATCCCACACGGAGAAATGACAGTCTCACAGTAGCGAAACTACTGCTTAGGGAACTGATACCACGCTTTGGTTTCCAACGTCTTTAGAATCAGATAGGGGAAGTCACTTCAACAATGAAGTTGAGAGAGCGTAGTTTAAATATCATATATTATAGACGTGAAACGCTTACATTTGACTAAAACACTATTAAAAATTAAAATGTATTAATAAATGCAAAGATTTACTCATTTATGAACACTAATGCTGAATTAATAATAATTCTTCAGTTATATGTATTATTACGATCAAAATTGTATTCATTAGAACTCGTATGTCTTAAGTTAGCATGAGTCGCGAACTAGCTGTGTATCTCTCATTTAAAAGCATATTTTTCTGTTTCTCCAGTGTGCGGACTTGCAAATAACCATGACCCAGCTATTGTTCTTTCTGTACTAGTTTGAAAAATGAAGGAATTTTCTCATCCGCATGCTAGCAGCTTTTAGTATAAAGCTATGTGCTTCGAAACATTAATGGACACTTCCAAGGACAATGAGACGAGGGGAAGAGAACTTTTGACCTGAGACGTGTGCCAAGATGGTGGAGTAACCCCGGACGTACCACCTACGAAAATGCTGATTATGAAGACCAATTGGGAGACAAGTTAATATCAAGAAATGACAAATGCATTACTTAATGTATAATTTGATTGGTTACCAATTGTGGGGTGTAGTTATTAACCAATAGAATTTTGGGGGAATGTATTACGAAAAGGGGATAAAAACTCATGACACAAGAGACGGAGGGCATTTAGGTAGGGATTGATATCAATTGCATCCAGAAACTCTGTCACTCTTTTTGGTGATCTGAGACTTAGACAAAATTATCCTAGCCCATAGACTGCCCTATTTCACTTTCCTCCTTAAGAGGAGAGTGTCCCTTGCTTCTAATTTAGATAGATTGACGGTAAACTAACTGATGTCCTGAAGACGAAGACTGATCCTGTATGCTGACCTATATCGAGGAGGGTAATTATTAATGCTAACGGAATTTATTTGCCTTTCTTTCTAGGTACCAACTGCTGTATGTTTAATTAGGTATCTTAGTTAGATGTTTTCCAAATTGATGTTCTAAATTGTTTTGCATGATGCCCAACATGCTAATGCTAATTTGAGGTTAGATGAGGTATTCATTTGACGGACGGAATTGACGTGACTGACATGTAGCTATGCTGAACTGATATTCTATGGTTTATTATACACTATGATCTATTCTTTGCTAATGTATCTATCCTATGATTCTGATCGTTGCATTGTTGAAAGTTCAATGTAGTTGCCACTTTGTAATTATGCTCTTATGCTTCTTGGTTTTGAGATTAATACATTTATTATTAGATTGTAATCAATAGGGAATCAATTCACAAAATCTTCCTTCAAGGTGTGGTTATTTGAGTCTGAGAACTAATGAATGCGCCGAAGGATCATTAATGGTTATTATGAAATATATTTTGATGCTTAGTAATCTCGTCTTACGGAGACTCACCACTGGGTCCAAAGGTTCATCGACCTAAAACGAGTCCTGATGTGTATAAATTGACATAGACGGACGCGTTAACAAAGTAATTAAATTACTGTGCGCAGCATTGAACATTGAGCAGAAGTTGCATTGTAGTTACCGGCCTGAAGCATCAAGACTAGTGGAACAAATTAATGGTACCTTCAATTCAAGAGCTGCAAAGATGTGTGCATCTACAAATCTGAAATGGCCTGATGCATTGTCTTTAGTTCTGATGACAATGAGAAATACACCCAACAGGAAAACAGGATTGTCTCCTCTTGAGATCCTTCTGGGCTGAGCCATAAGGTTGCCAGCAGTGCCTGCAAATGCATTTTTCAACATTACAGATGATGTGGTGTTGGACTACTGCAAAGGTCTGGCTGATGTGGTTCACTCTTTCTCTCATCAGGTGAAAGCCACCACACTCCCACTGATCCATGACCCAGAGCACAACCTGAGAGCCGGTGACTGGGTTGTGGTCTGGTAACACGTAAGGAAAATTTGTTTGAAGCCTCGTTGGAAAGGACCGTTTCAGGTAGTTCTGACAACTACCACAGCTGTGAAGTGTGCTGGAGTTCCGAATTGGATCCATGCCAGTCACACAAAGAAAGTGGCATTTCCACTGGATCATGAAGAAGAGTTTTTGACAGTACCAACAACATCAGAGCAAGTCTCAGGGCCAGAAAGAGAAAAAGAGGAACTGAGACCGGATCTGAGCCCATTGAGGACGGTTTAGTGTCTCCTGTGAGAGACAAAGGAGAAGACCTCCAGGAGGCTGACGGAGAGCCTATCTCAACTGAGGCAGCAGGAGACCCTAGTCAGAGGAGGGCTTTCCCAGAAGCAGATGATTTTGAGAGACAAATACAGCAATTGCCAGACCCAGAGGAGAAAGGAGTTGAGGCGGATCAAAGTCACTGTGGTCTGACACCTCCTGAACCTGTTGCGGGTCCGTCAGGAAAAAACACAGCAGAGCAAGGAGAAATTTCAAGTTCAACTCTGAAGAGAACACTGACAAAAGGTCCTCTTGATAGTAGATAAATGGCCAGAGTCGCAAGAAAAGGAGAAGGAAGTGGTTGTTGAGACAACAATCGAGGAAGAAGTAGATACAATGAGGAGAGAAGATCTAAGTGAAGGAGAATTAAATGTCAATCGAAAGTTGAAAAGCAGAAGAATAGCAAGTCGAAGATACACAGGCCCTGAATGGGTGCACGCAACTACAAGTGAATGGTAGCATGAATTTTGTCTTTTTGTTTTGATAGAGACATTACGGGTCAATATTTTGGCACTAGAAGGAAGCTGATGAACTGAACTGTTGAAACAATCTGAGACATAATCTGAGAGCATTTTTGAAAAAGAAACTGTTGAAAATAACCGGAAAATAAATTGATAACTTGATTTGACTTTTTAAAACCTGATTTTAATAAGCTGCTTACAGATTTTGACAAGGGATCCTGGAAGTGAAACTAAGAACTGTAAATAAGTCCTGTTTTTGATTTTGCTGCAGTTTTTCGAAATTTTCTTCTGCTTTCTGATTCTTTACAGATCATGAGTAACATTAGCCAGCAGGGTAGGAATACTAGGTGCTGTAAACATATGAGTATTGGTTTGGTGACTATGTGTGGGATATTGTTTGTGGTACTGATTGTGGGTATGTCTGTTCTTGATAGGAGTGAAGCCAATCATACTTCTGCTTTTGAGGCAACGACCATACTAACGGCAATAGAGAACTTTAGGTTAGATGAGGAGTATTTGCATGAGGGTACTAATGCGCAAGGGGAACTTTCATCTAATGTCTTCTATCGCTTGGTGAGTGAGTATGTTTGAGACGATTGATGAGAGGAATTGTTATGCATGTACGCAGATTCCTTCATCAGTTGAGGAAGGAGTTACGTACCATAGTCTGCCTCTAACATATGGAATTTATAACCAGGAGTACATCCAGTACTTTTATTCAACTTATGATGTCGTGTTTTGGTTTATCCCTATAATTAGGTATTGGAGTTGAGTAGCTAGGGATAATGACATAGTAATAATTTGAGGTTTCTTTGAGCCTATGTTGACATTTGGCACAGCTTACGTGCACCACAATAACTTAACATACTTGCTCACACATTTAGAGAAGAGCTCCTTAGATCACACAGATGACAGGAGAAAGGTATTGAAGGAGAAGTTAGAAAAAGTCTTAGGGAAAGGGACTTACAGGAATGATTATGCTTATAGTGCCATTTAAACACAAGAGAAATTAGCTCTAGATGCGCAAAACATAGGGAAACTTTGCATATATAGGCCTAAATCATGCGCTGACACTTTGTTTGTGGGGACGAGTGAATATAAACATGTGTTTTCGTTTCAGAGTAAATGGACGTTTATGTGGAATGGACAGGACCCGGCAATTCCTCGGATTTATTACATCTGTGGTCCTAATGCTTATTACCGTCATCCAAGAGGATGGTATAGGACATGTTATTTGGGAATAGTTTTCCCAAATATTTTTTCAAATGAATGATTTGAAGAAGTTTCCGAAAGTGACTGAATTACATCATATGAGACAGAGGAGGGAGTCTCCTTCTGGTATAGATGGAGATATATTTGGAGCAATGATTCCTTCAGTAGTAGTTGTTCTGAATTCAATAAAGATTCAAAAGTTGTCTATTATCGTGGATAACATGCTGACAAAATTTTCAGGAGACATACTCTTGATAGATACTGAATTAGCTGCTGAAAGAGCTATGACTCTTCAGAATCACCTTGCTTTAGACATTCTTTTAGCGAAGGATGGCGGAGTTTGTAGAATGATTAATTCTAGGCATTGCTGCTCGTATATTCCTAATAATAGTAAAGAAATTAGAGACTTAATTACTAATCTGACTAATAAAAGTTCTGATCTGAAAGAATTGAAAGAACCAGGTGTTTGGGAAAAGGTTGACAAAGGTTTTGCTTCAGTCAGAAATTGGCTCAGCAACATTTGGAATGGGATTCTATTGAAAATATTGCAGGGGATATTAATTATCTTGGTTTGCCTAATTGGAAAATGGGTAATGAGTAAATTGTGCACAAGGACTAAATTGAAGAAGTCAAAGGAGGAGAACAATGGAGACACTGACTGGAGTATAAGCTGCAACAATATTATTACCTGACGAGCCGGATGATGAGGACATTGCAGGAGAAACCAATCAGCGACATGTGAAAGGAGTAGTGGAACAATTCATAGATTTGAAGTTTTACTTTTATTGGACAAAGTGTGAACATGTGATCCCTTGACTTAACGGTACTGTACCAAGAGGCGATGCGCCATTCTCTCTATTCTTCTTGAGTGTTTGCCTCTATTCTTTCTAGTTGCTTAAAGACTTTGTATTTCTGAACTTTGATGCTGAATCCTGACTCCTTGCTGACCGGCCCGATCTCCTGCTGAGTGAGACTACCTTAGCTTGCCGATCTAATTGAGGAGAGGTTTTATTGTACACATGTGTTTGTTATTCCTCTTTGCTTTTTCTTTCTAGGTAACAACCATGCTGGTTTGATAGAGCCATAGTTAGATGTTTTCCAAATGTGTGTTACTAAATTGTTTTGCATTAAGCCCAACATGCTGATGCTAATCTGATGTTAGACAGGGATTCTCACCAATAAAAATCTGCCAGTAGGGAGTAATGTTTGATGAATTTCTCTGCTGAATATAGAAGTATGTGATATTGTTTGCACAATTGTTCTTGTTATTAATTTGCACCATAACCTTAGCATGTTTAATAGTTCAAGCTTTGATTAGATTGCGGTTCTTCTGCAGATTTGGACAGCCAGTGTTTTTTTTTTTTTTTTCCTTATTTATAACAAGAGACAGGAAGTGCCATACTGTTTCCCGACTCTGGTCACATCCCTAACCTAAGAGGTGACACCAAAGGCGCAGCATCCACCAACATGAGGAGAGTGGACATGAGGGGGAGGAAGTAAGAAGAGATCCACATCCCCTCCTCCTCTCTGTTGCATCTAAATAATTAATCATTGGACTCTTACTATCGTCAAATGCAAAAAGGTTCTTCAAAAAATATCCTCCCGGGCTTCGAACTGGAAAATGTAGCTCTATAGAAAGTCAGAAAAGCTTCCCACATTCTCTGACACTTAACTTGGCCGTTACTGCAAGCAAGGTTAGATATTCTCTTCACCGACAATAGCCAATCAGTATGGGTGGGGGGGGAACTCGAAATCCACTTAATACATATTTCCCACCGTGCTATCAACACCAAGTAAAAGAAAAGGTGTGCCAAACGTTTTGCCAGTTTATCGTGTGTGTTCCTCTCGAAACCCTCATATAGTCCGAATACAATCATTGGTAGGCTGATTTCTACTTGCCCGTTTATGATGGATAAAATCATCTTGCCCTCTTTTTCCCAGAAAGTTTGAATTCCCTGACACCGCCAGCAAAAGTGTATATTATCTACACCCTCTAGATCACACTTTAGGCAGTTGCTCATCCTTTGAAGGCCTATTCTAGCTATCCTTCCGGGAGTCCAATAGGCCCTGTACAAAGTGAACAAGTGATTTCTCCTCAAGGGAGCGGGTTTCACCACAGACCAAAGTGTATTCATAGATGCCTGCCAAAGATGAGGGAGGTCATGGGAAATCATATTTCCACCCCTCTATGCGTAGCGAAAGAAAGGCATCCTCGGCTTGTATGAATGCCCAATACCATCTTGAAACTTCTTTCTTTAACCTCTGGGTACCTAAAATTTCACTTTCCCAATCTGTAACAAGCCCGGCCTCAGGCTCTCCTTGTACCCAGGATTTAATTTGTATATATTTAAACCTGGATAGCTTAGCATTTGTTGCATCGGATAGGGACCCCCATGGGATGGCTGATCCTCTTCTAACTATTTGCCCCTATCGTACAATTCTTCCCCCTATCAATGGGATAGGTAGGGCATCTTGTAGACATATCAGTGTACCGGGCGAATCCGAAATTGGAGCCAACTCGCTGGAGTATGGGATTCCCAATCTCGTTCTCACTGCAAACCATATCCTACAAGCAGTATTAAGAATGTTTAATCTTACTTATTTGTAGTAGCTAGGATGGCCGCATTTGTAGTGGAAAGGTGTATGCCTTGCTCCCGGAAGCTGCCTGTTAGTGCCCGTAACCAGGAGGAACTGTATTCTTTAGAAAATAGTAGTCTAATGTTTTTCAATTGGAATACCCAGTAATAAAGCTGAAAATCTGGAAGTGCCATTCCTCCATCCAGCTTCTTTTTCCTCAATTTCTTCCAGGCTATTCTTCGATTATATATGACCAGATGAAACTAACTACTTTCCCCTGCAATTTCCATAACCAGTCAACTTTAAAAAATAAGGGGAGAACGTTAAAGATGAAAGTGAATTTTGGGAGTATCACCATTTTTATTAAGTTCATCCTACCTATAATAGAGAGTTGTAGATGCGACCATCGAACGAGAAGCCTCTTTGTTTCCCTGAAAGGATTTATAAAATTTGCGTGGGCCATCTCTGCCAGATTTTTGACCACTTTTACCCCAAGATAACGGATTTCGTCTTTTTCTAATATACTGTCCTGTGGACCATTCCCGGTCATTACCTCAGATTTATCAGTATTGACTGAATAGCCCGAGATTTCCCCAAACCCTGCTATGGTTTCAAAAAGTGCCGGGGAGGAACTTTGAAGATTCTGCATGTAAACAAGGAGGTCATCTGCATATAGGGCTTCCTGTAGAACCCATCCTTGATACTGAAAAGGTGTTATTCTCTGATCTAGTCTGATTTTCCTAGCCAAAGGTTCAATATATAGATTGAAAAGAAGAGGAGAGAGAGGACATCCATGTCGTGTTCCTTATTCAATTTTAAACTGTGGAGATAAGAAGCCATTAACCAGAACCATAGCTGTAGTTGCTTTATAAGTAGCTTTGATTGCCTTAAGGATATTTTCTCCTAAATTATTATGTTCCATTACTACCTGCAAGAAAAGCCAGCTCACTCTATCAAATGCCTCTGCAGCATCGATTGTTAAAATAGTGAGAGGAGTATTAGTTGTAGTAGCAATGTCAATTGCAGAAACTAAATTATGGACCAGATCCCCTAAGTACCGATTTCTCATAAAACCTTTCTGGTTATTGTGTACCAGGTCACCAATCACATTGTTCAGTCTTCTGGCAAGTACTTGTGCAAAGATTTTGTAATCAGTATTAAGCAATGAGAGAGTCTATACAACTCACATCTCCTAGCATATTTCGGCGTCTTTAGTATTAAAGTTATAATAGCTTTGTTCCATGAGAACGGAACTGGGGTAGACTCTATGAATATCGAATTCATCAGCTGAGTTAAAACTGGCACAAGTTCTTCTTTTAAATGTTTGTTTACTGCGGCTGGGATTCCATCTGGACCTGGAGCCTTCCCATTTTTCAACCCGATAATAACATTATCTACCTCGCCGCATTGAAAACATTGATTAAGGGCCTGATTCTTATCTAGTTCTAGCCTAGGGATGGTATCTCCCCTCAGCCAGTTTTCAATCACCTCTGTCGAAGCCACAGTATCTTCCCTATATAATTTCGAGAAATATTTAATAAATGCTCCTGCAATATCATGATCTTCTGAAGACACTAAGCCCGACTCATCCATCACTATGCCTTGATTATTATTCCTAATATTGTCAGACCTAGTTTTCCAAGCTAATAGCCTCCCACATCCTTCACCATACTCAAAGTGCGCTAGTTTACTGGCTTACCATTTGCTCCTCACAATTGATTCCAGGGAAGCCTTGAGTGAGTTTCTAACTTCGCGGATTTGGTTCTGTAGGTCAACTTGCATTGTTGCATCCTTAGAGGTGTCCATCCGGGTTTGTAATTTGCTGAGTTTACCCTCCAGGGTCTCTATTGTGGCTTTGGTTCTCTTAGCCTTGTAAACTGCATAGCTGATCAATTTCTCACGAAGAAAAGCCTTATATGGCTCCCAAACTGTGGTTATCGACGCTGAACCCAAATTAATCTAAAAAAAGTCCTTGGAATCCCTTGTCAACATTTGCACGATCTCTTCCTCCCCCAGGAGAGATCTATCAAGTGTCCATCTTGAATGTGCACAAGGGCCAGTGAGAACTATGTCTAGCTGTACAGCTGAATGGTCAGAAAGATGACTTGGCTGGTGAGAGGTGCCAACTAGATTATTTCAAAGTCTTGCATCTATCAAAAAAGTAGATTCTAGAGGCATGACCATCATTTTTGTTGTAAAAGGTGAACTCCTTGGTCTGCCCCATTCTAGTTCACCAGAGGTCAATCAAGCCGACATTCTTTATTATGTTGTGCAAACAATTTCTCATTCTAATTGTGCTAACAGTTGGTCTGGGGGTAGATCTATCTAGAGTAGTATTGAGCAAAACATTAAAATCCCCTTCAACTATTATCTGGTTCTTAGCTCTTTCTGACAACTGCTTATATGATCCATGAGTGGACCAAGATCATCCATGTTAGGTCCATAATAGGAGGCCAGAGTATTCAACCCCTTTTAGCTTAATATTCGCCAATACCAATCTCCTCCTAGGGTCAGCACTTACATCTTGCAAATAACCTTGAACCCTGTTTTTCACAATAATTGCCACCCCTTTCACGTTGCAAGATTGATTAGTACAGGCAAGCTGAGTAATCCCTTTTTTGTGCCTTGAGTATATTCATCTACTCCTCATGACTTAAGTGTGTCTCTTGCAGGAGAAAAGTCTGACTGTCAGATGATGTTAAAAATTCAAGAATTCTCCTTCTCCTGCTGCTTACTCTGAGAATATTTACATTCCAGGTAAGAATTTTGAGATTAGAAATGACGTCAGACCCCATCATCCTGTTCTGATTCAGGTAGCTGTCTCCTGTCCAACCTGAAAATTATATTAAAGTATGAGGACTCTATTTGTTTTTCTCCTATCTCCTCCCCACCCAGTGAGAACTTAACCAAATCATTTTACTACGTGACATCCCAAAACTACCCTTCCCTTGACCTCCCCTGGGGAACCATCCTATTAACCATAATGGGTGGATCATCCTACCCATGAGCCCCACCACTCGGAAGCCCGCTAGCTCTCCCCTTTTATCTGTTCAATTAGTGCCATGCCTTCTTGAGGATCTCTCATATTGTTCATTTTATTTCTCCACATTATCCTCAGGGTAGCAGGACACCTCAGTTGTGGAGTAGCACCTAAGATCTTAAGCTCCTGCATGTACTTCCCCAGCTCCCATCATCGATCTTGCGTTGCCCTGGACATGTCGGATCTTATTGAAAAGGACCAACCATCATGCTTAAAGCCCTGAACTTTAAGAGCCTCTGTAAGAATCTGCTCCTTCACTCGGTATGAGGCGAAATTAACCAGGACCTTCCTGTGTTTATCCCTGTGGAGGTTCCTTCTGAAAGGATCCCGGTGAACACTCTGTATTTCCAGGTCCAGGTCGATGGCTGCCACCGTGGGGATATGTTCTTTAATTAGGGCTATAATAAGACCTTTTATATTGTCTCCTTCCATTCCCTCTGGAATATTCAAGAATCTAAGATTGTTCCACCTGCAGTGGTTCTCCAATGATTCTACTTTGTCTCTCAGGTCTTTCTCACTTTGTTTTAAAGCTTGAACTTCATATCTGTTAGCCTCCACCTCAGTCTGTAGCAAACCAATAGTGGATTCCGTAGCCCCTAATCTCTCCATCAGATTAGTAATTTTTGCATCAAGACTATCGCAGACCCCTTGAATTTTAGCCTGTTTAGACTCGGATACAGCAAACTTGTCTCTAATCGCTTGCAATATGGATTGGAGTAAAGTGTCCGTGTGAGCTATGCTGCTCCGTACAACCTCTGCCTCCTGTGATTATATGCCCCCGAGTATAGCTTGTCCTATTTCTTGGGTGACCGAACTTTGCAGTGGGTCCAATGGGGTGGATATTTCTACTACCGTAATAGCATTGGGGAACATGGCGGTCAGCTAGTTACACCTACCACAAGTCCCCGCCCTCCGATCGCCCGCTCTCTGATGGCTCTCCTACCTCTTCCGACGGTTTCCTGCATGGCTCTGCGTGACGCCTGAGAGCGCCCGCGCCAGATGGGTGCCCCATGGCAGGGGGATCCCTCTGGGTGGGCTGAGACCGCGCTCAGGCTCTCTTCTGGCATTTTCCCAGCTGGAACAGGGGTTGGGTGGAAGGCTGCCCTTAGAGGCCCCCTTCATCAGTGACCTTACCAGTATCAGTCAGGATTATTTGTTTACTCACCAGGCTGCCCAGGTGGAACAATTCTGCATGACCCCCAGAAGCCAATCAAGGCAAGTGGCCAGGACATGAAAGCAGGGTCAGAAATGACCCCTTTTCTGGCCCAGCTTAGACCATTTGGGCCCCCCACCAGCTACATCCAACCTACTATCAGATACTGGGTCAAGGAACAAGCGAGCTATTAATGGTAAGCCCCCCAATTTATTATTAGCACCATCAACACTTTACAAGAGTGGGCACCTTCTCAAAACAATAAAGCCCCATTAACTAAAAATATTAGAGAAATAGGAGACATAGCGAAACCTACTACTAGGAGAATTAAAATCACTCCTTCGCTTCGGTCTTTTTTTAAGGTACAGGAACATATCTACCCCTCTTCTCAACAGAGTATGTCTACCCCTCTAGCAAACACGGACGCTATTATGGTAGGACAGCCAGTGTTGTTTCCGTATGTGTATCATTTGACTTTGAGATTAATTTACATGACGTTAGCATTGTTAATATGGGGAAACAAATGCTAACGCGTCCGTCTATGTCAATTTATACACATCAGGACTCGTTTTAGGTCGATGAACCTTTGGACCCAGTGGTGAGTCTCCGTAAGACGAGATTACCATGCATCCAAATATATTTCACACTAACCATTAATGAACCTTCGGCGCATTTATTAGTTCTCAGACTCAAATAACCACACCTTGAAGGAAGATTTTGTGAATTTATTCCCTATTGATTACAATCTAATAATAAACGTATTAATCTCAAAACCAAGAAGCATAAGAGCATAATCATAAAGTGGCAACTACCATAAACTTTCAACAATGCGATGATCAGAATCATAGGATAGATACGTTAGCAAAGAATAGATCATAGTGCATAATAAACCATAGAATATCAGTTCAGCATAGCTACATGTCAGTCACGTCAGTTCCGTCCGTCAAATGAATACCTCATCTAACCTCAACTTAGCATTAGCATGTTGGGCTTCATGCAAAACAATTTAGAACATCAATTTAGAAAACATCTAACTAAGATACCTAATTGAACATACAGCAGTTGGTACCTAGAAAGAAAGGCAAATAGATTCCGTTAGCATTAATAATTACCCTCCTCGAGATAGGTCAGCATACAGGATCAGTCTTCGTCTTCAGGACATCAGTTAGTTCACCGTCAATCTATCTAAATGAAAACAAGGGACACCCTCCTCATAAGGAGGAAAGTGTAATAGGGCAGTCTATGGGCTAGGATGATTCTGTCTCAAATCACCAAATAGAGTGACAGAGTTTCTGGATGCAATCGATACCATTCCCTACCTAATGCGTGTCGTCTCTAGTGTCATGAGTTTTTATCCCCTTTTCGTAATACATTCCCCCAAAATTCTATTGGTTAATAACTACACCCCACTATTGGTAACCAATCAAATTATACATTAAGTAATGCATTTTCCATTTCTCAATATTAACTTGTCTTCTAATTGGTCTTCATAATCAGCATTTTCGTAGGTGGTACGTCCGGGGTTACTTCACCCTCTTGGCACACGTCTCAGGTCAACAGTTCTCTTCCCCTCGTCTCATTGTCCTTGGAAGTGTCCATTAATGTTTCGAAGCACATAACTTTATACTAAGAGCTGCTAGCATGCGGATGAGAAAATTCCTTCATGTTTCAAACTAGAACAAAAAGAACAATAGCTGGGTCATGGTTATTTGCAAGTCCGCACTCTGAAGAAGCAGAAAAATACTTTTAAATGAGAGTTACACAGCTAGTTCGCGACTCATGCTAACTTAAGACATACGAGTTCTAATGAATACAGTTTTGATCGTAATAATACATATAACTGAAAAATTATTATTAATTCAGCATTAGTGTACATAAATGAATACATCTTTACGTTTATTAATACTTTTAATTATTAATTATTAATATTGTTTTGTCAAATGTAAGCATTTCACGTCTATAATATATGATATTTAAACTACGCTCTCTCAGTCCCTCCTCTGATGACGCTCGTCATCACACAATTCTTGATCTTCAATTTTTCACCTCGCGCATAATGCGCATTTCAACATCTTGCCCTTTATGTGAACTTTCCCATATTTCATTGAACATTTTCTCTCTTTCACTTTCTTCATTCCGTCTGGCTCTTTTGGACAGGTTTCTCTTAATTTTGTCATTAATTTTGCATGCTCCCCATCATCCTAATAGACAAATTAAAACAATTAGTAGACCTAGCATAATTTTTGCAAGAACTCCATTCCAAATGTTAGTAAACCATTTTCCTACCTGGGCAATTCCTTTTCCAAATTTTTCCCAAACTCCAGGTTCTTTTAGATCCTTCAAATCTGTACTATCTCTAGTCAGGTTAGTAAGCATGCTTCTAATTTTCTTACTGTTATCAGGTATATAAGAACAGCAGTGACGTTCATTAAGCATTTTTCACACACCTCCATTCTTTGCTAAAAGCATGTCCAAAGCAAGCCGATTTTGAAGAGTCATAGCTCTTTCTGCAGCAAGTTCAATATCCATCTATTGCTCCTGTAAAATTTGTCAGCATGTTATCCACAATAGTAGACAACTTTTGAATTTTCATAGAATTTAAGATAACCCCAACTGATGGGATTATTGCTCCAAATATGTCACCAATGACAGCAGCCACTGATTCTCGTTTCTGTCTAGAATGTTGTATTTTAGAAGATTTAGGTATTTGTTTTAAGTCATCAATCTGGTATATCTTTGGGAAAACTATTCCCAAATAACATGTCCCATACCATCCCTTTGGGAGACGGTAATATGCATTTAACCCACAGATGTAATAGATTCCAGGAATCGCTGGGTCTTGTCCATTTAACATGAAGGTCCATTTACTCTGAAACAAAAACACATGTCTACATTCACTCGTACCCACAAACAAATTGTCTTGATCGGATTTTGGTCTGTATATACATAGCCTACCTATGTGTAATGCATCTATAGCTAATTCTTCTTGTGTTTGAATTGCAGTATAAGCGTAATCATTTGCATAAGTGCGTTTTTCTAAACCTTTTTCTAACTTCTCCTTTAATGCTTTGCGTCTATCATCTGTATGATCTAAAAAGCTTTTCTCCACAGGAGACAGTAAGCATGTTAAATTGTTCCGGTGTGCATAAGCAGTTCCAAATGTTAGTGTTGGCTCAAAGAATCCTCTAACTAATTTTATATCATGAACTTTAGCTAGCTTATTTAAGAATTCAATTACAGGCACAAAAGAAAACACAACATCCAGATTTGAATAAAAGTATTGTACATGCTCTTGATTATAAAATCTTGTTAGTAGCAAGCTGCAGCTAATCCCATAAGTAAGAGGGAGGCTATGATAAGTAACCCCCTCCTGCACAGATGAAGGAATTTTAGTACACACATAACAATCTTTCGTATCCATAGTTTCCACATACTCATTTAATAAGCGATAGAAAACATTAGTAGAAAGTTCCCCTTTTGTATCAGTTCCCTCATGTAGATGTCTAGCATCCTGTTCAAATTTCTCCCATGGTGATAGTTTATTAGTTGTAGTGGTAGTCTCAGGTTTTAAAGTTGCATTAATAGTTTCACTCTCTCTCCATGGCATTCCCACAATCACTCCCACAATCATTATTGCGCATACAACACCTATCATAAGTCCTAACCAACCACACACCTTACTTCCTTTGTTACTATAAGGCATGTTTGTATAGAATCAGAATAGTAGATCGACAATCAACTTAAGATGGCAAACTCTTTCTGCTTATTTACAGCGTCCGCTCTCACTCCAGGACCCTTTTCGTCAGTTCAGGTTAGCAGCTTGTCACAATCAGGTTTCTATAAGTCAAATCCAGGTTTAATTGTCTCTTTCCAGTAGATTAATAAAGTCTCTTTCCTTTTAATATATTTTCCAAGATTTTCTTTTGTTGTTTTCCTTCAGGTACCGTAGTATTGGCCTGGCACTTCTCGATCAAAACAAAATGCCAAGAATTCTTGTTGCCATTCAGAGGTTGTAGCATATGCCCATTCAGGACCTGTGTACCTTCGGTTTGCTATTCTCTTTCTTTTTAATCTTCGTTCACCTTGCTGTTCCTCTTCACTCAAATCATCCACCTGTGAGGTATCGCTTTCTTCTATTATTGTCTCGTTTGTTAATTCTCTTATTCTAAAAGGTGACTTTTCCGGCTATGTATCACCTCTATGTGTCTTATTTCGGCATTTTCCTTCAGGACGCTGGACAGCACCCTCCTCTTGTGATATGGTGTTTTCTCCTGATAAGCTTGGAACTTGATCTGATTCGTTCTAATCTAAATTTACCACTTCTCCGTCTCTCTCTTCTTCCTGTTCGATACTGTATTCAGGCTCTGAATTGTATTCGTCTGCTTCTGGGAGAACCTCTCCTTGCCTTTGTTCTCCTGCTGCCTCCACTGAGATTGGCACTCCGTCACCTCTCTCGAACTCTCTGATAGTGTGAGGGACGCGGCTGTTCTCAGCGGGCTCTCCTGTAGTCTCAGATCTTTCTTGACTGATCTCTGACTCTGAGACTTCTCCCCTCGAAGTTGCTGTACCGGAATTTTCAAGTTCCTCTTCAACAGGACACATTACCTTTTTTGTATGGCTGGCATGTATCCAATTGGGAACCCCGGCACACTTCACAGCAGTAGTGGTCGTCAATATCACTTGATATGGCCCTTTCCAACGCGGCTCAAGACATGATTTTCTTACGTGCTTCTTGACAACCACCCAATCTCCAGCTTGCAGGGAGTGTCCTGGTTCGCCGATTGGTGGTAACGTGTTAGCTTCCACCTGGTGAGAGAAAGAGCGTATCACGTCAGCTAAACTTTTGCAGTAATCCAACACCATATCATCTGTAATATTCACTAGGGCATTTGCAGGTACCGCTGGTAACCTCATTGCTCTACCCATGAGGATTTCATGGGGGGACAGTCCTGTTTTCTTATCTGGTGTGTTTCTCATGGACATCAATACTAGCGGTAATGCATCTGGCCACTTCATGTTTGTTGCTGCACACATTTTCGCTATTCTTGATTTTAAGGTACCATTCATCTGTTCAACTAGTCCTGATGCTTCAGGGCGATAGCTACAGTGTAACTTCTGCTCGATGTTGAGTGCTGCACACAGAAGCTTGATCACCTCATTGTCGAAGTGTCTTCCCCGTATCTGATTCTATAGAAACCGGGAACCCGAATCGTGGTATTAATTCCCTCAGTAATAGTTTTGCAACTGTGAGACTGTCATTTCTACGTGTAGGGTATGCCTCAATCAAATGACTGAAAACACACACAATCACCAGCACGTACTTCAATCCTCCACAAACAGGCATTTCAATGAAATCCATTTGTATTCTATTAAATGGACCTCCAGCTCTTCCAATGTGGCTCAAATTTACCACTGTTCCTTTTCCAGCATTCATCTGTTGACAGATGATGCACCTGTGACAAGTAATTTCTGCGGCATGTCTGAATTTTGGATTAAACCAATCAATTTTAAAAGATCTGATCATAGCGTCTCTTCCTAAATGTGCTTGCCCATGATATAATCGGGCAAATTGTGACAGAAGACTATTAGGTAAGACCAACTTTCCATCATCTGAGACCCATATATCATCTGCTCTTTGTACACATTGCATTTTCTGCCAGGAACGTTTTTCTTCTTTGTTAGCACGGTTTTGTAGTGTCTTTAACTCATCTAAAGTATCAACCACTTGTAATGTTAGATTCAAAGTTGTATAATTTTCAGGTTGAGGTAGCAATTCCCACTGCTCTTTGAATGATATACAATTCAATGCACAAAATCTTGCAACCTGGTCTGCATAACCATTCCCCATTGACACAAAGGGGGTCATTCCGACCCCGGCGGTCCATGACCGCCGGGGTCGGGGATGCGGGAGCACCGCCAACAGGCTGGCGGTGCCCCGCAGGGCATTCTGACCACGGCGGTTTGGCCGCGGTCAGACCAGGAAAACCAGGAAATCCGACCGCCAGGAACAGGATGGCGGTGAGGGGTGTCGTGGGGCCCCCATAAGAGGGCCCCACTTTGAATTCCAGTGTCTGCTCAGCAGACACTGGAATTCGCGACGGGTGCAACTGCACCCGTCGCACCTTCCCACTCCGCCGGCTCCATTCGGAGCTGGCTTCCTCGTGGGAAGGGGTTTCCCGCTGGGCTGGCGGGCGGCCTTCTGGCGGTCGCCCGCCAGCCCAGCGGGAAAACCAGAATGGCCTCCGCGGTCTTTAGACCGCGGAGCGGCCATATGGCGGTTCCCTTCAGGCGGGCGGCTCCCGCCGCCCGCCGGGGTCTGAATGACCCCCAAAGTCTTGTGATCTGGTGTGAGCACTGCACTTTACCACGGCGATTTCAAGAGGTAACTGAATTGCATGTAACAAATCTCTTATTTGTTCTCCATTATTCACTGGTGATCCGGAGGAAGTCATAAAACCCCTTTGTGACCAGATCTGACCAAAATCATGTACAATTCCAAATCCGTACCTGCTGTCAGTATAGATTGTAACTTTCAAATTCACAGAGGCATGGCAGGCCTTTGTAAGAGCTATTAATTCTGCCACTTGTGCAGAAAATACCTTTCAAGCCAAGAGGCCTCAACTATGCCAGATATTGTACATACTGCATAGCCGGCTCTCAATGTCCCTGTTGAATCTCTTAAACAGGACCCATCCACAAACATAATGCAATCGTTGTCTTTTAATTGGATGTCCTGTATGTCTGGGCGAGGTTTGGTACAGAGGTCAGTCACCTCAAGACAATCATGCTCAAATTCTTCCCCCTCTTTGATTTCTGTATTCTCATTGGGAAGTAGAGTTGCCGGGTTCAGTACTGTGCATCTTTTCAGTGTAACATTTGGTGATCCCAAAATAATCGTCTCATATTTGGTAAGTCGTGCATTTGTCATGTGTTGTGTTTTCGTTCTTGTTAAGATTTCAACAGAATGTGGGACTAATACTGTCAAGGGGTATCCCATGACTATGCCTTCACATTGGGAAAGGCTTTGACCAACTGCTGCAACTGCTCGCAAACAACCCGGTAGGGCTGCTACGACAGGGTCCAAAGTAGCTGAAAAATATGCTACAGGGCGATTTGCATCTCCGTGGACCTGTGTTAAAACAGACAAAGAACAAGCATCATGTTCATGACAAAACAATAGAAAAGGTTTCTCATAATCAGGCATTCCTAATGCTGGGGCCCTGCACATGCATTCCTTCAGCTCTAAGAATGACTCAAGTTCTTCTTTTGTCAAAGTGATTGTATATGGTTCATCTTTGACATCTTTCCCTGTCAATTTTATTAGGGGCTTTGCAATGATTGAGAAATTGGGTATCCATTGACGGCAATAACCCACCATTCCCAAAAACATCCTGACATCTCTTTTTGTTGTTGGGGGATTCATTTGTATGACAGCTGTTATTCTCTCCTTTGATATCCTTCGGGATCCTTTCTCAATTAGATGCCCCAAATATTTTACTTCTTTCTGACAGTATTGCAATTTCTTAGGTGACACTTTATGCCCGTTCTTTCCCAAATGGTTCAACAATGCAATAGTATCATATTTACAACTGTCTCTGGTTTTGGATGCAATCAACAAGTCATCAATGTACTGCATAAGAGTTGAATTAAAAGGCAGCACAAGAGGTTCCAAATCCTTCTTTAATATCTGATTAAAGATGGATGGTGACTCAGAAAATCCTTGAGGGATTCTGCACCAACTGTACACCTTATCCAGGAATTTGAAACTGAACAAAAATTGGCTGTCCTCATGCAGCGGTATTGAGAAAAATGCTTGTGATAGGTCTACTACGGTAAACCATTCAGCATCGCAAGGAACTTGGAACATTATTACCGCTGGGTTAGGTACCACAGGGCAGCATTTTATCGCAATTTCGTTTATTTTTCTCAAATCCTGCACAATTCGAACTTTCCCATAGGGCTTTCTCAAACCCATAATAGGTGAGTTACACGGACTGCTCAAAACTTCTTTCAAAACTCCTTGCCTGAGAAAATCTGCAATTATCTGTGTCACTTCAATGAGTACGTCTTGAGTCACGTGATATTGTGGTACTTGTGGGAATACTGCATTTGGTCTTATCTGCACCTTGACTGGTTTGACTCCTTTAATTAATCCAACCTCTTTTCCTGTCAAGTCCCACACTCTCTCTGTTACGGACCCTTGTAGGTCAGCAGGTAAGTCGATTAGAGTGAACACTGGGAATAAAGTAATTAGAGGGTAATCTTCGCTCGTCTCCCCTCCTTCTATGAGCTGGCCCTCATCTCCTTCATCATCACTGTTTGTCTGAACTTCTATTCCATCGTTGGAACAGGTAATTGAACATTTAGTTTTACACAGTAAGTCCCTTCCCAGTAGGGATACTGGACTTGAGTCGCATACGACAAACCTATGCAGGCCTTGGAAATTTCCAATTTCAACCTGTACTGGGTCAGTAATTGGATTTGTCAAATACTGATTAGCCACACCAACCACTCGTATAGTACGTCCCGATAAGGGTAATCTCCGTACTTCCACACTGCAGACTGTAGAGCGTGTAGCTCCAGTGTCAACCAAAAATGAAACTTTATAGCCCATTACTTTTCCCTCTACATATGGGCCTCTCTGATCTACTTCTAATGAGGCTACAAGCCTGCACTCTTCACTGTCTGAACTGTCATCTGACCATTCTTCATTCATCTCATTTTCACCTCGTAATGGGAATTGTTGTACAGTATTGTTTTGACTCGTTACCTGACCTGTGACCTGCTGAGGAAGCGTCACCTGTTGCTGACCCATCGGGGCTAGTGGTAACTGCATTTGCTGTCTAGGCACCATAGGAATCTGCTGTTGCATTGGTTGTACTGGCACAGTTTGGAAACGTGGCATTTGCATTTGCTGCATGGGTTGCACCCCTGACATTTGCACCAAATTATTCTGATAGTTCTGATTCTGTTGTCTCATTCTTGGACCTTGCGGATTCTGCTGTGCACCGACACTCATGCCCTGCTGAACTGTACCATCATGCACCATATTTGGACAATCCCGCTTCCAATGTCCCATGCCCCCGCATGCATGACATGGTGACATCCTCTTCACTACTTGCCCGTCATTTTGAACGACAACATTATTCATGTCCAAACTACGATTCACAAAACCTCGACCTCTACCTCTCGGCTGTACCTGAAACCCACCGTTCATTTGCGGTTGCTGATGCATCATCTGCTGAACACCATTTCCCTGAATTCCAGCTTGTGCAGCTCTTATCTGCATCACCATCACTTTCTCTTTCAGCTTTTTCTGTTTTAACTCAATTTCATCACTACAGTATTTAGCATACTGCAACACCTCATCAATCGGTTTAGCTTGACAACAAATCAAATGGTTCTTAATCATCTGACCAACCTCTGGTCTCAACCCTTCAACAAATCTGAACACAAGATGATTCATGTCTTTCGGCTCGATCGTCTCAGTACCACTGTAATGTTTAAATGCTTTTAACAATCTCTCATAATAGGCATGTATTGATTCCTTAACTTCTTGCGAAGTCCGGTCGATTTTCTGCCAATCGGTCACCTTCGGTGACACTTTTTGTTTAAAAAATTCAATGACTTTATGATAATATTTCATCACCTCTTCAGAAGGTGCTCCAGTCGCCTTATCCCTTGCCGGTTCCTTTGTGGGCCAATCTACCCCTCTTTTGCACTCAAGCCACAAATCCGGTGGAACAATAATCTCAAACAAAGTATTTAAGTCCTCCCAAAGACATTTTGCAAGCTTCACAAATCTATCTGTCTGTTGATACCACTCGATCGGTTTTTCTCTCAACCTTGGGTAATCATTCGTAAAGGACAAAATATCTCCCCTGGACCAAGGCACATGGACTAAAACACCACCAGCTGTTTCTCTCATGGGCAAGATTTTTACTGAATCCAGATTGGGTGTAGTCGTTGTTTCAATAGACCCTGGGCTATCCCTCTTCCCTTTGTCTCTTTTCTTTACCCATCGGTTTTCCCATTTTTCTAATGCTCCCCAGATTTGCGCACTCTGCAGCAATTCTTTCAGGTGGGTCTTCATACCTGCGGATCTCATGTGTTAAAAATCTTTCGTGTCAAAATCTAATCTGTAACTCCGTTTCAAATGTTTTGTGTTTCCAATGTTGATATTGTATTTATCTGCCAAATTTCTGGTGTATTTTCCCTACTTCTTTGGTAATCTTAGGGCATAAGTATCTCAGTTCTGCCTCAGTGTAGGATTCCAACCTGTTCACCCTCATTGTTCCTTCCACTAATTCAGCAGCTTCTGCTCCTAGTCTTAGAAGATTCAGATATTCATCTTGTTTTTCCTTTTCGGGATTGGCTTCGGTTACTGTAGTCGCTGTAGTCTTTTGTGATGTGCAAGTTTTCTCTAACCACTCATTTAACTGTTGTACTGTAAAACCTTGCAGTGAAATGTTCCCTGCATGTATCATTGGAGTATATGAGGTATTTGTACTCATAGTTTGGGGAGTCAGGACTC
Source organism: Pleurodeles waltl (assembly GCF_031143425.1). NCBI lineage: Eukaryota > Metazoa > Chordata > Amphibia > Caudata > Salamandridae > Pleurodeles > Pleurodeles waltl. The sequence goes on along the minus strand of NC_090448.1, from coordinate 216,862,738 downwards.
CCAACCCTGCTTGTCGCATTGCCTCAAGAGGTGCCCCTATTGGACTGAGGTCCATTAAGGGTCTTGATTGTTCGCAGACCTGTCCTGCCTGGGCCATTATTTGTCGAGTTCTAATAGGCCCTCCTCTTATCATTTCATTAGTCATAACTCCCTGTTCGCATGTCCCTGTTTTCTCCTGTGCATATAATGGTACTGGGGGACCAACAGTGATAGGTAGTGATATAGCGGCAGGTGTCTGACCTGATCCCAGGCTTCTAGGAGCTGCAACACCATAGGTCTGCTCTAATAATCCTGGTGCAGGTTCTTTCAAAGGACCCGCTACTGGGTTATACCCCGGTATCAGTTGTGGTGGTTGTGACACTAACTGTGGGGTTGACTCAATCTGTATTAGCCTTGGCTTTGTATATGTCGGGTCTGGCGGCACCACCAAGTTCGTAGTAGTCTCGAGTACTGGAACATCGGGGTAAATTCTTTTTATCTGTGGTGGAGGTTGTAACTGTTTCGGTACGTCTGGTGCAGTAGGTACACTGTCACCATTCTGTATCAAAGCTGTATCGCTGGTCTGTACCGTATCAGTAACTCCCTTCTCCTGCGTCTGGTTCTCAGGATCCAAGCTAGTGCTCGGAACATCGTCACTCACTGCATAAGGTGGTGGCCGATCATGCAGCAATCTATCCATAAACTCATCATCCTCTGAATCATCCTCTTCTTCCCAAGACTTTTTATTTTGTTCTTTAACTTTGCCTGAGTCTTTGTTAGTTTTGCAAGAAGCTTTCTTCCCCGTGTCCCTTCTCCCTGTGTTATCGCTGGAAACAGCTTTAACCCATCTACTATTCCCCGTCTCCACATCTTATTCTCGTTGTCCCATCTTGCTTCTGCATAAGATTTTTCTGCCCTTGTCAACCTTCTGTGAAACCTTTCCTGCCTATGTTTAAGAGCCATCAGATCCCAGATCGGTAGAGCCTCATATTGTGCCGGTCTCGGAGGTGGTTTCTGCGTACTTAACATCCACCTCAAGTTCTCTAATACCTTTTAATTGAATGTCCCATGTTCCGGAAACGCTAGACACCCTTCTTTTTCTGTCAACTTGCGCCATTGTTTTATCCATAAACAAGGTGCAACACCCTTTTCCTCCATAACTGTATAGGATGGAGTACCCTCGGGTGGTGTAGGTTCCCCGTCGGTTGCGACAATGTACACATCTCCCCTCAAAGCGCATTTGAATGCCTTAACAAAATTCATTTTATTTTATATTTAATCAGGAAACGGCTTAGTTCCCAGGACACTCTTCACCTGCCCTTTGCTCACCCTATTGCCTATCACGGACGGCAGCCAATCCATGCGCGACCCCTCTCGACATCTGACCTATCCCAGCGCGGCACCACTGACGTCACACTCACACACTCTGCAGCTGACAAAGTCTTGCGGCTTGTCCACGCCTCACTAACTCATACAATTCATACAACTAATGCGATTTATTGCAGACTCTTTAAAATGACAATACAAATCTGCCGGTTTACTACAGGAAGGGTAACACATTTGCTTCAGAACTTTACAGAGATTTCACTTGAAGCCTCGGCCGCTACTCTCTCCTTCTCAGATCCCACATGTGCAAGCAGAATTCGACCCGCAAATCCTACTCTCGACTTGTCAATGACTCCCTCTAGTGCACTTTAGAGTTTGTCAAATCTCCATCGAAGGTTTCATACATACGTTGTGACTCAAATTTGACTTGTCAACCACGCCCGATTGACCTATTGAACCGCACAGATTACAACATAAACCATAATTTTCATCCTACTCCGGAGTCTTAGACCTCAACAGGTCCGTTATACCTTAACCAACCACGTGGATAATTTTGAACAATAAGCGCTGCATTCACATGAAGTGCGCCGACTTCCCTACTCTCATACTGTGGAGTACGCCCACTCCTGCTAAACAACACTTAATTTGGCCTAAATACACACACATCTTCACATTCTCCTGCAAGATGCATAAGCTTTGAGCAAGCGCAAAGACCCTAACCACATATACTATGGCGCCGAGAACATTCCCAACTCATCTAGGCAGGCTCCGAGATCCCGGGACAGCCCATGGCGGACCTAGCCACTCATCGTTTTGCCAAATTTCATTATCACAGAAAACAAAATTAAAAATGAGAACTCCGTCCTAGGGCCCCCAAGGGCCTAACCGTCGCTCTGCTACCAGAACTGCTAACGAGTCCGTCTGTGTCAATTTATACACATCAGGACTCGTTTTAGGTCGATGAACCTTTGGACCCAGTGGTGAGTCTCCGTAAGACGAGATTACCATGCATCAAAATATATTTCACACTAACCATTAATGAACCTTCGGCGCATTTATTAGTTCTCAGACTCAAATAACTACACCTTGAAGGAAGATTTTGTGAATTTATTCCCTATTGATTACAATCTAATAATAAACGTATTAATCTCAAAACCAAGAAGCATAAGAGCATAATCATAAAGTGGCAACTACGATAAACTTTCAACAATGCGATGATCAGAATCATAGGATAGATACGTTAGCAAAGAATAGATCATATTGCATAATAAACCATAGAATATCAGTTCAGCATAGCTACATGTCAGTCACGTCAGTTCCGTCCGTCAAATGAATACCTCATCTAACCTCAAATTAGCATTAGCATGTTGGGCTTCATGCAAAACAATTTAGAACATCAATTTAGAAAACATCTAACTAAGATACCTAATTGAACATACAGCAGTTGGTACCTAGAAAGAAAGGCAAATAGATTCCGTTAGCATTAATAATTACCCTCCTCGAGATAGGTCAGCATACAGGATCAGTCTTCGTCTTCAGGACATCAGTTAGTTCACCGTCAATCTATCTAAATTAAAACAAGGGACACCCTCCTCATAAGGAGGAAAGTGTAATAGGGCAGTCTATGGGCTAGGATGATTCTGTCTCAAATCACCAAATAGAGTGACAGAGTTTCTGGATGCAATCGATATCATTCCCTACCTAATGCGTGTCGTCTCTCATGTCATGAGTTTTTATCCCCTTTTCGTAATACATTCCCCCAAAATTCTATTGGTTAATAACTACACCCCACTATTGGTAACCAATCAAATTATACATTAAGTAATGCATTTTTAATTTCTCGATATTAACTTGTCTTCTAATTGGTCTTCATAATCAGCATTTTCGTAGGTGGTACGTCCGGGGTTACTTCACCATCTTGGCACACGTCTCAGGTCAAAAGTTCTCTTGCCCTCGTCTCATTGTCCTTGGAAGTGTCCATTAATGTTTCGAAGCACATAACTTTATACTAAAAGCTGCTAGCATGCGGATGAGAAAATTCCTTCATGTTTCAAACTAGTACAAAAAGAACAATAGCTGGGTCATGGTTATTTGCAAGTCCGCACATTGAAGAAGCAGAAAAATACTTTTAAATGAGAGTTACACAGCTAGTTCGCGACTCATGCTAACTTAAGATATACGAGTTCTAATGAATACAGTTTTGATCGTAATAATACATATAACTGAAAAATTATTATTAATTCAGCATTAGTGTACATAAATGAATAAATCTTTATGTTTATTAATACTTTTAATTATTAATTATGAATATTGTTTTGTCAAATGTAAGCATTTCACGTCTATAATATATGATATTTAAACTACGCTGTCTCACAAATATTCTAACTTCTACTAAAGGTGTGTTTATTCATGACTGAAAGGACATGGTGTGTGACAATTACTGACTCTAATGATTACTAATGTCATCGATTATTGTTGATTATTAATTTTGTAGATAGATTATTGATTATTGATCTTCATGTACTGGAGTTATGGTGGGATCATCTTTACTGCAAGTCAAAAGGTTAATCAACCTATTTGCGTCCCCTTGTAAGTTTACTTATTAAGGTCAGACGCGCTAACAATTCTGATAGAAAACACAATATTTTGTAAAATAACCAACATTTTTGAAGACTTTCAGAGAGAGGGCAAGCGTGTGTGTGTTTTTGACTGTGTATATTCAAGTGTCCCTAGTGAACTCCGACAGACACTTCGCCATTCCCGACTGAAAATAATTTGTGCTCAACAACTTAACCGAAAATACATTTATTGTTTGTGGGTGTGGGGGTAGCACCCCAAACATCCCGCCCCTTGAAGTTACGCCCTTGAGTATGGAGCGGTGTAGCACGAGTTTTAAAGGCCTTAATGCAAGCAAGGAAAGTGTGCCACTGATGGGATTTAGAAGTTGTAATCATCAATTTTTGGGGACAGTAGGCGGTCTCTGCTGTAGGCCCAAGGTACCACTGCACGTGCTGTTCTATTGATAGCTATGCCCCTGCACTCATCATCTTATTCAAAACGGTCGTCACCAAAAATGTATGGCTTTCAATTGCGTAAAAGCACCGGAACTACAATAATTAAGATGCTCGTGTCTGCTTATCACAACAAAATAGTTTAGGTAAACTTCTACAGCCGGAGGCGCAGCAAGGGTTTCATAAAGGGTAATGCAAGCAGGGAAAGTCGGCCCCTTACACGGGATGGCTAGTAATAGATAGCCATTTGGGGTTTAAATGGGACCCTGAAATCCCTGGGCTCAATGCCACTGTGCCCGCTGCATTATTGTTAGCTACACACTTACTACTATAAGCCTAGTGTCTGAGGTTCTTTTAGATTTATTTTTGTTTTGATTACCTGAGCGCTTTTAGAGTGTTTAGTGATAATTCGTTTGACATTTTATGGAAGTACTCTTAATATTTTATATGTTGTCGACATCTATGTTGGTTTATGATTAGTAGCAAGACTACTAGGGTTTGCCATCAGATACGTGTATACGTATGATAATTAGAAAATGTCCCAGAACAAGATAAGGGTTAATAAATAAGACTACAGAAGATTTTATTGTAAAATTATTCAACATCTAAGCAACCACGACGAGTCATGAGCTCTGAAATACTATGGTCAAATTGAGTTTCACAAGTGAAGACATGTTTCTTTCAGTTGTTCACCTAATCATGCAGAAATGAAATGTTACTGTTTTCTATATTAGAACATAGTAAAAACTATATGCGTTGCTCTGTTTTTATCATATTCTGATATACACTACCTGATGAACATTTTAATTTGTGCATCTGCATTAATCAAAACAGAGGGGAAATAATTAGGCCATAAATCACAGAAACACATCTACATCAATGCAAACTGCGGTGTGCTAACAAACCCTCATCGTTCATGCTTCGGTCCCTGATTCGTTACTCAGGAATCAAAACTAATGCTGAGCACATAACAGCTGACATTCAACAACAGATCATTGACCAAGTCTATCAATAGCAAAGTAAATAATGTATTGATGCATTTTTATATGTCAATCAATTTTTCAAAACTGTTACATAGCCAAGCCATACTGTCACGCCACAAATATGAAAAGGTACTGTCAAATAGTGAAACTAAGGGATTCAGTTAGAGTTTTGAGGAACCGGAGACCTGCACCTTTTAGAGTTGTTTGAACTGCTGACAGTCAAAGGCGGCGGCTCATCAGCCAGAAGGAAAACACCTTTTAACTGTCAGGCAGCCTGCCCTTTGTAGAAGTGTGCTTTTAAAGAATATATCCCAGCCAGAGACCGTCAGGAATGGCATGGACGACTTGTTCAGGTAAAATAAACGTTGTTCACCACACACAGGTAGAAAACTCCCTGAACTTTTTGATGGGCATTGTTTTTGTTGTTGCCTTTTTACAAAAAAAGTTGCGCTTTGGAAATTTGCTAGTGACAAAAAAAGTATGACAAAAAGACCAAACAATATTGCAGCAAATTTGGTGTTCATTTCTGCCAATAACACATCACACCAACAGATGCACGTCCAACAATAAGATCCCCTCCAAGCAAGCAGGCTGGGTGGGGGGGGGGGGCTTCCTGTAAACTCTAAGTCACACAGCAGTAATGCAGCCAAGGGCTTATTTAGAGTTTGACAGACAGATGGACATCCTGTCTACAATACTACAAGTGCATTATAGAACGACCCTCTAAATATGGCAGCTAGGACATCGGTAAAATTTTGACAGAATACCCTTTCAGACAGATTGTAAATAACACCCTAATGGGCATATTTACAAAGCCCTTGCACCTCTTTGCGCCACCCTACCGTCAATTGTTTTGATGCTGAGGAGGTGTTAAGGAGGCTCCCATTGTGTGCTATATTTACAAAGTGGTGCAATGCATGCATTGCGCCACTTTATAACCTCTTGGGCCACATTATATCTGCACCAGGTATAATGTATGCAAGGGGGGCGTTCCCCCTCAAGGAGGCCCAACATGCATGGTGCAATGAAATTTACAAGATTTCACTGCACCATTTTTTCAGTCATTTTTAAAGCCTATTCAGGGCAGGCATTAAAGTGACACTCCCATAATAATGTATGGGCCTCCCTTACTTTGCTGGACTAGCGCAATCATTTATGGCACTAATCCAGCAAAGCGCCACAATAGCATCATAAAATATGATGCTATTGTGCTAACATGCGCCATGCACTGTATAGAAAATACAGTGCTACCGTGGTGACATTAGTGGGTGCAGGGTGACGCAAGAAAAGTGGTGCATCAGAGCTGATGTGCCACTTTCTTGTAAATATGCCCCTAAGGCCCTTCTAGAAATACACCACCCAAGAAAATTGATTAGGTATTAAGCAACTCAAGCAAACCTGAGGCAGGTAATCGATGTTATTGCAAACCATAATAATAAGCCATAACTTTAAAGCAGCTCAGCTGCTGAGAAACATAGAATTGCCACAAGTGCATAGAACAACGAAGCAGCAAGCAAGCAGTTTCGAATGTGTATTATAAATCATGGTTTGCCTTTTAAATTTCTGAATGCCCACCAACTTGTGAATTTATGAGCATTCAGAAAGACTGTTTTGATCCTTTCCCACCCTAAAAATGGTTTGAAATTTACTTCAGAAAAGGCTGGAATAGCTCACCTTCCAAGGTGTAAACCGGAATGGGTGACCCCCAATCTTGGGGGGTATAGTAGAAGGGGTTTCTCCACAGAGAAATCGAATTCCTATGGAGAAAACAATGAAAGAAATGTGCAGTGGGTAACAACTATAAAACATTTTAGTGATTTGAATGCAATTAACTACAGTAAAACATATTTGTGCATGGATTGACATTTTTAAGTCAATAAATTTGAGTATTTGGACCTTCATTCATTGAAGTGGAATTTAGTAATATTCATGTTTGATAGTTATGGGAAATATTGGAAATTGTGTAAACATAAAAAAAGTATTGCCTTTTACAAAGAGGAGTTTGGCTCTTATGTATTTAATGCGTTTTAATTGTATAAAGTGTATAAAGGTACATAGAGATATGGGGCCAGATGTATCATACAACCGATTTGCGATTCTCAAATAGCGATTTTTAAGAAATCGCTATTTCAGAATTGCAAAAAGGTATGTATGATTTTTGCGATTCGGTAATAGCGATTTCTTAAAAATCGTAAATGCTATTACCGAATCACAAATACAGAATCTGTCCCCATTCGCACCTATGGGCCTGTTGGCCCATATCTGCAAATTTTTTTGCATTTCCAAAATTCTGATTTCTAATCCAGAAATCGCAATTTGGAAAATGCAAAACCCCAGGGTGCTGGGGGCCTAAGCCCAAATTTTTTGGGGGGACATTTAGGTGCACACATGCCAAAAGGGCATGTGTGCTTCACATGTACATTTTAAAAATGCATTTTAAAATTTTGCACATGGTTACCACCAGGTTCAACCTGGTGGTAAATAGCGATTCCTAAATGCCCAAATGGCATTTAGGAATGGCTTCATACATATGCTAAGAAATCGCAAATAAGGAATCGCTTTTTTGCGATTCCTTAGAATTGCGTTCAGAATGTCTTTCATGCATTCTGAACTGGCTTTTTGCATTCGCAAACGGGCATTTGCACCGTTTGCGAATGCAAAAAACCTTGATACATCTGGCCCATGGTTTTCATTTTGTGTTATAAGTATCTTTACAGTCCTAATGAAGTCCGGGAAAGGGATGAAATGCTTTGGTTAGGCTGTCTTTACATTTGTAGAGAGAGATGTGAGAAGTAATCAATAAAGATGATTTTCCATAATTGAAGTTTGGAGTTCATACTCTTTGGATGATCCTCGGAACACTGGAAATGTGCATGTAAATAGCCCTATTGAAAGGATAGACACATGGCGCTACTGTTTGTGACTTATTTTAAAAAATAACTACGACTAATTTGGAGTGCTTCTGTCCGATTTGTGTATGTTTGAAAGTTCTCACGATAATATTGAAAGGTTAGGATCATAAATTAGTCTTGCCAATTAGTCATATGGGTCCAGATGTATCAAGATTGCAGTTAGCGATTCTCAAATTGCGATTTTTAAGAAATCGCAATTTAAGAAATGCAAAAAGCGATGTATCAAATTTGAAAATCGCTAATAGCGATTTCTTAAAATTCGCAAACGCAATTTGCGAGATGCAAATACCAAATCGCAAAAAAATATGTGATTCAGTACTTGAAAATCGCAATTTGCGAAAACGGCAAACCAGAACAGCCTGATGACATCACAATCAGGAAGTGAGTCAGCCCATGCTGTTTCCAGGAGCCACACGCACAAGAACAGGGAGAGAGACACAGCCTAGCACCAGGGAGACAGCTTTGTGAATAAGCCAGAACCAAACTGCAACATAGCTGATGCTGAAAATGGGAAGGAGAAGGGAGATAGGAAGAGGAACCTGAAATGTAGTGAGGCAGAATTGGAGGTGCTCATTGAGGAGATTGTTGGGAACCATGACAGACTATTTGGAAAAAACTCACTCCAAGTACCTGAGAGTGAGAAGCTGAAACTCTGGTCTGACATCCAGACAAAAATATGCGCAGTGGGTGTTGCGCAGCGCTCTATGGAGATACGCAAGCTTGTGGTCCCGTGCCAAGGAGAGGGTGGCCAGCAGGCTTATGGAGGCAACGAGCACCGGAGGCGGACTATCCGCCCAGACACCATCCACCCCTATGGAAGACCTGGTCGACTCCACATTGCTGCCAGAAGCTTTCAGTGGTGTAACTGACATTGACACCTCAGGGACAACCAACACCAGCAAAGGTAAGGCCAGTAATTATGTGTATCCCCACATGTGCATGTACAAATGCCCCTTAGGAAATAGAACATAGCTTGATGCACAGTGAAAAGTAGTCCATGTCACATCTTACATACAACACAACAGTGCCTCATGGGAGTGTTAGTACACAACCCTAAGGTGAATACACAACATAAATAGTAAAATAGTGGTCAGCCACATAGAGAAACACCACAGATGACTCAGGGTGACACAATTTAATTGTACATTTAAAGCAACACTGTGGAAATCTGTGAAAAATGCAGGATCAGAAAAAGTGGGGGAAGCAAAAACACAGTTTGACTCAAATACCAGTGAGTCCTACAGTATTGTTCCGACAAGACGCAGGGCAAGGGTGTTACCACTGCCAAAGTATAACCTGGACTCTGATGAGATGCCAGAACACGAACCCACACCACCACCAGAGGCGAGTCCCACAGGAAGGCAGCAGTCCCTGCACCAGCGCCAGTTCCAGTCAACTCCCCTCAGGAGGGCCCACAATGCAGGCAGACAGTGCACTGAAAAAGGAGTGGGTCCTTCAATCTTTGGAGGTCTTGAAGCTTCCATGCTGAAGGTGCAGCACCTCCAATGCAAACAATTTAAATCACTGCACAGACAGTTTGTGTCTCACAATAGCAATATGGGGTTGGAGACTCTGATTGAGGGACAGCAAACAGCTGCTGAAAACACCAAGTTGACAAAGGCCATTGGGGAACTCTGCACCGAGATACGGCAGGAGCGCGTCAGCCAGCGCAGGCGCCATCACCAATATTTGGGAAGGTTTGATAGGTTCTGTAGATCCGTCAATTGGCTCGCAAGTTCTACAGCTCTGATATCACGGTGTGCCTTTGCCACACAGGTGGAGATGGCACATTGCAGTTGGGACATTACACAGGGATAGGTGAAAATTACCAATGTACTGGATGCCATGCAAACAGCATGCAGTGCCACAACCACCGAACTGGGTGTTGGGGACCGTGAGGAGTCCTCTAGCTGTAGCAGTCTGACAGTCCCTGTGATCCTTTATCCGAGGCATCACACTGGCAGACATAGTACTGCATGTGAACCTGCTACTAGAAGTGCCAGCGAGGGCACAGAGCACACAAGTGGAGTGCGTGGACGTAAGTAGTGATGTTGCGGGCTACAGTGGACCACCTAAACATGTAGAAATACAGTCATGCTATGATGCTAATAGTGTGACACTGTGAATTGTTCATGTCTGCCCATTGTGAATAGCTATGTCCTAATGACACATTGTTTACCTGAAGTCAAGGTAATAAAGATGCTACCTACAGAAATACATTTAATTTAAGAAGATTTGTCATTACTTACATCAAAAATGGTTGCGTGTGATGTCAGCATGTCTTTTCCTGCCCTCTGCTGCACTGGTCCTGTCTGCTGGTAGAAGGGGTGGTAAGGGATCATCATTCTCATCTGCGTCTGGTTCCGTGAGTTCCACTGGTATGCCCCTGGTGGTTGCTATGTTGTGCAAGGTAGCACATGTGGCCACAATTTTGCATGTCGTCCCTGGGCTGTACTGTAGTGCACCTCCACTCTTATGGATGCACCTGAAGCGGCTCTTCAGCAGCACAAAAGTGTGCTCCACCACATTGCGGGTTGCCCTATGTGCAGCATTGTACCTCCTCTCTGCTGGAGTTGCAGGGCTCAGGTAGGGTGTTAGCATATAGGTGCGCAAAGCGTAGGGACTGTCTCCTGAATGAACAGAGAGTCAAATGAGTACATATGCTGTCTGAGGTCACACTTACATCAATGCATTGTTCTAAACTTTCAAATTACCTAGTAGGTATCTGTTAGAAATGGGGTTTTTGATTGGCAGTCAGGTTACCTCCTGTCCAAGCAAAAGCCCTCACTCTAGTCAGGGTAAGTCACACACTATCCAAGATTATCCTGTGCCCACCCTCTGGTAGCTTGGCACGAGCAGTCAGGCTTAACTTAGAAGGCAATGTGTAAAGTATTTGTGCAATAAATCATACAATACCACCATATAGCACCACAAAAATACACCACACAGTGTTTAGAAAAATATATAATATTTATCAGGATAATTGTAGGTCAAAAAGAATAAAGTTGCAATGGAAAATTGTAGAAATATCACAGGGAAGTGATATAGAGTGTCTTAAGTCTTTTAGAATGCAATACAGTGTCTTTCAAGCACAAAGTACCTGGTTTCTGGTGGAAAATCTCCTCAGAGGGCCACAGGAGAAGAGATGCGTGGAAAAAGGGGTGTGTGCGTCGATTTCTCCTCAGCACACACAGACTTGCGTCGGTCTTTTCCACGCGGGGAAGTCGGGCGTCGTTTTCCGGCGCGCAGACAGTCTCTTTTTGTGGATCGCGGGGATTACCAGATGTCCCGGGTCTGTGCGTGGATTCTCCTGCTTGTTTTCCGGCTGCGCGTCGTTCTGCGGGGCTGCATGTCGAAGTTTCGATCTCACGGTAGGCGTCGCGTCGATTTCTCCTTGGAAGTCGGGCGGCGTTGTCCTTGCGAGGCCGTGCGTCGAAAGTTTGGTCTCACGGCAGGCGTCGCGTCGATTTCTCCTTGGAAGTCGGGCGGCGTTGTCCTTGCGAGGCCGTGCGTCAAAGTTTCGCACTCACGGTGGGCGTCGCGTCGATTTCTCCGGGAAAGTCGAGCGGCTTTGTCCTTGCGAGGTTGTGCGTCGAAGTCTCGATCGCCCCGAGGGCGTCGCGTCGATCAGCGTCGGTGTGCGGCGTTTTTCTCGCCGCGAAACAAGCTGTGCGTCGAAATTTTCGGCGCACGGAGCGTCCAAGTGAAAGGAAGAAGTCTTTTTGGTCCTGAGACTTCAAGGAACAGGAGGCAAGCTCTATCCAAGCCCTTGGAGAGCACTTTCACAGCCAGACAAGAGTTCAGCAAGGCAGCAGGGCAACAGCAAGACAGCAGTCCTTTGTAGAAAGCAGACAGGTGAGTCCTTTGAGCAGCCAGGCAGTTCTTCTTGGCAGGATGTAGTTTCTGGTTCCGGTTTCTTCTCCAGCAAGTGTCTGATGAGGTAGGGCAGAGGCCCTGTTTTATACCCAAATGTGCCTTTGAAGTGGGGGAGACTTCAAAGAGTGGCTAAGAAGTGCACCAGGTCCCCTTTCAGTTCAATCCTGTCTGCCAGGGTCCCAGTAGGGGGTGTGGCAGTCCTTTGTGTGAGGGCAGGCCCTCCACCCTCCCAGCCCAGGAAGACCCATTCAAAATGCAGATGTAGGCAAGTGAGGCTGAGTACCCTGTGTTTGGGGTGTGTCTGAGTGAATGCACAAGGAGCTGTCAACTAAACCTAGCCAGACGTGGATTGTAAGGCACAGAAGGATTTAAGTGCAAAGAAATGCTCACTTTCTAAAAGTGGCATTTCTAGAATAGTAATATTAAATCCGACTTCACCAGTCAGTAGGATTTTGTATTACCATTCTGGCCATACTAAATATGACCTCCCTGCTCCTTTCAGATCAGCAGCTGCCACTTCAACAGTGTATGAGGGCAGCCCCAATGTTAGCCTATGAAGGGAGCAGGTCTCCCAGTAGTGCAAAAACGAATTTAGGAGTTTTACACTACCAGGACATATAACTACACAGGTACATGTCCTGTCTTTTACCTACACAGCACCCTGCTCTAGGGGATACCCAGGGCACACATTAAGGGTGACTTATATGCAGAAAAAGGGGAGTTCTAGGCTTGGCAAGTACTTTTAAATGCCAAGTCGAGGTGGCAGTGAAACTGCACACACAGGCCTAGCAATGGTAGGCCTGAGACAAGGAAAAGGGGCTACTTAAGTGGGTGGCACAATCCGTGCTGCAGGTCCACTAGTAGCATTTAATCTATATGCCCTAGGCACCTGGAGTGCACATGACTAGGGACTTATAAGTAGATTAAATAGTTCAATCAGGTATGATCCAAAGTTACCATGTTTACAGAGAGAGAGCATATACACTTTATCACTGGTTAGCAGTGGTAAAGTGCGCAGAGTCTAAAAACCAGCAAAAACAGTATCCAAAACGAGGAGGGAGGCAGGCAAAAAGTTAGGGGTGACTACCCTAAGGCTGTCAGGTCTAACATGTGTCCCCCCCAGCTGAAAGTGGGGAGAGCTACCCGACCTCCTGGGAGCTCTCATCGCTAAGGCGGAAGTACCTGGAGAGACCATCAGCATTGGCGTGGTCAACCCCTGGGCGATGTTCCACCGTAAAGTCCATCCCCTGTAGGGAAATGGACCACCTCAGAAGTTTTGGATTCTCACCCCTCATCTGCATGAGCCATCTGAGGGGCCTGTGGTCTGTCTGAACTAGGAAGTGAGTCCCAAACAGGTAGGGCCTCAGCTTCTTCAGTGCCCAGACCACAGCAAAAGCTTCTCTTTCAATAGCACTCCACCTCTGTTCCCGTGGTAATAGCCTTCTGCTAATAAAGACTACCGGTTGATCTTGGCCCTCCTCATTTAGCTGTGCTAGGACTGCCCCTATGCCATGCTCTGAAGCGTCTGTCTGCACGATAAATTCCTGGGAGTAGTCAGGGGCCTTGAGCACGGGGGCCGTGCACATGGCTTCCTTTAGGGCGTCAAAGGCCTTCTGACAAGCCTCTGTCCAATTCACCAACCTAGGTTGCTTCTTGGACGTGAGTTCTGTCAAGGGGGACACAATGGTACCATAGCCCTTGACAAACCTGCGGTAGTATCCGGTGAGGCCTAAAAAGGCTCTCACCTCAGTCTGGGTTCGAGGTGGTTGCCAGGCCTTGATAGTTTCGATCTTGGCCTGGAGTGGCTGCACCTTGCCACCACCTACTAGGTGTCCCAAGTACACCACGGAACCCTGCCCAATCTGGCACTTACTAGCCTTGATGGTCAGGCCTGCCTGTTGCAGGGCCTGAAGCACCTCCTTGAGGTGGAGCAGGTGTTCCTCCCAGCTGGAACTGTAGACAGCTATGTCATCCAGGTAGGCTGCACAGAAGGCATCCTTGCCAGCCAGGACCCCATTAACCAACCGTTGGAAGGTAGCGGGGGCATTTTTCAATCCAAACGGCATCACCCGGAACTGGTAATGGCCGTCAGGGGTGGAAAAGGCGGACCTTTCCTTAGCCCCCTCAGTCAGGGCGATCTGCCAGTACCCTGAAGTAAGATCAAACGTACTCAGGAACTTGGCAGCGCCTAGCCTGTCCACGAGCTCATCAGCTCGGGGGATGGGGTGAGCATCAGTCCGTGTGACTGAGTTGAGACCCCGGTAGTCCACGCAGAACCGGAGTTCTGGCTTCGCGCCTGGGGCAGTAGCCTTGGGGACCAACACCACTGGGCTGGCCCAGGGACTACTGGACTTCTCAATAACCCCTAGCGTCAACATCTTGGAGACCTCCTCCTTGATGCTGGCCTTCACCTTATCTGACAACCTATAAATTTTGTTCTTCACAGGGAGACTGTCACCGGTGTCAATATCATGAACACAGAGGTGGGTCAGTCCCGGAGTAAGGGAGAAGAGGGGGGAGAACTGCTCCAACAGCTCATAGCAGTCTCCTTTCTGGTTTAGAGTCAGGGAGTCAGACAGAATGACCCCGCTTACGGACCCATCACCTCCTTGGGCAGAGAGGAGGTCCGGGAGAGGTTCACTCTCCTCTTCCATTCCTTCATCTGTGACCAGAAGCATGTTGATCTCCGACCTCTCAAAATGAGCTTTTAGTCGGTTCACGTGGAGCACCCTTAGGGGGTTCCTAGGGGTTTGGAGGTCCACTAGGTAAGTGGCCTCCCCTTTCCGCTCCTTTATTTCAAATGGGCCAGACCAGCGGTCCTGGAGAGCTCTGGGCTCTACTGGCTCCATTACCCACACTTTGTCTCCAGGTTGAAACTCTACCAGAGTGGCCTTCTGGTCATACCATTGTTTCATCACCTCTTGACTGGCCTCCAGGTTACTTTGGGCCTCTTTCCAGAAGCGGGTCATCTGATTGCGGAGGGCCAACATGTAGCTGACCACGTCCTGAGGGGGTGTCTTTGGAGCATTCTCCAATCCCTCCTTGACAATGCTTAAGGGTCCCCTGACGGGGTACCCATAGAGAAGCTCAAAGGGACTGAACCCTACCCCCCTCTGGGGGACCTCTCTGTAAGCAAAGAGAAGGCATGGTAAGAGGACGTCCCATTTACGCCTCATGGCCTCAGGGAGGCCACCAATCATGCCTTTCAGGGTCTTGTTGAATCTCTCCACAAGCCCATTAGACTGGGGGTGATAGGGTGTGGTGAACTTGTAGGTTACACCACACGCATCCCACAGATGCTTCATGTACGCGGACATGAAGTTAGTGCCTCTGTCAGACACTATCTCCTTGGGGAATCCCACACGGGTAAATATCCCCATCAGGGCTCTGGCTACCACCGGTGCAGTTACGGTCCTCAGAGGGATTGCCTCTGGGTACCGGGTGGCATGGTCCACCAAAACCAGGATAAACCTGTTGCCTAAGGCAGTTTTGGGGTCCAAGGGGCCAACAATGTCGACGCCCACCCTTTCAAAGGGGGTGCCAACGACAGGAAGTGGAATCAGGGGGGTTTTAACCCTCTTTCCTGCTTTACCACTAGCCTGGCAGGTAGGACAAGCCCTGCAGAATTTGTCTGAGTGTGTCCTCATTTTGGGCCAGTGAAAGTGGGTGACAAGCCTGTTGAAGGTCTTGTCTTGTCCCAAATGTCCTGCCAGGGGAATGTCGTGAGCCAGACCCAGTAGGAAGGCTAGGTAACATTGGGGGACCACCAGCACACGTGCTGCCCCAAAGACCGGAACCCTAAGCTCACTGTAGAGGAGATCATTCTCCCAATATAGGTGGTGATTGCCAGAGGCGTCACCTGCTGCCTGGTTTAAGGCTTGTTTCCTCAACCCTTCTAGAGTGGGACACTCTTTCTGCGCCTTGCAGAATTCCTCCCTGGTGGGTCCACCCTCAACTTGCCAGCCAGCAAGCTCCGGTAAGTCACCTAGGGTGGCAATGTCTTCCCCAGTTGGCTCGGGAGTCTCCTCCTCAGGAGCCCCGTCAGCCACTGTAGGAACTTCGGGGGCCGGTTTCCCGCGCCCCTCGTCCCTCCTCTTGGCAGCTCCCTGGGCCATCGTTCCAGGCTCCAGATGCCCTTGACTTCCCTCTCGGTCAGCCATGGACCGGGTGGTCATGCAGACCCACTCAGGTAACCCTAACATCTCCAGGTGAGATCTGAGCTCTACTTCTTTCCAAGCAGTATGCTCTAGATCATTGCCTAACAGACAATCTACAGGCATGGCAGGACTCACAGCTACTTTCAGAGTACCAGAGACCCCCCCCCACTCAAAGGGAACCCGAGCCACCGGTAGGTGACTCTCGCGATTGTCAGCGACTATGACCTGGTGGAATGTATTAGGGATTATCTGCTCTGTGGACACCAGCTGACTCTTGATAGTAGTCATACTGGCTCCTGTGTCACGCAGAGCCTCCACCTTCTGCCCATCAATGAGGACCCACTGCCGGTACTTGGAAGTATTTTTAGGCATGTGGACCTTGGACATCATTTCTCCTTCTCCCAGGGACACTAGGGAAATCTCTACCTGCTCCCCAAAGCTAGTGGGATCCATCTCCCCCCCGAGTGCTACACTAGTCAACCCAGGTGCCTGTCCGGTAGTGGACGGTGCCCTCTTGGGGCACTGTGGATCGCCTTTGTAGTGACCATATTGGTAACACTCCATGCATTTGGGGCTAGATTTTCCTGACCTGTCAAATGTCCCTGGTTTCTTCCCAAATTTGGAAAAGGAAGGGTTGCCACCCCCTCCCTGGGAATTCTTTTGGGGGCCTTTAGAGAGTTCCTTATCTGTAAGTTTATCTCCCCCCTCTTTCTTCTGTTGGGAACCCTGACCACCTTTGTGGGAGTCCCCCCCAGGTACCTTTTTGGACACTCTGGTGCTAACCCAGAGGTCCTCCTCCTCAGCAAGCTTCCTGGGATCAGTCAGCTTACTGTCCACTAGGTGCTGGCGCAAATCGGTATAAGTAACATTAAGCATATGCTCTCTCAGGATCAAGTCATATAAACCTTTATAATCTGCTACTTTGTTGCCCCGCACCCATCCATTCAGTGCCTTACTAGAGAAATCAAAGAAATCTACCCATGTTTGTGTGGTTTGTTTGGTGCTGTCCCTGAACCTCTGACGGTATCCCTCAGGGGTCAGCCCAAACTTGGCAAGTAAAGTGGCTTTCTGGAGTGGGTATGTGTTTTGATCCGGTGGATCCAATGTGAGAAGTGTGTCCCTCCCCAATGGCGGCACATAACCCCACATAGCTACCCCCCATTGCCCTTCAGGAACCTCATGAGCCCTTAGTGCAACTTCATAAGCAGCTAACCATTTATCTATGTCATCTCCCACCACAAAACTGGGCACCACATTTTTGGGTATACGAACCTTCTTTTCTCCAGCAGGTCCTGTCTGTATGCTGCCACCATTATTGCTGGATTCAGACTGTCTTGCCTTGATCTCCAGCTCCTTGAGACTCAGTTCATGAGCCAACAATAGTTTCTTTTCAGCCAACGCTCTTTCAGCTTCCACTTGTTTGGCTGCTCTTTCAGCTTCTGCTTGTTTGGCTGTTCTTTCAGCTTCAATCTGTTTGGCTGCTCTTTCAGCCTCAGCTTGTTTGGCTTCTCTTTCTGCCCTCCTCTCCTCCTGTTGTGCCTCAATTTTCAGTTTTGCCATTTGCAATTGGAACTCCCTTTCCTCTCTCCTTTCCTCTGCGGTCAGGCTTTGCATGGAGACACTGCTCCCTGGTCTGGAAGGGTGCACAATTGCAGTGGTAACACCATCCATAGATAGTGACAATCCTTCTGAGGGGCCATTTTCTGGCTCCTCTTCCTCATCATCTTCTAAATGGGCTTCTGCCCAGGCCCTCAGCGCCACTTGAAAGTCCTCCTTTCTGGAGGCCCCTTGGGTGGGTACCCTTAATGCCCTGCAGAATCCTCTTAGTTGTTTGACCGTGTATGTATCCAACTGGACTAGGTCAAAGTCCCCTGTCTGAGACCCAGTCAGAGACATGTTGAGTGAGGATTTAGTTTTTGAAAATTGTCAGGAAAAAACGGATTTTCAAAAAGAGATAAAAAACCAAGTTGACCTTCAACTGTGGGTATGTAGTGAAATACTTAGCTACTGTATGTAACTGCACAAATACAAGTCCTATCCTCACCGCTGATCACCAATGTTAGAAATGGGGTTTTTGATTGGCAGTCAGGTTACCTCCTGTCCAAGCAAAAGCCCTCACTCTAGTCAGGGTAAGTCACACACTATCCAAGATTATCCTGTGCCCACCCTCTGGTAGCTTGGCACGAGCAGTCAGGCTTAACTTAGAAGGCAATGTGTAAAGTATTTGTGCAATAAATCATACAATACCACCATATAGCACCACAAAAATACACCACACAGTGTTTAGAAAAATATATAATATTTATCAGGATAATTGTAGGTCAAAAAGAATAAAGTTGCAATGGAAAATTGTAGAAATATCACAGGGAAGTGATATAGAGTGTCTTAAGTCTTTTAGAATGCAATACAGTGTCTTTCAAGCACAAAGTACCTGGTTTCTGGTGGAAAATCTCCTCAGAGGGCCACAGGAGAAGAGATGCGTGGAAAAAGGGGTGTGTGCGTCGATTTCTCCTCAGCACACACAGACTTGCGTCGGTCTTTTCCACGCGGGAAAGTCGGGCGTCGTTTTCCGGCGCGCAGACAGTCTCTTTTTGTGGATCGCGGGGATTACCAGATGTCCCGGGTCTGTGCGTGGATTCTCCTGCTTGTTTTCCGGCTGCGCGTCGTTCTGCGGGGCTGCGCGTCGAAGTTTCGATCTCACGGTAGGCGTCGCGTCGATTTCTCCTTGGAAGTCGGGCGGCGTTGTCCTTGCGAGGCCGTGCGTCGAAAGTTTGGTCTCACGGCAGGCGTCGCGTCGATTTCTCCTTGGAAGTCGGACGGCGTTGTCCTTGCGAGGCCGTGCGTCAAAGTTTCGCACTCACGGTGGGCGTCGCGTCGATTTCTCCGGGAAAGTCGAGCGGCTTTGTCCTTGCGAGGTTGTGCGTCGAAGTCTCGATCGCCCCGAGGGCGTCGCGTCGATCAGCGTCGGTGTGCGGCGTTTTTCTCGCCGCGAAACAAGCTGTGCGTCGAAATTTTCGGCGCACGGAGCGTCCAAGTGAAAGGAAGAAGTCTTTTTGGTCCTGAGACTTCAAGGAACAGGAGGCAAGCTCTATCCAAGCCCTTGGAGAGCACTTTCACAGCCAGACAAGAGTTCAGCAAGGCAGCAGGGCAACAGCAAGACAGCAGTCCTTTGTAGAAAGCAGACAGGTGAGTCCTTTGAGCAGCCAGGCAGTTCTTCTTGGCAGGATGTAGTTTCTGGTTCCGGTTTCTTCTCCAGCAAGTGTCTGATGAGGTAGGGCAGAGGCCCTGTTTTATACCCAAATGTGCCTTTGAAGTGGGGGAGACTTCAAAGAGTGGCTAAGAAGTGCACCAGGTCCCCTTTCAGTTCAATCCTGTCTGCCAGGGTCCCAGTAGGGGGTGTGGCAGTCCTTTGTGTGAGGGCAGGCCCTCCACCCTCCCAGCCCAGGAAGACCCATTCAAAATGCGGATGTAGGCAAGTGAGGCTGAGTACCCTGTGTTTGGGGTGTGTCTGAGTGAATGCACAAGGAGCTGTCAACTAAACCTAGCCAGACGTGGATTGTAAGGCACAGAAGGATTTAAGTGCAAAGAAATGCTCACTTTCTAAAAGTGGCATTTCTAGAATAGTAATATTAAATCCGACTTCACCAGTCAGTAGGATTTTGTATTACCATTCTGGCCATACTAAATATGACCTCCCTGCTCCTTTCAGATCAGCAGCTGCCACTTCAACAGTGTATGAGGGCAGCCCCAATGTTAGCCTATGAAGGGAGCAGGTCTCCCAGTAGTGCAAAAACGAATTTAGGAGTTTTACACTACCAGGACATATAACTACACAGGTACATGTCCTGTCTTTTACCTACACAGCACCCTGCTCTAGGGGATACCCAGGGCACACATTAAGGGTGACTTATATGCAGAAAAAGGGGAGTTCTAGGCTTGGCAAGTACTTTTAAATGCCAAGTCGAGGTGGCAGTGAAACTGCACACACAGGCCTAGCAATGGTAGGCCTGAGACAAGGAAAAGGGGCTACTTAAGTGGGTGGCACAATCCGTGCTGCAGGTCCACTAGTAGCATTTAATCTATATGCCCTAGGCACCTGGAGTGCACATGACTAGGGACTTATAAGTAGATTAAATAGTTCAATCAGGTATGATCCAAAGTTACCATGTTTACAGAGAGAGAGCATATACACTTTATCACTGGTTAGCAGTGGTAAAGTGCGAAGAGTCTAAAAACCAGCAAAAACAGTATCCAAAACGAGGAGGGAGGCAGGCAAAAAGTTAGGGGTAACTACCCTAAGGCTGTCAGGTCTAACAGTATCCTTTACCAAACTCCGCAGCTAGCAGTCTAGCTGTGGCGAATGATGTAGGAGTCATGTGTGCTCCCTGGGTATCTGGCCAAGAGATCGGTAATGATGTAGGAGGCATTGCATATCACCTGTATGTTCATTGAATTATGGTTTTTACGGTTGCGATACACATACTCGCTGGCCGATGGTGGACAGATTGCTACATGTGTTCCATAGATGGCAACTAGGACATGTGGGAACTGTGCTATCTGGTAGAAATTAACTTTAGTTTGTTGTAATGCCTGTGGGGTGTTGGGGAATCTTATGTACAGTTGTATTCTGCTCAGCATGGCATTGAGAAATGCGTTGAAAAATCTAGAGAGGGCACTCTGTGATACCCCTCCAGCTGCTGCTATGACCCCTTGTTAGCTCTCTGAGGCTAGTAGGTGCAGGGAGCATAATACCTGCACGTGGGTGGGTGTTCTATTTTTCCTGTGTGTTGTGCACTGCAACATGGGTTGTAGCTCAGCTATCAGGTAAATATCATGGCTGAGCTTAACCAGTACTTCTCATAATTTTCCTCCTCAGTCTGGTCAAAAAGGGTTATGCGCACTCTGAAAATGCACTCCTGTGTCCTCCTATCTCTCCTTAAACCTGCCAAGATCCTCATTCTCCTCGCCATGACGTAGAGTGCAGCCATGGTGGAAGAGGAGCTGAGGCATTCTGGGCCTCTTTATATAGGTTGCACCTGGTTACCACCTGGTTTCAGTTTGTGGTAAATTGCATGTGCAAACGGCCATTCTGCGAATACGCATTGCATATCCGTTTTTGCGTGTTGCAATCTGGGTATCGCAAATAGCGTCACGATTTAGCAGATCGCTATCTGTGATTCGCTAATCTGTATCGCAATTAGAGTTTCGCAAATTGCGATTCAGTAAATCAAATCACTATTTGCGATACGGTGTTTGCGCCACGCTAATTCATGTCTCATTCGCAAAAATTCACAATTTTTGCGATTTCTTATTTTTGCACTGCGAATGCCTTACATACATTGGAAAACGCATTTTTGCATTCACAAACGGACATTCGCACCGTTTGCGAATGCAAAAACCCTTCATACACCTGGCCCATGGTCATAGTTTGAAGCCACATAGTACTAAGAACTGCAGGGAATATTGGTAAGGTCATCTCTCACTTGCTCGTTCTTTAGTGCTAATGACAGAGGATGTGTTTCTTTACACTAACCTCTAGAGCTTTAATAGAGTTCCTTCAATTCTTAAAATGGCTTTAGCCAAAGTCTTTTCTTGTAAAGGAATACCCAGCTGGTCACAAAACGTTGAATCAACAAATCATCAGGAGGCACCGCAGTGAATCATAGCTGTTATTTTCCTAGGGTGGTTAGACGGTGTTGATATGAACTTGTAAATGGAAATGATTCCTCTTATTGGCAAACCATGGAGCTGAAGGAAGGCGTGGCTGAGGTTTGCCTACTAAAGGCAAGCTTTCAAATTTTCCTGAAAGGAAGGACAAATGCCCACTTTTTCTGTGATATAGTCAAAGACCTTTTATATACAACATTCATCTTCTTCACGTTTAAGAGTTTTCTTCATAGACATAATCCACACTGGCCACTTTTTTGTGATTTATGATTTTCCAGCTCATATGATTGAAGAGAGCATTTAACTGTCCATCATTTTTAATTCCTTTGATTTATTTGCTGAGCTTTAATTTTTTATAATCAGGGTCTTATTTAAAATTTGGCTGTCTGGATAGTTCTTCACAAACATAGCAGAAACCCATCCTGTTGTATTGCAAGTGGACTATAGCCAATGACACTTATAATACAACGGAGAAGATAGCTGCCATATTTAGGATGAAGTATCCCATCCACCAAAGTCTAAATCAACCTTAACACTATTAAGCCATCACTTGTTAGTCAATCAACCACTAATGATAAGGTATCCTTTATCTCTTCTTTCAATCCACTATAAAACCAGCTGCTGTTGATTTATCAGTCTATTCTTCCTCTGATTTGAGTTATTAGAATAAACTAACTTATTGCACAATGTCTTTATTTCCTTGTTGCAAGGCCAATCATTCCATAAGAATGGTCTGGTCATTAGTCTTCAATCAAAGACACTTGAAATACTGATTAGGAAATCCGACCAATTAGACAACATGGAACTATCATTGTTAATTAAAGATGTGCCCCACATCCTTAAAAGGAACATACTGCATCATTTTGAAAGGCTTGTGTGTGACTGAAAAAAACAACACAGTGTTGCATAAATACACTCAAAGAGTGAATTGTGACTGAGGGTCTGGAGATAGACGTTTTTCCTTTACTTCCCAATTCCAATAACATGTTTAACAAAAACATTGCCCTCATAGTGAACCACCTCAAGGTCTTCTTGGACATTTGTAATGGCTTGGTATATCAGATGTATTGTATTAAACTCCAAATCCATGTCACATTAAAATATGGGTTCACAATGTGTCACAAAGTGAGTTCTGGAGGCAATACTATGACAAAAGATTACATGTTATAGTTGAGCAATTTACTATCTGAAGAGAGGTATATCCTGCAGTCATCCTCATTATAGTAGAAATTTTGGCATGGGAGATAGAGCAACACACTGGCATGGTCTTACTGGCTCTTTGTTAACGCAGTTCACATAAATCATCCAGTAACTCCTCCCACAAAACATAGGGGGTCATTCTGACCCTGGCGGTCTAAGACCGCCAGGGCCACGAATGACGGAAGCACCGCCAACAGGCTAGCGGTGCTTCCTAGCCCATTCTGACCGCGGCGGTAAAGCCGCGGTCAGAAAACCGGGGCCGGCGGTTTCCCGCCGATTTTGCCCCAGCTGGGCTAATCCGCCATGGCAGCGCTGCAAGCAGCGCTGCCATGGGGATTCTGACCCCCTTCCCGCCAGCCTGTTTCTGGCGGTTGTCACTGCCAGGAAGAGGCTGGCGGGAACGGATGTCTTGGGGCCCCCTAACAGGGCCCCGGCCGGCTTTTCACTGTCTGCCTAGCAGACAGTGAAAAGCACGAATGGTGCAACTGCACCCGTCGCACGGCCGCAACACCGCCGGCTCCATTCGGAGCCGGCTTCTGTGTTGCAGCCCTCCTTCCCGCTGGGCCAGCGGGCGCTAACATAGTTAGCGCCCGCAGGCCCAGCGGGAAGGTCAGAATGCCAGCAGCCGTCTTTTGACCGCGTAGCGGCCAAATGGCGGTTCCCGTCTGGTGGGCGGCAACCGCCGCCCGCCAGAGTCGGAATGACCACCATAATGTGTTCATGCTTCTCACATATGTAAACTCTTTAGAAATATGAATGAACAAATGGTAATTAATTAATGTACTGTGAGCATACTAGTACAACTTTTCAAAACTCCTATGTATACTTACCTGATGCATCAGTGAATGGGTAATTAACAATCCTAGACAATTCCAGGAACCCTCTCCTGACTCGGGCACAGCTAACACAGGTAACAACATGCAGAACCCCAAACAGGAGCATAGATCATCAGGCAGGAAACACATCTTTCAAGCAATAAGTGCTTAAATGAGGGAAGGAAAGCAGGATCAGAGGGAAGGTAAACAAAACAATCATGTACGGAAATTTCAATGGTAAACAAACCAACTGTTATGGTAAGACCTATAACCAATGAAGTTGTGAGGCAGCTTCTGTTCTGCTGACTCTACTTATGCCAGTCTAGAAGCATCATCCCTGCCTCTCCTGTCTTTCTATTGGCCTTCCACTTATGTAGGACCTGGAAGTTCCTCGTCTCTGACTCTACAGTCCCAGGCCACCACCTCTTACATTAATTGAACATTCTTCTATTTCCTACCTTTGTCCTCTGATGACTAGGCAGGAAGCCCTCAGCCTTCCTGACTACCTGTTTCCTGAAGCTTTTCAGTTCCGGATCCTTATAGATCTAGACCAAGTTAGATAGGCAAAAATGGGTGTTTCACAGGGATCACAAATACTACTCTATCTCCAGTCCACAAACACTGGTGAAGGATATGAGAAGGGGCAGATTTACTTTTCTACCTCCAGTCCCACTAACATTGAGAGAAAATCATAAATTTAGCCTTGTGGAGGTGTGGGGGGCAGAATGACTCTTCCAATTCCAGTCTCACAAACACCTTGGAAAGTGCATATACTAAAGGGGGAGGGGTAGATTTACGGATCTGCCTCCTTTGCCACTAACACTGGGTAAACAGAATGCTTGTGGGAATTTTAACTTCAGTCCTAATGACATTGGGAAATGTACATGTGTTTAGAGAGGGTGTGTGGTTATAACTGACTCTTCTAACTTCAGTCCTACTATATTTGTGTAAAGTGCATATATTTGGTGGGAGCATATTTGCTATTCAGACACCAATCCCACTACACTGGGGAAAGTGGATATATTTTGAAGGTCAGTTGAACTGGTTTAACTCCAGTCATACTACTTTTGGAGAAAATAAAATCAGTTGGAGGATGGAGGTCCTGATTCACTGTGCGAACACAAAATCATTTTTATAAGTAGCATATATTAAATATATGTAATTAAATTACATGTAAAAAGGCATACATTTTTATTATTTATTGTATATATAAAATATGAAACATATATTTAAAACCTATTTTTCAAAATGCTATTGTATATTTTAAACACTGAATATTAGTTAAAAAATATTGCATTATTTAAATAATTAAATACTCTTTTAAACCTTTAATACATTTTAAATCATTTTGTTTCCAAGAAAATGAAATTTGTCTTAAAATATATATATGTTAACCTAAAAGGAACCACAGAATATTTTCCCTAATAAACATACCTTACAATCTAAAATAATATACCAAAGATGAATATAACTTGTATGCACATTATTCTTTCTAATAAAAGTAAACTACTCACTTAACCCCCACAAAATAGGTGTTCTTAAAATATAAATTAGTGAGCCACAATGTTTGTAAAAAAGAGTTTCAGATTCATTTCAAATTACTGAATAAGAGAAAATCTATTGAAATATTTAAATGATTTGATAATTTCATGTGAATTACAATATACCTAAAACAAACTACCCATCCAATCCGCACAAACAACATAATAAAAGCATACACAAATGTAATTCAGCAATCTCCCATACACAAGCTTAATTTTTAATTGGCAACATAATTAGTTATAGGATTTAGTTTTAATTAAACACTCCCCACTCAAAAGTTACAATGTAATATGTATGCATACATTTTTGTAAAAATAATTTAAAAATATCAAATGACATTAAAGTTATATACAGTAGCATCTTGGTACATTTTACGTTAAATATTAATAGTGTTTACAAACATGAACAAAACTGTATACTTGCTTTAATATTTTGTCCTATGGTATTTTGGCACGAACAATAGTTTGACTATGATATAATGGTCAAACCACAAGTCGATATTCAGTTCCCATACCTGTACAAGGACACTCTGGATTATGCTCATAATTATGAGTGCCCTTATGATGCATGCCACCACCAAACCAGAATATTTTCTGACATTCATATTGTGTTTTAAATATTATTTACAAATAAAAATCCCAATGAAAGTCATAATACAAAATCTACCCCCAGTGAATCAATATTTTTGTGAACTATTTTCTGGGCACAATTTGTCTGTCAGCCAATATTTTTGCTAATATTCTGATATACAACCACTTAGTGTGTACAACAGAAAACATCTCTAGAACTTCATACATAGTAGACTGTGGCCTGATTTAGATATTGGCAGAGGGATTACTCTGTCACATCCGCTGAATTCTAAATCCCATTGTAAAGAATGGGATTTAGATTTTGGTGGATGAGATATCCATCACCGTTTTGACGGAGTAACCCCTCGCCAATATCAAAATCAGGCCCAGAGTCATATATGTAAGTCTTGCTTTCTGATTTCTTTCACAAGGAGAAGTTTATTTAGAAATGTCTATGTTAACCCTGACTTAAAGAACATTTGAGGTTCTGTGAGCCTATGGACAAATTAAAAATGTACGGTTCAAATAGAAAATAAAAACTTCCAAAATTACAAGGTTTAATCCTCAGATGACATAGTTGCACTCAGTCCTCAGAATGAAAGCTGTATTTGGACATCACTTTTTTACACAGAAATAAATATTACTTGCCTGATGGAAAAAATGAAAGCAGAAATGTTATGGACCTCAGCCCAAACCTTTGGCTCCAACTTTTTGGTGACCCCATTACACCACATCCATGTCTGCAAGTACCATGGCAACCTAAGTAGAACAGGCAGGATAAACAAAATGCCTGTATTATAAGCTAAAGGAGAAACCAATGAGCCAGCATATGGTGTGCAAGACTGCATTGTTATCAGTTTAAAATGCAAAATTCAAAATCCTTTGCCCTATTTTTCCTATAGCATACTTCCGGCATGCAGCAACTGAAAGTTGCAATACATTGTAATTTCCACATGATCCTGGGTAGATGAGGGAAACTGGCAACTATCTTGTATGAAGCCATGTGAAAGGTGTGAACAGTCCTTTCACTTTGCCCATCAACCACGTGTTTTGCCTAAAACACACTTATAAAACTAATGCTAATGACCTACGTGATAAAGTATGTCCTACTTCCAGACAATTTGCTTCTAGAACATGTTTTTGTGTGAAAAGAAAAAGAATAATGAATAATGGTGCCAGTGCACCAAAGCTAAAGCTGTAAGCATTTGCAAGGTATTGTTCAAGCCACAAGAGATGTGCAAGCTTGCAACAATTAATATGCAAACCATAGGAGACAAAGTGCAAGCATACCTGATACATTGTAGAAGTATTAAAAGGCTCAAGTGCTCATAAAATCTTTGCAGATGTGGTATGAACTCTTCAATGACAGAGGCCCTCATTATGAGTTTGGGGGATGGGAAAGCCCGTCTGCCAAACTCCTTACAGGGTGGCCGCCACAGGAACTAGGCTACAGCATTGTCTCCAGCTCATAATCGAGCTGTCAGATATGCTGTAGCCCGCAGGGTGCACGAGCACCCTCTCAATGTTTACTATCTGCACAACAGATGACCCCATGCACCTGTTCTCTGCCAACCTTTTCATTGCGGTGAAATCGTCATGAAAAGGCCCGCGGAGAACGAGGTCATAATCCACAGGGTAGCGCTTCCTTGGCAGATTATGATCTCCGCCACCGCCAGACCTACGGAATCACCAATGCTGGCAGTGCTGTTGGAACCCTGGTGCTGAGAGGTCTTTATATGGTGGTCACACCACCATAGCAGCAGAGGTCCTGACTGCCATTGTGGGGCTGGAGGTCTGAAGACCACTAGCCTCGCCTTGAGGACCATAATCTTTTTGGTTGTCACAAAATAGTCATGTTATTCCAGTTAAAGAACTGACTAGGGGAAAAAGAAGGGAATATCTTTGAGAATTACAAATCCATTGCTTCTACCCAACCAGGATCCTGGGTCGTCATATGTGTGTCAGACAGAATAGGTCACTCTGGAACACAGAAGCGAAAGCACATAAAAACAGGAATCTCTACCCAAATCGTTTTCTGCCTGGCCTGAGTGGGAATCTCTTCCCAGGTTGCATTCTCCCATTCCAGGTGAAAATATCAAGCCAGAAATGATACTCAAGACTGGAGGCCCTAACATGAGGTGGTGGAGACTCTTCCCACTACATCTATGACAGATGTAGTAACTGTGCAACTGTATTTCGGGCCTACACCTGAAGGGAGAGATCTCTGCAGTGGGAATCAATGTCAATGTTATGTCAATCACTAAATGGACAAGAAAAGGGAAGCAACATTCTCTGACCTGAATTATACAGACCAGGCAAACATTAAGCCTACAAGCACATAATTAGAGCCTTCAGTCTACAAGCACATAATTAGAGTCCACACCCTAGATGTTGAGACAGGGCCACTCATCTGAAAAGCAGGATGTGTGCAGGGGTGATGGTATGCCCCCGAACTCCTGGAACAACTCTCGGCACTTCCTGGTGGACATAGAAACCCTGACAGGTATCCCAAAAGGAAATGGGGATTGGAAGAGAAAGAGACAAAACACTGCCACGTCTTGCCGGTCCAGCCAGGCACCCTGTCTCTTCCAGGGGGCAGGTTGTTGTTGACAGAGTGATAGTAGAGTTAGTGCCATCAACTTCCTTGAAACTCAATCTCTCTTTCTCATATGGGCACGGGACCGGTAGAAGAACACCGGGATGCTCCAGCACTTTTCTTGGATAACAATAACTGCTGGCACAATTACTAACACTGCATTACCAAACACCCAAACTGAGCACCATAACAATAAGTACTGTGACATTAGGGTTGGCTTCACAGAGATTCACTGTTGCACACTACAATTAGAACTGTGGTTGCACTTATCAGGCACAAGAAAGACAAACAAGGGCATCAATTATATCACATATAACTTTCCTGCATGCATAGGGTTAAACTAAAAGGAACAAAAACAATCCAATAAATACAAATGTCCACTCTGGGTTTAAACAGTTAGGGTGGCACAGTTTGGTTTGGTTTCATTGTGTGTGTGAAAAACCCTTCACAAGCAAATTCCTCAAACCTGAAACACAGGCTTGAATTCCACTGTCACTTTTTGTAGTACTTGAGCTCAAGCAGATTTCCTGAAGCACATTTAGGGAAGTAACTACAATAATAATGTAGAATGTTCAGAAATGCATTTGTCTCTTCAAGATAAGCACTCTTCCAGAATACGAGGTCTGAAATACACCAACTGTTCTAGGAAAGGGCGGCGCTCAAAGAACAAACTCCCTGGAGAATACTAATCACATAGCTGCAGTCTTTTCTGGAGTGCTGGAGGAATGCCTGGTGTCAGCTGGTACAGGAACGAAGAAAAGAATTGCCTCAAAAGTCCTGAATATGAGGATGACAGCAGGGGCTGGACTGGCAAATCAGATGCTGAGAGCAGAAAGCAAAACAAAGCCAAGAAGGGAGGCATGCTTCACTCTGCTATTTATAGCCAGTCAGGAAAGCAGTTGAGTTTCCACATGTGGATGAGTCACTGCACCCAATTAGAAGCACATGTCTACACCACACCCAATTAGAAGCACCTGCTCACATTAGCAAACAAGCATTGGTAAAACGAGCATTGATAAAACCAATTGTGTAACACAGCACATTATGTTTACTTAGAAACATGGAGGTTTAACCAAGAACAGAGATATGATTTAACCCTAATCCCTAGGGATGCTGACAGATAATGCAGGAGGCACCTTGGGGATTCCTGACACTATGTTCTGAACTATTTTCCCTGTACTGAATCCCAGAGACCCGCTACATCCTCATGGATGCAGTCAGCTACCTGAAGATGAAGGGGAACTTCACTAAGAAAGAGGCAGAATGTATAGCCCCATTTGTTGTAGATCAGCACAGAGTACTACGCAGTCTGTCTCTACATACCACCAGTGGAGGTAAGATGGAAGTCCATTAGCAGGATCTGGTAGATACCATCAATACATTGAGGGCGGAGGTGCTCACCATTGGGGACCTAAAAAGTGGCAAATTATGAGGAGATGAGAGGAGATAATGTCCAAGATACAGCTGGTAAGGGATGAAGACTTCTTCTGAGGAGCACCCATTGTCTTTCTCCATTTCACATCCTCAATTAATATATGTCCTCCACCATGCACCCTGATCAGGTAAGTACAAATAGTCCTCCATCTTTCCACTATGTTACACCTCCCATTCCTGTCACAGGGTTTTTCCAGTGTTCTCCTCCTCACAGATAGGCACCCAAACCACACACATCACTCATTTACCCTTTTCCATATAGTGAATTATATTGCGTTAATGTTAACACATTCTAGGTTTAATTCTAACATTATGCCTATCAATTGCATTGGCAGCACCAGCCTGAGCTTGAGCAGTCTACACTGCGGCAGAATGCCAACTACTCCCCATATCTAAATGCCTGCCTACCCCCACACAGGTATACCATATCTCTATCAATATCACAATCAAACTCTTGAAAAATGTCTAACTTTGTTGTGCCTCAACACTGCTATTGATGTATCTTTTGATGTATGTTAAGGCCTTGTACTCAACCCGTTCTTATTTTGTAATTGAATAGGCCTCAATCATGCTCATTCATATCATGCCAAGTTTTACTTTCAAGTTCTGTGCTGTCAGCTTTTCCTTCACCTGCTTTCACCTCCTCTTTTGCTCAACCAGTGTGCCGACCGACAGGTTTCAGACACATACAGTTGGCATGCCTGGTGACTCGTCAGCTTGTTCAACTGTCATTTCTTCAATCTTTTTTCTCTGTAAAAAAGCATTGGGATATAAATTCTAATTCAATAACACAATAAGGATATCATAGTCAGCAGCCCTAAAGTTTGAACATGTATGTCTAATTTCTGTTTCTTTATTTCACAAAATGTATCCTTCCATTTTACTGCATCATTGCTAAGTATATATATAAATCTTTTGTCAACATCTCTATTTATCAAAATCTCCATTTCCGCCAATCGTTTAGTGATATGTCCTTTATCACAGCAATAAACAACCTTGCATACCTTGTCAATGTCTGCTTAAAATTGACACCATCATTCTAGGAGATGTCACCCAGAAGAGGACTCTGCATTGACTCTGTAACATTACCAAGATACCTTGCACTCATATTATTTGTGTTGGAATATTTTCTCGCTCTGTATATGTACCTCTTAACAGCTTCAGTAATACAGCATCGCCTGAAGTCCACCTCATTCCACCAACCAGACCAACCCGGCGATATCATGCATGTAGAAATTTGGCCCTCTGGTCAGGTAATCCAGTGACCAGAATACATATACTATTATCCATTTGTAAATTGCTTTCCCCTTTTCTCATGTATGTAAATGAATATCCATATATGCAAATTTATATCCGTGTATGCGTTTCTCTATTTGAAAGGAATATGGTATGCATGTATTTTACATGTTTCATTATTAATGTGAATTTTGTCACCAGTCACAGTTCTACTTTGTTCCACTATCACAAGATTATCTTTGCCTTTTTTCTCCAGCTGTTGAATTAAGGAACACAAGTCGAGCACCTTCTTCAGCTTCACTGGCTCAGCAGTTGCCTTCGTAGTAAAAAAACAAAAAACTGTACCACTGCTCAATAACTTATTATCCTGGTTATCTACACTAAAGCCTCAACTGTTTCATAACCCCTTAGCTGCTGAGGCTTTCCACCCCCAGTTCTGAATCCTTTTTTTATTATTTACACACCTCATGCTTAAGGCTTCCACAAACAGTATCCAGGGCAAATGTGTGCCCTTTTTCTTCACATCTTGGGAATTCTAAATGGACACAGAGCTTCAGAATTCCCTGGAGGGAATCGAGGACATTTTTTGAAATAATGTGAAAAAAAATTGACTAAAGCATACATTTATTTTCAAAAAATGGCAACAGCAAATATTTTGGATGTGCTAATATCATCTTCTTCACAGCTTTCAGGAGCAGGTCGAATTGTAAGCAAATATATTTTCCCTGACCCACTGTTTGCATTGTAATTGTAGTCCATTTTATGTCATTTTTGTGGCTTCAACTTAAGTTTGTGGTAGACAAATGTTTGAAATCTATATGTGAACTTGGAAAGCTATACATTTCAGAAAACTAGATGAAATTCTGAACTCTGGGATCAGTTCTGTAGATCCACCAAGGTTTTCCCAAAGAAGTTAGTCAATGAAATAAACAGTAATGTGAAACATAGGAAAATATCGAACCAGCTGACACATTTTTAGATTTATTTTTCAGAATGCTTCTGATCCCAGGGATATATAGGCCCTCATTATGAACATGGCGGTGCTGACCGCGCCACCGGTGGTGGCGGTTATTACCGCTGTCGGCATGAGGGTTCAGACCACCATATAATGAAAACAGTAATGAACGGGCTGCAAAGCAGCCCATTCACTACTACTTACCACCAGGCCAGATCCGACCACTGGGTCGACGGTAGGCACTTTCGACCCAGCGGTGGAGACCAGACTGGCAGTGAGATATTGTTCCCATTTCCACCAGGGATTTCCTGGTGGGAAACCCTGCCAGTTAATCCCTGGCAGAAAGCAAATGGGTGACAGGAATTCTCATTCCTGTCACCTCTATGTGACATGCCAGGCCCCCCATTGCACCAACCCCCACCCCCTAAGCCCCTAGACCAGCCCCCAACCCCCCGAACCCTGAAAATAGACCATCCATCCCTCCTCCCTCCAATCTCCCTGTAGGCCCCCCTAAACCCCCCCACCAGCCGCCACCCACCACCTCCATACAGGTCCCCCAAACCGCGCACATACACATGCACCCATATTCCGACATACACACATTCATTCATACACGCAGACACACATCCCTCCTTCACAAACACACATGCACACCCCCCATGCATGCACTCACTCACTCAACACACACACCCGCACTCTCCTCCCCCCCTTCCCTCTTGGGCAGCACTTACCTGTTTCGTAGCAGTGATCTGGGAGGGAACGGGCTCTTAGGATGCTGCTCCGCCGGCATCGCCACGCCTCCATACAACCCCACACCTATGACTGCATCATTATAGGCGTGGTGGTGTATGGACTGACGTGGTACTGAGGTGGAGCAGCATCCACCCCTGCCACCGACCGCCACCATGGCGTGTGGTGGCCCTCACTGCCATCAATGGGGGTGTGGCTCCAGGCAGTAGAATATGGCGGGATGCCTGCCGCCGCCACTGGTGGTCTTCCGTTGACTGCCAGCAGGGTCGGCTGCAGGCTATCCTACCATGTTCATAATGCGGGCCATAGTGTTTGTTGGTTATCCAAAAATATGTGATACTGAGATCCATTAACTGAGTGGCTGTTTATAATGGACTTTTTGTGGCATTTTAATTCACTTAATTTCCTGTTCCACAATTACAGTAACTACTTTCTGGTGGATGCCTTCTCCTCCTCAGTGGTGGTACTTGAATTTTCCTACTGTACCTGCCTAGTGGCTGAGGTTCTCCTCCTACTTCACCCTAGATCCTCTATTGATTGCCAGCTTCTCAACTGCCCTCTGAAAGGAACAAGAAACAATCATTCATGGGTAAATATGTCTACTGCTCATGTAAGTCAAAAATAAACATTTGAAAAAAAATAATACATTTGATAATGCATGACAGTGTCTCATAAGAACATTTATTTTTCCAGGTAATTTTCTAAAATCAAGCTGACACTTTTAACATTTTTACAAAATCAACAATAAAAATGTTCTTATGATAAATAAACAGAAATTCTTACACATTATATGAGATATCAAGACGTAGTCAACATATCATCAAGCTATGATGGTACAAAGAAATTGGAGCACACTTGGAAGCTCAACATTTTGTTATTTCATGTGACAGCATGAATATCTCATTTTTGGGTATGTCATGGCTGATACTGCAACAATATACATTATGTAGATTACAGGACAATGACAATTTTATATTTCTTAATGGAAAAATATTTTGAAGAAGAAAATGGAAAAATAACTTGTGACAACATAACATACAAGAATATAAACCTAATTTTAAAACAAGGTAATTAAAAAGCACAGACATGAGCAAAAAAACTAAACATCAGACATGGCATTAAAAAACGTTCATAACATGGGAAAAATATTTGAAAAAAATGTTAATGTATGATTTACTACCTTCTTGCAGCACGTGCCTTCAGCTGAACTTGGAGTTTAGGTTGTGCTGCTTTAGCCCTAAACCTCCTTTGTTCAGTAGGCAAGCTTGAGGAATCATATGTGGGGATTATAGGTTACTCTCAGCATATCGAGCATATCCTGTGCTTACAAATGCATGGAGCAGTGGAGGCCCTCCCAGCACCTGTGGCACTCCCTTTCTCTTTAGATGGGAACTCCCACCATGCTGCAGCTTGTGGGGATGGCATGCCATATCACCATCAATGCTGCATTGCTCTACTAAGTCTCTTGTGATGCGTAGGGCTGTGGACACCACCCTAGATTCTGCTTCCTAATTATCTTTAATTCCTCCTGGGAGAAACCGGTGGCCCTCTCCTCACGATCTTTGACCCTCTTCCTGTTACACACCTACACTATAGATTTCACCATCTACATAGTGGTGATGGAGAAATCCCATAAATAGGTGGATTAAATGGGAATTATAGTAAAGGAATAGAGAAATCCATGTCCGTCCAATAAAAAATATCACTGGGGTTGTATGAAATTTAAAATAAAATAGCACCATTCCAATGCCACATTAGCATCTTTTTTTATGTTAATGTGGCATTGGAAGGCCAAAAATGCTGCGCCATATTGACAAAGTAGTGCAATGCTTGCATTGCACCACTTTGTAACCCCTTGTAACCCCTTGAGCCACATAATGCCTGCACCAGGAATAATGTATGTAAGGGGGCGTTCTGGCGCTGAGGGGAGGCCGAAACAATGGGACAAAGAAATCTAAGTGATTTCTTTGCATCATTTTTATCTGCATTTTTAATGCCTGCTAAGAGGAGGCCTTAAAGGGAGGGTCCCGTTCTTTTCAATGGGCCTCTGGGTGCTTTGCAGGATTAGCATCAAAGATTTTGGTGCTGATCCTGCAAAGCGCCAAACCAGTGTAAAAAATGATGACGCTACTACTTCTGACAACTGCCATGGTACGGCTCACACATGGTGGCAAGGGGTGCAAGAAAAGTGGTGCTGCACTAGGTGCCTTCTTGGGTCCTAAATCGTGCCTCTGCAGAACCAGACCACTTTTTCTGTGTCACAACCAGGAAACCTAGATGCAACCATAGTTCAGGAGTTATATCTATAGGCAAACCCTGCTGCATGGTGATACTGTGTAACCTGCAACAGGCTATATTTGCACACAATCTCTGAGGAGCACACAAGCACCTCTATATGATCAAGGCATCTGAAGCACCACTACAAGATGCCAAAAGTATATTTAATGAGGGCTTGCATACCTGGCTATAGTACCAGTGTTGAGGCAGGGTGGGTGATGTTGGAAGGAGGTGAAGAGAAAGGGCAAGAGAACACGGGCATGACCTGCAACAAACCATGTATTATTTGTTATAATGTTCTATCTTGCAGATAGTTACACATGTATGTATGTATATGGTATTTCAAGAGCACAAACCTAACCAAAAGGCAGCAGAGTGCAGCACATGGTCATAGACAAGTATAAAGTCAATGAGTAAGAAGAGATGAAGCTGGGTTGTGGATGGTTAATGAACTGCGATGTTGCATTTTTAAAGAGCTGAGTTTTCAACTCTCTCCTAAATTGAGGCAGTGTTCGACAGTCCTGATGGGCATGGGGATGTTATTCCAGATTGTGGGTGCATAGTAGGACTATGGTTTTGTTTTTTCCTTTTTTTTCACTTCTGAATCTGCAGTCCAATAGAATACTGGCTGTAGGAGTGCCAAGAACCACCAGTGACAGTGAACTTGTCTTCAAGATTGATGTAGGGGTCCTATAATGAATTCCACTAAGGAATGCCATTGTGGAGTCTGGGGGCCATGGAGGACAGCACTACCACCATCCAGATGCAAAACTATGAGTGCTCGAACAGCATTTTTGAAGTGGCTTTCTGGAAGAAATGGAATGACTTTCTTTAGAAGAGGCTGTCTGTTTTTTTGGGAATGTGTTACTTCAGGATGAGATTGGTGTCCAGGTTGAATCCAAATGACTTGTCATTTGGTGAAAGTTGGAGTTCAAAGCCCTCAAGGTTCATGTCATTGAGCTAGGCATGGATTGTATTTTGTTTATTGTCTTGCAAATAACAGGAATTCTGTCATGATTGGGTTGAGCTTCAGGTAGGTGCTGAACATCAAGGTCTGGATGAGGTACAAGCATTGTTTGAGGCATTGGATGTCTGAAGCAGAGGAGACTTTCCAGTAGAGTTGTGTGTTGTCGGCATATTACCACATCTTGATGCTTTTCTCTGGGAGTGAAGATGAAAGGAGACAGTGTCAGCAGTGTCTGCCGGTTACTGGTACAGCCTCTCTGCCCTAGCATTTGCCCTCAAACTTGAACATCCTTGCTCTTCCATCAGATGGCTTGCATTCCTCTGTATACTTGAGAATTTTCAAGGTACTGGAATGGACTGCATCATTGTGTATGGTTCCCAGTGGACTGTTCCTTCCTGAGTATTAGACCAGGAAATGCGCTGCACTACCTAAGGCATTTTCTATCCATCAAATTTTGGTCATCCAGGAAGATTTCCCGAATACTCTGGTAGTCACAGGATTGCTCTTCCCATATTGCCAGTATTTACATACCCATGCAGCTTTAGAGGTCTATATTTTGCTTGTGCTGATGCTGATCCTATTATCTGATTGGACTGAAAAACATTATAATATTGCACCTACAAGTCATGCATATCACATTTTTTGCCTGAGCGCTTTTCTCATCTCATGTTTGTTCACAACCCACCACAATATTGTATATATAAAAAATTTAATTAATGGATTCCTGTACACTAAAAATAATGTTTTGGTTTTACAATAGTAATTACAATAATATTTGTGATCCTATACTTCATTCCTGTTGTTTTATGGACCATATTTTTATAATACTTATACTGTCTCTGTCGTGTGCAGACAGCTTGACATTGAAGGAGTGCAAACATTCTTTGTTGTGGAAATGTTGTTAGCTCTGTTGGGGTGGCTGAAGTGCCATATGGCTGCAATCAATAGTACCCAATACCCAGCTGCAGTGAGCAACGGAAGAAGCTTTCATTGCCACCCATTACATTTCCATCAATGACTATGACATTGTGATAAATTGGTGTATTTGATTGGTGATATATTTGAATTTTTGATGCAAGCAACATCATAGGCTTGCCTGTAACATGCCCATGGTATTCACAGATATTTGGCCAAGAAATGAAGTGCAGCCAGTAGAGTGGAATGTGCAGCCTGGGAGTAGGCAGTTAAGTTATCAAAGCATGTCAAATATCACATTTGTTGGGAAGTGGTAACTAAAAATGACAGTTTTCATTGACATCCAAATATGTTGATCTACTATCTGTAAATTATCTCTCCCCTCCTCAACAATTGTTCCTCAAACTGAGGGGCAAGTCAACAAAATTTTTCGTTCAACATGCTGAAAAATGTTTTGAGATCTTATGTGGGTACTCTAAATATGTTTGGTTGAAGCAGTAAATACATTAATATGTTGATGAATGTGATGGAGACCTAAATGTTTGCTCCTCTCTTGCAAGAGTCAGTGTATTGAATGTGACTGGATTACTTTTTTAACATGTACTGTCTATAGGTTTAGTATTTTTCTGTACATTAAAGATTAAGGCTTTAAAAATGTAAATATTTAAATAAACTATGCCGCAAGTAAGTTTTTGTCGTTTCACCCTGCTGGATTTTGTATCTTTGGACTACCTAATTTCAGATTCTTACTATGAGTCTCACTAATTGAGTGTCACTCACTGTAAATTCTTGGAATTGAACTGAGAGTGCTAACCACCAGCATCCTAATTTTAAGATAATGTTCACTACTGCACAGCCATGGTAAGAGGGTGTAGGTGGGGTACACATGAACAAATGAGCACACAGAAGTGCACACACGTGCGGGATGAGTGTGTGAGACAATCATTTTGCTCAACGCAGTATCTGCACACAGGTAACCTTTTGGAGAAGGGGCCTGTAACAGGCTGTCCCAAAAGACATAAAGAAGTCAGTGAGTAGTTTTTACCTGACTCAGGTTGGTATGGCATAGCGAAAAAGGTAAAGATTATTCTGAATCTCCTGTCCAAAGTTAGGAAAATGGGCTTTCTTTGAAGACTCTTTACTCATTTCACTTCTTGCTGTTGGTTCTCTGTTGCCTGTACCCCTTTTCCTAGTCATGGACCCTCAAGTAAAACAAAAAAGACCTTTAGACCAGCTATTAGGTTTCAAACCACCACCAAACACCAGTGTAAAACACAGGCTTGTGTGTGCCGAGTGCAAATGACTGTTGGTGTCTTGAGATTTCCCGTTGATCCCTCAGAATTCCAGGCTCTCACTTAGTCTTTGTAACACTTACACCAGACCCCGTAGGTGTTTCCCCCTTCACCTATGTATTTGTATACAGCATGTTACTTGCCTTGTGCTAAAGCTTGTCTCCTGAGCTATAGAGGTATTGGCCTCAGCGTCCTCTTCTTCAGGGCTGACAGGTAAGCACAAGGATTGTAGGCAATCATTCGTCTGTGGACCCTCTGCATCTCTCCTCAATGCTTCTCGCGAGATCTCTCTCCTAGGCATCTCCATACGGTGAAGACACTTTTTTCCCCTGCATGGCTTCATATAGTAGTTTCATAATCGCTAAAGTTAGCACAGGTGTGTGCAAGCGGGACACTAGGCCTGCACCTTCATTCTTGTCATGATGAAAGGCAGTGCCTATCTTGGAATCTCCGTGATCATGAATTGTGGCACTTTCACAGGGCCCTTCAGGGATTGGTGCTGACCTGGTGTAAGCCTTATAATGTGATGTGACTTTCATAGTGTACATCTTTAATGACCACTGAAAAGTTTGCATGCTTTACTGATTTACACATTGTGGGTGAAATTTGTATCATAAAACAATTTTGCCCTACGTAGGACTAGAGATACTAGTGAGGTTTCACTCCTAGAGGTAGCATGCACCCCGAGTCCAGATTCAAAGTTACTTTTATGATAACTGTATTTCTTATGGCATATTGAGAATGTCTGAATATTTACCAAGCTCAGCTCATAGGTGGAAAAGCCTAATGAGCTTAGGGAGTAAGGAAGTTGGTTAGAGGAATGTATAAATATGTTTTAGTCAAGAAAATGCCCTTAGGAATGGTAATATCACATGAGAGGATGACTTGCAGGAAGTTTGCCAGTTGTTGACCCGGAGGCTGTCCTTCGGAATTATCGGGAGGAGTCACGGAGTCTCGGAGCAGAGCGGCGGTGTGCAAGCGGCTCCAGCGGCCCATCAGAGGGTCAGAGAGAGCGACCCAGAGCCAGAGCAGGAGCCAGCGCCGAGGGAGAAGCCATCAGCCTTGCCGCAGCACTGCACCCGTGAGTTAGAGGTGCAGGAGGTGCAAGCGCCGCAGTGGAGGGCGCCCCCAGCACCGCGTCGCGGTAGGAGCCGCGGCTAGAGCTGGCAGAGCTGAGTGGCAGTTGCCGGGTGCTGGATGAGCAGCGGCGTGTGGCATCACGAGGCATCACGAGGTGGAGTTTGAGTGGAGTTCGAGCGTGCCCGGCTCCTTGAGGCTCCCTGATGTCTGAAGCTCCTGCAGGAAGGTGCCCAGGAAGGGGTGGTAAGTCCACACGAAGACGCTGCTTAAAATCGCATCAAAGCGCAGAAAAAAAACCCTATATTTATTGCCTGTCTCTACCTGCCTTGTTAACGGCACCTATTGAAGTCACACCACCACTTCTATAAAGCTACATTAAAAGATTCCAACCTTTTTCAGGACCACAACTCCCAGAATGTACCAGGGAAGTCAAATGGAGTCCCAGTGTTTGGCAAGGATGTCCTAGTGGCATAGGGGCAAAATCATAATCTCACTCTCTGTACACGTCTGTATATCTACCTGACGGAATAGTGCCAAGTACTAGAGGGAGGACGGAGAATCGGAAAAGAGGAGGAGAGGAGGAGAAGAACAGCACGTGCTCAGGAGACTTGAAAAGGAGCAGGAGAAGAAAGTGGTGGTGGCGAAGGAGATCAGCTGAATGCAGTGGTCCTAAGCATAAGAACTGGGAGCAAGCCTGACCTTGCCGCTGCGTGAGGCATAAGTGTAAAAGGGGGCAAAAGGAAGAGTGGAAAGTTCCTCCCTCGCCCCCGGACAATCTAGAATGTATTCAAGTGTCAAGAAGCCTCCCAGTAGGTCCAGTAATTCCCTCAGGCAAGGTGAGCGCAGCTGTACTAGTAAACAGCCACGGAGTGAGTGCACAGGGGCCACACGGAAGCGGCCCACTAGGTTGGGTGCGGCTTGTGAGTGCCCCAGGTGCCCAGATCACCAAATTACTGTAAGCTTTAACATCAACCCTGCAATCAGTAGTATCAAATTCAAGCAAACTGTGAAAAACTGTGTTCCTCTTGCAGTAATCTGGGAGAAGAGATAGTCACCATGAGCTTGGGACGACTGAGACTTCCAGCAGAGGGCAAAACCAGGCCTTCAAAAACTCAAAGGAGATCGCAAAGGAAGGCAAAATGTCCAGCAAACTGTTCAATAAATCGTTCAGCACAGAGGCTACAAAGCAGTGGGCCAGACCAGCTGGTAGCGCCCCTCACTCCTTTCCAGCTTTACTTTAAGAAATCAAGAGTTGCTAATAAGTCTGATTTTTTAAAAGATCCAGCAGCAGCTTTCTTCTCAAATCCCGACACCGACGAATGGGGTCTTCCAACCCTATTGGTTCCGCAAATACTGGCTTCAGGGCAGTTGGGGGTCGAGGAGCTATCAAATCCGACTCAACAATCAGGGGTGGATATCCCCTGCCAGGAAGCTTCTAAGTGTCAAGAACACAAAGAACATAACAATTGCTTGGTCCAAGAACAACAAACCAACCTCAGGGATGCAAACAGGTCAATAGTGCATAAAAACTTGCAAGAGGGAAAAATTGTGACTATGGCTCAGGTACATGCTCTGGAGAGGGAAACTTTTCTAGCTGAATATCAACACGCCCTATCTATCAATTCAAGTAATACAGAACCTCCAATCCTCGTTGGCAATATGACTGAGGTACACAACGAAATTGTGTATGAGGAAACCTGCCAACAATCGACTCCTATCCAGTGCTTACATTTCAACACCTGGGGGATCAATGAGAGATTGGACATCCACTTTGAAGCAGCTGCAGGAAGCTTGGAAGACTCTTGGCTGCAGTCTCTCTCTATAACAAACAACAAAGATCTGGGTGAAGCGTTGGACCTAAAAACCTTGGTCCTAGTAAGTCCTAAGGACCAGCATTTGGGTCAATCTCTGGTGGTGGGAAGCATTAAAAGTAGCACTGCTATGTTGCAACAAGAAAGAACTCTCAACTCAATCACTGAAATTTCTAGTGGTCTGACCAAACTACAATCAGATGATGAAGCAATGATAAGAAGTAATCCGACTGCCACATCTATTAAAAATACTCTCTTGGAGTCCATCAATAGGGAAAAAATTATTCTGTCCATAAACTCAGCACATGCAGGTCACCCTACCTGCGAGATGGGAGATCTTACCCGACTACATGCCTCTCTTCTAAACGCTCTACATACCTCAACGGTGCTTCTTGACATGCAATCAGATAAACTAGATTTATAAATGGACCTAATGAAGGTAATGGGCACGCATATTGCTGATCTCAATCATAAA
Source organism: Pleurodeles waltl (assembly GCF_031143425.1). Lineage (NCBI taxonomy): Eukaryota > Metazoa > Chordata > Amphibia > Caudata > Salamandridae > Pleurodeles > Pleurodeles waltl. Next base: position 216,820,913 of record NC_090448.1, on the reverse strand, counting down.
CTAGACTTGCTGGCCATCCGGCCAAAGGAGCAAAATTGCAATTACCAGCGAGCTAGTTGCAACTGTGGCCCAATAATTGATAAACTGAGTATGTTACCAAATATTTTAATAGAGATCCTACAGGAAGTCAAAACAAGTAAAATCAACAAAGCCATACCCAGGAATAGTGAGTGAGCTGACAAAGTTACATGCCAAAAGACGTTAGGTTTTGTGGTAAGCAGTCCGGCTAAAAAAGAGGCAATAACTCAGTGCCCTATTCCAACTCACATAGATGGATCAGATGGATCATCACTGTCGGAACTAACAGTGGTCTCAAAATCTGAATGTATTAATGAGTACTCATTCCCAATACTGAAGCCCCCATCCAAGAGACAAAAAAAGCGTGCCAGAAAGGCAAGGAAACAACTACAGGCCAAGGCTGTTAAGGATAATTTTTACCCCATATTTTCAGTGCTCTGGGAATCACAAACTCAGGTTTCGGGGCTTCTAGAAAGCACGCAGCCCCCAAATCATATAAAAATCACAAGGGTTGGGGTAGTCAATGGCTCAGGACAACCACCAACTGGAGACCTCTTACCTGCTGTTCTGCAAATGTCAGTTAAAAATAACATGCTCCAGCAAACATCCCAAGTTCAATCAAACATGCACACTACGGAGTTGAGGGTGGAGGCTCCTCATCAGGGGGGTTCAAGAGCAGAAAAATGCACGATTAGTGAAAAATCGGTGACGCAACCAGATGCTCAATTACCAGTGAAAGTCCCATCAGGACCATCAAGCTTCGGAAAACGAAGATCAAAACATACTCCACAGACAGAGGCATCAGCAATCAATTTGTCTGGTAGGAACAAGACGCAATTGACGCCTCCAAGGCCAATCTCTTACGTTGCCGTTGCACAAACTGCTGCCCCACAATCTACAGCAACCTTCCCGAATATACCACAGGGCATCTTGTCAAGCATCAAAACGCCTCCTTAGAGAATTTTATCCACCCAAGTCGCCGCTGCGCAAACCATAGCAATTCCTACTAATACAATGACGGGAACTTGGTCGAATCATGAACAGCAATCAGACATAAATAGCGATGAGGTTAAAGTACATCCCTACGGTCAGAACCTCCAAACACCTCACTTAGTACACGACTTGCACTCCGGAATTAATACTACCAGTCGTGAAATGTACTCGATATCAAGCCCAAGATACCACTACCCCACAAGGGAGGTCACAATTTCTAATGACAACGGCAGAGCAAAGACTAAAGTTACATTTCAAAATACGCAAATAGGAAAAATAGATCCTGAAAATCATGCCACCATAAGCAAGCAATCACTTACGCACAAAGGGGTACCAAATAACTACCAGCTGGGGGATGATCAGCCAAGCAGACCAATGTCACAAAGCAACACGAGTCACTCCCAACAATTACAATTCACTCACGCTATCGAAAAAGACAGGGATTCAAGGCAGATTCTTTTAACCCCGTATTTTAAATCACGGGGCCAGCAAGATAGCCTGAACAGGGGTAACATCATGAGGCTTCTGGCAGAGTTCCCATCAACTAAGGAGATCACATCCGCAGATCTAACATCAGTGAAATTCCTCCCCAGCATTTCGCCGAACGACCCTGAACAAACATTGACAATGTGGAGAACAAGTGAAATTGTTACATCAATTATGGCAGTCAAGCAGCAATTTGAAAACTGGGGTATACGGTTATCTCAATCAACTAGACTGCGCTATCCTCTTCCCCTACTGGCAAATTTAAGAGGAAAAGTAATCCAAAAACCAGAGCCACAGGCCCACGAACCTGGATGGGGTCCAGATTTTGGGGAACTCGTACAGCGCTAATCTAAGAGGGAGGAAAATGTTTCAGAAACTTCAAATGGCTGGCTATCTGTAGGGATTGGAATACAGGATGAATGTAGATAGATGCCGCATTCCTTAAACCCGAGGAGAAGTAATTAACCAAGTACACCTAATGTAGTAGATAAAGACCAAAGGCTGGCAGTCACCATCATTTCTTGGAACATTGCGGGAGCAAAAGCAATTGTTACAGATGGATTTAAAGTAATGACCAGTTGTAATTGTTCAATAATAGTACTTCAAGAAACATGGCTGGTATATCCAATGAAACTAGGGGGCTACTCTCTACATCATATCAAAGCCGTAAAATCAAATAAATCGGGCAGACCAAGCGGTGGCCTAGCCACATATATCTCTACGGCACTTCATGCCACAACAGAGCAGCTGGTCTTCTCTACGACAGACCTACAGGCTATAAAAATCAATTTTAGTAACAGTCATCACGTTCCGTTGATCATCCTCAATGTCTATGCTCATCCGCAGAAGTATCGGAAAGCACCTCTCTTTGAACAACTACTCCAGAAGGTAGAAGAGATGAGATGTGTCAATCCAACATGTGACATTTTAGTGACAGGCGACTTTAACACCAACCTGATATATACTCCAGAACCAGATGACCAACTGGCAGCTGAAAACGCTATATGGTCAGTGTTGCTGCAGTTTCCCTCGGCACAGACGAGACTAGATATAAGGGGCAAACAACTGGTCGAGGCCCTAGAGCATCTGAACATGAGAGTATTAAATGGCAGGGTGACAGAAGATCTTCCGCCAAGGCCCACCTATTACAGTGCAAAATCAGCGACCACAATAGATCACACGGTTGTCTCTCTTCCCCTGCTAGCACATGTCAGTAAATTCGAAATCCAAACGACTCTCTACAGTGACCATTCATTTCAACACATAGAACTGGTTTGGAATGCGGAATGCTTTCTTTCAGCTATAAATGAGGTGGGAACAGTAACCTCCGTCAACCTAAATCGCCTGATCTGGACGGAGTCCTCACTACCACGACTGTGCAAAAATATAAAAACTTCAATCAATAGCATGTCAAGATCAGTCAACCGTGGACGTGTGGGCTAGCTTTCTACGGTCAATACCTTCACTTGGGGCAGGCAGGCGTCATGCTCTAAATAATAATCGGAAGTCACTGAGCATGCCATCAGAAATCCTAGAATTAAGAATAGAACTAAGGCGCAACCTTAGATCTACAAAAGATATACCTCTTACGGAATCTTTATGCGCACAAATGAAAACCTTATGAAAAAACTATAAGAAACAGGTATGGCAAATGCAAAAAAAAAGGAGGATGAATTCTGGCTCAAATTACTTGTCAATTCAAGAAAGGCCAACTCTAGAGCATTTTGGGCATCAGTGAACGAGATTGGCCGAAAGGTAAAGATAATAAATTGTGCATCAATTCCAGTAGAAAAATGGGTAGATCACTTGACTGACATCTTCTTCAAGCCACTTTCTCTAGAGGAAAACCAGCAACTAAAGGTCGCGGTAAAACCCACAGACTTTAGGCTTACAGAGGCAGAATTCAGTGCCGAGGAAATTGCCCAAGTCATCAAAAGGGGTCGTAGGGACGGGGCGCCCGGCCCTAATGGCCTCCCGCAAGCCACATTCAAGGCGGATCCGGATTATTGGTCAGCAACACTGTCAATATTATCTACCGAAGTTGAGAGCACCGGAATCATTCCAGACAGTTGGAAAGGATCCATCATTAATCCGATATATAAAGGGGGTAGTCGAGCCAACCCAGCCAATTACAGACTGATAGCACTAATTGACAGTGAGTCCAAATACTTTGCCTCGTTAATTTTAGCAGACCTGCATAACTGGTCCAATCTAAACACCCAGGTCCCCATGAACCAAACTGGGTTCCGGAAGGGCTAAGGCACAGTGATCAATATTCTCACGCTAGGTGATATTGCCAATCGCGCGAAGTACTTAAAGAAAAATCTATATCTATGCTTTGTGGACTTTAAAAGAGCGTTCGATCGAGTGGACAGAGCAACGCTCTGGAGTAAATTGCAAAGCTGGGGTTTGCATGAACGTATTCTGAGGTGTATTGAATTATTGTATGACAAAACCTGGGTGCAGGTCAAGGTAGCAGACGGCTCAAAACTTTCTCGGAGAATATCAACAAATATAGGACTAAAGCAAGGCTGCGTCCTAGCCGCCCATCTTTTTAACTTCTTTATGGCTGATATTTCAGCTATGCTGGATGCAACCAACTCGCATTCCCCCAGGATTGGAAGTCTGTTCATATCACATCTATCATATGCGGATGATATTGTTCTGCTAAGCCACACAAAAATAGGGCTGCAACGGCTGGTTAGTACCTTGGGCGATTTCGCAAAGACAAACAAACTAGAAGTTAAATATTTCAAAAACTAAAATTATGTCCATAGGATGCCCTTTGAATTCTGCAAACAAAATAAAGTTGAGCGGTATCACACTTGACACGACTTGCAGTTACAAATACCTTGGTTTTACTATAGACAATAATACCAGTCTTGTACCACAAAAGCAGTATTTTGCACAGAAGTGCAAATCCTTGGCAGTTGCTTTCTGCACCTTAGCTAAGAGATTAAAAGGTCCATCGTACAAACCATTACTGTCTGTTATGTCGGCCAAGTTCCTCCCAGCCACTACATATGGAAGTGCGGCTCTACCTGGGAAAGATGGTTTTCTATTGGATCGGCAACAAATACAAATCTATAAGCAAGTTTTCAATCTTCCCTGTTCGGCTTCTCCAGCACAGGTTAGGCTGGAATTTGGACTAACACTACAGCAGTTTGACAGGAAAGCCCATACAATAAAAACTTGGTACAAAATAAGCAGAAATACTGTCAGCCCTCTAGTCATGGCGCTATGGAATTCAGTGAATTACAATGTAACCTCAGTATACAACAGGTACTTGTATAACTCTTTGCAAGAAACACAAACAAAGTACCTATGGGATTCCAACATTCCATATCCTCTTTTGTGTTGAGCATTAAAAAAGGAAATAGGCTACCAATCATTTTTAGATGATAAAGCTACATTTGCGCAGCGCTCACATGCTTGGTCAGTAATGCATACCTACACCATCTTGGCGCCATCACATTATCTGTCCGCAACCTTCAAATCTCATATCAAGCATCGTTTCCTGGCGCTTCGCTTAGGAGCTTCACGAGCCACAGCGAACCAACCATCATGGAAGAACGGAGGAGAAATTTCCTGCAGGCTATGTAATGGCCCTAAGGAAGATATGGTCCATCTGATTTGTATTTGTCCGGTCTTAAAAGAAGCGCACCAACAACTATCAAAACCGCAATTTGTGAGAAATGGGACTCGCTCCTGTCGGCCAGCAGTGATGTCAATGTTTGACCCTTGTGATGTACAGTCAATATGCAGATTTTTCAGATTTCTGACTGTACATACCAAATATGTGAATCAGCTCCCCGGGACACAGTCTTGATTAATGAATCTTAATTCTTTTAGAACTGAAAGCTGGCACTCTGCACTTTAGCCTATAAAATGTTTTTAATTTTTTTTAATTTTATGATAGGTTTTTATGGTAAAGGAGCTTATGGAATTTTAAGAGAATTGTATATGGCATATTAAGAGCTGATTGTTATGGTTTTATTAACTAAACAATAAAGATATTACAGGTGTTACAGGTGGTAATATAACATGAGGCAGGGCATAGTGCTAGATACATGGGGCTGACTTATTTTGAGGTTGCATGCAAGCATTTTGCAGTGGACAGGCTGGGCTGTGCAACAGGTCGGAGAAAGCCTTCTTCCTCATCGTGATTACTGTACAGGATATTGTCTGACAATTTACTGCAGTTTCCTGAGACCTCTGAAATCTCACAAGTATCAGAGCCTATTATCTTGGAGTGACTACCATATCTTTTCTTATGTCTCATGGTGTCCTTGCTGGGAAATGGAGCTACTATTGTTGCCATAGCAAGACCCTTGCTTCATGGATTCAGATGTGAGAGAACTGCAATCCTCCTTGAGAGTAAGCTGAGAGTCCTTCGTGATTCAAAGACATCTTCTGGAAAGTCATGTTGAGTGGGAAAACAAGCTTTAACCTCAATTTAGAAATCAAGGACGTTAGAACTCTCTACATTCCTGTTGAAATTTGACTCTTTCACAAAGTAACAGAAGGGATTCTAGCATTAGCCGTCATTAAATTTGAAATGCGAACAAATACATGTCCCTATTCCCAAAGTTTTTTTAAACCAATTTGATCCAGTGTTTCTACCATAGCAAGTATACAGCAGTCTTGACAGCATTATTACAACATACATATAAGCATGCATGTATCTCTCCATCCAGTGTGATTCCCCAATTTAGACCATTTTGTAGAAGCTGATGTGCAAGGAGCTCCATCACTAGAGTCAAAAGGAATGAGGAAAGCAGGCAGCCAAGCCACATGCCCCTCATCACAGGGAATGATTGAGATGTGCACTGGCCAATCTTTACTCTGACTTTAGGCTCAGAGTAGAGTATTCGGATAAATCTATGTAGTCGACCTGTAACACTAAACTTGGTCAGTACCAAGAACAAACAATTCCAGTCCAGAGTGTCAAAGACTGTCTCCAAGTCCAGTACCATGCATACCGCATACAGCCACCGGACCGGAGCATGCTCCATCACCTTCTGTAAGCGGCAAATGTTAAACGTGGTAGAGCGTCCAGGTATGAAACTGTTTTGATCAGTGTGAATTAATCGTGGCATATGTGCATATAAACGGCTCATACCCTTTGTAAAATTAGATGGGAAATCCATCCAAACCCGAAGTATTTTGCATAGCAGTACAACTTGCAGCTCCTGCTGGTCAATATGTGTGTTGAGTTCCTCTTGGTCCCCAGTGTAAAGTGAGGATAGTGTGATAACAGCAGGATGTCCTGAATGGCCAGTGAGTGGTCTATAGGTGGCGGGTCATAAAGAGACCTATAGCGGGAGTGAACATGCAGTGTATATCATCATGAGTGGTGGCCACGTGTGCTGGGGACAGCGTGATCATTGTGATGGGTAAAGTGGGTTTGGTGCTGCAGAGGAGCCAAGCCAATAAGCTGCCTGATTTGTCCTTCTCCGCCGCATGCATCTTCGCTTGGTACACCCTAAAGTCTAAGCAGTGTAATTGTTCTGTGAGCTGCACATGCTGTGTCAGTGTTACTGTTAGTTCAGCCTAACACTCATGGTCTGTGTGTGCCACTAGTTCCCCCCATTTGTTCAATGTGCACTAAGGTTTTTTGTATATCGGCCCTGGCTCCTACAACTGTACAGATTCAATGTCCTCGAAGGACTGCCTATAGCACCTCCCAATTGACTGAGGAAGCCATCCTCCAGTTTTCTGTTATTTAACAGGACAGCATATATCAAGTAGTTTCAGTAAAAGGCTGGGTCTTCAAGGAGTGTGGGCTAGAGTTGCCAAGTAGAGGCCGGAGGGTGTGGTGCACCCCAGTCAAACCAAACCTGTAAGGGATTGTGGTCAGAAAAAGTCTTGCCTCGGTATTGTGCAACTAAGGCTAGTAATCTTGTGGCCTGGTCACAGAGTAGTCAATCTAGCCTCATCTGCAAGCTGTGTGAAGCCAAGTGATAAGAATACTTATGGGCAGTCAGATGGAGTGACCACCAGCAGACAATTAATGACCAGTGCACTACCCATTGAAACAAGTGTGCTGCAGCAGTCACCGCGGTGGAAGTCAGCGGGAGGATGTGATTGGTCTAAGTGAGTGCCCAACACCCAGTTAAAATCCCCTCCAACTATTCACGGTATATGTGCTCTATGTGTAAGTACCCCCGAGAGGTGAGACAAGAAAGCTGGCTGCACTGTGTTGGTTCCATATATACTCCCCAAGAAGTTAGGTCTGCCATCTAACTGACCTCTGACCAATGTATAACAACCCTCAGGGTCTATCTCCGTTGCCACAAAATAGAAGGGGATTCCTGGCCTGACCCATCTGAGAAGTCATCTAGCAAAGCCGGAGTAAACAGTGCAGTAACATTGTCCTCTCCAGCGTTTCTGTAGCCTTGTGTCCTCACCTCCTGCAGTATGCGTCACTTGCAATAGTGCTAAATGTGTGCCCCTCCGTTTGATGTATTGATGCACTGTGTCACTTGCTCATCCTGCCCATACCGCAAACATTCCACATCAGTATACTAATTTTCACTATATTCTTTAACAATCATGGGGGGAGTCAGCAGCAATAGGGTACATAACTATTCCCATATGTCGAACCTTGCTTGGAGCATTTAACAGCATTTATAACATGACTTTATGAACTTGAAAACCAGAACCCTCAACTCCCTACCCAGGACAGCCTCAGGACGTGAGGGTGCCCAAACAGTGAACAGACAATCCCATGCATGGGGTGCTCCTAACATTGCGATGATGCGTGTGAAAAAGGCCCAGGAGCAGGGCTGGGGGACACCAGTCTCGTTCAAGCCTTCTTCATTCCTTGACTGGTGACATAGCTTGCAAACAGTGCGCCTGCATTGGATACTCATGTCTTTTACAGTGCTTATGATGAGCACTGTAGGTAGAGGATCAAAATCAATGTTCCTGCTTTGCATTTTTGTCCTGAAATCTGTGAGTCAAAAGAAATGGAGGGGTGATTTTGGAACTTTGCTGGCCCTTTCACAACCAACTTTCTAATATCTGTGGAGTTGCATCGGGAAATATTGTTTATGACTTGCTGCTTGTGGAGTGATGGGATCCGGGCTGAGCCCCGGCCTTTGTCTTGTTGGGCAGTGGGGGCCTCCTGCGCGGTCAGAACTCCCTAAGTCATGGAGCTGCTGACACGTCTGGCTTTGTGCCTGGAGCGATGCTTGTGTTGTACCGGGCATGATTGCTGCGTCGGTGATGAGGGAATGGATGATTCATAATGCTGTTGCTCCACCCAGTCCCATGGATCTGCTGGTTCTGTGAAAAAATAACTCCTGCCACCTGCCATTATTTTACATTTGGCTGGGAAAAGTAGGGAGTAGGTCAGACCAACTGTTGCAATTGGTGCTTCACTCCTAGGAAGGAGGCTCTACTGTGTTGCATGGACCATGTATAATCCAGGAAGATAAAGATGCGAGCATGCTCGTAGTAGAGTAGGTTCCCGTGCGTAATGTCTTCAACAGGATGTTTCTATAGTTCATGCTGAGCATCACCACAGGTCTGGAGGCACGCCCATTGGCAGCCACCCTGCTGGGACGAGGTAAGCATATTCCATTAGGAAGTGGGGGTACAATTTTCCAAGGGTAACCACCTGTGCTAGTCAATATTCGAAAAACATCACAGGGTCTTCTGCTTCAGCTCCCTCTGGAAAGCCTACTATGTACAGGTTATTATGTCTAGACCTCCTTCAGAGTCTTCTGCCCTGGCTTCCAGCTCATGGACTTTAGTGGTGATTGAGTGAACTCGACTTGCCAAGTTGGTTACCAATGGCTGCAGCTCTTTGATCATACTTTCATTTTGTGCTACATGATCCATCAGTTTACATTAATCATCCCGCAGCAGGCTTAGCTCCACTACCACAGCATCTATCTTGGCATGAAGGTCTTGTTGTGTGTCTGCTATTTCTTCTAGAACTTTGCCAAACTTAGGTGTTGGGGCTTCTATGTCCGCGGAGGTCTCTTGCACGGTGTGGGACATCATGACCACTACAGAGCGTCCTTCTGACTGAGGTCTTACTCCACATTTACAAACCTTAAACAAATTCCAACAGTAATGCAGCCAGATAATTTACTCCAATCTTTGTATTTGCTAAGGTTCTTTAACAGTGTGCCTTCGGGCCATGGCTCCCGACACACTTCTTCTAGCTACTATAACGGGGCAGCATGAGCCGTCCACGTTGAGCATCAGGGTAACAACAAAGGGCTCACTCAGAAAGGGGAGCTGCAGATTTGTATGAAGTGTGGATAGGAGGGGGAGGAGGTTGTTTCCCCCTCCCCACGGCCCTCTAGGAACTCTTCCTCAATGTTGTTAATGAGCCTTTCTGCCTGCCCTGCCTCGCCCCAGGTTCACAAAGGAATACCGTTTCCTGGAGGGCATGAGCAACCCTGCAGGACATCAAGAAAGGTATCCGACTGAAACATGCCTCCACAGGGCCCTGCTGTGACGATTTCATGCAAAGATTGAGGGGGGAATAAATGTAGTTCTCTATCTACTATATTGCTCTCTATGTATTATTATGTGTATGTCCTCTCTGGTCCCCACAATCTAGGCCAATGACCCAAGCAATTGCTGACAATACATGTGTATTCTAGGCCCTCAGTTGCAAAATAGAGTTTCCTCCTTATTATGCAACTTCTACGGCCCTCTTCAGGAGCCTCCCAATACCAAACGCTCCTCCACCTGCAGAAGGGCCTTTGTGAGTAGCTTTGTGCGCATGACCCAGCAACACTCACCGCTCTTTCCAGTTCGCTGCATCAATCATGCCAGAGGCCCTAGCCACTGGCGCTCTCCATAGGGCCCAGGGCCATCACGGCACTTCATATTTGCCCTCTTGGGGAGCAAAAGGGCCAGGGAGGTTCCCAAACAAGTGTGGTAAGTCCGGAACCCCCCTACTCACATCCTTCTCATCATCAGGCCTGCTGTGCCACCACACGAGCAGGGTGGAGACAATCTCTGCAGCGAGGCACAGCACAGCCCTGGGCAGGGAGGCAGGGACTGCATGTCCTTGCTCTGCCTCAGCACAGGCCTCAGAGGTCCAGAGGGCATTCGACAGTAGGGATAGGCACCTGATGGCCAAATCTTCTTCCTAGGTATGCTTCAGTGATTTACAAGGTCAGGTTGCAGACAGGAGTGGCAGAGCGGCGCAGATTGTGGCGGTATGACAGGCTTATGAGTCTCTCATCGGAGCCATCCTAGAACCTGGCCACCATCTTACAGCAGCAGGCCATGACCCTGGATATTCACAAAGGTAACTTATACTTGTGAGTAATTAACACCTGTAAATTGATGTTACACTTTTTAGAAGCTTTACTGCTTTTGACTATTCACCACACATGGCCAACCGCTAATACTGCAACACAATCCCATAGAAAGTAATGAAAGTGGGTATTTATAATACATCCCCATATGAAATACTGTGAAAAAAACTTAATTTATTTAAAATAGTTTCAGATATAATTCTAATTTAATGTTAAATAAATATAATATCTAAAAATAGAACCCATCATATAATGATAAAATATTGTAACAACCTTTCAAGAATTTATAAACTAATGTGACATTCTTTTTTCTTACAAAATAAATACATTACTTTTAATTATTTATATAATGACTCTGGCCCACACTACATGAGCAGGATGAGTCCAATATCAAAGACATGAACTCTAGCCTTCAATGAGAGAAAGCAGCAAACCAATTTCATGCCTCAAAGTCAGAACTGATAGAGAATCAGCAAAGACAAAATGATATGAGGTTCAGTTGAATTCCAGAAAACGCTGCTAAAGAATCCAAAGGTATAAACATGTATATTCTTGTTTAGTAATTTACAAAATTCAAAGATAGCCAAAAAATAGCCCTTTCAGGGGAAATACAAGGAGCACAGAGGGATTCCTGTAGACTCAGTCCTAAATGTTACAAGCTCTAGAAGACCTCCATTAGTTGTTTCAGCATTTGGTAAAGGTACATTATGGCCCTCATTATGACATTGGCAGTAAGTCCCTCTGACTGCCATGGCGACTGCCACCAACATACCGCGGCGGTATACTGCTACCCATATTATGACACACACATAGAAATCAGTCACTATACAGACACATACACAAGTCCGCCAGCCCAAAGGTCAGTGAAAAACTGGTGGTATCCAAACCCGCACCGTTACGCCAATAGAACTACGCCCACAGCATTATGACCCACGAATCACTGTGGCGGACATTCAACCACGGTAACCCATTGGCGGTACAGTCCACCGCACTCAAAATCCACACAACCTTACAAAACAACACCACATTGGAGAATTCATACAACACACACCTGACACTCATACACACACCACACCCACACGACTATAAAACACACACCCACATTACTCACAATCCTTTCGGACTCAAAAGAATTTACAACTGAGAAAGAGAGACACCAAGAGCACCAACAGAACCAGAGCCACAAAACACCATCACCCATACACCATCCACGCACCTCACAGCACACACCCCAAAACATCACCCTGTACACCCTCACACACACCACTCACACTACACCCATGGCACCACAACGACACCCCAGGTTCTCTGAGGAGGAGCTAAGGGTCATGGTGGAGGAAATCATCAGGGTAGAGCCACAGCTATTCAGAACACAGGTGCAGCAGACATCCATTACAAGGAAGATGGAGCTATGGCAGAGGATTGTGGACAGGGTCAACGCCGTGGGACAGCACCCAAGAACAAGGGACAACATCAGGAAGAGGTCGAACGACCTACGGGGGAAGGTGCGTTCCGTTGTTGTAAGACACCAGATAGCTGTACAGAGGACTGGCGGTGGACCCCAACCTCCTCCCCCACAACTGACAACATGGGAGGAGCAAGTCTTGGCAATCATGCATCCTGAGGGCCTGGCAGGAGTAGTAGGAGGTCTGGACTCTGGTAAGTCAACTCTTCACTACTTTCACCCCCCCTACCTGCATGCCATCACATACTCCCACCCTCACTCCCATCACTCCACCACTACCCACACACCCCATCATCATAACCCACTCATCCCAATGCCAAGCCCTGCATGATGTACCAATGCATGGACACCTATCACCACAGCATGCACACTAGAGAGGATCACTGAGCCCACCAAATAACAACTCGCACAAGGTGGTAACCCACGCAATGTCACTGGCGAAGAGGTGCCAGCAACATCCAGTCCCCCCACAGAAGAGGCCCGTAGTGATGACATCACCTCTGGTCGCCTGGATCTGGATGACCAACCTGGCCCATCAGGGACCTCTGAGCAGTCGGTTACCCAGCTATAGTCCCATACCACCACAGAGCCTCCCCCCTCAGGAAACGTCACCACAGCACCACCCAGTGGGCCCATACCTCTGTCCCCAGGACACGTCAATCAGCAGTGTGTCCACCACTACATGGACCCCAGGACACCCCACAAACACAGGACGATCAGGGACCTGGGGTCAGTGGCAGTGGGCACACGGTTCAGGGGACAGAAGCACAGGACAACAGAGAATCTGGGAGGACTGCTGTGCGATAGGGGGACGACAGGCCCAGGGAACCGACTGTCCAGGAGGCACTTGCAGAGATCCTGGGAGCCTACCAACATTCCCAGGATTCTGGGCCAGATCCAGGACAACATGCAGGAGAACAGGTGGCTGTAGGAGGGACAGTGCCAGGGGATCAGGGAGGACTTGTAGGCCATCAACACCACCCTGGTCTCCATAGCAGGGCTGCTGGCAGACATTGCCAACATTATGAGGGAGGCAGCCTCACAACAGCGGGCCCCTGCTGCTAGCCAGACATCTGAACTGCCTTCCACCTCCGCTAGTGGACAGGAGACCCCATCACAGGACAAACAGGCCACCAGCACCCCTTCCCCTGCAGAAGGTGAACCACCCTGCAAGCTTTCTCTGTGATCCAGGCAGAAGCCAGAGACTATTGCCAAGACCCCACCGGGAAATTAGACTCTCCTGATTGTCACTCTTGTGTCCCACTCTGTCATCCTGTCCACCGTGAACTCCCATTACTCCCCTTCCTATGTCCCCATGGACAATGCACTTGTGCTACAAATAGACTGGAACAATACCCTGGACTTTCCTCTACATCACCCCATCCCAATGCACTTGCCCCTTAACTTAAATAAACACCCTTTGAAAAAATACAAGTATGGAGTATGTCAAACATATTTTAGTATGTATTCGTTTAACCAGGTTCAAACATTGGAATCCAAATATACAGTAATATTCAAATAGGAAAGACCTGTAGTTGGGTGCAGTGATCACACCAGGAGTGATAGTGGGGCACCCACATCTGCAAATGAGTTGCCAAAGGGTACAGTGAGTAGGCATAGAAGTGGGAAATGACAGCATGCCAGTGCCAAAGATAATCTAAATAATGACAATGAAATGTGAAGTAAAACTGTCTTACCTGTGTGTCATTGGAAGTATTGTCAAATCACTGCAGTTCTGTTGTCCTCATCCTCTGCCTCCTCATCCACACTGTCCACAGGGTCCACTGCTGCCACGTGGCCATCTCCAGCCTTCTCCTCCTGCAGAAAAGGCACATGGCATCTCAAGGCAAGGTTATGCAACATGCAGCATGTCACGATTATCTGGCAGACCTTCTTGGGTGAGTAGCACAGGGATCCCCCAATTAGATGGAGGCACCTGAACCTGGCCTTTAGGAGGCCAACGGTCTGTTCGATTATCCTTCTTGTCCGCCCATGTGCCTCACTGTAACGTTCTCTGCCCTTGTCCTGGCATTCCTCACAGGGGTCAGTAGCCATGATAGGTTGGGGTAACCTGAGTCTCCTGCAAATATCGTGGGACAACATTTAGCCACACACTATCCTACATGGCCCACAACATACCCATACAGAAACATCTACTGGGTGGGAACCAGGGCTCACTTATTAGCCACACACGGTGCCTCTGTAGTTGGGCCATCACATTTGGGATGCTGCTATTCCTCAGGATAAAAGCATCATGCACTGACCCTGGATACATAGCATTGACATGGGAGAAGTACTAGTCCCCCAAACACAACATCCGGATATTCATTGAGTGGAAACTGTTTCGATTTCTGTATACCTGTTCATTTTGCCAGGGGGGGACAAATGCAATATGTGTTCCATCAATTGCCCCAATGATGTTGGGGATATGTCCCATTGCATAGAAGTCAGCCTTCACTGTGGCCAAATCCTCCACCTGGGGGAATACACTGTAGCTGCACATGTGTTTTATCAGGGCAGACAACACTGGTCAGCACTATTGAGAACATTGGCTGTAACATTCCTGCTGCCAAGTGCACTGCCACTTGGAAAGAACCTTGCTGCGAAGAAATGGATTACAGTTAGGACTTGCAGGAGAGGGAGGATCCCAGTGGGGTGACGGATAGCAGATATCAGGTCAGGCTCCAATTGGGCACACAGGTCTGTGATTGTAGCCCTGACCAGTCTATAAGTGAGGATAATGTGCCTGTCCTCCATTGTTGCCAAGTCTACCAGGGGTCTGTACACGGGGATATGTCTCCATCTCCTATTCATCCGCAACGGTTGCAGTTTAAGAGACAAAAGAGTGAAGAGCCAGTCACAAACTGAACATCGGAGCCACAACAGTACATTGCATGATGTTAATTTGTAATGGGTAAGTCGTAGTTGTCCTGTATGTCCTATTTTTAACTGTGATGCAGTTATTATCCATGGCCTGCCCCCCCCCATGAAATGGCATCCGCTTGTCCTGTGTGGAGTGACAGGTGGAAGTGAGGTAACTCCGCTGACGTTGTGCGCCGTTGCGGGAGGTGGTCGGGAACCGCTGTGCAACTCCTCATTGGTTAACATTGGGCCCTATGGGGTACAGTGTCCAATGGTGATGTACGTATGCACTGCCGTGGACGTGACTGCCATTTTCTATCTGATAACTCACTTGCGGCCTGACCTTCAACAGGAGAGGACCTACTCTGCATGGGCTGCTCAGACCTGCGTCTGGAACCTACCATGGCTCGTGTGACTGGGAAAATGGCCCTTGCCTTCGCCTCGGCGGAGTTGGAGCAACTGGTGGATGGGGTCCTACCCCAGTACGGACTGCTGTATGGGCCTCCAGACCAACAGGTAAGTATACTGAGGGAACGATGCATGTGGCATGAATGCATGGAGTGGTGTGTGAGAAGGCCTCATGTAGGTGGGGTGGGTGGATGTCCCCTGGGAAGCGTATAGCTTGTGTGCTGTGCCATGTGTGTGTAAATGGCGATGTGAAGGGGTATGGTGGGCCATAATTGTAACAGGCAGGATGGTTTGACTGATACCATTTCCTGTGTGTATTTCTTTGCAGGTCAGTGGCCATTAAAAGAAGGGTATATGGTGTGCCATTGCCAAGGACGTGCGGACCTTGGGGGTCTATGGCAGGCAGAGCACCCACTGTCGGAAACGGGAGGACTTGAGACGCTGGACACGGAAGACGGCGGAAGCCCAACTGGGGATGGCCTCCCAACGAGGAAGGGGTGCCAGTCGAACCCTGAACCCCCTGATGGCCCGCATCCCAATTGGCATCACCTTGAACTGAAAGTGCCCATCTGAGGTAGAAAATGTAGACCTCTCCTTCGCCCCCTCAGTCAAGGCAATCTGCCAATACCCAGATGTTAAATCAAATGTGCTGAGGTATTTGGCAGCTTCCAACAGATCTATGAGCTCATCAGCTTGGGGATGGGGTGCACGTAAGTCTAAGTGATGGTATTGAGACTCCAAAAGTCCACGCTGAACTGGGGTTCTGGGGTGGCACCAGGAGCAGCAGCCTTTGGGACCAAAACCATAGGCCTGGCCCAAGGACTGCTAGAATGCTCAATAACCCCTAGGGTTAACATCTTGGATACCTCATCCTTGATGCTAGCCCTGACCTTGTCAGTCACCCTATAAACCTTTTGTTTAATGAGTGTACTGTCCCCAGTGTCCACATCATGTGTGCACAAACGTGTGACCCCTGGGATCAAGGAAAACAGTGAGGCGAACTGTCCCAACACCTGGCGACAGTCCCTTTGCTGCTCGGCAGTCAGGGAGGGGGAGAGGTTCACTCCCTCCACAGACCTGTCCTTTTCTCCTGTGGACAGGAGGTCAGGAAGAGACTCACTCTCCTCCTCTACCCCATCATCTGTTGCTAGGAGCATGAACAACTCTGTCCGCTCAAAGTATGGCTTGAGCCGGTTAATATGCAGGACCCTTAAAGGGTTCCTGGCAGTCTGCAAGTTAACCAGGTAGGTGACTTCACTCTTGCGCTCCACCACATGAAATGGCCCAGTCCACTTGTCCTGGAGCGCCCTAGGCTCCACTGGTGCCATCTGTCAGGGAGACCAGATCCTCTGGGCCTGCGCACGTTCCCAACATGTCCACCAGAAGATGGCTCCAAAACTCTGATAGAAATATCACACAGCCTAAGACAGTCCAAGTGGGGAAAAGGGGATTAGGAAGGGAACAGCTGGGAAGGAGACCTGTAGGAAGCAAAGGTTAAACAACACAATATCAAGATATAATCACATCAAGGTTCATAAAAACTCTCTGTTGAAATCTAGGGTTCACTGATACTCAGAACAGGAAATAACACTCTGTTGAATCTAGGGTTCAATGATATTCGGAACATGAAATAACACTCTGTAGAATCTAGAGTTCAATGATACTCGGCACATGAAATAACACTCTGTTGAATCTAGAGTTCAATGATACTCGGAACATGAAATAACACTTAGACTGAAGAAACATGAATGGCCTAGAACTAGACTCTACCTAGGCCTCAAGAAATCTAGGTACCTGGAAAGGAATCAAGAATGGTTAATACAATGTTTCATATGAACTTTTCATGAAATGTCACATACTGTCTTGGAATAGAAGAACCTTCTAGAATTATGTTTCAGAACCAACATTGCCTCTTTACATGAGGACAAAAGGGAATCTAAACATTTCCTGGAAAACAATAGGAATTGTACTAAGAACTTAACATGCACATAGAATGTAACATCTTGAATTTAACACCTTTGCAGAAAATTCAAGGGCCCTGGATAATTGTGTGCACTTCAGGAAACACTACACATCAAAGTTTTAATTGCCATGAAATGATCGCGCACACTGTAAGCGATCTGAACATCAAAGTTTAAATGCGGGAATGAATTGCGCATCTTGCCTATTCGAATGTCACCATGCAAATGCCAAGAAATGATCGCGCAGAATGAGTATCAAGAGTTAAATGCAAGGAATGATTCGCACGTCTTGCCAATTCTAATGGCACCATGCAAATGCCAAAAAATGGTCGCGCACAATGAACATCAAGAGCTAAATGCAAGGAATGAATTGCGCGTCTTGCCGATTCGAATGCCACCATGCAGATGCCAAGAAATGGTCGCGCACAATGAATATCAAGAGTTAAATGCAAGGAATGAATCGCGCGTCTTGCCGACTCGAATGCCACCATGCAAATGCTAAGAAATGGTCGCGCACCATGAATATCAAGAGTTAAATGCAAGGAATGAATCGCGCATCTTGCTGATTCGAATGCCACCATGCAAATGCCAACAAATGGTAGCACACACTGAATAACAAGAGTTTAATGCCAGGAATGAATCGCGCCTCTTGCTGATTCGAAAGCCAATATGCAAATGTCAAGAAATGGTCGCGCACATTGTTGCCGACCCGAATCTCAAAAGTCAAATGCCAAGAATGAATTGCGCGTCTTGCCGATTCGAATACCAACATGTAAATGCCAGAAAACACGAGCACATTCACACGCACAAGGAAAATCTTACAATATAAAAGCTAGGCCCAAAAACTTGAATGCCTTTGAAAACGGGAACGGGGGCCCAGCCCGACCTCCGTTTTTCCGCCCTGTTCAAGGATCACCAATACAATGAAGGGCAAGGCCTGGAAGGTCAAAATAGGCCTCCGGAACAGGAGCTCAGGAAGTTGCTGCTGCTCTGCACCGGGACCTCTGAGTAGTGAGCACGTGGAGCTGGGCTGGCTCCCTTGTATAGAGTCTGGCTCAGCCCACAAACCACATCCAGTCAAGCTGCAGGGAAAGCTTCTAGAAGGTCCTAGAAAGGGACCACACCCTGATACACTCTGTAAGCCTGCAGCAATACCTTGCAAATGAACATTATTTGCAAACATCATTAATAGTGATTTCAAGGTAAAACTCTGCAGTGCAAAAGGTTAACAAACTGCATATGAACACAATGCATGAATTATGCTCTTGCATAAAGACTGGGTTTTTGCATTGTAGTCACCCGTAGAGCGTGCCCTGCCCTAATGTTGACACCATCACCCACACTTTTTCTTCAGGTTGAAACTCGACCAGAGTGGCATTCTGGTCATACCAGTGTTTCATGTCCTCCTGGCTGGCTTCTAGGTTCTCCTGCGCGAGACTCCTGAACCAGGCAGTCTGGTTTCTCAGAGCCAGCATGTAGCTGAATACATCCTGGGAAGTTTACTGGGAGCATTTTCCAAAGCCTCCTTTACTAGACTTAATGGTCCCCTCACAGGGTGGCCCTAAATCAGCTCAAAGGGACTAAAACCAAGTACCTTTTGAGGCACCTCCCTGTAAGCGAACAGAAGGCATGGCAAGAGGATGTCCCACTTCCACCTCAAGGGCTCTGACAGGCCCATGATCATGCCTTTCAAGGTGCAGTTGAATCTCTCAACCAGACCATTGCTTTGGGGGTGGTAGGGTGTGGTGAACTTGTAGGTTACCCCACACACCTTCCACAGAGACTTCATTTATGTTGATATGAAATTGGTAGCCCTGTCAGACACCACTTCATTTGGGAACCCATGCGGGTAAAAACTCCCATCACAGCACGGCCCACCACAGGGGCAGTGATTGATCTTAAAGGAATGGATTCTGGGTACCTGGTGGCATGGTCCACCAAGACCAGGATAAATCTGTTGCCCATGGCTGTCTTGGGATCCAGAGGCCCCACAATATCAATGCCAACTCTTTCAAAGGGGGTACTGACAACAGGAAATGGTTGGAGGGGAGACTTATATTTCTCCCCACTCTTGCCACTTGCCTGACAAGTTGTGCAAGACCTACAATGAGCATCAGAGTGCCTACGCATTTGGGGCCAATAGTAGTGGGTGACAAGCCACTCAAATGTGTTGTCCTGCCCCAAATGACCAGCTAAAACCACATCATGAGCCATACCCAGTAGGAAGGCTCTCAAACACTGGGGTACCACTAGCACACGGGCTGACCCAGGCTTCGGAACCTTAGGCTCGCTATATAGGAGGCCCTCCTCCCAGTATATCAAATGTGATCCAGGCTCCTTGCCAAACGCCTGGTCTGCAGACTGCTGCCGCAAACCTTCCAGAGTAGGCCATGACTTCTGTGCCTCACAGAATTCTTCCCTGGTGGGCCCCCCTTCCTGCTGCCACTTTGACAACTCAAGGACCTCACCCAGTTCAGCCACCTGTTCCCCTGTAGGATCCAGGGCCTCCCCCTCAGGTTCAGCCTCCTCCTGGACCGTGGGAACTTCTGGGGCCGGTTTCCCATGCCTGTTGCCCTTCCTCCTTCTGGCAGACACCTGGGCCACTCTTTCAGGCGTCAGCATCTCCTGATCACCCTGACGGGCTGCCATAGACCTGATGGATACGCATACCCACCCAGGCAGACCCAACATCTCCAACTGTGACCTGTGTTCCACCTCCTTCCCAGCCATTGCCAAGCAAACAATCTACAGGCATGGTTGGAATCACAGTTATCTTCAAGGAACCTGAGCCCCCCCCATTCAAAGGAAACCTGCGCCACTCTGCACAGGTGCTCCGAGTTGTCTACCTTAACTACTTGGTGATGTACTCTGGGATCTATCTGCTCTTCAGATACCAGGGGACCCCTCACTGTAGTCACACTGGCTCCTATGTGTCTCAGAGCCTCCACTCTCTGTCCATTGATGGTCACCCACTGCCTGGACTTTTTAGTGTTCTCAGACACTAGGGTTCTCTGGACCATTTCACTGTCCCCTACTGAGACAAGGGTCATCTCAGCTGGCTCCCACCCACCTGGAACCAACTCCTCCCCAAGTGCTACACTAGCCAAACCCTGGGACTGCGCACCAGTGGGTGCCGGTGTACTCTTGGGGCATTTGGGTTGCATTACCCACCCGCTCACATGGATAGCACTTACGTGGGGGCCTCCTGCCACAGGTTTCCCTTTGGAGAACAATGTCTTCTTCTCACTGGGGGACTGGGAATCCTTACTCTGGGAATCAGATTGGGGCCCTTTAGAGAACTCCCCCTGTTTACCCTTAAGCCCCCTTTCTTCTGAGAGGGACCCTGCCCACCCTTGGCGTGGTCCCCCCCATATCTCTTCTAGACCCTGTTGTTCTCCCAGCGGTCCGATTCCTGCGCAAGCTTCCTGGGATCAGTCAGCTTGCTGTCAAATAAGTGCTGGCAAAGCTCTGGAAAACATAAACTGTACAAGTGCTCCCAAGCAATCACATTCTAAAGCGCCTCATACTTTGTCAGCTTACTGCCCTTCACCCAACCATCCAGTGACCTGCAGAATGAATCAACACATTCCAACCATGTTTGGGATTCCTTCTTCTTATAGGACCAAAACGTATCCTTATACTGATCAGCAGTGAGACCCTACCTAGTGATCAGGGCATCCTTCATGGTATGGTAAGTGAGCCCCTGGTGATCCCCTAAGGATGTCAGAGTATCTCTTCAATCTACCTCAAAGTGCTTCCACAGACCCACCCCCCAATGAGCTTCAGGGACCAGATTCATATGGAGAGCAGACTCATACCCCTTAAACCACAGCAGTATGTCATCCGTCCTCTTGTAATCTTTCACAAAGTCCTTAGGAATGTGCACCCTCCTCTCAGGCTGCACTGTGATGTGGCTGCCACCATCCCTACTAGACTGGCTCCTCTTATCCAGCTCCCTCAAACTGAGCTCATGAGCCGACAATAACTTTTTCCCCTCTATGGCCATCCTCATTTTCTCCAAATCCAACTGGTGAGCCCTCTCTGCCTGTCTGTCCTGCCAGGAGTCAGACCCTTGGATAAGACACTGCTACCTGGCTTGGCGGTACTCTCCCCAGACAGAACAGGCCCCCCACAATACCATTGTGAACACTCTGCACCTCCTCAACCTCATCCTCATCTTCTGTGTGCCCCCCAGTTTCCTTGGCTTCCAGCAAGGCCCTCAGTGCCTTTTGCAGCTCTTCCTACCTGGTGGAGCTCTTAATGGGGCAGGCAAGATCCTTACAGAACTGTTTCAATTGAGCCACTGTGTAACCCTCCAGTTTCCCTAAATCAAAAGCAGCTCCAGCTGATGCACCTCCAGACTGACACAAGATTAAATGGCAAAAGAAGTGCAAAGTTCCAAAGGCAGAAACCAAGTTCCCAATGAAGTTCAAAAGTCTATCAAGGATTACCACAAAATGGAAGTAGAGAAAAATACAAAAAAGAGAAAAAACTAAATCACAAGACAAGTAGTATGTAGTCACGTAGTGGTCTGCATTGAAAACAGTAGTGTACACTTAATCACTGTATGTCAAATACAAATACAAGTCCAATCCCAACCGCTGATCACCAATGTTAGAAATATGGTCTTTGGTTGGCAGTCAGGTTACCCCCTGTCCAAGCAAGGACCCTCACTCTAGTCAGGGGAAAGGAAAATCACCCTCAGTTAACCCCCCTCACCCCCTTGGTAGCTTGGCACAAGCAGGCGGGCTTAACGTCAGAGATCTGGGTGTATGGTATTTGTACCGACACGCACAGTAACTCAGTGAAAACACTACAAAATGACACAACACAGGTTTAGAAAAATAGGAAGTATTTATCTAAACAAAACAAGACCAAACTGACAAAAATCCAACAAACACAGGTCAAGTTATTAATTTTAAAAGCAAAAGTCTTAAATCCTTTAGTAAACAGTAAAAACACTGTTAGCGTTGAAAAGTACCTGAGTAGTGTCAAAATAGCACTAACGGGTGAGTGTGTGTCTAAAAAGGTAAGTGGTGCGTCGATTTCTCACCAGCAAGAGAGATCGTGCTGCGTTTTCCTTCTCCGTCTGGTCGGCGTGTGTCGTTTTTCCTCCCCGCAAGGGAGCAATGTGTCGATCCGGCCAGCACTCGGTCCAGGCAGGCTTTGCATCATTTTTCCACACCCAGCTAGGTTTGTGTCAAAAATCCTGCTGCACGGTATCAGCAAAACCGCACAATGTTGGTTTCAACCTTATCAGCCTCCTTCAGCGTGTCGTTATTCCAGCTACGTGCGTCGATTTTCCAGCCACGATGCCGGTGGAGCATCGATTTCTGCCACAAAGCTGGCGGCGTGTCTTTTTTCAGCTGCGTCTCGGAAGGTGCATCGATATTTCCCTGCACGCCGGTCTGTGTGTGGATTTTCAGTACTGGTCTGCCAGCTTCACCTTTCAAGGCCCCAGGAACTGGATAGGGCACCACTTGGCAGGGCAGGAGTCTCAGCAGAGAGTCCAGGTGCTAGCAGGAGAAGTCTTTGATGGCCCTGAGACTTCAACAACAAGAGGCAAGCTCAGGACAAGCCCTTGGAGATTTCTTCACAAGCAGGAAGGGACACAAAGTTCAGGCTTTGTCCCCTTGCGCAGGCAGAAGCAACAACTGCAGGATAGCTCTACAAAGCACAGTCTCAGGCAGGGCAGCACTTCTCCCCAGCTCTTCTCCAGCCAGAGGTTCCTCTTAATGTCCTGAAGTGATATAAAGTCTGTGGAT